>NC_092875.1:109825595-111090595 GCF_028372415.1 Notamacropus eugenii
TGTTAGAGGGTATTCAGTGTGAATGAATTGACTGTCCAAAAGAGGCTGATCCCCAGAAGGCATATATATGTACAATACAAATATATGCATATACACACATGTATACATACACACGTATACATATACACATGTATGTATGTATGTGTGTGTGCGTGTGTGTATGTATGTATGTATGCATATACTCATTATGGAACCCAGAACAGAATGTGAAATACTTGTTAGTAAAAGTGAGATTCAGTGTCATCCCTGTGTGTGTGTGGCCATCTCTTAACTAAAAGCATTTTCAGTCAGTCAGTTAATAAGCATTTCTTAGGTACCTACTATGTACCATGCATGGAACTAAGTAAGTGCAAGGGATGTGAAGAAAGATAAAAGGAAATCCCTGTCCTAGAGGAACTCACCTTCTAATAAGGGTACAAAGAAGTACAAATATGTCACATACAGGATATAAAGGAGATAATCAACAGAGAGAAAACACTAGAGTTAAGAGAGATTAGGAAAGGGTTCCTGTAGACAGTGGGATTTTTAGCTAGGACTTGAAGGAAGCCAGAAGGTGAAGGCGAGGTGGGAGATCATTACAGATGTGGAGGACGGTGAGAAAAACACCCCAGAGCAGAGAGATGGAATGTCGTTTTTTGAGAAACAGTAAGCAGCCCAGTGTCAATGTGAGGGAGGGCTGTGAGGTGCAAGAAGATTGAAAAGGTGGTGGGGGAGGACTAGATATCATGTAGGTCCTTAAACAATAGAGGATTGTGCATATATGTTATATATATACATATACACACACATGTGTGTATGTATGTATTTATATGCACACACACATAGATAGATATCTTTCTTGTACATACTATTTGAATGTTTATCTCCCATTAGACTATAAGCAACTTGGGAACAGGGACCATTTTTTGACTTTCTTTTGTATCCTAAACATTAGGCACAAGGTCTAACACACAGTAAGCTCTTAATAAATATTTGTTGATTGTCAGAGGTAGAGATGAGGATCATGGGATTTAAGGAGACTGAAGAATTAGTGGTTTGAGAATTAGAGGGAATATTAATATCATTATTGAAGTCCCTTAATATAAGGGCAGGATAATTTTGATAAAATAGACTTCAAAGGAAGAGAGATTTCTGAGGGTACAAGTAAAGGGAGAGTCTGGAAGTGGCGGTAGGGAGCAAGGAACATGGTGACTCCTGATCTAGTGTGGAGAGAAGGGCTATAGTCATTGCAGATAACACAGTCAGGAGTGCAGTGTTATTGTGGGGAGGGAATAGCTGAGCCTTTGTTTTGCTAATATTTGAAAAGAATCTGAAGGGGAGTGAAGGGAATGTGGTGATTATGGAACGGAATTCCAGAGGGCACAGTGGAATATGTGGAAGGTTCCCTACTAAAAGTGGGGCATGAGTGCCATAGAGTTGAGGAGTATGGAGATGAGAGAATGGGAGGTGAGGGTTGGGAATCCTATTCTACCTGGTCAGTTGTTGGGAATCCCTGTATTAATAGGGCTAGGGAGAGAACTTACTTACACCTACAGTAAGTAGTAGGTGACAGATTAATACTGAAACTCACAGTCTAAGGGGGTATTGGGCTCTGCTCTTCCCTTGGTTGTCTTTCCCTTGCTCCCTTAGCTATTCTTCCAAGATGGCTAATCTAGGATGGGGGGTGGTTCCTTTAATAATAGCTTACATTTCTATTTGTACTTTATAACTCCCAATTTCCAAGTATTTATTTTGCATATATTTTTATATGTAAGAGATTGTGTTTGTGTGTATGTTTTGGCCATGTCAGCTATGCGCATGTCCACATGGCCAGTCCCTTAATAGGGAAGAAATGTAGCAAACTAAATGTCCAAAGGCTTGACTCCCTTCCCACCAACTGTCATACACCATACATAACAACTGAGAAACTGGGAAACAAATCTATTTATCTAAGCCAATAGCAACAGAAATTAGAGAATTTATATAGATGGGAATATACCAGACAATACACAGAGAGAATGAAACCTCCCTCTAGGAACAAGATATCTTAGTTCATCCCAAGGAAAATGTCCCAGACCTCACCCAAGTGGATATTCCTCAAAGTTTCTAGTATAGTGAGCTAGGGATAGGGACACAAGGCATTAGTACCACTAAATGTCAGCTTCTTCCCAGTCTCTCTCTTTCCCTTCAGAGACCTCTCCCTTAAGAGAACCTAGAACCATATGTCTTCTTTCTCCAAACTGGAAGCTGGAAGACCAGGATCTCTTTTCTTCTCATCTCTTGTCAAAGCTACCTCTAATGCAGGTATGGATCACGGAACACTGAACGCTGAACACTCCCCTAAGGAGGAGAGTCTTATGCAAGTAAGACTGAGTACCTGAGTACAAATTCTCTCTGAAAGTATGTAAACTCTTTGAAGGTAGGGGAAATTTAATTTTTGTCTTCTAACCTTAGTACCTAGCACAGTGCCTAGCACAGATTAGGGGGTAAATTATGTTTGTTTGATTGACATGTTTTATGTCAATTAATCCTTAAAGCAACTTTGTGAAGTAGATGGCATAGATGTTACTACCCCCAAGTCATAGGTGAGCAAGTCTCTAAGAAGTCTCTGAGAAGTCAAGAGAATTAACCAAAGTCACTAAGCTAGGAAGTGGCAGAGCCAAGTTTTGAGTCCACTGTCAGTTCTCACTCCCATTCCAATCTAGCTTAGCATAGTGCCTGGCACATAGTAGGTGCTTAATAAATGTTTATTGAATTGAACTTGAATTGATCCATCCCTACATTGGAAGTGTCAAAAACTTCTCCCTTAACCACAGTAAAATATAATTAAAAAATATTTAATAAAATTAAAATGCAATAGAACATAGATGATGTTAATATAATTTTCTAAATCAATATGTGACCTGCATGGATCAATATGTATGGGTTAGTGGCCATCCTTTCTATTTGGGTTTGATACCACTGCACTACACCGTATCACCTTAAGAATTATTCATAAAAATTGACTATTTTATTGAGTATACCACTAAGGGAGACCATAGCTTTTGAGGATATTAAAGGAGGAATAAGGTTGCTGTTTTCTTCTGGTATGGCTTGGATTCATAGGGGTGGAAGATCTTTAGTTTTTACATACTCTAATTGGTCAAATCAAGTGGTTGCTTGTTCTTCATTTTTGAAGAGGACCAAAATGACATCACCATGATAAAGTGAAATTTCAGTGTGTCTCACTGTGGCTGATCAGACTAGTTTGAGCTCGGAATGCTCTACCACAAGTTGGGCACAGATAGACCATGTGAATATGTGGGGTGGATACCCCAAATTTGCACATCCTGTGTTTACTTTGTGCTGTCTCAGTTCTACTTGCCTCGTAGAGCACAGCACCCTTTCTGATGTGGGCATGCCATGCTGAGCGGTCTTGTACTAATGTCTCCCATGTTGCACAGTCAAATTCAAAGTTCTTGAGAGAGACCTTAAGAGTATCCTTGTATATCTTCTTCTGATCACCATGTGATCTCTTGCCCCATGCGAATTCTCCATAAAATAGTCTTTTTGGCAAGCATACATTTACATTCAAACAATGTGGCCAGCACATCTTCTGATTGGTCAAGTCAAATATAGCTCATTTCCACTAATTTTTCAGGAGGTGACTCCGTAATAAAGACTTAGGATTAATAAAGTTATTGCGAGGACACATAGAAGCAGGTATCAATGAGCAACCAGAAATACCCTGGACTGGTAACTCAAAGGGCAAAGCATTGGCCCTGGACCTAGGTTCCCAATTACTAGGGGATAAAGTAGACCCTAAGAATAATCAATCTTAAGCATGTGATAGCAGTTTGACTCAGTCCTCCTGTTCTGAGTGACTGAATTTCCTGCTTCCCACCCCACCCCACTTCCATGGAAAGGTTTTTATAGTCTTAGATGATGGGTGAAAAGGTAGGGACATGGATGGGATTTTCAGTTTGGTTGGTTCCCACAGGATGGAAGAATCTAGCTGAGCTTTAGACCCTCGATTTGGGGCTTAATCATTCTTTTAAGATGAATTTTTTCTTGCCTCACAAAAAGACATTCACAAAATTGGGAGGCATGATCCATTACTTTCACTAGATAGAGGGGACACTTTAGTGTGAAATGTTGCATATGCCTTCAGACATGGCATTTTTCTTTTCTTTCTTGGTTATAGGGGAAGGCTTATTGGGAAATGGGGATAGGGGAAAGGTACAGTCAAGAATGACTATGATATAAAAAGTAGAGGAATAAATGAAAAATTTTTAAGATAGGTGAATGAGTGCAGGTCTTAGCTGGGGAAATTATGTATACAGTAACTATCTCTGCTTAAGAAAGCCAGTTCCTAAGAGAAGCTACTTCCTAGAGTACCAAATACATTCTCTGGGCTCATCATCTTAGATTCAAGCTCCTATATCTCTCTCTCAGAGTCAGAATGTCTCTTCTCTAATGTCATTAGCTTACTCCCACCACTTCCAAGTGTGCTCCCCTTCCCCCACTGTTAGCCACTGCAGTTCCATTTAACCACTTACTATTGATTAGCTTTTACCAAGGGATATTTACTTCAAAGATTGAGTGAGAACAAAAACACTAGTGTTCTCTAATATATTGGGGATATACACTCACCTCTACTACTTTGGTCTCTGGAGAAATATGAACTTAGATTTAGTTGTCACACCATTAGCACTGGTCCCACCATGTCCAAATTCAACAAAGCTACAGAATGAGTCTTAGCTACCAGCTGAGCTGGTAATGATCGTTAACGTCACTGCTTGTTCTTTGGGTCATCAATATTGCGCTGTCTGCAAAATCCATTGTGGATTCAACTCCTGAACTCCTAGACTCCTAGACCTCAAATTGCTTGCTCTCCTACCTTTAAAAATTCACAAGGTTGTAGCCTTCAATCCCTTTACCTAAAACAAAGAACTGAGGACACATTTTGGCTTTGGAGGGGAAAGAGGCCCAAGACCTTTAAAACATTATCTCTCACTGGACATCCTATATTAGCAAGTCAGATGAAATGATGAAGTGAAATCAAAAGAAGGTGATGCTAAGGCCTTTCAAAGGCATCCCCAGGTTTGCTTATGCGATTGCAGCCAGTCAAAGAGATTGCTATTCACCATGTGGTTAGCAGAACAGGTATAGATGTCTATGCATAATTCAAAGTCACCCTAAGGCAATTTCATTATATGACACCATGACTCTTCCAGAAGCAGGCTCTCCAGCCTTTTCTAATACAGGGAATTGAATCAGTCATCATGATGATATTCTGTGTGCAGGCTCATAAGCCAGAGCTATTGACCAGTTCCCTGTTGTGCTCGGAAATAAAAATGTAAGCAGAAAAGGAAGAGTTAAGACTCCCACGCAAGAGGCAAATAGACCCACTATAGGATTTAGCGTCTTCAAACAGCTTTATGAACCAAATTATATAATTGTTGTCTGCCACAAGAATTTTAGCTTACTCTCAGGAAAATAAGATATAATTTTAGACTATTGCTTTAATAAGTCATATGTTCTACTTTTTGCTAAATGTGTTAGCATCTCAATATATATGTGTGTATATTGGAAAAATTAGATTACAGTTTTCTTTTGGATTTATTGCTTACTTTTTAAATATAATTTTTATAGGTTTTTTGATCTGCAACGTATAATAGAGCACTGTTTTCTGTTTTTCTTAACTAAGCATTGGGATTTAAGGAAAACATTTTACGAAAAGTAATACATTTTCCCTATTCTCTTGCTCAGAATTTTTTCTCCCTGCCTAACAGATGTTATTATGAAGGGCACTAAGGATCTGGAACATTTTTTACCCCCATCTCTTTTTAGAGAGTGAGTGGAATTGATCTGCATTCATTCAGTCAGAGCCTATTCTTGAAGCATTGGTATCTTTACCCTCCTTTCACCTGGGGAGGGGATGGAGGAAAAAACATAACAAAAGTTTTCAGTGTGAAGGTCCTATCTGCTTGGAGATAATGAGTTAGCTCATACTATTTTCAATCTAGAACAAGGATGCCAGTACCTTGTGACTTCCCTTCCCTGTGAAACTAAGGAACTTAAACAATTATATATTATAAATAAAATTCATAAAATTCTCTGAGGTCCTAGACAATATTGTTCCTGCCAAGCCAAGAGGATGGTCTCCCAGGCAGTTAAATTTGAGGTAATCAATTATCCATAATGTCTTCCTATTTACTCCATTTTTTAAAGTAAAACCTCAACTTAGGACATAATTCATCAGATCTTGTGTTTATAATAACAGCTATCATTTGTGTAGAGTTCTAATGTTTACAAACTTCTTTACAAATATCCTATTTTATCTTCTTAACCTTGGGAAGTAGTTACTAATACTATCACCTTTTTAGAGATGAGGAAACTGAGGCAGGCACAGGTTAAATGACTTGCTTAGGGAAATAAAGGGCAACTAGGTGGCACAGTGGATAGAGTGCTGGGTTTGGAGTCTGGAAGACTCATCTTTCTGAATTCAAATCTGGCCTCAAGTATTTATTAGCTGTGTGACCTTGGGCAAGTCACTTAACCCTGTTTGCCTCAGTTTCCTCATCTGCAAAATGAGTTGGAGAAGAAAATGGGAAACTACTCCACTATCTTTGCCAAGAAAAACCCCAAACCCAACAAAACCCAAATGCAGTCATGAAGAGTTGAATGCAACTGAAACAACTCAACAGCAATAGAGAAGCAAAAAGTTTCCATCTCCTACAAGGTTTAGAGTCATTCTCTTGGAAAGTGTTCTCCATCTGCTGTTACTGCTACTCTTTCTCACTGTATCTCTCCCCCCCTTAAAGAAATATAGCTTTTATTTTATCTTACTTTTTGCAATCAATAACCATTATTTTCTCTCTCCTTCTGCTCACTGGGAAAAAGAAAAAGGACAAAGAATGCTTGTAAAAAATATACAGTTGAGCAAAAAAACTTCTTTCATTGACCATGTTCAAAAATAATTATCTTTCATTCTGCCTGTTGAATCCATTCTATTGGGAGTTGTGTGCTATATAATTCACCATTGGTCCTCTGGAATTGATTGGTCATTGTACTGATCAGTGTTCCTAAGGTTTTCAAAGTTTTTTGTCTTTATAATTTTATAGTATACATTTGTCTTGTAGTTTTGCTTCATTAGTCCATACAGATTTCCCTGAAATCATCTCTTTTGTTATTTCTTATGGAAAAATAATATTCCATTATTCATCTTCAAGGATTTGTTCAGTCATCCCTAGCTGATGGACACCCCTTTAGTTTCCAGTTCTTTGCCACAATAAAAATATCTTTAGTTTTCTTAACTCTCTGAAAAGATTTTTACAAACTGTTACTTAGAAAACTCTTTGTTCCAGTTCTAATCCCTTAACAGTCACATCCTTTCTAGAATCATGAAGTTCATTTCCCAGAATCTTTAGTGACATAGTCTTTCTTTGAAAGGGTGTTCTAGAAGTATTTTGATTCCCCCAATCTTACCCACAGGGTGTGACCTTCAATCATGAATGCTATCTGGCCACCTAGATTGCAGTCTGCATGCTTCCTGGGGTCAGAGGGCACAAGCAATGGGACATTCATATGCCCTCAGGGGTTCACAGTGACCCAGAAGGACAATCAGAGTTGCTGATTTGTTGAACCATTGGGTGAAGATATTTGAATCCCATGGCAGTTTTGTTTGCAAATATGGTGTTCAGGGAAGTGGCTTTGGCCAAATGGCCTGCCCCTTGGACATTACTGTCACTGCAGATGGTGTGATTGTCGTGGTTGATTTCTGAAACAAATGAATCCCCATCTTTTCATAGAAAGTGTTGAGTTGGAGAATATAGGCAAAAATGGGTGCAGAAATATAGTATGCTAAACAGAGAAGCAGGAGGGAAAGTGGGAATAAGAGGGTAAGGAATTGATCATAAGAAAAACAATCTCTTAACTGGACGTTAGATCAGGGTTCTTAGAGGGAAAGAAATATATTTGCAGCTCTCAGACATATTAGATGATTTTTTTTTCATTGTACTTCAACCAAAAATTTCTTAAACTATAAATCTAAGTTGCTGCGTATAAAAGTATGGACTCATCACATTGAATTTCTGACATAAGATTTCTGACATTCTTCTTCATTGTTGAAGAAGACCATGCCATCAGACAAATAAAGACATGACTTGCACTTGACTTTGTTTTGAGTGAGGGAGGGCTGTGCAGGTCACCAGCCTCACTTCTCCTCCAGAGCCATCTGAATCCAGTGACCAGATATTCATCAAGATAACTGGAGATGACCCAGGATGAGGCAATTGCAGTTAAGTGATTTGCCCAAGGTCACATAGCTAGTGAGTGTCAAGTATCTGAGGTGAGATTTGAACCCAGGTCCTCCTGACTCCTGGACTGATGCTTTATCCACTGAACCACCTACCTGCCCCTTCTGACATGATAGACATTTATGATAGTGACACTAGAGCAAAGGAAAAAATGTATTATTGACATTATTTCCTCAAATCTTCATCTTATTCCAAAGGTAGATTCCTGATCTTACATATTTACAATAATAAATGAACTCATTAGACTAGTTTTTTAATAGATGATTTCATGTTGAGCAAAAATCAAATACAAGATAAGAAATTCAATACATTAAAGATTTTAGGTGAGTCAATCAAAATTATAATACATAATAGCACTCCTCCAGATAGCTTTGTTCTTAAGGTTCTTTTTTGGGCAGGGTGTGCTTCCCTCCCTCCCTCGTTTGAATTTTGAAGAAGGAACTGCCTCGGGGAAATTTTTCTTTATTACAGGAACAAGGCAAGCCATTCCAAGCTTCTCTGGAATGACTCTTTCAAACTGTTGTTTTAAAAAACTCATCTCCACTAAATAGAGGTGCCCATTCCATAGTTCTCTCCATAATCATATTTGCTTCAAATATTTTTTATTTCATTGGTATAGTGTAACAGCAATAAACACAGAACACAGGAGGACTGCTAGCCCAGATTCACTCTTGATCTGGTCAGACAGGAATGACAGCTTCGAAGGAGTTAATAATCTTATTTTATTCTACTCTAGTGTTCTCCTAAGGGTTGCTGACAATGGAACCACTAATTCCTACAGCATTCCCTAATCACCCTTTTTTGCAGGGGCTGGTGAGAAGTGGGGCAACTACCCCTACATTTCCATGAGGTCAATCAAGACAGACACAGCTTGTGTGTTCCCCTAAATTGCCTCAAGGCTCAAGGGGGGCCAGATGAGGCAAGCACAGATTCCCCCCAAGCCTTGATGGGAGCCAGTCAAGGCACACACAGCATTCAACGCTAAAGGTTCCCCACCCCTTGACCAGTGCCTGACTACTTTATAGGGCAACAAACAAAGCGTATCTCACTGTGCAGTCATAGTTGATGTTTACAATTTAAGCACAAGTGTTTCTGATTTCCTTATTATATAATGTTGCTCAAACATGTTTTGAACCATAACCTTGAGAACTCATATCCAACACCTAGGAACAAGAGATTGTTATGGCCCTAGATCCTGGGAAACTGAACTCTCAGAAATAACAAAAACCCATCTTACACACACTAAAATCTACCTTACTTACATATAGGTACTCACAATACTAGTTACGCATAAGAACAAGTATTCTCAATTTAGACATGAGGAAAATGAAGCTTCAAGGTCGTAAGATGAGAGTTTTAGACCTGGGAGAGATAGTAAAAGTGATCTTCTCTCCCTCTATACTATTTTCTTAGTAATCTCATCATTTCTCATTGATTCAATTATTATCTCTATGTGGGTGAATCTCAAATATGTTTATACAATCCTAATATCTGTGCTGAAATCCAGTAGTTCATCTCAAAATGCCTATTAGATTATCATGAATTGGATGTCTTATCGATATCTTAAACTTAATCTGAGGGGGGCAGAGCCAAGATGGTGGACTAGAGAGACACACTTATGCAGGGTCTCTCCCAACAGTCCATAAAATACCTGTAGAGAGGGAGTAGCAGAAGTGGAGAACGATAGAGTGGAGGAGATTTCCAGCCCAGGGTGACCTGAAAGGCCCATGGAAACATCGGGTGTGCCAGACATTGTGCAGAGGGTGGAGCCCAGCCCAGCCCAGCCTTGGTGGAGCAGTGTGGCGTGATGAGACTCTGGGAGGAGGATACCTCGGGGGCTAAATCTCCAGTCCCAGCAGAGGGTCCTCAGATCCCTCAACCCACAGGTGCCAAAGTTCAGTAACAAGGTTTTATCAACTGGCCAGGAAGGAAGAAGGGCTTTCCCATAGCTCTGGTAGAAGGCAGCGGCCACAGAGGCAGCACAGCAGCCCATACAGAAGCTCCATTGTTGGAGCATAAAAACCCCTGGGGGTACTGAAGAGCTGAGTCTTACCTCAGCCGTGGGTGGAGGCTCTGGCCAAGCTGGACTTTGTCTCACACTGAATGGCGGCCCTTCCCATCCAGCTTATCTGAAAACCAGCCCCCAGTGCTGACTTGGGAACTGGAGGCTAGGTGGCTGAGGAGAGGTAAACGGTAAGATTCTGGGCATAAAAATCCCTCTCTGCATCCAGACCAACACACGCTTGATCGTGCCACCTCGGAGGAACTGAGATTCCCAGAATATACCCTACTCTTGAAAAAGGACCCAAAAGTCAAGTAACTGGTTGGGAAAATGTCCGAAAAAGGGGAAAAAAATAACACTATAGAAGGTTACTTTCTTGGTGAACAGATATCTCCTCTCATCCTTTCGTATGAGGAAGAACAATGCTTACCATCAAGGAAAGATATAAAAGTCAAGGCTTCTGTATCCCAAACATCGAAAATAAATATTCAGTGGGCTCAGGCCATGGAAGAGCTCAAAAGGAATTTGAAAATCAAGTTAGAGAGGTGGAGGAAAAACTGGGAAGAGAAATGAGAGAGATGCAAGAAAAGCATGAAAAGCAGGTCAACACCTTGTTAAAGGAGACCCAAAAAAATGCTGAAGAAAATAACACCTTGAAAAATAGGTTAACTCAATTGGCAAAAGAGGTTCAAAAAGCCAATGAGGAGAAGAATGCTTTAAAAAGCAGAATTAGCCAAATGGAAAAGGAGGTCCAAAAGCTCACTGAAGAAAATAGTTCTTTCAAAATTAGAATGGAAACAGATGGAGGCTAATGACTTTATGAGAAACCAAGAAATCACAAAACAAAACCAAAAGAATGAAAAAATGGAAGATAATGTGAAATATCTCATTGGAAAAACAACTGACCTGCAAAATAGATCCAGGAGAGACAATTTAAAATTTATGGGACTACCTGAAAGCCATAATCATAAAAGGAACCTAGACATCATCTTTCATGAAATTATCAAGGAAAACTGTCCTGATATTCTAGAATAAGGGGGCAAAATAAATATTGAAAGAATCCAGTGATCACCTCCTGAAAGAGATCCAAAAAAAAAAGAAACTCCTAGGAACGTTGTGGCCAAATTCCAGAGTTCCCTGGTCAAGGAGAAAATATTGAAAGCAGCTAGAAAGAAACAATTCAAGTATTGTGGAAATACAATCAGGATAACACAAGATCTAGCAGCTTTTACATTAAGGGATTGAAGGGCGTGGAATAGGATATTCCAGAAGTCAAAGGAACTAGGACTAAAATCAAGAATCACCTACCCAGAAAAACTGAGTATAATGCTTCAGGGGAAAAAATGGTCATTCAATGAAATAGAGGACTTTCAAGCATTTTTGATGAAAAGACCAGAGCTGAAAAGAAAATTTGACTTTCAAACAAGAATGAAGAGAAGCATGAAAAGGTAAACAGCAAAGAGAAGTCATAAGGGACTTACTAAAGTTGAACTGTTTACATTCCTACATGGAAAGACAGTATTTGTAACTCTTGAAACTTTTCAGTATCTGGGTAGTTGATAGGATTACATACACACATGCATGCACGCACACACACAGAGACAGAGAGCATAGAGTGAATTGATAGGATGGGATCATATCTTAAAAAAATGAAATTAAGGGGTGAGAGAGAAATATATTGGGAGGAGAAAGGGAGAAATGGAATGGGGCAAATTATCTCTCATAAAAGAGGCAAGCAGAAGACTTATTATTGGAGGGATAAAGAGGGGAGGTGAGAGAAAAACATGAAGCTTACTCTCATCACATTTGACTAAAGGAAGGAATAAAATGCACACTCATTTTGGTATGAAAACCTATCTTACAATTCAGGAATGTGGGGGAGAAGGGGATAAACAGGGTGGGGGGGATGATGGAAGGGAGGGCAGTGGGAGGAGGGAGCAATCTAAAGTCAACACTCTTGGGGAGGGACAGGATCAAAGGAGAGAATAGAAGCAATGGGGGGCAGGATAGGATGGAGGGAAATATAGTTAGTCTTACATAACACAAGTATTATGGAAGTCATTTGCAAAACTACACCGATATGTCCTATATTGAATTGCTTGCCTTCCCAAAGGGAATGGGAAGGGAGGGAGGGAGGAAGAGAAGTTGGAACTCAAAGTTTTAGGAATAACTGTCAAGAATTGTTCTTGCTACTAGGAAATAAGAAATATAGGTAATGGGATATAGAAAGTTATCTGGCCCTATGGGACAAAAGAGACCATGGGAACAAGGGAAAGGAGGGATGTTAGAAGAGAGGGCAGATTGGTGGTAGGGGCAATTAGAATGCTTGGCATTTTGGGGTGGGGGGAGGGGAGAAATGGGGAGAAAATTTGGAACCCCAAATTTTGTGAAAATGAATGTTAAAAGTTGAATAAATTAAAAAAAAAACAACAAAAAAAACCTTAATCTGTCCAAATTGAAATCATTATCTTTCCCCCAAAACCTCTTTCTGACTTCTTATTACTGTTGAGGACACCGTCATTCCCTCAGTCACCCAGGCTTGAAACCTAGGTGTCATTAACTGCCAAGTCCCATTGATTCTCCATAACATCTCTCAGAAATGCTCCTTTCTCTCCTTTGATATGGTCACCACTTTGATGCAGCCTTCATCTCCTCCTCCTTGGATTATTGTAATAGCCATACATATGCTTTCTCTGTCTTAAGTCTTTCCCCACTCCAGTCAATCCTCCATTTATTTTCCAAAGTGATCTTCCTAAAATGTGAGTCTGGCCATGTTCTCTTCCAGTTCATATAGATAGCTAAGTAGAAATGTGGTCAGTGTTGTACTTGGAGTTCGGAAGACCTGAGTTCAAACCCAGCCTTGGACACAAGCTGCAGGCCTTCATATCCCTGAGCCTCAGTTTCCTCATCTATAAAACTGGGATAACAACAGAACTTACCTTCCAGATTTGTTGTAAGGATACAATGAGATAATATTTGTAAAGTGCGTCACAAACCTTAAAGCCTAGCTGTTATTATTCATTGACTTTCGATCACTTCTAATATCAAGTAAAAAATCCTCTAAATGGCTTTTAAAGCTTAACTTTTTTAGTCTTTTTATACCTCCCTCCCCTCCAAGCACTGTACGGTCCAGTGAGACTGGTCACTTTGCTGTGCTTCACACAAGAACCTTCATGTCTCAACTCCATGCTTTTTCACTGGCTGCTCCCTCATGTCTGGAATGCTGTCCCTCCTTGTCCCTGCTTGCTGGCTTCCTTGCATTCTCAGCTAAAATCTCACCTACTGCAATCAGCCTTTCCTGATGCCGCTGAAGTCTAATTCCTATCTTTTAAGATTGTCTCCATTTTACTCTGTATATACCTTGTTTGCGCATAGTAGTTTTCTTGTTGTTTCTCCCAGTAGAGTATAAGTTCCTTGAAGGCAAGGGATATTTTTGGCTTCCTTTGCATCTCCAGGACTTAGTACAGTGCCTGGCACATAAGTGTTTGTTGATTTGACTTGGCTTGATTGTTCAATTTCCTCAGTTTACACATATGTAACCAGGAATTAAACTTTTGCTTGGGTGGGATTAGAATGCTGAAACCTTAACTTGAAATCCTGATAGTTGCCATCTTTGAAGGACAGCATGCCTTTTGAACACTTGGACTATCATGAGGTTAGACATGGGAGGAGCAGATGATCAGACTTTGGTCATTTCTAGGAGTTCAGAAGAGTCAATCTGATAGAGGAGCATGAAAGATGGAATGGAGTGGAGAGAAATACTTTTTGTTGTGTTTGTCCTTTGTTTTCGAAGAGGACCATGACATAGGGAAATAATGACCTGACTTGCAGTTGACTTTGATTTGAATGAGGGAGGACTGTGCAAGGTCACCAGCCTTACTTTCTCCTCTAGAGCCATCTGGGTCCAGTGGCCAGATATTCATCTTAATGACTGGAGATGGTGCAGGATGCAATGGGATACCCTTTTTCTTTTGGGAGAGGTGTTAATTGTTGCTGAGTGACAGAGGTAGGTGCAGGTCCTTGCACATGTGTTGTGGTCTGGACTCCTGGAAAAGGGAATAAGCATGGTAGACTAGCTTCAGGCACTGAATGGAGCATGATACTTGAACTGAACCTAATGGTTTCAACCACCCCTTTAACAATCGAAGAAAAGCTCTGAAGGATTTTATTCTTTCCAGCTCCCCTGCTCTGCACCTATTTGGTAACAGGCACTTCTATGTGATTCCTTCCCCTCCTCCCACTCTTTCCTTAAACAGTTCATATTTCTTGATTTTATTTCATTTAAAAATTCATAATTGATCATGAATGCTTTGTGCTGTATGTTTATATATTTACTCTCTGTTGGTTAAGTACGATGGTAGGACACCAGATCTAGTTAAAAATATGCGAAATTTAACCAGATCATGATCTGTCCAAAAACATTAGGGATTTTTCCTTGAGAAGCAGTGCTATTATGTGTGTGTGAGATGGTCTTGTAATGCTGAGAAAAGAGAAAGAAACTCATGTGTACCTGGATCAAATTTCATGTCTGAACCAAAGTGAGCCAGTATTGTAACACGATCAGGTGACTCAGATCCTTGGTCTCCCCTATAAGTCTCCTATTTCTGAGTAGAGGGTGGGGGGTAGAGTGAGACCAATGGGAATATCATGTACACTTCCTAGTAGAAGGAGAAAGTATAATTTGGAGGGAACCATCTCTTTATCAAAGTTCCCTGGGAAGAAGGAGTTAAAAAATGTGCCCAGGCAAACTTTACTCCAAAGAGACAGATATGGAAACTGAGGCCCAGAGACTTTAAGTGATTTGCCTAAGGGCACATAGGTAAGATGGCAGAGATTAGTTTTGAATCAATGTTCTCTGTTCCCAGATCTACCACTTTCCTCACTGTATTATGATGTAATTAAAAAGTAAGGAATCTAAAAATTTAACTCACGTCTCCTCATCAATAGATCAGAATTTATTATGCCAAGCAAGATCAAGTTAGATTAATGTAGGTGAAATACTTTGCAAACTTTAAAATTCTTCATAAATATTAACTATATTGCTATTTTTAGTGTTACAAAATTCTGTGTATTTCCATTATATGCCACACTGCTTTCACTAGTAATTACCTCAGCCTTGCGTTTTTTTTTCTGCATAAACTAATGTAAATCCTTCCCCCCCTTTTTGGTGAATTTATATTTGTTTGTTCAGGCTAGCCAGACATCTCTATTTTTTCCCTGTTATGTGTTTCAGACTCTCAGCTCTCACTTCCATTTGAAGATGAATAATGATGACTATTTAAGGATATGTGGTTTTAAGAGACCAAAAGCCAGAATTTCAGAGAAGAGTTGGCACTCTCAGGCTCCTTTTGAGACCCACGTTTGCTCTAAAATATTAGTAATCTCTCCTATCTGGTTGACATGTATTTAATTCTAACATTATTTGAAGGCTGCTAAATAAATCCCAGATGAGACCTAGAATCTAATCATGACTTGGACTGAACCTGATGGTTTCAATCACCCTTTTAAGAATTGAAGAAAAGCTCTGAAGGATTTTATTCTTTCCAGTTCCCCTGCTCTGCACCTATTTGGTAATGGGCACTTCTCTGTGATTCCCTTCCCTCCCCCTACTAGCTGTGTGACCTTGGATAAGTCACAACCTCTTGGTTTGATTTTCTTCTGTTCTTCCTCAACCTGAAAGGGGTGGGCAAGATGACCTCTGAGGTCCCTTTCAGTGCAGAATCTGTGATGATTCTCTAATCTTCTGTAAGAAAATGACGCACAGCTGAGTTTTCTATTTCTGCTACCACCCCTTCTGACTCCCCTAACTCCTGGATTTTACTTTCCTTTAAATAGTCAAGAACAGTTCCAAGGGTAAATATGCTATTTTTTTCAAAGTACCCTTTCTGTTCCTTACTTTATAACTTTGTGTTGGAGTCACTAAGGAAGCAGTCCCAACACCCAAAGCCTGCCTGGTTTTTGATTTTTGATTTGAGCTAAGAGGGTTTGAAGCAGCCTGCACTTTAACAGAGGACAGAGACTCCAGTTCAGTCATTTAACCTTTCTAAGCCTCATTTTCTTAATTATTAAAAGAAAAGATTGGACCAGAGGTGAGGAACCTGTTGCCTTAAGACCACATGTCACCTTTTAAATCCTTAAGTATGGCCTTTTGGCTAAATTCAAGTCTATAAAATTTGAATTCAGTCCAAGGGCTGCACTAAAGGATTTAGAAAGCCTCATGTGTTCTTAAGACCATAAGTTCCCACCTCTGGACTGGACTCTATAGCTTCTATGGTCTTTTCAAGCTCTAAACCTAGGATTCCAAGAAGCACAAAAAAAGGACCTAAGAATCATTAGAGCAAAATGAAAATAATGTGAGTTGGTCTTGTGAGATAATAACTAACAGGTATACTGTGTTCTGCATTGCTATACCTACAATGTAACTGAAAGAAGAACCCTGGAATGTGGGGCGCACCCCCTGTTGAAGGTTTGTGTGAGAACACAGACTAGAGTCACATAAGTTGAGAGGGCATTCCTGGCTTGCTGTTGCTGGAAGGAATGGTGAAGGGAAGGGGTATGGTAGCCAGAGGAAAGCAGCAAAACACCTGGGGCATGGGGATGGTAGGGAGCAGAGGGGATAGGGGAGAAAAGGGTTGGAATGCAGGGCAAGGGGAGTTCCAAAATATATTATCTGTTTTGTGATTTTGCTGAGGGCCTGATCATTCTGAAATTCAATTCACTACTGAGAGAAATGACAATAGTTACACTTTACCAAGTGATTTCTTCACTAAAACTTTATGAAGAAGGTGAGGTGGAGAGGTGGCACAGCAGATAGAACTTTGGGCCTGGAATCAGGAAGGTCTGAATTCAGATCTATCCTAAGACACTAGCAGTGTGACCCTGGGCAATTTACTTACCTCTGTTTTCCTCAATTTCCTCTCAAGTGCCTGGAACATATTAGGTTCTATATAACTTATGATTTTCATCCTCATTTTTGCAAAGTAGCAACATGAGACAGAGCAGGTAAGTGGCATATCTAGTGTCACACAGCTAGTTAGATGGCATAGCTCAGTGATATCAGACTCAAATAGAGATGTGGACCACTAAACCTTATATAAAGATACCTGTGGGTCCCACATTGATATAGAAATCTATGTTCTATTGTATGTATTTTGTTAATTAATCCCCAATTACATTTTAGTCTAGTTCAGGTGCACTTGGCACTTAGTTGCTACAATGGCCATCAGTTTGACACTGCTGGTAGAATGGAGAGGCACTGAACTTGGAGTCAGAAAGACCTTGGGTTCCAATCCCACCTCAGAATATTCTAGCTATGTGATGATGCTGGGCAAATCAATGAACTTCTCTGTGCCTCAGTTTCTTCATCTGCAAAACGAGAAATTAGGTTCCATAGCATCTAAAGTCTCTTCTGATTCTAAATGTATGACCCAAGAACCCAAGTAGTAAATACTCTATCATACTATGTTTTTTCCTTTGTATAGATTTTGTAGTTGCTCAATGAACCCCTGGAAGACTTAGTGACTCCCCTACTGAGATCTTCTCTGCACCCCACCATCAAGATTTATGGGATGGGTTCACTTGGGGGCCATGGACTGGAAGAAAGTCCTTGGAAAAAGTTGATTATGGTTCTTGATAGTCTTTTTAATTCTTTTCCTTTCTCTACTTTTAGGCATGGACAACAAAAATTCAATGTAGCTAGTGCCTTTTGGTTATCAAAGCAGGGTCCTCAATGTATTTCACAACCTGAAAATTGAAGCCAAACTCACAGTCATCTAAGCTACTACTGAGATGTAACTAACCGCGTAAAACAATACCACAGGGCTTGCTGAAAATGCAATGAGATTGCCACTCAGTGGTATGCCATTGCTCTGAACGGAACTAGGAACCAGAAAAGCAGAATTTACCCTGGTCTGACTGGCTCCATCTGAGTCTCTCTTCCCAAATATCCAAATCATGCTGCTACTGTTGTGATTCTTCCAGTCATAACCACATGGACAAGCAAATAAATTATGGTCATTAAAGCTGCTTAAAAATAAACCCAAACAAAAACAAATCACCACATATATTTATAGGCACAAAACATGAACATTATGTCTTTATAGATCTTTAGAAATGGCTCATTTGTTTTTTCAGGTCTGTGGTCCCTTTTTCTCCTCAAGAACCCTGTGAGACAGTGGGGTGTAAGGGCAAGCAAAGTAGGTTCTTTTGCTGTTTTTGTTTTAGCATAAAGGGCCTCTGATTGAATCATGTGATTAAAGGAGATCTTCCCCACACATTATGGTCCTGGGAAGATTTGTAGGAAGGCCCACACCTTTTGTTAATGAGGCACTGATTCTCAAGGGTTGTGATTCCCTCTGGTTCTAAAACAGTGTTTAAAGACTCTAAGGGTGAGGTTTTACTTTGAGACTTACTGACTGGAAGTGTTTGTTTGGCCAGATGAGACTCTGGGTAGCTGCTAGAGTCCCCCTGACTTTGAAAACCCAGATGTTGGTGCTTCCCTCTCTGGTAACTAGGTATGTATGTAATGGTTGGACAGTTCAATCTGTCTGTATGTATTGCTTATGCCATACAGTTTGGAAGTGCTGTCTGATGATTTAGATTTCTCAGTATTTTCTCTGAAGTTCAGGGTACTGACTTTTTCCCCTGAACTAAGTGAAAGATACATGTGCTTGATTAAAGGAGATTGTTAACCCCTCAAAAGTTGCCTTTCTTTTTATGAATGCAGATCTAAGAACCTGTGATAGCAGTCCCCCCTATGTATGTTAGGGTGTTTACTCATACATTGGGTTGTTTTACAGGTAGTAATGGGAAGCCTAATGACTGGTGGGACTTGTCTAAAGTCACAAATATAGTTAGCATCAAAAGTGAACAAGAACTCAGTCCTTTTGACTTTTAGGCCAGAAATGGAGATAGCATTGTGTCAAAATTCAGTAATTCTTTACTCCAGCATTGTAACTAATCTGCTGTGGGTCTAAGGGCAAGTTAATTTACCTCTCTGGACCTTCATCTTCATCTGTCTAATAGAAGGTGTTGACTAGATGATGCCCAAGACTCTTTCCAGTTCCAAAAGCTTATGTTATACTAAATGACACAGTGTTTAGAATGTGAGACATACTCAGAAAGACTGGATTTTGGATCCTGGTCCAGATACTTAGCAGTTGTTTGACCCTGGGCAAGTCACTTTTTCAGCATTGGTTTCTTCTCATCTCTTCATCATATACCATATATGATACTACCCATGTAGCATGGGAGTATGTATTGTTAATGTATTTTTAATGGAATGGGAACATTTTCCCATCCATTAGTAGGCGTATGTGACCTGCTTAAGTCACATGAGTCTGAGTCCCATGGAATCTGTGGTGTGAAGAGCTTGCTGAATGGGTGGAACAAGAAGAGGTAGAGCTGGAGCAGAGCTGAGAGGAAGTTGGTCAGACTAGTCAGAGCTGAGAAAGAAGGAGCAGGCAGCTAGCATGAGTGGGAAAGCTTGTTTGTGATTTTGTTTGAGGAGCCTGTTTGTGTTTTGTTCAAGGGAGCTGATTTGTGGGAAGCCTAACAGAGGGAAGGGGATGGTGTTGCCCTCTGCCTTCTGCAGTGTTATTGTGTATAGCTTTCTTTGTTGCTATGAGGGATTTGGCTTTCTGGTGTTTGATTAAATGTTTTGGTTCTGTCTTCCATGTGGAGAGTCTGTTGTATTTTGCAATTCACAGTTATACTGGCATATTCATGGCTGCCATAGGCTCTGTGATTACTGCCTTGGTGATACATACATATCATTGTATGGCTCAAAGGGAGGCAGAATAGGTATTGCAAGACCCTTCTCACCATTTTCTAAAGGAAACTTTAAATTCTGTCAGGAGGAGGTTAGGGCCAGGGAGTGGGGTTACTGGGCTGAATTATATCTATGTGCTCCCTTAAATCTATAAAAGATATCATTTTCAGGTTCAAGCTAAACTTCTGTTCATTAATTGGAGGAAGCAGGACCCCCAAGCTTTATATTCAAGGTTTTACTCCTTTTCCATCAAATACTAGTTCCACAATGAACAAACATAATTGGTAACAAAGAAATCCATTTGTCCAATTCAAGAGTAAAACAGAATAGAAATCAGAAAAAGTATATATAGGAGAATATACACCAGACTATACAGAGTGAAGGAACTCTAGGATCACCCCCATTGGGAGCACAGTAACTCAGCTCATCCAAGAGAGAGTCCCAGAATTCACCTAAGGGGAAATTCCCCAATGCCACTAGTGTAGCAAGCTGGGATAGAGACATGATGGAGACTGCATTCTTTTTTTATGTTGGCTCAGTATTGATCAGTAGTATGACATAGCAGCCAAAATAAGCTAATATGTTTTTAAGATGAATTAATAGAAATATGCTGTTCAAAATGAAGGAGTGATAGTCTTCTTGACTATAACTGAAGTGTTGTGGTAAGTTCTGAACATAAGTTTTATTTTATTTTTAGGAAAAAATACTTTAATCAGGAGTTATTCCTGAAATCAGGTAAAGGATTACACGTTGATAAAATAAATAAATAAGTAAAAAATAAGTAAAATTTATAAAGCACAAGATAGTAATTAACTAAAGTTATCTGCGGGTAGTATTATTATGTATTATAATTTTGGTAGACCTGCCTAAAGCCTTTAATGTATTGTATTTCATATTTATATTTCATTTTTGCTCAACATGAAATCATCTATTAAAAAACTAGTCTAATGAGTTCATTTTGTAATATAGCAATGTAAAATCAAAAATCTATATTTGGAATAAGATGAAGGTTTGAGGAAATAATGTCAATAATTGGTTACATTTTCTCCTTTACTCTAGCATCACTATCATAAATGTCTACCATGCCAGAAATTCAATGTGATGAGTCCATGCTTTTTATATGTAGCAACTTAGATTTAATTTATAGTTTAAGAAATTTTGGGTAAAAGTAAAATGGAAAAAAAAATCATCAAATATATCTGAGAGCTGCAAATACGTTTCTTTCCCTTTAAGACCCCTGATCTAACCTCCAGTTAAGAGATTGTTTTTATGACTAATTCCTTACCCTCTTATTCCCACTCTCCCTTCTGCATCTAGTATACTATATTTTTGCACCCAATTTCGCACATATTCTTCCATCCTTTGACCAGTTGAGGCGAAATTGAGGTTCATGTGTCACTCATTCCTTCTGTCCTTTCTTCCTTGTACAAACGTTATAATTTCCACTTGTATACTGATTATGTGAGAAAATTTTCACCCACCCTTCCGCTCCTTCCCCCCAGTACACTATTCTCTCTCTCTCTCTCTCTCTCTCTCTCTCTCTCTCTCTCTCTCTGTCTCCCTGTCTCTGTCTGTCTGTCTGTCTGTCTGTCTCTCTCCCTCTTTCCTTTCTTCCTTTATGATGATCAAAAATAACAAAATTTCTCCCAGATCCACTGTCTGGACATATGTTTTAGAAAGGACATTGACAAATTTGATTGTATCCAGAAGAGAGTAATCAGAATGGTGAGGAAACCATAAACCATGCCAGAAGAGGACAGGTTCAAGGAACTGGGGATACTTATCCCATACAAGAAAGACTTAATTGTAGGGGGAGAGGGAATCCTTATAATCATTTTCAGGTATTTAAAGGAATATTATAGGAAGATGAGTTGAACTTCTGCTTACTTCCAGAATTCAGAACTCAGATCAATGGGTGGAAATTTCAGGGAGGCAGATACTGGTGTAATACCAAGAAAACTTCCCAATGATTCGAACTGCCCCATAATGGAATGGACTTCCTTGGGATATACTGTGTTTCCCATCACCAAACAATCTTCAGTTGAATGACCACTTGTTAAGATTGTTGTAAAAATTCTTGTTTAGGTATGAGATGAACTAGATTACTTCTGAGGTCCCTCATCCAAAGAAGTGTTCCATATTCTAACATGTTGTGTTCCAAGGGCCTTCCAGTTCCAACATTCTATGCTTTTTGGAGATTATATAGAGAATTTACATAGCAGAGTGGATATACAGTGGGTCATAGAGTCAAGAAGTCTTAAGTTCTAGCCTCAACTCTGACACATACCGGTTGTATGACCCTGGGTAAATCAATTAATCTCCAAATGCCTTTGATGACCTCTAACACTATGAGTTAGAGAGAAAGGGATAACTTTCATTCATAGAGGGAGTTTTCTTAATCTGACAGTTCCTTATATGAAAGAAATTAAAACTCTAGTCTTTAATGTTATCCCTTAGATATGGCCTTGTTGCAGTGGAAGGGGTCATGGTACTTGGAATAATGGTATTGCTAGGAGCTGAGTTAGACATTCCTTCTGACAGACAGTTTTGCCCTAGTCTCACTGCCTCCCATGTTACCCTCATCTAGCATGAGGGTACTGAGGACTTTGACCTTGCACATCCAAATTGGCTTGCAATTTCTCTTCATTTGCCCACAGATGTTAAATGGTCTCTTTTGGATTCCCTTGGTGCTCAATATGCACAGCCTAGGCTTTTAACATTTTTACAACCTGGTGATTTTTCTTTTTAAATTTAGGGTTGGCATTTCCCTAGCACGAAGTCTGAACTTTATAAGGTATTATTTTTAGGCCTCTAATTTTGGAGATGGAAGAATCCCTGTTTTTTGTAGGTAAATTTCTCTCTCTTCTCCAGTTCATCCTTCCCACCAAGGCCAGATTAATCTTCCTAATGTACTGCTGTAATCACATCATTCTTTCATTTAAAAACTTCCATTGCCCACTGAGTAAGTTGAGGCTCCTTACCCTGGCATTCAGGACCCCCATTCATTCACCCTAACTCCACCCTACCTTTTGCAGATTGTACAGATTTTTTTCTTAGAGGCAGTTTGGCCTAATGGATAGATAGCATGCTGATCTTACAGTCAGAAAGACTTGGTTTCAAATATTGTCTCTGATACTTACTAGCTATGAGATTTTTAACTTATCTGACACCAAATTTATCTGTAAAATGAGAATAATAATGTCTGCAGACTATGCCTTCCAGGATTGTGGTAATGGTCAAACTAGGTTATGTAAATCAAATTTTAAAGCACCATATAAATGAATTATTATATCATTATTCTTGTTGTTTGGTCTTTTCAAACTCTGTTCAAAATCCATTGGGGGTTTTCCTGGCAGATACTAGAGTGGTTTGTATTTCCCTCTCGAGCTCACTTTACAGATGAAGAAAGTGAGATAAACAGTGTTAAATGATTTGCCCAGGGTTTTATAGCTAGGAAGTATCTAAGGCCAGATTTGAACTCAGGTAGATGAGTCTTCCTGACTCTAGGGCCAACATTCCATCCACTGTGCCATCTAGCTTTTCTTAATTTGTTGAGAAGTAAAGTGAAAAGATAGTTTCAAAGCCAGAGGAAACAGGGTGCAGATTTTGGCCTTCCCACATACCAACTGTGTGACACAGGGCAAGCAATTTAATCTCTCAGTGTTCTGGACCAGTGGTATCAAACTCAAATAGAAGCAGGCACCACTAAAACATATAGGAATCCCTGGGGGTTGTACATTGACTTAGAAAATCACACAACAACATTACGGTCTGTTGTATTTTTATTTATCTTGTTAAATATTTCCCAATTATATTTTGACCTGTTTGGGCTCCACTTAAGTGTGTTTCAGGATATGATTGGGTTGTATGTTTGACGAGAGAGAGAGACAAAGAGAGAGAGAGAGAGAGAGAGAGAGAGAGAGAGAGAGAGAGAGAGAGAGAGAGAGAGAGAGAGAGAGAGAGAGAGAGAGAGAGAGAAAGAGAGAAGGAAATGTAGCCAGTATAGCCCAAGTTAACTGGGCATCCTCTGGCCATCCAAATTTACCTTCCTCTGGAGAGAAGAAGGAAGGGTAAGGGGAGGCAGAAGGGAGAAATGGTAACAAGCGTTTGTACAGCACTTAATGTATTCTGTTTCATTTGATCCTCACAATAACTCTGGATGGTAGGTGTCACTATTATCCTTGTTTTTGCAGATGAGAAACTAAAAAGAGGTTAAGTGACTTGTCCAGGGTTATATATATCTAGAAAGTGTCTGAGGCAGAATTTTAACTCAAATCTTCTTGACCCAAGTCCACAGCTCTATCCATGGTGCTGCCCACTGTGCCACCTAGTTGTCTGTGCCATGTTGTTTCTCAAATTTTTCTTCCTTCCTTCCTTCCTTCCTTCCTTCCTTCCTTCCTTCCTTCCTTCCTTCCTTCCTTCCTTCCTTCCTTCCTTCCTTCCTTCCTTCCTTCCTTCTTTCTTTCCTTCCTCCCTCTCTCCCTTTCTTTCTAAATTCATCCAAGTTTATACTTTTTAGTTGCATTCAGTGAACCTTAATAGAACTCTTTTAAAAAACAGAATAAACCTTGCTCACCATGGATAAATAAAGAAGTGCTAAAATCTATTCTATTCAATTTAATTCAACAAGCATTTATTAAGTACCTTCTGTGGTTGAGATACTATCCTAGGTGCTGAAATACCTAAATACTACCAAAGCACTCCTCATTTGACATTCTCAGGGAAAATTGTACTCTTTAAATTCGTATCCTATTAATACTTGAAAAGTTCTTATGATCAACTAGACCAGTTCTTGAAGAATGGTCCTCAGAACTGTGTGGCTCCCCAAGACTAGTTTAGGGTGTCCTTGAAGTCTAAACTATCTTCTTCTTCATCATCATCATCATCATCATCATCATCATCATCACCATTATCATCATCATATTTTAACTTCTAACATAGTAAATATCAAAAGAGATATAACTCACACATACAAAAGTTCTTGGGGGAGTGCTCAATAATGTTTCTGAGTAAAATTAGTTCAAACCCCTCCTCAATTGATTCTGATTATGTTATTTTTCTCTCCCTGTTATATATGATAGATCTGGCCTTTGAGTAGTGGTGTCTTTATAAAATGATGTACCAACAGCTAACCAACAGCATCTCATTTTGTTCTCATAGCAGTGCTTGAGGAAGTACAAGTATTATTTCTATCTTATAGATGAGAAAACTGAGGCTCAGAGGAGTCAAGTGATTTTCCCAAGGTCACACAACAAATGGGATATAGAGGCAGGACAGGAAGCCTGACTCCAGGAACAGTTCTCATTTACTTCATAACTCTACCTGGTAATATAAGTGCATTCATTTAGAATAAAGTTTTTGTTTTTGTATTCTCTGTCCTTATGGAACTTATTCCTGCCATGTGAGCTTTGTCCTGATTTCACCTTTATAGAAATGTGGTTATTGATCATAATATTTTGGGTTCAGCTATCAGCAGTTAGACATCCTGTTTGGAACAAACACTGGGGAAAGGTTTTATTTTATTTTTTAGATGATGTTTCTATGTCACGGCTGAAACAAATCCAGAATCTTCTGTGAAATCTCACTTGGAAGCTAACTTCTCTAAACTGTCACATCCATCACTTTTCTCAGCTCTGTAAATTTTGCAATTGCCTTTGCAATAGAGTTCTGACTTGTACTTCCAACGACTGACTGCAGAAGAGGCCAAGATTCTCCTGGCCACTTTGATCAGGACCTTGTGTATCTTAAGCTGAATTTTCAATGTTTCAACACATCTTATTCTTCTGGCTTCTTTTTATGAATGTGAGAAACATTCAAGGAAACTTTGTTTCTGAAAGCTCATTATGCTAATACATTAAGCATGTTCTTGGTACAGTCCTACTTTCAGTCAAAAAGGATAAGAATTCAGAAACTTACTATGTGCAAGGAAGAGAGGAAACACATTGTAGTGGAGAAAGAACTGGTCTCAGTCAGGATGACTTAGGTTTATATCTCACCATTGATGAGTACCAACTCTATGACTATTGCAAAACCCAAAGAAGCCTCTAAGTCTGAATTTCTTCATCAACAGAATAGTGATAATAATGGCATCGAATTCATAGAGTTATTGTGATGATCAGATAAGATATATGTGTATCAGATGGGATATATATATATATATATATATATATATATACACACATATGTGTGTGTGTGTGTGTGTGTGTGTGTGTGTGTGTATGAAGTGCTTTTACAAATCTTGTTGTTTTGTTGTTGAGTTGTTTCAGATGTGTCTGATTCTTCATGACTCCATTTGGAATTTTCTTGGCAGAGATATTGGAGTGATTTTTCATTTCTTTCTCCAGCTCATTTTGCAGATGAGGAAAAAGATTGAGTGAGTTGCCCAGGATAACACAACTAGTAAATGTCTGAGGCCAGATTTGATCTCATGAAGATGAGTCTTCCTAATTCTAAGTCTAGCGCTCTCTCCACTAAACCATCTAATTGCCCTTTTGTAAACATTAGAGCAATATAAATGCTAATTATTATTTTTATTTCCTTCCCTGTGAAGTCGATGCTATTATTAATTCTATTTTTATACATTGTGGAAACTGAGAAGTTTTCAGAGAAATTAAATAACTTGACCAGAATCTCACAAGTAGCGGGTATCTGAGGATGGATTTGAAATCAAGACTTCCTGCCTCCAACTTGAACACAACTTGAATCAGTCTTACCATGCTGCTTCTCAAAACCACGCTACCTCTATTAATCAAGACAACATAGAACATAATCTCTGCCCTCAAAGAGATTACATTCTACTAGAACATAAGGAAAAGGAGATGTATATACAGAAAATAATAATACTTATATGCAGAATGTGATGGGGACAATGAGGAAGTGCAAGAAAAATAATGCTCCAGGAAAATTTGAGATCATAAGAGCGGGAGGTAGGAGTGGAGTGAGATAGAGACACCCTAGGTCTTAGCTCTAGACAAAATTCTGAAATGGACTGTTGCTGTCCTACTGAGTTTGTCCAGGGTTTTGCCTCATCATGCTCCAGAGACCACATAGAGCAGACCCCAGAACTGGAAGAGTAAGTAGTGATGAATGTTGTGGTCAGAGTTATTTTCTATTTCTAATCTAAAGGCTCCTCTGAATGACATCAATTGAGTTTAGTATCCATTTCTTTTCTCCAGAGAAAGGTATGTAGCCATAGTAGATTATATGTTTTTATCCTTTTAAGGTTCTGTCCCTTTCACATTCAGTTTTGATCAGTTTTGTAAGCCTTTTGCCCCTTTCCCACAAGCCTGCCCTCAGACATCAAGTCCTGGGCCTATGGAATACTGCATTGACCAGTCCCGTAGAGTGACTCATTGTCAGAGGACCTGGGTTCAATTCTGTCACTACACCTTTCTGGGTTAAATGGGCTAAATGACCTCTAAATTTGATTCTGCTCCAGATCTATGAACTTCTGCTAGGACTCCATGGTCTTTGCTTCTTCATTTCCTACTTTACAATTCTCTGACAACCAGGGAAGACCAAGTAGGATAGAGCATGGCCCCATTCTCCCAAAGAGCAGATCCAAGAGCAATGAGTTGAGTTTTACAAGAGGTTAATTCAGGAAAAAGTCACAACAATAAGTCTTATGTAAAAGTGGAATGTACTGCCTGAGGAAGTAATAGGTTTCACTTCACTCTAAACCTTTAAGCAAAGGACAGATGACCTCTTGCTGGACATACTGTAAAAATAATTCTTTTCTTCCAGTTATACATTGAATAGGACAAAGCATTCTTAACCTTTTAAAAATTTTGTGTTTTGCAAGTTTTGGTAGTCTGGTGAAGCCTGTGGACCTTTTCTCAGAATAATGCTTTCAAATAGTTGAAGAAAATGTTAAATTTCAGTTATAGTGTAAATAAGGATGTACTTGTTTTCTCATCCAAATTATAGACCTACTGAAATCTCTCCCAAGATCCTTTGGACTAGATGATCACTGAGACCTTTTTCAACTTTGAAATTCTGTAATTCTATGATCCTATGTTCATATCTTGGCAAGGCATGATTCAGTATAAAATTTAGTGTACTTGGAGTCAAGACCTGAGTTCTGATCCTAGCTCTGCCATTTTCTCTCTGTGTCCCTGGGCCTCAGCTTCCTCATCTATAAAATAAGACACCTGGATTCTACTTCTAAATCTATGACCTTTTGGGTAGACAAAGCTGTCATACTTCAAGCTTGGTGCTCAATTAACAAAACCTGAATGGATAAGATGTCTTCTGCCTTCTGGTAATCTATCCATGATTTTTGACCTTTCAATTCTGCCTCCCTGCCCATTATAGAATCATGGTTTGGTGGCAGGAGTGCTGCATATAGTCAGAAGACCTAGATTTGATTTGTGGTTCTGGCACTAACTAGTTATGTGACCCTGAGCAAGAAGCTTTATTTCTCTGAATCTCAGATTCTTTGTTTATAAAGTGGGAACAATACTCCTCATTGGTATTACTTATAGGGTTATTATTAGGAAAATGAAGAAAATGGTTTGCATGTCTTAAAGCTCTAGAAAAATGTAGTTTTAATACCCCTTCCCTTCAGGTGTCTTCTTAATAGCCTCATAGTCCTAAAATTTGCCAATTCAATTAAGCAAACTTTACTTATTAAATATTTGCTATATGCAAACTGGTTTACTATGTATAGATACAGGTGATAGACTTCACTTTTAATTTACTTGGCATCCTCTTATAATCTTATGTATAGACCTGTCTCTGGTGCTCTCAAAAATCTCTACCCCAAATAGCATTGTTGAGGAGCATGGAATCTTAGACTTTGTAGGATTTGTTGGCAAGTCATGCATCAAATCCTCTCCCACTGTGGAATCTGCATATCTATTTTTTCAGCCTTAGGACCTCTTGCTTCCATGTTTTTCCACAATCAAAACCTTTTCCCATACCCTAAGAATCATATCATTTTAGAATTGGACAGGACTTTAGACATTTTAGACTAAGTTATGTAAGTAGTCTTTGGCTGTGACCACAGAAAGTAGAGAGATTTAGGAAGGAGATTGACTTGCTGGTCAGGGGATATAACCCTGGTCTCAAAGTTTCTGGGTCACAGTGACTTTGGTTCTTTAAGGGACTTGTGGGAAAGAGAAGATAAAATTCACTGAAGAGGAGAGGTACTTTAGAGATACTACCATCTTGTTAAGTCACTGGGAAGAGCAGGGCGGGGAGTGGGGTGAGTATGAATCTATCTCCATTTATCTGTGGGCACCAGTCCCATTTTGCAAAATTTTTGCAGTATCTCTTGAATGTGACCCCTTCTCTTGTCTGACACTGCCACCACGCTGATGCAGGTTCTCATCACCTTCCACTGGGATTATTGCTGTAGCCTGCTGGTAGGTCTTCCTGCTTTAAGTTTCTCCCTACTCCAGTCCATTCTCCTTTCAGACACTAAAGTGATTTTCCTAAAATATTGCTCTGATTGTATCACTCCCAGTCAATAAATTACAGTGACTCTTAATTACAGGATTGCAAATACAAAATTCTCTGACACTCAGATCCCTTCATAATATAGCCCTCTCAGTTTTCCAGTCTTCTTACACCTTACTCCCCAACACATACTCTTTATTACAGTGACACCAGATCTGTCACCAGATCCAAAGTATTCTATTTCTGCTCTTTCAGATACTTGCCACCCTTACCTTCTGTATTGAAATATTTCTTCCCATTTTTAATCTCTATGAAGGGTTGAGGTGAAGTGTTCCTCTTCTTTTGCCATCTAAGAAAAACTTCAAAATGTCAAAAGTAGCATAAACAAAGGTCACTATGAACAAGACACTCTATCTCTTGTTCACCATGACTGGAATGCTCTCCCTCTTCATTTCCACCTACTGGCTTCCCTTTAAGTATGTCCTTTAAGATGTCCTTTAAGTCTCAATTAAATTCCCATAAGAAGCTCTTTCCAACTGCTCTTAGCTCTAGTGCCTTCCCCTTGTTAATGATTTCCCATTTTTCTTGACATATTTTGTTTGTACATATTTGTTTGCCTTCTACTCTATTAGATTGTGAGATCTTTGAGGGCAGGGGTTGTCTTTTGCCTCTTTTTTGTGTCCTTAGCATATAGAACAGTGCTTGGCACATAGTAGGTGCTTAATAAATGCTTTTATGACTGATTATTTAGCTCTTGTTTTCCAATATCCACATCAGTAGCTGATCAACTCAATCCTGGAATTGAAAGGAATGAAAGGTATGGGGTGCCCAGAGATGGTTGCATTTCTATATCCCTTACTCCCATTTCTCTTTGTAGCTTGGAAAGATGGATTTTCCTTTGTGGTTATCTTCCTTTTTCTGTGGAATTCATCTTTTTTTTTCTTTGAGACCCTTAAAGGATCATGTCAAGGCAGACCCAGGATTTGAGGTTCTGAATCTATTGTTTATCTAGTAGATCAGGCTCCCTGTAGGCAAGGTCAAAGATAGGCTACTTAACCCCTTAGAAATTAGCTTCTGACCTTATCATTTCACCAAACTGTTTTCTCCAAAGTTACACACCATCTCTTAGTTGCCTTTTCTCAATTCTCATTCTCCTTGACCTCTCCATAGCCTTGGATACTGCTGATTACTCTCTCCTCCTCCTCCTTTGCATCTCTCCTCTTAAGGTTTTTAGGACACCACACTCTCCTGCTTCTCATCTTGCCTATCATACCAGTTTTGTTTTTTTTTTGTCTCATTTGCTGGATTCTCTTCTGGATCATGCCCGCTAATTGTAGGTGTCCCTCACAATTTTGTCCTGGGTCTTCTTTTTTTTTTTATCTCTATGACTTCATTTGGTGATCTTATCAGCTCCCATGAGTTTAATTATCATCTGATATGTGTCTACAGGAAGTCTTTCTCCATCTCTTTTAATTCTAGTAGTGGTGGCGGTGGTGGTAGTGGTGGTGTTTGTTGTTGTTGAATATAAATATTCTTTTTTAAATAAAATATTACGTAAAATTTGTTTTCAGCTTTCTATAATCACTTCTGTAAATTTTAGATTTTCTCTCCCTCCCTCCCTCCCTCCCTCCTTGAGATGGCATGCAATCTTATATGGATTCTACACGTATATTCTTATTAAATATTTTCACATTGGTCATGTTGCATGGAAGAATTAAAATGAATGGGAGAAACCATGAGAAAAACCTAAACAAAACAAAACATAACATAACACAAGAGAAAATATTCTGCATCATTCTGCTCTCCAATTCCATAGTTCTTTCTCTGGATGTGGATGGCATTTTGCCTCAAGAGTACTTTGGGAATGTTTTAGGTCCTTGCAATGCTGTGAAGTGCTAAGTCTACTAGTAAAATTCCTTGCACACTGTGGTTGTTACTGTGTACAATGATCTCTGCTGCATTCACTCAGCATCAGTTCATATAAGTCCTTCCAGGCCTCTCTGAAATCTTTCTGTTCATCATTTCTTATAGAACAATAGTATTACATTACATTCATATACCACAACTTCATCAGCCATTCCCCACTTGATGGGCATCCCCTCGATTTCCAGTTCTTGGTCACCACAAAGAGAGCTACTATAAATATTTTTGTACATGTGGGACCCTTTCCCATTTTTATGATTTCTTTGGTATACAGTTCTAGAAGTGATATTGCTGGGTCAGTAGTATGCACATATTTTAGCCCTTTGGGCATAGTTCCAAATTGCTCTTCAGAATGGTTGGATTAACTCGCAGTTCCACCAACAAAGAATTAGTGTTCCAATTCTCCCATATCTTCTCCAACATTTATCATCTTTCTGTTTTGTCATGTTAACCAATCTGATAGGTGTGATGTGGTACCTCAGAGTTGTTTTGAATTGCATCTCTCTAATCAATAGTGATTTAGAGCATTTTTCATATGACTACAGATGGCTTTAATTTCTTCCTCTGAAAACTGCCTGCTCATATCCTTTGACCATTTATCAATTGAGGAACGACATATATTCTTGTATGTTTGACTTAGTTCTCTACGTATAAATGAGGCCTTTATCACTGACACTAGTTGCAAAAATTCTTTCTCAGTTTTCTGCTTCCCTCCTAATCTTGGTTGCATTGGGTTTGTTTGTGCAAAACCTTTTCATTTTAATGTAATAAAAAGTATCTGTTTTGTACTCCATAATGTTCTCTATCTCTTGTTTGGTCATATATTTCTCCATTCTCCATAAATCTGACAAATACACTATTCCTTGCTCCCCCAATTTATTTATAGTATCATATATACTATAGTATACATATAGTGTACATATACAGTATAGATACATAGTATATAGTACCTAGATCATGTATCCATTTGGATTTTATCCTTGTGTATGGTGTCAGGAACTACTCTATGCCCAGTTTCTGCCACTCTGTTATCCAATTTTCCCAGAAGTTTTTGTTGAACAGTGAGTTCTTATCCCAGAAGCTGGGATCCTTGGGTTTATCAAACAGTAGATTGCTATATTTATTGACTACTATGTCTTCAGTACCTAACCTGTTCCACTGATCTACCCTTTTATTTCTTAGTCAGTACCAAGTGGTTTTGATGGTTGCTTCTTTTCAATACAATTTGGCATCTGGTAGAGCTAGTCTACCTTCTCTAACATTTCTTTTCATTAATTCCTTTGATATTCTAGACTTTTTGTTCTTCCAGATGAATTTTGATATTATTTCTTCTAGCTCTAGAAAATATTTTTGTGGTAGTTTGATTGGTATGGCACTGAATAAGTAATTAACTTAGGTAGAACTGTGCTAGGGTTGGAAGCTCAATTCCATGTGGACAGTCTCGGGCGGGTAAAGGTGGGAACTTCTAAATCTTAGAGTTCTCACGAGACCCCCCAGGAAACGGCTGGGAATCGAGGTGAACCGAGCTATCTCGTGTATTTCCGCCTCTTCCCGTGAGAAACGTGATGGGAGAGAGCTCTCCCCGCCCTCGAGATTGTCCCGGATCTGGGCACACTATTGTTATCTAACAGCATGGTATTCAGATGCAAACTATGCTGCTGGAGGGTTTAAGTAGGATCAGGAAAGCCTGAAAGCGCTCTTGGGCGGAGGGGCGCGGAGCGGACAGGACACTAGACTCCGCTTTTCCTCTCTCCTCTCTCCCCTCCCCCTCTCTCCCCACTTATACTTCTACTTCCAATCTCTTATTGTAAGATCTTTGCCTCCTTGGGAGATCTTTCTCTTTCCCTCCTAAGGAAGAATCCCCTGCACTTGTAACCGAGACCCTGAAATAAAGCTCAACCCTTGTTCGACTCTGGAACGTCCTTTCTCTCATACGAGCATCCGGTTTGGCCAACTGAAGACCTCGGGAGGTGAGGTAAGAAGACTCGTGTAGCCCACAGGCCTCTAGGCCTGGCAGAACTGTCATTTTTATTATATTAGTTCAGCCTACCCACGAGCAACTGATGTTTTTCCACTTACTTAAATCTGACTTTATTTGTATGAAAAGTGCTTTGCAATTATGTTTATATAGTCCCTGGGTTTGTTTTGGCATGTAGACTCCCAGATAGTTTATAGTGTCTGCTGTAGCTTTAAATGGGATTTCTCTTTCTACCTCTTGCTGTTGGGCTTTGTTAGTAATATATAGAAATGTAGATGACTTATGTGGGTTTATTTTGTAACCTGCAACTTTGCCAAAGTTATTTATTATTTCAAGGAGTTTTGTACTTGATTCTCTAGGATTCTCTAAGTATACGATCATATCATTTGCAAAGAGTGGTAACTTAGTTTCTTCTTTGCCTATTCTAATTCCTTCAATTCATTTTCTTCTCTTATTGCTAAAGCTAACATTTCTAGTACTATATTGAATAACAATGGTGATAATGACATCCTTGTTTCATCCCTGATCTTATTGGAAATGCGTCTAGCTTATCCCCATTGCATATAATGCTTGCTGATGATTTTGGGTAGATACTGCTTATTATTTTATGGAAAGTTCCATTTATTCCTATGCTCTCCATTGTTTTCAATTGGAATGGGTGTTATATTTTGTTAAAAACTTTTTCTGCATATATTGAGATAATCATATGGTTTCTGTTAATTTTGTTGTTGATATGATTAATAATGCTGATAGCTTTCATAATATTGAACCAGCCCTTCATTCCTGGTATAAAACCTACCTGATCACAGTGAACAGAGCACTGGACTTGGAATCAGAAAGATTCATCTTCATGAATTCAAATCTGGCCTCAGACTCTTACAAGATGTATGACCCTGTGCAAGTCACTTAACCATGTACCCAAGTACTTCATTTGCAAAACAAACTGTAAAGGAAATAAGAAAATGCCCCAGTATTTTTGCCATTAAAACCCCAAACAAGGTCACAGCTAGTTGGACGTGACTGAAACAACTCAACAGCAAGACAGGAAGACTAAAATCAACAACTTTTTCTAGTCTCTTATGCAGTATAACCTACCATATTCTCTATGATCCATTGACACTAGTCTTCTTGCTGTTTCTCAAACAAAACATTCCACCTCTCAACTCCAGGCATTCTCACTTGTTGCCTCTCCTTCATTGGATACTCTTTTTCCTTATCTTTGCCTTTTGGTTTCATTTTGTTGCTTCAGTTCCCAACTAAAATCCAAACTTCTACATGAAAATTTTCATGTTCCCCCTTAATTATATTGCCTTCCCATGTTGACTATTTCCATTTATTTTGTATATAGTCAGTCAATCAATAAGCATTTATTAAATCCTTACTGTGTAAGGCACCATGCTAAACACCAGGTATACAAAAAAGAGCCAAAAGATAATCCCCGTCTCAGGAACTCACAATCTAATGGAAGGAGACAATGAACAAACATATAAAAACAGATGAGCTATATACAGGATAAATAGAAAGTAATTAATGGAAGGATGGTATTAGAATTAAGGGAGCAGCCAGGTGGCACAGTGGATCAAGTCCTGATCTTGGAATCAGAAAGACTCCTCTTCCTGAGTTTAAATCAAGTCTCAGACACTTACTAGTTGTGTAACCTTGGGCAAATTGCTTAACCTTGTTGCTTCAGTTTCCTCATCTGTAAAATGAACTGGAGAGGGAAATAGGAAACCACTCCAGTATCTTTCTCAAGAAAACCCCAAAAGGAGTCATGAGGAGTTGAGCATGACTAAAAAGACTGAACAAAAACAACAAGATCTAGAGAGATTATGGGTCTCAAATGCCACTGAGTCCAACCTTCGGGATAGCTAGGTGGCACAGTGTCAGATCTGGAGTCAAGAAGACTTATCTTCAACATCAACAAAAAACCCCACCACCCACCACCACCACCACCACCATCACTACCATCACTAGGATTAAAAGAAAAGGGAGAAAGACTTCCTGTAGAATATGTAATTTTAGTTGGGACTTAAAGGAAGCCAGGGAAGTCAATAGGTGAAGATGAAGAGAGAGAGCATTTCACTACTGAGAGACAGACAAAGAAAATTCTTCAAGCTCTAAGTGAATGAGCATCTTGTTCATTGAATAGTAAGGAGGTCAGTGCCATTGGGTTGGTGAGTATGCATTGAGTATTGTGTAAAAAGACTGGAAAAGAAGAAAAGGTCTAGATTATAAAAGACTTTGAATGCTAAACAGAGGATCTTGTATTTGAAGTAATACGCAGCTTTTTTGCATGTGGTTGTTTCTATATTGTTTCCCACATTATGTAAGGTTCTTGAGAATGGACAGTTTTTTCCTTTTTTTTTTTTCGGTATGTCTATTGTTTAGCACAATGTCCAACACAGAGTAGGTTCTTGATAAATTTTTATTGACTGATTACAGAAATTTCTATTGGTGACAAAGTTATAAATAATATGTGGGGGTGTCTCTGTGTGGCTCAAAGTGAGGTGAAATAAACATCTCTAGCCTTCTCTCCTCACCCTACTCTTCTCCATGGAAAACTTTAATTCCTACCCAGAGGGAAAGCAACAGTTTGGAGTCAGGTGCTTGGTCACTTTGAAATCCTCACAGAGAGAGGGTACAGGCTAGAGTCTATGTGTCCCCTTAAATACGATTAGTTTGGGGGATGTGGTTTTCAGGTTCAAGCTAATATGTGATCCACATTTCATTAATGGAGGAAAAGAGGACCACACACTTTATATCTAAGATTTGATACCTTTTACACCAAATTCCAATTCCACAATGAATATATGTAGCAATTATCAAAGAAATTCATTTATCCAATTCAATAACAAAACAAAAATCAGAGAAACTACACATAGAAGAATATATATCAGTCAAAAGAGTGAAGGAGTTCTCCCATTGAGAATGTGATAGTTCAACCAAGAGAGAGCTCACCCAAGAAGAAATACCCTGAAGTTTCTAATGTAATAAACTGGATCAGTCCAATAGGCTTTGGGACTTTACAAATGTTTGACTGATTACAGCAATTTCATAGCAGCAATGAACATTAATAATATTTCAAGATGTGTGCAACAAATGCAATGTGATATGAAAATATCTCTAATTTCTTTTGGTGACAAAGCCACAAGTACTTCTAGTACTAGTGTTCTTTTTGTCTGTTTTTAAAATGGAAGGAAAGGCTAAATTTCAGTTATAGATTAGTGAAAATGAAGATATAATTTCTCCTGTCCTCCTTAAAGCCAAGTTCATGGACTTCACAAAATCTATTTCCAGACCCAGGTTGAGAGCCCCTGACTTAAAGCACTGGAATGGTTATCACCTATGACATTTTAATAAATATTAAAACCTCAAGGGTATAAAACTCTGGTAATGGAATTAGGGCCTTTTCAGATACCCTACACCGTTTATAGGTAAGACATGAATGGTAGAAGGGCCTATCTTCTATCTCCTGCCAATATGGCTGTTCTGCTGGGGGATAGCTATAGGACACAATCTGTTCTCCACCTAGTTCCTGCCAGTATGGGAAGTTCTCCAAAGAGTTATGGAACTGAGGGAAAAACTTCCCAACATAGAGATATAGAAGGATCCTCTTGATCCAGAATGAGGTTTCAAAAGATTTCTCTGATCTAGATCCTCCTTAATGCTAGAGCCTTTCTTCTGTTGATTACCTCTAATTTATGTTGTCTATATCTGGCTTGTACATAGTTGTTTGCATATTGTCTCCCCAATTAGAACGTGAGCTCCTGGAGAGTAGGAATTGTCTTTTAGCTTGCTTGTAACTCCAAAGCTTAGCATAGTGTTTATTATATAGTAGGCACTTAAATGCTTGTTGAATTTCTTCTGCTAGAGTTGTTCTTTCCTTTCTAAATAATAGCAGAAATTTTAGCACTTATTAAGTAATATATTAAGGTGTGAATGACAACAAGTGGCTGAAATTGATGTACCATCTAGGGGCATTTGTATTCTAAGAGTAGGCAAACCTTAAGGAAAAGGGTTAAAATTTTCATGCTTTTGATTTCAGTCCTCAGGCAAGGAGTGAGGGAAGAGTCTCTTCATGGTATAAAGCCAGATCTTGTTCATAGTTTTAAGAAACTTAAGCTTAACAATTTTCTCCTGGTTTTTCATGGATTGTGCCTTCATGACCTACAGTACCCATGAGAATCACAGAACTCAACATTCTGATAGTGGTGTCATTCCAAGGAAGATTTCCCTCCCTAATCTTACAGCCATTCAGTAATCAAAGACTGAGTGCATTAAATTGGGGGAAAACCCCAAAACCTAAAATCTCATGATCATCTAGTCTAGCCCATTTGTCTCATAGAGAGACATAAGGCACAAAGAAGGGGGATGAGTAGTCTACAATAAAAAAAAAAATATGTCACAGATCTGGGACAGAAACTTAGTGACTAGACTCTCAGTTCAATGTCCTTTCCACTATGTCACAGCTGCCTTGCTATTGGTGAATGGGTTTTCCACACAGTCTGTTATCCTACTGACCACTGGAATGGCTCTTAGTTATATAACCATCCTGGGGCAAAATTGTCTACATAGTCAGTTGTTAGGAGTACTATCGAATGGCTTCTTGCAGTGGGCAGGGAGTACCCTCTGAGTTCCTGTCCAGCTCTAGTTTTGATGAATGTGTTGTTTGCATCCTTTAGGGCAATGGTTTTTCAGTTTTCATATTCCTGCAGTAACTATCCCTTCAGTTATAAATAGCACTCATTCCTTCCTTCCAAGGCCAACATTCTCCTTTGCTGAGTTTAGTGCAGAGAAATGCTTTGGTTATTTTTTGGTCATGTTTGGTAGCTCTTATTTCATTTTCTACTTCAGCTCTTGCAGGGTAATTATCCCTGTATATTACCGCTGCTCATAAAAATATATGTGACCAGTCAGCATCTGAGGAGAGATGCCTAAACACCCTGCTGTCAGGATTTACTTCTTGCATATTTCTTTGGTTTTGTGGAAAAACTGAGAGTGCCTCAAGTCTATGAGTAAATGTTATTTGGGTACAGAGAGAAAATAGCTAGAAGGGGAAGAGACAAAAGACAAATGATCCATCTCCATTTACATATGCTGCCTGTACACAAATGTATGTTCACATAATACATACATATACATGCACATATAAAACTCTGACTCAATTTCTAGCTTCCTAGCTATAAGGGTGAGAGATTCCTTTGTCACCCCAATGAATGTAATTATAGAAAGCCCAGACACCTCAAATGACTTAATCCAAGTTCTAAATTAGGTATGAATTGAATCCATAATCAATTTGAGAAGATTATGGTGTTTTGAACATTAGATAAGGGCAAATGAGGTTACACAGGAAATATTTGGAGTTTTGCTGCAAGAATCAGATATACCCTTGCACCTATGGAAAAAAGAAAGCTCTCATTCTCAGCTATGAGCTTAGTAAAACAATGAACCCATCAGTCTATCAAGGGCAGACTTCCAGTGTAGAGGATTCCATTTCATGAGGCAAAACTAAACCTCTGAGAGGAACTGATCTGAGGGAAGGGAGAATAGAGTTTTTCTTTCTTTTTCTCATCTTGCCAACTTCTTCTAATTGACAATGCTATTGAAGATTCTGGACCAGTAGCAAATAGTGTGTCAAACTGAGATCAGAGAGATTATAGTAGTAATAGTAGTAGTAGTAGCAGTAGTAGTAGTAGTAGTAGTAATGATATAACAATGGTCTTTACATATTTTATTTCATTTGATCCTCACAATAGCCCTTTGAGGCAGATGCTTTGATTATCCTCATTTTACAGAAGAGGAAAGTGAGAATGAGAGAGATTAAATTGCCCAAGTCATATAGTTAGGGTCAGAGACAGATTTTGAACTTAAGTCTTCCTGCTTCCAGGTCCTGTGCTCTCTGCAATCTAGTAGGAGATAGGAGGAGAAACATTTGGTTAGGAGTTATAATCACTTGTGGAGAGAAACCTTCAAGGAGTGTGATCCCATGTAGCAGAGAGAACTCTACTAGAGTACTGACCCTTGGAGCCCATTGGTGTTACATCAAAGGTGAATTTCATGAAGACTTTACAAATGAAGAAAAGGACTTCTGGTAAGTAGGAATTGTGAGTTGCCCCCTTGTCTATATAGTCAGTCCTCAACATCTAAATGAAAACATTTAGTTTTCTTGACTTCAAGCATTCCCACGATTTTATAATAACCTCATTTTCACTTTTTATTGTTGGCAAAACTTGCACATTTCCAGCAGAATGCAAGCAAGTTTGGGGAGTGGTTGGTATCCTATGAGGCCCTTCATTGAACTAGTTCATTCTATTATTACAAAGAGCTCCCTGGGCATTTGTTGTATATTTTCATTGTTTGTCTTTAAAACTCAAGTTTTGTGTCACAATTATGCCCTTAAAGCATAGCGCAAGTCCTTCAGGCACTCAGCTCAAGTGTGCAAAGTCAGCGATTTGGCTTAGTAAGAAAATAAAGGTGTTGGATAAATCTTGTGCCCAAAATGTCTGCTATGGCTGTTAGCCACTAGTTTGGTGTTAACACATTGATGATTCCTTATATAGAGTACAATGTTCTTATACTGCCATCTAACATAGTGGAAAGTTAAGATTCAGGTTAAAAAAGTTTTAGTTTTAAGAATTTTATTTGCTGTACAGTATTTATAGTATCGTAGATTTCATGTGTTATGAAAAGTGAATACTGTCTGAAATCACTGTATTTTTTTAATTGAGATGTTAGCACAAAAGATCATAGAATTCTAGATACTAATATGCTTTGCATATTACCAATTTTATTTTATGTACTGCATTTTATGGGTTATTTCATGGTTACTCTGTTAGGAAAACTGAATATTGTCAGAATTAATGTTGTGTTATAAAGAATTATATTGAGAAAAGTGTATTTTCAGCACTCTAGAGAAAGATTACAGTTTTTGATGGTCACAGGAACTGAACCCCCTATTTCCCATAACTTTCAATGAATCACATTTTTTATTTTCTAGGAATATTCCCACTGTGAAAGTTGAGAATTGACTTACTATATTTTCTCTGTCTTGTATTTGTACCCTTAATTCTTGCTCACTTCTATGTATTTGTGGGAGAGTGTACCCTAGATTTTTTGAGAGGGATGCTTTTATAGCTGCTATTACTACCATGCCATTTTGATAAATATAGATTTGCTAAAAAGGTATATGGAAGCAGAGAGAATAGAGTTGCTAAAAAGAATTAAATCTGACTGATTGTTTCTAGAAAGCACAGTGGTGGAAGGATTGCTAATAACGTACTGGAAATCTTGTCACTCAGAGTTATCTCTAGAACCTTGACAGATGAGAGAGTAAAGAAAAAGTAGCAGCCACCCTTTCTGGACTTGTTTAGCCAATACAAGTGGGAGATGGAGAAATAACATGAGAGGATATTGCACAATCTTATTACATGTTATTCCACTTCCTGCACTCTACCATCCAAATAAACTTTCCTTCTTACTTTTACTCATGCACAATATTCTATATGCCCATCTCTGTGCTTTTTTAAGAGTTATAAATCATGCTTGGAATGTCCTCCCTCCAATACTCCTATCTCTTAGAATTCCTTGTTTTCTTTGCTTGTGCTCATCCTTCATTGCTGAAGAAGACCATGCCATTAAAGAAATGATGACATGACTTGCACTTGACTTTGTTTTGAGTGAGGGAGGGCTGTGCAGGTCACCAGCCTCACTTCTCCTCCAGAGCCATCTGAATCCAGTGACCAGATATTCATCAGGATGACTGGAGATGATCCAGGATGTACTGCGAGACCTTGGCCCCTTTAGGCCAAGGTCTTTGCAGGTACTCACTTAGAGTGAGGCAACACCCATTCATTGAATAGGTCTGTTTAAGAGGTAGCCAGGACATGGCCCTTTTAATGAGGATTAGCTATACAGGCTTAGCCACAAGTGGAAAACCTTACAAAAGTAGATGTCATTCAAAGTGCTTATTTGTAAACACAGACAGGTCTACCTTTACATAAATTCACATTATGATAATTAGACTTTACATAAAGAATTCTGAAAGAAATCTATATTCCAGAAAAATAGCTATGTTAGCATTACTGTATAGTACTGGGTGCTTTCTTTCTCCACTGCTGCCCCTTGGCTCAGTGCTCCATGCATTAAAAAAAAAAAAAATGTATTATTTTAAACATTCTTTTATTTTTAAATTTTTGAGTTCCAAATTCACTCTTTCCCTCTCCCATCCACTGAGAAGATAAGCACAATTATATCAATTTTACCTGTGAAATCATGTAAAACATTTCCATATTTCCACTAAAAAAACCCACCCACCAATAAAGTAAGAAATTTAGACTTCAGTTTGCACTCAGAGTTTATTAGTTCTCTCTAGATATGGATAGCATTTTTTCCTCACAAGTCCTTTGGAATTATTTTGGATAATTGTATTGTTTTCTTTAAAACTCAGCTCAAAGACCATCTTCCATGTGAAATATTTCCTGATCTCCTCCAGTCACTAGTGTTAAACCTCTGAAATTACCTTGCACATTTACTTACTATATTTTTCGCATGTGCTTATATCTATGTCTATAGCAAGGAAATGAATTTGATCCACACTTCAAATCACTCTATCAATTTGTTTACACCTCCAAATCTTTTGTTTGCCTTTCCTTGTCATGCCTACTACCTTTTCCTTATGAAGTCTTCCTCTTTGGGTTCTTTTCCCCATAATATTTAATGCTTCTTAATCCTCCTTAATCCCTTTAAATCCTCCTTAATTTTCCTTGATCTTGCTCCTTCCCTTCAACCTATCACAGCACCCCACCCAGATGAAAACCCTGGACAAGTATCTGAACCAGGAGATTACAAATTATCTTTTCAAATTGTCCTCAATTTCTCCCAAATGTCTACAAATTTAAATCAAATTCTGGCCTTCTGGAACTATATAAACCCTTCCAAATAATCCATATACTTTCCTTTTCCTTCTTTTTTGGTTCAAATCCTTCTCTCTTTTCCTCCAATTCTTTCTACAACCTTTCATGGAAGTAAAAAATAGATTCCTTCTCACATAATCTTTTCCCAGGGTAGCAGCTAGTAGAATTTGTAGTCAGTCTTTAAGAAACATTCTTCTTTTCCAACCTAGCCACTTGTCTTTGTATCCCCAGCAGTTTGGAACATAGTAGACACTTCATTAATTTTTTTTCACTTTTTTGTTTCATTTTTAGTTTTGTTAAAAAAAAAAAATCCGACAGGACAAATCAATAAGGGAGTTTGGGGGATGCCATGAACAGGACTGTTGGGGTGGGGAGGCAGGGGTAGGTGGCAGTAGAGTGTCCTTTACCCCCAGGGCTGAGTGTTCCAAGGACAGGCCAAGGCCTCTACTGAGTCTGCTCCATGTAGGAAGAAATGTCTATCTCATCAGGCAGTTCACTGATGTTGACCTCAAAGTGATCCTGGACGTCACTGAGGATTTTGGCATCATTTTCATCTGATACAAATGTGATGGCCAAACCTTTTGTATCAAACCGGCCTGCTCTAGCCACCCTATGTTAGTAGGTGTCTGAGTCCTCTGGCATGTCATAGTTGAAGGCGATGTTTATTCGTTCAATATCCATGCACCAGCCAAACAGGTTAGTAGTCATAAGGATACTATCCTGGAAATCCTTGAACTCCTGATACTGGGACAACTTCTCTTGGGGCATCTCACGATGGATAGCAACGTCTGGGAAGTTCTGTTCCACTAGGAACTGGGCCAGGGTAATGCAGCTCTGCACAGATTTCACGAAGATCACTACCTGGTTGAACTCTAGAACATCCAGGAGGTCAAAGAGTTTTTGGTTCTTCTCATTGTCCTCCAGCTTCACGTAGTACTGCTGCAGCCCATGCAGCATCAGCTTCATCTCATCATCCACGAAGATCTCCATTGGGTCTTGTATGAACTTGCGGCAGACAGGGTGGATCTCTTTGCTCAGGGTGGCACTGAACATCATGACCTGCTTCTCATGGGGGGTCATGCGCAAAATTTCCTGGACGTCTCAATGCATGTTGAGCTGTTGGAGCATTTTGTCACACTCATCCAAGATAAAATGTTGAATGTGTTTGAGATTGAGGCTCTTATTTTGGGCCATGGCTAAGATACCTTCCAGGGTCCCCACCACAATATGTGGGCAGTTCTTCCTCAGCAACTCCTCATCCTTTTTTATTGATAGACCACCAAAAAACGCCGCCACTTTGACATTAGGCATGTATTTGGAGAAGCGCTCATACTCCTTGCTGATCTCAAACGCTAGCTCCCGAGTGTGACACATCACCAGCACAGAAACCTGACCAGTGACTGGCTTCAGCTGTTGCAGCGTGGCCAGCACAAACATGGCTGTCTTTCCCATGCCTGAGTTGGCCTGGCATAAGACATTCATTCCCAAGACGGCCTGAGGAATACACTCATGCTGGACTTCAGATGGATGCTCAAAGCCACAATCTTCAATGGCCTGGAACAACTCTGGCTTAAGTAGAAAGTCACAGAATCCAGAGCTGTGGATGGAGACATAGGAACCTTTCACATCTTTCTTTGCAGGGGTGTCAGCTCCATCCCCACCAGCTGCTGTCTCCTCGGCACCATCTTCATAATCCAGGAGTTCAGTGTCCACATCATTTTCCACCATAGCTGGGTCAGGGGAAGAGGATATGTAGATAGGCTCTGGGAAACCTCAGTGTAGGGATGCTGGGGTGGTAGAGATTCAGGGAGCAGCAGAGGAAGATGAAGACACTGGAGTCAGAGTTAAGAGCTGAGCGGAGAAAAAGCTCGTCTCCATAGTAGACACTTTAAAAATGTTTCTTGAATTAAATTGAACATCACAGGCAACCAGACTCTTCCTTCTCCCTCAGTATCCCTTTAGTCGACAGATCTTTTCTATTCTGCTTCCACAATATCTCTTGCCTTGCTTTTCATTCACAAAGGCAATACACCAGTAAAGGCTATTATCACCTCTTGCTTGAACTATTCCAATGATCTCCTAAATGGCCTGTTCACTTTCTATCTCTTTCCAATCCATTTTTATTTCTTAAAAAAAATTTTTTTTTTGGTAAAACATTTGTTTTTCTTTCTTTAAGAAAAAAAGACAAATAAAACCAGTGTCACAACTGAACATAATCAAACAAAACAGATTCTCATATTGGTTATGTCTAAAAAGGTGTATCTCATTCTGCATATTAATCCATCATGCCTCTATCAGAAGGTGTGCATCCTTCTTTATCAATGTTACCGTGGAATCATGGTTGATTGTAACATAGAAATGAGTTCTTTTTAAGTCCTTCAAAATAGTTCATTTTTATATTATTCATGTTGTAATCTAAATTGTTGTTTAATAATTTAAAGGTCAATAGTCTCAAGGTAAATAATGGGGGAAAAAAGTACCAAGTAATGTGCCTTAGCAGTACCAGATCTTAAACTATACTACAATGTCATACTTAACAAAATAGTTTGGTAGTTTTTTTTTGAATAAATTGATCAGTGGAATAGATTGGGTACACAAATTTAGAAACAAATTTGGCATAGTATTCAAATGAATACAGTAACATAGTATTCAATCTCATTTCCACTGACCACTCTATAACAATAGGCTTCCAGGTTTATCTGAAACTATCTAATTATTTCTTATAGAACAATAGTATTCCATTATATTAGACTATCATAATGTGCTAGGCATCCTCTTAGCTTCCAGATCTTTATCCAGCAACAAGAGCCACTCTAAATATTTTTGTATCTACAAGAACTTTTCCTCTTTTTGATCTCTTTTAGTAATTGTATCCTTGGATCAAAGATTATAGATGCTTTAGAAACGTTTGGGGCATAGTTCCACGTTGCTTTACAGATTGACTGGATCAATGCATAGTTCCACCAATGGTGTATCAGTGGTCCCATTTTACTACAATCTCTCTAACATTTTCCATTTTCCATTTTTTGGGTCAATTTTGGCAATGTGATGAGTGTAAAGTAAAACTTCAGGGATACTTCAATGTGCATTTCCCTATTAGTGATTTGGAGCAGGTTTTTCTCATATCATTGTTGACAGCTAGGATTTATTTTCTTGAAAACTATATTCTTTGATCATTTATCAGTTGACAAACCAATTTACCAGTGGTCAAATTAATTATTTTTATAAATTTGAATTAATTCCTTACACATATTAGATATGACACCTTTAATAGAGAAACTTGCTACACTTTTCCCCAATCAACTGTTTATCTTCTAATCTTAGCTCTATTTAATTTGTGCAAGAAATTTAAATTTTCATGTAATCAGAGTTGTACATTTGATGCTTTGTGATTCTCCCTATCTTGTTTGTTCATGAACTCTTTATACATATATTGACATAATTATTTTTTCCTTGTTTCTATCATTTGCTTGTCATACAGTTATTTATATCTAGGTCATATTTCTACTTGGAATCTGTCTTGGTATATGATGTGAAGTATAAGTTTAAACCTAATTTCTGACAGATTGCTATCCAATTTTCTCAGCAGTTTTTGTCATATAGTGAGTTCTTGTCTCAGTCACTGAGATTGAATACTATGTTACTGTATTCATTTGAATATTATGCTTAATTTGTTTCTAAATTTGTGTACCCAATCTATTCCACTGATCAATTTATTAAAAAAAAAAAACCACAACAAAAAAACTACTACTAAACTATTTTGTTAAATACAGCTTTGTAGTATAGTTTAAGATCTGGTACTGCTAAGGCACATTACTTCGTACATTTTTCCCCATTATTTACCTTGAGACTGTTGACCTTTGATTACTTCAGATATACTTTATAATTTTTTCTAGTTCTTTAAAATAGTACTCTGGTAAATTATTAGCATGGAATGACACTGAATAATTAATTTCATGAGGTTCTCCATTGTAATGGCTTGGCCTACCCAGAAGCAATTAATATTTCTCCAATTATTTTTCTCTCTAAAATTTTTTTAGTTGCATTAGTTCCTGTGTGTTCTAGAAGAGGTGATATTGGGCATACTTCCCTTGTGAGTGATTTTTTTGGAAAGGATTGTAGTTTATCTCTATTGCATATAATGCTGGTTTTTGCTGTTAGATAGATACTATTCATTATGCCTTGTAATTGATCATTTATTCCTGTTTTCTAGTTTTTTTTTTTAACAGAAATTGATATTGGATTTTCTCAAAAGCTTTTTCTGTCATCAACATAATTTTTGTTTTTTGTTATTAACATGGTCTATTTTTAAAATTTTCATATTAAACTGGAATATTTAATGTAAGTTCAATCTCATCATATTGTAAAATTTTGTGATATGTTACTCTTATTTTATTGCTAATGTCTGGTTTAAAATTTTTTGCATCAATGTTCATGAGGGATATTCATCTATAATTTTCTTTTTATGCTTTGGCTTTCACTGGTTCAGGTGCAAAGATCATATTTATATTGTAAAAGGCACTTGGTTTATTATTTTAGAAAATTTCTTTAACAGTATTGGATTAATTGTCATTTCAATCTCAAATATTTGAGAGATTTACTTGTAAATATATCTGGCTCATATTTTCTTTTCATTTTGGAATTCATTTATGGATTGGCCAATTTCTTTTTCTGAGATTGAGTTGTTTTAATTCTTTAATTTTTGCTCTATAGATCAAGATAGTTTATGTTTTCGTAAATATATATTTCATTTAAGTAATTTATATTATCATGTAATTAGGTAAAATAATTTCTAATTATATCCTTTATTTCTCTTTGATTTGTTGTTAATTCTTTCTAGTTTTGTTAGTAGTAATTTGATTTTTTTCTTTCTTCTTTTTCATCAAATTAGCTAATAGTTTATCATTTTTAAAGCTCCTAGTATTATTTATTAGTTATATATATATATATATATATATTTGCTTTTAACTTTGCTAATTTTTCCTTGATTTATACAATTTCTATTTTGGTACCCAGTTTGTGGATTATTTAATTTTCACTGATAAAAATGTTTAAAAATATAAATTTCTCCTTAAGGACTGCTTTTGCTGCATTCTCAAAATTTTGATAGGTTTTTTATTATTGGAATTATCTTTAATGAAATTATTATCTTTTCTATGATTTGTTCTCCAACTCACCAACTCTTTACCATTAAGTTATTTAGTTTCCAGTTAAATTTTTAACTTTTCTTTAATGGATCCTCATTGAATATAGTTTTAAATGCATTTTGGCCAGTGTAGGATGTGTTCAATATTATTGTTTTTCTGTATTTGTTTGTATGGATTTTATGCCCTAAAACAGGGCCAGTTTTTATAAAGTCACTGTTGCAAGCTGAGAAACTTATATTATTTTCTATTCTCATTCAATTATCACCAGAGACCTATGATACCTTTAAAAATTCCATTTAGGGTAGAGTCAAGATAGCAGAATAAAAACAGGGACTTGCTTGAGCTCTCCTCCAAACCCCTCCAATATCTGCAAAAACTGACTCTAAACAAATTCTAGAGCTGTGGGGCCCACAAACTGATGGAGTGAAACAAGTATCCAGGCCAAGACAGCCTGGAAGGGTCTATCACACCAGACTGGGAACAGAGTGCAGTCCAGTGGTCTCGACAGGGCCTGAGCAGGTCCCAAGAGACTGAATCACTGGCAGCTGCGGTGGTTTTTAGACTTTTCTGCCCACAAATGACAAAGACAGTATAGGTTAGTGGGAAAACTCTGGCTAACCTAAGTGGGGGAGGGGTGTGGTAGGGTCCCAGCCCTGGGGCTGCAGAGGTGATTGTGGCAGCAACAACAACAGCAGTGGTGGTTGGTGCTTCCGGAGCTTCTGGCCCATAGATATTGTGGGGATTGAGCAGCTGATCAGAGGGTGATTGCAGGGATTTCTTTGCAGGCACTGAAGCAGGAATCTCTTGCTTAGTCTTGCTTGGATCTCGGTCTCACTTCTGGGTGGCAGACCTGGGGTGAAGAGGAACACTGGAGTGGTGGAGCTTAGGGTGCAGTAGAGAGGGAGTCTTCTTCATGGCTCCAAGATAGAAAAGAGTGCTTGTAGTCACTCACAGACCAGAGCACAAGCCAGGAGAGGAATAAACACCTTTCCTTTCATCATACCACCATGAAAGAACTGAAAATTTACAGGCCCCTAGAAATATCCATCAAAACAACTGCACAAAACCCCTGAAGTTTGGGACAGGACACCCTTTATTTAACAAAGAGCTCAAAAGTCAAATAATTGCCTGGGGAAATGAGTGAACAGTGGAATAAAACTCAGACTATAGAATCTTTGGTGAAAAGAATGACCAAAACATAAAACCACAAGAAGACAACAAAGTTAAAACTCCTACATCAAAAGCCTTGAAGAAAAATGTGAATTGTTCACAGGTCATGGAAGAACTCAAAAAGGATTTTGAAAATCAAGTAAGAGAAGTAGAGTGAAAAGTGGGAAGAGAAATGAGCGTGATACAAGAAAATCATATAAAATGAGTTAACATTTTGCTAAAGGAGACACTCCCCCCAAATACTGAAGAAAATACCTTAAAAATAGATTAACCTAAATGGCAAACAAAAGAGGTCCAAAAGCCAATGAGAAGAATGCCTTAAAAAAGCAGAATTGGCCAAATGGAAAAAAGGAGGTTCAAAAGATCACTGAAGAAAATAATTTCTTCAAAATTAGAGTGGAGCAAATGGAAGCTAATGACTTTATGAGAGATCAAGAAATTATAAAACAGAAATAATTTAAAAATTATTGGATTGCCTGAAAGTCATAATAAAAAAAGAGCCAGAAATCATCTTTCAAGATATTATCAAGGAAAACTGCCCTGATATTTTAGAACCAGACGGTACAATAGAAATTGGAAGAATCTCTATATATATATAGATTCTATATATATTATATAGAATCTATATATATGTATATATTATAGAATATATATATAGAACATATATATATTCTATAGAATCTATATATATATATATATATATATATATATATATATATATATATATATATATATATATTGGCATCTCTTGAAAGAGATACCAAAAGCAAAACTCCTAGGAATATTATAGCCAAATTCCAGAGTTTCCAGGCCAAGGAGAAAATATTGCAAACAGTCAGAAACAATTTGAGTGTTTTGGAAACACAATTAAGATAACACAAGATCTAGTAGGTTCTACATTAAGAGGTCAGAGGGCTCTGAATATAATATTCTTGTGGTCAAAGGAGCTAGGATTAAAACCAAAAATCACCTATTCACAAAACTGAGTATAATACTTCAGGGGAAAAATGGACATTCAATGAAATAGAGGACTTTCAAGCATTCTTGATGAAAAGAACAGAGCTGAATAGAAAATTTGACTTTACAATACAAGAATCAAGAGAAGCATGAAAAGGTAAACAGGAAAGAGAAATCATAAGAGATTTATTAAAGTTGAACTATTTACATTCCTACATGGAAAGATGATATTTGTAACTCATGAGACCTTTCTCAGTGTTAGGGTAGGTGGAGGAAATATATATATATATGTATGTATATATATATATGTATATATATGTATGTATGTATATACATCTTTATAATATCTATATCTATATTTTTCTGTCTGTGTCTACCTATCAATGTATCTGTAGATAGAGAGCACAGGGTGAGCTGAATATAGATGATATCTAAGAAATAATAGAATGAACAGTTGAATAGCTGATAGAAATAATAGAAGTAATAGAAAAACAATAGAATAGTTGAATATAGATGATATCTAAGAAATAAAATTAAGGTGTGACAGAGGAACATATTGGGAGAAGGAGAAAGGGAGAGATAGAATGGGGTAAATTATCTCACATAAAAAAGGCAAGAAAAGCTTTTAGAATGAAAGAGAAGAGGAGGATGGTGAGAGGGAATGAGTGAACCTTACTCTCATTGTATTTGGCCTAAAGAGGGAATAATATACACATTCATTAGGGTATCTTACCCTACGGGAAAGTAGGGGGAAGGGGATAAGGGGGGGAATGATAGAAAGGAAGACAGATTGGAGGAGGGAGGTAGTCAGAAGCAAAAATTTTTGGAAAGGGACAGGATTAAAGGAGAGAATAGAATAAATGGGGGTCAGAATAGGATGGAGGGAAATACAGTTAGTCTTTACAACATGACTCTTATGGAAGTGTTTTGCATAACTACACATGTATAACCTATATTGAATTGCTTGCCTTCTCAATGAGGACTGGTAGGGAGGAAAGAAGTGAGAAATTTGGAACAAAGAATGAAAAAAAATGTTAAAAATTGTTTTTACATGCAACTGGGAAATAAGATGTATAGGCATTGGGCTGTAGAAATCTATCTTTCCCTAAAAGAAAGTGAAGGGGATAGCAGAAGGGGTGAGGTGATAGAGGGGAGGTCAAACTGGGGATAGGGTTAATCAGAATGAAGTCATCTTGGGGTGGAAGGAGGAGAGAAATGAGGAGAAAATTTGGAACTCAAAATCTTGTGGAAATGAATGGTAACCAAAATAAATAAATTTATACAAAAAATTCCATTCAAGTCCTTAATTTATTTTCTTGTTTAGTTTTGGTCAGATATTTCTACTACTTAAATAGGTGCATTGAGGTTCTCCTTTATTATAGTTTTTACTATGTCTCATGTTGGGTAGTTTCTCCTTTAAATAACAGATGTATATTATTTGGTGCATGTATGTAAAGTATTGAAATTAATTTGTTATCTATGGTACTTATAGGTAAAATGTTTCCCTGTTTATTTTTTTTAATTAAATCTATTTTTGTTATTGTCTAATCTGAGATCATGATTGCTACACTTTGTTTTTTATTTCTTTAGTTAGGTTGAAGTATGATAGATTTTTTTCTCTCCAATACCTTATTTTAACTCTGTTTAAATCTTTATGTTTTGTGTATTTTTTGTAAACAGCATATCATTGAAATTTGATTTCTAATCCATTCTACTATCCTTTTCCATTTTATGGAAATGTCATCTAATTCACATTTACAATTACAGTAGTTCATTATGCATTTTCTTCCACCTTCTTTAACACAGGTTCTTATACTTTATTTCCTCTTAAACTTCTCTTTATCATCATCATCCCTTCAACTTAGTGTGTGTATTTATCCTTCATTGCTGAAGAAGACCATGCCATCAGAGAAATGATGACATGACTTGCACTTGACTTTTTTTTTTGAGTGAGGGAGGGCTGTGCAGGTCACCAGCCTCACTTCTCCTCCAGAGCCATCTGAATCCAGTGACCAGATATTCCTCACTGGAGATGACCCAGGATGAGGCATTTGGGGTTAAGTGACTTGCCCAAGGTCACACAGCTAGTGAGTGTCAAGTGTCTGAGGTGACTCCTGACTCCTGCACTGTTGCTCTAAGTACTGCACCACCTAGCTACCCCTACATACCCGTAGACCCAGAACATAAAGGTCCCTCAGAGCTCATTTAGTCCAACAACCTTATTCTAGAGATGAGGTCCCAGGCTCAGGGTGGAAAAGAGCTCTAACCAAAGGCACCCAGAGAGTCGTGTTGTAGAAGGGAAGTTGACAAGCCATCCCAAAGATGCAAGAAATCTCAATTCTTAAATGTCACTTCATGCCAATTCAGGCCTGAAACTTAGAATTTAGTCTGAATTCTAATCTAGGAGGATATTGGTTTGCTCATTCATTCTCTCCCATCTTGGTGAATTAATCAGTCATTTTCTCCTCTCTAGAACCTCTTTCTAATCCCATGATTTCTCACTAGGGTTACTGCAACTAGGCAGAAATGTAGACCATAGGAACACAGGGCAGATGGCCATCCATGACCAGAGAGAAATAAACATGATTGGCTCTTAGAAACTGGCATCTCTTAATACGGATTAAATCTCTACCACTGGGAGTCTTATCAAAGCAGCAAAAGACTCTTCCAAAAGTCCCTGTATATATTCTTTCATACATATGCTTTGTGAAAATGTCTCTGTCTCTGTCTTCTATCAACCCCCACCCACTTCAATCTCTCCTCTTTCCTTTCTCCAACTTCCTGCTTTCCTTGGTAAATCAAAAATCTTGATGCCAAAATTGTAAGATGGGCATACAGTCTCTTAAAATCTTGCTCCACTTCCTTCTCTGATGCTCTTTCTAAGGTGTCACTTTATATAACATATATATGTAATATATATATACATATATATCATATATATGTATATATATACAGTATATATATACAGTATATATACAATATATATACAGTATATACATATATATATATATATAATCCCCTCTTTTGATCCCAGGGGATTGACTCTAAGATCCACTTTCTTTGTTTAGAGTGAAAGATCTATGGCCCTCTTCCATATACTCTCCTGGTTGAAGACAATTGTATGAAGGCCCTCTTTTTTGGTGTGAGATTTGAGATCTCTTCTTTTGGGTCAGAGGACAGCATCATGGCCTTCTTTCCCTTCTGAGGATATGGAGGATTCCCAGACCAACTCGTACCAAATAGACACTCTTCTCCACTTGAATATTTAAAGTGAAAGACAAAAACTACATCCTGAGAGGCCATATGCCATTTGTAGATGCCTAAATTTTTAAGGAATTGTTCCATTTATGTCAAGTTGAAATCTGCCTTCCTGGAAGTTTGTTCTTGCTTCCCAACCATGTTCTACAAATTCTGTTCTGATTGTTTGCCTGTAGGACAAATATGTGATTTTGTGCTGAAAAGATGACCCACTGTGTTTTCTCCTTTGATTTCTGACTACCATTTAGGATGATATCCTATTGAGATTGATCTTGGAATGATTATTGTGGGGAGCTAGGCTGCACTACTCTGTCATCTTGTCAGTTCTGATAAATCATCTAATTTGCCAATCATTGTCTATTTATGTACCAAATTAATATTCTTGTATCATAGGAACAAACTTCTTATTACTCTACTCAAAAACTTTCAAAGGCTTCACATTTTCAAAAATTTCTTTCTTCTCATATAAAAATATAAATTCTTCAACATGAAATTTAAAGCCGCCTGCAATATACTTCATATTACTTACCTTCACAGACTTCACATTCCTCACAAACTGGCCTACTGAGTATTCCCTAAACTTGACATGTCATCTCTCATCACTGCTCCTTTTAAAGACTTTTGCCTATAACAATAGCTAATATTTATATAGCACTTACTATGTGCATTTGATTCTCACAACAACCTGGGATGTTGAAGGTATTATTATCCCTATTTTATAGACAAAGAAACTAAGGCAAATAGAAGTTAAATGACTTACCCAGGGTCATACAACTAGTAAGTGTCTAAGGCCAGATTTGAACTCATGAAGATGAGTCTTCCTGACTTGAGACCCACCATTCCATCCACTGCACTAGCTAGCTGCCCCAAACACCCCTAAGTTACATCAACCATTTCCATGGCATTGTAACTAAATTTCCTCATTCTAGTGCTTTTTATGCTAATCTCTGGACACACTCATATTGGGAAAGACATTTAAGGTGTTTCCTGATATGCTATCTTAGAACTCAATCACCAGCATTTATTGTCTATTAAACATCAACGATGATGCCAGATATTGAGGATACAAAGATAGAAGCAAAACATTCCCTGTCCTCAAAGAGTTCATAATATTTATGTATGGTCTGACCATAGAACAGGTAAAGTACGGCAGGATTCTCACCTCAGATTTCTCCTGGGCCTTATGTCTCTTTTAATGCAGTCAGAGAGTATATTAGCTTTCTTGGCTGCCAAATCACAGTATTTGATATAGCAAACATTTTAAAAGTTGTTATTTAGGGAGAATTGTGCATCTTGCTAGACTTGCTAGACACATTGAAAGTCTTCTCCTCTGCAGTGGTGGACCAACCCTGAAGAGCAATTCCTTACACTGGCTACTGGTACCTGAGGAGGAGCCATGATTAGGGATTGCTGCCTTTTGGGAGCCATGGCAAAGAACATCACTTGAAGCTACCTTCAGGGGAGCAATACAGGCCTGCAGCTAACCTAGGGTCATAAGACTGGTGCTACTAGATATAGTTTGCTGGGAGCTACTGAGAACTGCAGGAGGAGATGCTTGTCTGTGAGGGAAGCACTACCTGGCCATGACTGGACATTACCATACAAGTCTTTGGAAAATGACCATTCCCTGGAGGTGTCTTTATTTTCAAAGATTATATTGCAGATTTAGAGCTACAGGAGTCATTAGAGACGATCAAGTATAGCACCCATATTTTACAAAGGAGGAAGCTGAGACACAGGGAGATTAAGTGGCTCTCTGAACGCCATATATTAGTGAGCATTAGAGCAGAGATTGAAATCTAGGTCCTCTGAATCAACACTGAGTTTCTTTTCTACGTTTACCACATGGTTAGTTTTATTTTGCTTCAAGATTTTCTTTTTTTTGTTTGTTTTGGGTTTAATCATAAGCAAATGCAAACATTTCAATAGATAAAGGACAAAAGAGATGATTATCTACGAAGATGTGCACAGTTATAAAATTTGGTTTTCTAATTTGTTTCCCATGATTTTTTTCAATAAAACTTTTTTCTATGGAATGTGTGCTTATGAGGAGTTGCTCTTAATATGCTGAATATGCTCAGTATGGGGGGATTACCATGCATATCTCTTATTGGTTATGCATTTAAGTACATTTTATAAACGCCTTCTGTTATTATATCTCAATCCTTTCTGGAAATACACTCTCCTCCTCTCCTCTGAATTGAACTCTTCCTTATATAGCACTCTTTCCAGAGACCAGAGAGAATGTTAAAGGTTTGGGAGCTAGAAATTGAGGATGTTTATTCTGGGCTGCCTTCCAGACTGGATTGTCTTTGGGAGAGTGACAAAATCTCTAGAAGGGAGAGGAGATGAAAGCTCTGACCTTGAGAAGGATGGAGAATGGCAAAGGCTAAAGCCAAGACATCATCTTAGCATGGACCCTTAAGCTAAGCTTCTCCAGCATGGTTTGAACTATGAACCAAATGACTCATACCTCTCTATGAATAGGAGACAAGGAAGAGGCTGAGAGCTGGGGATGTTGCAGTAAAGAACACAGATTATGCAACGTCTATACATGTAGGAAAAGATACTTTGGTGTGTGTGAGTCTGACTTTGGAGATTCTCTTCTGTGCTTTTCTGGGAGCAGGGTCTTATCCCCTATTTACCTATTCTCCTTTACTTTCTTCCTTCATGTCTCCCAGCCCCAACAGGGAGCTGGATGAAGGGGAAGAGAGCTATGCTGTTTCTTCTTCCCCACTGGTTGCTGTGGGGACATTCAGCCCCATTAATGTTGTCATTTCTTTATGCGGTATTTCTGGGTGTTTTTGTTGTTTATTTAAATTATGTCTTAAAAAAAGAAACCAAAATAGCTATCTAATCTGTTCCAATTCTAACTACTTGAATGCATGTGGAAACATTGTTAATGAAGGAAGGAAACTGAGGAGGGGATATCTAAATTACCGAGATTTTGCAAAAAGACTTTCAATGTGCCAATCATCTGATGGAGGGTTCCAGAGTCACATATTTAATCGATGAGTTTATTAAGTTGTCTGGGAAAATGGCCCTTGGTAAAAATGGAGCCAGTATAAACTAAAAGAATAAGTATAGCATAGGCAGCCATTCCATACATTGGGTTTGAAAGGGAAACCACAACCATGAAGAGGAAAGAGAGGAAGCTGCATCTATTCTACACAAAGGGAGGGAGAGCTAGTTCTTCGGAGGGAGTGCTCAGCGGACAGCCTGGACTCTGATGTTTGACAATGACACTTGGTGGTTAAACTCCTAACGAAGAAAAGTAATCAGGCAGAACTGTATATAGAGTATCCTACTGTGGTGGTAATAATACTCCACTTTGCATCTGCTGCTCTGCCTGTTTTCAACATGATGCAGCAAGATGCCTCTGCTAGGATTAGCTCATTACTTATAAATTCACCACCATGCTGCTAACTCAGTGGTTGACACCATCTCCCTTAGCCTCTCATTCCTCTAACTGGAGAGCTGGAGGGCAGAGTACTCTTTCAAATGCTTTCTTTGTAGAAGGCAGTTCACTCAACTTGGCTGCTGTTGCTCTGCCTGACTTCAGCTCCATGGAACAAGATGCCCCAGACCAGGTAACCGCTGATCTATTCCCCTCCCTTCCTTATGTCTCCTCCCTTTAAGGTATAAGCCCAGGTAACCGCTGATCTAATCCCCTCCCTTCCTTATGTCTCCTCCCTTTAGAGTATAAGCCCAGGTAACCGCTGATCTAATCCCCTCCCTTCCTTATGTCTCCCCCCTTCAGAGTATAAGCTCCTTGAGGTCATGGATTGTCTTTTCTTTTTATTAATTTTGTCCCCAACATTTATCACAGTGCTAGGCACAAAGACTCTTCATAAATGTTGATTGGATTGGATAATAACTATTTTATTTACTTTTTAATTTATTTTATATATTTATGGTTTGCAAAGTACTTTCTGTGTATTATCTCATTTGATCCTCATAACAATCCTCTGAGGGAGGCACTATTGTCATTCTTATTTTACAGCTGAGGAAACTGAGACAGATAAAGAAAGGTCAGTTGATTTGCACAGGGTCACATAGCTGGTAAGTGGTAGATGTTCGATTTGGTCAGGTCTTTCTGACTGCAGGTCCAGCACACCATGCGCTCTAAACCACCTACTTGTCTCTACATAAGCATCCTACCTTCAAAATCATAGAGTTTTTGTTTTGCAATAACCTCACTCAGTAGCAGATGAGTCCTAAAGAGCAATTAATAGAGGGATTGCAATATGGCATGATAGAAAAGCAGTTTTAGGTATCATTGTAAATTTTCAAAATATCCCAGTTTTATGACCCCGCGTAACTTTGCCTTTTTCTTGTCATCCTAGAACCTTCTCTAAGGGCAGCAGGTAGTCAACTCACTTGATTCTTATTCTAAATTACATTAATAGATAATTATTCTACAGGCTTCTTGATTGCTATCTCAGAGTAGTGTACTGTGGAAAGCAATGGTTCTTCATCTATTAGATTTTATATAATTAGGAAATCTTATGGTTAATTAGAATCTGAAACTGCAGTTTTATTATGCATCAAAATAATCTTCCTAAAATGAAGTTTTCAAGGTCTCAGAAGAATCAATCAGTCCCTTGAAATATTCAATCCCAAATATTGTGTAAGTTTGTGTGTGTGTGTGTGTGTGTGTGTGTGTGTGTGTGTGTATGCTGGGGAGGAACTTCATCAAGCCCTAGACCCAGGGATGCAGAAAAAACTATCAGATACAGTCCATAGTGCTTTGTGAGGTGAAGGGTTAATCTGGTCTATTACAAAATCTAACAGAGGCAGAGACTCTGGTACAGCCTGCTGGGGAAGATGGTGAAGATAGTTGGGATGGGGTCAGACAACCATAAGGATAACAGTCAGTCAACAAGTGTTTAGTAAATCTCTGTTATGTGCCAGGCACTATGATGAGTTCTAGAGATACAAAGAAAGGCAAAAGAGAGTCTCTGCTCCTAAGGAACTTCTACTGTAATGAGAAAGACAACATAAAAACATTTAATTACAAACAAGATACATAAAGGCAAATAGGATTCAATGATATTGAGTGATTTTGCCCAGTGCGAGCAACAAGGTGGGAACTGAGATGTCAGATCTAAGGGGGGAAGACCATTAATTAAATAGCAGTCCCTATGGTATAGCAAAAAGAGCACTATGTTAGAAAGGGAAGAGATTGGATTCTAGCCCTATCATAGACTCTGATTAGCTGTGTGATTTTCAGCAATTCACGTCATCTTTCTAGGCCTCAGCTTATTCATTGGTAATGTGGTTATGTTATTTATTATTATAGATTATGTTTATTCTTATAGATTATGAATTCCCAGAATTAGAAGGCATCTCAGAGGACATGCAACCTAAAGTACCCCCTTTATAATAAGAAATTATATAAGACCAAAAAGTTAGAAGGGATTTCACAGATAATCTAGACTAACATGTACCTGAAAAGGAATCCCTTTTTGCAACATTCTTCTTCTTCCCCTTCTTCTTCTCCTCCTTCTTCTCCTTCTTCTTCCTCTTCTTTTCCTTCTCCTTCCTCTTCCTCATCTCCTTCTTTCTTTCTTCATCTTCTTCTCCTTCTTCATCTTCTCTTTCTTCTTCTCCTCCTCCTCCTCCTTCTTCTTCATCATTTTCTTCTATCTTCTTCTTCTTTCCTTTTCCCTCCTCTTCCTCCTCCTCCTCCTCCTTCTTCTCCTCTCTCTTGACTCTTTATACATATACCTACATAAGTATGTGTATAGGTACATTTCAGCATAATGTAGACGTCATTTTAGTAGCCATTCAATAAACTCCCAATTCCTTCATTCAGTCATTTAGTTCTCATTCTTCATCTAGTCCCCAGATTTGTCAACTGATTTGCTGAAATCTAGGTATAACATGACTATGGCATTCCCTTCTTCATCCTGATATCTTCATTTGCAAAATGATCTTTGCTGGTCTCCAAGTATGTTGTTTTTGGAGTTGGTGCTGGGTTAATAGGAAAGAGAACTAGTGTTCTAGAAAAGCAATAGAATATATTCTACAAGTTGAGTTACTTTAGAGCTTTTTGTGGCTGGCTTCCCCCATAGGCATATCAAGCCTCTATAATACCCAGCTCTAACTGTAATCCCTGACATTCATAGTAACACTGAATATCTGTGTAGAGCTTTTGTGAGGGGGGTGTGGGGAACATACCAGATCGCTCACTCTTTTTTTTTTAAATGTTCAGGGAACTTATTTTAAAGTCCTGTGAAGGCAAAACATTATAGAGAGGCATATTTGAGCTCATTTAAGGGAGAACTTATCAATTAAAGCTATAGAAAAATAGAACTAAATACGTTGATAGGTAGTGAGTCCCTTGTGATTTGAGCAGAGGCTGGATGACTACTAGCCAGAGATACTGCAGACAGGATTCCTGCAATGGTAGTTGGTTGGACTAGACATCTTTAGGGACCTCTATCATCTTAGAGACTATGATTTTATGAACTGAACATTGTAATTTGCTTAGTCAGGGCCATGACTAAACATGAGTGGGGTGGATATCTGTTTTCGAGGTTTCATTTGAAGTTTGCTTTAAGATCCAATGTGCCACTAAATAGCTACCCCCAGAAGAACTTCATAACCTGAAACTCCTAGCACTGGAAACATTCCTTTGTTCTCAAAATTTCCCTTTTAGAATTTATATTTGTTGCCCAGGAGGAACAGTACATAACTCAAATACCTACTTATGTTTAACCTATGTTAATCGTAGAACCTGTACTTTCTCCGCATCCTTGTCAGGAATCTTTTGAATCCTGAAGAATTCCCTGTTCTGAGGCTCTGCTCTCTTGATTGGTGAGTCTCTAGGCTAGACTGCCATTTCAACAGGGGCCCCAAGAATACTTACTTCACTCTGGGTTTAACTAACTCTAGGCTTTGTCTCCATCTCTTTACCAGTGGCCTTGTTCCAATTTTATGTGTTGCCTTTCCATTAGAGTATAAACCCCTTGAGGGTAAGGACTGCCTCATTTGCTTGTGTTTGTGTCCTTCATGTTTTGTAGTGTCTGGAATACAGTAAGTACTTAAAAATGTTCTTTATCTATAATAGCTAATAATAACTGACATTTATAGAGTATTTTATAGCTTCCAAAGTGCTTTCCAAATCTCATCTCATTTAATACTTACAACACTATGAGACAAATGCTACTTATGGTATGTTGTCATTTGCCCATTTTCAAAGAAGACCAATGACATCACAGGTGATGTCTTGACTTGCTTGGGAATTAGATTTACGTAAGGCAGAGTTGCTCAAAGTTGTCAGCGTCATTCTCCCTTCCTGAGGCACTGAAGTACGGTGGCAGAACACAAGTCAAGGTGACTGGTGATGCAGTGGATGATCTTGGTGTCTGATGCCTGACCAAGGTCTAAACACTTCACAACATCTGCGTCAGCCACTTTCATGGCCGTTGGAACAAATTGTTCTCATTCACCCATTCCACTGGGAAAAGTCTTCACATGCTTGAGTAGATATCCTTCTAACTCGCCCATAGGTTTGAAGCCTGTCAATTACCCTCAATCTGGTTTAGACCATCTGTCTAGATAGTGTGCTGGCATATTGCCACTACACATATTATAGCTTCTTGAAATCACAGGTGAAAGTTGAGTGAAGGTAGATACCACAGAGGATGAGCAGCCCTGAAAAAGGCTTAGCAAACCACTGCACCAGAGGTTCTAGTACTCCCTGAATACCCCATACATCCTTTTGTACTCATCAAAGTTCATCTGATGAGACTTGGTTCATGGTTCTTCATTGTTTTTGGAGCCTGCCTGATTCTGTCCTCCAGCCTATCAGATTTTGTGTCACCTACAAAGTTGAGAAATGTGTTATCTATTCTATTCTATCAATTTGACTCAATATGCACCTATCAAATGTCTGTTATGTGCTAGGTACTGTATTAGAACCTGGGAATAGAAAAATGAAAACAAAACAGCTTGTGTTTTCAAGAAGCCCCTTTTACTAGGGGTGGGGGACAACAACATGGGCACAGATAAGTAAATGCAAAATATACACAAATGAGATAAAAAGGACTTTTCCAGTGGTGGGAGAGAGCATTATGCAGTTATTGATAAAAATGTTAAATAGTACTGGGCCAAAGACAGATTCCTGGAATATTTCACCAGAGTTCTCCCTCTGAGTTTACATAGCTTCATGAATTACTTCTTTTGCGGATTAGTCTTTTAATGTACCTAACATTTAAACTGTAATTCACCACCTTTTCTGCAAAGATGATGTGACAGACTGTCTATGGCTTTGCTAAGATCTGGGCATTCTGTAATTATAACCTTCCCTAGACTGACCTGTTTAATTACATTAGTAAAAAAATGGTTCAAGATAGTTTGGCATGAACTTATGTATCATCTAGTCTGTTCTTGATAAAGCTGTGCTGACCTAGTGATCATAACTCCCTTTCTAAATGTTCATAAACCATCTTTTTATGTGTTCTACAATTTTTTGGGAATAAAAATCAAGTTCATTAGCCCATAGTCTGAAGAGTACTCTTTCCTTAAAAAAAAAAACAACCCCCCCAAAACTACATGTCCATCTCCAAATCTTGTAGTTCCTCTCCTAATCTCCACAGTTTTTTCCACTTAACAGTATTTTATTTTTCCAACTACCTGTAAAAATAGTTTTCACTATTCCCTTTTATCAGATTTTGAGTTCCAAATTTTTCTCCCTTCCTCTCCTCCTCCACTCTTCCCTCCCTTCCCCTTGCTCCCAAGACCATAAGCAATCTGATATAGGTTATACATATATAATCATATTGAACATATTTCCACATTAGTCGTGTTGTGAAAGAATCAGAACAAAAGGGAAAAACCACGAGAAACAAAAAACAAAAAACTAAGCAAGATAGTGAAAGTAGTGTTCTTCAATCTGTATTCAGACTCCATAGTTCTTTCTGTGGGTGTGTATAGCATTTTCCATCATGAGTCCTTTGGAATTGTCTTGGATCACTGTATTGCTGGGAAGAGCTAAGTCAATCATAAGTGATCCTTGCACAACATTGCTGTTACTGTGCACAATGCTAACCTGGTATCTCCATAGTTTTACAGAGATCATGGAAAAGGGCTCAGCAAACTGACTTGCAGGTTCTTTTAGTATCCAAGGGTGTGGTTTCTGCTCAGGCTTAGAGACTTAAACACACTGAGGGTAGCTAGGGGCTCTTCTATTATCTGCTTCCTTGCTGTGGGGTTCAATTCAATTCTTATGTCAATTTACAACTAACCATTTTTGCTCTATCTTTTCTAGTCCAAAGATTGTCAAAGAAAGCAGAAAGAAAATAAATTAAGGAATTCTGCTTTTCCTCAATCATCCATTGTCTTTCCATCTGTCCTGAGCAGAAGCCTTGTTCGTCTTTTGATTTTCCATTTTTCCAGCATAACTAAAATGGCCCTTTTTTGTGCTTAACATTTATTATCAATCTCTGCTAATTCTATCTTTAGTTAGTATTTCTGACACTATCTTTACTGGACCATGTCATACCCTTTTATCTACCTTCTGTTATATACCCCTGCTTCCATCTTCTGTGTATGACTTTAAAAAAAATTTGGGTTAGTTGAGGCATTCATTCATTCCTGTGAATCTATCCAGTTTCTTTAGACAGATTTCCATTTTCCTCTTCATTGGAGTTGTTCCATTTTGTGTCTTCAGAATTTCATTACTGAGAATTTCTTATCCCTGTTTAGCTGACTGTCTCTGTAGCATTTTAGGACATGGGATCTTATCCATTCTCCCTTTATTTTCCCCAAGTCTGTGGTACATACCGGACTATTCCTGGCCTTCTTCTCCTTCATCACAAATTTATCTTCATCTTTCTAGCAGGGGAGATAGGGGAACCCCTTATTAATTTGGTGGATCTCCCATTCACCAAAAGGATGGGATACTCCATCCATTTGATGATATCACAAGCTGTGGACCTTTGTTATACTGGAGTACTTCCTATGGAGTTGGACATGCACAATTGATCCCTTGCTAAAGGGAAATGTACCTTGTAGGGAGGATAACACATAGACCCTTCTATTTTGGGTCAAGTGAGTGGAACTATCTCCTTTTGATGGATTGAACAGGGTATAGGAGAACAGAGTTTTTTTCAGAGGATCCTTCCCCTCTGTGACCTACAGGAGCTCTTAGGAGAAATAGTTCCATGCAATCACTTTGGATTCTCCTCAAGTACTTTTTCTCCCTTGTATTTCAAGGCAGGTATTATTTGAGGTAGGGTTCCCTCTAAGAATGGTTAGGATGTCAACAGGCTTAGAAGGAAAAACATTCCTCGTGAAAAGTCATTTGTATAGGTGCAGGAGTAGGAAAATTTGTAATGTATTCATGGGATAGTTTAACATATTCAGTTCATCTGAAACATAGAGCATGGGTAGGATAATTGTGAGGAAGTTGGAAGCATAATGTAGCATTTTATTTTGGAAGACCTTGAAAAAGATTAAGAGATTTATACTATATTGGGTAAGTATGTAGGAGCATTGTATTTCCTACTGAAATTACTATGTCACAAAATAAGTCCTTAATAAACAGTTGCTGAATAGATGCTGGCCATAAGGAAGTACTTCCCCATCAGGGAGCAGAAGTAGAAGAAAAGCATATTATGAAATAATAAAACTGTTACAAACACCAGGCACTTGTAGGCACCCTACTTTAATTGTCCATGGATATAGAATTTCAAGTTAACTTGAAATGGTGCTGATTACCAGCTTAATTAGGCTACAGATTCTTTACCCTTGAATCTCTATCCCAGCCTGTTCTCTGCAGCACATTATAGTTATACTTTTCTTAAGCAAATCCTCTGTTTTAGTGTTGGGGAGGCTATATTTGCCATCCCCCTCACTCTGGCTTTGTATCTTTGCTCTAGGAGGAGGCTATACTGAGGGAAACGTTCTGGTAGCCCAAGCAGCCAGTTCAGTCTCTTTCCAGCATAGGGACCTGACTCCATTCAGGCCAGGGTCCTTATTATTCCCTTTCTTCTCCCTATACTCAATCCCCCATGCCTTGGAAACTACTCCTCAAATATCATGTAACAAGTCTGGGTACAGGGGAAGAGGAATTAATGCTCAACTGGGGCACTCAGATAGACATCTCTAAGCTGAATCTGGACCTCTGCTTCCCGTGGCTCGTTCCTTATATTCTATGTGCACTTCAGAGCAGCACAGACCCTCATTAGTGAAATTAGAGCTGCCTCCAACACATTTCTTTCTTTCTCTTTCTTCCTTCCTTTCTTCCTTCCTTCCTTCCTTCCTTCCTTCCTTCCTTCCTTCCTTCCTTCCTTCCTTCCTTCCTTCCTTCCTTCCTTCCTTCCTTCCTTCCTTCTTTCTTTCTTTCTTTCTTTCTTTTCTCCCTTCCTTTCTTCATTCCTTCCTCTCTCTCTCTCTCTCTCTCTCTCTCTCTCTCTCTCTCTCTCTCTCTCTCTCTCTCTCTGCTTCCCTCCCTCTCCCTCCCTGCCTCTCCCATTTGTGGCCTACCTTTATTATTTCCTATAGCCATTTGAGGGTGCAGGTTAAAGTAAAGACTGAAACTTCCAAAGACACAGTGAAGAAGAATTATTGCCCTCTGTGACTTAGCTGAGTTAGGAGAGCAAAGATGGCTGAATGCAGTCCAACATAATTCCCCAGAGGCCAGGCAGGAGTTATTATAACTTCTAGAGGATTTATATAACATAATCTCATCCAATGCTTCTTTGCATCAAACTTCCTTCGTTCTCCAAATTCTGTGCTTGAAGATTCCCACCATGATGTTGGGGGAATTATTACACATATCAAGGTGACTATATTTTGAAGTTAGCACCTTCTCCCTTTGAATTCCATCTTCTTTTTATCTTTTAGCAGCAGCTATAATTCTTCATTATTTCCTCTTTCCTCCCATCTCCAGTCTATTTCAGCCTCTACAACTGGTAATAATTCTTAAGGATGTTTCTATGTCCCTTACAAGGTAAGGGTTGGGGTGGGAATGGACACACAGTTCTTAAGACTTCTTTCAAACCTCTAGGTTCATTATCAGGATTTGTATTCTTGAACTTAAGCCAGTTCTGTGTCTGGGCCATCTTGTTCTCAACATTTAGTCAAATTAACCCTTTATTTACCATAGTAGTTAGGAAGAGTTTATTACATTTATTAATTTATTAGATTAGATAATCTCTAAAAATAAGCTTCTTTCATCCCTTTGTAGAGCACTTAGCCTGGTGTCTGGAATATAGTTGGTGCTTAAAAATGTCTGACTGGAAGAAATGGGACATAGGGAAAGCAATTTTTTCAAATGTTGATGTGAAGGGTAAGAAGAAAGATGGGTAGTGAGACTCTGGTGATTTCTCTGGGATCTAAGACATCCTGAAGGGCCTGTGGAGTTTGTTTATTTACTGTTGCTATCAGCTTGATCCCCATACCAGCTGCATTCCTTGCAGTGTTATGGCCTGTGACTAGCATCCCAGTTTCACTTAACTGTTATTCATAGCAATGGCACCTGCGGGAAGGAATGCCAACAGCACATAGTCTAAGGGTGTATGGGATTGTGGGTTGTTATTTTACCCATGTAGGTCATAAGTCTCTACATGGGTCTGTCTAGAGGTGGTTCGGAGGGTCCTAAGAACAGATGTCCCTAGAGTCTCCTCTTCCTACCTTTTCCCAAGGAAGACTTTTATTCCTGTTGGGAGGTAAAGCAGGAGCTTGGAACCAGAGGCTGGGACTAGACGTCTATCCATCAGGCTTTTAAAATACTGTTCATATAGGGGAAAGAATTTTTAAGTTTAAGTTGTACTCCTGATCTCTATACCTTAAGGGAAAAGGAGCTCTGTAGCCAAGGCTTGAATCCCTTCCCACCAAATACCAGTTACACAATGAACACATATAACAAATAAACCCAATTATTTAAATCAGTAGCATAACACAGGTTAGAGAAAGATTACTTAGGAGATTCTATATCAGACAATAAACAGAGTGAAGGAGCTCTTCCACTGAGAATGAGGTAACCCAGCTCAAACAGAAAGAGTCCCAAAGGGGAAGTCTCTGAGGACAGGGACATAGTGGAGACTGCCACGTCTTCTCAGGTAAGCTTTTTTCTACTTTCAGGGAATTGAAGAGAGCCTGGAAGGGGATTCCCTCCTGAATCTGGAAGTCAAAAAATTAGAATCTCTCTTTTCTCTGGCTCTCACCTTCAATAATGAAGTGAGAAACCCATATCAATAGGCTTTGAAATAGGGGCTACACTGCTACCTATAGAAACCTTCATATTATAACACAAGTGGATAGCATAGTGGATAGAGCTCTAGACCTAGTGCCGAGAAGACTTGAGTTCAAATCTAGCCTCAGACACTTGATGTGTGACCCTGGGCAAATCACTTAACCTTTATCTACCTCAGTTTCTTCATCTGTGGAATGGGGGTAGCAGTAACACCTACCTCTCATGTTTGTTTTGAGGACAAAATGAAGTAATATTATAAAGCACTTTGTAAACCTTAAAGCACAATAAAAAGATTATTATTATTATTATCAGTCATGAACCTCTTTGGGTGTCTGGTAAAGTCCATGGACTTCTCAGAATAATGATTTTTAAATAGATAATATAAAATATTTAAGATTATAAGAGAAACCAATAATATTCAAATAGTTATCAAATATATATGCATATATAGATACATTGTATGTATATACTTATATGAATATACATATGCACACATATATGAATATACATGTATATATAATATATACATGCATGTATATATAAATTATATATGTACATACATCTATAAATACACATTTATATACAAAGTATATAAATTTACATATGTGTATATGGCATGTACACCTATTTGAGTATATACATGTATAAATGCACACATACATACGTGTTCCAGGTTAAGGTCTCCTGGTCTATCCTTCCTAAAATATGATACGTACAACTGACTGTTCTCCAAAAATATGTTGAGCTTATCATAGTGTCCCTTGCTCTGGGATATACATATTACATATATACATACACACACATATACACTATACATATACAATGTGTTTGTATACATACACATACATATATGCACATATTTAGCTGCATACATATATATGTATGAACATATGTACATGTGCATACACATATATGTGTATCTCTGTCTTAAAAAGAAATTTGCTCAGCATCAGTCATGAGTCTGCTTACAATTTGGCATTCTGAACTCTTACAATGTCAAGATGCATAAAGCTCTCCTGCTTTTTGTGAGCAACTCCCCAACTCTTTTCTGGTTTTTCTAACAGCAGACATTCGATGTCTTTGCGATTCACTGCTCAGGACAGAGATTCAAAGAAGCCTCAGTGTTATGCATTGAAGCCCCCACAAAGTGAGAAACAGGCATGGCCTACATGTTATGGAACAGACGCCTCCTTTTAAGGTATCTAGCCCTTGTTCTGTCATTTGTTAGGATGATTCCTAATGTTTCAGGGAAGACACAGAATATGAGACATTTTCAACACCAAGGTACATGGATATGGCAATAAAGATCAGGAACTTGGACAAAACGCAGCAGACTATCTCTATCCCAGTGCAATCATTTCACCCTGAGAAGATACCCCATTTTCTAAGCAAAAGGTGAGCCTAAGTGAGCCAATGAGAAAGTGTGAGTTTAATTTAGCTAGTTAAGCCAGAATCTGTGTGCCTGTGTGTGTGTGTGTGTGTGTCTGTACCATGATCACCAGTGCTTGTTTTTTTCAGATACCCACAAAATATGATTCAGAAAAAACAAAACAAAACCCCCAAAACAAATGCAGAGCTCAAGGACATTTCAAGGATAAAAACCAAACCACTCTCTGATCCACTAGACTGGCTAATGCAAGGACATAAAATCAAATTTCTCCTACAGACAGAGGACCAATAGAGAGATAGAAAGATCCAGGAGGAAGGAGAGGAAAGCAAGGGATACCATTTTTTTTTAATTATTCCTTCATTTGTCTAAAATGCAGTCCCGAAGAGGCTCCCATTCCTTCTTTCTCAACCAAATTTTATGTGCTTAATAATTATAAGTAGTTTTGAAAAAAGCCTATTTTTTTTTTTAGTTACGGCAGTGAGACTTTTTTAGTAATGGAAAAGTAGCTTCCTCCTTCAAATAGACTTGAGAATTGACTTAGGGGATGATTTTCCATTAAAAAAATGCTATTCCATCTATTTTGGTATTCTCACCAAAGTGATACATAATGGCCATGGCAACAGAAGACAATACATGCTGACACAACCTTGCTAAGAAGGGCCTTGATGATGGCCTCATGGCAGATTGTGTGCCTGTCATCATAGGACCAGTCAAGCTGAATTCAGAGAACTTCAAACTGCTAGGTAGTTAATTCTTTGGCCCCTCTGACTTATGAAACAGATTTTCCCTTTTAAATATATAAAATGGAATTTGTTAAATTTCATTGCCTCAAAAAAAAAAGACAGCATAGACCTGTAATCAGGAAGCTGGGGTCAAACGATCACCTCTTGCTCTTAGGAGTGGTGTGATCACAAATTACTTAAACTCTCTGAGCCTTTGGGGTTTCCCTAAAGTTATAGCCTAGAGAATAGCAGTCACTTAGTAGCTATTGTTATTATATTGACTGTTTAGGGCAGACAGATGGTGGCAGGACCTGGAGTCAGGAAGACCTAAGTTCAAACCCATCTCAGACATTTCTTAGTCATGTGACCCTGGTCAAGTCATTTAACCCTGTTTGCCTCAGTTTCCTCATCTGTAAAATGAACTGGAGAAGGGAAATGGCAAACCATTCCAGTATCTCTACCAACAAAACCCTAGATGGGGTCATGGAGAGTTTGGCATGACAGAAAAGACTGAACAAAAATTGGTTCATTATCTATAGAGTTGTAATCTTCTTCAATGGAGTTCTTCCACCAAAAGAAATTCCAGATCTTTGACATATTAACTAACTACCACAAAGAAGTGTGAGGAAAGGGCTTTGTAAAGCTCAAACTACTGTAGAACTATGAATTATTATTAATAATGATAATAGCAGATGATGAAAGTCAATACGGCACAGTGGATGGAAAGTCAACTTTGGAGTCAGGAAGAAGTGAATTCAAGTCCCATCTCTGACAAAGTGATTAAGCTTGAAGTGCCCTAGACAAGTGTTTAAGGACCTAAGTTACAGATGATCTGATGATCTGCATCAGCAGGAGGAGTTTCCCAAAGGGAATTTTTTACACATATGAAATCAAATATTGCCAGTTTCAGCATTCAAATGGATTGTTTTGTGACATGTGTATACACACATATTGCATAATATATGATACACACATGTATATAATATACATATATATTATATAGAAGCATTTGTTATAATATATAGAAAACATGTATATATAATTTGCTATATAGAAATCATATAAATATTACAGTTTTCAACCATTTTAGTCATGTCTGACTCTTTGTGACCCTGCCAGACCTAGAGGCCTGTGGGCTACCCGAGTCTTTCTTACCTCACCTCTCGAGGTCTTCGGCTGGCCACGCCGGGTGAGCATATGAGAGAAAGGACGTTCCAGAGTCGAACAAGGGTTGAGCTTTATTTCAGGGTCTCGGTTACAAGTGCAGGGGATTCTTCCTTAGGAGGGAGAGAGAGAAGGATCTCCCAAGGAGGCAAAGATCTTACAATAAGAGATTGGAAGTAGAAGTGTAAGCGGGGAGAGAGGGGGAGGGGAGAGAGGAGAGAGGAAAAGCGGAGCCTTGTTGTCCTGTCCGCTCCGCGCCCCTCCGCCCAAGAGAGCTTTCAGGCTTTCCTGATCCTACTTAGACTCTCCAGCAGCATAGTTTGCATCTGAATACCGTGCTGTTAGATAACAATAGTGTGCCCAGATCCGGGACAATCTCGAGGGCGGGGAGAGCTCTCTCCCATCACGTCTCTCACGGGAAGAGGCGGAAATACACGAGATAGCTCGGTTCACCTCGATTCCCAGTCGTTTCCTGGGGGGGGCTCGTGAGAACTCTAAGATTTAGAAGTTCCCACCTTTACCCGCCCGAGACTGTCCACATGGAATTGAGCTTCCAACCCTAGCATGACCCCATTTGATACTATACTAGAAAAGATACTGGAATAGTTTGCTATTTTTTCTCTAGCTAATTTTCCAGATAAGGAAAGTGAGGTAAACACAGTTAACTGACTTGCCCAGGGTCACCCAGCTAGTATGGGTCTGAGGAGGTATTTGTATTCAGGTCTTCTTGACTCCAGATGTAGTGCTCTATCCACTGCATGACATAGCTGCCTATATACACAAATACATAATACATACATATATATACACACATATATGTATGCATATATAGGGGCATAGGGTGTTCAGGGAAGACTAGTACCTCTGGTGTGACAGCTGCTGAGCCCTTTTTAGGGCTGTTTTCCACTTTTGGTATCCACCCAACTCTCTAAGAATCTGTAACATGTGCAGTGGCCACACCCCAATAAACCATTTTGGCAGGCAGGCTAAATCTGGTTGAGCATAATTGGGAGGTTTCCAACCAGTGAACGTAAAGACTTCCCCTAGCGGAATGGGGTGGATGAGAACAGTTTGTTCCAACAACCATGAAGGCAGCTAAAGTCAGTGCTGTGGAATGCTAAGAGCCTAGTCAGACACTGAAGACACCAAGATCATACACTGCATCTAGAGCCATTGCCAATTGCCTTGGCTTGTCTTGCATTGGGCTCAGATATCTCTGGAACAGAGAGTGGGGTTGTTGTCTTCATACAACTCTGTCTCACTTAAATATGAATCAAAAGACATCATCCATACCATTTTGACATTTTTACCTCCTCAAAATCCTATGGTGACAGGCAAGTGATGAAACAGCAGGGATGGATACATTGGGAACTGTAGTCACAGCCCTGTACACAGGTGACCCAGATTGTAGTCATCTCGCTGTACTGAAGCATCTGTGGGATTCAGCAGCCCCCTGGGTGTCTAGGAAGCTTTTTTGAAGGATCACACTGCCCACTTCCTGGCATGAGGAAGGGTCTAGAAAAGGTGCCCTAAAAATTGTCTAATTCATCCAACTCTAGCCTGCCTGCCATGGCAGGTGGGGATCCCACCCTGAGGTTGAAATGCCGAAAAAAAAAAAAACTACAAAAACTTTTGCAAAGGTGATTCTACTCACCATCCGTACATGAACTATATGCATGCTTGTGGACAACAGAAAATCCAGTGAACCTGAAAGATGAACAGCTCTTGTTGTGAGAGAACTCATGTATTTCATCCAAATAGCAGCCCTGAACGAAACAAGTCTGGCAAATGAAAGCCAGCTTACTGAAATTGGAGCTAGATACACATTTTCCTGGAGTAGTTGCAGTGATGAAGAGCACCGTAAAGCTGGCATAGGTTTTGCAATCAAAACTAAGCAAGGGGGTGGAGCCAAGATGGCAGAGAGAAATCAGGAAGCTGCCTGAGCTCTCCCCAGTTTCCCTTGGAAACAAAATTAAATCAATCCCCTAAAAGAATTCTGGCATGATAGAATCCACAAAAGACGGAGTGAAACAAATTTTCAGTCCAAGATAACTTAGTAGGACTTCAGGAAAGGTCTGTCTCACTTGGGTAAAAAGGGAGTTGAGCCCAGTGCAGATGATGCCCAGGTTAACCAGTGCGAGGCTCCTAGTCACAGTACAAATCAGCACCCAAGGTCCCATGATCCTGGCTCAGGAGGCCAGTGGCTCAGCAGGCCAGCTGTGAGGGCTCCGGCCCCAGCACAGCAGGCAAACTTCCAGTTCCAGAACCCAGGGCATAACAGGCATGACTATGCTGAGACACACTAGCACAGTGGGCAAGCTACCAGTTCCAGAGGCCCCTGTGCAGAAAGTCAGTGACCAGGCCCCTGGTCCCCAAGTGGAAGAAGTGTGGGAGAGTTCCCCCTGTGCCCCAAGAGCAGAGATCAACTATAAAAAAAAATGAGTAAATATGGGGGCAGCTAGGTGGTGCAGTGAATAGAGCAGTGGTTCTGGACTCAGGAGAACCTGAGTTCAAATCTGACTTCAGACACTTAACACTTACTAGCTGTGTGACCTTGGGCAAGGCACTTAACTCCAGTTGCCTTGTCTTCCCTCCCTCCAAAAAATGAGCAAATCTCCCTAAAATCCCTGACTATAGAAAGGTACTAGGGCAACAGGGAAGATTCAAATGTAAACTCAGAAGAGATCAACAATGTCAAATTGCCTCCATGCAAAGCCTCAAAGGGGAAAATGAACTGGTCTCAAACCCAAAAAGTCCCCATGGATGAGCTCAAAAAGGATTTTTAAAATCAAGTAAGAGAAGTAGGAGAAAAATTGGGAAAAAAATGAGTTATGCAAGAAAATTATGAAAAAAGAGACAACAGCTTGGAATAGAAAGCACAAAAATTGACCAAAGAAAACAACTCCTTTAAAAGTAGAATTGGCCAAATGGTCAATGGGGTACAAAAGCTAAATGAAGAAAACAATTCCTTAAAAATTAGAATTGGGCTAGGTGAAGCTAAAGACTCTATGAGGCATGAAAATTAATCTAGTCAACAAGCTTGTATACCTCCTAAAAAGAGTGAATGACAGACTCATGACAATGCAATTGCCCTTTGCAGAAAAGTTCAACACCAGAATCATCAATGCATATGCTCCCACCATGACGAACCCTGGTGTGGTCAAAGAAAAAATTTATGAAGACTTGAAGAACTTCATCACCAATGTGCTGAAAATGGACAAGCTTATAATTTTGAATGACTTTAACACTAGAGTAGGCACAGACTATCAGATATTGCAGGGAGTCATGGAAAGAATGGAGTAAAAAACAGCAACAAGAATGGTTTACTTCTGAAGACTTGTGTCTCATCACCTCATCACCAAAACTACCTTCCATTTCCCTAAATGCAATAAAACTTAGTGAGTGCACCCCTTGCAGCAAACATTGGCATTTAACTGGCTATTTTATTATAAGGAGAGGAGACAGAAGATGTGAGAATGATGAAGGAGATGTGTGGTGAAGAGTGTTGGACCAATCATAGACTTATCCTCTCCAAGCTAAACATTCACATTCAACAATAGCAGTGATCCCAAGTCAAGATGACTACAAGGAGACTTAATGTCAGCAGGGTACAGTGTTTCTTCGAAGGTGAATAGTTCACTGCCGACTTGGAAGAAGAGCTAAACCAACACACAGTTAGCAACAGTGGAAGAAAAAAGGAGTAGGCAGCTTTCAGAGATTTGGTGTACAGCACTATATTTACTTATATGGGTCAGAACACTGGCAAAATCCAGATTGGTCTAAGGAAAATGATGAGGAAAGTCAGAAGTTGTTAAATGAAAAATGAGAACTTCATAGAGTTTATCAGCAGGCTTGTTCTTTCATTTCTAAGAAGGTAACATTTAACTCCATCAAAAGTAAAGTGCAAGCCAAGCTTAGAGAAATGTACAATTCTTGACTTAGTAAGAAGGCAGGTGAAATTCAATTTTATATTGATGGTACAAAGTGCTTTTATGTTGTCCTGAAGGCTATTTAGGGGCCAAAAATCTATGATGCATCTCAACTATTCAGTGCTGATGGAACCATATTGATTAATGATAAAGACATGATCCTGGAGAGATGGGCCAAACACTTCCATTGTATTCTCAACAGACTATAATCAATGAGTGCTGAAGTCACTGACCACATACCTCAGGTTGAAGTCAATTCATCTCTAGTCAAACTTCCAACTGAAGAAGAGGTTTTGAATGTCATTAGGCTACTCTCATGTGGCGAAGCACTTGGTGCTGGTTCTATTCCAGCTGAGATTTACAAGGGAAGGGGTCCACTGCTCATAAAAAAAGGCTAATCGAAAATTTCCAGGCTATCTTGCAAGAGGAAGTTAATTCCCCAGGAGTTCAAGGATGCTTCCATTGTCCATTTCTATAAAGGAAAGGGAAGTGGTTTGTCCTATGACAATTACAAGAGAGGGCGTCACTCTCTTAGTCATGGCTGGCAAGATTCTTACTGTGGTCCTTCTTAACAGGCTGATACTTCACCTGAAAGATGGTCATCTCCTTGAGAGCCAGTGTGACTTCAGAAAGGGCAGAGGAATGGTTAATATGGTATTTGCTGTTCAACAATTCCTGGAGAAATGCTAGAAGCAGAACAGAGGTTTATACACAGCATTTACTGATCTGACCAAGACCTTTGATACTGTCAGTTGTGAGGGCTTCTGGAAAATTAGGCAAAATTTGTTTTGCCTGGAGAAGCTCATTAGTATTGTACATCAGTTTCATGACACCATGCTTGTCTTGGTTCTGGACAATGGACGATGCTCTTGTGCTTTTGCAGTCACCAAGAGAGTGAAACTTGACTGTATGCTTATTCTGATGCTTTTTATTATGATGTTTTCTGTGAAGATGAAAATGTCACCAAAGTCAGCTACCACAATGATGGTAAGTTATTTAACTTGAAAAGACAACAAGTCAAGACTAAGTGGAGGTTTGAGCTGGTGGGCAACTTTTTGTTCTTAGATGACTGTGCATTCAATGCAGCCTCTGAGGCTGAGATGCAACAAAGATCAATTAGATCAAAGATCAAATAGATCAATTCCCTACTAATTTTGACATAACAACTAACATCAAGAAAACACAGGTATTCCACAGGCCAGCACCACATCATCCATATGTGAAACCACTGGCTATAGAAAATGGAGAAATTTTGACTGCCATGGTTGTTAACTTACCTGGGCAGTATACTTTCCAGTGATATCCACATAAATGATAAAGTTTGCACACATTGCCAGAACCAGCTCAGTGTTTGGGAGGGTCAGAAGGAAAGAATGAGAGAGAAGAGACATTAGACTGCCTACCAAACTGAAGGTCTACAGAGCTGTTGTTCTAACTTCATTATTTTATTTCTGTGAAACATGGACAGAATACTGTTACCGTGTTAGGAAACCACAAAACTTCCATCTGGATCGTTAGGAAGATTACCTGGCAAGATAGGGTACCAGACATTGAAGTTTTCTCTGGCTGAACTGCCAAGCATTCGAACTATACTAGACAGAGTGCAATTCCAATGGGCTGGCTAAGTTGTCCTAATAACAAACATATGTTTGCCCTAAAAGGTTATTTTTTAGAGAACTCACATAAAGCAAACAGAGGTCAGAAGAAGCAATATAAGGATACTTTCAAGGTCACTATGAAGAACTTTTGAATCAAGTGTGACTTATCACCAGTCATCCTAATTTTAGTCCCGTCATGGACTTTGTTGACTGGAAGACAGAGTGAGCCTGATGACTACGTGCAACTCTGCCTCACTTAAATCCAATTCACAGCAAGTCAAGACATCCATCTAAGATGTCATTGGTGCTTTCAAGAGTTGTCTTTGCATTTGCTATTATTATTTAATATATATTATTTAAAATATATTTATATATATTTAATATATATAACTACATTTAAAATATATTTAATGTTATTTAATTATTTGATTTTAGACATGTATCTAAGCAACAGGGAAGTTCCCTTTGACATGTCAACTTTGCTTTACCTCAATAAAATTCTCAGCTCCAGTAACACTGAACTGACTCCTGTTCACAGAGTCTTCTAAGCCTGGTTCTCTGACTAAGAATAAACATAAGAGAAACCAGTGCACTAACCTGGGCCTGATTCCCAGAAAAAACTCATTTTCTGTATTGAATGAAATGATCTTGTTGATGCTGTAGGTGTCTCTCTTGCCTCTAAAACTTCCCCAGATGGAATTCTTTCCTGAGCTTAGCCTCCTTTTCATTCTGGAAGCCCTGATTCCTGAAATAATGTTGTTGGTAGGGGCAGAATGGGTCTCCGAATACTTAAGATAGCTCTATTACATAGGACCCCTCAAGACTATAAGTACATGTTAGCACCCTGCTTTCAAATTGAATTTCCTTGTTTAGAGAATTTCATATATAATAATTAATAATAATTCGGTAAAGGTGACCCCCCAAACTAGGGACCCTTGGCAGTTCTTCTATCTCCAATAGTAATAATGGCTCAAGTTTACATCATTCTTTAAGGCTTATGTAATATTTTTATCGCAAAATCCTTACAAAGTGGAAAGGTAGGTAATGGAGAGGTTAACATGCCCATTCTATAAATGAGGAAAATATGTCCCAGATTACTTGTTCAATATTAAATATTAGGTTGCATATTAAACATTATTTAATGAATATTATTTAATATATTAAATATCTAATATCTAAAATAGATTAGATTAAGATATCAAAATAATATCTAAAGTTGGGTATTAAATAACTTGTCCAGTTATTTATCACTTTTTTACATGCTGTTGGAGCAAATACTCAACTTTGCTAAGTTTCCTTCTTTCTCTATGATGCTCTGTTGCCTCTCATATACCTCTTAAACCTCCTCTTACAGTACCTTCCTCTATATCAATGTTGGACATACATAGTTCTTTTTATGTTGCCATCCCCTATAAGCTGTAAGTTCCATGAGGGCAGGAATTGTTCTCGCTTTTCTTTCTATCCTCAGTGTTTAGCACAGGACCTGACATATGTTCAGCTGTTTTTCAGTTGCGTCTGACGCTTTGCGACCCCATTTGGAGTTTTCATGGCAGAAATACTGGAATGGTTTGCCATTTCCTTCTTTAGCACATTTTATAGATGAGGAACTGGAGCAATAGGGTGAAGTGACTTGCTCAGGATTACACAGCTAGTCAGTGTCTGAGGTTGGATTTGAATTCAGGAAGATGAGTCCTCCTGACTCCAGGCCTGACTCTATCCACTGCACCATATGGCATATAAGAGACACTGAATAAATTCTTGTTAACCAGGTGACTGATTTTAAAAGCATAATCTACATTTTCATAATTAAATATGCCTTTTTTTAAACTTAAAGCTTTGTCCTTTGTTCAAAAGTGAATACTTTTGCTTGTCTACTGCCTTGTAGATTCTTTGAAGACTAAGGAAGGTAGCAAATGGATGGGAAATTTTCCAGATAAAGACTACTAGATGAGGCTAGAAGAAAAAACTTGCTAGCACCTATGAGATCCATGTGTGTCAATCAGACGATTAACATTTATTAAGAATCTACTGTATGCAAGACACCGTGCTAAGCACTAGACAAGACCGTGACAAATTGAGGCCATTTTTTGTCTAAATTGGCCTGTCCTTTATTAGACAACACTAAGTTTCTGCAGACAGAAATTTAAGTCTTGTTTTCATTAGACTCAAACATAGACTTATGACCCTGTCAGAGCACTTGTACCGGAGAGTGCAAATTATGGACCTTTTTGTGACTTCTATCTTTGATCTTGACTCTGTCCTTGATACTACCTCTCTTTGTCGTTTTCACTTTTGTTTAATGAGACAGTGATGAAAAGAATGCTGGATTTGATGGGAGGAAATATATTAAAATTCTATTTCTGCAATCTGTGCAACCTTGACTGAGTCTCTTCTTATCTTTGACCTCAGTTTCCACATTCTAAAATCAAAGGATTAGACTTGGTGATAGATACTATCGCAAGGGTATTGAGGGCTGAGCCTTTACATGATCCATTTATGGTGACACATGTCCTCTGTAATCATTGGAAAGAGTTGTTGTTGAATCATTTTTCAGTCATTTCCAACTCTTTGTGACCCCACCTGGGGTTTTCTTGACAGAGATACTGGGATGGTTTGCCATTTCCTTCTCCAGCTCATTTTACAAGTGAGGAAACTGAGGCAAATGGGATTAAGTGACTTGCCTAGGATCACACAGCTAGTAAATTTCTGAGGCCAGATTTGAACTCAGGAAGATGAGGCCTACAGAAATTTAAGTGGCTCATTCAAGGTCATTTGGTTTTCTAGTCGTTTTCCAGCCTTATCTGACTTTTTGTGGGCTCTTTTGGGGTTTTCTTGGCAAATATACTGAAGTGATTTGCCATTTCCTTCTCCAACTTATTTTCAGATGAGGAAACTGAGGCAAACAGGGTGAAGTGATTTGCCCAAGGTCACACAGCTAGTAAGGGTCTGAGGCCAGATTTGCAATCAGGAAGATGAGTCTTCCTGACTCTAGGCCCAGCACTCTATCCACTGTGCCACCTAGCTTCCCAAAGAGTATGAGTAACCACAGGAAACAACTTGAACTAATGTTCAGTCCTATCATCCCTCTTGTATTAAGATCTTTTCTAGCTCTAAACTCAATGACCCATTACTTAGCTTCCTGTTTCTTGATACTGGCTTAGCATACTAGGCTTATGCAACTCCTATTGGGCTGAAATGTCTCTGCTATTATTTCTCCCACTCCCTAAGCAAGGGAGAATTCAATAGGCATTCTGGTCCAAGCTCAGCTGAAATGTCCACAATCCAGTTGCAGGGTCAGATGGAATAGTGAGTGCCTTGGCAGATGAAACCTATGAATGTTCGGTATAAATAACCTCCTTATAACCTTCCTGAGAAGAGAAGTGAACCAACTTGGGAAACAGTAGATGACTCCGAGAAGAATTTGGATTAGGACATATATCTGGATGTAATGAACTTCAGAGGAAGAGGGATGGCTGAATGATGGAAGCAGATGAAGCATCTGGAAATATTAGTGAGGAGGAAGGTATGTGCTTACTCTTCTCTCTGTACCAGTGTGTTGGAGAACATGAAAAAAGTCACATCTGGTACCTGGGACAGCACCCAAGGAAGCAATGTCTTTTGGGAAGGGCTTGATTTTAGTGAGTGTCAGTAGACACTCAGATGCTCAAGAGGAATAGGTTTAAGATGAAGAAAAGTTTGCTAATGATAGAATTAGGGAATTTCAGAGGGCACAATGGAAGAGGAAGATAAAGCTGGAGAGTGCCTTGGGAGGCAGAGTGACTGAAAAGATAAGAATGAAAGAGAGTGGAATCAAAGCTAATGTTCAGATCATGTTATATCCCATAGGGCTAGTCATTAGGTAGATTCAGAAAATGGGAAACTCTGACTTGACTTTTTCATAGAAAAGAAAGATAATTAATTCTGGAGTCGGAAGATTTGCCTTTAGATTCTGCCTCTGATGTTGACTAAATGACTCTGGGTAAGTTATTTCTCCTCAGTTTGCTCATCTGCAGAAAAGAGGGTGTTGGATTAGCTGGCTTCTAAGATCTCTTCCAACTCTACATCTATGATACTATAATGATCCACATCCTCAGCACTCTGGACATGGACTCTGGACTTAGTGCTTTTTAGTCTCATCCTGTCAGTAGTAGAGACCTCCGATTGCATCTGGATATAGCTAGTTCATCACTTATAGAGCAGAAGGAATGGACTCAGTGGCAGGCACCATGACAGGAGAAGCCTGTCATGGCCATTCTGTCCAGGCATCCATGACCTTAGTCCTCCTATTCCATATTCTGGTAGCTGATGCATGCTACCTGGCCAGATTTTGTCCCAGATATTTCTCCCTGGCTGTCATATCTCATCATTTCAGCTTGTCTAGTTGCCCTCTTGCTCCTCCAAAGACAGCCAAAGCTAGGCAACAATGGGCTGTAAAAGGAGGGGAAAAAGAATGAGAGGAGAGCTATATAAACAACAGCAAAAATGAAAATAACAGTAATAATAGAAATTGGCTTCCAGAACTTGAGATTTCTTTGGTGTGGTCACTCCCTCCACAGAGGCAGATCTCAATCCCTCACATCTAAATGGACAGTGTAGTGCAATTATCTGAGCCAGGTCTGACTCAGAATAGTCTAACGGTTCAGATTTGAGATAGGAGCGAAATGAGGATCTTGTAGAAAACATAACTTTTAACAAAAGGAAGATTACTTAATTAATAATAGCATAGAATCGCATTGACTTGGCTGTTCATGGTTTTACATTTTCACTGTGGCTTACCTACTTAGAAGGGGGTCTTCAGTCACAGCAGTGACACATCCATCAAGTCTGAGGAATGCTATTTGTGTGTTGATATCTTATGCCTTTACTTAGGTAACTGGGCAACCACATTTATGGTTTGAACCTTAGTCTCCTTGACCATTTCACTTTTGAGGATGTTATCCTATTTAAAATTTTTTTTTTAAAATCATAGGTCTCCTTATCTTCAACTGGGTAGAAATACCAGGCCACTTATAAGTTTGTTCCACTGTGATCAGCCCTGGGATTTTTACTTGCTCAGTTGCCAAGTTGGGTCAGTCCTCCCCTCCTTAGGTCACCTGATGGCCCCAACTATATTAATATTGAATGTAGGGTAGACACTTGCTTTGCTTAGCATGCTGTGGAGCAGAACTTCCCAGAGATCTGCCAGCCTCAGACTCCTCAGTAGCAGGGATCACAAGAAGTGCTGCCATGTTTAGCCTTTCTTGCGTTTTTAGGGAAAAAACTTGTCTGTGTGTCAAGCAGCTTTTAGTCTTCCTGCCGTGGGTCCCAATCAAATTAGTAATAGATGTTGCAGAGGATCTGGGTTCGAATCCTACTTCTTCCACGTATTTCTTGTTTGACTGTATACGTTACATGTGATTGCATTTGGGATTATATTTATATTTATTTCATACATTCTTTATATATTTATGTCATATCTAATGTAATTATAAGTATAAACATTGTTTATATGACATTTATTTTATATATTATACATTTTATATTATATTTATGCCTCCATATGGGCATGTTTGCAACGTATATAATAATAATAGTTAACATTAATACTTACTTACTTACATCATCAGGTATTGTGCTAAGTACTTTACAATTATTATCTCATTTAATCCTTACAACAGGCCTGGGAAGATCATATTATTATTTCCATCTTACAGGTGAGGAAAGTGAGGCAAACAGGAGTTAAGTAACTTGACCAGGGTCGATAGTAAGTACGCGAGGTGAATTTGAACTCAGGTCTTCCTGACTTCAGGCTAGGTGCTCTATCTAATGTACTACCAACCTGATGCAGATGTTTGTGTGCATGTATGTGTGCATGTGGATATATGTATTGTACATAAGGACCCCTGGGTGGTACAGTGGATAGTGTATTGGGCCTGGAGTCAGGAATATACATCTTACCAGCCTCAGACACTAGCTGTGTGACCCTGGGCAAGTCACTTAATTCTATTTCCCTCAGTTTCCTCATGTGTAAAATGACTTGGAGAAGGAAATGGCAAACCACTCCCCTATCTTTGCCAAGAAAATCCAAAATTTTCCTGAGGAGTCTGACATCATTCAAAATGACTACACAACAGCTACATTGTACACATGTATATGCACATACACATACGTATATATGTGCATACATACATATATACATACATATACATTTATACTACATGTTTGGGATATTTTAACATATATATGCTATATTAGTCTTCTGTTCCTCTATTTTTGTTGGACAGAGAAGGTAAGACCTATGCAAAGTTACTTAGCCTTTCTAGGTCTCAGTTTCTTCATGTATAAAATGAAAGGTTTGAGTGAGATGGTATCTAAGATCCTTTCTAGCTCTAAAACAATGATCCTATGGTTATGAGTTGCTGGTCTCAAAAACAATTCAATCAACGGATGATTCAATTTCTAATAAAAAGTCTCTCTGAATTTAGCAAGACTTATCTATAGTTTAGCCCTGGGCTCACATTTGAAGTCTTCCCAGCTTGGTACAGGATTTGCCAGGTCTTGTACCCCCAAAGGACCCAGAATCAGCTTAGCATCATAACACTTCACCAGCTTAGAATGTAAGTAGAAGAAAAACAAATGTATTTATATCAACCATAATATAATGCCCCTCCCCACCAACCCCCCCATGTAAAAATGTTGATCAGACACTTCCCTCACCTCTGGGATTTAGGTAGTACTAGGGTTATTATTGCCATTTTACTGATGAGGGAACGGCAGCTCAGAGAGAAACCCAATGACTTGGCCTAGGCGGAATGTCCAGTGAACAGTGTCATGGTCAACCTCAATCTCACTAGCATTTATGTAGCACTTACTGTTTGCTGGGCACTGCACTAAACCCTTTACAAATATCCTCATAACAACTCTGGGAGGCAGATGCCATTATTGCTCTCATTTTAAAGATGAGGAGCTGAGGAGCAGAGAGGTTAAGTAAATTGTTCAGGTTCATACTGCTAGTAAGTGTCTAAGGGCAGATTTGAACCCAGATCCTCTTGATTCTTGGCCCAGTGCTCTATCTGCTGTGCCACCTGACTGCTCAATTGGTTTATGGATGTTTGGTTCAATTTGTTCCTTCCTACACACCTCCATTGCCTCCACACTTCATCTAAGACCCACTTACTACCACATGTTCAAAAGGCTGAGATGTCCTCTTTGTGTGTTTTAAGATTCCTGAACTTTTTCTCTTAAAAAAGAAACAAAACAGCTCTGAGCCATCTGTTTTGGTGGCTGTTTCAGTTACAACAAGGACCTTTTGAATACAAGTCTCAGTGTATTTCATCTTGGGTATACTGATGTGCGTGTGTATGTGTGTGAGTGTGTGTGTGTGCGCGTGTGTATGTGTATGTGCAATTCTGCTGGGTAGGGCAGCATTTTTGTTCTTTTTGAAATTCTCCATTAGATCAAAAAGAAACCCATACTCTGGGGACTAAATAACGATGCACCTTCTCCCTTTCTAGCTATTAACTCAAACTTCTTTGATAATCCATAGAATGAGGGATTTTGTCATTTCTGAGCATATAGGACTCACCTGGTTGTTGTTCAGTCATCTCAGTTGTGCCTGACTTTCTGTGACCCCATTTGGGGTTTTCTTGGCAAAGATGCTGGAATGGTTTGCCATTTCCTTCTCCTGATCATGTTATAGATGAGGGAAGTGAGGCAAACAGGTGAAGTGACTTTCCAGGGTCACGTAACCAGTAAGTATTTGAGGCCAGATTTGAAGTGAGGAAGATGAGTCTTCCTGACTTCAAGCCCATCAGTTTATCCACTGTACCATGTAGCAGCCCTACAGGACTCATGTTGTGTGTTGGATAAAGAGCCAGTTACCTACCACAGGAAAAGACTACTTCTCGGACCAGAAGAATTTTCCCTTTTAGTTTAGCACCCTAAATTCTCATCATTAGCATGGAGTTTAGGCTGTAATCTTCCTTAATGGGGAGAGAAGCCACACTATTTATTTAGTGCATTAAAGCTTATAAAGTATTTCGCATACATTATCTCATTTAAGGCTCACAACAACTCTGTGAAGTATGTATTACAGGGAATGTTATTTCCATTTTATAGATAGGGAAGCTGACATTCAGGAAAGTTAAGTGACTTGTTCAGGGTGCCACGACCAATTGTCTGGGGCTGTGTATCTATCTGGATGTTGCTTACACATTTCAAACTCTATGGACACTTTATTTTTTCCTCCCAAATCTATCCCTTGTTCTCAACTCCACTATTTCTGTACAGGGCACTGCCATTCTTTTTACTTACTCACGTTTGTCACTTTGGTGTCTTGACTCTTTCTTCTTCACTTCACTTAAACAATCAGTTCCCAAGTCTTGTCAATACTTTTCCCACAACGTCTCTTAGAATATCCCCTTCTTTCTACTTACACAGCCACCATCTTAGCTCAGGGACCCATTTCTCCTTGTCTCAAGCTTGCAATAGCCTTTTAATGGCTCTCTTTGCCTCAAGTCTCTCCCTACTTCAATTCATCCTTCATAAGGGTGATCAAGTGATTTTCCCAAAGAACAAGTTTAATCATTGTCTTCTCCTTTGGAGTAAGCTATGTAAGATACTGCACTATGTATTGGGGATACAGAGGAAGGCAAAACCTAGTCTCTGCTCTCAAGGAGCTCAGGGTCTAATTACAAGATCAAATTCTCTGTTACTGAAAGCTCTTCCCAACCTACTGCCAGCCTATCTTGCCAAATTTATTGTCTATTATTTCCTTTATGAACATTATGGCTCAATTAAATTGACCTCTTTATTGTTCCTCATAAACACTCTCCTATGGATTGTGTGTTAGGAGCAAGACCTAACATTTTGGCTGGGCTAGCTTTTCCTTATAAGCTATCGAAACTACATGAGTCTTGGCTGGCTTACAGGACTAAGGTCCAGGTAGTTGAGGTCATTTCCTGGTGGCCCAAGTACAAAAAGCCTACACACAAGGAATCAGGATCTTCTCTTTCAAATTTCTTACAGGAAGACTAGTATGGACAATATGGAGGCAGTAAAGCCACATCCAACTGAATCAACTCTGATTCCTTGCTAAATATTCCTTTTCTTCTCTATGGATAAGTAAACCTCCTTTTGTTGACTGCTAAATGGGCTATAAGTGTCTCATTTTGTTCCAATCTTAACTAAACTGCCAGATCATCCTGAAGCTTAGCATTTCATGGTGGCAGGTTTGACTTCCTCTTGTCTTTTTGTGTGTTATATTCCTCCCTCTTGAGGGAGGAATTTATATAGTAGAGTATTTTGTATAGTACTTTAAGATTTGCAAAGTGCTTTAAAATATTATCTCATTTTGTCCATTTAATAATGCGGGGAGGTAGGCACTATTATTATCTTCATATTTGGTATGAAGAAAATGAGGCAGGCAGAGGTCAAGACACTTGCCAAGGGTCACACAACTCTTATGTCTCGGAGGCAGGATTTGAATTCAGGTGTTTGTGTTTCTGAGTCCAAAGCTTTATCCATTCTATTACCTAGCTGCCTAAGAGTAGGGGGTCCATGAGCAACCTGTACTAGTCTCACTCTTTTGGGACTAAGGTTCAGACAGTTGAGATCACTTCTGGTATCCTTATGCAGACCTATCTCGTAGATAGATCTGTGGTTTGTGTGAGTAGACTGGCAGGAGAATGGAGGCTTGAACTCAGCCATAGCTTTCGATTTTATGTCATCATTCAGAGAACCAGTTGAGATAAGAGCTTGGTTCCAATCTTGCTGATGTAGCACATGACTGATAGGTCTCCATTGAGATGTGTTCCTCCTTTATATTGAGGGTATAATAACAGGTAGAATGTGGTAACTAACAACTTCTATATTTTAAAAGAACTTTAATTTGTTTGGTATGGATACCCTCTTCACCAATACAGATTTCAATATTTTTTTAGGGTATTATCTTTATAATGACTGTGACCTTGCATCTCAGAATTTCTCCTATTGGATAAACCACCTTATTGTAAGTTCATATGGTATAGGTTTATCTAAAAGGCTGCACAACAAAATAGGTTGAACTGGGCTTGTGGTAAAAAAGATGTGTATACAAATCCTGCCTCATGCACTTACAAATAGTGAGACCATGGGCAAGTCAATTTCTGTGAACCTCAGTTTCCTCATCTGTGGGGTACTGGGTCTGGACTTATGATTTTATTATTTTAGGCAACTACTTCTTTCTTCCCTTCTGAATGGATTTATTCTAGTTAATTATGTGGACATGAAGCAGATACTGCCAGTTATGTCCAAGATTCTGGTTCTGTAGAGGGTCTGCCCTGACAACAATAACTCACTGTAGTGCCTTAAGCCTAATGCATATGTTCTCAACAACAGCTATGAAATTACACTAGCAATAATGACTTTCTTGCTGTTTCTTGCACATGTTATTCTATCTTTCAATTCTCTCACTGCTTGACCTCCGCATTTAGGATGCTCTCCTTCACCAATGTCTTCTGGCTTTCTTTAAGACTCAGATCCAATTCTACCATCTACAATGGGCTTTTCCTGGTTCCCTACCATACTAGGATCTTCCCTCTGAAATTATCTCTCAATTCCATATATCTTGTACATGCAAAGTTGTTTGCATGTTGTCTTCGAATGGAAGTTCTTTAAAGGTGGGCAGGTACTTTGGTTTTACCTTTCTCTGTATCCTAAGCCTCTACCACCATTTTTGGCACACAGTAAGTGCTTACTAAGTGCTCACTGGCTTATAATGTAAGACAACATAAGCAGCATTATTCTCATTTCATGGATGAAGAAACTGAGGTACAGAGGGTTAATTGACTTGTCCAAGTCCAGAAACACAAATTATATTGGAGCCCTGATCTGAACCCAGAACTCTTGACTCCTAACTCAGTGATCTTTGCATTCTCTTATGCTGCCTTTCACAAAAAATATTTTGAGAATCTCGAGAAGGAATGTGGTAAGTGGGGTTGAGGATTGGATTTCTTATGAAAATAGAGACCTTCAGCTTTGCCAAATTTGCCACACTTTCCCCATCTGAAAAAGAGAGTACTACCCTATATTTAAGGCTTCTTCCCCCTCTTATAACCTGTTGTTGTCATTGTTTGTCCTTCATTTTTGAAGAGGACCAATGATATCACAATGTTGGGGTAAAGCAGCAGATGATGGATGATACCTTGACTTGTTTATCAATTGGATTTAAGTGAGGCAAAGCATAACAAAGTCATCATACTCAATCTCTCTTCCAGAGTCATCAAAGTACAGTCACAGGACAAAAATTAAGATGACTGACCAATGGTCTGGGATGCAGTGGATGACCTTGGTTTCTTCTATGTTTGACCAAGCTCTAAGCACTCCACATCACCTGCTTTAACCACCTTTGTGGCTATTGGAACAAATTGTCCTCATCAGCCCATTACATTAGGGAAAGTCTTCACATGCTTGGGATAAACATCCCCCTCACTCACCGACAGGTTTGAGACTGTCAATGACCTTCAACCTGGTTTAGCCCACCTGCAGATATGGTTTTACTGGGGTGGGGCAGTTGGGTATTCTTTGGCTTCTTGGAAAGACAGATGAGAGTTGAGTGAAGGTGGATATCAAAAGTGGATGAGCATCCCTGAGAAAGACCTGGCGAGCTCTCACACTAAAGGTTCTAGTCATCTCTGAACATCCTATACACCCCTACACTACCTTTGGCTTCTCCATTTTGTATCTTGCTAAGCCTGAAGATTAAATTCAGATCCCCAGATGGATAATAGAGATGAAAATCCTTCGAAAAGCTTATCATGAAGCAGGGGAGTTGGGGGAGTGAGATTGAAAATGGATAATATAAAGAGGACTAAATTTAACTCTACTCTTGAAAAATGTTATCCAGTTCTTCATTTAATGGTCTACCCTGGGCCTATGGAAAATGTTTTGGTCACTAGAGGGCACTCACATTATGACAGAAGCGTGAATCATAATACATGTTCTCAAACTGATCAGCAAGTTACTGCCAAGACCGCACCATAGCTTCTGGAGAAGCAGTAACTCACTAATATTTGGGGACTAGGTGGGGCAGAGAAATGCTTTTGGTGAACCAACTACCATTAACACAGAGATATTATTGATGGCATACCTGATAGGGGTTCAGTCCTCACCCTCCCTTCACCTTTCTCATTTTACAAATGAGGTTCAGAGATGTTCAGTGATGTACATGTGGAAAGCATCATTCCTAGGATTCAAGTCCAGATCCTCTCACTATAAATCTGTGCTCTTTATGCCATAGTCTACAACCTTAGCTTCTCAGTGTTAAGTGACATACATGTAGAAATTATCATTCCTAGAATGCCATTAGCTACAATCTTAGCTTCTCAGTGTTTGGAGTGTCCAGCTATGGAAACTTGATGTCCTCACCTTAACCTGATTCCAGACGCAGTTATCATAAGGTACCAGAGAGAGGGAGGGCATGGCTCAACTGATTTATCTTTCAGTTAACTTTTTAGTTCCTATTCCCTTGTGTCTTCTGTGTTCCAGGCACTGTATTGGAAATAAAAAGACAAAAACATGGGGCAATCTCTGCTTGAAAGGAACTTATACTGGCACAATATGTACATACATGAATGTATACAAAGTAAGTTTATTTATATTCTGTAGGGAAAAACACATTCCTGTATTTGTAGACAGAATATTCATGGGATAAATACAAAATAGAGGCAGGTAGATGTTGCAGTGGATTGAGCATTGGCCTTGGGGTCAGAAAAACTCATCTTCATGATTTCATATCCCACCTCACACACTTACTAGCTATGTGACCCGGAAAAGTAATTTCAAACTGTTTGCCTCTGTTCCTTATCTGTAAAATAAGCTAAAGTAGAAAATGACAAACTACTCTAGCGTCTCTGCTGGGAAAACCCTAAAAGGGGTCATGGAGAGTTGGCCATGACTGAAATGACTCAACAAGTACAAAATAAATATGAGATAAGTAACTGCAAAGTATTTAGGGAGGGAGGGAAGGTGGGCATTAGTAGCTATGGGAAGGGATTAGGAAAGGATTCATGTGGAAAGTGGTGGTACCTAAACTGCATTTTGAAGAGAGGGAGTCTATGAGAAGGAAGATAGAGAAAGAGTGAATTCTGAGCATGGAGGACAGCCAGCACAAATGTATGATGACTGAAGACAGTCTCCATATGAAAAAATGGAGAAAAAAACCAGTTTAACTGGATAGGGGAATTTTGGAAGGGAAATTATATGTAATAAAACCCAAAAAGACTGAAGGCAGATTATAAGGGGCTTTCAAAGCAAAAGAGATGAGTTTCTATTTGATCTCAAAGGTCAGAGATCATGGAACTCCAAGGACATGTAGCCAAACCCTAAGTTAATAGATGAAGAAATTGAAACATAAGAATGTTAAATGATTTGCCTAAAGAAGTAAGACTAAAGAAGTAAGCTTTGAACTCAAGGCCTCTGACTTCAGAACTACTATTCCCACGCTATCATTCCAAAAGAGGAAATGAAATAGAAAGTAATTTGTTGCTATTGTTGTTTTATTTTAGTAGGGGACTGATCGTGTCAGATTCTTACTTTAAGAATATCAACTTGGCTGCTAGATGGCTGATGTGATATGAGGCCTTTAACTAAGATGGTAGCTATGTAAGGAGATGAGATCAGATGAAAGAGATATTGTAGAGGTAAAAACAGAAAGATTTGGTAATGTCAATTTTGGTAATTGCTGGGAGGATAAGATACCTATAAAATACTCTGTAAATCTTAAAGTGCTACATAAATGCTAGTTATTTTTAGTATTTTTGTTGTGTGGATTTTATCCAATGCTTGGTCCTGTGTCCTAGTCTTCTCTTCTATTTCTGCATTCTCTGTCTTGAGATCTCATCATTTCAATACAAATGACCACCAAATCCATATATCCAGCTGTAATATGTCTTGTGTGTTCCAGCCTAGTCTCACTAAAAGCCTGTTGGAAATCTTGATCTTAGCATCCCCTTGACATTTCATGCTCAATGTGTCCAAAAACATGCTCCTATTTCCCTGAGGCTCATCCTTCCCCAATCTCCCCTCTTTTTGTTAACAAAATTGCCACACTTCCATCATCTAAATGATAAGTGGAGTAAGAGAGAGTGAGGAGTTGAGGTTGATACTGAGATTACAATCCTCAGAGACTGAATGCTTGTGACTGACAGAAATAAGAAGTTTTGTAGAGGTTTATGTTTTGGGGCCAAGTTAAGAGTCCTGTTTTGGATATATTAAGTTTGCAATGTCCCCAAGACATCTGGCAGTTGGTGATGTGGGATTTGAGAGATGAGGGTTACATATATAGATCTGGGAATCAACTGCACTCATTGTTGCTTAGTTGTTTGAATCATGTCTGACTTTGTGATTCCATTTGGGGCTTTTTTGGAGTAGTTTGGCATTTCCTTCTCTAGTTCATTTTACAGATGATGAAACTGAGGCAAACAGCATTAAGTGACTGCCCAGACTCACACTGCTAGTCATTGTCTAAGGTGGGATATGAACTCAAGTCTTTCTGATTCCAGGCTTAGTGCACCACCATCGCATCATCTAGCTGACTAAAAAGAGATAAAATGTATGTTTCTATCACTCTGCTTCATTCTTCCAAAATCTATTTCTTTGTCTTTCCCTTAACGTCCAGGAACTATTCCATTCCCTAGTTTTCCAGGTCATTATTTTTCCAAAATCAAGTGTCTGTCACAATCCCCAAAGGGGCTATTGTAATCCTTCTCTCTCAAGCCACCTACACTACCCCTCGTTCACTTCCTCTCAGCAGAGAAGCTTGTCTCCTATCTTGCTGAGAAAACAGAGGCCATATCTCATGAACTCCCTCTTCTCTCCTTTTCAATACCACAAATCTCTCCACATTACTGTCTTCCCTCTATAGTGTCTAAGGAAGATTTACCAATTTTTTCTACCCAAGCCATATCTTCAACTTGTACTTTTGATGCCATTCTCTTCTATTTTTTTCTGGGTACTTTCTTCCTCAATTATTTCCTCTAGTATTCTCTTGTCTTCAGTCTTTCCTCCATCAGTCTCTTCTCTGTTGCTAACAAATATTCCCACATCTCTCCCATCCTTAAAAAACAAACAAAAACTTCACTTGCTGCATCCTCTTGCTTTCAGCCTACGTCTTTTCTCTCTTTCACAATCAAGCTCTAAAAGAGGGTCATCTGTACTCATTGCCTTCATTTCTCACTTCTCAAATCTTTTCAATCTGCCTTCTGACCCTACCACTTAACTTAGACTATTTTCTACATGGTTATTAACAGTTTCCTAGCCATGAAATTCAATGGCCTTTTCTCATTCCTCATTCTTCTTGTTGTTTGTTGAGTCATTTTCAGTAGTGTCTGACTCTTTGTGACCCCATTTGGGATTTTCTTGACAAAGATACTGCAGTGATCTGCTATTTCATTCTCCAGTTCATTTTACAGGTGAGGAAATTCAGGTAAACAGGATTAAGTGACTTGTCCAGGGTCACATAGCTAGTAAGTGTCACCAGATTTGAACTCAGGAAGGTGAATCTTTCTGACTACAGGCCTATCCATTGTGCCACCTAGCTGCCCTACACTCTGCTTGATCTTTCTTCAACTTTTGATATTATAGACCACTCGTCCTGGGTATTCTTTCTTTCTTTGGCTTCTTAGGCACTCTCTGTCTTTGTTCTCCTTCTGACTTGCAGTTCCTTCTTCTTCCTTTTTTCCCCACTGAGACATCTGGCTAACCAGTGATTAGAATGGTAGAGCTCGAGTCAAGAAAACCTGAGTTCCAAGCCAACCTCAGATATTACTAGCTGTGTGACTCTGGGCATGTCTCTTTACCACTGTTTGCCTGAGTTTCCTACTCTAGGATAATAACTCCTTCCCAAGTCAGGGAGATGATGAAGTGAATTGGGCCTGGAGTTGGTAAGTCCTAAGTTCAAATCCAGCCTCATCTGTATAATGTGCTGCAGAAGGAAGTGACAAACCACTGCAGTATCTTCTAAGAAAATCCCAAATGGGTTCATGAAGAGTTGGACACAACTGAAACGACTGAATAACAACAAATCCCAGGGTTGCTGGGTGGATAAGATGAGATAATACCCATGAAGTAGTCTTTAAGCCTTAATGTGTTACATAAATGCTAGCTTTTTAAAAATTGTCATTAAGTGTGGGTTTCATACAATTCTCTGTCCTGGTTGCTAATCTTCTTTTCTATTTCGATACTCTCTGTCCTGAGATCTCATCAACTATTACTAATTTGACTGCTGTTGCTACACAAATGACCACCAAATCCATATATCCAATTCTGACATTTCTTCTGCATTCCAGTCTAGCTTCACCAAATGCCTGTTAGAAACCTTGATCTTGGCATCTCATTGACATCTCACATTCAGCATGTCCAAAAGACAGATCCTATTTCCCCAAGGCTGATCTTTCCTCTAATCTCCTCTCTTTTTGTTAACAAAATTGTCATGTTCCCATCATATAGGATTATTACAAGTCACATTTTTGATCTTTCCTCCTCTTTACTTCTCCACATATAATTACTTTCAGAGTCTTGTCAATCCTGTGTCCCCAACATCTGTCATATCTATTCCTTTGTCTTTACCCACATGATAATTTCCCTAATTAAATCCTGATAACCTCTCCCATGAACTTATTGCAATGGCCCCCTAATGATTCTCTTTTTTTCCAGTTTCTCCTATCTCTAATCCTTTCCATCTAGAGGTGCCAAATTCTGACCATGTCACTCCCCTGCTCAGTAGTCATCTGTGGTTCCCTATTTCTAAAATGTAAACTACTAAGCTGACATTTAATTCCTCCACAATCCTACTAACCTTTCCTGACAATTTTTATTCCTCCCCTTCAACTCATGTTTTCTAGTGAAATTGGACTACACAACTATTGTTTGAACTAAACGTCACCTCCTTTCGCCATACATTAGTACAACTGCCCATCAGTTTTGTAATAATACTTACCAGCACTTGTTTAATGTTTTAAGGTTTTTTTATAATAAATTTTTTATTTTAATAACCCTTTATTAATATTATATCATTATATTCATTGATTCTATTATAATTGTTTGTAAAGGAGAAAACTGAGACAGAAATTAAGTGACTTACCCAGGGTCACATAGGTAGCAAGTATCTGAAATAAGATTTCTCATATCTATCAGATATTCCTCACTCAAGGGCCAATCAGCCCTCTATTCATTGTTCTACCTCTTCCTCTTGGATTTCCATGCTCCTTTTAAGACTCAGCTTAGACATCTATGTGTGAAACCTTCCTGGGTCCTCAAAAATGACAGTATGCTTTTCCTTTTGAAATTACTCTCTGTCTATCTCTATAAATGCTGTATCTTCCAATTAGGAGGCAAGTTTCTGATGAATGAGACTATTTAAAACTTGTCTTCATATTCCCAGTGAGCATTTCTTTGCACATAATAGGTCCTTAATACATATTTTTTTCAGTTGAATCAAATTCTAACCTGCTACTAGCTAAAACTGGAAAGGTAGAGTGGTGCCAGATTGTGGAGGGCCTTGAATATCAGACAGAAGAAAATGAAACTTGCTTAGAAGTCAAAAGAGAACGTTGAAGATTTTTGAGCAAAGGTATGATGTGACTAGACTTATGCATAATAAGAAGGATTAGTACTATTGAAGCCCATTTCCCCCCTTAGTTGTGAGATTTAGAGTGACCCATGGTTGATGAGAAAGATTTGTCAGTCATTATCTGTCTAATTATTGGCTGTGGTGGTCTGCTGTAAAGTGCTATAAAGCTGTAAAAGCCACTACCTCCATGGGTTTGTATGACACTTGGGTGTGGGAAAAGAGTCTTTCTTCCAGTACAAAAAGATAAAATATGAAAGTATTTTGTTACTGTTATTCAGTCATTCAGCTGTGTCCAACACTTTATGATCCTATGGCTCACAGCAAATTAGGACGTTCTGTCCTCCCCTATCTCCTGAAATCTGTCCAAGGTCATGTTCATTGCCTCCATGAAACTATGTTGTCCTAATTAAAACCCCCTAATTAAAACAAAGAACAGGGATAGGGCTACATGTAAAAACTCTTAGTATAAATGTGACAGTGACCTTGACACCTAATTTTGGAAATATTATTAGATGTTTTATAAGCATGCAGATGAAGAAACAATGATAGTGAAAATCAGCAAAGTTTCATCAAGCATTTGTCATGCCAGATGGACACATTTACTTTCTTAGGAATGCTACAGATGTAATAAGTCAATCAATAAACATTTATGAAGCATCTACTATATGCCAGGCATTGTTCTAAGGACTGAGAAAAACAATAACAACAAAACAACAAAACAAAAACACAGTGTCTGTTCTGTGAGAGCTCACAGTCTAATGAAGCAGAAGCATCTAAAAAATCCCCTCGTGTTTTCCTTTTGTGGGATATAGACATGGGTGAGCCAGATGATCATACATAAGGTGTATCATTGATTTGAATGAAGCTACTGAAAGTGTGCTTGGAAAGTTCATAGATGGAACCAATCTATTAAGAATAACCAAAAAGTTGTATGACAGAATAAAAAAAAATAATTACATCAGACTAGAATGATGAACTGCACATAGAATAAGAAGAGTTTTTATAAGAATAATTCTCTTGTCTACCTGACATTTCTCTATCTTTTCTGGATCTTATCTTATCTGAAGATAAATTATATCTTTAGCATTCCCCTATTCCACCACTTTAGTAATGGTGTCAAAAAGGGGAAATCAGCCATGACCTATTCTTGCTGAAGCTATAGGATCGTTATGATCGTTTCCCTTTTATAGCACCAATGTGATATTCACAGCACCCATCGCAGCCATGGATATCTCAGTGCAATTCTGAATCCTGAAATACAACAGATTCTTCACATGGAAGACAGAACCAAAACATTTATTCAGACACAAGACAGTCAAATCCATCATAGTAACAAAAATCTATACATATTAACAAATGCAGAGGACAACACCAGCCTCAAGCCTTCTTCCTGCTAGGCTTCTCACAAATCAGCTCCATTAAACAAATCACAAGCAGACTCCATGCGACTCAGACTCATGTGACTCAGGCTTCCATGTGACCCAGGCAAATCATATAGGCCTATTAATGAATATGAAAGCTCTCCCCATTTAAATTACCATTGTACCATTCCAGATATTCCCTAACATCTCTTTAATAACTAATTTTTAGACTTTTTGCTAGAAATTGAAATTTAACCTCTTCTTTTATTTTGAAAATCAGGGCACTTGCACTTCTCATGTTCTGTAGTATTTCTCCCATTTTCTCTAATTTTACAAACATCAGTAATCGTAACTCAGCAACCACATCTGCTAGTGTTTTCAGTACCCAAGTAATTGTATCAGTTGATTTGAATGAATCAAGAGCAGATAATTACTCATTATCTTTTTCTTTCTTTTGGGTAATCAACTCTATATTAGCCATTTTTATTCTGTATTCTAAAAGTCATTCAATTTCGTAGAAAATAAGTGAAATAAGAATTGAATTGTTTAGTTTTTTCTGTTATCAGTTATCATCACTGAATCATTCTTGCATAGTGAGATTATTTCTGCTTTTTTCCTCCTTCTTAAGTCACCTAGCTAAAAGCTCCTCTTTTTCTTGTCATTAGCCTTTCTTGGCTGTCTCAGTTCAGTGTTGAGGATTAGCACTCCTGTCACTCTGCTTCTAGCACTGGGTCACACTTTTGTATTCATGTTTCCTTGGGGGATTTTTGGTGGACTAGAAAATTTCTGAGAAATCTTCTAACTGTATCATTCTGTGATTCTGTTATCTTCCCATTTCTACCTTTTGTGTGTATATGTATATATTATATGTGTGTGTATGTGTATATATATGTATATATATATACATATGTATAAAATCTTCATTTGCTGTTGGGTTTTCTCTGCATCAACATTGATCTCTTCAGGCAACTTACTTTTCTTTTTCATCAGAATTGTTTCTCTTTGTGGATTTTGAATTTTGTTCCTGAGAGTTTTTCATCTCTCCTGGGCTTTCTTCCCTTATAGAACATAGGCCAAGAAATCTTACTTCTCCTTCCTTTGAACTCTTTGAAATGTATTTTCCTCAATTCTAGAGTTCATATAAAACTATTCCTAGCTTTCTGTTCATTCCTTATCACAAAATTTAGGAGGATTAGTCATCTCTCCCACTATTCTCATCATTTTGACCTTAGCAACTTTGTTGTTCAGTCATTTCAATCATGCCAGACTTTTTGTGATCCTATTTGGAGTTTTCTTGGTAAAGATACCAGAGTGATTTGCCATTTCCTTCCCCATCTTATTTGACAGACGTAGAAGCTGAAGCAAACAGGGTGAGGTGACTTGCCCAGGGTCACCTAGTATCTGAGGCCAGATTTGAACTCGGGTCTTTATGACTCCAGATACAATGCTGTATCCACTACACCATCTAGCTGTCTTAACATTAGCAACTAGTCACTATTCATTTGTAAGAATTGAATCTACAATAATTTTTCTTCTTTTTGGTTTTTCTGCCTTTTGAAGTATTGTTATTGGGTGTGAATTTGTGTCAGATGAATTAGATTTGATCATATCTATGCTCTTTTCCAGTTTTAAATCTATAATTCTATATCATGTGCTTAATAATAAGCATTTACTGACTTTAATTGAATTTTTTTGTTTACAAACATATCTTGTTCTCTAGCTAGTTTCTCTCTCTGTCTCTCTCTTGTATATATTACATTGTTTTTGTATATTATCCTATACGCAGATAGTTACTATTCTCCACTGTGTATGTATGTTTGTATGTATACATATATATGTATATATATATATATATCCTGTTGTTCAGCTTAAATAAAACTCATTAATTCACATATTCAATACATACGAATACATATTTGGTATATGCATATGCAATTTGGTATATATGTGCACAGATACACATATGTGCACACATAAATGTGGATGGACACATAAATGGGCACATACACATGTGCATACATGTGCATATACACCCACTGTGTATGTACATAGGTATATATGTCTATATATTTCCAACATGAGTTTCCCTATCCTCATTGGACTAGTGATTATTGTACATGCCAGATACAGACAAAATATGAATCAGCCTGAGTGAGTACATCTTGATATGGGTGACTGGGCCTTGGAAACTGATAAATGATCACTTCAGCAGCCAATTAGGACTAGCTATTGCTGTACTTGTAGACATTTCTTCACTAATGACACTGTAAGAAGGATAGGCTGCAAAGGGTTGTATGTCACTCATCTTTGACTTTTGGCTCAATTAGTGAATCCTCCAATTTGGACAAACCTAATACTTATACTGGCATTAAACATCCGAAGTCATAGGGGCGAGTATGTATCTAATGAAGCTTCAAACCCTATGTATCTTTTCCTGATTTCTATTATTGAGCACCTGAAAACTCTGGTAAGTCACCCGGTGATACCTCATTCCCCACTAAACTCTGAAAAGATGTGGTCAGCAGGACTGATACAGTGGGGGGCAGTTCTGTGGTCAGCTCTTAGGATTCTAGCATTTATACCTGGATGGAGCCCTTGAGATCAGTCTCCTTCATTTTAAAGATAAGGTTGAAATTAAAATGGTGAAGTGACTTGCCCAAGGTCACATAATAAGTACTTTAGGGAGGTTTAAATGAGGGCATTTGATTTCATTGTCAGTGGTTTCCTCATTACATCTTCTTGCTTCACTTTTCCCAGTTATATAAGGGTCACAGTAGGATTCAAACATTTTCATGGGGTGAATAATGGTTCTAAGAATCCATGTGAAAACTTTTTGGGATGTTTCACCTTGGGGGAATTCTGGTCAAACTTAATGGGAAGGGAAAATTTTTTTGTCATTATTAAAATTTTACTCTACAACTTTTCAATTCTAGTTCCTCAAAAAGTTATTGTGGGTAGAGGCATAGAATAGGAATGCAGAATCAAGGAAAGTGGCATGTTTCATAAAATATCTTTTCCCTTAGGCAAAATAGTTTTGACAGCCACAAAATTAATGGTGTTTTCCCCCTATATAGGAAATGCTTGAAATTTCCAAAACAATTTGGTTTTTCATTGCTGGGATAGTAGGTATCACTTTCAAATATTGCTCTGAATAAAATTTAATTGAAAATAATCAAACAGAAATTGGATGACGAATAAGGGTCACATTCTTAATACAATGTTTGCTTTACCTTCAACTGTGGAAGGGTCTGCAGTTCACTTAGGAGGAGACTGGCCCCAGTCTTATCCCATCAGTCACTGTCACCTGGCAGCAACAACTCATATCTTCCTACACACTATATTTGTTTAAAGGTCACCTGTCAAAGAACCAGATAGCACAGAAATAGATGTCCCTTGTGTTTTCTTTTCAGATTCCTCGCCCCCTGCAAGCTGTGCTCCAAGTATCTGTCAGAGAGATGGGCCAGTCAGCTACCTCCAGTTATGGAAGAAGTCCAAGCAGTGAACTGAGCACCTGTGACAATACTGACTCTATCTTCATTTTATTCATTCTCAAATTCAGAAAACATTTATTAAACACCTACTGTGTATAAAGCACTCTGTTAGGCAATGAGGTATGTAAAAGAAAATGGATACTAACAGTTAGCATGTATATATTTTTGGTTTGAAAAATGCTTTAAAATGATTATCTACCCTCACAATAATCCTGGGAGGCAGATACTATTATTATCTCCATTTTACAGGTGAGGAAACTGAGGCAGACAGAGGTTATGTGTTGTGCCCTGGGTCTCATAGCTAGTACATGTCTGAGGTAGAATTTGAATTCAGGTCTTCCTAGTCCTCCAAGTCCAGCACCCTATCTACTATGCAGCCTGGCTGTGTGATAAGGCATGGTCTCTGCCCTCATGGAGGTTATAATCTAGAAGGCAGATGAGGAAATATACAAATAAATATAATGCACAAAGGCTTTGGGGAATAATAACACAAAGTCTCATGTGAGTTCTGAGGAGAAAGATCATTATTGACCAGGATGATCAAGGAAGGCTTCATGGAAGAGTTTGAATTTGCCTTTGCCTATAGAAGTCAATATATCGGTAGGAAGTGAATAGATGAAGAAGGGAAAAGACATGTAATGACGAGGGAATTTTAAGAGCAAAAATATTATGGCAGAAAATCACAGGGAAAAGTCAGGGGCTGGAGTATGATTCAGTCTGACTGAATCATTGACTTTGTAAAGGGGAGAATGTGAGATAAGCCTTAGAAAGATAGATTAAAAATAGATTAGTGAGCGTCTTGGATGCCAAGCAAAGGAGCATGAGCTGTGTCTGGGAAGTGATAGCTTCTAGTGATTTTTGAGAAGAGGAGTGGCATCGCCAAACCTATACCTAAGGAAGATTAGATTGACAATAGTATGAAGGATAAATTGTGTATGGAACAGGATTCAGTGAAGGCAAGAAATTCTTTTACATGAGTCCTGAAATAGTCTAGGCAGATGGTAATGAAGCTGTGTACTCAGGTAATGATGGTGGAAATAAATAGTTGGGAATGAATGTAAGAGATGTTAGAGTGTTGAAAATATTTGGCAATTGATTGGATCTGGACTATGCTTATTAGTAGAAATGTTGTCAGATAGAAGAGGGATTAGACTCATTCTGATTCCCCTGTGCTTTAATTTCATTGAATGGAAGCTAAAGGGAGACATTCTGATTATGAGAAAAGACCATTCAAGAAGAGGATATTTATAGTTCATGTAGTGTGGTAGAAAGCGGTCTGGATTTGGAGCTTGGAGATAGGTTCAAATTTGACCTTTAATTATTGCCTCTAGAATGACTTTGAGTGGGTAGCTAGGTCAGTGGACAGAATTCCAGGTCTAGTCAGGATGACTCATATTCTTGTGTTCAAATATGGCCTCAGACACTTACTAGCTGTGTGACCCTGCGCAAGTCACTTCACCTATTTGCCTTAGTTTCCTCATCTAAAAATGAGATGGAAAAGGAAATGGCAAATCATTCTAGTATCTTTGCCAAGAAAACCCAAAATGGAGTCAGAAAGAGTCAGATAAGACTGAAAAATGACTGAAAATCAAATGACCTTGAGTGAGCCACTTAAACCTCTGTAGATCTCAGCTTCCTCACCTGCAAGATGATGAGGAATGACTAGATGGACTCTAAGATCCTTTCCAGAAATGTCTCTGATCCCATGACTTAGATGAATGTATTGCACATGTTAGGGATTAACAAAAATTTATTAAGTGTTATTAGGTTGTGAAGAACTCCAAACCATGAAATATTTTGAAATAAGAATTTTTTCCCCTATGGAAGTCTTGAGTTCTTCATCATAAAAGGTGTTCAAGTGATGTTTCATAAGTTTAGAGCTAGAAGGATCATTATAAATCATTTTCTTTATTTTGCCAGGAGGTTTTGAACTCTGGTCCTCTATTTCTAGGGCTGATATACTTTCCACTGTACCATGTTACCTGGCTATGGGTTAGACTAAGTAACCTTTACAGTTAGATCAACTCTAGGTATGTCTGATACCTTCTTAGAGATATTCAGACAACCTCGATTTCAGATTGAATTTAGAGAACCCTTTCCTGACCTCATCCAGAACTTAATGTCTGCAGAATACATTTTATCAGATTAGTACTTGATTATATACTGGGTCATTTTGTTCTTTAATTGCTTATCCATCAAATGAAGTGGTTGATCTAGCTAATGGTTGAAGTTCCTTCAATTCTAATATCCTATAATCCTTTTCAGGTATGTCTTATATTCCCAATTAAGTCATGAACTCTTGGAGGAGAGGGACTGTATCTTATACTTTTGCATACCCCATATCACTTCAATAATACTAGACATGTAAGACTTTAAAAATTTGTGATTTTTAACAATGTTTATATATTCTCCATGTAGTCATATTTTGATGTTGCCATACTTTAATAAAAAGTCCTCAATGAATCCAGGATGTCAGACTTGGAAGGTAATTGGTAGCTACTAATTGGTAGCCAATTAGTCCTAAGCCATTAGAAAATTCAGGCAATAATAACAACGGTTAGCATTTATATATAATTTTTAACATCTACAAAACATCTTACACATTACCTCATTTTACCCTCCCAACCACCCTGGGAGACAGGTGCTATTATTATCTTTATTTTATAGATTGAGAAACTGAGACAGAGTTTAAGTGACTTGCCCAAGATCATGAAGAGTGTGTCTGAGCCTGGATTTTGAAACTCAGGTCTTTAAAATAAGGTCTGGCGCTCTCTCCACCATGCTGTCTAGCTGCCTTTACAACATATGTAATGAATGGCTATCTAGTTGTGAATTGAAAATCCCTGGTGGGAGAGGCACCACTTTAACTCTTCAGGAAGTTCACTCTGCTTTGGTATGGCTCTAATATTAGGAAGATTTTCCTGACATCAGGCTGAAATTTTCTTATTCCTGCCTTCAACACATCGCTTCTACTTCTGCCCTCTGGGGTCCAGCAGAAAGAGCTTAATTGTTCTTCCACTTAATAGCTGTTCAAATTCTTGAAAAGAGTAAATAAATGATCAAAGGATATGAATTGGAAGTTTTTCAATAAAGAAATCAAAACTATATATTATCATATAAAATGCTCTAATTCATTATTTGAGGAGTAAACATTTATTAAGTTCCTACTACGTGCCAGGCACTGTAATTGGCACATGAGTTATAAAGACAAAATTGAAATAGCTTTTTCCCTTCAAAGAGCTTATATTCTGTTGGGAAGGCATCCACACAAAGAAGTACACACACACACACACACACACACACACACACACACACGCACACAGAGTTAAGAACATTTCTTACCTCCACCTGCCTGTGCAGATTGGATTTGGATTTCTCTAACTTCCTATCTATATCCCTAGCAGCCTCATCATTGGGAAATTCTCCAAGATCAATCACTCTTGTACTCACATCTCATCAGGACTCTGCCTTTCTGACTGGGCAGAGTTATGAACTCCAAAACCTCCATTAAAGGAGGGGGTCCAGGATAGCCATCTCCTCATTTCTCTCCCTGATGCACTAGATACTTGTCCCCTTCCAGCTTTATTTTTTGTATCTTGTCTTCTCAATTAGATTATAAGCTCCTTGGGGATAAGGGTGATGTTTCTTTTTCTTATTTGTATCACTAGTACAGTTCCTGGAACATAGTAGGCACTTAGTAAATGTTTATTGAATACTAAAGACAAGGTGATTTAGAAGGGGGAGGCAATTTTGTGGGGTATTAGGAAAGGTCTCATGTAAGAGGTGTCATTGGAGTCAAGCTTTGAAGGAAGCTAGAGATTCCAAGAGGTAGAAGCAGTGAGGGAGTACGTTGTATATGTGTGAGAGATCTTGGACAAAGGCAAAATAACATATGGACTGTTGCATGTGAAAAAGAGTAGGAAGATCAGTTTAGCTGGACCAGAGAGTATGTGAAAAGGAATACATGTACACCTCATTTTATTGTGCTTTGTAGATATTCCCCCCCCCACAAATTAAAGGTTAGTGGCAATCCTGCATTGAACATATTTATCAGCTCCATTTTTTCCAACAGCTTATAGTCACATCATGTCTCTGTGTCACATTTCAGTAACTCTTGCAATATTTCAGACTTTTTCATTATTATTATATCTGTTGTGGTAATCCATGATCTTTGCTGTTACTATTACAATTGTTTTGGAGCACCATGAATTACACCCATATAAGACAGTAAACTTAATAGAGGAATGTGTGTGTCCTGACCGCTCCACCAACAGGCAGTTCCTCCACCTCTCTTCCTCTCCTCATGGCTCCCCTATTCTCTGAGATACAACAATATTGAAATTAGGCCAATGAATAGCCCTTACAATGGCCTCTAAGTGTTCAAGTGAAAGGAAGAGTCAATCTATGAAGCAAATCTCATTGTCTCATTTTAAGAAATTGCCACAGCCACTCTAACCTTCAACAACCACCACAACCCTGATCAGTCAGTCATCATCATGACTATTGACTAATCAGGGTTGTGGTAGTAACAAGTAAGACCTTCCACCAGCAAAAAGATTACAACTTGCTGAAGGCTCAGATGGTGGTTAGTGTTTTTTAATTAAGATATGTACATTTTGGACATGATAGTATTGCCCACTTTATAGACTATAGCATAATATAACTTTTATATGCACTGAAACATCAAAAATTGGTGTGACTCTTTATTGTGGTATTCTCTTTGTTGCAGTAGTGGGGAAGTGAACTTCAGTATCTCCAAGGTATGTCTATCATGTGCAATAAACCTGGGAATGTTGTTGTAGTTTGTTTGTTCTTTATTCTTGAAGAGGACTAATGACGTCATGAGGGTGTTGACTTGAATTGTGCATAATTGAATTTGTCAGACAGAGCTGCTCAAAATTACCAGCTTCACTATGTCCTACAGAGTCATCAAAGTCCATGGCAAGACAGAATTCTAGATGACTGGCAGTGGCCGGGGATGCTGTGGGTGACCTTAGTCTTTCTAAATTAAGGTCTTTCCTAGGCCTTAATCATTGAAAAGGTGCCTAGAAAAGTACACTGAAGGAGGTTATGAAAGGCATATTGGACAATTGTTTTTGAATCTTGACTATGACATCCAATGTGTTAGCTGTTTCTCCTAGCTATGTGTCACTGAAAATTTAATAAGCATGCCATCTCTACCTTCATCCAAGATACTAATAAAGATGTTAAACTGTACAGATATTCACAGCATTAAAAGGGAGATCTACTCTCAAGTTGACATTAAACTACTAATGATTCATTCAATCAAAATGACTGGCCAATCAACCAGATCTGAATATTCCCAATTGTAATTAGGTATTGTAATCTGGGTGCAACTAGGTGGCTCAGTGTTGTTCAGTCATGTCCAACTCTTCATGATGCCGTGGACCATAGCATGCTATTACTGTCCGTGGAATTTTCTTGGCAAACATACTGGCCTGGTTTGCCATTTCCTTCCTCAGTCGATTTAGGCAAACAAAGATTAAATGACTTGCCTGGGATTATATGGCCAATAAGTGCCTGAGGTTAGGTTTATTCATTTTCAGTTCTGTCCAACTTTTCATGATCCCATTTTGGAGTTTTTCTGGCAAAGATACTGGAGTGATTTGCCATTTCCTTCTCCAGATCATTTTACAGATGAGGAAACTGAGGCAAACAGAGTTAAAAGACTTGCCCAGGGTCACATAGCTAGCAAGTGTTTGGGGTCAGATTTGAACTCACAGAGATGAATCTTCCTGATTCCAGGCTCAGCACTCTATCTACTGTGTCACCTAGCTGCCCAGATATTTACTGACTTTACTGTTGATTATATGTTCTTTAGTTTTGCCAGAAATCAAAGTAAAATTAATTGACCTTCAGTCTGAAGTTAGTGTTTTCTCTTTTTTTTATAATAGAAACATTTTCTCTCCTCTTAACCTGCTGTACTTTTCCTGTTTTCCAAGGTCTTTCAAGGAACAAGGACAGAGGCCTAGTAATCACACCACAATTTTTTCATTACCCTATAATATAGTTCATTTGGGCCAAATGACAGCTCCGTGAAGATAGTTCAATGCTTTCTTACTATCTTATTACTTATTTTGGGTATTAGCTTCCTATTAGCCATGTTTCTTCTGTTCTTATCAGTCCAAAGAGTTCTTGTGTCTTAAAAATAATCATAACCTGGGGACCGTTTACTTCAGACATTGTCCATCTTTGAAAAGAAATCTCTACAACATACTTGGCAAATTGTCATCTAGCCTCTACTTGAAGACCCTCGGTGATGCATCTCGTTGCCTTCTGAGTTAGTCTTTTCCCATTTGTGGATAGCTGTAATTATCTGGAATTTTTTTTTCTCTCCTCAGGTCTAAATTTGTCTTTTTGTAACCTCTTTGCATTGCTTATATTTTAGTCATGTGGGGCTAGTCAGAACAAGTCCAGTTTCTTATTCATTTGATAGCTCTTGTTATAACTTGAAGGTCACTATTGAAAATTCTTTGCCCGTATAATAATAAATATCCTTCAGTTGACTCCTGATAGACTATATATTTCTTGAGGGTAGGAACTTCTTTATTTTTGTTTCCCTGGGATGGGGGTGTACATGGTGTAGGTTGGCAGATTATTTCAGCTTCAGAATTCTTAGCTACAGGAGATAAATTGTGTCACTGCATTTCCAGTCTGGGCAAGATAGGGAGACCTAGTTGTAAAACAAATAAATACAATTTGATTATCTGGTATGGTACATAGACTGCTTATTTGTTAGCCCTTGCTCACCACTGGTAATATGCCATAACCTTTTTCCTCCTGTCATATGGTTCTCCATTGCCCTTCAATTTACTCACAATTTTTTATTCTTCAGAGATTGTAGAGTTCTTATGAATCACAAAGCAAATAGTAGAATCAGAAGTATATGAATTTTTTGAATTGGTTTTTATTTTATTAAGGACATCAGAAATATTCATGGTTGATTGATCTTTTCAACAAGAATAACATGAGGTATGTAATCAAATGCAGTGTTAAAAACTTGTAAAACGTATCTATAGCATTTTCCTAATCAACAATTTTAAAATAATAATAATTCACTCTGCTCTCTTCTTCCTGTTCAGGTTTTGGTCTAGTGCATTGTCCATATTCAATGTCTGTTCAAGATGCAAATACTGAGAGACCAGCTCTGTTGTCTGACCATTCCACTGTGCATCATAGACTGGACAATAGGCATTCTTCATCAAATTAGTTTTTTTCTTTTGTGGATTATTAGGTTGGATGATTTTAAGTGATTATGAATATCGTTTAGGAGACTGTAGAATTCCAGGTCTTGTTGCAATAATCATAATGTCTTTTGCAAAATTAAATACTTCACTGTGGGTCATGAACCCATAGGGGATCACATAACTGAATGTGGGGGTCATGAAAAATTTGGCAACAGTAAAAGTTTTCTGAATATGAAATGACCACAAATTAATTAAAAAACAACATGTAACGAATCAGAGATGTTTCTGTCAGTGCTTGTCCATGTTGCATCATGCAACTTCACTGCAACCTTGATTCTGAACCCAAAGCATGCACCTTTGCACTGTACATGCCTTTAGGACTCACAGGGCCAACAAATGCTGCTGAAATGTGCAAAGGGATCAGAAGTGGTAAAAGTTAAAGAAGCCTTGAAGAGGACCTTACCTCCCTCAACTACAGAGAATTCCTCTTCCATTCAGAATCTTGACTGGCACATCCTCCCTGATGGTGACAAAACCTTTGTCAAACAGAAGTTTCTCTGCTTTATCTTAATGGATATCAGTAAATAGGAAACGACTGAGCACAATTACCTTTTTTGTTTCACTTATGAAAGAATTTGGTGTGATTTTAACATGTTTATAAGGGAAATCTTGGTGGAGGAGAGTCTTCAAGGGTGAATTTTGCTTTTTTGATTAAATGCTTTTATCTTTTCAACAAGTAAATAATGAGATTTTATGCATCTTTTAGCAAGTTTCATGACTATAAAGATATAGTTTACCGTATAATAAGCATTTAGAGAAGGGAATACACATATATAGCATCTCCACTTAACAACAACCCTGAGAGTCAGGTGCTATTAATAACTTCATTTTACAATTGAGGAAATTTAGACAGAGATTAAGTGACTTGCCTGATGTCGCACAGCTAGTAACTCAAGTCTTCCTGACTGTAGGTCCAGTAACCTATCCACTGTACCACCAGCTACCTCATTAAGATTGTTGGCGAAAACTGGCCTGTTCTCTTTTCCAGTTTTTGGTAGAGATACTCCTTATATCTGAGAGGTTATAAATTACACAGAGAGTAGAATGTTAGACCTGGAGTCAAGTAGATCTGAATTCAAATCTTGCTTCAGATACTAGTTGTGTGACTGTTGGCAAACCACTCAACCTCTGTTTCGCTTAGATTCTTCAAGTATAAAATGGGGATTATAACAACACATGCCTTCAGAGTTGTTGTGAGTGATATTTATAAAGCACTTATTACGACACATGGAAGGTTCTATATAAATGCTTTGACCCCTCCCTACCCTTTTATATAATAGGATATATCTATATATGCATGTATTTCTGTATGTAAGTGTATATATGTATATGTATGTATGTGTATATCTGTATCTATAACCTGTGATTTCATCAGTGTAAGAAACTACCAGGAGGGAAGCTCTAACAGTGCAGATCAGAACATTCTCTGCAACTCACAGTCCTACAGAGTTGCCTGTGCACTGATAAACCCATCATTGACTTATCTAGGGTCACACAGATAGTATGTGCCAGAGGTAAAATTTGAAACCAGGTGTTCCTACTCTGATGCAATGCCCATAACTAGAGGTCTAGTAATAATTCACTAAGACTAGAACTAGCATAGCAGATGTTAACATTCATTGATAGAAGAAGTTTCCTTGCTAGGAATTCTCTTAAGTAATGAAATCACAGGTATGGTTATATACACATACATATTTCTATATATGCACACACACACATGCACATACACATATGCATGCACATAGACATATATGTACATATATGTAAACATATCTGAAAGAGAAAAATGTGAGTGAGAAATAGAGAGAAAGAGAAAGAGGAAAGAGAGGAGAGAGAAGAGAGAGAAGAGAGGAGAGAGAGAGAAAGAGAGACAGAGAGAGAAAGAGAGATCTGTTGATGCTGAGTCTTGCCTTTTTTCTCATCTATTATGCTTCATTTGAGTAATTTTGAATATGCCAGAAAGATACCCTATTGGGGGTGACAAAAATATCTCCTCTACCATCCTTACATAGTTTCTTTAATATTCTAATAAATCTCTATTTGTTTATTTCAATTAAATCCTTGATATCTCCAAGTATCTCATTAAAAAACTGTAAATGCCCTTGAGTTATACACTGATTTTCGATGGGTCAACATTAACTTTTTTGGTGAGAATGAATTTAGGCAAGTAGGTGGCACAGTGGATGAGCTCTGGACTTGCAATCAGACAGACTTGACTTTGAATCTTGCATCAGTTATCCTGGTCAAGCCATTTATCTCTCTTTGCCTCTGTTTCCTCATCTGAAAAGTGAGAGTGCTAGACTCAATGGTCTTTAAGGATCTTAATGTCTTCTAAATCTATTTGTCCTCTGTATGTCAGCTGAGAAGGAATGAAAACTGAAAGAAGAAAGTTTTGATATTTCCTAAGGGAAATTCCAAAATTACAGAATCTGAGGCTTGGAAGCAACTTTGGTGATGATTTGATCCAACTCATACCCAGACAAAAATTGTGTTCTACAACATACCTGTTAAGCAGACATTCGTCCTCTGGTTGAGGAAACCCTTTAAATCCTCAGGCATCTTTATATAGCATGGTGTTCTGGACAGTCGCCATCATGATATCACTCTTCTCTTGCCCATGCTCCAGTTTATAAATGTCATTCCTGAAGTGTGACGATAGATCTGAACTTCAATACCGCACACCTATACTCATCAGGGCAGAGTACGCTAGGACTATCATCTTCCTCATTCTAGATAAAACACCTCAGATAAGTCAGCCTTGATTTAGTTAGCTAGATAGTTTGAAAGGCATTCTTAATCTGAGTCTATGGGCTTGTCTTTATTAAAATGTTTTGATAGATACATTTCAGTATAATTGCTTTTTCTGTGTGTTTCATTTTAAGCATTTGAAGTCATGATTCTGTGAAGGGTCCATGAGCTTCACCAAAAGGAGGGTCCAAAAACAAAAGGTTAAGAACCTATTCTTTAGAGTATGATGGAAAGAAGGAATGCTACTGGTGAGAGTAAATCTGATTTACATATCACAGGAATGACTGGGTTGTGAAGTCACTGAACTCTTGAAGGGAGGGAGTATCCTAGGGAATTGGGGAGGAATCGCTGATGGGGAAGATGAAGGCCGTCAAAGACCATCTCTGCCCACTTTCAAATTGGCAGTGTCCCTTAGAGAGATGTTATTCTCTCCAAACCAATTTGAAAACAGCAGCATCCACACTTCATGGAAGTGTGTAGGAGTGCAACTTCTAAACACCCCTCCCTACTGAGCCCCAGTGCTATTCACAGTTTTCCCACCGCAGTGTTTAAGTCCCAGCTTCTCACTCTGATAAATGAGTCACACTGGGGGAGCTCCACAGTACAGTCAGTAGAGGAAGAAAAGCACTGGGGGGTGGGGAGGGAGGGTGAAGCCTTAATCATTTTCATTTTGAGGATGAAATTATAGTGGTTATCAGCAAATGGGGGTAGGTCAGATATTTTCCTTTGTGTGGAAAACTTATCCAACTTATGGGTTTGGATAAGTCTGAAGAGCTATTGATAGGAAGGTATGCAGTGTCCTCAAATTCAACTGCTAGGAATCCTGAAGACTGCCCAATTCTTTTTCCAGGAAAGGTCCCAATTCTCCTTGGTTTTAAGCTTGTTACCTGGAGCCTTTGGCTCATCCTAAGATCCTAAGATCATAGATTTAGAGTTAGCAGCAGTCTATGGCCTTAGAGGCCATTGAGACCAATCCTCTCATTTTTCAGATGAAAAAAACAGAATAATTTGCCCAGGATCACTCAGCTAGGAAGTATTTAAGGCAGGATTTGAACTAGGACTGTCCTGCTGCTGAGTTCAGGTCTTCATCCACTATGACTGGTATCTCTAGACTCTAAGTTTTAGGTTCTACCACCAAAAGGGAATTATGAAGGGCCATTTCTCTGTGTTATTATTCAGTAGAGTGTGACTCTTTGTGACCCCTTTTAGGGTTTTCTTGGCAAAGATACTGAAGTGGTTTGCCATTTCCTTTTCCAGCTCATTTTATAGATGAGGAAACTGAGGAAAACTTACCCAAGGTCACAGAGATAGTAACTGTAGGCCAGATTTAAACTCAGGAAGATGAGTCTTCCTGACTCCAGACTCAGTACTCTATCCATTGTGTCACCTAACTGCTCTCTCCCACTGCAGGATAATGAAAAGAACACAGTTCTCTAGCCCAAGAAGTTTAGGTTCTAATTACAATTTGTAACAGTAAGCACCTTGACATGTACAGGGGGGCCCTGCTATCACAGGTTCTTTGATCTGCTTCTCTAAAAAGAAAGGCAACTTTTGAGGGGTTAACAATCTCTTTAATCATCACAGGTATCATTCAGTTAGTTCAGGGAAAAATCAGGATAGTGCTTCCAAACTGTCTAACAGCATGCAATACATATATCCCAATTCAACAGACAGGTCCAACTGTCTGACCATAGTTGTTGCTGTTGTTGTTGTGTTCTAGAAGAAGACAATGAAATCAAGATGATGACATGACTTGCAGTTCACTTTGATTTGAGTGAAGGAAGACTGTGCAAGGTCACCAGCCTCACTTTCTCCTCCAGAGCCATCTGGGTCCAGTGGCCTGATATTCATCAGGATGACTGGAGATGGTCCAGGAAGCAATGGGAGACCCTGGCTCTTTCAGGCTAAGGTCTTATCACATTCTCAGTTTGACTGAGATATATCCATTCAGTGAATAAGCTTCTTTAAGTAATTGCTCAAAGGAAAGTCCCTTTAATAAAAAAAAAAATTAAACTGGGCATGGAAGACCCTCAGGGTTCCTGGGTAAAAGAGAAATAATTACTCTTTAGTAATTATATCCACTCTGTGCTAGGTGGGTGGGGCTGACCATACTTGCCAGACAAGAAAGCACAAACATCTGGGTTTTCAAAGACAGAGAGTCTGCTTAGCAGCTTCCCAGAGTCTCTCATCTGGCACACAAACCTTCTAAAAACTGAGCCTTAAAGTAAAACTGCACTTCAGAGTTTTTATACACTTTTTAGAGCCAGAGGGCATCACATCCTTTGAGAACCAGTACCTCATTAACAAAAGGTGTGAACCTTCCTACAAATCTTCCCAGGCCCAACAATAGGTGGGAAAGATCCTTCTTAATCACATTATTCAGAGGCATTATACTTCTTGGTATAAACAAAAACAGCAAAATTCCTGTTTTGCTTTCCTCACACAGTTCTGCTATAAACTAGCTGAATGATCTTGGAATTCATTTCTTCATCTATAAGTTGAGGAAAAAGTCCATAATTGTGCTAGACAATCTAGAAAGTCTCTTATATTAAATTGTAATGTCCTTGGGGGCAAGGACTATCTTTTGCCTCTTTTGTTGGTATCCCCAGCACTTAGCATGGTACCAGGCAAGTAGTAGGTATTTTTATAAATGTTTATTGGTTGATTGACTTTACATTTCTGTCCTTAAAAAATATTATTTTCTAAAGTTCTTTTTCTAGATGAAATTTTGTGGAGTTTCATGAAGCATGCAATTAAAAACTGATTGGTGTGGTTAAGTCTATAGGTGTAGGAATTCTACAATGGGAAGGCTAAAGCTAGAGGCAAATTACTATAGTGGAAAGATCATTGGGTTTGTTGGCAGGATATCTTGGTTCAAATCCCGGTTACACTGCTAATTAATCATATGATCTGGGGCAAGACACTTGACATTTCTAATCTATGGTTTTTCCATAATTTCCAAAATAGAGACTATAGTACTGATATTTTTCACCTCATTTGGTTTTTGTTGTTCTCATATGGCATGAACTCAAGTACCTCCGTCATCTTGGTTCCATTTTTGGAGATAAATTTCAACCTATCAGCATTTTCCCAAAAACATGGTACTATGCTAATCATAATGTTCTAGCTGTCATCTGCCTAAGCTAGAATACAATAGAAGAATTGCTTCCTTCATTTTGGGCAATATGCCTCTCCAAACAACTGAAGGTCATATTAGATTTTTTGGCTTTCATATTAAAGTTGCAATTCATTAAAACCTTCAGTTATTCTCAGACACATTGCTATCGAGCCTTAACTTGCCCATCTTACACTTGCAAAGCTATTTTTTTGAACCTAAGCATAAGATTTTGCCTTCATTTCTGTTAAATGTCATTTCTTTTCATGTCCCAATGATCTAGATTGTCACAATATTTTCAAACACCGAATGCCACTCAATATATTTATTAGCTATCTCTTCCAGCTTTGTGTCCTCTGAAAACTCATTAAATATGCCATCTATGCCTTTAGTGAAGTCATTAATAAAAGAAATTAAATAGCACTGGGCCATATACATATCCCTTAGGCAACTGAACAGAGATAGTCATCTAACTTGAGCTTGAATCATTGATGACTCCTCTTCTGTTCTGCCCATTCAACCAAATAAAAAACTACCTGACTGTACTAGGATCTAGAATAGTGGCTCTTGAGCTTTGATTTGGTCTCAGTACCTCTTCACACTCTTCAAAATTATTGAAGTCACAAAAAGCTTCTTAATGTGGGTTACAGCTATCAATATTTACCACATTAGAAATGAAAATGTCTTAGTATGATTATGCCGGGAGTTTCCAGACCACACTTTAACACTTGCTGTTCTTGCACATATTTCTTAAACTTTTCCACAAGAATTCAATGAAAGACTATTTCAATTTTTTTTTTTGTTGTTTTACTAATATCTAGGTAACTATGAAGCAGCTAGGTGCCTCAGTGGATAGAGTGCGAGGCCTGGAATCAGAAAGACCTGATTTTAAATCTGGCCTTAGACGCTCACTAGCTTTGTGGCCAAAAGTCACTTAATCTCCATTTTCCTTTGGAGAAGGAAATGGCAAAGGACTCCAATATCCTTGCCAAGAAAACCCCTAAATGGGGTCATGATTTGAACACTACTGAACGATCATATGACAGCAAGGTAAGCTGTCAAGTACCTTAACAAGAAAGAAAGGTGGTCAGTTTGGGCAACGTGGTTTCTTGCTCTTTGTGATAACTGCTTCCTTTTCTATATGTTTATTAACCATCCTTTTAATAATGAATTCTAGAATTTTGCTAGGTGTCTAAGTCATGCCTACCAACTGATGGTTGGAAGACTCCATTCTCCTTCCTTTTGTGTAAATGAGTACATATCTCCCCTTTGGGTCCTATAGCACTTCTGTTCTTGATGATTTTTTCCTGGGTAATTTAATCATTTTATTAATAAGATCAGCAAGTTATTAATAAAAGGATGGTCATTTGGCAATCTCTCATAGAACAAAGACCTTAATGGTTTTTCAAAGATCATTGATAGTATCTGAGTTATCAGAGTTGCCAGTTCTTTTAGTACAGATTTTTCAAAAAACATCTTAGAGTATTATAGTAATATAATTTATCATAATCATCAGGGAAGGCTTACTGGAGGAATGTGAGATGAAGACAACATAGGATTTTGATAGCTGTTTTCTTAAGGCAAAGAATACATGTTAACAATGCATAGTTTTCTAATACATTTCATAGGTGGTCTGAGCCACATGCAGAGCTTACAGTAACAGGATGAGAACAATTCTGGGAAAAATTTACTTCCAGTAGGGGAAGAAAGAAATAGATAGGTAGATATTTTTGTGTATTAAGTCAATTTCTGGAGAAAATGGAATCCGGATGAACTGGCACCTTTAAGTTTATTTGACATTCACTTTTCTTTCATGGTTCTCAAGCAATTTTACCAGTTAAAATTACTACTCAGTATTCGGGCCTGTTTTTGCCAGATAAACAAAACCTCTTTGGCCTTAGAGAGGGAGGGAAAGAGAGGGAAGGGAAGGGCAGGAAATGCTTTTTATGTACAAATGGGTTTGAAGTTCAGTATCTGACTTGTCTATATCCAGAAGACTTTCAGTGTGTGTCTTTACAGGATAGAGAATTAAATTAGGAATAGGAAAAGAAAAAAAACCCAAACAGAACCCCAAACCCAAAACAAATATTTTAGGCCCTATCTGTATTCCTTTTGTCAAGGTTCCTCTCTATCCTGGCCTCAGACTACATGAGGCAGGAATGAACTCTTAATCTACTCACACATACTTCCTAGACTAACTAGTTACTGGCCAATGTCATTATCAGAAGGGAACAAGGGAGGCCTGTGGATTCATTAAGTCATGTGGGCTTTTCCAACTGGCTGATTCTGTTTACTTCTTGAACTCTGACCCCAGCTTTAGGATCTTGGTGGAGACTTTAAGACCTTCACTTCAATAACTCTGGGAGTCTGGCATTAATCATTGACTCTGGGCCTGGGTATTGTATGTTCTAGTTAAACTAGACTCATCACTGACTTCCTAGTTTGTTACATCTCATCTCCATGCATTTGCTCACACAATCACAGAGTTGGAAGGGACCTGAGGTGACACCTAGGCCCAACTTATACATGGAAAAAATACAAACTTCACTGAAATGTGGTAGACTTAAAATGCAGAAGTCATATATTTGAACATGGCCAATGTGGCAATTCATTTTGCCTAACTGTCCATATTTTTACGTGGGTTTTGTATTTCTTTCTTCTCTTTTCAGTGAGGGAAGAGAAATGGTAAAAGAAAACAATTTTGTTAATTAAAAATAAAAGTTTAAAATAGTTATCCAGCCTCTGCCTGATGATATCAAATAAAGACACGCCAACTTCCAAAACAGCCCATTCCACTTTTGGATAGCTTTAATTTTTATGAAATTTTTCCTTATCTCAAGCTTAAATTTGCTTTTTGCAAACCGCTGCCTAAGGCTCCTGGTTCTGTCCTGGGGCCAAACAGAAAAAGTCTAGCCTTAGTTCCCTATGGCATCCTTTCATCTTGGAAGATAGCTACCATGTTTCCCTATTAGTCTTTTCTCCTCTAGGCTAATTGTCTTCACTTTCTTCAATAAATCTTCTTATGTCAACAATCTGAGGCTCCTCTCCTGCCTTTCCTCATTTGTAGCATCTCTAGCTTATTGGTATCTTTTCTAAAATGTGTTGCCTGCAACTGAATATAAAGCTAGATATGTTCTGACTGTTGTGGAGTATAATAAGAGTAGTCAGCTCTCTAGTCCTGAATTGTGCAGCTTATAATTGGCTATTAGATCTTTTTTTTAAACTTTTGTGTTACCTTGTTTGCTTGTATTGAGCTTACAAATCACTAAAACCTTCAATTTTTTCCCAAACGAATTGTGATTGTCAACCCTCTTATATTTTGTATTTATGAAAGTAATTTTTTAGAAATTAAATGTAAAACTTTATCCCCATTATATCCCCACTATATTTTGTCTTTGTTTCATGAGTGGACCCTGATAATGGCAAATACCAATAACATGACAAAAAATGAAACATTACATTTTAATGGACAGTAAACCTCTTGTTCCAAATGTGAGAATATTCCTAAATCAGTTAGATGACTTTTTTTTTGGAACAAAGATCAATGTTAGTACAAAACTTTAACACAGAATAACAAGTGAGAGAAATATGTGGTATTCCAATCAAACATTCCAAACTTGATCTACTGACAACAGGTTACTAATGATGAAAAATGGTATCTAGCCAGAAGAAATAAAAGAGCCCAGCTGCAGTAATTCATACAGCAGTTCAACCAGCGTAAATTAATTACAATTGTAGAATGGTTGAACAAATTATCGTCTTTGAGCTGCTATTATACCCTAACAAATTCTGGAAGGGATAGTTTCACAGAAACCTGGGGATCCTTGTATGAAGTGTTACAAAGTGAAATGAACAGAACAAGAACAATTTATAATAATCAATTAAACAATATTTATTAAGTGTGTACTCTGTACCAGGCATGATACTAGGCACTGGAGATTAAAAAAAAGAGGGGCAAAAGACAATTCCTGATCTCAAAAATGAGCAACTTTATAAGACTTAAGAACGTTGATCAATACAATAACCAATTATGATTGGACAGGGATACTGAAAAAGCAATGTAATCACCTCCTGACAGAGAGGTGATCGATTCAATGACATTCTTTTCATTTCTGCCTCTCCTTTCCCCCCAGGACTCATCATATTAATACAAAATTTAGTTTGAACACTCAGTTGCCTTAGATCATATAAACTAAGAACTCCTAAGCTCAAGACAGCCTTCCAAGCAGCAGGTATCACAAGTATGTATCACCACTCTTGGCTACACATTTGTTAGAAGGGTTTCTCTTCTCTATTTCCCCACACTCTCATTCTTCCAACCTCCATGTTGGGGGCAGAGGCTAGGAGATAGGAGACAGAGAAAATGAATATTTGACAATTGAAATAAAATTTTTTAAAAAAGGAAAAAAGAGCAAAATAGAAGAATCTAAAAAAGTACCTCAGTGGCAGCTAAGAGCAACACCAGTTTAAAACACAATCTTGTTTGTAAAATCTTATGATGAAGGGTGGTGGATGATTATGAGTAGTACTGCTTCATGAAAGAGAGAAATTGTTATGAATGAAACCAATTTAAAGAAAGTTTGGAGACACAACCAACTAAGTATTTATCCTGAGAACATGTGGGGATGAATCTGGAAGGCAGACAACAACCAAGAAACGATGGAAAAGACCTACAAAGATTTTTTTAAAAACTTCTTTTGTTTCACTTGAGTCACTCTCAGTCACCCAGGTTTACCACCTTAATGTCATCCTTGACTCATCCTTCACTGTCACTTGCTCCACATATTTAATCAGTCAATTAATTTTATGATTTCTGCCTTCAAAATGAAGGTAGGTAGAGTAATGGATAGAACCCAGCACTTGGCAGAAGACTTGAGTTCAAATTCAGCCTGAAACAGTTCCTAACTGTGAGTCTGAGGTAATCATTTCATTTTTGTCTGTTTCTGTTTTCGTGATTGTAAAATGGTTATACCCAGGGTTGCTGTGAGAACGAAGTGAGATAATATTTGGAAAGTGCTTAAATTAATACCTGGCACATAGTAGGTACTTAATAAATGCTGGTTACCTTCCTCTTCCCATTTCTGTTCCTTTTCTTCTACTTACATAACCACTACCCTAGCTCAAAGCCCTGGTAATTTCTTGACTTAGTTATTTCACTAGCCTACTAAATTTTCCGTGTGTCAGGACTCTCCTATTCCAATATATTCTCTACCCAGATGCCAAAGTGATTTCATAAATCATAAATCATGTTAATGCTGCTGCCCCCCCCCCCCCCAGGCCCAGCCTTCCAATAAACTCCAGGGTCTTCTGATCATCTTTAGTATCAAAAGCAAAGTTCTTGGTTGTAGTTTCAAGCACTTCACAACCTGACTTCCATTCTATCCTTTTATACCTTACTCCCCTCCATTCATCGTGATCCAGCTACAGTTGCCTATTTTCTATTCCTAGGACATAGCACTCTACCTTCTATATCTATGACACCTTTGTGTCAGGTGTTGTCTATCCCTAAAATGCCTTTCCTTTTTACCTCTACTTCTTAGTCTCTCTGGTTTCCTGCAAGGCTTAGCTGAGATCCCACCTTCTGTATGGAGCCTTCTCTGTTCCCTTCAGCTGCTACAGCCTTCCATTCATTCTCTTTATTTCTTGCCTGTATCCAGTATTTACATGTTATTCACCCCACTGGAATGTGAACTCTTTGAGAGGAAGGCCCATATTTTTGCCTTTTTTTCCCAGCAATACAGTGCTGCACACATAGAAAGCTCTTAGTAAATGCCTGTTGATTGAATTTCCAGGAAAGTGTAGCCGTTTGGGACTCTATCACACTCTTGGTAGTAATTACAGCAAAGGCAGAAATGGTCCTAGATAGACAGACAGAAGTGTTTATCAAGGGTTTACTACATGCCAGGCCCTGTACAAAGCACTGGAGATACACATACAAGTGTACAAAGCACTGGAGATACACATACAAGTGTACAAAGCACTGGAGATAGATACACATACAAGTGTACAAAGCACTGGAGATAGATACACAAGTGTGCAAAGCACTGGAGAAACACACACAAGTGTGCAAAGCACTGGAGATACACATACAAGTGTGCAAAGTACTGGAGATACACATACAAGCAGACAGTCCTTGCTTTGGAGGAGATTACATTCTAAAAGGGGGAGACAATATTCAAACACCAGAAAAGCCAGCAGTTGAGCAAGAAAACACCTCCAAGGCAAGTTGGCAGCATGGAACAGATAGGAAAGTGTGACCGAGGCGGACACTCAGGTAAGATAAGGTAAAATCTCATCTATAAGAGCAAAGGGTGCTCCAGGTGACTGATGGGTAAGAGGTGGAGGTGATGGCACAAGGGAAAGTCCAATGAGCCCAAGAGAGGAAGTGGTGGTCAGGCACAGGGCTCAGTTAAGATGAGGTAAAAACTACCTATCAGAAAGGAGGGACTCATTTTTACTAAAGAGAATCAAGAGAAGAAAAACTAAATTAGACCATCTACATAAATGAGATCAATAGTAGGAGTGACATATTATGAAAGTATTTGGGGGATTGACAAAGCATCTGGAGAGGGAAGAAAACAAAGATAAGAAAAAAACTTCTAAACAATATTTCAAAAAGTGATGAAGAGATCACCATCAACTTATAAAACTGTAATGATAATACACACATGCAGTGAAGGAATCCTTGATGGATGTATTAATGTGGAATGGCAGTTTTTCACAAGATTTCACAACAGATCAAGATATTGCCATCACACAATTGACTGAAAGATGAAGATCCCACTGTGTTCATTGTTGGTGGCTGTAAGAAACAGATTTATATTTAATTTCCATATAAACATCAAAATTGAGTGAGATTTTTGGAAAAGTCTAATAATAGTCAAAACTTTCTTGTGGTCTCCTATTATTTCCTCTAATCTCTTTTCCTATCTCCTTTCTCCAGTTTTGCATTTCCATTCTTGGATATTTAATTTTAGAACATAGGTTTACTCTTGTTTGAATTAAAATACAGGTAATCCCCCCAACCCTCCATTTCTCTCTAATTCATTTATGATGTGACTTTTTATACGTAGGTCAAATATCCTGTTCGAGCTGATATTTGTATGAGGTGTGAGGTATTGGTCTAAATCTTATTTCTTCCATAGTGCTATCTACTTTTCTTAGCGTTTTTGTCAGATATTAGGTTTTTATCTGAGTAGCTAGGGTCTTGTGTTTATCAAATACTAGGATATTAGATATGCTTAGTTCTTATTATAGTGTGTACTTAATCTGTTCCAGTGATCTCTATTTCTTAACCAGTACAATATTGTTTTAACAATAACTATGTTGTAGTATAGTTTGAGATATGGCACTGCTAGGTCCTCCTTCATTTTCATTATTTCTCTTGAGGGTCTTTTTTCTTCCATATAAATTTTGTTATTATTTTTGTAGTTCTATAAAATAGTCTTTTGGTAGTTTGATTGGTATGGCATAGAATAAGTAAATTGATGTAGATAGCATAGATATTTTTATTGTACTGGTTCATTCTACCTATAAGCAATGAATATTTTTATAATTATTTAAGTCTATCTTTATTTAAGCAAACTGTTTGTAATTATATTTATACAGTTCTTATGTATCTTGAAAGATAGATTCCCAAGTATCTCACATATTCTACAGTAATTTCAAATGGAATTTCTCTATCTCTTCTTACTGAGCTTTATTGGAATTGTATAAAATGCTAATGATTTTTTTTATTATTTTGTATGCTGCAAGTTTACTAAAGTTATTATTTCAATTAATTTTTTGACTCTTCTAGGTTAAGTAGACACCATCATATCCTCTGCAAGAAGTGATAATTTGGTTTCTTTTTTACCTATTGCTATTGCCTCATTTTCTTTTTCTTATTTTATTGGTATAGCCAATATATAAATATTGTAGTATAACAGGTAGAAGTAGTAACAGCGGATATCATTATTTCATTCCTGAATTTATTGGCAAGAAATAATGGTAGCTTTTGGTTTTAGATAAAGACAATTTATCATTTTGAGAAAAAGTCAATAAAGTATTTTTAGTGTTTTTTTAAACACAAGTGACTGTTGTAGTTTGTCTAAATCTTTTTCTGCATTGTATGCAACAGGGATTCATTTTCTTGATTTTATTTATTAATTTGGCTTATTATGTTTATAGTTTTCCTAATGTCAAACCAATGCTGAATTCCTCGTGTAAGTTCAATATTATCATAGTACATAAACTTTGTGATACCTATGGATAGGAGAAAAGTTCATGACCAAACAAGAAATAGAGAAGATCATAGAAACTGGATAATTTTAATTACATAAAATTTTAAAATTTTCATACAAAGAAATATGATTAAATTAAGGTTAAATGGAAAATTATTATGTGAGAAATTTTTTTGCATGAAGTTTCTCTGGTAAAGACCTCATTTCTAAGACATATAAAGAACTGATCCAAATTTATAAGAATAAAAGAACCATTCTCCAACTGATAAATATTCTAAAGATATCAACAGTTATGAAGGGAAAATATATAAATACAGCCATATGAAAATATGGTTCAAATCACCATTAATCAGACAAATTCAAATTAAATCAATTTTCAACTTTTTTGAGTACAGCTGACCTTACCTGATCCCAAGGCTGGGAAATGGTTGAGTGTGATTGAAACCAGTTGAAAGAGAACTATTGAAACCATTTATAAAAGGAAAAAATAAAGGAAGAAAAAAAAAAAGGAACCCATTCTGACCAGATGTTACCCTTAAGAAGCCGCCCCCAACCTTCTCTATGGATTTTCAGTTGTTATACAAAACAACTTGTGTAACAGCTTCTTGAGACAATGCTTCCCATGAGACTCCCTTCTTGCTGAAATGTTTTTACCCTTGCCTCTCTCTGCCCTTCTTGGGTACTGCTCCCTGGTGGCCTTGGATTGCAATTCCTGTGCCTTGGTTAAAAGACCCTAGTTTGCAAAGATGAAAGAAAAGAAAAATAATAAATGTTGGAGGGAATGTGGAAAAGTGGGCACATTGATGTACTTTGGTGGAGCTGTGAATGACTAAAACCATTCTAGAAGGCAATTTGGAATTATTCACAAATAAGTTATTAAAATGCATTCTTTTTGACCCAGCTAAATCCCTGTTAATTTCTTTTTTCTTTTTTTTCACTCAAAAGGGATGAAAGAAATTGGAAAAAATGTTGTATGGACAAAATATTTATAGCAGCTTTTTTGTGGTAGCAAAAACTTAAACTAAAGGGACGCCCATCAATTAATGAAATACTGATTAAGTTATGATACATAAATATGATGAAGTCCTATTGTATGAAATGAGAGATAATTTCAAAAAGATATAGAAAGATGCAGAGTAAAGCAAATAGAAACAGAAGAATAATGTATCCTATAACATCAAGTGTAAAAATGAACAATTTTAAATATGTTTACAAACTATTGAAGAAAAAAAATGAGCAAAACCAGTAGAAAAAATTGTGTAATAAAAATATTGTAGAAACAAAAATTTAGAGGTCAGGAAGACCTTTTCTACAAAACATGATTATAAATTTTGGGGGGAATATGAAGGTTTTCTTTTATTATTTATCTCCTTGGGGTTATATGCTTAGGAAGCAGTGGAATCTTTATATCAAAGAGTATGGTTATTTTATTTCCTTTATTAGCATGGTTGCAAATTGATTTCCAGAATGGTTTAATCAATTTGGTTTTTGAATGGAGGATTTTACTACTTCCTAATTTTTTAAATGCAATTTTATCTTTCTCATCTATCAGACATTTATATTTTCTCTCTTCCTCTGCCTCTCCCTGCCCATCATGGAAAAAAAAAAAACATGCTAAAAGAAATCTTGGTTGCAGCCTTGTCCTGGTCAATAAGATAAACTCAGGAAAAGAAAAGTAAAAGTATTTTATTAGCATGCAAAAGTAGCAAGCATATGGGTGTTAAGGGGGAGGATTTCAAACTTAGCCCTGGGGGTGGGAGGGTTTGGTGGGTTTGTGGAATGGCTGTAGACAGGAGTAAACAACTTCCATAAAAGGACAAAAGTATGTAGTACAAAACATGTACAAAAGTATACGTTAAATGAGGAGATGGGCTTTGTGTGGCCTCATCTTCTCCTCCCATGTATTTTGGCATCTCCGTATCTTGCAGACTGGCTGTATCTAAAATTTAGGTTTTAAACATGAGGTCACTCAGACTGACATTGTATAACCACACCCCTATATTTAAGGGTGAATTTTGCATGAGATTGACTCTTGTGTAATTTACAAAATGCAGTCACCATCATTAATGAAAGTGGGATTTAGGTCTAAAAAACTGGGGAGTCATTTTCATGTATTGTTTAGGTAGAGATCGCAGAGAAACAACTCGAAGAATTTATCATCTTTGTTAACAAAATAAGTCCACAATGGCAGTAGCCGTTTGGAAGAGTTGGGTGATGAATGACTAAAATGAAGTTTCTTAGATCTAAGAATTCCAGTTATGGTCTATTTCTGTTAAGGGAAGGGAATGTAATTCCCCTTCTCCAACTTCTGTTGCTGCAGTCACAGAAGAAGAGGTTTTAATGTGTTAACTTGGGTGATCCCTTAATGAGTTGTAAACATATACAAGAAGCAAACAATGGGACAAGTTGAGCAAACAAATCAGCCTAGGAATTTCAAATATCTAAATGCTGAATGAATTTCAGGAGTAGGAAAGTAGGAGAAACCAAAGTTTTCAGGGGTGTGGCTAATATTTGCTGAGCTGCTTGTTTCCTTCTGGATTCCATTTAGACCTCAGAAAGGGATCACAGGGTATTATACTTTATTAAGACATTATAATCTCTCTCTCTTTTTCAAAACTACATTTTATTATTGCATCATCTGGGGTGGGGTGGTGTGGGGAAATCACATGGTTCCTCCCTTGAATTTCTAACACAACTTAGTATTTATGTAGGATGTTACTTTAGGAGTTGATTGAAGAGGTAGACCACACTTTAAGCATCAGATATATTTTTGAAAAATTACATCTAACAGATAAATTATTTCTGTATCAAATAATATTTTCCCATAATCTTCCATTATCTTATTAGAGATGCATTCCCACAGGGAAAAAATGAATCTCTAACACATAAAACCATACCCCAAATTCTAATATTCACCCCACAAACTATTCTCCCTCTGACAATATGAGTTATGTACTATATTTAATTCTCCCACACAACACCTGTAAGAAGTTAGAAGACAAATTCTCAAAATCTATTTAAAAGTGAGTATAACTTAAAATACCATAGTTATTTTCCATCTTATTGGGTAGTCTCGTTGACTCAATAATAACAAAAATAGTTATTATTGTGTAATCATGTGAAGAACATTAAATAAGGATAGCTAGCATTATTTCACTCTAGCCTATTGTTATAGGTTATTGGGACCTTTTATAACAGCTGACATTTACATAACAATTTAAGGTATGTGAAACACTTTTCAAATGTTATTTCATTTCATCCTCACAATAATCTTTTGAAGTAGGTGCTACTCTTACCGTCAGATGAGGAATCTGAGCAGTCAGGCAAGAGATTATGTAATAAATGACTTTCCCAGTTATACAGCTAATAAATGTTTGGGGAAGATTTGAACACAGGTCTCCCTGATTCCCAGTACAGTGCTCTACCAATACACCACCTATCTAAAGGAATAGAAGGATAGCAACATGTCTTAGGGCTGTTGTTCATCTTTGTTCTCAACAAGGACCAGTGACATTACCAGGGTGATATCTTGACTTGTGTCTCTACTCTAGAGTCTTTCTATCTAAATTCCATGGAAAAAGATGAGAATGAACTGCTGACAACAACAATAATATCAATGAATGATTTTAATACAGCACTTCATTTGATCCTTACAGCATCTATGTTGGGTAGATCATGTGAGTATTATCTACATTTTACAGATGAGGAAACCAGGTCTCAGGGAGGTTGTGCATTTGTCCTTTGTTGCTGAAGGAGACCATGGCATCAGAGAAATAATGACATGACTTGCACTTGACTTTGTTTTGAGTGAGGGAGGGCTGTGAAGGTCACCAGCCTCACTTCTCCTCCAGAGCCATCTGAATCCAGTGAGCAGATATTCATCAGGATGACTGGAGATGACCCAGGATGAAGAAATTGGGGTTAAATGACTTGCCCAAGGTCACATAGCTAGTGAGTGTCAAGTGTCTGAGGTGATATTTGAACTCAGGTCCTCCTGACTCCTGCACTGGTGCCCTATCCACTTCACCACCTAGCTGCCCCCTCAGGGAGGTTAAGGGATTTGCCAAAGACCACACAGGCCGATCCAGGACCAGAAACCTGGTTCCATTGCTCCTATTATACCTAAGCATCTATTCATTATGGGCCTTACACTTTAAAGAAATCACAATAGTTACTTATAGAATCAAGACTTAGAAGTAGAGGGGACATGGGAACTATCTAGTAAGGGTTCTTAACCTGTTCTGTGTCATGAAACTCTTTGACAGTCTGATGAACCATATGAACCCCTTCTCAGAAGAATGTTTTTAAATGCACTGAATGAAACACATAGGATCACCAGCAAAACCACTTATATTAGATGTAGTTATGAAACTATATTAGACAACAATAACCAAATTCAGGAATCCCAACTTAAATACCCCAATAGTCCAACTTTCTTATTTTACAGATGAAGAAACTGAGACTAGACAGTATAAGTGGCAGGTCTGCTCAAGTTCATACAGTTAAACAGTACTACAGCCAGAATTTGAACCCAGAATTTCTTACTATAGATCCAATGCTTTCTTCACCCTACCATGTTGTTCCTCAGAAGTATTCAGATATTAAAATGTCTAGTGGGGAATGACGTTTTCTATAGCAAACTCATAGGAAGTGAGGAATTGCTTTTAAGATCAACAGGAAATGAGGGAAACTTTTTCTCACTCCTGAGACACAAAGCAGGTCCTGTACTTTGAATAATTAGGCAAATTAGAAACTGTGCTTAGTGAGCGCATTCTCTGTGAAGTTGGCCTGTATTTCAATTATTGCTGTTTCAAGGGAGGGTCTGAGGATTGTTAAATTTAGTTACTTTGCTCCCTCTTCCATCCACCTCTTGCAGAATGATCTTTTCCCAAACAGGACAAAGATAAAGCTACTTCTATTTCTAAAGTAGAGGAATCAACAGATGTCACAGATATTTTTAAACCAATTACTGAGGCATTCCAGCAGCAGCAGCAGGCACATAAAATATAGATGTTGTTTCCTGGACCAAACTTGATTTATTTCTGTGATCATCCCTTTATCCCTTCTTGAGCTACATTTCAAAGTATCCTGAACAAACCAACCGGCAATTGGTGCATTCCAACTTGTTAGAAGTTCTGTGGAAAATTTACGAGGTTGATCCTATCTTCCATGCTTCAGAAAAATACCTTCAAAAAGTCTGTTTTAGTGTATACTGTTTCTATATGCAGGGTTCAAAGGATCAGTCCTCTGACTGATACAATAGTTCTTAAGCCCCTGAACTATACATATCAGATTTATACTACTGTCTAACTTCGAGCAAAATACTTCACTTGTCTGAGTCCATGGTTTTTCATCTGTAAAATAAGGAAGTAGACTTGTCAAACAATCAACAACAAGCATTATTCATGAACTTACAATGTGCAAGATACTATGCTAAGTATTGGGGACACAAAGACAAAATGAAACCCCGCCCCCTCCCCGCTATTTATTCTCATGGGAAAAGGGAAAGAGGGAAAGACAACACTTATACACATGAGTATTTATTGTTGATGTTCAGTCATGTCCAACACTTTGTGACCTCATTTGGGATTTTCTTGGTAAATATACTGACCTGGTTTGCCATTTCCTTTTCCAGCTCATTTTACAGAAGAGGTAACTGAGGCAAACAGGGTAAAGTGAATCACCCAAAGCCACACAGCTGGTGAATATCTGAGGCCAGCTTTGAACTCAGGAAGATCAGTCCTCCTGATTCCAAACCCTGTGTCCTATCCATTGTACCACCTAGCTGTTCTGAGTATTTATAGAATATACACACACATACATATATACAAGTATGTATATATGTGCATATATGTACATACACACATATATATACACACATTATATATATACGATTTGATGCATGTGCAGACCCCAACAGCTTACTCACCTAACACAAACTCTCCTCATGGAGCATGCTGGGGAACTTGTTTCTGGGAGAATCATGATGTAAGAAAAATGCCTAGTAGAGCCTGTAGAGCATGTATAGACAAATGTTTATAACTGATTCTGGTTGGCTAATTATGTGGTAAAGGGGAAATATTCATAAAGGTGTGTCAGCCTCAGCTACCGCCTCTTTGCCTCACTTCTTCTTGGGGGAGCTCAGTGACTTTTTTGCTCATGGGTTCAGGTGAAAGATTGTGTGGTCAGGTGAAAGGCATTTCTTCCTTCTGACCTTTGAGGCCTTGTGGCTCCTAGGAAGATGCCTTGGGGTTTTTGTTTGCTATTCTAAATTCTAACTGAGAGGAGTATAGCCTACAAAACCTAGGGAGTTTAGAAAAGTCAGATAAATGAACTACTAAAATCTGGGAGTAAGGATGTTGGCTGAGTTTTGCAACTAGTCTAACACTAATACCCTCCCAAGGAAAAGAAATGGAGTGAACTTTGGGAATGACTTTTGGACCTGAACTTTGTAGGATTATTATTAGGAAACAAGCTATGTTTTGAGTTTACTCCCCCAGACTGAGGTGGTGTAGGGAAAGTAACCTTCCGAGGTCTTTGGGGAAGGGCAAAATTCTATATTTTCTTCTTGCAAAATCTTGATAGTAAATATACCTTTGTAAAAACTAGTGGATGTTAAATGCTTAAAGAGAATTGGAGTCCTAGTCATTGACTCTTAACAATGAGTAGAATTCCATTAACCTCTGGAGCCCAGAAGGGCAGATGTAGCAGCCTAGCTCCTGGAGATGGGGCCAAAATAACTTGGGACATGTGCAAAATAAATTCAAGTTAACTTTGGAAATGACTATGGAAAAATGTGTAGCTCAAACTGAGACTTGAAGGAAATCAGGGGACTTTAAGAAGTAGAAATGAGGAGGGAATACTTTCAGACATTCAGAACAGCCAAGACAAAGGCCCAGAGATGGGAAATGAAGCATAATGTGTATAAAACATGTGTATGTCAGTTTGACTGGAATGTAGAGGGCAAGAGCGAAATAAACTAGAGAACAACAAGAAAGAGTGGAAAGGGTAAAGAGCTTTAAATGCCAAACACAGTAGTTTCTATAATTCTGAAGACAATAGGGAGCTTTGGGAGTTTAATGAGTTTGATGTATAAAGAACTATTCTTTAGGCGAATAACTTCGGTAGCTGTGGAGCAGGGAGAGTTTTGAAGAAGAAAGGCCAAATAGGAAGCTCTTAAGGTAGTTTGGGAGAGAGGTGATGAGGGCTTGAGTTAGAGTGGTAATGATGATGTGTGAGTGGAATGTAGGAGATGATAAGTGACCATTTATAAACTGCCTACTGTGTGCATGGAGCTTTGCTCTAGGTGTTGGAAGATTTATAAAATTGAGATAAAATGTATTCTCTGGCCTCCAGGTCTTTAGAATCTTTATAAAAGAACTGGATGATAGGGCACCAGATGGATGGTCTCTAATTCTGCTTTAGCTTATGACACCTTAACCCATGCTATGAAAGCAGATCCAGGATATCATTCCAATTTATTCTTTCTTTGAAACTAGAGTTTCAAACAGAATATGAATACATAAAAGACAGGTAAGATAATGTACAGTGTGAGTTCATATGAGAGAGATGAAATCCAGATGGGGACATTAGGAATGGATTGATTGGGAAAGATTTGGAGCTTGGAATTTTGAGGATAGGGAGGACTTTAAGAAGTAAAGAGAGAAGGGCAAGTCTTTCAGGGGCAGAGGAAGGGTGAGAATGATTAGAGATTACCACATTTATTAGAGCACACATTTATATAGCATTTCTCAATGTAGAAAACAGAAAGTCGGGTTGTGACGTGCACATGGTCACACAGCTGCATAATTTCTGAATTTCTTAAGACTCAAATCTAAGTCTCCTGACTCCAAGTTCAGTGTTATTTCCATGACACCAAGTTCTCTCCTATAGAATCAAAATTGATCTTAGGAATCAACTAGTTCTTCCTAATTTTCAAGATGAGGAAACTGAGTCCTAGAGAATGGAAGTATGCTGGAGTCAGGAAGTATCAGCAAATGTTGAAAATCAGGGCTTGATTTTATCAGCTTTTTTTTTTTCGATCGTATAGACTTAAGAAAGTGAAAAAGCAAATGTTAATAAAGCCACTTAGTCTTAGAAGTGTCCTCACATTTTCAGGGACTCAGTTCCTAAACATTTATTAGCATATCCTAGGAAGCACCTAAAGTCATCCAGGAAAATATTGGTGCTTCTCTTATACTTCTTACACTACACTAATGGAGGGTGTATTTGAGGAATAAATTTGTTCCAGATCATGCTTTTGGCAGGTCTCCCCATCTGTCTCTTTGTCATCGAAAGAAGTTCTTCTTTTTCTGTTATATTAATAATTAAATACTAAATTAGGTTTGAGGTTTTTCTCTTCTATTTCCTAATTCAGGGATCATTCCCTGTAGGTCATCCAGTCAGTCTCTGAAGGACAAGGATGATAGATGAGATTGCCCAAATCCTCTGGGTACATGCTCTTCAATCTAGAAGACTTCACTTCTAGAAGACCTAACCAGAAGACCTTACTTCTGTTTACAGTGATCTACATAATCTAATCTTGGTACATTCTAGCCCTAAAGTGTTAAGCCCATGCCCTTGCACCCCACCATTGCAGTCTAGGGAAATTCAACTCATAAAGGAGAAAATCAACCAGAGTGATCTGGGTAGAGATAGATTCTTTTGTCCAGATTGATAGAGGGAGCTGAATCTCATGACAAAGTCGTATTCTCAGCAAGAGGAGCTGAAGGCTTTCAGCTTCCTCATTGATGTGTCCACCCTCTCATTAATTATTCACTAATCAGCTTTGATTTTTACCTATCAGGGGCACCTCCTTTTCCAAAGGTATTTAAGGTTTCAGTGATCTCCATGGTTTTGCCTTTGGTTACCAAAATCACTGATTATCAATTTATTGATTATCACCTAGTCTAATTAATAAATTAATTTCTAATTACTCAGAAACTCTGGGTGTTGGGCTTTTCATTCATCTCAGTATATTTTGCTGTTCATTCATATGTCGAAGCGATTTCTTTTTAAGCAGCTCTGACCATGTCACACCGCTTTCTATCCCTTCCCCAATGAGCTCCAGTGACTCCCTATTCTCTCTAGGATCAAATATAAAGCCTTTGCTGCCATTTAAATCTCTATTCAACATGATTCTTTCCTCTCTTTTTAAAATTGCTATCTTTAAATTATTAAAAATTGCTATCTTTTGCTTTTTAGATCACCAGAAATTTTCTGTTTCCTTCTTTCTCCTCTTCCAAAGAGTCATCTCATATAACAAATGATATTTTGAAAGGGAAAAAAATGAGGAAGCAGGATAAAAGAAGAAAAAATTCCTGCAATGTACCACACTCTATTACTTCTCACTTCTACAAAAGAGGGAAGTTAGGACATCTTATATACATTCTTTGGGGTCATGATTTTTCTTTGTAATGTTATAATATTCACTTTTGATTATTTTACAGTTGTTCTTTCCACTTATCTTTCTGCAGTCATTGTACCTGTTGTTTTCTTACTGCTGCTTATTTCATTCTTTATAAGTTCAGGTAGGCTTTTCCATGCTCCTCTGTATTTATTACCCTTTTCGTTTCTTACAGGACAGCATAATTTATTTAGCCACTCCCCAATCAATGAGTATTCACTTTATTTCCTGTTTTTTGCTACCACAAAAAAAGTGTTACTAAAATGAACATTGATTTATATGGATCCTTTCTTTATCTCAGTCACCTCTCTGGGGCATAAGCCTAGTCGTAAACTCTACGTCAAAGGATATGGACATTGCAGTAAATTTATTTTCATCATTCCAAATTGCTTTACAAAATGGTCATACTTTTTTGTAGTTTCAACAGTATACTAGGGTGCCTATCTATCCAAAATGTCTCCAACATTGACTATTACTATCTTTTATTATCCTTGCTCATTTGCTGGGTCTAAGGTAAAATCCAAATTTTGGCTTCCCTTTTTAACTCTGATACCTTTTACTCCCCTTTATGCACTCTATGATCTAGTTACCCAAGTCTATTTGCTGTTCCTCAAACACAACACTTTATCCTCTCTCTTCAAGTTATTATGCTAGCTATCAACTATACTTGGAACAATATGCCCTTCGTTTCCACATCATGCCATCCTGGGTCATCTCCAGTTATCTTGATGAATATCTGGTCACTGGATTCAGATGACTCTGGAGGAGAAGTGAGGCTGGTGACCTGCAAAGCCCTCCCTCACTCAAAACAAAGTCAAGTGCAAGTCATGTCATTTCTCTGCTGGCATGGTCTTATTTGGCAATGAAGGACGAACACAACCCCTCTTCAAGACTCAGCTCAAGTCTCACTTTCTCTAGGACACTGTTCCAGTCTCCAAGATGGTTAGTGTCCTCTCCTCTAAGATTGCCTCTCATCTCATCTGTATATATCTTTTAATGTAACTTACTTTTCTACATTTTGTCTTTATTAAAATGTGAGCCTCTTAAGGGCAGAAGCTATGCTTTTGCCTTTCTTTGTATCCCCAGATCTTAGTACAGTGCCTAGCATGCAGTAGACATTTAATAAATGCTTGTTAACTGACTGATCCAGTCAAATTCATTTTCTTTGAACACTTCATTTCCTTAGCCTGGTTTGTTCAGTCTCAAAATTGGAACTAAGTTTTCTTCTTATGATCTTCTTTCTTTTATTTTAAAAAAATTGTATTTCCAACTATGTTTTAATGCAGGCATGAAAAGTGGTTTAGAATAGTAGAGAGAGAGTGAGAGCTGGCCAAGACTTGGATACATACTCATTATGTAACTACATTTAAGATATTTAATCTCACACACTACTCTAGGTGAGGGAGGTCAAACTCAAACAGAATTGGGGGCCACTAATCTGTACATAAAGATCCTCATAAATCATATATTGACATCATTTTAAAATGTAACAATATCTCTGTGTTGTTGTATGTTTATGTATTTTGTTAAATATTTCTCAATTATATTTTAAACTGATTCAGGGCAGCTCAAGGGTATTGTGGGCTGTCTGTGGCCCATGATTGACACCTTTACTCTAGGTCTCTCTTTAAGTCCCTAAATTGCAGGGAAGATACTTAGTTATTGGTAGAGGGAACTTCCTCACTTGGGGATTTCCTCTACCAATGAAATCACAAACCCAATGTCTTTCCTTAATGACCTATTCTAAGTTGATGGCTAATTGTATCCTGAGAGTATTGGTCATCTCCTTGGGCATCAAGAAGAGAGAAATGTGTGATCTATAGCAGTCATCAACAACCTCCTTGTTCCTTTCTAAAAATCTTAATTTCTGTGCACCATAGTTCACAGAAAGGAACAAGGTGGTTGTTGATGACTGCTACAGATCACACATTTCTCTCTTCTTGATGCCCAAGGAATTGACTATGATAAGGGGAGAAGAAAGAAAAGTAACATCCTTCCCAATGGCTGGGCCACCCAGCTTAGGGGAATTAAGACCACTCAGAACTACATTTTGATTATCATAGTGCCTTCTGACATCCAGTCTACAAAATCCCTCACTAGTGGCCATCCATTCTCTTCCTGATGATGTCCAATGACAACTTACTTCAACTTTGAGATAGTCACCATCTGATAATGGAGATGACATGTAAATAACTATGTGCAAACAAGATAGAGATGGAATAACTTGGGGGAGAGCAGTCTCAGAAGTAAGGCATTAAAATAAAGGAGGAATGAGAAAAACATCTTGCAGAAGGTGAGGCTTTAGCTGAGACCTGTCCACATTCAATGGCATTGTCATCTCCTTATTTTCTGGAAACATTATCTTAACACATTAAAAATGTGGTCCTAGAAGTGGCCTGGGCAGGGAAGGGGAATCCAAACTTCCTACAAATCCAATGAATTCATTCTACTTAATTCAAATTTTCTATGAGGTTGGTCTTGATGATATGCTTGGGAGTCCCAGTACCCTGTTCTGTGTGGCAGGTCCCACTTACAGCTAGCCAGTGGTTCTGTATTCTTGCTTTCCATTACTCAGAATATGTCTCTTCTCTAAAGAGCTTTACAATGCTATTTCAGAGGATTCTCAGAAGTAGTTTTTCAAAACCTCTTCTAGCCACTTATGTTTTCTAAATAGAAAGGCAAAAAGACAGTGCAGAAATAGAGACTCTTTGGAGCCTGTAAAATTCAGTTAAGTGTCATCTACTATGTCAAAAGAGTGGAATTCTTTTCCTTAGACTTTTTTTCTCTCAGAAAGTCAGTTTATAAATTTCAAAGGGCCATCAACTCATGAATGACCACATGAATGGGCTTGAGTTTCTTTTGCCTAGGAAGAGAAAATGCTTTTGTAATAGGCCAAATCTTGTTGGGACCAGTTGGAAACCTCAGGGTCCAAAATGAAATGAAACAAGACACTAATAGATCATTCAATAATTGACAAAAGGAGGAAATTAGGGGGTGTAGTGGCCAGTAATCAAAGAAGACCTGAGTTCAAATTCAGCTTAAGATACTTACTAGCTGTATGACTCTGGGCAAGTCACTTAATGTCAATCTGTCTCAGTTTCCTCAACTTTTAAATGAGGACTATAGTAACACCTACTTCCCAGGGTTGTTTATCATCAAGATCAAATGAAATATTTTGAAGCACTTAGCACAGTGCCTGACACATAGTAGGTACTTACTAAATACTCCTTTTCTAACTTCTGTAGCCCAGAAAAGATACTCAACAAAGATACAACATTCCATCTTAGGTGGATAGCAAACACTCTCCTCGGCAACTAGGTGGCACAGTGGATAGAGTGATGAATGTGGAGTTTCAAATCTGGTCTCAAATACTTAGTAGTTGTGTGACCTTGGGTAAGTCACTTCACCCTGTTTTCCTCAGTTTCCTCATCTGTAAAATGTGCTGGAGAAGAAAATGGTAAACTACTCTGGTATCTTTGACAAGAAAACCCCAAATGAGGTCACGGATTATTGAACATGACTGAGAATGACTAGAAAAGAGTAAACTCCTCTCCCATTCCCTTAGTAAATGGTTGGGGAAAATGACCAGTATGGAATGAATACTGGACTAAGAATAAAAAAAAACCCCTAGATTCTCACCCTTGTTCTATTACTAATTATAGCCAAATGACTTTGGATAAGTCACTTCCCCTCTATGGGCTTCAGTATTCTTCTTTGTGAAAAAATTTAGACTGAAATACATTCTCAATTTTTTTCCAAGTATGATTGGCCCTCCCCTCTTCACCCCCAGTTGGCCAGCTTAATGACGAACAGTAAGTAAGAATGATAGCTCAGACAGGTATAATGTCCCACACATGTAATCCTTGTTGCCCAGGAATCTAAGGTTGGTAGATCTCTTAAAGTAGGAAGTTCTGAAATGCAGTGAGTCATTATTAATATGGAGAAACAGATTGCCAAAGAAAGGGTAAACTGTCCCAGGTCTGATATGGAGCAGGTTCCCATGCTGATCAGAGTGGCTATGAATAGCCTTGTACGTCCGACACGGGTGACATAGGGGATTTAGTTATTGAAAAAAAAGTGATTTCATGTTTTCAAGATGCTTTATAATTACATTCATGTATTGTCTCACTTGAGCTTCATAATTTCCTTGTGAGATAGACAGTAAAAATGGAATCAGCCACATTTCATATGTGATGAACTTGAGGCCCAGAGACATTAAATAATTTGTTCTAGTTTACTTGTTTAGTCAGTGTAAGGGCTGGGATTCAAACTCAAGTCTCCTGATTTCAAGCCAAGTACTCTTCCTAATATTCCAAATTCTACTTCAATAAACCTCAATTCTCAAAGCTTAAAATGCTTATAAAAATGTGTCAGTCATCACATGCTTGTACATCTTGTCCAAGAGACAAGAGACCAAGTCTTGGTATTCAGTGTGACTCAATGAGAAGAACTTTTCATCTTTTCATCTACAGGGAGAGTTCTGGCCCTGCGAATTACTATGTTACTTAACCTCTTTGAAGCTCAGTTTCCACATCTGTAAAATGGGGATAGTGAAGTTGGTGCCAGAGAGCTTTTCATAGAGTGGTTGTGAAGGAAACACTTTGTAAACCTGAAACCACGCTTTAAATATAAATTGTTACTCTTTTCCCCCTCCTCTCTCACCTGGGGAGTAACCAGTTTCCTCCCCTTGGACATTATCGCAAAGAGTGGACAGATGACCCCATGTTGAATGTGTTGTAAATGAACAATGTTAGAAATAAGTTTTCTTCACTTATGAAGAAATATGGTCTTTGAGACCCTTCCCAATCCTGACATTCTGTGATTTTTATTCTGATGGAATGAACTGATGAATGTTGGATAAAAGATCCCTAGGAAATCATTATCTCTTTCTCAAACTGCCGGTGCCTGTCACCAGACTCAAAATTCAAATCTTCAAAGGATCTGGATTTAAATGTCTTCTCTGCTACTTACTACATGTGTAGCCTTCAGTAAATCACTTCCCCTGTCCAAGTACCAGAACATAACATCTCTTAGCCTCAGTTCCCTCATCTTTAAAATGGTAACAATAATATCTTCCTTGCAAGCTTATGAGAATTAAATGAGATAACATACAGATAGGAATGCTAATAGATGTATGTGGGTGTTTATATGTATATATACATATATATGCATATATGTATATATATATATACATATATGCATATATATACATATATATACAAATTTGGCTAGGTATATATATATATTTCCTATACAAATATCTATAAATCAAATCTATAAATGAAATACAAGGCTACCTTGGAGGGAAAGGCACTAGCTTTTGGGTGGGGACATGAACAGTCCCATGCAGAATAAAGTGAAATGATAAGCCTTTTAAAATATTAAAGAAATAAATCCTGATGTCCCGGGGAGGGGGGGAATCTATGCAAATCACCAACCCTGTGTACATCTCATCTAATCCTGATATGCATTAGTTTTCCTGTGTACCCAACTGTTAGTGGGCCTTTCCTTACCTGGAAGTTCCACTTTGGCCCCCTGGTGAAGGACTTGTGGATACCTCCCCTCACTTGCTTTTCATCCTAAGCTTCCTCTGAAGACATTACATTTAATTTTTTTCTTTTTCTCTCTTCTCTGTGAATGACCAGGTTTAGATACTGAATATGAATCATACTCCATGGACTCTAAGAGCTAAGCTGCTAAATTGGCCAGCAGGGACAGGGATGAGATAACTTTGGTGGGAGTGAAATTGGCGTGGAGCAATTAACGAGGTCGGACTATTGAGTTAGGATCCTGATTTAGTTGTACAGCACACAGACTGGTTCAGCAGGTAGTTTCCAAAGAGAATTCTAGATATCCTTTGAACAATGGTAACACCAGGAACTGCGTAAATTGACATAAAGTCATGAAGAAAGAAATGAGCAGAACTAGAATAGCAATTTAAAAAAACACAACAGAATAAAGACAATAATTCTGAAAGCTATAAGCATTATGATCAGTACAATGATCATTCAATATTTCAGAGGATCAATGTGAAAGATGTTTTCCATTACAGAGAGGTGATGGATTTATGGGACAAAATGAGACTTTTTTTTTTTTTTGGCAAGCATCCATTGAGGGAATGCATTTTGCTTGACTATGAGTATTTATTATAAGAAATTTGTTTTTCTTTTCTTTATTTTTTTCAGTGTGAGATGAAGTTGGGAGAGAGAGAAAATAGATATCTATTAATTATATTTATATGCGCATATGCATGTATATTTTTAAACATAAAGCTAGCATGCTACAGGTGTGAAATGTTGCATGAACTTTCATATGAAATTACTCTATTAGTTTTACTTACTTATTTTATTTTGTTATAAGAGAACTCTTTTGAATGTGGAGTAATCTGAAAATGTTTGTAATGTAAAAACAAAACATCAAAAATGAACGGATTTAGAAATAATACATAATTCTATTTGAAGAAGTAACATTTATTTGTATGAAGAATTTCTGGTATATTTGGGTTTAAAAAGTCACATCATTCTAAAGTTTAATTTCATGTATAATAGGGCATAGGAATGTTTCAGGAATATTAAATTATTATAATTTATATAAATTAAATATTTCTGGATAGCTTGAATTATTAGGGAACTTTTCCTTAGACCATATCTTGATGTATTTTCTTAATCTTTCTCTCATTCTGCCTTCTGGGGTCAGGTAGAACTCTGTACTTGAAGAAAACAGTAATTTCTTCTTGAAGTCTTCTCCAGATTAAACAACCTCAGGTCCTCCTACAATTCCAGTATGACATTATCTAGAGTCTCTTAAACATTAACATACCTAATCTTAGATGATAAAAGGACTGTGTTTGAAAAACACCCCAAACAATCAATAGATTAGTAAAAAAAACCCAAATATTATCTAGATTTTGGTTCTGTACAAGGTTGTGCCATTAGTTCAATGGATTATTCACCCCTCTCCCCAATTTAATTCTTCATTAAGCTATCTTATAGACATTGCTATAACCCTTATATATTCTAGGAGTCAATGTTTCATCATTTACTTTTCACAGTAAATGAATCATTAACCTGAGCTCTGCAACTTGTCTTCATTCTGTTTCCTACTTAAACAATTCATTAAAGCTCAGCATCTGTGCCAAGATGACTTGACTCTCTCTCCTCCTCCTCTCCTTCATTAAAATACAGTAATTATACCAATACTATTCCTCTGCCCAGAGCTCATTCTAAAATTGTTCTCCAAATGCCACTGCTGCTGTTGATTGGCACCCAGAGAAAACAGACCCTCTATGCAAGTAATTCTGCTTATAGAGAACCATCAAAGTTTTCCTAGGAGGATAGGTTATAGAGAATATCACCAGCATTTTAAAAAATGAGATGAAGTGAAAAAGGAATGGAGAATAAAAGAACATCAGATCTAGCAGGGACCTTAGGAACTATTTAGGCCAAACTTTGTGAGCAAGAATCATGTCATTTTAAAAACATGTATTCCTGACACCGAGCACTGTGCTTTTATTACTGGGATGATGACTGGATCTATGATTTTATTAAAATAGTAAACTGCCAAATGAGGAAGCTCTCTATCAATACAAGTTGGCACATTCAGCTTACAGTCTTGGAGAGTTGTCTAGAGTACTATGAGGTTAATTTCTTTTTCCAGGGCTTTACAGTCAATATGTGTCAGGGACAGGGCTTTAATCCAGATCCTCTAGGATCTGAGACAAATGTCCTACTGACTATTCCACCCACTCAGCCTCTCTTTATATCGATAATTAACATTTATATAGCAATTTGAAATCACCAAAGTGTTTCACATACAGACTTTCATCAAAGGCTCATATCAGTTCTGTGACTGTGACTGTAGGCATGAGAGCTATTACCACCCCCATTTTCCAGAAGGAAACCAAGGCTTAGAAAAATTAAGTGATTTTCCTATGGTCATGTAACAATGTTTAAGGTGGGGTGTAAAACTAACTCTTTCTTATTCCAAATGGAATACACTATCCCCTACACCAAGGGTTTTTAACCTTTTGTGTGTTCATGGACCCCTTAGAGGTCTGGTGAAGCCTATGGGTCACTTTTCATAATGATGTTTTTAGATGCAAAAAAAATAAAATACAGAAGTTTACAAAGAGAATCAGTTATACTGAAGTAGTTTATCTATCTACCTACCTATCTATCTATCTATCTGTCTGTCTGTCTGTCTGTCTGTCTGTGTCTGCCTGCCTGCCTGCCTGCCTGCCTGTCTGTCTGTCTGTCTGTCTCTCTCGTTTAGGTATTTATCACTATCTATCTCATGAACCCTAGGTCAAGAATCTTTGCTGCATTCAGTGTTTTAAATTGAATCCCTCAATTTGCAAATGTGTCCCAAAAGAGGGGAAATGACTTGCCCACACACAGTTTTATAACTTTCCAGAGGAAGAGTTGGCACTAGAAGCTTAGTCTCCTGATTTCAAGTCCATTTTATTTACTTCTGTTCTATGTAGTCTTTATGGTAGGCAAAAAGAAAAAAGGAAAAGCAAGTCATGAATCTATACCTTAAATATATTGAGTGTAAATGAATCCAAGAGAGCAAACTCTCTCTTAACTTTTCTGTAATTAGCCAATGACATATATGCAGGAGACCATAATAATTGTTGTTGGAAAAAACCATAGGATCTTGGGGTCTAGAGTTGAAGGGACCTCAGAAATCACTGAATCCAACCCTTATATTTTACAAAAGAAGAGTGTGAAGTCCAGAGAAGAAGAGTGATCTGGATAGGTCACGCAGAAATTCACAAAGGCAAGACTGAATCCGTGTCTTCTGAATTTAAGTCCAGGTTACTTCCCATTTCACCATGTAAAGGAAGCTCTTGTTTTTGAATTAACATTCTTTTAATAAGGATTTTCTTGATATCTTTTGTTTTTATATCACCTAGATTTTCCCCTTCTCCCCATATTTTTCTTTCTTTCCCAGAGAACTATCCCTCACAACAAGGGAATTGTTTATAAAGAAAGGGAAAAAAGGAGGAAGAAGAGGAAAAAATTCAGTAAAACTAATAAACACAGTTAATAAATCTGATGTTACATGCAATGTTCCACAGTTACGGATTGTCACTTCTATAAAGGCAGGGGACTTCTCATTTCTCTTATTTGGGGCTAAGCTGGGTTGGTTTTTTTTGTAATTTCTCAACATTTAGTTTTGATTGTTTTGGGTTAGTTGTAGGCCCTTGTATTTTCATTGATGTAGTCATGGTATATATATGTGTATATTGCTTTCAGGTCTCTGCTTTCTTTACTTTGCTTCAGTTATGTGAGTCTTTCTATGTTTCTCTGTATTTATTATGGTATTATTTTCTTATAATTGAGAGGGTAGCTAGGTGGTACAAAAGATAGAGTGCTGGGCCTGCAGTCAGGAAGATTCCTTTTTCTGAGTTCAAATTTGACCTCAGACATCTACTAGCTGTGTGACCCTGGGCAGGTCACTTAACCCTGTTTCCTCATCTGTAAAATGAACTGGGTAAGGAAATGGCAAACCATTCCAGTATCTTTGCCAAGAAAAACCCAAATGGGGTCATGAAGAGTCTTACATGATTAAACAACAACAATTTTCTTATAGGATATTAATACTTAATTACATTCATGTATCACAATTTGTTTAAGCATTCCTCCAATTGATGGGCACATACTTGATTCTCAGGTTTTTTTTTTTTTTGTACCAGGAAAAGTGTTGCTATGAATACTTTGGTTTATAGGGAGGCGCTTTTTTTGGTCAATGACTTCCTTGGGGTTGAAATGATCAGATTGATTCTGTCTTTTTTTTTAACTGGTCCTATTTATAGTATATTGATTTTTTGTCCTGTTACTGCCCAAGTCATAGGTCTTTGTCTCTGAACTTAGTTGAGAAACTCAGCTGTCCTGAAATGAATTAAGTTTAGAAATCCAGTTCTCCTGCTAATTACTGTTTTATTCTTGCCTCAGAGGAAACCTGATGGCCGTGAGGAATGTAGGTGGACACTAGGGATTTTGGTTTAGAATCTTTACACCACCAAGCTATCCTTCAAGGACATCTGGTTTGTTATCTAAAGAAATCTTGTCCACTGTCTCTAACCTTACAGGTAGACTCAAACAATGAACATTTCTCAGTCACAGTAGGGAAAACAGGCAATTGTGGTTGGCCCCTCATCCCCAATTTCCAACCAATCATATTGTTCCCCATACCACAGCTCTGTAATCAATCATACTGATTTAAATATTCATGATGTCGAGCTCTTGTAACCAATCATAAGTTGTTCCCCATCTACAAAATTCTGTTCTTTGTTCTATGCCTCCCGAAACTATTAAGGAGAGCCATCCTCCTCATTCAGGGTCTCAGCTTTGCTGAGGAAGCTGAAATCCTATTTATTGGTAAATTTGTGCTTTACTAACAAATTGATCTCACTCAGAGCTTTGTGTTTCAGTCTATCTTAATTATTGCATTAATTATACTTAATAATTATTATATTAATATAATTAATTTTATTATTAAATTATAAATGTATAAATTTACTATTTAATATAAATATATTTAACATAATATTATTTCATATAATATAAACATATAAATAATATAAATTTATTACCAAATAATTAATAATAATAATTATTATTAATTATACTTAGCAGGGGGAATCTCTGAGACAAAAGTATGAATATTTTAGTCACTGTATACCTATAATTCCAAATTGTTTTCCAGAATGGCTTTACCAATTCACAGCTTCATCAACAATGCTTTAGTGTGCATGTTTCTCCACAACTCCTCCGACACTGACTATTCTTATCTTTGCCCATCCTTGACATTTTGCTTGGTATCAGGTGAAACCTTAGAATTATTTTAATTTTAATGTCTCATTATTATTATCTCTTTATTAGTGATTTAGAAATTCTTTCATATGACTGTTAATAGTTCGCATTTCTTCCGAGAATTGGTTGTTCATATCTATTAATTACTTTTTTGTCCTCTAGTTAAAATTCTAATGGTTGAGAGATAAAAATTAAGGAGTATATATGCAAAGAAAATATATAGCCAAATTCTCATTGAGATAGCTGTAATGAACTCTGCAACTCAACAACTCAAATGCCCTAGCCTCTCTTATCTTTTGTTCTACCCTCAGAGGGAGAGATATCCTTAAAGCACCCAAGTTTGTGACCAACCTGATCATCAAGAATTCATGGACATTAATGTTTCTTGCTAAGGCCAATCCCTACCCGCCCAGCCCCCCACCACTCACATCCTTGATCTTAGTTCTTCTGTAGAAACTTTTTCCACTGCTCACGTCCTCTCTTTTTCTGATCTTTAGTTTTAACCTGTCTGTGGTTCTTTCACTGCTGCTTACAAATTTGCCTAGATCTTCCCTCCCATGTCTCCCATTTCAGTCTGATTGTCATGTTTGGAAGGTGCTCCCTCCTCACTTTTGTCTCTTAGATTCCCTAGTTTCCTTAAAAGCTCAGATCAAGTGTCACTCCTCTCCCCCACATGAAGCTTTCTTGATTCTCCAGCTGCTAGTGCTACCTCCCCACATTACTTTGTATTTACTTACACATATTTTGTGTGAATTTACATGGATATATGTTATTTATTCCAACAGAATGTAAGGCACTTGAAGTCAAGGACCATTTCGTTTTTATCACTGTATGCATCTCCAGAATCTAGTCTCGTTCTTGGAATTTTATAAATATTACTAGACTGATCACTTCCCCCTACCATCTTCTTAAACTGTTCTTTAACTCTCCATCCTTTCACTGACAAACTGAAAACAATCTTCATTGATTACTACTATAGCTTCTCAAATCCTTGTAGTCTGGCTTTCAACACAACATACCATTTCCCCGTCTGTCTTTCCATCAGCCAACACACTGGAGAAGACATAGAGAGCTATGTCTATCTCAGAGAAACCAATACAATAGTAGCTGGCCAAGTTTATTTGGGTTTGAAATTTACCAGGCAAACAGTGAAATCAAGAAATACTCCTTAAACCTCAAGATTTATGGCCAGTGGGATGATCCAGTATGCAGGGACTCCAATGTTTCTTTCTCCTTGATATTGTTTTCACCTGAAGATAAGTAGTAATTATTCACGCTACCGTTGAGTTGCATCTCAACTCTTCTTTCCCAGCTATCTTGGTAACAGACTTTGCCTCTTGGACTGGCCTAGTTTTCATTTATAGCACTGACCATACAGAAAGGCTGCATGGTACAATGGAACTCATTCTGGATCTGGAATCAGAGGACTTGGGTGCAAATCCTATCTCTGCCACTAACTACTTCTGTGCCCTTAGGTAAGTTGCTTCAGTTCTTGAGGCTGTACTTTCTCATCCATACATAATGATTTTAATCCTTCTCAAAAATCTGTTATCTTTTCTGCTTTCATTTATGAAAGGGTGGGAACTGGATCAGGAGGAAAAAGAAAGTGTTTTCTGATCTAAAGAAAGAACATTGCTATTAAATAGCTTTTACAGGATGAAACTGTGGCACTTTGCCATTTGAAGTGTCCCTGGATGTCTGGCCAGAAGATACAGAGTCATCTAACAAGGGCTAGAAGGGCATGACATGTTTTCTTGGGTCTTCTCAGAAGTCCACCATTGTTGTGAACTCCGGTTGATGTTTTACTCACCCTAATATTTGCCCACTGCTTCTAACAAGGTTTCGTTGGTGAACAACTACATGTTCAAACTAAGTTAAGATTGACTTTTAACAAGTAACAATAACACAGAACTAGTATTTTCTTGATTCTATACAAGCCTTCATTCCAGGTTGATTTTTCAAGTTTGGCACTTGATTGGGGCCCTCTTCCTATTTTATTGAGAAGTGAGTAACAACATCTTTCAGACTCTGAAACTTCATCATTGTCAGAGCAGCAACTTAATGGTTTATTAGGGAGAAACTGAAGTGTTGTTCAGGGAATGAGTCACTGTCCCAGAGCCCGTCTTGATTTACCCAGCCTTAGTAATCCCTCCTCTGCAGGACAGCCTCTGATTGCTTTTTTGAAAGATCCCTATATTTTTACAACAACTACCTTGTCCACTGGGTACTGTGCAGAGCCTTGCTTCTATTTCTGAGTATTGCGTCCTCCTTGGAATTTCTTTCCTTTAATTTCCACTTGACTCTTCAGTCCCAGTATTGTCATAACTTCCAGCCCACAGAAGGCAAATAAGGCCATCTCTTGTTAAATTGGGAATTTGAAGAAATGGTCATAACCGAGATTGAAAATAAAAAAGGAGCCTTCCAAAGTTACTTTCAGTAAGAATAACAGCTATAAAATTATCTATAAACTGAGGGGCTTGGATTAGATGGTCTCTCTTCTTCCTTCTAGCTTGAAGATTCTGTGATTCTAAGGTCCCTGAGTGGCAATGTTCTCTAAACTGTGGTTCAGACATAAGCCCAGCTTTATATAAAATTATGAAGGATAAGGGTTCTCCATGGTGCCCCTGCCACCTTGCTCATCTCATCCAGCACTTGGCTCTGATCCTAGGGCAGATGGTGAGAGGGAGTGGGAAGTACCTCCCATCCAAATAATACAGGTCAGATTTGAGTCCAGATTCATGCTTCAGCATAGGAAGGGATTTAAAGGGTTAAAAAATTAGACTAGAACTATTTTTGGAGAAAGAAAGTGAAAAAAAATTTTTTTTCCATCTCAACAGATATAAAAAGATGGAGTCATAGGTTGGACAGAACCTGAGGTCACCAGGTCCAATATTACATCCAAATCAGTAATCTCCTCAATAACATCCCTGATATATGCTTTCCCACACTTAAGCCATTTCAGGGTTGACAAAATACTTTCCAAAGTATAGCTCTGTGAGGGAGTCATTGTCTTCACTTTATAGATTAAGAGACTGAGCATCAAAGAGGTTAAAATATACCTTAAAAGTTATATCTAGCCCTCAGATTCAGATTTCCTGACTTCAAGCCCAGTTTGATTTCCTTACATAATGCTGCCTTGAAGACTTAAAATAAGGGTTCTTAACCTCTGCCTCTCTCTCTGTGTCACAGACTCCTCTGGCAGTCTAGTGAAGGCAATGAACTCAGAATGGTTTTGAATTCATAAAAAAATGCATAACTCTACAAAGGAAGCCAATTCTATTGAAATACAGTCACACACACATATGTGTACATACACATACATATATGTACATATGTACACACATGCACACACATGCGTGTGCATATATATAAAAGTTCACAGATCCCATTGATTTAGAATGATGGGAAGCTTATAATCTTCCATTATTGGGCAGTTTGATTATAGGAAAATTCTTAATCTGACCTAAAATTTGCCTCTCTGTAATTTAGAATCATAGAACTAGAGCTGAAAAAGAAACTCACCGATCATTTGGTTTTGCCCCACAATCCGCATTTTACAAAGAGGGAGTGGGAATCCAATGATTTCTCAAGGGTCATGAAGGTAGTAGCAGAATTGAGAGTTGATCCTAGGTCCTCTGACTCCCAAACCAGTGTCCTTTTTATACTACAGGATAGCTTGGAAGATCACTATGATCTCTTCTAAATCATTGACTACACCTTCTCCTGCCCTTTGGCACAACACAGAATAAATCTGATCCTTGTTCTATGTCATAACTCTCAGATATTTGAATAATGAAGGAAACACACATTTATTAAATGCCCTTTATGTGCCAGGCACTATGGTTAGTATTATCTCATTTGATCCTCACAAAAGCCCAGGGAGCTAGGTACTAATATTTATCCTTATTTTACAGTTAAGGAAACTGAGCAAATAGTAGCTAAGTGACTTGTTTGGGATTATACAGCTAATAAAATCTGAGTTTGAATTTGATCTTAGCTCTTACTGACTCCATCTCCAGAGCTCTATTCACTGTGACACCTAGCTGCCTGTCATCCCTGTCCCTTCACCTTAATTCTTTTCATTTCCAAGGTAAGTCCTCCTAGTTCTTCCAAATGACCATCAAATGGCATACTTTCCTGTCCCTTCAGTATAGTATTATCTAATTCTCTCACCATCTGCCTTCTTTCCCCCTTAGGTCTTTTCTGGCTCAGAAGCTCTCTTTGGCCTTCTTCTAAAGGATGCAAACTTGAGGTATAGAACTCACTATTGCACTATCAGCAGGAATACTCTCTTGCCAGGAGGTCTTAATCAAAAAGGACCATATTTCAGACAATTTCATGGAGTCTTACTTGGGAGGGATCTTTCTGAATCTTCTGATTGTAGCTAGAATGGAGAAAGAGGTAGGAAGAGGGCATTGGCGAGGAATTTGGGTCAGGGAATGAAGTCTGCAGACTTCTGCAGGCTTTGCTCCTTTTGGCTTATCTTTTAATAAAGAATCATCCATATTATTATTATTATTTATATTGTACTTTATATGAAGGTTCATTAAAAATATAGTGAAATGAAGTTCTTGTTACCAGTCATTGACATTGTCAAATGGTGTATGCCCTGAAATAGATATGCCTATCATTAAAATACCCATGTATTGTCATCTTGAATTTACCACTGCATCCAAGGACCCAAAGACCATGGAACCTTTCCATCTGATTTGAAGCTGAAAGCTCTTTTCTGTGTTCTCTTTCTCCTCCATCCCCCTACTTAGATAGAACATGAACTCCTTGAAAGCAGGGACATGCTGGCATTGGTATTCTCAGCTCTTAACACAGTATTTTGCACAAAGTGCTTAATGCGTTCTTGTTCATTCATTCATTTTAATGCAAACACTTAAACTACGATAGGAAGGAAACAAGCATTTATTAAGTCCCTACTCTGTGCTGCTGTCCTGGGTGCTTTACAATTATCTTATCTGATCCTCCAAATGATCCAAGAAGTAGATACAATTATTAACCCCATTTTACAGAAATTAACTAACTTCCCCAGGGTCACATAACTATTAAGTCTCCCTCAATCCAGGCTCAGCACTCTATTGTTGTTTTTTTTTTTTTAAGATTAATTAGCTTGTTTTAAATATAGCACTCTTTCTATTGTGCTAGCTGTCTTCATGAGCTCATTTTATCCTCACAACAACACTGTGCTAATCTCCCTCCCCCATTTTACAGATGAAGAAACTCCTTGAAGTATAAGGGTGCTAAGGGACAGGATGCTAGAGCCTCTGTGATGGAAAATAATTTCCTCAGAATGAAAAGACATAGATGAGTTTTAATTAGTGCTATTGGAGGGAGTATATCTATGAGTTCATAAGACCATGAAGGTCTTTGGCATAGCATTTTTCCCCTCTGTAATTCTTTTTTGATGATATATTTCAACCTAGTGATCATGTATCTGCATTGTATTTTTGTGACCCTGAAATTTTAATACTTCTGAAATCTCTAATATTCTAGTTCATGGAGGTAGTATGCTTGTAGTGGAAAAAGTATTGGTGTTGAACCTAGAAGATCTGAGTTTAAATCCTATCTTTGACGCTTAGTACATCTGTGAAGTTTCTTCAATTCTTGGGTTTTAGTTTTCTTACCTTTAAAATGAAAAGATTGTCCTGCACACGCTCTTTAAGGTATCTTCCAGCTTGAAATCTCTGTTCCTATGATAATCTGGTGATGCGTGTTTTGTAGTCATACGGTAGCATGCCTACAAGGACATTTTAATACCTTAACCAATGTAACTAGTTCCTCCTCTCCAAAGACAATTTAGTAATGATTCCTGCATCAACAATGAATCATTACCTGCCTTTAAAATAGAATAAATTTTTTTAGTTAACAAACAGTAATCCATCTATGTTTGTTCATACTGTGTAACTTTTGTCCATATCTTTACCCCAATCATCCTCTCTAATCTTTAGTATGCTCTAGCTACTGTTTCCTCCTTTATTGCCTTCAAACTTACCTACATCAACTGCATCATTTAAAAAAAAACCTTCACTATTCCCTACCATCTTCTAAAGCTATTTCCTATATTTGTCCACTCTTTCATATCCAAATTCCTAGAAAAAACTGTCTACATTTGTGCCCTTCACTTCTATACTTTTGCCATCAGTTCATTCACAGTTTGACTCAAATGGAATTGTTTTTTCTGAAGTTACCAATGATCTCTTAATGGTCAAATATGATGACTTTTTTCTCAGTCCTCATTCTTCTTGAGCAGTCTGCTGCATTTGATACTACTGATCTTTCTCTTCTCCTACATAATCTCCTCTGTTCTCTCTCTCTCTCTCTCTCTCTCTCTCTCTCTCTCTCTCTCTCTCTCTCTCTCTCTCTCTCTCAAGCTGGAAGTTACCTTAAAGAGGGTGTGCAGGACAATCTTTTCATTTTAAAGTTAAGAAAACTAAAACCCAAGAATTGAAGAAACTTCACAGATGTATTAAGTGTCAAAGATAGGATTTAAACTCAGATCTTCTAGGTTCAACACCAATACTCTTTCCACTACAAGCATACTACCTCCATAAACTAGAATATTACAGATTTCAGAAGTATTAAAATTCTCTTGTATTGATCAGGTATGCCATTTTTATCTTTATCTCTTTTTATATTAAAATATTATTTGTTATATAATCTGGCTTTCTTGGAAGGGATAATGATGCTAGGGGAAACTATGGTAATGTTAAAGAGACATTAATAAAAACTTAAAAAAATCAATTGTAGTTTATATATAAGAAACAGGTGCAGAGTCTTGAGGAGGTAGGAAAATTCTACAAAGAATTTGCTAAGATTCTCCAAATTAAATGAAATAATTTTTCTTTGATTGGAGTTCAAGAATGGATTTAGGGATGGTGGCATATGATTTTTTGAAAAATATCATTTGTGAGTACTAAACAACAGAGAACAAAAGCTTGTAGAAAAGAAACCTCATACATGTATACTGAATACTTTCAGAAATGAACTGAATAGATGTTGAAATAATCAAATAACATAAAGAAATTGACTACATTTTCAAAGACAGGAAATGACTTATTGATGTGGGAATGTGGGAGTCACTACTAAATTGTCTTTGGACAGGATCAGCACTGACTTGCTAGAGCTGAAACCAAAATTAATATACAACTACAAGATATAATAAAATTCATTTAAAGAGATATACAATTTAAATAACCCCAAAATGACCTACTTAAATTTAAAAAATGACTTCAAAATTTGAGAAGTGGATATAGAAATAGATGTCATCACTGATTATTACAACTTGGGAAATTATAACAATTTAGAAAATCCTCAAAAAAGAATAGAAGGGATGGTCGTGTAGTAGGAGTGAGGAATGACTGCTGGATGATCCTCATGTTCCATGGGCATCCCTGAAATGTCAAGAAATATAGAGGAGAGATTTTGTCACTTTGGGCAGATGTCCTTTGGTAAATTTATGGAATCAGTCAATCAATAATCATTTATTAAATGCTTACTCTATGCCAGCCATTATGCTAGGTTCTGGAGATGCAAAGACAAATAACTATATAATCCCTATGGTCAAGGAACTTATTTTCTACTAGAAGAGGCTACATTCGTAACTAACTATATACTTAACAAACATATGCAGAGTAAAAACATAAACACAAGATAGTGAACTATGACAGCTAAACTGGTTTTCAGAAAGCAGATAAAATGCTTTGCTAAAACCATAGCTGAGGTCTTTTGAATATGGTAAAAGGTGCCAGTTCTTATATTCCCCTGATATAGGCCTTGAGATCCATAGTCCTCTTGTTGCTTCCATGAAATAGGACTTGTGAAGATTATTGATATTAAAAAGTTAGGTCTTTGTTTCAGGGAGAAACTTAAGGTCATTAAAAAAAATACTAGGAACTTTCCTAAATGCAACCTAGCCTATTCTTCTTGATGTATTTCAATCTTGGCCAAATTAATTATCTCTCTATAGTGTTTGTCCAAGACACATGTGTTGATACATTAGCTATTTGGGCTTTCCATCCAATTACATATCATAGTTTAGATGATAAATTTGTTTTTCCCCATATGGATAGCTTAGATCAAATAAGAGAATATTCTAATACAATGTCTGGCACATAGTAGGCACTACATAAATGCTAACCATACTATTTATTGGTTAAAATCTTTTGAATAAATATAGATCTCAGGACATTTTCTAGGATTTAGGCACTTTCCACAATCTGTACGGGGGAGGACCTCACCATCTCTAGGGAACCTCTTTTCCCTTTGTTCTCTATACTGGACTTCCTTTATGAGCAAGCATAGATCTCCCCAATATGTGCTTATAAACAGGTTATTGTGAGAGGACCAATGAAGATGATGTATGTAAAGCACTATATTAACGTGAAGTATTTTTCTTATTATATGAGACAGTTTAGTACAGTGAGTAGAGAGAACCCAGGATGACCTGGATTCAAGTCCCACTTCTGCAAAGTACTGGTCATTTGACTTTGGCCAAGTCACTTAACTTCTCAGTATTCTAGACAGCACTCCAATGTATGTTACAAGCGTCAGCTTGTATTGGTAGAGGGAATTTGTTCATTCAGGAATTCCCTATACAAATGAAACACAGGTTCAGTCCCTGTTTCCTAGCCATTTATTCTTATTGAACCTTTTCCAAGAATGACCAGGGAACAAAGACTGGACCTATGTAATACGTTAAGGTTTGCAAAATGCTCTACAAATATTACCTTATTTGATTCTTACAACAAACCTGGGAGTTAGATACTATTATTTCCATTTTACATTTGATGAAATTGGGACAGACAGAGTTTGCACAATTTTCCCAAGGTCACACAGCTGGTAGAGTTGGAGCTTGGATTTGAACTCAGGTCTTCCTTACTCTAGGTCCAGCGCTATATCCATTGTGCAAGCTACCTATCTGTAGGAGATGGAATTTCAGTCCAGATCTGACTGAATCTGGCTCTAAAGGTTGATTCAAAGCCAAAAGCCTATCAGTGGCACAGATGTTGTGAAAGGCATCCCTCTTCAGGTACAGGTTGAAGCACTACAAACTGACTTCTAAAACTGTTTACAACCCATCTCCAAAGCACATCCAGTCATCCTGATAAATATCTGGTCACTAGATTCAGATGGCTCTGGAGGAGAAGTGAGGCTGGTGACCGGAACAGCCCTCCCTCACTTAAAACACAGTCAAGTGCAAGTCATGTCATCATTTCTCTGATGCCATGGTCTTCTTCAGCAATGAAGGATGAACACACACACATGTTGTCTCTGTTGATAGGATCTAAGTTTCTTGAGGGTAAGTAGCTTAGAACCTCTTCTTTCATTTTTGTTTTTGCATCCTTGGTTCTTAGCATATAATAGGAGCATAATAAACCCTCAATGATTGGTTAATTGAAAGATGAATTTTGAGGTTTCTTACAGTTCTAAGCTTCTGTGAAACTGGCACTAAAGTATCTACGTGTAGGGTCTCTAGGCAACCTTTGCTTATTTCTCTTCAAGGACATCTTGGGATTTTGTTTTAGATTGTTTTTTTAATTATCACAAGCTATAGCAACTCAAGGCTTCAGAAGCAAGATAGACCCTCACCTAACCCTTGTGGATTTCCAGTCAATTGCTTATGTTTCATCTTCTTCTTCTTTTTTTTTTTTTGACAAAAAAGTATTTTTATTTTGATATCTGATTAAGTGTTGACTCCTCAGGACACAGTCTTTGGCATCTTTTTCAACTTATTCATCAGCTTGTTGCACTGTGCCTTTCTCAGAAACATAGATGCCATCCAAAAATTTTCTGATATCCTTGTTTTTGACTGTGGTAGCCTGTTGGATCAGGACAGCTGAGTTTGAAACAAGTTCAATATCATTTCCTTCAAGAATTAACTCATCTTTTTGGGCCTGAGAAACAGCACAAGCAACACCTGGTCTCATGTGCATGCTTCGGATAAATTTTTACTCAAGAAATTTCTGATTTCAACAAGTGAACCATTCTCTTGAATAGCAACATTGATGGGGAAGTGAACATACACAGACCTCATCTTGTAACGAAAATTCAGAGTAGCACCTTTGATCATGTTTCGTACATGACTACAGATTGTGCGCACGGTTGCAAGTTCTCTTCGATTTCCCCACCACTTGTCCACCCGGAGCCTTTTTTCCTTCTTTCCAAGGAGGCTGAGTTCAACATTGATATGGTTGAAATCCCTGTGGAGGATTCCTCTGGGCCCCTTCAACAATAACTGTCTGACCCTTAAGAGACATGTCAAAATTTTCTGGGATGTCGACGGTCTGGTTGCTGAGAATGGTCTTCATTCTGGTGCTGGATGGGCCAAAGAAGATATGTTTCATCTTCTTAAAGAGCCATGACCCTGTTCAGCAGCATGCAACATCACCTCTTTATACTCATCAGCACCATCTTCAGGCCAATGTGATATGTTGCTTGCCAGCAACTTCTACTACTGTTCTCAGGAAGGCTCAGACCCTTCTTGGGTGGCATGTTATCAGAAAGCTGCAATGGAAAAGTTGGCGATATCTGGCTTGTTTGGTCACATAAACATTGCAGACTTCTCACATGAGCATCTGAAAGTCCAACCTTTGAAGCTGTTTTCAGCACAAATGCGTACTTGCTAAATCTGGATCGCTGTAATTTTCCATCTGCTCACATTTATGAGCTACTAATAAGGAGAATGAAGTAGAAAAAAAGGGAGGGAGCTGGCAAATATATGCAAAACAGTGGCTTACTAGAGCTCTTTTGGAAGGAGAAAATGATCATTGCTTTCCTCCTTTTACACCTCACTCCCCTCACTCTAAAATAAATCTAATAGTATCTGGACTGGGAAGAGACTTTATAGGTCATCTAGTCCAATTTCTCACCCAGTGTGGGAATCTTTTTGCCAGTCTCTCTGACAGATGGTCATGGTAGTTTTTGCTTGAACATTATCAGTGATGGAGATCTCTCTACCTCATAACATTGCATATTTCATTGCTGAACGCTCAAATGATTAGAGACTTATTTTGAACCCAAATCTGTGTCTATGTAATTTCTGCTCACTAATCTTAACTCTGTCCTCTGTTCCTCCACAAAATTTACTTCATTTTCCACATTAAAACTATGTAAATATTAGAAGACAGCCCCTACTTAGTATAAAGCATATTCTACCCTCATTCACACTAATACCCCCTATATCTACTAGGACTCTGCTTCACCTTGTACTGGAGGAAAGGGTGCTTGAAAGAGCAATTATTTACAGGGTTGTATCTGCATGCATCATCATAGGGAGCTCTAAGTTTACTATATTTGCTCACAAGGTCAAGTCCACAGTCTTGAGTTTGTTCTTTGAAGGAATCACGTTCAAGTGACTTGTCCAGGGTCACACAGCTAATAAATGTCAAGCTGAGGTCGAATTTGAACTCAGGTCATCCTGACCTCAAGGCCAGTTCTTTTTCCACTAGACCACCTAGGTAACCCTACCACAATCATCAGTTTTTGAGAATTCACTGCCTGCTTGTGGAAGCCATTTTATCTTCCCTAGCTCTGTGCCTTCCTAGATCTATATCTAATGTAGGAGTATGCACTAATTCCTTCAAAAAATAATAATTCATTAAGTAGCTTAGTCCCCCCCATTTTGCTTCCCTGATTTCTTTTCTCTCCTCAGAGTTGGTCCCCTAAACTTATTTATAGATGGTCAATCTATAAGGGACCTCAAAGGCTAACTAATTAGCCCTATTTTACAGATGAGGACATCTGAGAAACAGAAAAATTAAACTAGTTGTTCAGGGAAACACATGGAATAAATATCATAATTGGAATTTGAATCCAGGTTTTTTGATTCATCCATACTTGATGTTTAGAGTAAATTGGAGTTTTACAATAATGAAAATGAAGGAAAGAATGTTCTTTTTAAACTTTTAAGTGGAGAGTCCTTTCTTCTGCTGGAATCTTTTCTTTCCAATAGAAGTATCTTTCTTGGTGAGGCACTTTCAGCATTCTATTTTAAATATCCAAGGTGGGGAAATGGAGAAAAAACCAAACATATTACTTATGCTTATTTATATTACTATACTCCATCCCTCCTATTTCCTCCAGTGGCCAGAATGGAAGGTTCTGTAGCAAGTCAGGGGAAAAGCATACACTGCAAACTTTAAATTTGGTAGAGCTGGAGATAGAGTGAGACATAAAATTCTGTCACTTTTTAACTCCCTCAACTTTACAGCTTATGCTTGTGTAACTTACTACACTCCCCTGTGGCCCATACTTCCCATCCCCATCCTTAACATCTCAAATTATAGAGAATACACAGGAAATATGTATTGACTGTACATGGGGAGACTTTTGTAGGAAATGTTACATACATATTTTATTCTTCAGCTTATTTTTTGCACAGAAAATTTAGGATTTGTGTCCTCATCTGTAAAATAAGAGTTGAGTTATATGACTCAAGGTTATTCGTCTCTAAACCTATGATTTTTGTCTCTCATGTTTCTGGTTCCATCCCTGGAATGGAGTTACTTCTATTAGTCTACCCTGGATTACCATCTACTGTGATTTCCTATAGATCTAAGTTTCTTTATATGGCTTCAGGTCTCCTGGTTCTGTTCTTTTAGTCCCTTTTTTGCTGCTACCCATGTTCCTGATGTGACACAGTTAGGATCAGGGTGAGGCAAGTGTAAGTTGGGAGAGGAGAACCATTATATTTCTTACCTTAACTCCAACTCTTCTTACCTCAACTCTTTACAGTAGTGGGAGTGAACACTGAGAGGAGCTGGTCAAAATGCAGCTAATAATAGTAATTATAGGTAACATCTAGCACTTAACTGTATGTGCCAGGCATTGAATTAAGTGTTTTATGACTATTGTCTCATTTGATCCTCACAATAAACCTGGGAGGTAGCATGTGCTCTTATGATCCCATTTTAGATGAGGAAACAGGAAAACAGAGGTTAAGTGACTTATGCAGGGTCATACAGCTAGTAAGTCCAAGCCCAGATTTGAACTTGTTTTCTGATTCCAGACCCAGTGCTCTATCCACCACTCTACATAATGCTAGATCTGCACAGATATAATTAAACTGGACCATGGTTAGTAAAATGAGGGAAAAAAGAGAGAGGGAGTGGAGAAATGTTATAAAGAAGACACATAGATGAGGATAGAACTCCCACAAAAGAGATTTAAGTTTCCTCATGAAGTATTATATATGCTAGGTTCAACAGGGAGGTGGAAAGAACATTGTACTTGGTGGTAAGAGGACCTGGGTCCAGGTCCTAGATCTGAGTTTTATTAGTTCTGTGACCCTGAGTAGGTCCCTTCACTTCTGCCTCTCCCCTCCACCCTCTAGACCTCCAGTTTCTTCATCCATGAGACGGGTATTATTTGCACTACTTGCTATTTCCCATACATGGCAGTTGATTTTGCATCTTTCCATAGTCTACTTCTTCCCCTAGCCCATACCTAGAATATTCTTCTGTCACCTCTGCCTCTTGAATTCCTAGGCTTACCATGGATGGTTACTTGTGGGACTTTCTAATTGTACCAGCTATTAATTCTTCCCAACTTCCCCTAAACTGCCTTGTAAGTATTTTGAACTTACTTGTGTATATGTACTTAGTATGGTACCTAGTCCATAGTAGGTACTTAATAAATGCGTACTGACCATTAACTGACATAAATTCAGGAAGACAGGAAGTATTTTGTTTTCATGCTTGGATCTCCAGTGTCTAGTTCAATGCCTGGTTTATAGTAGGCACTTAACAAATACTTGTTGAGTTTATTGTCTTGAAAAAAATCATATTACTTAACTCACAGACTGGTTATATGCTTGATAAAACTTGAAGCACTGTAGAAATGTGTTACTCATATTATCATTGACTCATCTAGAGTACTATCAAGCATTATTTGACTTCTACATGTTTTATAGGATGCAGCAGGAAATAACTAAAATCTTAGATCTAAAGATGATCAAAACATATACCTTGACTTGGAGTAAGATTCCCCTTGGGTATGAATCCCAGCTCCATCATTTCTAGCTATGAGATGTTGGGTAAGACCCTTTATTTCTCTTAGCCTACATTTCTCCATCTCTAAAGGAGGATAATAGAATTTGCACTACCCACTTTAGAAGCATATTATAAGTACAAATGTGAATTTTTTCAGAGTCCTAACCAGAACTATTAGACTGTTAGCCCCATTAGGGATACCTATGTCTTCTAAACACTTCTTATTTCTCCCTATGAATAGCACAGAACTCTATGTATAGAAAGTGTTTAACAAATATCTGGTGATTACTTTTTTTGAGTTAAGCTATAGAATGTTAGAAATGGAAGAAACTTTAGTGATTGCATAGTCAAACCTTTGTCCAAGGCAAGTCCTTAAAAACATTTCTTATATGAATGAATTTTAAAGATGAAGTATGAAAAGCTAAAGTTATTTTTCCAAGGCCCACACAATGATATCACGTCCAAGACAGAACTAGAACCTATATTGTCCAGTGCTGAGTTCGACGTCAATGAATGCTGCCCAAGCATTATAGGATCATATATATAGGATCATATATTTATTAGTGGAAGGGGCATCAGAGGTCATCTCATCCAAACTCTTCCTTTTACAGAAGAGGAATTACAGCTCTCAAAGGCTAAAATATTTGAGCATAATCAGCACCAGAGAGGATTTGAACATGGATTTTCTGGCTTCAGAGTCCGTGTTCTTTCTATTGTACCACACTACCTTCCATCTTCAGCATATCCAATAAAACAAAATTATGAACCAGAGAAATTCACAGAATAAAAATTTGTTAGAAAATTTGAAGAGAGTTAATAGTAAGACAATAAGGTATAGTATATTGTGTTCATCCTTTGTTGCCGAAGAAGACCATGCCATCAGAGAAATGATGACATGACTTGCACTTGACTTTGTTTTGAGTGAGGGAGAGCTGTGCAGGTCACCAGCCTCACTTCTCCTCCAGAGCCATCTGAATCCAGTGACCAGATATTCATCAGGATGATCCAGGATTCACTGATATAGTACCTATATTGTTGGACTTGGTATAATGAAGACCTGGATACAAACAAGCCTTGAACTTATCATCTGTGTAACTGGGAGCAAGTCATTTAATTTCTTTGAACTTCGACTTCTTATTTGTAAAATCGGGAGAATTATATCCTTAGCAACTACTTCACAGGGTTTCTACAAGGCTCAAATGAAATAATTTATGTCAAATACTATATAAATACCAATCATTTTTATTTTAAAAATCAAGTAAGTTTCAGAGTAATCAATGAGAAGTACTGTTTTAATAGCATCCAGGGAGACAAATATTTTTAGTCAAGGCATTTGGCATCAAACTGAGATGAAGGTAGGGGAGGATGGGCAAAGGATTGCAAGACCACTGGAGCTAAGAAAAAAGTATTCCAAGCAGGTGTTGGGGAGAGGTGGGGGAAGGCACTATTGGAGAGCACCAGGTATAAGGGATTTATTGTCAGTGGCAGAAAGAAGCAGGGGATTTACTGCCTGCTAGGATATTAGAAGAGGAAAGGCAGGGGTCAGTGGTGATTCCTGTATTACAGGACTAGACCACTGAGACCATCTTACTGGTGACAAGGACATGAGATTGGAGAGAGAGGAAAACCAGGAGGGAGTCTTTAAGTTTTGTTTCCAGTGGGTTGAGTTCAAGGTAGTGGTGAGAGGCTGAGGAGGAAATATAAACTTGGCTCTTTAATCTTTTCTAAAGACAGCTGAAAACACTGATCTCCACTTCAGGAACAAAATAATAATGCAACCTTTAAGGAATATGTAGCTCATCTCTGCTAGGGTATTATTAAATGCCACAATTTAAGCAGCTCTGGAAGTCTCAGAGTCAGGATCCTGATCACATGCCCAACTGGCACACACATAATAATCCCACCTAAAGCAGGAACTCATTTTCTGTAAGCCCAGGTTTCATGCACAGGCAAAGTCCCAACATTTGTCCATCCTGAGGACTCACTTCAGCTCTCATGTACCTTATGTAATAGGGTGAGAATTCATAATAACAGGCAAGGTGCTTACTAGGACAAGGATTCTAGTTTTGATTGACACAAGCTAACTAGAAAACATTAGACAAATCATTTATTGTGTCTCATTCTCCCCCCCTTACACCATATTTAATCTGTAGAGTCTACCTTCACAAAGGCTCTTATGCATGCCCCTTCTTTCCTCTGACACTTGCCACCTCTGTAGTGTAAGACCCCTACCCTTCATACCTGGACTGTTGCAATAGGTTGCTGATTGGTCTCCCATACTCAAGTCTGTCCCTCCCACTCCTATTAATCCTTCACTCAACTGTCAAATTCATCTCCCTAAATCCCAGCTCTGACCCAATTTAACAAATTTCAATGGATTCAGATCATCTCCAGGATTCAATATAAATTCTCCTTTTTGACATTCCCACACTTCATAAACTTACTCTTTCCTACCTTTTCAGTCTTCTTATACTTTGTTCCCTGATCCAGTGACACTAGCCACCTTGTTTTTCCTTGCAGAAGAAATTCATCTCCTGACTCAGAACATTTTCACTGGACACCTTTCTTTATCTATGTGTCTGTCTTTTCCAGTTTCCTTTAACATTCAACTAAAACATTACTTAAAAATTTTTTTTTTACTGAACATTTTTTTCTTTTTTCTTAATTAATTAATTTATTTTTAGTTTTCAACATTCACTTCTGCAAGATTTTGAGTTCCAAATTTTCTCCCCATCTCTCCTTTCCACCCACCCCAAGACAGTATGCATTCTGATGACTCCTTTCCCCAATCTGCCCTCCCTTCTATCACACCCTTTCCTTCTCTTATCCTCTTCCCTTCTATTTTCCTGTAGGGCAAGATAGATTTCTATTTGCCCATTGCCTGTGTGTCTTATTTCCCAGTTGCATGTAAAAACAAATTTTAACATTTGTAAGACATCGCTTTCTACAAGAAGTCTTTCTCAATCTTCCATAATGCTAGTGCATTTTTTTTGTTGATTATCTCCGATTTATTCCATATATACATTGGTTATACATAATTGCTTAGATTTTGTCTCTTTTAGTAGATTGAGAGCTCCTTGAGAAGAAGGATGATTTTTTGTCCCCCTTTTTTGCACAGTACCTGGCATATTTTGTTATTGTTTTTCAGTGGATTTTCTTGGGAAAGACACTGGAGTGGTTTGCCTTTTCTTCTCCAGCTCATTTTATAGCTGGAGTAACAAATGAAGTGAAGTGACTTGCCTAGGGTCACACAGCTAGTAAGTGTCTGAGGCTGGATTTGAATTCATGTAGATGAATCTTTCTTAATATAAGCCCATTATTTTATCAACTGTACCACCTAGTTGCCTGGCACATAGTAGGCACTTAAATAATGTTTCTTGGTTAAGTGATTCTAGTGACAATTTCTGCATTTGTAAAATAGGGCTTAAAAGTTCAAGGATTTTGTCCTGAAAGGTAGCTTAGATAGAGATTATCTAGGTAATAGGTGGGGAACCTGAGGCCTTGAGGTCACAAGTGACCCTCAAGGTCCTCAAGTATGGCCCTTTGACCGAATCCAAATTTCACAGAACAAATTCTTTTGTTCTAATACGGAGGAATTTTAGGAAGGGTGGGATGGGTGGGCCAAAGCCAAGGTGGGGAAAGGAGTTTCTCTGTCCCTGATCACAAAGGAGAGGGCTTTATTAGGAGTTAATCTGAGCAATTTGGAGGCTGGAAGGAAACAGCATGTGTAGAATAAGTAACATAAATAGCAGCATATACAATTCATGTTGCTAAGTGTTGCTTAGCAATCCAACCATGTGTGGGTGATGGCAGTGCCCAGTCCAGCCCCGGAATGTGCCCATCCTTGGTAGAATGACTTGTGAAGACAACACCCAAAGCTGTGCTACTTCAAGCCAATCAAACACAATGTATTAACCATACAGCATAGGATGACAGTGAAAAGGGGAAGCCATTTATACCTAAAGGGCCACCCTGGGAGTTGCTTACGCACTTATGGGAATCTGGCAGCCACCCTTCCTAAATAGAAGCTGTACTTCTGAAACGAGACCTTTTCTCAAATGAAAAACTATATGACTGTGAAAAATAATTATAGAAAATTATCTTAACCAAAAGAATGTTATTTCAAGTTTCCTTATTCAAGGAAAGAGGTTTCACTCACATTTTCACTGTTTCCTTTTTCTTGTTAGTTTCATTGCCTTCTCTTGTTAAGAGCACAAGTTTAGACTTCATTCAGATTTTGTAAAAAGTGTAATTTAGGGGGAAGTGAAGCGAGGCCTGTATTCAGGGCAACACATTGTTTTTCTTATTTAAAAAAAGCTTTATATTTCAGAATTAAGAATTTGCTCTAACACTATTAACTGAGGAATCTAGATATTCTCTCTGATTCCTTCTAGCCCTAACAATTTATGTTCTATATTCTGACATGTGAGAGTGTCGTCTCATCTTTTATCTCAACATTCTAAGATTATATTGACTTTTTGAAATGGAATTGCTGACAATCTCTATCCCTCTACCTTCCCTCACACCCTGAATCTGCAAATTCTGATGCAACATTTCAGGTTCTTTGTGAAAGCCATGTTCTGAGCAAAAACATGTAGGAGATGGAACAGTGAAACTCATTGACAGGATCAGAGTATGAACGCCCAGGTAGGGTGAAGGAAAAATAGCTGTTGTGGGTAGACTGGAAGGATACTGGTGTCTTTGATAATTATAGATAAGTTCAGAAGAAAGGAAGATTTTCTAAGAGAAAGATATAATCCTTGAGAACAAGGATTATCTTCATTTATGTATTTGAATCCCCAGAGTTAATCATATATCTTAGCAAATAGTAAGTGCTCAGTAAATGCTTTTAAAATTCACCTATCTTTCTATTCATCCATTCATGGAATTATTGAATAACTATTAGTAATCTTTGATATATGGAGAAGGGGACAGGTATTATTATTATATTCACACCATGGCTTCATTAATAGGTTATGCCCTACTTATCCTATTTCTATTTTGGATGGCACTATAAAACTGGTAGCTCAGGGAAATGTAGATATAACACCTAGATTTCAACAAATATTTTGACAAATTTCCTCGTTTTTCTCTTGAGAAAAGAAGGAAAAATGGAATTAAGCAATAAGGCAAGTAGGTTGACTAAATTTTTAAAAAAAATTTAGACAAACACTAAAAGTTAAATACATAAGAAAATAAAAAGAAACATTATAAATGTAAATATAAAATAAGAAAAGGAAAAAATGTTATGTGTGCAGCAGAACCTAGGAGAGAATTCAAAACATATAACAATAGCTTATCATTTCAAGAAAGTCTATATATTACTGTGCATTAAGTTGAAAGCTGTCTATTTTTCCTTTGTTTTCTTGTTTCTTTCGTTCTCTGCTGAACACTTTTTGCTTTGTTCTTTCCCCCCCTTCCTCCCTCACCCCCCACCCCAAGGCTACAATTGAGCATGGATATATTTATGTATAGGTATTGATATATACATATAGACATATGTATGTACATACATACATATATACTTATGTAAACATACTTTCCCTAAGAGATTCTACTCCCAATCTTATTTTTATGTTTGTGCACATCTCTTTTTCCTATTTCTCCTAACTCCTCTACTTTATTTCTACCTGCCACCTTGCCCTCCTATAACTTAACCTACCCCTGCTCCAGTGATCTCTCCCTTACCCTCCCATTCCCCTAAATCTAAACACCCTTGTATACCTCTCTTTTAACCTGTTCCCTCACTCTCCCCTCTGAAGATCCCTCCTTTATCCTCTCCCCCCTCTCTATCCCCTTGGAGTTTTATTTCTTTTTTTAAATTTAGAAGACTTTTATACTCTTCTAGGTGTATGTGTATTTTCCCCTTTTAAATCCATTCCTAATGAAAGTAGGTTTCCAGAGCTAAGCCCCCCTCCCCCATCTAATTCCTCTGTATTGGTTCTTCCTGTTGCACCTTATTTGAATAGGACAATTGGTCTTTTAGCTGTTCTCAAATGGTTTTACTTTTTAAAGTCAGATCATACTCAGGTCTGCCTCAATCTTTCTTATAAGCTATCTACTTACTAGTAACAATCTTAGACACAGGTTTTACGTTTCCCATGCATAAAAAGTAAACATTCTATTCTTATTGAGCCCCTTGTAATTGGTCATTGGTATTTTATATTTTTCTTGGCTCTTGTATGTCAAATCTTCTGAGTTCAGGATTATTTTTCAACAGAGTCCTCAAACTCTAACAGCTGATCAAATATCCATTTTTTTTTCCTTTCAAACTTATCCTTACCTTTGCTGAGTATGATATTTTCAGCTAGAGGCCCAGTTCTTTTGATCTTCAATATATGTTGTGTTCTAAGACCTGTGATCTTTTAGTCACCAATGTTAGATCTTGTGGTACCATCACATGGAAACTGAGGTCAAGGTGGTAAAGATTTACTACGCTTTTCAGTGGGCAAGAGTTCTTAAGGAACCTGCAATATTAGAGGGGTACAGTTAAAGTTTATATAGAATATTCTATAGTAAAACATGTGCTAAATATGCTAACTATGTGATTCAGGGTGGAATTAGGGAGTTGTTAAGGAGTGGTTAGTTCTTAAAGGAACAAGCACTTTTGGTATCTACTGTCCAGGTATTTTACCCAGAGTTCATCAGGAAATAGCCCAAGGCAGGGCTACATGGCTACAGGGAGGTGTGGTTTCAGGCATGAAATGTCACTAATGTTCTTTAGACAAGATAAACGTAAGGGAGTATACATATGTCTAAGTCTTGGATACAGAGGATTGGTCAGTGAGTAGTAAATATCTTTATGACCCAGTACACAGTCAGTTCACTCAGTACACAGCTGGTTCAGACTAATAAATTCTATCTACTGTATCCAGAAGAGAGATCTAGGGCAGGTTATCCTTGGGCTAGGGAGAAACTGCGTGGGATAGTGTTTTGAGGCTAGGGAGAAATGAGATTTTAGAATTGGAGTCCAAGCACAAGTGCTCAAGCACCTCATCACTTCCACTTACATGCTCCCTGGCTTGTACGTACACAGTTGTTTGTTTGTTTTCACACTCGTTTGAATGGGAACTCCATTAGAAAGTAGGTGCTCAACCAATGCCTGTGTCCTGATCTGAGTGGCCTAACCAGGGTATAATTCAGTGATTCAAATTCAAATTCCATTTATAAGATATCATTATTTAACTGTTTGGTAAAGCTCACACTTTTTTTTTTCATTTGGAGAAAGAAGAGAAAGTAGTGGATTTAGGACCACAGCTCTCTGGTTGACTCCTATATAACACCACCCATATGACACTGGGCCAATCACATAAGTTTGATCAAATGTAAAAATAAAGGATTTGACTAGTTGATCTCTAAAGTCTCTTCCAGGTCTAAATCCTATGCTTTCTTCTCTATTATATCTTTCAAAAGAATCTGAAGGTAGAACTGCCTTTTTTTCCCCTAAACTTATCTTCCTCTTCTTAACAACACTAGCCTCTTATCTCTCCTTGGGCAAAACCATTTCTGGCTCTTAGTTTCCTTACTTGTTATACAAGAAGAGTGGAGGAGATGATCTCTATGTCCACTTTTAGTTCTAACATTCTGTTATTCTTAGTCTAAAAGTTTGCAGATTAAAATATATCTTCACCTTCTACCTCTTTTCCCATCTTCTAGCTCATAGAGGTTTTGTGTCCTTGAGACACATTGGAAAGCACATTTGTGAGTCAATCAGTGAGTGTGTTTTCTTGGACCTTGACTAGATATACCACCCAGTAACATGATCCAGACTGATCATATGCATTATTTGGTGAATGTATAAGAACTCCTAGCCGTTGCCACCCAGACTTGAAATTAGATGTAAAGTTGACATGAGGTCCTAGATGTTAGAAAGCATCTAGCTCTGTCTCCCTTTCTTCAAATTAATGTAACAAAAATTTATTAAGCAGTAGTGGATAGAGTGCCAGGCCTGCAGTCAAAAAGATTCATCATTCTGAGTTCAAATTTGGCCTGATACTTACCAACTATGTGACCCTGGGCAAGTCTCTTCACCCTGTTTCCCTTAGTTGCCTCATCTCTAAAATAAGCTGGAGAAGGAAATGGCAAATCATTCCAGTATCTTTGCCAAGAAAACCCCAAATGGGGTCATGAAGAGTTAGACACAACTAAAATGACTGAATAACAGCTGTATACCAGGTAGGCACTGTGATGAGAATTGGGCATACAAAGAAAGGCTCCTCTCTTGGAGAAGCTATCTAATGAAGGAGATAACATTCAAATAACTTTGTAAAACAAGATATATAAGAAATAAATTGGAGGTCACCTCAGAGGGAAGCCTCTAGCGCTAAGGGGAATTGGGAAAGGCTTCTTGCATAAGGTGGGATTTTAACTGGGACTTGAATGAAATCAAGGAAATGAAGAGGTAGAGATGAGGAGAGAGAGTATTTTGAGGAAGGGAGACAGCTGGTGAAAAATGAAGATGCGGAATCTAAGACTTCAGGAGGATAACCAATTTTCCTAAGGTTATATGACTAGTTACTGGTGGTGGCAGGATGTAAGCTCAGTGGGTGCACACTGTGACATGTGGGCCCTGGGCACACAAAGGCAAGTGCTTTTTCATTTCACAGGCCATTAGCTCTTCCTGTGGTGATTTGATAAGTCACACCACCCTCCCCATTCTAGCATTATCACAAGCCGTTTTCCTTGCACCTGGCAGATTGGCTGGTAGGGGAGGTTGTTGTCTAGGATGATCTTAAACCTTAATTAGGTGATGCTGAGATTTTTGTGATCAAAACTTTCCCAAAGCTCTTAAGTGCCCTTACCAAAGACTACTGATTATTGGCTCAGAGTCTGAGGGGGCCCTAGCTGGGGAGTGTTAACCTGACTTAGCATTGGATCATGGCTGTAGGGCAGGAATTTTAGATGAAATTAAGTGCTCAGTCAGATTGGAAACTAGGGAAGCAGCAAGGCCTTGTGGTTGATAGAGTGCTGAATATCCAATCAGGAAGACCTAAGTTATAATCTTCCTGACTGCATGACCCTAGTCAAGTCACTTAATTTCTATTTACCTCACTTTCCTCATCTGTAGCAGGAAGATAGTAATGGCTCCTTCCATAAAAAGCTGTAAAGATCAAATGAGGTCATGTGCCTTTGGAAACTTTGGGAAGGTTAAAGCATCATATCAGAGCTAGTTATTGTACTTTAATTAGATGATACTGGGCTTCTTTTCCTTAAAAAGGCCTCATTGTAGATCAGCAGCTAGCAGGAGAATATTTAAACAAAGGCAAGCCTTCGGTCAGGCTGGAGATCTTCAAATACGACTGTGAGGCTTTGAGGGGTCTACCAGTCCTACTCATATTTCTCCTTAGAAAAGTTATTGGGGAAATCCAGAGACAAGGACAAATGCAGGAAAACAAACTGTGCTTGAGAAATGGATCCATTCCCTGCCTCACATTCATTAATAATAATCTACGTGTTTGTAACTCTTCCTATATTATCTTACATAGATCCCACATTCTGATGAACCTGGTACTATAACTGTAGTAAGTATGATAATAATCATTATATACAAATCAAGAAAGTTGTGAATAAATATGTGATACAAATATAGGATATATATTTAAGTAATGCCCATATTACAATATATGACATGTATGTGCATACTACATATTAAATACATAAACATATATATGTGCATATGTGGTTTGCTAAGCACTTTACATATGTTGTCTCATTTGATCCTTAAAACAACCTTATGAGTTAGAGGCTATTATTATATCCACTGTATAGATAAGGAAACTGAGACAAATAGAGGTTAAATGACTTACCCAGGGTCACACAACTAGTAAGTACCAAATGTATAATTTGAACTCAGGTCTTTTCTGACTTCATGTCTAGCGGTTTATCTATTATGCAACCTAACGCCCTGTATCAGAGTAATCCCTGATTTGTGGGGGTGCCTTCTATGGAACTGTGTATGCATTCTCAGTCCTTGCAAAGGGACATGAACTTCTGATTGGTCCCCAGTAGCTATCTTGAAGATTATGGAAGGAGTGAAGAATTTATTAAGTGCCTACTATGTGCCACATATTGTGCTAAGAACTTTATATATATATCATTTGATCCTCACAGCAACCTGAGAGGTAGATATTATTATCTTCATTTTACAGATGAGGAAACTGAGGTAAACAGAAATTAAATGAATTGTCCAGGGTCACACACCTAGTGTCTGAGGATGGATCTAAACTGAAGTCCACCTGACTCCAGGATCAGTACTCTATCCACTGTATCACACAGTTGTTTACTGGTGATGGATAGTCAGTAACAGAGAGAATTTTATTGAGGAATCTCCCTGTAGCCCCCTGCCCCACAGTTTATAAGAAAAACCAAGGGATGGAAGAGCCAATCTAACCTTTGTTTTCCTTTTGGGGCTCTTTTCCAGAGCTTCCTCTGCCTTTTTTGTCACACCCCTATCTGCTCTCTCCTCAGTAAAAATGGCAGATTGCCATAAGTACATGGCAGCAGTAACATATGCTCACCTAGGTAGGTCTGAGACTACCTTGAATATTTGGCTTCCCTTTTCTCCTCCTTTCAGTTTCCTTCCTTGAGCACAGATCAGCAACTTACATTGAGAACTGGACATTTCTTACCTTAGAGATCACCTTGTGTTACCCCATAAGTCCAGAGACCTTTTACAGAGCTTTAATTCCGGGGGGGAGGGAAGAACACCAAGAGTCAGGGTCTCCTTTCTCTCACACACTGGAATAAGTCTACAGAAAATTTCTTTTTATCTATCTGTCTTTTATTCATTCATTCATTCATTCATTCATTTATTTATTTTCAGTGTTCCACAATCACTACCATACAACCTAGATTTTTTCTTTCCCTCCCTCTCCCTCCCTCCCTCCCCACCTCCCCTATCCCTCCCCGAGAGGGCATACAATTTTATATAGGCTCTACACATACATTCCTATTAAATACATTTTCACCATAGTCATGTTGTATAGGAGAATTAAAATGGGAGAAATCACATAACAAACCAAAATGTAATACAAAAGAAAATGATCTGCTAGAGTCGGCAATTGAATTCCATAGTTCTTCCTCTGGATGTGGAAGGCATTTTACCTTAAAAGACCATTGGGAATTTTTTAAATCCTTGCATTGCAATGAAGTTCTAAGTCAACCAGAAAAAAATTTCTCACACTGTGGTTGTTGCTGTGTACAAAGTTCTCTTGGTCCTGCTCCTTTCACTCAGCATCAGATCATATAAGTTTTTCCAGGCCTCTCTGAAGTCTTCCTGTTCATCATTTCTTATAGCACAATAATATTTCATTACATTCAATACCATAATTTATTCAGCCATTCCCCAGAAAATTTCTAAAACAGAGCTTAGATATGGTTAACGTCCAGAAAAGGTATTCAGTCTATTTTAAGTGTAATAGTTATGGGATAGCTATTAATTTCTCCCATCATAGGAAATACTTAGGATGCAAAGGATTTAGAAGCAAAGAATTCACAAATGTAGAAAACATAAAAACATCTCAAACAGTCAATTAGACCCCATAATATTGTAACAGAAAAATAAAGACCACTTTGTTGAATTACTGATCAGATACCATTTATTTATCTTGGACCTCCACTATCTGAGCATCTATCTACAAATAATTACATGGTACATTAGATAAAACTCTGGACTTGTCTCAAAAAGACATGAGTTCCAATCCTATCTTCCATATTTACTTGCTATATGGCTGTGAGCAAGTATCTTTGCCTCAGTTTATTTATTTTTTTCAATGAAGTAGAAGGGAAAGAAAATAGATTTCTGCTAATTTAAAAAAAATTAGAGAGTGAAGGTGAATGCCACAGATACAGAATGTTACATGCACTTTCAGATGAGGTTACTGTATTATTAGTTTTACTTCGCTTTTTCTTTGTTATAGGAGACTTTTCACAAAATGGGAGTAACGGGTAGTTGTATGTAATGTAAAAGCAAAACACATCAATAAATCTTTAAAAAAAAGTTTCTTGGGGGTGGGGTTGGGCTTAGTATTCCTTAGGTTTTCATGCTTAAGGTCCTAAAGTCCAGATCTCTTAGCTGACCAGAAAATGGTCAGCCCTCCAGCCAGAAGGTGATCCTCTATGCTTAGCTTCTTTTCTGAGAAACACAATATTTAGGAGAATTTACTCCCTCTGGTTGGTTGATGCTCAAATCTTGAACTCAGAGATACTGAACTCATGAAGTAGCTGCTAAAGGTGGAAACATTCACTTAATTCTCAGTTTTAGTAGTAGTCACAGACGTGTGCTTAGAGAAGGAAACAGGAAGGCAGTTAGTTATATGAGCTTCAGATCCATCCAGGCAATTATGAGTTCCCACTGCCATGTGCTAGAAGCTGCTAATAGTCCTGAGGGGGAAAGGGAGAAAGAAAGCCCTTTTCTACCTTCAACTTAGAGACCTAAGGAAGAGAATGCACAGAAATGCAAGATATATGTCCAGATTTGGGGGGATGTGATGTTCTTGGGACTCTTCCAAGATGGTGTCTGAGCTTTCTCTTTCTGAACAGGACAAGTCTCATCACTGATGTGTGTTAGAGATTTTTCCTCTTTTTGCTGAGTTCCAGGATGTTGATTGGTGGGGTGCAAGGCAGTCTGTCTTATCTTCACTTTGGGATCTTTTAGAACATTAATTGCTGGAGGGGAGAAAGCAGGTTGGCTAACAGAGACCTTATTAATGATTTCATGTGTTACGGTATCCTCTGGGTGGAAATGAAGTTATAGGATCAAAGAATTAGTTCACTAGATTACTAGAGGTATTTGAGTCAGATCTCTTTATTTTGTAGACAAACTGAATTCCTAGAGAGATTAAATGATTTATCCATGGTCACACAAGTTGTAAATGGGCAAAAACTGGCTTTGAACCCATGCCCTTTTCCTGTAAATCCATTGTTTTTTCCTTTGTACCATACTTCTATATGAAGTTATATTTGGAGCGATAGAAGCAGAAATTATTGTCTGGTTTCAGGGGGAAAAGCAATCAAAAGTAAAATTAAAGGACTAGACTATGGTTGCAGAGCTATTATAACAAGTAACAAGGACAGGGTGCAAACTCAGGTCTTTCTGACTTCAAAGTGAGCATGTTTTTTACTATACCAAACCTTTTCAGCAATAATAAAATGGTAAGTCACTTCCCTCTGTCAGTCCCTTTATGGATAGAATTGTTTATTTTTGTGGTTGATTTCTCACACAGGAATAGATCATCGTGAAGTTAGGCATCATTTTTCCAAGTCGCTTTTGTATATATTACAAGTAGTAATATAGGTTTATGCTGGGTGTTTTCTTTTTTTTTTAAAGAGAAAACTTAAGAAAAGCTGACAGGTTAGATAAGGGAACATTTTCCCCTCACCTCTTGTAAACCAACAGGCCAAGCTGTAATTCAAAGACAGCAGTTTATAGCTGTTATAAATCCCTTCAAACTGCGCTGCTGTTAAAATGGATGAGGGAGTAGGCATCTGAGAGTGAGTTGGGCTTGGACAATCAAGCTGTGGTGATTCTTTTTTCCCCATCCTTTTCTTTAAGAGAAGATGATTTATTGCACTCATTAAGCCCTACCTGCCCTCATCTCCTCCCTTGCAGCAAGCCCCTTTGCTCTGGGCTCAGGAATAGATGTTCCTAGCCTTCTATTTGTCATCTGGTATTGACATTCTGCAGCTAGAGGCAAATGGTTTGCCTGCAAAACATGGTGTACTGAGAGAAAAATCCTGGACTGGGTATGAGAACAAGATTGAATTCTGACTCTGTTATTAACTCAAAGGATCAAAGATCTAGATTTAGAAGGAGACTAAGAGGCCAGCTACTATAATTCCAGCTCTCTTATTTTGTAGATGAAGGAGATAAGATCCTGAAATGGTATGTGATTTGCTGAAGGTCAGACATATTGGAAGAACTAAATATGGGTTTGGAGCCCAGGTTCTTTGATTTCAGAGTCATTACTCTTTCCATTGTACCATACTGCATGTCAACTCATTGGGCAAACCTAAGCAAGTCATTTCCCCAATGTGAGACTCAATCAATCAACCAACCAACGTTTATTAAGCACCTACTACGTGCCAGGCACTGTGCTATGCACTGGTGATACAAAAAGAAGCAAAAGACAGTCCCTGAACTCAAGGAACTTAAAATCTCTAATTGACTCAGCATCTTAATATGTAAAAATGAGATGGTTGGACTGGAAGATCCCTTTGTACTTAGAAATTCAGATCCTGGGAAACCTGATATATGGTATATGACTTGCCAGACATAGTTTTTCAGTTGGGAAAAAACATTCTTGGAGAACATGCTGATATAATTCCTGGGCTGAAAGCCACACTGCTTTTATTTGCCAAGTCATAAAAGGGATAACAGTGTACATACCTAGAAATAACATTTTCCCTAATGGGCAATATTACAGGATTTAGACCTGAAAAGGACCTTAGCAATCTGGTCTAAATTCCCTTGTTTTATGAATAAGGAAACTAGAGACCAAGGAAGTTAAGGAACTTATTGCCCAGGTAAAAAGGAGCAGAGTGGTGGTGAGAAGCCAGGTCTTTGATTTTAGAGTCACTACTCTCAAAACTACTCCATGCTTTCTCTTGTTGCCATAACTGTCAGGCCATTAGCAACTGATAATTAAATAGAAATGAAAACTACATACCTCTGAGATTCAAGTCAAAAATGTGCTTTTTACTAAAAGTTTTAATTGAGAGGAAGCATGACATAGTAGAAAGGGAACCTCAGATGGAGGAAGATTAGGTTTCAAATCCCTCCTCAAAATACTGTTTGTGTGACCTTGGACAAGTCAGTCTCAGTGTCCTCGGACAATCCTCTATGATTATAAGTCACAAAAAATGGTTGATCTATGTTAGTATAGGAAGTTCCTCACTGGGAGCTCCTAATACTAATGAAATCACAGGTCTTGTCAAAAACCCATTGCATAAGCAGGATATCTCAAAAGTCATAGTACAATTTAAAGCTTTAATAATTTAATATCCCTAACTTAACAAGGAGTCCTTTTATTCCTTCAACGAGAGAGAATCTACTATCTTCTGAGGCAGATTGTTCAATATATGATAGTTCAGCAAACATTCATTAAGCACTTGCTTTGTGGAAACCATTATGTTAGGTGCTAGAGATACAAAGATGGAAAAAAAATGAGACCATTCGCACTTTCAAGGAGCTATTAGATTGCTAAACAATCCTATCTTTGATTTCTCTCAGTGCTCAGGACGTAGCTCACCTGCACTCAGGAATCTGAACCAACGGAGAGCATCAAAGTATTCTTAGACTATCTTTTTGCTTATCTTGAATTTCAACACCCTGTTTCTTATTTTATTTTATCCTTCCCAGTCAGTCTGGGTTGATAAGGCCTCGTGACTTTAGCATCACAACAATACCCAAATATGACCATCTCAGGCACACATCTGCTGTGTTAAATGAGGTCCAGCTGGACTTCCCCTTCATCAGTCAAAACCTATCACTAACATTGTGTGCTGACCATGCTCTTCTGCTCAGATCGACAGCACTAACTGTGAGCACATCGATGCTCAGAAATCAGATCTAAACTTGTGGGGCCAGTACTATTCTTAGTTACTGAGCTCCTTATATGGGACGAAGACAGTCCTATCTTCTGCTGAAGTTCCTCTTGTTCCCTGACCCTCTTCTCCTTAAAGAACTCTGAGGAGGTCAAGGTTGAACTGAAATTTCATCACCACAGATGGCAGTTAACAGCTGCATGCTCTTTAGTCTTCCTATTTATGATGCATTTAGTTCCCAACCATTCTTAGGATTCTTATTTGAAAAAAAAATAGACTAAAATAGGGTAAGATTTTATGGCTTGAGCTTGAGCTTGATTCAGAGAACAAACCTGATTACTTGTTAGTTAACAAAACTGCTGTGTATGTATGTGACAATATGCACCTTTCCCCATAATCCATTAACCTAATATCTGTCACTCTGTCTCTATCTTTCTGTCTCTGTCTCTTGCAAAATAGCAGCAACAAAAAAAGATGAGAAAAGACAATGGCTATATCCTTCATCTGACACTCCTTGTACACAATCTTGAGGAAGTGACAGCCTCTTTTGGTCTCAGTTTCCTTATCTGAAAAGTACGGAGATTGGATTAGATTCCTTCTAGGATCTCTTCCTATATCAATATTATTCTATGATACTATGAAAAGCAGACTATTATAAAGTGAATAGAAGTACCAAAAACACTGAAAGCAGCATTGCAATATTTTGATCTTACGGAACCAAGATGGAGAATTAGAGGCACCCTTCTGAAATCTCTCAACATTCCCTTCCAAACAATCTTAAAATAATGCCTCAAATCACTGGGTACAGCTGGCACAGATTGACGACTTTATTACCAATACCAGATCACAGTTTCAAGGCAGAGAAGAATGCTGGGGGTTGATCACAAGGGACCAGGGAACCTTCCTGGGTACAAACAAGAATGTATATCAGGAGACCAGTGATCATATTTCACCCAAGATCACACACCTTGGAAGTACCAAAAAACTTTCAGGTCACCAGAATTAGCTCTGAAAACAGCAGCACAAAAAAGGCTCAAGCTTGGGACAGTGCCTCCATACTCCTGGGTGAACAAAGCCCAACTTTAACATAAAGTTCAAAATCAAGAAACAGGTTGGAAAAATGAGCAAACAAGAAAAATAAAAGAATTTAACCATAAAAAGCTACTACAGTGTGTTGCCCTGGGCAAGTCACTTGGCCTCTGTTTGTTTTTGTTTCCTCATCTGTAAAATGGGAATAATAGTAACATCTATCTCCTAAATAGATTCAATGAGATATTTGTAAGGATTAAATGATTTATTTGTAAACCACTTAGCACAGTATGGGCTATATAAATATGAGTTATGATAATGATGAGGATGATAATGAACTGATAGCATATATCTCATTCTGTATCCCCAGCAATGCAGTATGATTAAAGGATTATTGTATTTGGAGTCAGAGCACCTTGGTTTTAATCCTAACTTTGTTTTTACTACCTGTATGATCTTAGGGAAGTCATTTAATTTTTCTGTGCCTCACATACTCATTTATAAATTTGGACTGGGGTAAATTAGATTGCCTCTAAATTCCTTTGCCTCCCTAAATCTTTGACTTGCTTCTTTACTGAGAAGAGGGAGGTATGTTTTCTCTTAATTTATTAGTCCTGTGGACATAAAATGGATCATTACATTGACCTGAATTCTGATATCTTTCAATATTGTTCTCTGTGTCTTTGTTCATCCCATACAGATAATACCTTTCTTTTGTTCCCTCTACCAAAAATACATGCGTTTGTTCTTTGTCCCAATTCCTCTCTTCCTTTAAGGCCCAATTTAGGTACCACTTCCTCCTTCACACTTTTGCCAAATCCTCTTACCTCATGTTAAAAATAGTCTTTTCCCTCTCAATAAGATCATGCATGCAAAGTATCTTTCAAACTTGAACATGCTGTTTATATAAATGCCAGCTTTGTTTTTTTAATCCTTAAGCTTCTCATAGTTCTTTGGACCATCTCTTCTTCATAACATAACAAAGGTTGGCACCTGGCACATGCTGTTGTTCAGTTGTTTTCAGTTGTTTTTGACTCTTCAGGAAGCCCATTTGGGGTTTTCTTGGCAAAGATACTGGAATGGTTTTCCATTTCCTTCTCTAGCTCATTTGCAGATGAGGAACTGAGGCAAATAGGGATAAGTGACTTGCCCAGGGTCACAGTTAGTAAGTGCCTGAGGTTGAATTTGAACTTAGATACTCCTGATTCTGAGGCCAGTGTTCTATTCACTGAGATACCTAGGTGTCCAACCTGCACATAGTAGGTACTTAACAAATGCTAGTATATCACTTTCTCCTTTGTTATATAGTAAACTCTTTGGAGGGTAGGTTCTGCACTTAACTCTCATATCTAGAAATTTGCCTTATATCTAGTTGTTCTTCTGTTGAACTAAAAAGATTTAGAGATCAGGTCTTCATTTTATAGATGAAGAAATTGATATTCAGGGAGTATAAAGGTTTTGTTCAAGCTTCCACATATACTGGCACTAGAACACACTAGAACTCAGTCTAGCTGATTCCCACCTAGTCTAGTCCTCTTTTTAGGGTGCTAAGGTGCCTTCGGAGTAGTCTGAGCTAGGCTGGATCATAGCATCATAGATTTAGATTCAGAGCTAAAGAAAGATGATCTATCCAATCCCCTCATTCTGAGGGAGGAAATTGACACCCTGAGGGGTTATCAGTTGCTCATGATCACAAAGGTAGGAAGTTCCAAACTCAGAATTTGAACCCAAGTCCTATGAATTCAAATCGAGTTTCTTTTGTATTATGCTGAATGGAGCCCCTGGGAAAATAGCTCTGTTGCTACTGGGGAAAAATAGTTCTGCCTGTATGTTGCAAATTCATAAGGTTAGAAATCCCCATAAGGCCATCTGAATAAAGTCATCACTGAAGTATGTCTGTGAAGCTTATTCTCGGTTCCCTGCTAACCCACCCACTCCCTGCCAGAAAAGACCAACTTTGTGGCTTCTCTTTCTGTTAGTTTCTGGGGAGGGGGTGGGAGTTGACAGGGTACCCTTCCCAAACCCAGAGGCAATCTGAGCTAACTTTTTACAAATCCAAAATACATGTCATTAAATAGAGATTTTAGCCTACTTTGTTACAGTCCCTACCACTGGAGATAATCAATAAACTGTAATGTTCAGAAATATTCTGTCAAGAGCAAACATTTGCCAAGATACCAGAGGAATAACTCAGATTAGGCTTGTCAAACTCATGGTGTTTATCTCAGCATGTCACTGCATCTGAAACCAGTCTGAACTTGTTTGTGAGTCATTCTTAAAAGACTGATATTTTAAATACTTAGGAAGCAAGGTACTTGACAAATACTTATGAAGAGCCTACTATGTGTTAGGAACTAGGAGAGATAAAATATGATCTGCCCTTAAGAAACTCAAAATTTATTGGGGATGGGATAGGTAATAAGACATGTAACAATGATACCACCACCACCAATAAAAAGAATGTGAAAATAGAACATGGTAGGGTAGTAGGTGTCTTAGTCTATAGAGCATTGGGCTCAAAGTGAGGAAGACTCATCTTCATGAGGTCAAATCTGGTCTCAGATACTTACTAGTTGATTGATCCTGGGTAAGTCACTTCACCCTGTTTGCCTCAGTTCCTTATCTGTAAAATGAGCTGTAGAAGGAAATGATGAACAATTCCATCATTTTTGCTAAGAAAATCCCAAATGGAATTCTGAAGAGTTAGTTGGACATGACTGAAAATGACTAAACAACAACATGGTAAGTTTATGAGGCAAGCACAAAGTGTTAACAGATTTTTTGTGATGGATGAGATAATTTCTGCCTGGGTGGCAGGGAAAAGCTACATGGCATAGTTATCATGTGAGTTGGGCCTTGAAATATTTAAATGGTCCAAGATGGAAGAAGAAAGACATTCCAGGGATAGAAAATAGTATGAACAAACTCAAAGGCATGTGATCTTGGACTGTGTTTAGGATACAGTGAATAGTCCATTCCGGCTCAAGAATGACCTTTATGATTAGAAGTGGGTAAAAAATGGCATAAGCCCTTCATAGATATTTTGTCAAAAAAGAAGAATTTAGGCATATGTTATAATGAGAATAAAGGACTCAAGAAGACCTGAATTCAAATCCTGTCTCAGACACTTACTGGCTGTATGGCTGGAGACAACTCATTTAACTCTCTGAGTCTCAGTTTCTTGTCAGTAAAATATGGGTGCTGAAACATGATGCTTTCTCTAAGGTTCCTTCCACTCTAAGCTTATGACCTAAATCTCATCAGGACCCTGGTCACCAGTTTTGTGGTACAGAAAAAATAATTTATTAGCTTTAGGAAGACAGTATTCCTTGTCTGAGATCACTCCCTGAAAATATTAGTGACTGAGCCTGGGATTCCTCCTAAAGTGATCAAGAATGTGAAATTCATATATCTTTGTGAAAATAACACAGGGAGACCTCAGACTTGAACTAAGAAAAAGGTGGTTACAGTTCATAACAGCAATCTAAATATGGTGCTAAGGAATAAACGTGCATGTGTGTTTCTTAAATGAGGATGTACTTACCACTTTAATCAATATTTAGCTTTCACATTTATATAAGTTAAGGTATTATCATGGGATTAATGAAGATTATAGACCTGGATTCCTTTAATATTGGATAATCAGCCAAAAAGTTTTTGTTGAGATCCTACTATGTGCCAGGCACTGAGGATTATAAAAAAAAGACAAAAACAAAACAACCTCTGACATCAAGGAACTTACACTTAATTGTGGGGAAGAAGGAGGACACGTAGATATATATACAAAATAAATACAAGATATCTTTTTCTGGTAAGGCACTAGCTAGCACAGGGGGAAGCAGGAGAACATTCATATCTAAATGATGGTACTTGGGCTGAGCTTCCAAAGACACTAAGGATTCTAAGAGTTAAAGGTGAATAAGATCTGTTATTCTGGACAAGGGGAATAGCAAAAGCAAAGGCAAAAATAAATGTTTATTTATTTATTTTCAGATTTCAACATTCATTTCCACAAAATTTTCAGTTCCAGATTTTCTCTCCATCTCTCCCCTCCCCCACCCCATAATGCCTTGTATTCTGATTACTCCTTCCTTCAATATGCCCTCCCTTCTATCATACCCCTCCCTTCCCTTATCCCCATCTTCTCTCTTGTCCTGTAGGGCAAGATAACTTTCTGTACCCCATTACCTGTAGTTCTTATTTCCTAGTTGCATGCAAAAACAATTCTTGACATTTGTTCCTCAAACTTTGAGTTCCAACTTCTCTTCCTTCCTCCCTCCCCACCCATCCCCACTGAGAAGGCAAGCAATTCAATATAGGCTATATATGTGTAGTTTTTCAAAAGACTTCCATAACAGTCATGTTGTGTAAGATTAGCTATATTCCCCTCCATCCTGTCCTGCTCCCCATTTATTCTATTCTCTCTTTTGACCTTGTCCCTTCCCAAAAGAGTTTACTTCTAATTGCTCTCTCCTCCCATTTGCCCTCCCTTCTATCATCCCCCTCACCCTACTTGTCCTCCTCTCCCCTACTTTCCTGTTGTGTAATATAGATTTTCATACCAAATTGTGTGAGCATGTTATTCCCTCCTTTAGTCAAATATGAAGAGATTAAGCTTCACTTTTTCCCTCTCACCTTCTCCCTTTTCTCCTCCACTGAATAAGCTTATTCTTTTCTCTTTTATGAGTGATAATTTGCCCCATTCCATTTCTCCCTTTCTCCTCTCAATATATTCCTCTCTTAGCCCTTAATTTTATTTTTTTAGATATCATCCCTTCTTATTCAACTAACCTTGTGCTCTCTGTCTACATGTATATGTATATGTATATATATATATATATATATACACATGTATATATATATATATATATATATATACACACATGTGTGTATGTGTGTGTGTGTGTGTGTGTGTGTGTGTGTGTGTGTGTGTAATCCCTCTAACTACCAAAATACTAAAAAAAGTCTCAAGAGTTACAAATATTATCTTTCCATGTAGGAATGTAGACAGTTCAACTTTAGAAAGTCCTTTATGATTTCTCTTTCTTGTTTACCTTTTCATGCTTCTCTTGATTCTTATGTTTGAAAGTCAGATTTTCTTTTCAGGTCTGGTCTTTTCATCAAGAATGCTTGAAAGTCCTCTATATCATTGAATGATCATTTTTTTCCCTGGAAGTATTATAGTCAGTTTTACTGGGTAGGTGATTCTTGATTTTAATCCTAGTTTCTTTGACTTTTGGAATATCATATTTCAAGCCCTTTGATCCCTTAATGTAGAAGCTGTCAGATCTTCTGTTATCCTCATTGTATTGCTACAATATTTGAATTGTTTCTTTCTAACTGCTTGCAATATTTTCTCCTTGACCTAGGAACTCTGGAATTTATCTACAATATTCCTAGGAGTTTCTCTTTTTGGATCTCTTTTAGGTGGTGATTGGTGGATTCTTTAAATATTTATTTTACCCTTTTGTTCTTGAATATCAGGGCAGTTTTCCTTGATAATTTCATGAAAGATGACGTCTAGTCTCTTGTTTTGATAATGGCTTTCAGGCAGTCCCATAATTTTTAAATTGTATCTCCTGGATCTATTTTCCAGGTCAGTAGTTTTTCCAATGAGATATTTCACATTATCTTCTGTTTTTTTTATTCTTTTTGTTTTGTTTTGTAATTTCTTGGTTTCTCAGAAAGTCATTTGCTTCCATCTGCTCCATTCTAATTTTTAAAGAATTCTTTTCTTCAGTGAGCTTTTGAACCTTCTTTTCCATTTGGCTAATTCTGTTCTTTAAAGCATTCTTCTCCTCATTGGCTTTTTGGGCCTCTTTTGCCATTGGAGTTAGTCTATTTTTTAAGGTGTTAATTTCTTCAGCATTTTTTTGGGTCTCCTTTAGCAAGCTATTGGCTTCCTTTTCATGGTTTTCTTGAATTGCTCTCATTTCTCTTCCCAATTTTTCCCCTACCTCTCTTACTTGATTTTCAAAATCCTTTTTGTGCTCTTCCATGGCCTGAGACCATTTCATATTTATTTTGGATGTTTTGCATGCAGAAGGCTTGACTTTTAGGTCTTCCTCTGAAGACCTAAATTGTTCCTTCTCATCAGAAAGGGTGGAAGAAAACACCTGCTCACCAAAAAAGTAACCTTCTGTTGTCTTATTCTTTTTCCCTTTTTTGGGCATTTTCTGAGCTAATGACTTGACTTTTGAGTTCTTTGTCAATTTCCCCAGGGACTTTAGGCGAAGGTCTCCCAGGGCTGCCCCTCAGGACTGAGATTTAGATCAGCTGCTCAATTCCCCCAGGGGATCTAGGTGGAGGGCTCCAAAAATGGAAGCTGCAGCTGCAGTGGCTGCTGCCAGGGTCCAGACCACTCCCCTCTCCTGTGTGGCTGAGCCCTCCCACTGTCTGTTTGAAGCTGTCTGTGGTATTTATGGGTTGAGCAATCTGGGAACTACTGCTACAAGTGGCTCACTGAAGTCTGTTCAGGGTCTTGTCCCTGCTAGGTTGAGCTGCACTCCACGCTTCCTGGGCTGTGCTGCATGTGTTCCAGAGCAAAGGCAAAGTAAAGGGAGATGGAATGTTGCATATGATGAGCACTAAGCAGGCCAGTCTGGTTGAATTGTAGATTATGTAAAGGAGAGAATGCTAGAATGTGAATGGAAAGATAGGTGAGGCCAATTTGTAAAGGATTTTAAATTCCAAGAAAAGAACATGTTTCTGGTCCAGATGTAATAGAGGGCCACAGAAGTTTATTGAGTAAAGGAGTGAGCTGGTCAGATTTTCACTTTAGAAATTCAGTTTAGCAGTTGTGTGGAAAATGGATTGGATTAAAGATATGATTGAAGGAAGGGGAGTCAGTGAGAAGACTAGTGTGATCATTGTGGTTAGAGTTGATAAGAACTTGAACTAGGATAGTCACTGTGAGGGTTAAGAAAGTGATGGGTATGAGAGTTGTTATGGAATAAAATAAGATTTGACAACTGATGGCTAGGCAGGGTTAGTGAGAGTGAAGAGTCCAAGACATTGAGGTTATAAACCAGGGTGATGGTAAGTATGACAAGGCACTTTAATTCCCCAGGTTTCAGTTTCCCCATCTGCAGGATCAGGGAGTTGGAGTAAATGATCTCATAGAATCTTACCTTAGAGACCATCCAAACCCAGCTTCCTCATTTTACAGGTGGGGAAACGGAAAGGTAAAATAATTTGTCTAGAGTCACAAAGATGGCACATGTGTGGAGAAGAATTTGGACCCAGGTTGTTCTTTGGACCCAAGTCTTCCATGGCCATCATACACTAGGTTGTCTCATCTAGGTCCTCTCTTAACCTTAAATTTTTGATTCTATAGAAACAAGCCATACCATCTAGCTAGTAAGGAAGCCAGCCATTTCTATTTTCCCATCTCCCTACCAAATGCACAAAAGGGCCAGAGAGGCAAAGACATTAAGAAGCAGGGAGAAAATAGAACCTTACAGTACAGTCCTTTAGAGACTGCACCTGGAAGATCACATTCTGATCTGTGCACTTCATTACCAGTGAGAGGTAGACAAATTGGAGGGAGTCCAGTGAAGGCAAATAGGATGATTACAGGGCTGGAGGGATTGCTTTGTGAAGAAAGATTAAAAGAACTAATTACATTGAGCATGGCTAAGCAACTGCCAGGAGTTAGGAATGGTCATGAGAGAGTGGCTTATAAACTCACAGCACTACCTGCTCTGGGGTAATGGACTGATGCCATAGTCTAGTACAAAGCAAGGGATGTGGTAGAGTGGGGTTATAACTTCAGAGAAGGAAGTTCTGAGTAGCAGGGAGGAAACTTCTTGAGGATGAACTCTTGTGTCTTGTCAAGCCCAGACAAAATAATTTCAGCAGGAAGAAGTACCTTAACAGCTTCATAGAGGAGATTTGAAGGAAGCAAAGGACCTTAAGACATGAGGCAAGTCCATTACGGAAATGAGGGAAGGATCATGCATTCTGAGTGGTTCTCTAATCCCCTACTTCTATCTCATCTAACCCATTGCTAAATTGTGTTGATAATGCTTCCACAGAGTCTTACATCTATTTCCTTCTCTCAATTATTAATTACTGCTCTAATTTAATCATTTATCATTTCTTGTTTGGTCTGTTACAATAACCTCCTAGCCAGTCTTCTTGACTCCAGTTTTCATCCTCTCTGAAACTTGATATTCATAATACACTGATGTGATCTGATTATTTCCCTGATTAATATGCTCCAATAATTCCTTGGTGTTTCTGGCATAAGATATCAATTTCTCTCTTTGGCATTTAAAGCCCCTTATCCTAACTTTCCTATCTTTTTTCAGGTTATATTTTATAGTCAAATTTGCCTAATAGCTCTTCCCTGTACATTTTTCTCATTTCTGTGCTTTTGTATAGGTTGTCCCCTTATATCTAGAAGGCTCTTCACCCTCCACTCTATCTCATAGAATTTCCTTTCTTTAAGGCCCAGATAAAATGTAATCTTCTACATGAGGAAGCCTAACCTCATCCATTGGTTTCTATTGCCCCTTTCCTCCAGAAATTACTCTATATTATGTATATATCTGTGTGTAGTGTGTTGGTGTATATGTAGAATGCATGTATGTTTCACCCTCATAGGCTATATGCTCCTTGATGGCAAGGAGTGTTTTGTTTTTGTTGTGTACCCATCATCTATCAGAGTGCCTGGAAAATAATGGGTGCTTAATAATTGCTTATTTAATGAAGAAAGGAAAAGGTGGCCAAGGATGCATCCAATGACTGCTGAAGCCCAAGGGATTGTTGTTTAGTTTGAGATTCCTTACTGAGGAAATCAAACTGGGGGAGTATGGAGAGAACCATGACATTTCCAGAAGATAAGGGTACAGAATTCCACAAATAAACAAAATCCAAGGCTTCCCAGCATAGAAGAAAACATCTCAGAGGTGACAAATTAGGGTCGCTGGGAGAGCTTTCAAGCGTTATGGCAGAATTTGATCCATTCAGTTTCTCATCTGCATTTCTGTTTTGCATGTGCTAGATAATCTAACCAGAGTTTCCTTAAGAACATTAGTCACTCTGGTAGCTGAACTCATATGGTTCTCTTTAATCTCCAGAGGGAACATCCCTGCATACTTTTCCTTATTTGGATATGTCAGAGCCCAGGTTCTTTGTCTCTTCCAGTGACCCCCACCAGTATGGACTACACAATGAGGGAACCAAATGTACAGCCCTCTCTCAAATACATCATATCCCTTGGCTTCCAAATCAGAGGGTAAAAGAGCAGAACATGTTTTCTGATGAGTCTCAGGAGGTGAGATCTCAATTTAGTTTGTGGAAAGTGATCTAGGCAAGAAATATGGATACCTCCCAGAACTCTGGCCTGATTTTCTTCCCTTCCTCTACTTGTTTTGTTTGTGACGTCAGCAGATTTAATTGGATTGAAGTATTATCTTTATGTAGGTGACTTGGAAACCTACACATCCAACCATGAATTGCCTCTTGGACATCTCTATTTAGACATTTTGTAGCTATTTCAAACTTAACATATTCAAAGTAGAAATTATTCTATTTCTCCTCAAATCCATCTCTCCTCAAAATTTATTTTTGTTGAGGCACTTCATGAGTTTGCTCTTAGTTACCTAAGTTTTCCACATTGGAAACATTTTCATTCTCCATCTTTCTGAAAAATCTCATATCTAATTAGTTGAACCCTCCCCCCCAAAATGTATCTTGAGTACATCACCTGTCCTCCCACATGGCCTCTGTCCCAATTCAGACCCTCATCATAGACTATTGCAATGGTTTTGTGATTGGTGTCCCTGCTTCCTCTCTATCCTCTTTTTAATCCAGCTGCACAAAGCTGCCAAATTGATATTCTTAAAATACGGATCTCTGCAAGTCACTCCCCTACTCAAAAATCTTCAGTGACTCTGTCTTGCCTCTTGGATAAAAATATAAGCAACTCAGCCTGGCATTTGCAACTCTTCACAATCTGTCCCACCTCCCTTTCCAGTTTTATTTCATATTCTTTTTCACATACTCTCTGTCTCCTGATCAAGATGGTCTACTGATTTTTCCTTTACAAAGTGTTCTATTTTCCAAATCTGGGCCTTTGTTCAGGTAGGCTTCCATATTTGGAATGTACTCCCTCCTTCCTTCCACCTCTTAGAATCCCTGCTTCCTTAAGAACACAGTCTAGGGGGCCACCTTCTATATAGGCCTTTTTCAAATCCCTAAGTTGTTAGTACTTGGAATCACTTTGTGTAAATCTGAAATTTTGCACAGTTTTGTATATACTTTGTTTTTACTTCTTTGTGCACACATTGTATCACCAACCTGGTAAGGTCTGGAGATTGTTCCATTTTTATTTCTGTACACTCAGTTCCTATCCCTGTGCCTTGCATATAGTAAGTAGTTAATAAATGTTGAATTGAAATGTGAAGACTTGGGTTCAAATTCTGACTCTGCCACCTGATTGAACTGTTTTGCTGCTTGCCCTACTTTGGTTCTTTCAGAATTCTGGCATACAGAGCTGAGTCTGTTAAGATGTCACACCAGTTTGGCATGGATTTTCAAAAGGAACCTGTGAATTGTTCAGCTGATACTCTTGACATCTCATTTTAGCTGTGACCCATCACATAAAATTCGGAGAGATTATGAAATGAAATGAACTACCCTCATTTTCCAGATTCCCATTCTTTATGATACAAGTAAGGAAAGTGAGGCCCCCAAAACCTCAGATGGCTTGCTCACAATCACTTAGTAAATGTATGAGCTAGGATTTGCATTCAAGTCTTCCCTGAATCCAAGTCTAACACTCCGTTACTATCCCACTTCTTATTTATGCAATTCCATACATTTATTACACTCAGAGTTTGGACACATATATTTCCTCTTTTTATTGAACTGAACTCTTCCAATCCTGCTGAAAATTAATAGTGTAAATGTGGCTCCTATGTGGGCTTTACATCATGTTAGTTGTCTGTGCCAGTTCTCAGGTAGGGGGGAGGTTCTACTAATGGTTTCTGATAGGTTTCACCATCCCAACCTTAGGACTCAGCTGTACACACACATACACACATACATTTGGAAATATGCATTTAAAGTGATAAAGAGGAGTCTAAGAATAAGTAGTATATAAGAAATGTAGCCATGGCTGTCTCTGAAAAGCCTTCTAATCAAAGACTCAGTTTTTATTAAAACACAGCCCTTGTCACCAAGGGGGTGATACAAAAAAAACCAACAAACCAAAAACCAGCAACAGAAAAACAACATAGAACATGATATCTTTAGGGAATAGGCATATAAATACACACTCCCTCCCCCAGCTTCCTTCTTAATTGTTAATGGCACAGATAACAGAAACATGAACAACTCAGTGTTGGAGAAAAATATTAGGAAACCCAGTCACTCCTATTCCCAGGAAGTTGATCTGGCTCTAACTCTATACCTACAACAAACCCAAACTATTTGTGGCTGCAAGATGATCAGCTTGATTAGTATTACTGGCAGTCAGTAATATCACTTATTCTTCTTTAAATATGTGGGCAATTGCTATGCCCTGATTTGTCTAAAATGGCACAATAGAATGCAGCCTAGTTGTGGCTGCAGAGCTTTCCTAGCCTTAGTAGTAACCACCAACTTGGCTACTATCCCCATCCATGGTGCTGAAAGCTTCTCTAGTAGTTCTGAAAATGACTTGATTTTCAATTCAATTAATAGACAGAGGATTTAAAATTGAAAGAGATTTTGTAGGCATCTAGTCCAACTTCTTATTTTACTTATGAGGAATCTTTCATTAAAAATATTAAGTATTTATTGTATGCAGAGCACTGTGATTTGTACTGAGAGGATAGAAAATTAAGTCAAAACAAGTACTGGCTGTCATAGAGTTTAGAGTCAAATAATGTATGACAAAAATACAAGTAACTATAAGATCTAATAATAAGTGATAGGAGCATAAAAGAAGTGCAGAATAATATGTGAAATACCCAGGAAGGAAAGGCCATTCCTAACTGAGGAAATCTTGGAAGACTTTTATTCATGATTATAGATTAGATGACCCATATACCTTTATTAGGCCTCTGAAAAATTGATTCTGGATAGTTGTTGTAGTGGTAGTGGGGTAGTAAGTAGTAGTAGTAGTAGTAGTAGTAGTAGTAGTAGTAGTAGTAGTAGTAGTAATAATAACTAACATTTATGGAGAACTTTACAATTAAAAAACATTTTATATATAGTAGGACATGGAGGAGGGGATGCCATCCTTCTTTTTCCTTTGAGAATATCCTGAAAAGAACACAACTTATGTAGTGAGACATATACACCAATTATTTGGCTTTTAAATGACTAAGAACTTGTTTGTGCTTGTTGATGTGTTGTAATAATAACCCTAAATTTTCCATTATATGGAAAACAAGTAATTTCAGGCTCATGAGATTATGTGAAAGAAAATTCTAAAATGGATTGTGGTAGTGACTGAACCTATAACTATAGGAACTGAATTTACCTTTCAAAATAGAGCTCACTATTAATGAAACTGCTCTAAGGTGTATTGTTTGAATAACAAGTCATCTAAGATCCCTGGAGTACATAGCCAACTTGATAGGACTATGAGAGCCTGAGGATACAAAGAAAAAGAATAATCTATGACTAATATTCAGAGATATTATTTCCTGAAAAACTTGCCTGGGAAATTATATATTGGAGGGAGGGCACTCTCACAGAGGGACCAAAGTCAAAATGAAAAATTTAGCCTTCAGTCTCAAAGTATCATAGAAATAAGAAGGCCTCTGATTTGATTTGGAAGAAGCAGTAAAGTGTAATGGATTAGGAATCAAGTTACTTGATTTACAAAGTATTTATTTTGCTGCTAATTTGTCATGAGGCTTTCAATAAATCATTTCACTCCCTGGGTTTCAAGGCCCTTTTCTTATCCATCAAGTGAGAGGGATCTGAAATAAACTAAACAATGTCAAAGGTATCTTACAGCCCTAATATGATTGTGGTTTGTCCTTCATTCTCGAAGAGGACCATTACATCAGGGAGTTGATGACATGACTTGCAATTAACTTTGATTTGAGTGAGGGAGGGCTGTTCAAAGTCATCAGCCTCATTTTCTCCTCCATCTGGGTTCAGTGGTCAGATATCCTTCAGGAGGACTGGAGATAGATGTAGTGGGAGACCTTGGCCCTTTTAAGCTAAGATCTTTTCAAGTTCTCACTTTGAGTGAGGTAACGTTTATTCAGTGAATAGGCCTCTTTAAGAAGGGAGTCAAGGGATGACCCCTTTAATAAAAAAAAAAATTGGGAGGGGAAGACCCTCAGGGTTGCTGGCCAAAAGAGAAACAGTTACTATTTACACTGACTCTGAGCCAGGAGGGTCCCCAAAATAACCAAGAAGTGGTGCTTGGGTAGGGAGCTATTGTCCAATCCCACTATTTTATTAGGGTTTTTCCTTCACTCATTATTCTTATAAAAATGTTCATATTACTCATGAATTATTAGAGTCAATTCAACATTCACAAGTCATCTGTTACGTGAAAAGTACTAAGCTAGTGCTGTGGATATAAAGACAAGAATGAAAAGTTCAAGCAACTACAATCTTACACATATGTTGTCTCCCCCATTAGAATACGAGGTGTCTGGGAGCACAATCTGTCTTACTGTTCTATTTGGATCTCTAGCAGTTACATTGCATTTTGCACACAGTAAATGCTTAATAAATGCTTTAAAAAATTTATTCTTGAGGAAAACAACTTGGAAAGAGATTTGGTTCCAAGGTAATATGGAAAGTCAAGTTGACTAGCATTTGAGCACAGACTAGGTTTCAGATACTGTGCTAAGTCTTGTGAATACAAGTAGAAAGGAAAATAGTCACTGAATTAAAAGAGTTTACATCCTAAAGAGGGAAGAAAATACATATGAGGGAGGTAAAAAGTAAGGGGGACACCAGGCAGGGCCATTGTAGAAAAATTCAAGGTAGAGAGTCATTAAATCTTGAAGTGAAAACATTGTCTAGCTTGAGATTCCTCAAAATGGAGGGTCTAGGGAAAACAGTCAGGTAGAGAAAAGGGCCTCTGGAGTGGAGGATATTTCTTGTATAAGAAACTCGGGGATAAGTGAACTTTCAGCATGAGGACGCTTCTGTGATAGAACATTATATCTGACTTCTGGAGGCCTCTGGAACACACAGCAACACTGTTTAGGTAGCTGAGTGGAATAAAGAATAGAGTGCTGGAACTCCAGGAGGACCTGACTTAATAGCTGTGTGACCCCAGGAAAGTCACTTCATCTCTGTCTGCCTCATTTTTCCCAACTGTAATATGGAGATAATAATGGCTCCTTCCTTCTTGTTTTGTTGTAAGGTTCAAATGAAATATTTTAAAGTTTAATACAGTGTCTGACACATAGTAGGAGCTTAATGAATCCTTTCTTCCTTCCTTTACCACAAGCCTACGCAATTGAGGGTTGTGTTGAAACTGTGAGGGCCTGAACCCAGGGGAGAACTTGAACAATTTAATCATTTGCCTTCATCAACAGATCTTTTCCCATCTACTGTTTTTCTGCTTGTATTCATTTCCTCATTGGTTAACATTTCAGGGAAAAATGATGTCATTTGTTTATTTCTGCCTCATCTTCATTCCATGTCCTTCTTATATTATGCCCTGTTCTCTTCTTCTTCATTCCAGTTTCTGGTGAATAGGTAGTCCTTCTTTTTTCTAACCCCCCTATATATACACTTGATCCCATTACTCCTTTCATCAGGAAATTACCCTTATTATTATTCCTCTTCAGCTACTGATTCTTTCCCCAATTCCTTTAAATGTGTCCATGTTTCCACTGTCTTAAAGAATAAAGTCCCAACTAGATCCTACCATCCCCACTTACAACTTCCTATATCTTTTTCTTCCTTTCCAGGCTAAACACTTGGAATGAGAAAATCATTTTTACTTGATGTCATTATTCATTCTTCTCTTAGCCTCTCCTAAGCTCTTCTGTCTTCCAAACTCATTATTTAACTGAAACTTTTCTCTTAAAATCTGTCAATGATCTCTTGATTATCACATCTAATGGCCTTCCCCCCAATCTTCACTCCTCTTGACCTTCATAGCAATTAACCCTGTTGACCTCCTCCTCCTGGATGTTTTCTATCCTCTGGTTTTTCTTGACACTTTTTTCTCCTGGTTTTCCCCCTAACTTTCCAACTACTCTTCCTCCTCCTTTACTGGATCTTCAACTATGTGACTTCTACTAACTGTCAGTGACCTCTCCTAGCCCCTCTCCTTTTCCCCTCTCTACATTCTCACTTGTCAGTCTCATCTCTTCCATGAATTCAATCTCCGTGCTGATGATTCTTAGAACTATATATCTAGCCCTAGTCTCTCCTGAGTTGTAGTACCATATCTCATGCTTTGGACATTTCATGTTGGATATCAAAATTTAAAAAAATAATGCATTAATGTCACCCTTCCCCCTGTATTCAAACCCATCCTTATTTTCCTATTCTGAACTTTCATATTGCTTTAAGGGATACTTTCATCCTTTCAGTCACCCAGGTTCACAAACAAGAACCATGGTTGCCTCCTGTCTCTAACTCATCTCACGTTTCCAAGTAGTCACCATATCTTGTCATTTCTCTCTCTACATCTCTTGCATCTATCACTTTCTCTCTACTCACAAATACCACATGAATTCAGAACCTCATTATCTCTTGTGTAGATTATTTTAATAACCTCATAATGGGCCTCCCTGCCTCAAGTTTCTTAGCATTCTGATTTATTTTCCTTACAGTTGTCAAATTGATTTTCCTAAAGCATAGTTCTGACGATGACACCTTCCCTACTAAACAAACTATAGTGGCTGCCCTATATTAAATTAAATTAAATTAAATCTATATTTAAATTAAATGTATATTTAATCGAGGATTAAATACAAATTCTTTTTTTTCTCATTTAGAGGTCTTCACAGGCTAGTCTCTTCCCACTTTGCCAATCTTCTTACATCTTACTCCCCTCTATGCACACTGTGGTCTAGCCATATTATTTGTTTACTATTCCTCACGTACTCAGTTTCCCATGTCTATGTCTTTCCTCAATGCCCATAATTCACTTTCTTTCCTCTAACTTTTAGATTCCCTGGCTTTCATCAAGACAGCTCAAACACTACTTTGTTTGGGAGGCCTTTCAGGAGTCTCTCAGCTGCTAATTCCTTCCCTCTGAGGCTATGTTTTTTCTACTCTGTATATATCTTGTGTATAACAATACATGTATATGATATTTTCCTCATTAGAATAAGGGTAATGTGTACCAGTCAGCATGGTGTGTGACAACATTGTCACTTTTCCTTTACTTCCCCAGTGCTTAGTACAATGCCTGGCACATAGTAATTGCTTAATAAGTGTTTCTTGATTGTTCAGTTTAACTTCAATTCAAGTCTTTAAATTCCTAATTTTGTTCTTTTTCAAATATAGCAATGGAAATGCCAAAAACTCTTCAATCTTAATAAATTCCAGTGGTTCCCTAGGATCAAATGCATAGAAGTACTCTCTTTGGCTTTCACAACCCTTCACAGCTTCATTTCAACCTACCTTTTTAGACTTATTATAGAGTGTTACCCTTAACATAAACTCCAGTGTAGCCAAACTTACCATGCTTTCTTTCCTCCCCAATGCTCTGTGTCCTGTTTAGAGCTTTTCCACAAGCAGTTTCTCCATGCTAGCATTCATTATTTCCTCATCTCCACCTCTCAGAATCCCTAGCTTACTTCAAAGTTCAGCTAAGCATCACCTTCTATGAAAGGTCTTTTTAAAATCCCCTTAGCTACTAATGTCCACCCACCCAATTACCTTGAATTTATTTTCAATATACATATGTTTATATATATTTCTGTCCTCGGAGGAACATGGGCTCTTTGAGAGCAAACCATCCACTAACCAGCTGCCACTAAAAGACAGGTAAACTTGAGAGCCTGAAAGTGACAGTACCCTTAGACCACTTAGAATTTATATTTCTAACCCAGTCTTCAAATTCATCATCCAGGAAAGCCATCCCTATAGAGATATGACTTGGCATCTGCTTCTGCAGGTGCTATAGACCCTGCCTCCTTAGCAGCCACAATGCCTGAAGACCCAGAAAAGAAACTACTTTGAACCAAAGTCCTTGGCACTGTCAAACTGTTTGATATCAAATGATCTTAGAGTAAAAGCACTGCCATCTGCTTTGCTGCTACACTGTAAGGACCATTGAGTCTTCCTCTCTGACTCACAACTGTAAACTCCTGTGAATGCTGTCTTGTGGACGATTAATCCATTTTAATTGATTATCTACTTATAGAATCATAGTAGACTAATAAGTGTATAAAACTTTGTGCATGTTGATAGGGCATTAGTTCCAGCCATCTTGTCTGCCAGCTAACTTCTCTATTTTTGCATAGCTGAGCTCCTGCAGAACTCAGTTAATAGGTTAAGTTTCTGCTTTCTAGTAAAATCCTCTGGTAAGCGTAGTTCAAAGACTTATAGGTCATAGTGACCATAGGTCAACGAGGGCTGGAAAATCTTCATGCCCTGAGTGCTGTTCCCCATTCCTGTGAAAGTTCCTTGTTTCTGAAACCAGACAGTTTTCCATGGTGACAATGGCAATCCCAAAATATTCTAACAAAACAGGAAGAGTAAATGCCCATGAGAATCAATATCATATTCTTCAACTTGGGATCAGTGTTTCCCATCTGTTGTTTATGTTCCCCATTCTAATGTTCCTCATTTATGTCTATGAAAATGCTCTGTAATTTCAATTTGGAGTCTTTGGCTACTGAGGAGTCATTGACCTCATTTATTGACAGTTGCTGTCACTGCTAATAAATTGATCATGTTCAAAGCTTTTTACCTCCATTTTCCTTATTCATAGATTTTTAATCATAAAAGTTTCTCCCATTAGAAAGTGAGCTTTTTAAAATAAAGGACCGTTCTATGTTTTAATTTATGTCCCTAGTGCCTAGAACAAGATTTTATATGTAGCAAGTGGTTAATAGATGCTTTTCATTCATTCATTTTTGTCATACCTTTAATGGTTGACACAAGATTGATTGGTATATTAAAGGAAGTACTCTTCTACAGTCCCCTAATCCTTATGCTCTCCTCTTGATGACTTGTGTGAAGAGAATGTTAAATACAGAGTTAGAAAGACCTGGATTCAAATCCCTCCTCAGAAACTTGTTAGCTATGTGACGATGGACAAATCATAGCACCTATTTGTATAAGTTCTTTTTCTGTAAGATGCTTGGGGGAGGGGTACTAGATAGCATTTTAGATTCCTTCATTCACATTTTTCTAAATTTTATTTTTCTAATTTGACCAAGTAATTGTAACTATGTTCAGAAGGGTAGGGAGAAAGTGTAGTGATTTCAGTGTCTGAGGTAGAAAATATGTCTGTGATGAAGATGGTTGTTTATTATTATTATTATTAGTAGTAGTAGTAGTAGCAGTAGTAATAGAAGTAGTACTGAGGGAGAGTATATGATTTATAACTTCATATACTCTATGTATAATTTTATATGTTAATACATTTCTATTTTATTTTATCCAAAAGACATTCTTATTTGTTGGCATATGACTATGCATTAAAGAAGTGTTGAATGAGGAAAGAAAATAACACTTTTATAGGATCATTAATTTACATCTGGAAGGGACCTTGGAGGTTATCTAATCTAATCCCTCAGTTTCTCAATGGAGGAATTGAAACCACTAGAAGTTAAGCAATTTGTCCACAGTTACACAAGCAGTAAATGGTAAAGATGGAATTTAATCCAAAATCCTCTAACTCCAAATCTCGTGCAGCTTTTACTGTAGCACCCCAAAATGATCTTGCAAACAATCTGACCTAATGGAAAGAACATGAACCTTAGTGTGATCTGCTGCTTTGACACCAATTATCTATATGATTTTGAGCAAATTTGGGACCAGATAATTTCCAGTATTACTTCCAACCTCAAATACTGTAATCATTCCAGATAAAGGAATCTACATGTAAGTTGGTTTCAGTATAAGAGTGATGATTTACTTTCAGCTGGGAGGATCAGGCAAGGTTTAATGTGGAAAGTGACGATTGAGTATGACCTTGAAAGCCACTTAATAGCTATATGATCTGAAAAGCAAGTTGCTTAACTTCTATGGGCCTCAGTTTCTTCAACTACATAGTGAAAGAATTGGAAAATTATTTTCTCTATTTGCAACACTTTATAAAGCTAAGACATTTATTTTAATTCAGGAAAAGCCAGACATCTCTGAGTCATTGCTTATCTCTTTTGAGACACTTGGAAATGACTCGTTGAATGTATTCTGTTTTCTGTTAATGGAAGTCTTTGTAGTGAGGAGTCCAGGGAATAGAATTTGTCATTATTCTAGAGGACAAATATGTATGTTTACAAAGTTTTGTTAAATGATTTTGTTAAATGCTTTTAACTTTGTATGAGGTGACTAGTCAATTCATTGCAGTGGTATAGCTAGAGATCATGCCCACTCTGAAAAATTAAGAGTCAGAGTGAGTCAGAGTCAGTTTATGTTGCCCTATAAAGGCTTTGTATGTCCATATTCTTATGTATGTCTAACTTATAGATAATTGGTTTGAAGGGATGCATTGATTAATATCTCTGGAGTCATATCTGTTTCTTTTTCAAGGGAGACTATTATTCCTGTCTTGAAGGGAGCAGGAGAAGGCACACAAGACTGGACATTCTGTTGTCCTTTGAGAGAGAGGTGTCAGATTATAATTATGTCTCTCCACTTTCCAGCTCCCTTGTCACTTTTTTCTAGGCAAATCTACTTCTCTTCTTCTACAGTACTGCTGAAGCTCTTTAATCTTACAATTACTTTTAAAAGGATGCTATGAAAACCTGGAGAGCTATATCATCAATGTGTCAAAAGAAGAAAAGCTTATAAATCTGGATGACTTTAATACCCAACCAGGTGCAGAGGATCACACATGTCAGGCAGTCCTTGGGAGTAATGGAGTTGGAAACAATAGCAACAATCACTTACCACTGTAGACTTGGAAATCTCAACACTGTCTTCCATTTACCTAAATACAATAAAATTTTGTGAATGCACCCTCACAGCAAACATTGGCATTTAATAGACTATGTCATTGTAAAGAGAAGAGCCAGATAGGATGTGAGAGTGATAAGGGTGATGTGTGGTATAGAGTGCTGGACCAATCATAGACTTTTCCTCTCTAAGCTAAATATTCACATTCAACAAAAGTGGTTGCCCTAAGTCAAGATGACTACCAGAAAACTTAATGTCAATAGATTAGAGTGCTTCTTCAAATGTGAGCAGTTCATTGCTAACTTGGAGGGAAAGCTGAGCCAACACACAGTTGGCAACACTGGAACAGAAAAGGACTGGAGAGCTTTCAGAGATCTGATGTAAAGCACTGCATTTATTAATTTGGGTGAGAACACTCACAAACATCAAGATGGTTTGACAAAATAATGAGGAAATTCAAAAGGTACTAAATGTAGAACAAAAGTTTTACAAGGTTTACCAACAGAATAGTTCATTTGTCTCTAAGAAGTCAGTGTTTAACTATCAAAAATTGTTGTGTTTGTCCTTCACTGCCAAAGAAGACCATGCCATCAGAGACATGATGACATGACTTACATTTGACTTTGTTTTGAGTGAGGGAGGGCTCTGCAGGTCACCAGCCTCACTTTTCCTCCAGAGCCATGTGAATCCACCGACTAGATATTCATCAGGAAGACTGGCAATGACCCAGGATGCACTGGGAGACCTTGGCCCCCTTCAGGCACTCACTTAGGGTGAGGTAACACCCATTCATTGAATAGACCTGTTTAAGATGTAGCTAGGGGATGGCCCCCCTTTAATGAGGCAAAGAAAAAGAAAGACATCAGGCTGGGAGGGAGACAGCAACAGTTACTACTGATAATCACTCTTAAGCCAAGAGGTCTCGAAGAGAGCCCTTATGCAGGGGCCTAGTATTATCCAATGTATGAGCTTCAGAGTACAGTAGGTTTAAGGTTTTGGGAAGGTAAGGCAAAGGAAAGGAAAGGAATCTAGCCAGTAAAACCCAAGTTAACTGGACATCTTCTGGTCATCCAAATTTACTTTCCTTTGGAGAGGAGGGAGAGACAGACAGGAGAGGAGAAGCTGAGTTACCCAGCTAGCTGGGTCCACATTCAGGCAGCTGTGTCTACTCACAGATAATTGTGTTTGTCCTTCATTGCCAAAGAAGACCAAAAGTAAAGTATAACCAAAGGTTAGAGAGATGCAGATTCTTGGGTCAGTAAGAAAATAGATGAAAATTAGTTTTACATTGATACTAACAATCAAATCACCTTAAGATTCCCTGAAAGCTATTTATGGACCAAAGAACTATGGTGCATCTCAGCTACTCAGTGCTGATAGAGTCACATTGATTGGCAAGAAGGACATGATCATGGAAGAAGGACTGAACACTTTCATCATGTTTTCAACAGACCATCATCAATCAATGTTGACGTCATTAGTCATATACATCTGGTTGAAGTCAATCATTTTCTTGCCAAACTTCCTACTGACAAAGAGGTTTTGAATGTCATTAGGTTTCTCTTGGCAAAATGCTTGGTGCTGATTCTGTTCCAGCTGAGATTTACAAGACAGGGGTGGGGGGTGTCCAGTGCTCACACCAAAGCAGATGGAAATTTTCTGCTTATATGGCAAGAGGGAGTTATCCCCCAGAAGTTCAACGGTGCCTCCATTATCCATCTCTATAAAGGAAAGACAAATAGATCATTCTGTGACAATCACAGGACAGGACTCTCTCTTCATAGTTACTGGGAAGATTCTTGCCAGAGTTCTCCTTATAGGCTGGTCCTTTAACTGGAAGATGATCATCTACCTGAGAGTCAATGTAGCTTCAGAAAAAGCTGAAAAATGGTTGATATGGTGTGGACTACTTGACAATTCCAGGAGAAATGTACAGAGGTCTGTATACAACATTTGTTAATCTGACCAAGGCCTTTGATACCATCAATCATGAGAGCTTGTGGAAGATTAGTTGTCTGGAGAAATTCATCAGTATTGTACATCAGCTTCATAACAGCAAGCTTGTCCAGGTCCTGGCTAATGGACAGTGCTATTGAACTTTCCCAGTCACCAATTTTGTAAAGCAGGGATGTGTGCTTTCTCCTTTCTTTTTAGCATGATGTTTTCAGTGATGTCCTTAGACACCTTCAAAGAGAATGAAAATGATGTCAAAGTCTGCTACTGTAATGACAATAAATTATTTAATTTGAAAAAAGCTGTAAGTCAAGTCCAAAGTAGAGGGAGAATTGGTGCATGACTTTTTGTAGGGTAGAGGGTTTGGGAAAATTTTCACTTCTGTGTTATTCACTATATCTGCATATTCAGTACTAATCATGGCTTGACAATTAATTTCAAGAATGTCCTCCAGCAGCCAGCACCCTTCTCTCCATTTGTTGTAACCAGTGGTTCCATGTAAGAAAATGATGAGGTTGACACAACTCTTGTCAGAACTGGCTCAGTGTTTGAGAGGCTCTGAAGAAGTGTGAGAGAAAAGTTGTATTAGACTGCCTAGCAAACTGAAGATCTACAGAGTCCTTGTGCTGACTTCATTGTCGTATGTTTATAAAACCTGGACAGTATACTAGTGCCATGCTAGGCAACTAAATCACTTCCATTTGAAATGTCTTGGGGAAATTCTGAAAATCACCTGACAAGATAAGGTACTAGATAGTGAGTGACTCTCTAGAGTTGAGTTGCCAAGTATTCAAACTCTACTGCAGGAAGTACATCTCTGATGGGCTGGCCACATTGTTAGAATGTCAAAAGTAGGTTTGCCTAAAAGACTGTTTTATGGAGAACTAACACAAGCAAAGTGCCCACATGGAGGTCAGAAGAAGTAATACAAGAATACTCTCAAGGTGTCTATGAAGAACTTTGGATTCAAATAGGAGACATGGGATACACTGGCTCAGGACTGTCTACCCTGGTGTGTCTGCATCAAAGAAGACATTGTACTCTATGAGCAAAGAAGAATTGCAGCTTAAATGAAACATGAGATGTGCAAATTTAGAGGCATCTCCATTTGAAATGGCATAAATGCAATTTATGCCTAACCTGTAGTTGAGTCTTCTAACCTCATGTTAGTCTGGTCAGCCACAGTTGGACATGCTTGATCCCCACACAGATGTCATTTTGGTCCTCTACAAGAATGAGGCACAACAATCAGTCAACAATTCCTTTCCTTAATCTGCAATCAGATTAAATTATCCTTTTCTTTGTTCCTCCCACTGGCTATTCCCTATACCTCAAATATATTCCCATCTCACCTCTATGTCATAGAATTTTTCTTCTACTTCAGTTTTTCTTCTACAACTGAAGCATAACCTTTGCTCATCTGCATCAGAACACTCACAAACATCAAGACTGATTTGATGAAAATGATGGGGAGATCCAGAAGCTGCTAAATTAAAAACAAGAACTCCATAGGATTTACCAGCAGAATAGTTCATCCATCTCTAAGAAGGCACCATTTAACTCCATCAAAAGCAAAGTACAAGGAAAGCTTAGAGAGATGCATCATTCCAGGTTCGCTAAGAAGGCAGATGAAATTCAGTTTTATGCTGATAGTAACAGTCCAAATGATTCCCTGAAAGCTATTTATGGACCAAAACCCTATGCCACATTGATTAGTGATAAGAACATAATTCTAGAAAGATGCGCTGAACACTTCCATAGTGTTCTCAACAGACCATCATCAATCAATGCTGAAGCCATTGCCTGTTTACCTCAGGTTGAAGTCAATCCCTCATTAGCTGAACTTCCAACTGAAGAAGAGGTTTTGAGGGCCATTAGGCTCCTTTTATGTGTCAAATAACCTGGTGTTGATTCTATTTCAGCTGAGATTTACAAGAGAGGGGGAGCATTGCTCATACAAAAGCTGACTGAAATTTTCCAGGTTATATGGCAAGAGGAGGTTATCCCCCAGGAGTTCAAGGATGCCTCCATATTCGATCTCTATAAAGGTAAAGGGAACAGATAGTCCTGCAATAATCATGGGGTGGGGCTCTCTTTTAGTCTTTGCTTGTAAAATTCTTGCTAGAGTCCTCCTTAATAGGTTGATCCTTCACCTAGAATATGGTCATATACCCGAGAGCCAGTGTGGCTTCAGAAAGGAGTGAGGAACAGCCGATATGATGTTTGCTGCTTGACAACTCCAGAAGAAATGCCAGGAGCAGAACAGAGGTCTGTACACAATGTTTGCATATCTGACCAAGGCCTATGACACTGTTAGTCATGAGGATTTATGGAAAATTTAGTTGCCCAGAGAAGTTCATCAGCACTGTATGTCAATTTCATGATGGCATGTTTGCCCGGGTTCTGGATAGTGGACAATGCTCTCATGCCTTCCCTGTCATCAATGGAGGGAAACAGGGCTATGTGCTTGCTACCACGCTTTTTTAGTGTGATGCTTTCAGCCATGTTGTCAAATGCTTTCAATGAGGAAGAACATGGCATCAAGGTCAACTACCATGCTGATGATAAGTTCTTCGATTTGAAAAGGCTACAAGCCAAGACCAAAGTGGAGGGAGTGTTGGTGCATGATTTTCTGTTTGCAGATGATTGTGAACTCAATGAAGCCTCTGAAGCTGAGATGCAATGAAGTATGGATCAATTCTGCACTGCTTGTGCTAATTTTGGACTAATAATTAACACCAAGAAAACACAGGTGCTCTATCAGCCACCTCCACACCATTCATACATGGAATCATCAGTTACAACAAATGAAGAAGTTTTGAATGCTGTGGATAAGTTCACTTACTTTGGTAGTGTACTTTCCAGGGATGTACATATTGACAATGAGGTTGATGCATGCATTGCCAAAGTTAGCTCAATGTTTGGGAGGCTCCAAAGAAAAGTTTGGGAGAGAAGAGGTATTCGACTGGCTACCAAATTGAAGGTCTACAGAGCCGTTGTGCCTGCAAAACATGGACAGTCTACCAGTGCCATGCCAAGAAACTGAATTGCTTCCTTTTGAACTGTCTTAGGAAGATTCTGAAGATCACTTGGCAGGATAAGGTACCAGACACTGAGGTCCTTGCTCAAACTAAATTGCCAAGCATTCAAACTATGCTTTAGAGAGTGCAACTCGGATAGACTGGCCATGTTGTTTGAATGCAAAATGTATGCTTATCAAAAAGATGGAGAACTCACATGGGGCAGGCAATGGTGATCAGAAGAAGCTGCATTTAAACCCACCCCTCTGTCTATGTATTTCCTTTCTAGATGATATAAAAAGTACAGTTCTCAAGAGTTATAAATATTCTCTTCCCTCATAGTGAGGTAAACAGTTTGCCCTTATTGAATAACATATTTTTTTCTTTCCTGTTTGCCTTTTTATGCCTTTCTTGAGTCTTGTATTTGAAGATCAAATTTTCCTTTGAGCTAATCTTTTTATGAAGTAAGTCTGGAATTATCCTATTTCATTGAATGTCCATCTCCTTCCCTGAAAAATTATGCTCAGTTTTGCTGGGTAGTTGATCCTTGGTTATAATCCATTGTCTTATGGAATATCATATTCCAAATCCTCTGATCTTTTAATGTAGAAACTGTGAGGTCCTGCATAATCCTGACTGAGTTTCCATGATATTTGAACTGTTTCTTTCTAGTTGCTTGCAGTATTTTCTCCTTCATCTGGTAATTCTAGAATTTGTCTACAATATTCCTTGGTGTTTTCAAATCAGGATCTCTTTCAGGAGGTAATCAGTGGATTCTTTCAATGATGATTTTATCCTTTGGTTCTAGGACCTCAGAGTAGTTTTCCTTGATGATTTTTTGAGATGCTGTCCAGGTTCTTTTCTTCATCATGGCTTTCAGGAAGCCCAATAATTCTTAAATTATCTCTCCTGGATCTTTTTTCCAGGTTAGTTATTTTTTCAATGAAGCATTTTATGTTTTCTTTTATTTCTTTATTCTTTTGATTTTGTTTGACTGATTCTTGATGTCTCATAGAATCATTAGCTTCCATTTACCTAATTCTAATTTTTAACAAATTATTTTTTGCAGTTAGTTTTTGTACCTCATTTTCCATTTGGCTAATTCTACTTTTTTAAGGAGTTGTTTTCTTCAGTGTACTTTCCTCCCTATTTTGTCAGTTGCATTTTTAAAGGAATTGCTTGATTTTTCTTCTATTTCTCTTATTTAACTTTAAAAATCCTTCCTCCTGAGCACTTCTAAGAAGGCTTTTTGGGTTTGACACCAGTTCACAATCCCTTTTGAAGTTTTGGGTGTGGGTATATTGACCATGTTGTTCTCTCCTGAATTTTTATTTTTATCTTTTTAGTAACCAATATTTCCCCATGGTCATTGTTTTTATTTGTTGCCTTTTGCTTATGTTGTTTGCCTTTTTTCTGGCTTTTAAAATTTATCTCTGCTTCTGGGACACAGGGGTACTATCTGACTTCTTGTGCTGTGGGCTAGAGGCCTAGTTACTGATTTTGCGTGCAGGGTTCTTAGGTTCTGGTGACTTGAGATTTTAGTGGTCTAGTAGTTTACCTGGTGCTGAACTGAAGCTGGTAGTGGTGATTGGTGTGTGCCTGGTGTTGGTGTTTGCTTACTATTCCATCCTGGGGCTCAGGATCTTCCACCGGTCTGCTGAAGTGGGGCCTGCCATTGGCTTGCTGGGATGCCTCCCATCCTGCACTAGTCCCCTTCAGCCAGAGAAAGAGGGACGTTTCCCATTAATCCCCCTAGCCTCCTGAGCTAAAAGTCTGCTATATGATATCTCTCTGCAGGGTCTACTATTCCAGGATTTTTCCAGGGGTAATATCCTCTGGGTTTTTCAAGTTCTGTAAGGGAGGGTGAAAGCTACTTATTGCTTACTCTCTCATCTTGGCTCCCAGAAGTTTAAATAGATTGCTTTCTTTTCTTTTTTTTAATATACAAATTATTTATTTTTCAAATCTTAATGTTCACTTCCACAAGAATTTGAATTCAAAATGTTCTTCCCATATCTCCCCACCTTTCACCTCAGGACAGCATGCACCCCCATCCATCCTTTCCTTCAGTCTGTCCTCCCTTGCCCACCCTTCTTCCATCCCCCTTCCCCTCTATTTTACTGTAGGGCAAAATAGATTTCTATACTCCATTGCCTGTATAGCTTAATTTCCAGTTGCATGATAAACAATTTTTAACATTCATTCTTAAAGCTTTGAGTTCCATATTCTCTCCCTCCCTCGCCCCCCACCCTCATTGAGAAAACAATACAAAGCACTTCTATAAGTTATGTTGTAAAAGACCAAGCACCTTTCCCTCTGTCCTATCCTGCTCTTCATTTATTCCATTCTTTCCCTTGACTTGTCCTCCCACAATAGTGTTTGCATCTGATTATCCCTTTCCCCAATTTGTTGTCCCTTCTATTACTGTCCCTCTCCTATTCCCTTCCCTCTTGCCTTCCTGCAGAGTAAAATAGATTTCCATATCCAATGGAGTGTGTGTTATTCCCTCCTTAAGCCAAATCCCATGAGAGTAAGGCTCAATTATTTCCTTTCATCTCCAGCCTCTTTCTCTTCATTGTAGAACTCTTTCTTTCTTCTTGTATGTGAGATGATTTGCTATATTCTACCTCTCCCTTTCTCTTAATCCTAGTACATTCAATTCAACAGTAAATTGATTTATTTTAGGTATTCTCCCTTCATATTCAGCTCACCCTGTACCCTCTGTCTATGTGTGTATGTACATATACATACATGTACATATACATACCCCTACACATATATAACATAAACATAAATACATACTTCTACACACCTACATATATGTGTGTATATGTGTTTATATATATAGTGTATATATATATATTCCCTCTAACTACCCTAATACTGAAAAAGGTCTCATGAGTTACAAGTAACATCTTTCTCTGTAGGAATGTAAACAGTTCAACTTTAATGAGTTTCTTAAGGTTTCTCTTTCCTGTTTACCTTTTTCATGTTTCTCTTGATTCTTGTATTTGAAAGTCAAATTTTCTATTCAGCTCTGGTCTTTTCAACAAGAATGCTTGGAAGTACTCTATTTCATTGAAATTCCATTTTCTCCCCTGAAGTATTATACTCAGTTTTGCTGGGTAGGTCATTCTTGGTTTTAATCCCATCTCCTTTGACCTCTGGAATATCATATTCCACACCCTTCAATTCCTTAATTAGTGTAGAAGCTGCTAAATCCTATGTCATCCTGATTGTATTTCCACAATACTTAAATTGCTTCTTTCTAGCTGCTTGTAATATTTTCTCCTTGACCTGGGAACTCTGGAATTTGGCTACAATATTCCTAGGAGTTTTTCTTTTATTGTCTCTTTCAGGAGGTGATCAATGAATTCTTTCCATTTCTATTTTACCCTCTGGTTCTAGAATATCAGGGCAGTTTTCCTTGATAATTTTTTGGAAGATGATATTTAGGCTCTTTTTTTTTATCATGGTTTTCAGGTAGATGAATAATTTTTAAAGTATCTCTTCTGGATCTATTTTCCAGGTCAATTGTTTTTTTCCAATGAGATATTTCACAATGTTTTCTATTTTTTTTCATTCTTTTGGTTTTGTTTTACAATTTCATGGTTTCTCATAAAGTCATTAGCTTCCATCTGCTCCATTCTAATTTTTAAAGAACAGTTTTCTTCAGTGAGCTTTTGACTTTTGGCTAATTCTGATTTAAAAGCATGAGTCTCCTCATTGATTTTTTGGATCTCTTTGGTCATTTGGGTTAGCCTATTTTTTAAGGTATTATTTTCTTCAGCTTTTTTTGGGTCTCCTTTAGCAAGCTGTTGGCTCTCTTTTCATGATTTTCTTGCATTGCTCTCATTTCTCTTCCCAATTTTTCCTCTACCTCTCTTACTTGATTTTCAAAATCCTTTTTGAGCTCTTCCCTGGTCTGAGACCATTGCATACTTTTTTTTGGATATAGAATCCCTGACTTTTATGTCTTCCTCTTATGGTATGCTTTGTTCTTCCTCATACAAAAGGATGAAAGAGAATAGCTGCTCACCAAGAAAGTAACCTTCTGTAGCCATATAATTCCCCCTTTTGGGGCATTTTTTCCCAGCCAGTTACTTGACTTTTGAGTTCTTTGTGGAGGGTATACTCTAGGGCCCTGTAAGTTCTTAGTTCCTCCAAAGTTACACAATCAATGGAGAGGAATTTACTCCTATCTTGGCCTGTACTCTGGTCTGGGAGCAATCACAAGCACTCTTTTTTGCCCAGGATCTGTGAGTAGGATTCCCTCCTCAGAGCCTCCTACAGCTCCACCATGACAGTGCTCCTCCTCACCCCAGGATCACCATTCAGGAGTCAGACCCAGATTGGCCTGCTCAATTCCTCCAAGGTCTTTAGATTGAGAGCTCCAAAAATGGATGCTACTGCCACCCTGGGGCCAAGGCTGGGGCTGGACCCTACTCCCTTCTCACCCACCAGAAGGAACTTTTCCACTGATCTTTGAAACTATCTTTGGCATTTGTGGGTTAAGAAAACTGGGAACCTCAGCTGCCACCTGTGATTCTGTGCCCAGAAGTCTGCTCCAGTCCTCTCTGTGCCAAACAGCCAAGGCTGGGCTGTGCTCTACTCTGGGCCAGGTGTGATAGACCTTTCCTCTCAGCTTTCCATGCTGTCTTGAGCTGGAAATGTCTCTCACCCTGTCATGTTGTGGCTTCTTCTGCCCTAGAATTTGCTTAGAGTAATTTTTTTTACAGATATTTTTTATGGGCTATGGGGAGAGAGCTAGAACAGGTCCATCTTTCTCCTCTGCCATCTTGGCTCCCTAAATAGGTTACTTTCAAACATTCTGTCTGTGGGCTGATAGCTCCAAGAGCCTATCCTCATTTACTTAATGAAGTCTTGTAAGACTGAATTAATTTTCTTGACTGTCTCCTGCTAAGTCCATTCCCCCTTCCAAATAATAATGAATAATGATGTAGTGTTTCAAAGTTTAGGAAATGCTTCATGGACAGTATCTTATGTGAGAGGTTTGATAACACTATAAGTTAGGTTCTAAAGATATTATTCTACTTTGTTATGGTACAAATCAGGAAACTGTCTCAGAGAGATTAAGTGACTCCTCCATGGTCACATAAATTAATAGGTGGCAGAGGCATGATGTGAATTATGATCTCTTTTATTTCAGTTTTAACACTGGCTCCACTATACCTCTTCAAAGTTTCTCTGAATTGTGCCCCATTTCTTCTACACAGGTAGAGGATGGAAGACAAAGGAAGCTGTACAAAATGATTTTACAAATATCATTTAATTTGATTCCATAACAACCTTCCTACGAGATAAGTGCTATGATTATGCTCATTTTACAGAGGAGGAAACTCTGGCAGACAGTAATTAATTGACTTGCCTAGAATCACACCATTAATGTCTAAAGCTGTATTTGATGTAAAGTGTTCTCAACTCCAGGTCCAGTACTCTCCATTCACTGTGCCACCAGCTGCCTCATATTACCTTATGCTTTTTCTAACATCATCAAGCTCATAGTTTCTTATAGCACAGCAGTATCCTATCACAGTCATAAACCACAACTTGTTCAGTCACGCCCCAACTGATGGGCACCTCCCAAAGAATAAAAAAAATTAAAAAGTTACATTGCAACTTTAATAAATATTTAAAAGGAACATGGCCATGAGCAAATCATTTCACTTCTCAGTGAGTCCAAACAATGTTCTAAGACCATAAATTACACTTGCAAATATTTGTACTGGTCAAGGGAGTTTCTGCATGGGGACAAGTGAATTGGATGAATTCTGATGAATAATATGAAATGAGAGGTGTGGACCAAAACAACCTTGGAGTTTGGGAGTGACACACTTTTAATCAGGTGTGTGCCCTTCAGATCATATAATTTTCTTAGCTGTCTCCTGTCAAGCTTGTCCCTTTTTCTTTCTGTATAATAATGAGTAATTATGTAGAGTTTTAAAGTTTATGAAATGTTTCATGGATAGTTGGAACTGTTTGATAACACCATAAGTTAGATTCCAAAAGTATTATTCTTCATTACTCTGACACAAATTAGGAAGTTAGCTCGGATGGATTATGTATCTCCTTCATGGTCACAGAGCTCATAGGTGGCAGAAGTGCATAGTTTGCTGCTTCCTCAGCACTGGCTGAAAATGTTGATCCCAGATCTGCCACTAACTTGCTATATGTTTGGGCAAGTCACTTCTCCTCCCTGTGCCTCAATTTCCTTATCTATAATTTGATGAGATTTGAATAGGTAGTCTATAACACTTTGTGTTCTAAAATTATTTGTTCAAAGGATGCTTCTGGAATATTTTAATTTCTATGATTCTGTGATTCTACACAGACTATGTCCCTTGAGTATAGAACTGTGAGACATGGTAATGGACTTGACACCTTTTAGTCTAATGATACCAAGCAGACCAGTGCAGTTGACCATATAAGTACATCTCTGAGAATGTCAGGAAAAATGGCACTTGGCAATTGCCCAGAGCTCAGGATATGGTTGAACAGGGATTATCACTCTAGGCTACATGACACAGGGACTTTCCAGTGATAACCTGTAGATCTGTCAAATGCAAGCACATGTCCCTGTCCCATCGATCATAGACAACTTTTTTTTTGAACAAAAAAAGACTTTTTGGAACTTTTTATCCTTTGGGATCAAAGTAGTACCCCAGAGTTCAATATTAAATAATTTTTTAAAAGCCATCAATTTGAACTTCTGTATGTACCTGACTTTAATTTATAATCTTTAGGGCAGAGTCAGGTTAAGACATCAATGTGTCCCAGTCAAAGTGTGAACTCTGTCTCTTGTGTACTGCTCTACCAGGCGCTTCGAGACTTCCCTGTAATATAAGTAACTTGACTTTTCACACAATAAATGGAGGGGAGTAACAATACAGACTCGTCTAGAATAAAAATGCAAATGTACATGTACATGTACGTGTGTGCATATGTGTGTGTGTGTGCACGTGTGTTTACCCCTTTCCACCTTGCTCCATCTCAGATTTTGTGAATCAGTTGAGAAGGCTAGAGCTGGAGTTAGGAGAGGCCTAGGTCTGAATGCCTCTTGAATTTACTGTGTGTGACACTGGACAGTCTAGTTCACTTCATTGAACCTCATTTTCCTCATCTAGAAAATGAAGACTTTTAAAGGTTTTTCCAGGTTTATCTATGAAATTCTGAAACTGCATAAACTATTTGAGGTGAGTTTGTTTATCTATGAGAATAAGAATACTTAGATTACCCAACTCATAGGCTTGTTTAATAATAACAATGATCTTTATTATTACTACTATTAAAATGATTATTATCACATCTTGGCTACCTCCAGCCTTAGCTCTTCTATGGGGTTATAGGTGAATGAAAGAGACCACTCAGTTACTCACTGCCTGGCCCATACTAGATGTATAAAAATGGCTGTTGACTGATGCTGATTAAATCATTGGCTATCATTGTCATTAGATGAAATTTACCTGAGATTCTCCTTTCTCCCCAAAGCTTTCCTGAATAGACAGGAACTATTTTGGGATCCTTCCCAGCTTGTCAGCTTCTCTGCCATCTCTAGCTCATAGCAATGCAGACTTGTTTCAGCCTTTAAAATGTTTGGTCTCGCAGACAGTTATTCTGGGATTCTGGTTGCAATGAGTTTACATACTCTCTCAAGCTGACTCACTCCACAACTGAGCTTATATTGTGGATGCCAGGGTTGCTCATCTTCATTTCCTGATACCCCTCATCAGAGAACAGTGTCCTGAACTCTTGTTGTCATACAGACTTGACCATGAAACAATTTGGGACTGCTATATTTAACATCAGTTCAGTTGACTTCAGGGAGACAGAAACTTGACAAAGGGAGACATTCTTGACAAATGAATCATAGAGGGTTCTCTTTCTTTTTCCTATTCTCAATCAGCTGGTTGGAATGAACTCTCAAACTTTTTTCTTCTGCTTGTTTCCTCATATTTCATGTTATAATCCATAAACCTAATCTAATTAGATCTTACTAGTCTAATGTTGCTTATAAAATACTTTTGGTCCTTGAGATTTCAAAAATGTAACCAAGCTTTTGAGCTAACCTTAAATGGGGATTAGGAGTGTATACATTTCCTTCAATTCACATAAAATGCAAGAGATCAAAGTATAAGTTCAGTGAATGTATACAGCTAACACACTGTTGCTAATAAGCTATGTCACATTTTGAAGCAGTTACTTAAGATCTCTGAGGCTCAACTTTCTCTTCTTTAAAATGGGGTTTTTAGCTATGTCATCATAAGGAACATACAATGGGTCACAAATCCATTTGGGCATTTGAGTATCAAGTTATGTGGAAATAATAATGCCCTATCAACTTCACCTTTGTTTCTGACTGATTATTTTTATTATATTTTTATAAATAGATTTATTGACACTCTGTTTTTACATTTCAGCCATTTCTAGTGTACCCTCTCTCCCACTTTAACACATTCCTGAAATTGAACATTCTGTAGTAACAAATACTTAGGCAGAAACAGCTCACACAAGGATCTTGTCTAGCAATATATGACCCACTTGGTCCTTGTAGTTCCCCACCTCTATGCTGACAGGTAGGGGTTACATATCAATACCTCATCTCTAAGAACAAAGTTTGGACATTTAGTGTTCTTTATATGCCATTGTTGTAGTCCTTGCATGTAGTGTTCTCCTGGTTCTTATGTTACACAGTACCAAAAGCACTGCAGTTGGAGGACATGAGTTCAGATCTCATCTCTGACACTTAATACCTGTCTGACTGGTTGGGAAGTCCTTTAGACTTCTTTTGTTATCAGTTTCCTCATTTATAAAACGAGGGAATCAGACTCAGTGGCCTCTAAGATCTCTTTAGCTCTCCCTTTCTAGCTAACCATACTTTTTCACTCTGTATCAATTTATACAACTCTTCTCATATTTTTCTAAATCCCTCATGTTCTTAATTTCTTGCTGGACATTAGTATCCCATCACATTCATTTGTAAATTCAGCATTGTTTTCTTAGTCATTCTTCAACAGATACTCACTAGACAATGTACTTTTAAAGTGCTTTGAAAAGCAAAAATTCTGTACAGATATGATGTCTTCTGTGATTCTGTGAGTTGAGACAATTTCAGCCAACCTCTGATTCATAGCCCTGTGTAATCAGGAAACAGAGACATTTTTTGAGGCATTTGTAACTATCTTTACTATTGTCACCACAATCTAAGTTAGGTTATCCCTATTACCTTTTTCTTAATAATTGCAACATATTAAAGGTAAAAAAAATCTGAGGTAAGGGCTCAAAGACTGTTTCTGTTAGCCTCATGATGGGCTGGAGAGGCTAGATTTAGGTTTCTCTCTCTTGGGCTGGAAAGTATCATGCAGTTTGCAAGGAGAGGATGCTAACTCTCAAAGACTCAGTTACCTTGGAGATTAGGGAGATCTTAGCCACTTTCCCTGGGGATAAATCTTCTTGCAGTTAGTAATAAGGAGGAATCAGACTTTACCCTATAAAATAATATTTCTGAGGCAAGGACGATGACAGATTAACCACAACCTTGTGATATGGCAGGAAAGCCAGGTCAACAAGTATTTTAAGAAGTAACTTCCATATGCCAGGCACTGAGTTGAAAGCTGAGAAGGTGCAAAGAGAATAGGAAACAAAGAAAAATTAGCTTTCCTGTCTCTTCTCCTCCCTATCCTCCCCCCCAAGATACTGAGTGAAGGCTGCTTCTCAGGGATCATTAATGAGTTAATAATGGCTTCCATTTATAGAGTACTTTAAAAAAATACTCTTAAAAGAATTAAGGCGATTTGTTCAAGGGCACACAGCTGGGAAGTATCTGAGACAGAATCTGATTTCAACTCTACCTGACGGCTGCATTAGAATAAAAGCTGGAATAAAGGACTTGAGTTTTCCAGGTAAGCATATCCCCTTTTTGTTTTGTCCACTGGGTTATTGAAGTTTCCACAGTAATATCTGTTACATAATTTATCACAAAAATTACAGTGCAAGGGAGAGAGAGAGAGAGAGAGAGAGAGAGAGAGAGAGAGAGAGAGAGAGAGAGAGAGAGAGAGAGAGAGAGAGATTTTTCTGGCTTTAAACATATACAGTTCTGAAAAATCATATGAAAATGTTTCTTCACATTTGTTTGCTTTCCTTTCCTCTTCCCAGGCAGATACCACCTCTGTTCATAAATACCTTTGCTTAGAGAATAGGTAGAATCATATGACAGACTTCCTAGATCATGAAGAGGAGAACTTCATGTGGAGATGTTGGTTGTGAAATTTTCATTGACTCATCTCCAATGGACAAGGGGACCAAGTCTATCTTCCTGCAGCTGGGAACCAATTCCCTTCAGGTACATGTAAAAGAGACATGTCTCCTCCACAGAGGGGAAGGTGGAGGGGGTGGTATGGTTGCCATCATTAGGGAAGTAGGGTAGTTGTATTGGGAAAACAGGAGGGTGGTGCTATTTACTACTGCCATTAGGCACAATGAGGGCATTAGCTTCTCATCCACTCTGAGAATGCCTGTGCTCAGGAGGTAAAAGCAGGGAGATCCCAAATTTTTAGTTTTTTTTCCAACCTGATCCTTGTACTATGATTGTAGAAGATTATTTTATCATCAACAATGTGGGACAGGGAAGTTAGGTTTCTGGATGGCTTTGTTCATGTGTCTTTGTCCACGTTCTCCTGAGGTATGTGTATACCTGCTTATTTCTTGGACACTATACTGAAAACCATCTTGGACAGAGTCTTCTAAAGTACTTGGAGTTATTGACATTCTCAAAAGGTCAGTTACAAGTGTATTTTTGCTAACAACTTAGTTCATCCTTATTGTCTGAGGGAAGCTCTTTCAGAGGTCATGGGACTTTGGTGAATGTTGTCTGATTCCAAGGAAGTCAACTCCCTGTTCCCATGAGGAGAAATGGTAGTGGAGAAAAGCACCCAGAGGACAATTTGTAAGGTAGGCCAATATTCAGGCCAAACCAATCTCTCATAAAGTTACTTGAAGCTGGAGTAGAGATCAAAGTGAGAAATCTAAGTAGTGACAGATGCTAGGCATAATAATTTGATTGACTTATCCTCTATTAGGAAGCATTTGTTAGGTGTCTACTATATGGAAGGTATTGTGCTAAGCCCAAGAAAAAATACAGTCTTTTTATTTTAGAAGTTTATGTGAAAGAGTCTAGAAAGGATTTACATTAAAGGAATAGCCAGTGGCCTTGGTTGCATGTTTTCCTTATACTTGTTTCTCATTACCACTGTAATTCTATGTATATAACCATTTTCTCAGGGATGATATATTGATTAGTGGAAGAAGATAGTGGATATCAGAATGAAAAACTAAACACCTGTCTGCTCATAGTCTAGCAAGTAGGATAAATAAATATGTGTTTACTCATAACTGAGCAAAAAAACAAGGTAAGAAAGACTACCCCAAGTTTATTAGGAATGTTTTTTGTAGCCATTTTTTTTACTACACCATTTTAGTAAGTGCCTTTTCTAAGATCTAATTATGCTCACTGCCTGAGGGTTAATTAAAAGCACACCAGTGAGGGCTCATGCACTATAATGTTAAAATGTGTCCTAGAACCTGAGCTAGTAGTCACCCTCTATGGAATTCAAGTGTGGGTGTAAGTTATGGGAATAACCTGACTGCCACGTGCAATAAATATCCTTTGAATCAAATATCTTTCTGTTGAGATGTTCTTGTGGAATGTAACTATAATAATTACCTCACAGAGTCATTGTAAGTACTGAATGAGTTAACATATGTAGAAACTTTAAAATCCTAAGAATCCTATATAAATATCAGCTATTATTATTAATGCAAAGTGTTTAGGATGATTCCTTTTTGTGATTTTTTTCCTATTCAAGGCAGTCCTTCAGTTTCACTTTAACTTGATTTTATTTGGATTAATGTTGTAGGTGTTTCTTTGCCTCCTGTATTGTCATGGATGATTCTAAGATAACCTATGGCCCAAGTTTCTAGAAATTCTACTTAAAAGCTTCAATGAGTTGTATCAAAATCAAACAGCATTTTACAGAGTATTAGAACTTGAAAGGATTGTAAAGGTAATCTTTTTCACCTCACCCTGTATTTTACAAAAGAGGAAACCAAGTCCCAAAGAACTTAAAGTGATCTGAACAAGGTCAGAGACAGAATTGGAATTCAGCTCACTTGTCTCTCAGTCCAGTGCTCTTTCTAAAACTCCATGCTGTCTCTCTATCTCTCTGAGCACTGAGTTGGAAATGACCTGGCCTGAAGACAAATGGAAGTTTCAGAAGACACATGAAGTGCATTGGCTTGTGACAAGGGAAATGGGACACAGTTAGAGTGAGTCTTCAGATCTTAGCAGGAAGCTATGGAATCAGCATTCCTCCTCCCCTTCAGCCTCCACAAGCCAAGCATTTGTCACTACCAGAAATACTCTTGAAGAAAGTGACTTTGATGAAGTCTCTTTGTATTTCTACAGTTTCTGGACCTTCCAAACGATCTCCCAGGGGTCAGAGGCTTTGTGGGACAGAGTATGCTGAAGGTTAAAGCATAAAGTGGGTAAAATTCAACTGAACTCCTCTTTCCATCTTTTCCATCCTCACATATTATGATCTCTAGCCTTTATTCTCCTTTTCTTCCTGTTCAATTCAACAAACATTCAATAGTTGCTGTTGTGGCTGTTGTTCATTTGTTTCAGTCATATCTGACTGCGATCCTATTTTGAGTTTTCTTGGTAAAGATACTGGAGTGTTTTGCTAATTGCTTCTCCAGCCCACTTTACAGATGAAGAAACTGAGGCAAACAGGATTAAGTGACTTGGCCAGGGTCATACAGCTAGTATAGAGCTCTACCCACTGAAGACAAACTTAGACCACAATAAGAAATGCACAACATCCAAGAATTAGGAGGTGATAGTCTCATTGTATTCTGCTCTAGTCAGACCACACTCATCTGCAGTATTTTCTTAAGATCTGGGTGTCAAGTGTTCAATACAATGATGATGATGGCATTTCTATAGTACTTAAAAGTTTGCAAAGCACTGTATTATTTCAATTACTCTTCACAACAGCCCTGGGGAGTAGATACTTCTGTTATTCCCATTTTACTGATAAGAAAGCTGAGGGAGGTCAGAGGACTTGCCCAGGGTTACATAACCAGTAACTGTCAGAGACAGGGTTTGAACCCAGATCTTTCAGACCCTAAGTTCAGCATTCTATCCATCTCATGATCTTGCTATATCAAATTCATTAAGAGTAAAGTTTAAAAATTTTAAGAACATTTTACCATAGACATGAATAGTCTGGAAAATATATTGAGGAGTACAACTAGGATGTGAAATGCCTTGAATTAATGTCTGTTCAAGGAATTGTGTACTATTTCAAGAGAGCAATTGCATCAGTGATTTTCCAGGGGTGTCTTGCCCTGGGAAACTCCTCCTCAAAAATGCCTAATGATTAACTTATTGACTTCCTCAACAGGGAATCTGAATGGACACCAATAGAGAATTATAGATTAGACATCAATGAGTCAAACAAATTCAGTTCGATCAACATTTGTCAAGTCTTTACTATGCTCAAAGTCTTGTTAGGTTTTGGGGATAGAAAGATGAGAATGAAAGTCTCTGCTCTTATGAAGCTTACAGTTTTACAGGGGCATAGAGGACAAGGAGATATCACATGTTCACATATCAACAAATACAAGGTAGTTGGGAGAAGGCAACATAGACAGTAGCAGAATCATAAAATCTTCATACCTGAGTCTTAGAAGGAGCTACATAAAGTCGAAAACGGGAGTGTTCACTGGCTGGTCTGAATGTGGTAAAGTCAGTACTGTCCATGAAGTCAGAGAACCAAAGTTTGAATCCTGACTCCCCGTTTATTAGTGGTGGGAGTCCAACAAATGACTTTACCTTTTTCTGCATTTACAAATGGGGGAAAGTAACACTTTACTACCTACTTCACAAGGATATAATGAAGAATGTGCTTTGTCAATCTCAAAGTATCACATTAATTCAAATTGTTATAACTGAGAGCAGGAGTTCTGTCTTACTCTTTTTCAGGAGGCATCTCAATGGTGATCCACTTAAAAAATTTCAAGGCTGAAAGTAACTTTAGTGATCATCTAGGAGTTCTTAAATGTGTGTTTGTTTGTGTGTGTGTGTGTGTGTGTGGGTGTGTGTGGGTGTGTGTGCGCGCGTGCCATGGACCCTTTTGGTAGATTGGTGAAGTCTATGAACTCTTCTCACAATTTTGTTTTTAAATTCATAAAATAAAATACAGAGGAATATAAAGGATACCAATTAGCCTAGGTGTCCACCCCAACTGATTTTTGGGTGGCCAGAACTGGCCCCAGCTGTGTCCTACGGTCTTTCCTTCAGAGTTGGTGGAGTGTTGCATAGTCCCCTAAAATCACAATGTACTGTCTTGGTATCCTGTCCCACTTCCTCTGTTCCTCACTTCTCTACTATAATATTGGCAGTTCAGAGCTTGTTTTCCCTGGTACCACCCATTCAGAGCTTTTCAGCATTGGTACTTCTGGACTGCAGACCCTGATATGCTTTTGCTTTTAAAAGACTATGGTTTGCCCCAAGCAAACTTCTGTAGATTGGAGCTAGGGTTTCTACAGTACTGAAAAGAGAGGGGCAGAAACAAAGGTTTTGTGGGGAGATTTAATCTAATCCTGTGTTGAGTCCTTGCATATGCTAGTACAGCCTCACTGCTCTTAGTGTGGGTGGTGGTGCAGAGGTTCTGAGTGAACTCGGGTCAGTGAATGTCAATTGCTGGATTTGGGGGGTTCTTTTGGATTCTGGGTGCCCTAGACTATGGCAAAAATTCATATTTCTTTACTGGCACATAATTTCTGTTTTAGAGAAGTTTGAGAATTTATGGGAATAAGTGAAAATATCTAGTCTACTATCTTGTTGCTTATATGACCCAGAAATTCAGATATTGTCACAACCTTCACTGCAACAATATGAAGTATGTATATGATCTTATATACAAGTATATGATCCTCATTTTGCAGATGAGGAAACTGGGATTCTGAGAAGTGGTTTGATCATGTCTCATAGCAATTAAATGACTTTCTAATTCCAAGCCCAGTACTCTGTGACATGGATAAATTTCTAGATGTGGAGCCAGAAATACCTAGCTTCAAATCTTGTCTCAGACACACAAGATAGCTATGTGATCCTGGGAAATCAAATCTCTTAATGCTCCAATTTCCTTGTCTTCCAAATGAGGACAGTCATAACTTTAGTGCCTTTCTCTGGAGGTGGTTCTTTCACTCAAATGAAATGGTGTATATAAAACACTTGGCAATTATTGTTATTTCCTAGTAGCTTGTGATCCTTAATGATGACAAAACAAAGACAGCAACAACAATAACAAATCTTCCATGTCTTAGTAGATGGTTTTCAAGAGCTGCTGTGGCAAGAAATATCAGCATCCTGAGACCAATGCAATGATGAGCACTCCTGACCTTGGCTAGGCTGGTACTCAACAAAAAACACAGAGTCTATTGACATGCTCATTTTCAAAGTCCTTCTTACTTACTAGAAGGTAGGAGAGCATGTGTTCCACAGGCAGAGCTTTCCAGATCTCAGGGTCACCTTCAATCCTACAGGCCATGATGAGGGATAGTAGTACTAGAGTAGAAGGAAGCAATATTTACCTTTTTTTTTTCTGAAATAGCAGGGGTAGAGAAACTTCTTTTGATTTCAGCCAATGTGGGGGAAGAAAAAAGCAACCTGACTGTGTTTCAAGTTGTATAACTGGTTTGTGTCTAGAATGAGCTGCCAGGGGACATTTTGGGAGCTGGGAGGAGAGAGAAGGTGAGGATAGGAGAGATCTGGAGGGGAACAAGAAACAGCCTCTCCTGGGCATTCACAGATGTGCACACAACTGTCATTTATTTCATTCTGTTACCTGGCTTTGGATTTCATTAGTCAAGCTAGTTGGCATTAGGCAGAAAAAAAGGAGAAAGGAGGGGTTGGAGGAGGTAGAGATGAGGAAGAATTGGCTAAATTTAGCCAGTTGTCTCTGCACTCCCAGCAGAGTCTGCAGGCATCTGAGCTGAATGGACTCCCTCCCCTGGAATACCTGAATCACTGTTTCCTGAGAACTAGGGACAAGGGGACAGAGGCAAAGTCCTTGTTGTGACAGAGTTGAATGATTTTGTTCTCCACTGCCTCAGTTAATTCAAAGCCATGGGTAAAGGACAAGTGGCTTTAATTAGAGGAACCATCTGGGGAAAAAAATCAGCCCTCTCCTCCTCCAGGAACCTGTGCTCTTGGAATCTTGTCTATTCCAGCTCATCCTCTTCTACTTGGGTGCTTTCTGCTTATCCCCTCCATTATATCCAGAACTCCATGATATCATTCACAAACCCATGATAGCTCCCAAGGGCCTGTGGTGCCCAAACCTGCTGCTTCCAGACTTCTCCCCTAGTGCCTGCCACCTTCCTGCCCTTCTTTCTCACTTCTTTTATTTTTATAATAACCATTTATATTTATCTACTTTTTCATATGTAAACCTATAAGGGAGGAAGTATAAATGTCATTACCCTTCTTTTGCAGAGGAGGAGAACAAGAAAAAGGATAGTTGATTGACTTATCCAAAGTCACATGGGAGAAAGGAAATTAGAATCTCTATAACATATTATATATCAGGCACTGTGCTAGCAACTCTTTACGATAGAATCTTATTTAATCAATCACATGACAAAGATGACATTGCTATCTCCATTTTAGAGTTGAGGAAACTGAGGAGAAGTGACTTGCCAGGGGTCACATGGCCAATAAGTAGCTGAGGCTGGTTTTGAATTCAGGTCTTCTTGATGCTAGGCCCATTACTCTAGCCATTGTGCCACCAGCTACCTGTGAATGACTGAGAAGTGATAGAATCAGGCAACTCAAAACCAAACATTTTGACTTTAAGTCTAGGGCAAAGTGAGGGAGAGAATGTTGGATTTGGATTCAGAGGATTTAGCTCTGTTCTTTATCACTGAATGAGTTTTGACCAGTTCTTTATTTTGGTTTCCTCATCTATAAAATCAGTGGTGGATTAGATAACCTGTAAGGTCTTTTTCTGTTCAAAGTCCTTTGATGTGTCTGCTACAATTTGAATCAACTGAGCGAATATTTAGTATCTGAAAAATGTAAGGCACTTGCTAAGTGTAAGTGGGTACCAAAGATGAAATAGGACCCAGATTTTGGTCTTAAAAGGCTTATGATATTTCAGGGGGATTAAGACACAAACCCAGAAATGTAGAATAAAAAATAGAGATTAAGAGGAGCAAAAGAAGAGCAAAAAAAAAGAGAGGTACAGACAAAGGGATATAAGACATCAGAGGAGCAACAGATGCCTTTGACCTAGAGGTTGGATGACAGTGAATTCAGGGAAAGCTTCATAGAGAGGTAATGAATTAGATCTAGAAGGAAAGGACAAAACTGCAACAGAGGAGGATGTGCAAAGCAGAGACATTTTCCAACATGGAGGATGGTCTGAAGAGAGGCATAGAGGCAAGAAAGGTCAAGATGAGAATTGGAGAGAAGTATAGTCTGTTGGAAAGAGACCATAAGTGACAGGAAGCAGTATGAGATAAGGCTTCAATACCAGCTTGGGACCAGATGGCAGAGGGCCATGAGTGAATAAATGAATAAATGAATGAATGTGTTGTTAAGCATATAATAAGTGACTATCATGTGCTATCCCTGAACTTGGCAATGGGGTATACAAATGCAAATGTAAAATGAATCCCTGCCCTCAAGGAATTTATATTTGAAAAGGGGTGTGGGGGAGGGGGGAGAGGGGGGCGGAATAGCATGTATTAGGAAGTAGTTGTCAAGGAAAGGAGTGGCTTAGTAGTCCAAAAGGTGCCTTTGTAGCTCCATAGAGTGCTGAGCCTGTGGTCAGGAATAATTGAGTTCATATCCAGCCTCAGCCATTTAGTAGCTATATGACTTTGGGTAAGTCACTTAACCTCTGTTGACCTTGGTTTCCTCAACTATAAAATGAGGTTAATAATAGCACCCATCTCCCATGACTATCATGGACATCAAATGAAATATTTGTAAAGTACTTATCATAGTGTCTGGCACATAGTAGGTGCTATTTAAATGTTAGCTACTACATAAAGTGGTGACAAAAAGAGTCACAGAAAAGTGAATTGTCAGGTCCTTCACAATGTTATGATTGGCCTGATTTCTGCTCATAGAGCAAAAAATGGAAAAGAAGAAGGTGGAGAGGTGGTGATGACATGGGACAGAGTAGATGACAAAATACCTGTGGTGAATTGGTGGAAATAACAGAAGGCATGATCTGTGTATGGTTAGATATTGTCCACTCACCAATTAGGGTAATTCAGTTCAGCCCAAAGTAGAGTTACAAAGTTTATGGATTAACTCCCCAAGGATGGGGGGCATTGTCTAGAGATCTGATCTAGGTGAGAAAGTGAGTGGGGTGGCCAGTGACAGGGAAGATTGCAGGATATCTAAGGTGAAACAGTAGATGGCATATGACTGATAAGATCCAGAATTTATGTTGCGTTTGGAACCACCAAAAGTTTTTTTAGTAGAGAAGTAGCATGGCAATTGTGGTTCATTAAGGAGCTTACTTGGGTAACAGTATGAAGAATTAATTGAGAACTGGATGAAATGGAGGCAGTGTATGTGTATATACACACATATACATATATATGTACTTTTTATGTATTCTTACACATAAATTTTCATTTGCTCATGGAGAAAATCTAGATATGGGTGAATATGATGTTTGAGGTCAGTATCCAGCCTTGGTGTGTAAAGGATCTGCCTTTTATTTTTCTGAAGCTCTGAGATCTGAGGTAAGGTATAAGGAGAACTGTGAAAATTTAGGGGAAAGAAGAAGATGTATTAGAGGAATATTTTCTTTGAGTATGATGTGTATGTGTGTGTGTGTGTGTGTGCGCGCGCGCATGTGTCTGTGTCTTTTTGGCCAAGTCTAATCTCCAACAAGGCTTTCCTCATCTCTAAGACATTCTAAGAAGTGAGACAGCTATGAGAATGATTTCTGATCACAGTCCAATACTATTGTAAATATCTGAGGAATCTAGAATGGGGGTTATGACATTGACTGCAATCCTGTGATGACTAGGTGAACTGTGTGTGTAATCAAGAAATACTAGCCTACAAAGTGTGGTTTACTGAGCAAAGGGGAAATTAAGAATAGTTGACTAGTGTAGTAGACGTGTAAATGTCGAGCTGGGTTTGAATCCTATCTCTGTTACTTATTGGTTGAGTGAATTCAGGAGATTTGCTCAATTTCTCTGCATCTCATTTTCCTCCTCTGTGAATTGAAATAGTTCTTAAGTCCCATGACACAATGGACTGTTAGATGAAACTAGAGTAAAAGAAAAAAAGAAAAGAGCTCTTCAGCCTGGAGACCAAAAATGAGAGTGGGTATAATTCAAACCTATAAAATCAGGAAAGGCTCAAACTTGTTAACCAGATTCTATAATACTAAAATAACCTCGAGTCCTGGAAGAAGTAAATTCATAGAATAATAAAACCTCAGAACCATAAGGGAACTCAGAAGTTATTCCAGTTCATCATACAACCTAAACTATTAATATCCCAGCAGTGCACAAGAAATATAGCATAGAAGAGTGGATAGTGTCAAGCCCAGGTAAACCTGGGTTCAAGTCTTGCCTCTGATACATGTTGGATATTTGACCAAGAACAAGTCACTTGATTTCTAAGTACTCTAGGTAACTCTTTAAGGGAAAGGAAAGGAGGGAACAAGCATTTATTAAGCACCTACTGTGTGCCATATAACGTGCTAAAATTTTACCCAAAAAAATCTCATTTGAGACTTACAATAACTTTGTGAGGTAGGTGCTATTATTTCCCTTCACTTGACAGTTAAAAAAAACTGAGGCAGACAGATATTAAGTGACTTTCCCAGGGACACACAATTAGTGGCTGAGCCCACATTTAAATTCAGATCTTTCTGACTCCAGATCCCCTATTCTATCCAATACACTACCTAGAGGTCCCTGAAATTATAAAACTGTAAAGAAGTTGCTGAACTATATTGGTAGAGAAAGTTTTCTTTCTTGGGAATTCCCTTTACTAGTAAAATTACAGATCCAGTAAGTATCTTGACAGTATACCTAACATAAAGTCATCCAGCTCCTTGTCAAATGTCTCCAATAATGCAGAGCTTGCTGCTTCTCAGGGTAGTCTATTGTATTGTTGGATAGCTCTAATCATGAGAAGATTTCTCCTCATATTGAACTGAAATTGACTTGTAACTTTCATTTATTGGTCTAGTCAATCAATCAACAAAAGCACTGTACTAGACACTGGAGATAATAAACACAAAAGTCCTAATTTGTTGACACTGCATAGTATGCCCTACAGAATTTTTTTTAAAAGAAAAGTATTACTTAGAATTATAGAAGGCTAAAGCTAAAACATAGGAGGTTAGAACACAGAATATAAAATGCCAGAGTCAGAAAGAATTTTAAAGTCAGTGGGCAGAAGTAAGATGGTAAAGGATAGTACTAAAAACAGCAAAAAGATAAAGGAAAAGGAATGGAAGCAGTCAGCTGAGCTCTCTTGACATTTCCTTTCCAAACAATTTTAAGATAATTTCTCAAACAGAGTTCTGGAGTGATAAAGCCAACAAGAGGTCAGGGTGAGATATTCTTCCAGCTCCAGATAACTTAGAAGGATGGAAAGAGAGATCTGTATCATACAGATGGAGACTGATTCAGGTACGACATGGAGAAAATACAAGTGGTGGTGACAAAAGCATCAGCAGTTTCAGAAACTCTCAAGTCCCAGACAATAAGGATACCTGGCAACTGTTCAGAAGGAGTTTACAGAGGACCCTTGTGCTAGTACCAGATGCAGGACCTGATGCAAATCTGTTGCCTATGTCCACTTGTGAGTCACAGTTCAAGCACAGAGAGAAGCATTTTTGGTCAAGAGGGAATTGGGGTCCTTTGCTTCTGGTCACAAAAGATCAGGACTCTGAGGAGAAGTATAATTTCCAATCCCAAGGGATCAGAAGCTTGGGTAAGAACCAGAGTGGAGACTAGGAGAGCAGTGACCACACCTCTCCCCAGAACAAACAAACTTGGAAGCAACAAAAATTGCCAACCCCCCCAGAACTACCTCTGAAAATAGTGGGAAAAAGTCTGAAGCTTGAGACAGCATCCCACTTCACCAAATATTTCCTTAAAAATTAGAATTAGGCTACTGGAAACCAATGATTCCATGAAACATCAAGAAGAATAAAGCGTGGTCAAAAAATTTAGAAAATGTGCAATATCTCATCAGAAAACAACTAATCTGGAAAACAGATCAAAGAGACATAATTTAAGAATTATTGGAAAACCATGATCAAAGAAAGAGCCTAGAGATCATAATTCAAGAAATTATCAAGGAAAACTGTTCTGATATCCTAAAACCAGAGGGTAAAATAGAAATTGAAGGAATTCACCAATTACCACCTGAAAAATATCTCCAAATAAAACTTCCAAGAATATTATGGCCACATTTCAGAGCTCAAAGGTCAAAGAGAAAATACTTTAAGCAACCAGAGAGAAACCATCCAAATATTGTTGGAGTCAGGATCACAGGATTTAGGAGCTACCACATGAAAGGAGAAGAGGGCTTGGAATATAGTATTCTGGAAGACAAAAGAGCTGGTACAATCAAGAATAATCTGTTCAGCAAAACTGAGTAGAATCCTTCAGGAAAAAATGGATATTTAAAGAAATTAAAGACTTTCAAGCATTTCTGAGGAAAAGACCAGAGCTGAATAGAAATTTTGACTTTGAAACACAGAACTCAAGAAAAGCATAAAAAGATAAGCATGAAAGAAGAATCATAAAGTACTAAAAAGATTAAACTGCTCTCATTTCTCTGTGAGAAGTTTATATATATATGTACATATACACTAATAACTGGCATTATTAGGGCAATTAGAAAGATTCTACATAGAAGGCACAGGAATGAGCTGATTATGTTGAGATGATGTAAAAAAAATGAAGGAGTGAGAAAGAGAGATGCTCTGGAAAAAGTGTGAAGAGAAGAAGAATAGATAAAATTATCTCACATAAAAGAGGTGTGCAAAGAAATGTTTTTTTATGGTGGAGGGGATAATGATGAGAGGCAATCATTGTTTAAATCTAAATACAAATTAGTTCATATAAATATTTTCTAATCAGCTCTGCTATAGAGATCAACAATATAAAAGGAATCAATGAAAAAAATGTGAAGGAAGGTGACTTTGCAGCAACAGATGTCAAACTATATTGCAAAGAGGTAATCATCATAACAATTTGGCACTGGGTAAGAAACAGAGTCGGGGATCAGTAGAATAGATTAGGTACACAATACTCAGTAGTAAATAATCATAGTAATCTAATGTTTGATAAACCCAAAGATCCAAGTTTTGGGGCCAGAAACTCATCACTTGACAAAAATTCATGTAAAAACTGGAAAGCAGTTTGGCAGAAACAAAACAACGTTTTATAGTGTACCAAGATAATGTCAAAATGGATAAATTATTTAAATATAAAGGGTGATATCATAAGTAAATTAAGGGAGCTTAGAAAAATGTACCTGTCAGATCTATGGATACCAAATAAGAGATAGGATCATGAGAAGTAAAATAGATAATTTTGATTACATAAATTTAAAATGCTTTGGAATAAACAAAATTATGCAGCCAAAATTAAAATAAAAGCAGGAAAAAAATTTAGAGCAGTTTTCTCTACATATCAAATATGTAGAGAATTGAGTCAAATTTATAAAAAATAAGAGGCACTCTCCAATTGATAAATGATCAAAAGTTATGACCAGGAAGTTTTCAGAAGAAATCAATGCTATCAATAGTCACATAAAATGTTCTAAATAACTGCTGATTAGAGAAATGCAAATTAAAACAAGTCTGAGGTACCACCTCATGTCTTTCAGACAGAATTACATGACATAAGAGGGAAATGACAAATATTGAAGGAAATACATAAAAATTAGGACATTAATGCAGTGGAGTCATGAACTAGTTCAACCATTTTGGAAAATAATTTGTGACTAGGCCCAAAGGCATATAAAACTATATCTATTATTTGATCCAGCAATATCACTATTAGGTTGTATCCCAAAAAGGTCAAAGAAAGGAAAAGAAAGGACCTCTTCATACAAAATATAACTATAGCAGTTCTTTTGGTAGTGAGAAAGAATTAGAAATCAAGGGATGCCCATCAATTGGGGAATAGATAAACAAACTGCGGTATATGATTGAAGTACAATGCTACCATGATATAAGAAATGATGAGCAGGATGGTTACAGGAAAAGCCTGGGAAGACTTCTATGAACTCATGCAAAATGAAGTTAGTAGAACCAGAAGAACATTTCACAAAGTAGCAACCATATTGTAAGAATGATCAATTGTGAAAGAATTAACTACTCTGATTGAGACAATGATGAAAAATGCTGTCTCCACAAAGAGAACTGGTCAATTCTCAATGCAAATTGAAGCATACTTTCAAAAAAAGAAAATATTTCCTTTTTTTTTTGCTTGGGCTTTCTTTTGTTAGATGGCTAATATGGAAATATGTTTTACATGCCTTCACATGCGTAATCAATATAAAATTTCTTGCTTTCTTAAGGAAGGGACAGGACACACAGAATTTGGAAATCAAAATTAAAAAAAGCATGCTAAAAGTCATTTTTATATCTGATTGGGAGATACTTGATGAAATAAATAAAGAATATATTAAAAAAAGAATTTATAGACCATTTAGTTCAAATCCCACAGATAAAGAAAAATGGAGCTCAAAGTAATGAACTTCCCTCCTATTGGTCACATAGTAAGTAGTAGATTCAGAACATAGACTCAGGTCTACTGACTCCCAAAACAATTTTTTTCCTACAACATACCTTGGTTTGGTTAGAATATTGTATTAGGACATGTGGAAAGTTTATCACATGCATTGAACATAAAAGGAATATATTGTATTTTAGAACTGTGTGCTTTTCTGAAGATTTGTTTTTGTTAGCCTTCCAATCTGTGTTTTATCCAGAGCCTCTCTGTCACTAGTGGTGGAGAATTTGCAGTATAGCATGGAGCCTGAGACTTTTGAAGATACACTTATTAAGCTTTATTGTCCCACAGAGTAACTTGAACACTTTATGATGTAAACAATTCCACAGTTTGTAGCTCACTGAGGAATTGGCTTAATACATGCTTTAAATTCAACTCATCTTTGATGATCCTTGCAGAAAACTTTACGACATTCAGAATCACTAGCAACATAGTGTGTATAGGTTCTACCTCATGTTTTCTTGCTCCATGGCTCACCTTTCTTCAGTTATATAGCTTTTTTTATGTGCATAATTTCCATTAATGGGTATGCATATTTTGGTGTTGGAAAACTTAGCCAAGGAGCAGGCAGTGCTGTCACAATTCATCTCAACACCCCAAAGGACACATTGGATATACTATACCCTCTTCTATGATGCATACAGGTGTCATCCTATCTGGTCCCTTACTGCACTTCCCTCTTTCCTGTGGTCTAAACATATCCTTTCATAGGAAGGTTCTTTCAATCCCTCTAAATTCTAGCATCTCCCCTATGTTGATTATTTTCTATTTATACTATATTTAGTTCGTTTGTACTGATTGTTTATAGATTAACCCCCATTAGATTGTGAATTCCTTGAGTGCTGTTACTATCTTTTGCCTTCTATTGTCTCTCCAGTGCTTAGCATGGTACTTTGCACAGCGTAGACTAAGTAAAACAATATTTTATTTTAATTATTTTTATGTAAATATTTTCATTTATGTAAAATAAAAATAAGTGTTTATTGATTGATGGATTACTCATAGACCAATTGAGGTGACTGAAGAATAATACTATGTGAGGCATGGTGCTAAGCATTGTAGATACAAAGAAAGTGAAAAGATAGTCCCTGCCCTCAACAAGGTCGCAATTTTAAGGGGGGAGACAATATACAAACAAGTATAAATCATATACAAGATAAATTGTAAATAATAGAGGAAAGATACTAGAATTAAGAGGGTGACTAGGTGGCACAGTGGGTAGAGTGCTGGACCTGAAGCAGGAAGGCTCATCTTCCTAAGTTCAATGCTGGTCTGAAACACTTACTACCTGTGTGACCCTGAGCAAGTTGATGGGGTACTTGAATGCTTAGACCTCAATTCTTAAATCATATTTCTCTTTAAAAATCACATTTCTCCCTAGCCTCAAAGCACTATCTCAGGCAGTTTCTCCCCAGTCCAAGGACACAGCCTGCCACAGTAACAACTGTTATCTCCCTATAGAACTTATTAGTCTGAACCAGCTGTGTACTAGCTCAACGGAGTGTGTACTGGGTCATAGTGACATCCACTACTCACTGACTAATCATATGTATACCAGATTTAGACATACATATACTCCCTTACATTTATCTTGTCTAACAAGATATTGATGAGAACAACCTGGTATTCCTTAGTCAGCCCTGACCATTAGTTGATTTAGTGACATTTTAGGCTTACAACCACACCTACATATAACCCCACTTTGGACTATTTCCTGATGAACTCTGGGTAAACTATCCATGCAGCAGATATCAAAAGTGCATGTTCCTTTAAGAACTAACCACTCCTTAACCACTCCCTAATCCCACCCTGAATCACATAGTTAGCATATTTGGCACATGTTTTACTATAGAATATCCTATATAAACTTTACCTTTACCCCTCTAAGGTTGCAGGTTCCCTAAGAACTCTTGTCAGCTGAAAAGCTTAATAAATCTTTCCCTTGACTTCAAGAATGCTTGAGTCCATGAATTCATGCTAGGCAACCTATCCCTGGTATTCTGGTCTTTTCAGATTCTCATCCCCTCCTTTCAGCCCTCAGCACTTAATACCTCGGTTTCCCATTTGTAAAATGAGCTAGAGAGGGAAATGGCAAGCCACTCCAATATTTTTGTTGATAAAATCCCAAAGGAGTCACAAAGAGTCAGACACAACTGAAACAACTGAACAATAGCAATAGCAACAACCAGAATTTAAGAGGAATTGAAAAAGGTTTCCTATGGAATGTGAGATTTTAGTTGGTACTTGAGGGAATCCAGAGAAATCACGAGGCAGAGATGAGGAAGGAGAGTTGTTGCATGATTTAGGAACAGCTAAGGGAAATTCAAAGAACTGGGAGACAAAGAGAGACTTTGAGGAAGAATGAGGCCAGTGTTACTGGATCAAAGAGTACATGGAAGGACATAAAGTATATGAAGCCTGTAAAGATGAGGAGTAAGTAGGTTATATAGGACTTTGAATACCCAAAAGCATAAGGGGAAAAGGTCTTATAAATGAAGAAGAATGATATGAGTTCAGGAAAAGGTAAGGTGAGACTTCTTGTTCTTTTTGAGAGTAGAGAAAACTAAATAATTCCCCAGAAAGACAGATAGATCAAAATTGCATTTAGAGAATGTATTTAAAACATGCTCCCTTGGTGAGACAGAAGATGAATGAGTGCTGTACCACATGTCTACATCATAAGATGTTCAGATTACTCTGTGACTGAAGGTGGGTGGAATGTTACTGAGAAGGAAACCTGGGCTAAAATAAAGTGCTGTGTTATATGTTATGTGTTGACGAGATAATACATACATGTGAAGTGTCAAATAAAAGTATATTCGTGTGATAAGTGCCTAAAGAGATTTCTTAATTCATTTCTTCATTCATTCAACTAACAAAGTAAGCACTGACTATTAAATAAAACACCATATTAAGTGTTTTGGAGAAGATAGTCCTTGCCCTCAGGGAACTTACGATCAATTAGGGGAAGAATAAGCAAACAGCTACAATATAAAATGTGAGATAATGTGAGTGTGGTACTTTAGAAGTGTAGAAGCAAAAGAGATCTTTGATATCCAATTCAAGTATGCCTTGAAAGGAGAGAATTTCTATAGGCTGAGGGGAGAGGAAAGGACAGTTGATATGGGAGAAATGCAGTGAGCAAAGGTAGAGGAACAGGGGAGAGACCAGCTGACCTAGAGAATTCTCACAACCCACATCAGATACAACCTGTCCAAAGTCACCTGGTATCATCAAGCTGACTCCTAGGATAATAACACAAATGAGATGTCTATAAAAGTGTTTTTATCTGCCATTATTATTATTACATGCTTATTATCCTCTCTCTTCTCTCTTCATCTCCTCCTCTTTCCTCCAATTTAAAAGAAAACTTTGCTTCTTGTTTTTGCAAATGCAGACTTCTTCTTTGTTCTTTCACCCTGTGTGTCTCAGTAGAATGACAATCTACCCACATATGGAGAGTGGCCAAGTGATTCTAACAATGGAGTATCCCAATTCTTTAAAACAACTGGTTATTTTGCCAAAGAAGGCAATGACATTCAAGCAGCTTAGGACAGTGTAATAGCAAGCAAAGTAGGATCTTTTGCTGTTTTTGTTTTAGACAATCAAATATCTGATTGAATCTTGCCTTTGATTGAGTTGATCTAGAGTCTTTGACTAGAAACAGTATGTATGTATATTATATATGTATATATACATACATATATATATGTGTGTGTGTATATATTAAAGAGAGTTTTAACCAATCATACATGTGCAAGTGGGCTCTAGCCAATCAGATGCTAAGTAGAATATTATATAAAAAGAGCCAGAGTTCAGAGAAGCAGACATGAAGAGAGCCAACACTGAAGAGGTGAGCCAGTGGTGAGAAGAAAGCTGAGAGGAAGACCTCTGATAGCTGGGTGGAAGCCCTGTCTATTGATCTGTGTTGATTTCTAACACAGAAGTCTTGTCTATTGGTCTGTGTTGATTTCTCAGACAGAAGTTCTGTCTGTTGGTCTTTATGAATGAATTGAGATGATGGTGCTGGGGATGTGTGTTAGTATTCTTGTTGCCCTGCTGAGCTTTGTTCTTCTAGAGGCAGAAGGTGAAGAGTGGAGCAGTCCCCATGAGCTGAGACATGTAGCAGGAGCAGAGAGCTGCCTATGTGTGAATCCAGGTGAGAAGCCAGAGTGGTGTATCAGTAAGCACCCTAACATACAGGGTCCTGCTATCACAGGCTCTTAGATCTGCATTCATAAAAGGAAAGATAACTTTTGAGGGGTTAACAGTTACTTTAATCAAGCATATGTATCATTCACCTAATTAAGGGGAGTCAGCACCCTGAACTTCAAAGAAAATACAGAGAAATAAAAAAGTCAACAGACATGGATTCCTGTTGGACCCCAATTGTCTGACCATAGTTACCAGAAAGGGAAGCTCACCATCTAGGTCCTCAAAGTTGGGGGGCTCCTTAGCAGCTTCCCAGAGTCCTCATCTGGCCCTCAAACAAAAACTGAACCCCAAAGTAAAACCTCAAATCAGAGTATTTATACCTTTTTTAAAGCCAGAGGGCAACACAGCCCTTTGACCCAATATCTTATTAGCAAAAGGCTTGGGCCTTTAATCTTCTCTAATCAAACACCCATTAATGGGTGGGGAAGATCTTTAATCACGTTAAAATAATTAACACTACAAATACATATACTGTTTATTGTTAAAGAAATGCTTGTTTTTATACTTTATGCCTTATAAAGACTCTTTATTGATAAAGGCAAGATTCAATCAGAGGCACTTTTAGTAAAACAAAAACAGCAAAAGATCTTGATTTGATTGCCATCACAAGTGGTCAGCCCACAGAGGAAGAGCTATAGAACTTTGAAAGTCAGTGTCTAGGCAAGATGAAAGAGGACTTTACTTGGACACTTGATTAAGAAGATCATTCTTACAGTGACCGAGTGGATGGTGTGATGCTTTGAAAAAGGACTTTACTTGGATACTTGATATTGAGTAAGGATGTTGGATGAATGTCATGCTTTATTGAACAATGTTTAGTTTATTGCTGAATAAATAGGGAGCTCTTTATACTATGCAATTAGATCTTTGAAATCATTCACAGCAACAGTCCTCAGATGTGCTGCCATTACTGGTTTTACAGACAGTAAAAAAGGAACTGCCCATTTTGTCTGGAAACTTGAATAGAGTACATAAATCACTTTGGCTCAATATATTTCAGTGTCCTTGCAAAATGAGCCTAAGATTATTGATGCTGCCTAACTTACAGGATTACTGTTGTGAAAATATTAATAAGCACTACAGTAATATGAGTTGCTATTATATTTATTAGAGAAGGACTTCATTTCCAAGAAACCATATTGGTCAGATCTATAACAAGGACTCCTTATATGGAGCCAATAAGGACCAATGTCTCAAAACATATTTTCCTTGGGCAGTAGAGTTGAATATGGAGCATCTCTTCTTGACCATTAGAAAGAATCCAATTACCAAATCTCAGGAATCCCTCTGGGAGGACCAAATTTCTATTTGTTCAGTTCCATAGCTTAAACAAAAGGAAGCTTTTGATAACCCTTCTCCCACAAGGGAATAATGGTCTAGTGAAAGAATAAAGGACATTAGGCATTCATTTTTCTGTCTCCCAAGGCTGACACTAAAAATTATCATCTTTGTCAACAGAGATTTCTTTAGGAGGCCTACCTAAAGCAAAGAGGAAAGAGCAGGAAGGTTCTAAATTCTTCCTGACTGGGTTGCCTCATGTCATTCCAACCCCCTTACAACATGAATCTTCCCTTGTTCACAGTGGGAATAATTTCCCATGGTCCTCTAGTAGCTATTATCCACAATATTTAGTCTGGAATTTCTGATTAAAATGTTTCTTTCTTACTTATATCCCAAGAGTTGAGACTAAGGTAGTGTTCTCTTGGTCAGTAGTCTACAAAGTGGGGACTGGGTCATGACCCCAAAGAATGTGATTAATCAATTAGTGAATAGGAAGATGGATTTCACTCCACAGTTACTGTCATAGCCAATTGTGGGGTTTATCTCCATTAGAGCCATATTATCTTTCACCCATGATTACCCAACTCTCTCCACTATGACCCTTTCTTATTATGTGCAAGCTGTCAGCTTCTTCCTTTCTGCACCTGGTGTTGGCCCCTCAGGGAAGTTATGACCTAATTGAGATTAGACATCCAATGGCAGCAACTATGCAGGTGTCCTTGGAAAAATTCCCCACTCCCAGCACAACTACTCCCTCATTCTAATACCTTGTTGTTGCAGGAACCATCTCCTAAAAGATAACTCTGATCTCCAGGGCAGTAATCAGTGAGTAAGTGTCCCACCTCCTCTACATTTTTTATTTGCATACAACAGAATGAGCAGACATAGGCAGGTTACAATCTGTATTAATCAGTCAGCAAGCACTTATTAAGCTCTAATTATGCACTAGGTACTGAGGCAGGGTCTCATTAATATTATTTTCCCCAACCCAAATCCATCCCCTTCTAGACTTTTGTATAGTTCTCAAGGTCACCACCATACTTCCAGTTAACAGGCTCACAACCACAATGTCATAATTGACTCCTTTCACCATACAAGTTAGAAGTCAGCTCTTGTCTTTTTTGTATCTCTTTCTCTCCACTCACCCAGCCACTTTCCTCATCAATTTGGGGTGGTTCAGTGGGTAGAATTCTGGGTCTGGAGTCAGGAAGATTCTTTCTTCTTCATGAGTTCAAATTCAGCCTCAGACACTTACTAACTGTATGATCTTAGGCAAGTCACTTCACCCTATTTACCTCAGTTTCCTCATCTGTAAAATGAGCTGGAGAAAGAAATGGCAAACCACTCCAGTATCCTGGCCAAGAAAATCTGAAATGAGGTCACAGAGAGTCAGACAGGACTGAACAACAATGACTTTTTAAGTGATCTCCCTGCTTCAAATTTCTCACCATTCTATACATTCCTTCACATGGCTGTCAATATGATTTTCGTCATGTTCAAATTTGACTATATTTTCCATACTCTCCATTCCCTAATACCTCTTTAGTCAAATATATACTCCTCTATATGGCACTGAAAGTTTTTCAGAATCTGATCCTAACCTATATTTCCAACCTGAATATAAATGATTCCCCACTATTTGGTCTAAGGTCCAACCAAACTGGTTTTTTTGTCACACTCATATAAAGACACAATTGAAGCAGCTAAACACAAATGGGAAAATAAGGCCAATAAGATCCATTAAGTATTAAAGAGATAAATAGATTTCCATGTATGCTGTGGATTTACATAGAGCATGTGCAGACATTTTCTGTCTGCTTCCAGACTGAGTGGGAGCTTTGGGATTACTCCTGGCCTTGTCGTGATTTGTGATTGAAAAGACTTAGCACTTTAAGATAATGTGAAAGACCCTAAGTGGTCCCTTGTCTATTCTCTTGCCTCATGACAGAAGGAGAGATGCTGAAAGAAGATGGGCTTGCCATATTTGTTAAAGAAAGAGACAGTCCCTAGATACTGAACTTCAATAAGTGGTAGTGAAAGGGTAGAGTCCTTTTCCATCTCAGTGCCATAGTGATCCCTTCTGGAAACTAGAGCCAGGGGACTTAACAAGGTGAGTTTGCTCCTGGGCTTCCTGGTGTCTTTTGTTTCTCCTGTATTTCCTTTCCCTGGATGGGTGATCTTATGAACTAAAGGCCTCTTTAGATAGTGGTAGGAATATTTAACAGTGTGGTAGTAGTTTTAGTCAAAACAGGGAGAGAGACGGACAGAAAGATGGATAGATAAATAGGTAGATAGATAAATAGATAGATAGAGAACCAAAAAAAGAAGATCAAACTTGCCAATAGAATAAAGTGTTGCAATTGTACAGGAAAATGAAAAATGACTACTTAGGAGCCTCACAAAAATTTTATGTACTGTTGAGGCTCCTTTCTTAGCTACCCAGAAAGCTACAACTAGTTATAAATTAAGTTACAGAATTCTGCTCTAAACATCTTGTAAAGCACACGGTGATTCTTTATGTAATTACTGCTTTCCATGTAATAACACATTTCTTATCCCTAGTTTATATTGTTAACTGTGTAATCTGTGTTACTCTACCTCTTTACTGGGGAAACTCTATGTTTAATTGTTCAGGTTTTATCATCAAGCCAAGGAATTTTAAAATGGGGAATCTAATTCATCTAAGAACGGGTAGACTGATGTAGGTATTGATGAATTATTCCAGAGGAAACCCAAACGATTGGGTACAGCCCAGAAAATGTTTCAGGCATCCAGTCCTGGACTTTCAGCAGAAACTTCTCTGTGTTTGATTTTGAAAACTTCTGTCATTGAAATCAAGGAAAATTCTCTTTTGCTTATAACTTCTGCACTGTACATAGTGAGTTTCTGCATAGACAGGAATATGATGAAAAGAAGCAAGAGAAACTTCTAGGTGGTGCAGTCGAGGGAGTGTTAGACGTGATGTCAGAGAGACACCAGTTCAAATGCAGCCTCAGACACTTAGTAGCTATGTAACCATGGGCAAGTCACTGAACCTCCATGTCTTCATCTATAAAATGAGGATAATAATATCTAACTTCCAGGATTGTTGTGAAGATCAAAGGGGATAATATTTGTAAAGCATTTTGCAAACTTTACACATAAATGATAGCTACTACTATTATGCAAAGTTATTATGTTCACTGACCATGATGTATTATTTGTATTTTCTTGTGCGCAACTTTTAATGAAAAAAGAGAAGTTAACTTTCTTGGCTACTTATATCAATTAAATTAACTGGATAATTGCTTACTAGCAAACACTTTATTATTTACATGTCATCCTGTCTTCTAAGACACACATTGGGATTTGAAAAATGGTGAAGTATATTCAGTTACTTTGATCTCAATAAAAAATCTTATCATAGTGAGAGCAAAAAGGGTTCTTTTTTGTCTTATTAATGGACATAATGAATATTTTAGAATATCATTTATTTAATTTACTTCATTCTTTTAATGTCTATTTTTGTGTTTGGTTTATAATATGAACACTAGTATAGTAGTACTTGTACAGTACATATATTTATAAATACTTAAATATATGTGCATGTATAAATTTATTTTTTAATAGATAACTGACAGCAGTATATACAAGCTATTGTACTAGTATATCATATAATTTATAAACCATACCCCAAAACAAATGAAAAAGGATAAGACAAAGATGAAATATCAATTATTTAAAATATTACTTACATAAATATGATTTATGCATATGCTATATTATAAAATGGTACTTCATAGATAAAAATTTAGAAAATATTGTCATAGGTTTTTGATTTCTTGAGGACAGTGACTGTATAATTTCACAAATTATTTGTAAAATAAAAATAAGAATATCTTCCCAAACCTGAATTCAAATTCTGGGTCTATGTAATGGTTTGCTTCAGACAAACCATTTCACTTCTCTGGTTCTCAGTTTCCCCATCAGTAAATTCATTATGACTTCCAAGATAGCGACAAATTGTAAATATTTTATGATTGTCATCAGTAAGAGATGACAGAAATAATCTTGATAGTCATATATCAATATATCACAGCAAGGAATAAAAATAATTAAAACAAGTGAGATTTTAATGTAAGTGGTAGGGAAGTGGGAAACTCATTTTTCTATGTATTACAAGCACTAGGTGAGATAAGATGGCTAGAATACGAAAAATGAAAGGGAAAACATAGTTAACAAAAGGTCAGTTAGGAGGGGGTGCTCAATTAACATTTAGATCAAGAAAATGTATGTCTGTGTAATGTATATTAAACTTTCCAACAAATATTTCTTCCTTTTCCCTCAGTGACATGAAGGATGAATAAATAATGCAATCCTTTAACAATAATGTCAGGGACATTAAGGCATTGGTTTGGCAATGAATGTAAAAGATACTGTAGTAAAAGGGCTTTTGTAGCTATGTTGAGGACTAGTTAAGGGCACAAAGAGAACAAAGGACTATTTCTTAGTGCATAGCACAATAGTAGTGGTTGTCTACCAAGGAGGATGATATTTGGTGTGGGAAAGAAAGTTCAAAAATTGTTAACTAAGAGTTGAAGCCCTGGATCGGTGAAGAGTTAGCGAGAAGCACCTAATTAGCACCAAAGATTTCAAGATCCAAAAGTCAGAGGAGACACTAACTAAATTCAAGGATACTAGAAGAGCAGATGAAAGTAATTGCTGAGTCACTGTCCATGATCTTTGAAAAACTGAAGAGAGGTTTATGAAGTGGAGATGGGTAAATGCCCTGATTTTCAAAAATAAAAAATGGAGTCTTCAAATTATAGCTAGGTGAGCCTGGGTTTAATTCCTGACAAAGGTCTGTTTAAAGAATGATTTGTAAGCATTAAGTTGAAGAAATAGTGATGATTACAATTTAGCATGGCTTCAAGAAAAGGAGGTTATCCTAAATTAATTTCATTTCCTTTCTGTACAAATTTATTAGCTTTGAGGTCTAAGAAATGAAAAAGACACAGCACATATGGACTGAAAAAAGGCATTTGACAATGTCTTTCATATTATCTTTATGGTATTAGACATGGAGATGTAGGCTGAATGAATAAATACTTAGTAAATTTGAACAGTATTTGAATAAACCAAACCAAAATGTGTCTATTAGCAGGGCGACGTCAACTTGGAGAGAGGTCTCTATGATGGGTAGTCCGAGGCATTTGTCCTTTGTTCTGTTTTGTCTTTGCTTATGAATCAGATGAAAATATAAATTTTCAGATTTATGGATGACACCAAGTTAAGAAGGAAAGGTAGCACATGGGATGACAGAGCCAGGGTTCCCAAGGATCTTACTTGCCTAGAACCACGGGCCAATCTAATTGGATATGATTTACTAGTGATAAATGCAAAGTCTTTTACCCAGGATAGAGGCAGCAGTTACATAGATAATAGAAGGGGGAGGTATGGTTAAACAATAGCTCATATGAAAAAGATCTATGTACTTACACAAGCCACAACCTTGACACCAGTAAACGTTATGATGTGACAGTCAAAGAGTCTGCACTGCTTTAGTCTCCGTTGAGAAGCATTTTTTTCTGGAAATTTGGAGGCAACCGTCTCATTATATTCTGCCTTGGAGTTGGAGACACTGGGACTAAACAGGACAAGTCTAATAAAGCTTCCATTGGATAACTTTGAATGTTTGAAGGTGGCACCAATGTTTCCACCAAGTTTTTTCATTCATTCAAATAAAATTCATCAAGAATTTACTATGTGTGAGAATCTGTGCCAGATATTGTGGTAAATATAGAGAAGATCTAAGTGAGTCAATTAGGTAACACAGAGATATAGAGTGGATAGAGTGATATATATGAAGTCAGGAAAATATGAGTCAAAATCCATGCTCAGACACTTAAAAGCTATATGACTTTGGGCCAGTGATTTAAACTTTGTCTGGCTCTGTTTCCTCATCTGTAAATGATGGATCTAGCTATAATTTCTGTCTCTCAGAGTTGTTGTGAGGATGAGATGATATTTGTATGTGATAATATTTCTAAAGTCATTTGAAGTACTATGTGAATTCTAATGACTATTATTACTAAAAAACTCATATGTGTTTATGTTTTATGTTTAGAGTAATTCTAATGATTGGAGAGATGAACAGCCATTCTCATTCATTTCTCAATATTTAGCAGTAAATAGTCTTTAAACAGGTTATTACAAATATAACGGCTACAGCATTAAAAGGAAAAAGTGAAACCCAATGTAAAACTCAAATACAATTCAGAGAGACTTACTGAATTAGACTGTCTAGACAGATGGATTATAGGATGGATAGAGAGTGTGAATGTGAATGCTATCAAGGCTCTTTTGGAGGCTCTTGATGAAGAGCTTGCTCCTCTGCATCTGCAGAATTGCTGCATATATTCTGGCTACCAACATGCCAATATAAACTCCAGAATCCACATTAATATGACAGGATGACTTTTTGATAGCAATTACATTTTAGGCTGTTTTAATTTATAATAAAGATCTTGAATATTGAGGAGTATTGCTTATGCAATATATATGACTGAACTCTTCTGAACTCGTCATTAATTTTTAGATGTCTTGGCTTTGATACACATTCATCTATTGGTTCCAACTCTCTGGGAGGTAGGACCATCCTTGAAATTTTTTCCAGTAATTAAACTAAACATAATTTATATTTAGTGACCTTGGAGGAAGCTACTATCTCAGGGTAGGCAACCTGTTTGGTCAGGTATTAGTAATTATCCTGAGTGGGATCTTGAAGATTATCTTACAGTAAGGAGACAAAGACTGCTTAAGATGATTTCCTGAAAAAAACTGTTATAAAGAAGAAAAAACTGTTAAATTTTTTAAATACATACTATGAAATCACAAGCATCTTTACTTCAAAGAAATCTGTTAACTTTGAGCATATAAACCAAAAAGATCACAGTAAATTACGTAAGATATAAATATCTCGTGTACTTGGGAAAAGTTTCTCCCCAAATGGGGTTTGTACTTGTGGTTTTAGTAAGCAATCCATATGATGGAGGGGCGGCTAGGTGGTGCAGTGGATAGAGCACCAGTGCAGGAGTCAGGAGGACCTGAGTTCAAATCTCACTTCAGACACTTGACACTCACTAGCTGTGTGACCTTGGGCAAGTCACTTAACGCCAATTGCCTTATCCTGGGTCATCTCCAGTCATCCTGAGGAATATCTGGTCACTGGATTCAGATGGTTTTGGAGGAAAAGTGAGGCTGGTGACCTACACAGCCCTGCTCGCTCACTCAAAACAAAGTCAAGTGCAAGTGATATCATTATTTCTCTGATGGCATGGTCTTCTTTGGCAACGAAGGACAAACACGCACACACACACACACACACACACACACACACACACACACACACACACAATGGACACTGCATCCCAGTTGGTTCATTGCTAAGCATTATTTGTACAGATAGAAATTCATACATCATTAGTATTTTGCAGTAAAAGAGATAGGGATATTGCATTTTCCTCTTCTTGACATAAGTGATGCCATCTTAGAATGTCTCCATTTCAAGAGTAAACTTGTAGTTATATCTAAACTCTATGCTGCACCTTCCAATATCCCACTTTTTATGCAAGGCTAAGCAAAATCCAGACAGGGGCTATCCTATTTCAGGCACTCTAGGCCAGTGACAGACTAGTAGAATAGAAAATCTCTATCTCTTATTTTATGAATCACAACAAATTGTTACCATAGCCAATAGCTGACTACTTATGCACCCAGCTTGACAGTATGGTTTTGGTAGACTATGAATTCCTGTGGGAAATGGTTTGCATGCAAGAGCTCACTTGTCCCTTAAAGACATACTTCGTTGTAAGTTAACTGATGCCTCTCCCTGCCTCCAATAGTAGCAAATATATAGAATCAATAAAGCTTTCTACTGTCTTACATTTTGAATTGTATCACTTGTATTTCTCTTCTCAATTTTTCTTCCACCTCTCTTACTTGATTTGCAAAATCATTTTTGAGCTCTTCCATGGCCTGAGACCATTTCATAATTTTTTGGAGGCTTTAGACGTAGGTGCTTTGACTTGCTGTCTTCTTACAGTTGTATGCTTTGATCTTCTTCGTCTGAAAGAATGGGACAAAATACCTTTTCACCAAGAAAGTAATCTTCTGTAGTCTTATTCTTTCCCCTTTTTGGGCATTTCCCACACAATTACTTGACTTTTGAACCCTTTGTCAAGTGGAGGGTATATTACTCCAATCTTCATTGGTTTTGTGCAGCTGTTCTCCAAGATATCTCTAGGGACCTGTAAGTTCTCAATTCACCCGAGAAATAGTCAAGGGACAGGTGTTTACTCCTCTCCTGGCTTGTACTGTGATCTGTGAGCAACCACAAACACTCTTTTCTGATGTAGAATGGTCAGTAGGATTCCCTGTCTACTACTACCACCAGCTCTGCCACACCAGCACTTCTCCTCACTCCAGGACCACAACTCAGTTCTGAGACCTAGATCAACTGCTTGATTCCTCCACCATCTGTATGCTGAGAGCTCGAGAAACATCCATTGCTGTTGCAGTGGCTGTCACTGCCCTGGGGCTAGGGCTGATCCGTGCTCCCCTTTCACTATAAGGTGGGTGACAATAATCAGTCAAAAAAACATTTATTAAGCACATATAATGGGCCAAGCCTTGTTCTAAGCCTTGTACCCAATACAGGGTATGAAGGGGATAAAACAAGTACTTAGATAACCAATCAAATAATCAACAAGCATTTGGCAAGCACCTACTCTGTGATAGGTACTATTCTAGGCACTGGGCACACAAAGTACCTGCCCTCAAGGAGTTTCTGTTCTATGAAATATCTGTATGAATGTATTGAGAGGCACAAAATAGTATCATAGGACCATAATCATGTGACAACATTTAAACTTTTTGTTTTTTTCTCAAGAATAATCCTTGAGTTAGGGAGAAATAGTTTAAGAATTTTTGGTAGCATTTCCCCAGGGATAATCTTTTCTTGGTGATAGACTTATGATTGGGCCTACTTGCAAGATGGCACTAAGGTCTGATTGTAATCTCTAGATAGAACAGGATCTGGATGCATGGTGGCAAGATTCCAGGGGTATCATTTTCTCTGATTTGGTCACTTTCTAGTCTAACGAAGACTAGATCAGACACTATTTGGTCAAATGCTAGGGAATTTGGGTAACTGAATGGCCATCTAATTCCTTAGTTATGAAGCAGATGGAGTATGTTTCTGAAACCTCTTATCCCTTTTCACTTTTTTCTATTTTTTTAATTCCCTAAACTCCTTTCACTTGCCCAGTACTCTCATGTTCAAAGAAATTACTTCAGCTTTAATGATAAGAATAACACAAAAAACTGACATTTAAATATTCTTTTAAGTTTTACAGAGTACATTATAAACAGCTCTTTTTTCTTTCTCTCATTAACATAATGAGGTGAGTACTAGAGTAATTATTCCTCTTTTACAGATAAGTAAACCAAGGTTTGGAGAGGTTCAAAGTGATTTGCCAGTGGTCACACACATAATAAATGTCAGGGGCTTGATTCAAGTTCAGGTCTTTCCTGACTTCAAATGTTTATGTTTCAAGTGTGTTTCTTGTGAACAACAAGTTGTTGGATTTTGCTTTTAATTATTATGTTACTCTCTTTTATTTTGTGGGTGAGTTTATTCAATTCACATTCACAATTATGATAGTTAATTGTGTATTTCCATCCATCCTATGTTCTTATTCTTTTTATTTTCAATATTCCTTACGTCTCTAAACTATAAGTTTTCACTCTCCTTCTTTCCTTTTAATATCTTTTCACTATCCTTTCTCTAAGCTAAGGGTTTATTTTATTTATGACTAATTTCTCCCTGAACTTACCCTTCTTCTTATATTCCCCTTTCCTCTCTTCCTCTTTGATGTTTTGCCAATTAGTCATATCTGATTTTTGTGACCCCAGTTGAGGTTTTCTTGGCAAAGATGCCAGAGTGGTTTGTCTTTTCCTTCTCCAGTTCATTTTGAAGATGAGGAAACTGAGGCAAATAGAATTAAATGACTTGTCCAGGGTCACACAGCTAGTTAGTACCTGCAGTCATGTTTGAACTCAGGTCCTCCTGATTCCAGGTCCAGTTCTCTATCCACTACATTACCTAGCTACCCCGTTTCTGTTTCAAGCTCTGTTGAATTGAATGTATCTCTCTCTCTCTCTCTCTCTCCCTGCCCCCTCTCTCCCTCTCTCTGTCTCTTTCTCTCTCTGTCTCTCTGTCTCTTTCTCTCTCTGTCTCTCTCCTCTCTGTCTCTCTCTCTCTCTCTCTCTCTCTCTCTCTCTCTCTCTCTCTCTCTCTCTCTCTCTCTCTCCCTCTCCCTCTCTCTCTCTCTCTCTCTCCCCTCTCTCTGTCTCTCTCTCTCTCTCTCTCTCTCTCTCTCTCTCTCTCTCTCTCTCCCTCTCCCTCTCTCTCTCTATCTCTCTCCCCCTCTCTCTGTCCCTCTCTCTCTCTCTCTCTCTCTCCCTCTCCATCTCTCTCTCTCTCTCTGTCTCTCTCTCTCTTTCTCTCCTTCCCTCTCTTGACCAATTTAAATGAAAGTGAAATACAACTGATATGTTTCCCACACTCCTTCCACATTTATATATAACTCTGCTTGTGCAGCCCAATTATGTGAGATAAATTCTCTCAGTCTTCCTTCCACCTTCTTCAAGTATATACTTACACTTCTCTTTTATTTCTTCTTACAGCATAGTCAAAACACACCAAAAATGAATTCCAAGCTTCTGTGACATTTGGCTGCCTCTGTGATCTCTTAGGACGTCAGGATTCTGATAGAATGTCTTTATCATTTTCCATTGCATTGGGATGTAAACAGGCTGTCCTTATAAAATCTTTTCTGATGATTCTCTTGTATTTACCTTTTCATTTTTCTTGATTCCCATATTTTTTTTTAAAGTTTCTTTTAAAACTCCATTTTTAAAAGGAAATCATGAATGTTTGAAAGTTCTCTATGTCATTGAAGATCCACTTTTTTCCCCATGTTTGATTACATTCAGTTCTTCTGGGTGAGTTATGTTTGATTGAAGACTTTTATTTTTGTCTTTTGAAATATCTCATTCTATATTCTATTCTCCCTTTGGTGACAGCTGCTAAATCTTGTACGATCCTGATTGTGGTTCTTTATTATCTGAATTCTTTCTATTTGAAATATTTTTTCTTTGATCTGGAAGTGCTGAATTTTGACATTGACATTCCTGGGAGGTTTCACTTTGGGGTTTCTGTTAGGAGGTGATCAGTGGACTCCCACTTTCACATTACCCTCTTCCTCTAATATGTATGGGAAATTTTCTTGAAATATAATACCTAAGTTTTTTTGAAATAAAATCTCTCCAGTTGTCAGTACTCTCTCGTAGCTCAGACTATTATTCCTTGTTATGCTTATCCATGCAAATATTATACCTCAGTACAATATAAGCCTTTTGAAGTGAGAGATTATTTTATTCTTTTTTTTTATCCCTAGCACCTAGCACAATGCCTTACCTTATACACAGTAGGGGTGTGATAAACATTTGTTGAATTTAATTTGAGAGACTCTGATAGTATGATATCCATGAAAAGGAGTGGGGTAGTGTGAGGTGCCATACCAAAAGAGGTGAAAGTATGAGCACTGGAACCTAGAGGTATCTTCAAGCTGTTCTCAGGGGACCAGCCTACTAGATGCATAGAGACTTGTTAGGTCCACATGATGGATGGTTTTGCCTATAGCAAGGGAATTACTTGCTCAGGTATGGAAGGATTATGATCGCAGGAGCAGAAAGAACCATTCACACTGAAACAACCAAGGAACCCTGAAGAATTTGAAACAGCATTAGTTTACACCCTCACTCTTTCTAAGGATTTTGCGAAAGGAGGAAGAAATGCAAATACTAATACTAATCTTTTTCTCTACTTAATTGGTAAACTTGACCACAATTCAGAAATTCAATTCAATAAGCATTTATTAAACTCACCGTCCTAGACCCTAGGGATGGACATGTAACTGTCTATTCTCAAGGAGCTTAAAACTTAATGGGAGAATGGTCTTTACATGGATAACTATGCTGAGGAGTCTGAAGAATTACTGTCACTTGGGTGGGTCAGGAAAGGCTTTCTGTTATGGGATTGCACAGGGGAAGGGGTATAGTAGGTGCTTTATACTTTTTGTTGTCAATAATTAATTTGTTTCAGTTTTCAACAATCACTTCCATAAGTTTTAAGTTTTTCTCCCCTTCCCCCCCCTTCCCATGACAGTATGCAATCTTATATGAGTTCTACAACACATTCCTGTTAAACCATTTTCACATTAATTACATTGTAGAGAGGAATTAAAACTAATGGGAGAAACCATGAGAAAAAACAAAACAAAACAAAACATAACAAAATAGAAAATAGTCTGGTTCATTCTGAGTTCTAACTCTATAGTTCTATATATCCAGTTCTATATATATAGATATAGAGTATATGCATACTCTATATCTATATCTATATATATATAGTTCTATACTATATAGTTCTATATATAGTTCTAACTATAGTTCTCTCTCTCTCTCTATATATATATAGTTCTATATATATGTATATATGTATATATATATGTACATACATATATATATATAGTTCTATATATATATGTGTATATACATATATATATATATATATATATATATATAGTTCTATATATATCCAGTTCTAACTCTGGATGTGGATAGCATTTTGCTTCAAGAGGCCTTTGGAAATGTTTTAATTCCTTGCACTGCTGGGAAGGGCTAAATTTATTATAAATAGTCCTTGCACACTGTGGCTGTTTCTGTGTATAATGTTGTCCTGGTTCTGCTCATTTCATTCACCATCAGTTCATATAAGTCTTTCCAGGTTTCTCTGAAGTCTTCCTGATTATCATTTCTTATAGTACAATAGTATTCCATTACATTCATATATCACAACTTGTTCAATCATTCCCCAGCTGATGGGCATCTCCTACATTTCCACTCTTTGACAGTGCTTTATACTTTTTGACTAACTATTTGGGCTTTGAATCTAAGGAAGGGAAAACAAAAAATAGAGGCGTAGGCAGAGGACAAATATCTAGGCATGGAGCAGTGTGAGCAAAGACCTGGAGGTAGAAAAGAGCAGGATGAGTTTAAGAGGGAGTCATTTGCTTTGAATGGAACACAATTCCAATAAATAAATAGCTGATTGTTTATCTTGAAGTAAAAACACTGCTTAGCAACTTGTAATAAGCAGGTGCCCTTAGTGTCTGAGATGCCTAGATATCTGGAGTCAAGGAAGTTCTAAGAAGGAAGGGAACGATCCATGTGGAAATTATCAAATGATCCATGGAATAAGATCCATGTTCTTTGCCACAGACCTAATGAATGAATGACAAAGTATTTATTAAGTGCTTACTGTGTGTAAAGCTTTGTTCTAAGCACTGGAGATACACATAGAAAAATAAGACGATCCCTTCTCTCAAGGAGCTCACATTCCAGGGAGAGGGATAAAACAAATAGATTTTGGCTCAGATGGAAAAATCCTAGTCTTTAGTGTTCAGTAGTAAAAGAAATGTTTATGCCTCTTCTTCAATGTTATTTCCACTGACAAGATAATAATAATTTGTAATCCAGTTGTTAAGCTCCATCTGCACAGGGTTCATTTCCCAGGATTATAGTTGTAAGGGCTTGGATTTCACTCTCAGGGCTCTTGAACCTACTTACCCATTGGAGGTAGTTGGTCAGCAGTTGATGTTGATGAGGAGAATGAGTTGCTTCTGTAGAGTAATTCCCTCTCTCTTCCCCCATGATAGCTATTGGTCCTGAGCTGGCAGCAATACCTCTCTTCTGGATGGCATTACTATTCCCAATGAGATTGGGTTCAGGATCTCAGGACAGTGACTAAAGTGGTGGTGCTAGCCTGACTTTCCTGATACATGCCACCTCTTGCTTCTCCCACAGGGTGCCTTGCTTCTTCAACTAGGCAGGCTTGCTTCCTCTGTTGGTAGAAGCTGGTCAGCAGTTGGTGGGGATGACTAGTCTTTTCTCTGTGGTATCTGCCTCCCTGATGATGTCTATGGGGACTAGGTTAGAAGCAGGATGAGTGGTTTAGAAGGCACGGTTATTCCAAAATTCTTGGACTAAAAATCCAAAAGGTCCAAAAGCCTAGACTATCTCTTACTGGACCTCAGGGGAGATGGGAATTGAGAAGGTGGAGGTAGTCTGACTTGTCTGGAGATATTGATTCTTATCTCTCCCTCAGGGTGATTTTCTGCTTTAGATAGTCACTTAATCTTTTTGGAGCTTATCTGTTTTCTTTTATATGAAAAATGGACATAATGATACTTGTCTTTCATACTATAATGACGTATTTTCTTTAGGTACTTTGTCATTTTGTGCATTTTTAGAATAAGATTGAGGAGGTAATAATATCTGACAGTATCAATAGACTATTAAAGTTGGAAGTGACCATCTCAAACTCCATTATTTTACATATTAGAAAACTGAGTTCTAGAGAGGAAAAAGTGACTGTAACCACTTCAAGTCTCACTTTTTAATCTAGGTCTCCTGATCTGCTTTCTAGTTCTCTTTATTGACTATACTGACAATGGAGCATCAGCAGTTTTGGATTTTCTTATATTGGTACATTTTTCTCCTCTGGGTTATATTAAAAATATCATTGATTTAAAACTGGAAGGAATCTAAAAGGCCATTAAATCCAACCCCCTTTTGTACAGGTGAGATAGCTAGGAGGTTCAGTGGATAGAGAACAGGACTTGAAATCAGGAATATTTGAGTTAAAATCCTGCTTTAGACATAACTTCTCTGTACGTCAGTTTTCTCATCTGTAAAGGTGACAACTCACAGGATTGTTGTGTGAATCAAATGACTTAATGTGTATTAAAGGACTTGGAAAATCTTAAAGTACAACGTAAATGCTAGCTATCGTTGTTACAGATGTAACCCTTGGAAAATCACTTAATTCCTGTTTACCTCAGTTTCCTCATCTGTAAAATAGGGATATTAATAGCACCTACCTACCAGGGCTGAGGATCCAATGGGATAATTGTAAATTACTGTAGCAGCAAGCACTCTGATGTATCCAGGATGGCCTGCGAGCACGGGTTTTTAGATCTGCTTTTGTAAAAGGAAAGCAACTTTTGAAGGATCAACAATCTTCTTTAATCACATATATCAACAGAGAAAATACACATAGAGAAATAAAGACCAACAAACAGGGCTTCTAACCGTCTGACCATAAGCAATTCATCCATCACAGATCAACAGACAGATCCAGCTATCTGACCATTACATACATAGTTACCAGAGAGAGAAGCACCAACATGTGAGTTTTCAAAGCTAGGGATGGGCGCCTCCAAAGCAAAACCTCACTTCATAGTTTACAACACTTTTCAAAGTCAGAGGGCATGACCTTTGTGACCCAGGGCCTCATTAACAATTAACCAAAGGTATGAGCCTTCCTACAAAACCAGCCTGCCCTAATCAAGCTTCCCTTAATGGGCTTCCCCTGAGGCCTATTAATGGGGGGAGCTTTATATTACAATCACTTAGCACAACACCTGACACATAGTAAGCACCATATACATTTTAGTTATTATCATTATTACTAATTGTTGTTTTTGTTGTTATTATTACTACCCTGGCTTCTATAATTAGTGAGTGTCTGAAGCAAGATTTGATTCTAGGCATAGAGACCAGTGATCTGTCTTTGACTCTATAAAGTCTTTGAGGACAGTGACTATTTTCATTTTTGCCTCTATGTGCCTATCATCTAAGTGTCCAGCTACCACATAGTAAGTACTTAATAAATTTCTGCTGAATGAATCATGTCAGCCAATGCCCCATTTTACAAATGATGAAATGGAGATGTTCAGAGGTGAAATAGTTTGCCTCAGGTCACATAATGATGAAACCTGCACTTAGAACCAAGGTTTTCTGATTCATAAGCCTGTACTTTGTATACTATTCCTTTCTCCTTCCCCAGTAGATAGAGGAAAGTCATAGCACAATTCCATTTTATAAGCTGATTAGAGTGGAATAATGAGGCAGAGCTTTTGTCTAATATACAATGTTTGCCTTCTCCAGTGTCTAGGATAGTACATTTAATGTAAGTTTGTTGAATGAATAAACAATCTCATTCATAATTCTAATAATAGCGAGCATTAATATACTACCTACTACATGCCAATCACTGTGCCAAGCATTTTACAAATAATATCTCATTTGAACTTCACAACAACCCTAGAAGGCAGGTATTATTATCATTCCCATTTTGTGGTTGAGAAAATTGAGGTAAAAAGAGCATAAGCGACTTTCCCAACCAGCTAGTATAGTTAATTAGTGTCTAAAGACAGATTTGAATTGAGGTCTTTCTGACTTTATCACATAGTCTGCTGAACCTAGCTGCCTCTGTATAATGAATAGTTAAATGTTTACAAGGTACTTTCTTTACAGTCATCCTGTACAATTATTGGAAGTACAATTATTATTATTATCATTATTGTACAGATCAATAGAGTCTGAGGGGTTAAACACTTTGTCTAGGATCACACAGCTACTAAACAGTGGAGCCTTAACTCAAACACAAACATATTGAAATTCCCATTACACCACACAGCCCTGATAACCTTCCAAAGAACTGCCTAAATCAGTTTTACAAATAATGTCCCCAAGAGCACCAACTCCTGGTCCCTGGGAGGCTCACAGTCAAGTATTTCATCAAATAAATGAAGCTGCTCTCTTTTCCACTCCCTCAGAATAAATTATAACCTGTCTCAGGTGATTGGGTGAACAGCTCTTCCTTAGACTGAGTGAAATGTCCAGAGTGCTGACCAAGAATAGAGCCTTTGTAGTGCCATTGAATTAATTCATGGGTGTTAAATGTAGTCATGTAGCCACACAGAAAGAACAGCTCCTGATAGTGTGGGGCTAAGAAACAGAACAGTTTCCAAAGATTATACAACCTTTCAGGCAGTAAGGAAAATTGTAGTTATTCATGCACAAAGCCCTCCAACTTCAGGAAGGCAAGGGATGGTTGGATAAAACATTTCCTAAAAGGGGAGAAGTGTCCTTTCCCGCCAGGGGAAGAGCTTCCTCAATTTCAATTCTATAAACCTATCTCAAGCCAATTCCTATTCTAGGTGTTGATAATACAGTGTCAAAAATGAATCAATCCCTGATTTCTTTTGGGTTGCCATGCCATGCTGTTAGGATCATAATCCAGAGCTAAAAGGGACCCCAAAAGTTATCTGGTCCAACCATTTTATAAATGAAGAAAGTGAGATTCCAACAGGGAAAGTGACTTGTGTGGTCTACTTAAAAGAAATAAAACAAGGAGATAATTCTTAACAGCTGGGCTTAGAGACAGGAACACAGATTTAAATCCTGACTGTGATATATTTTCCTCAAGAAATTCAAGCATTCTTGAAAATGCGATGGGATTAGATGACCTATCCTGGGCCCAGTTAGGCCTATTTGAGGCCACATATGAGAAGAATAAACAAAAAGAAGAGTAATATAGGAGAGAAAAGAATAAACAATGCACTATATTTAAGTTCTCTTCCACACATCCAAAGAAACTTATTGCCAGCTGCTACTTGACAGCCAGAAAGGGACTAGGGAGCATAATTTGCCTTCCACAAATGGGGTAATTCAATTCAACATGAGCACTTGTTCTACCCATTACACTGCCTATAAGAAGGTCAGAGAAAAGAAAGCTCAGGAGGTGTGTTCATTTTAAAACAATTTGCAATTCTAATATAGTCAGGTCACTTGAAATTCATTACCTTCCATCTCTCTAGACTGGAGACTCTATAATCTGCCTTTCAGCATCACTTTAGTCCCCAGAAGGAAGTAACATCATACTCTCATGCATTCTGAGGGTCAGTGGGATATGGGAAAAACCCATATTGGGTCAAGATAGTCCAGTCCTTTACAACAATGAATCAACCAATAAATATTTATTAACTGTTTAATATGTGCTAGGCATTGGGCTAAGTGTTGGGAATAAAAATAGAGGCAAAACTATATTCCCTGCCCTCAAGGAACTTACAATCAGCTGGGGGAAACAATATACAAATAAATACATACAGAAAGCTACCTACTCAATAGAGCCACATAACCTAGTAGTACTCACTTTCTACAGCTACATTATCTTGTTAGACCTGTTGGGGGTAAATTAAACCCTACTCACCATTTTAAATAGTAATAGCTGAGATAGTACACTTAGATTTACAAAGCGTTGTATATATTTTATATATATGTATATATATACGTATATATGTATATATATACGTATATATATATATACACATATATACATAAAATCTTGTTTGATGCTCATTACAACTCAGTGAGGTAGGTATTACAGGTATTAGTACTCCCATTTTACAAATGAGAAAACTGAGTATCAGCAACATCAAGGTCCTTGTCCATAGTTACATGGCTAAAAGCAATCACAATCAGGTATTTCTTGGGGCAGAGCCAAGATGACAGAGTAGATAAAGTGTTCAGCCATGCTCTGTCAACATTCATCTCTCGACAACTCTAAAATAATGTCTTAAATAAAATTCTAGGGTGGAAGATTGAGAAAAAGTTCATAGTGAGACATTCTTCTAGCCGAAGATAATTTAGGAGTTTGGAAAAAAGAGATTGGGGACACAGGGGTAGAAGTTGACCTGGAGCTTCTGTTTATGAAATACCAGTGGTTACTATGTTATGGTGACAGAAGCAACAGCAGTTTGAGGAGCTCTCAAGCCAATCATGGTAAAGGGACCTCCAATTGGGGAGAAAGAAAGGGGACATCTGTGATATCCCCTAGATGAAAAACAAGACACTATTTGGCAACTCTTTTGTCTATATCTATTTTTGGGTCATAGTTCAAGGGCACAGAGGAGGACTTTTTGTCAATAGAGAGTGGGAGCCCTGGGGAGCAGTTTTGCTTTTGGTCAAAAAGGTTCTGGGATCCAGAGGGGTCCAGATGAATAGCATTACTTGTGATCTCAAGGGAACAGGGGTCCTGAGGACCAGTGTCATGCCATGAACAGAGTCTAACTTTAACATAAAATTCAAAATCAAGAAAAATAGGGGAAAATAAGCAACAAACAAACAAATGAAGAATCTGATCATAAAAGTCTACTTTAGTAACAGGAAAGATCAAGACATAAACTCAGAAGAGGACAACGAAGCTAAAATAGCCACAAGCAAAGCCTTAAAGATAAGAAAAGGAAATTGGAAACAAGTCCAACATGAATTTCTTGTTTTATTTGATTTATTTTTTAATGTTTATTTATTTAGTTTTAATTTTCAACATTTATTTCCACAAAATTTTGAGTACTGAATTTTCTTCCCATCTCTCCCCTCCCCCACCCCAAAATGCCATGCATTCAGATTAAACCTTCCTCCAATCAGATCTCCCTTCTATCACACCCCTCCCTTCTATTATCCCTATCTTCTCTCTTTTCTTGTAGGGAAAGACAGATTTCTATACTCCATTACTTGTATTTCTTATTTCCCAGTTGCATGTAAAAACAATTCTCAACATTCGTTCCTAAAACTTTGAGTTTCAACTTCTCTCCCTTCCTCCCTCCCCTCCCATCCCCACCGAGAAGGCTAACAATCCAATATAGGTTATAATGTGTAGTTTTGCAAAAGACTTCCATAATAGTCATACTGTGCAAGATTAACTATATTTCCCTCCATCCTATCCTGCCTCCCATTTATTCTATTCTCTATTTTGACCTTGTCCATCCCCAAAAGTATTTACTTCTAATTACTCCCACCTCCCATTTGCCCTCCCTTCTATCATCCTCTACCTCACTTATGCCCATCTCTCCTACATTCCTGAAGTGAAAAATAGATTTTCATACAAAATTGAGTGTGCATGTTATTCCCTTCTTAAGCCAAATGTGATTAGAATAAGAGTCACATTTTCTCTCTCTCCTTCCCACTTTCCCCCTCCATTGAAAAAAGCATTTTCTCACCTCTTTTATGAGAGATAATTTGCCCTATTGCATTTCTCCCTTTCTCCTCCCAATATATTCCTCTCTCACTCTCTAATTTTATTTATCAGATTATCATTCTTCCTATTCAACTCACCTGGTGCTCTCTGTCTATATATATATATGTGTATAATTCCTCTAATTACTCAAATACTGAGAATAGTTTCAAGAGTTACAAATATTACTTTTCCATATAGAATGTAAACAGTCCAACTTTAGTAAGTTTCTTATGATCTCTCTTTCCTGTTTACCTTTACATGCTTCTCTTGATTTTTTTGTTTGAAAGTCAAATTTTCTATTTATCTCTGGTGTTTTCATCAAGAATGCTTGAAAGTCCTCTACTTCATTGAATGACCATTTTTTCCCCTGAAGTATTATACACAGTTTTGCTGGGTAGGTGATTTTCAGTTTAAATCCTAGTTCCTTTGACTCCTGGAATATCATAGTCCACGTCCTTTGATCCCTTAACGTAGAAGCTGCTAGGTCTTGTGTTATCCTGATTGTATTTCCTTAATACTCGAATTGTTTCTTTCTAGCTGCTTACATTATTTTCTCCTTGACTTGGGAATTGTGGAATTTGGCTACAATATTCTTAGGAGTTTCTCTTTTTGGATCTCTTTCAGGAGGGTGATTGGTGGATTCTTTCAATATTTATTTTGCCCCCTGGTTCTAGAATATCAGGGCAGTTTTCCCTGATAATTTCATGAAAGATAATGTCTAGGCTCTTTTTTGATCATGGTTTTCAGGTAGTCCCATAATTTTTAAATTGTTTCTCTTGGATCTGTTTTCCAGGTCAGGTGTTTTTCCAATGACATATTTCACATTGTCTTCTATTTTTTCATTCTTTTGGTTTTGTTTTATAATTTCTTGGTTTCTCACAAAGTCATTATCTTCCATATGCTCCATTCTAATTTTTAAATAACTATTTTCTTCAGCAAGCTTTTGAATCTCCTTTTGCATTTAGTTAATTCTGCTCTTTAAAGCATTCTTCTCCTCATTAGCTTTTTAGGCCTCTTTTGACATTTGAGTTGGTCTATTTTTAAAGGTGTTAATTTCTTCAGCATTTTTTGAGCCCCCTTTAGCAAGCTGCTGACTTCCTTTTCATGATTTTCTTTCATTGCTCTCATTTCTCTTCCCAATTTTTCCTCTACCATTCTTACTTGATTTTCAAAATCCTTTATGAGCTCTTCCATTGCCTGAGACCATTGCATATAATATTTTGGAGGTTTTGGATGCAGAAGCCTTGACTTTTATGTCTTCCCCTGATGGTAAACATTGTTCTTCCTCATGTGAAAGGATGGAAGAAAATGCCTGCTCACCAAGAATGTGACCTTCTATAGTCTTATTCTTTCTCCCTTTCTTGGGGAATTTTCCCAGCCAGTTACTTGACTTTTGAGTTCTTTGTTAAAAGGAGGGTATACTCTGGGGACCTGTAAGTTCTCAGTTCCTCCAAGGTGGCACAATCAAGGGACAGGTATTTACTCCTCTAGTGGCCTGCACTCTGGTCTGTGAGCAGGATTCCTTCTCCAGTGCCTCCACCAGCTTCACCACACCAGCCAACATTCCTTACCTCAGGGCTGCCACTCAGGGCTGAGATCCAGATCAGCTGGTCAATTCCCCCAGCATCTCTAGGTCAGGACTCCAACAATGGAAGCTGCCACTGCCTGGGGCTGGTGCTAGATCACTAGGTTCCCTTCTCACCCAAGTGAAAGAGCTTTCTCACTGACCTTTGAAGCTGTCTTTGTTTGTGAGTGGAGGAATATGGGGCCTACAGATCCCGCTGGTGGAGCCTTGAAACCTGCTCCTGTCCTGTCCTTGCCATGGCATGGCCAAGGCTGTGCTTCACTCTGCTCCATGTCTGGTGCAATAGACCTTTCCTGTTGGCCTTCCAGGTAGCTTTGGGCTGGAAATCTCTTTCACTCTGTTGTTTTGTGACTTCTGCTGCTCTAGAATTTGTTCAGAGTCATTTTTTACATGCTTTTTATGGGCTTTGAAGGAAGAGATTTTAGAGGTGCATTCTTCTACTCTGCTATCTTGGCTCTATCCCCCAAAGGGATAAATTCTAAATTCTAGTTTGAAGTGCCCTTTTTCTTAGTTTCGTTATTTTTCTGGGTTTTTCTTTCTCTGTTTTTTGTAACATGGCTAGTACAGAAATATATTTTGTGTGAAAAAAGGCACAGCTAGGATTAGCATCTATGTGTTTCTTTCTCTAAGTCCAGTGGGGTTTTTTCAACACTTAAGATGTTTCCAGTGGTAGCTAAGATTACAGGCTCTTACTGGAGGATAAGGAATAACTGCATGAAAGAAGTGGCATTTGACACTATTTGAAGCACTGAGAACATAAATACAAACAAGCTAGCCAATCCTTCTCTTCATAGAGTTAATATTCTAATGGGAGAAGACAACATATAAAGGAGCTGAAAGGGGGTGATATGGCATGGAAACCTGAATCTGGACAGGAGAAGGTGAAAGCTCATCTATCAGAATACAGTATCTGATTGTGAATAAAAACATAGGGTAAGAAAAAAGATGATACATATTTAGAAAACAATAACCAGTTCAATTTAACTGGAATGAAGAGGGCACAAAAAATGTCATATTGAGATAAGCCTGGAAGGTAGAATGATGTCTGATTATGAAGGGATTTGAATATCATGCTAAGAAGTTTGAATTGTATTTGATAGGCAAGTGAAAGCCACTGAAGGATTTTTAAGAAGATTAGTGATTTGCTCCAATTTATGTATTAGGAAGATTAATCTGGAGGCACATGAAGAAAAAAACAGAGAGAGAGGAAGTGTAGGCAGTAAGACCTTTTAGAAAGCTATCATAGTAATTCAGATAAATGGATATGAAGGTCTGAATTAAGATGTTGACAGTAGAAATGGAGAGAAGAGGATTATGGGTGAGTTATGGAGGCAATGTATTACTTGGGAGAGGTAACACATTAAGCCCTGTTCTCCCATTAATGCATCCTCATGGCTTAGATTGTCAGATAAAGTGCCTTCTGTTTAGCTGAGAAGGGTCTCCAAGTGCCAGAATATTTCATTAAGTAAGAATAGAAAAAGTCAGGACAGATTATTGCATGAAGATTGGCCAAATGGGTCATGTTAGGTTGAAGTGTCATAGTTGGAAAGTTCTAGGAAACTGGATGCATGGGTAGGAGGGCACTGAGCATCAATGATTAGGAATTCAGTTGCTACAAAGTTGTAATGGCCAATGCCTGTATTTTGATGAGTTACCAAGAACACATTGAATAGCAATGTGGCATAATAGAAAGATAACTGAATTAGGAATTCTGAGTTCCAGTTCTGCTACTTTAGCCACATGGCATTGGGGATATAGATCATATCACTTTTCTGAGTCTCAGGAACTGTTACTCTAAAATGACTTTATGATCTATAAGCTTTCATAGTCTTGTATTTTCACTGTACACTATTTATTAGTTATGTGACCTTGGACAAGTCACTTAACCTCTGTCTGCCTTAGTTTCCTTCACAACGTTGTGAATCTCAAATGACATAATATGTGTAAAGTCCTTAGCACAGTACTTGGCAAATAGTAAGCACCAAATAAACTTGTTTACCTCTCCTCCTTCCACAGAAGAGAGATAGAGGAAAACTCAAATTCTTCAGTTAGGCCAATGACGTGTAATGCCAATGCAAAGTGGTTTTATTGATAAATGAGATCATGAGTGCACTGAGACTGAATTGCAACTTATCTGATCTCCAAAGCTCTGGATTTGTTTAATAGTTTTGTGAGTGACATACATTTCACTATTTATTAGTTCCATCATTCATTGAGGTATATTCATTTACATACCCAATGCTCTCTTGCATACTTGTAAAGTATTCATTTCTAGATCTCATTTAGGATCTGGGACAACAAGGGGCTGAGATACACATTACCCTCTAAACTTTCCTTTTAAAATAATTTAAAGACATCTGATCTTTAAATATTTGTGGTGGTGCCATAGGAATTAAGTGAATGGTTTCACTGAACATAGCAGTAGTAGTAGTAGTAGTAGTAGTAGTAGTAGTAGTAGTAGTAGTAGTAGTAGTAGTAGTAGTAGTAGTAGTAGTAGTAGTAGTGGTAGTAGTAGTGGTAGTAGTTGTCTATGTACTTGAAGAGGACCAAAATGACCTCACTATGTGTATGTCAAAACACAGTATGTCCAACTGTGGCTGATCAGACTAATATGAGCTAGGTCAGAACATTGGTTATATAGTTGTCTCTAGATTTGTGAATGTCACATTTCTTTTGAGATACTGCAATTTTGCTTTGCTCATAGAGCACAGTGCTTTCTTTGATGTAGGCATGGCATGCTGGGTGGTTCTCTGCCAGTTTCTTCCATGTCTCTCAATAAATACCAAAGTTCTTGAGAGAGACCTTGAGAGTATCCTCATATCACTTGTTCTGACCTCCATGTGAATATTTGCCTTGTGTGAGTTCTCTGTAAAATACTTTTTTGGGTTAATGTACATTTGGAAGTTGAACAATGTGGCCAGCCCATCAGAGTTTCACTCTCTGTAGTAGAGTTTGAATGCTTGACAGTTCAGCTTGAGAAAGGACCTTGGTTTCTGGTACCTTATCCTGGCATGTGATCTTCAGAATCAAATGGAAGCAATTCACTTTCCTGGAATGGCACTGGTAGACTGTCCAGGTTTCATGGACATACAGCAATGAAGTCAGCACAATGGCTGTGTAGATCTTCAGTTTGGTAGATAGCCTAAAATCTCTTCTCTCCCACACTTTTTTTGGAGCTTCCAAAACACTGAACTAACTCTGGCAATGCATGTGCCAACCTCAGCATTTATGTGTACATCCCTGGAAAGTATACTGCCTAGGTAAATGAATTCATCCATACCATTCAAAATTTCTCCATTTTCTGTAAGCAATGGTTCCAAATATGGAGGGTCAGATAGTAGTTAGTAAAGAACCTTTGTTTTCTTGGTATAAATTGTCAGGCCAAAGTTAGCACTAAACTATAATATTAAGGGAATTTGAAGATCTTCCCTGCCCCTTAATAGGCCCATGTAGTCTGCTTTGAGCTTTGGCTCAGCCCACAGCTTGAGTAACAGGAAGCCTATGGTGGGAAGAGCTTGCCAAATGAGTGGAGCAGGAAGAGTGAGGCAGAGAAGCTAGTGAGAGTGAGAGAAGGTAGAATTTTGCCTAGGGGAGTTTGTTTGTGGGGAGGGAAGACTTGGGGATGGCAATGCTCCCTTTATTGGTAATGTGTACACACTTCATTGTTACCATGGTGGTAACAATGGTATCTGAATAAATATCTTGGTTTCATCTTTGAGGAAGAGAGTTTATATTTTGTGAATTTGCCCAGGAAATACACATGCATATCCATAGTGGTTGCTGTGGATGTTGCATTGGCATTACACGAACATGTACCTAATGGACAATGCAAAGGTGAAAATAGTTTTTCCCATCCCTTCCAACCTACTGTCTTTAAATGCAAATGGACTTGCAGTAATGCCTTGCCAATACTGAAGTGAAAAAGACCCCACTTTGCATCTGCTGCCCAACCTGGTTTCAGCCACAAGGAACAAGAATCCCCAACTAGGATAAGCTCATTACTTCTCAATTCACCACCATGCTGCTAACTCGAGTCTAGGTTGACACCATTTTTCTCAGCCTCTTGTCCCCTATCTTTGGAGCGCTAGATGTCTTCTTTTATAAAATGCAGAAACTGGACTCTCAGATCACTCTACTTTGCATCTGTTGGCCTGCCTGGTTTCTGTTTTATTGAATAAGATGTCTCCTCTCCTAAACTTCTGAGTATCCTATGGTATCCCATCCTCACACCCTTCCCTTTTCTGCCTCCTTTTGTGTATTGTTGCTCCCTTTAGATTGTAAGCTCTTTGAGGGAAGAAACTGTCTTTTTCTTTGTTAATTGTATCTAGCACAGTGCCTGGCATGTCATAGGCATGCAATAAATGCTTATTGGAATGTTTATTGGATTGGATGACTTGGAGTCAAAGGACCTGGGCTCAAATCCTGGTTTTACTTCCTAGTTTTGTACACTAGTACAAATTGTTCGTTACTATTGGATGAGAAACTGTGTGCTTCAAGTGCTTGGTCAAGTATTTCTTTCAAAACAAATGTGATTTCCTTGGTATAGAGTAGTACAGCTATGAGGCCCAAGACTGTTCAGACAGAACCAGATTAAAATGTAATTAGGAAATATTTAATAAAGTAAATAAAAATACAACCAAGTATAGATAATATTTATATATGGTTTTTTTAAGTCAACATGAGACCACAGAGATATTTATGTATGATTTAATGGTGCTTTTCTATTTGAGTTTCACATCACTGGTATAGGGAACTCCTAGTGAGAAAACTCCCTTTATCAATGCAGTTTGGCTCTTGCTCTAAAACAGATTAGAGATTTGTCTGGTACATTGAAAAAGTAAGTGACTTACCCATGGCCACTCACCCAGGATATGTCAAGGTAGATTTGGAATCCAGGTGTACACTCTGACTTTAAACCTGACTTTTCATCCATGGCACCAAGCTACCTGTCATCATGACTCCTTTATAAACCATAGACTATCAAAGAAACAACCTCTGCTAAATACTCTCCTAGATTCTTTTGGCTGCGCCCTGATCATGAGGTAGGTGCCTTGGTCACTGATAGCTCTTCCTGTTTAAGGAGTACAAGAAAAGAGAATCATCAATGAACAATGATGCACTACAAAAAAAAGATATTTCATTAGAGACCAGAAAACTAATTCAGCTGCTAACCTTGTTCATGGCCATATTAACTTTTCTACCTTTTCTGACTCTTTGGACATATTCCAACAGTGTATCCTTTAACCAGTCCATCACAGAAGGTACTTTCAGAAATCTGAGGGAAGGAACAATTCATCATATACATCACAAAGATTGAATTGTTTAATGGCAATAGCAGAAGAAGGTTAGATAGATATTCAGGCCCCTTTGGTCCCCTAGCTATCCTCTGGGCCCCAGGAGAGGATTCTTGATTCTATGCCTACATAACAGACTTAGCTAACCAACCAGGAAATCCAATTTCTTCCTAGTGTAAAGGACAGGAAACACAGACAGTCTGTCTCACCTTCACTGGTTGTCTTTTCCATAATTTCACTAGAGAAAGAAGTGTCCAAGAGGGCGGTATTTCATAATATAGATTACTTGTTACAGTGATGATTAGTCAATCAGTCTCTAAGTGCCCAAACCCTGAGCATCATGTCCTGGTGCTTATTTCTTATTACATTTGATACCATCTGTGCATTAATCCCTAGACCAACAGTTCTCAAATATTGTGGTCTCAGTATGCTTTATACTTTTGTCTTTTAAAAAAATTTATTTTATTTTCAGTTTCAAAATCCCTCCCTCTTATTTTCCTCCTTGACCCATTGAGAAAGTAAGAAAAACAAAATTCATTCCAAATACATATAGTTATGCAAAACGAATGAATTAGCCATGTCAATAAAACAAACAAGAAAAAAGAAAGGAACAAATGAACTAAAAAAAACAAAAGAAGAGAGAAAAAATTTGCTTCTATTTGCACACTGAGTCTATCAGTTTTCTATCAGGAGGTGAATAGCATGTTTCGTCACTGAAACAGAGATTGGTCGTTTTGCTGATCAGACTTATTAAGTCTTTTGAAGTTCATCATATTTATAATATTGTCATTGTGTAAACTGTTTTGGTTTTGCCCACTTCACTTAGTATCAGTGATGCTTTTGTATTTTAAAACTGAAGATTCTTCCCTAAATAACTTCCATGTGATTTATTGATATTGACCATATTGGAAATGAAATATCTTAATATTATTAGGAAAATAATTTTGACTTCCTATAAGGCCAATAAAGTAGAATCTTTTGCTGTTTTTGTTTCACTAAAAGTGCCTCTGATTGAATAATGTATTAAAGAAGATCTTCCCCACACATTGATGGGCCTGCCCATTGAGAGAAGCTTGATTAGGGGAGTTGTTCTGTGGGAGGGTCCCGAGTACCTTTTGTTTTTTCATTGAGTCACTGGGTCAGAGGGTCATGCCCTCTGGCTCTGAAAACTGTATAAACACTCTGAGGGTGAGATTTTACTTTGGGACTTACTGACTGGAAGTGTCTATTTGGCCAGAGGAGGACTCTGGGAAGCCACTGGGGAAGGGAGTTGAAAACCCAGATATTCCCTCTCTGGTAAAGATGTATATGTTAATAGTCAGACATTTCAGAAGCATGTCTGTTGACTTTTGATTTCTCTGTATTTTCTCTGAAGTTCAAGGTGCTAACTTTTCCCCTGAACTAACTCAGTGATACAAATGCTTAATTAAAGTGATCATTAACCTCTCAAAATTTGCCTTTCCTTTTATGAATGCAGATCTGAGAACCTATGATAGCAGCACCCCCCCTTCCCCAGCCTGTGTATGTTGGGGTGCTTACTGATACGCTGCTGAAAGGGTTGGTGGGAGGCTTCCAAGAGGTCCATAGATCTTACTTTGACAACTATTGTCTTAGACAAAAGGAAGTGAAAAGGAACAAACCTTTATTAAGCACCTTCTATGTGCCAGACACTGCTAAGCATGTTACAAATGTTACCTCATTTAATCTTCACAACAACCCTGGGAGATAGGTGGTATCATGATCCCCATTTTTCAGTTGAGGAAACTGAGGCAGACAGGTTAACTGGCTTAAATGAAACAGCTACTACATATTTCAGGTCACATTTGAATTTAAGTCTTCCTATTTTTAGGCCAAGCATTCTAGCTACTGTGCTACCTAGCTGACTTAAGGTGGGATGGGTGAGTTTTTCCCCTAAATAAGGGGAGAAATATATATGCATGGGCATATAGGCATATAAATCATCATGTTATACTGGTACATGTTGGTTGTTATACTTCATTTTTGAAGAGGACCAAAACGATATCACAATGATAAAATGAAATTTCAGTGTGTCCGACTGTGGCTGATCAGAGCAATACAAGCTCGGAATGCTCTACCACAGGTTGGGCACAGAGAGTCCATATGAATTTTGGGGGTGGATATCCCAAATTTGCTCATCCTGCATTTACTTTGTGCTGTCTCAACTCTGCTTCGCTTAAAGAGCACAGCACCCTTTCTGATATGGGTATGCCATGTTGAGCGGTCCTGTGCCAGTGTCTCCCATGTTACACAGTCAAATCCAAAGTTCTTGAGAGAGACCTTGAGAATGTCCCTGTATCCTTTCTTCTGGCCACCATGTGATTGCTTGCCCCATGTGAGTTCTCCATAAAATAGTCTTTTTGGCAAGTGTACATTTTGCATTCTAACAACATGGACAGCTCATCAGAGTTGCACTCACTGAAGCATAGTTTGAATACTTGCCAGTTCAGCTCAAGCAAGGACTTTGGTGTCTGGTAACTTATCCTGCCAGGTGATCCTCAGAATCTTCCTATGACAGTTCAAATGGAAGCGATTCAGTTTCCTGTCATGGTGCTGGTATACTGTCCATGTTTCACAAGAACATAACAATGAAGTCAGCACAATGGCTCTGTAGACCTTCAGTATGGTAGTCAGTCTAATACCTCTTGTCTCCCAAACCTTTCTTTGGAACCTCCAAAACACTGAGCTAGCTCTGTCAATGTGTGCATCAACCTCATTGTCAATGCGTACATCCCTGGAAAGTATACTACCAAGGTAAACGAACTTATCCACAGCGTTCAAAACTTCTCCATTTGTTGTAATCAATGATTCCACATATGGTTGGAGTGGTGGTGGCTGATAGAGCACCTGTGTTTTCTTAGTGTTAATTATTGGGCCAAAATTAGCATAGGCAACAGAGAATTGATCCGTGCTTTGTTGCATCTCAGCTTCAGAGGCTGCATTCAGTGCACAGTCATTTGCAAAGAGAAACCCATGCACCAGCACTACCTCCACTTTGGTCTTGGCTTGTAACCTTTTCAAACTGAAGAAGTTGACATCAGTACGATAGGTAACCTTGATGCTGTGTTCATCCTCGTTGAAAGCATTTGTCAACATGGCTGAAAATATCATGCTAAAAAACATGGGAGCAAGAACACAGTCCTGTTTTGCTCCATTAGTGACTGGGAAGGCACAAGAGCATTGTCCATTATCCTGAACCTGAGCAAACACCCCATCATGAAATTAATGTACAATATTGATGAACTTTTCTGGGCAACTAAATTTTGACATAATTTTCCATAAGCCCTCACAACTAACTGTGTCAAAGGTCTTGGTCAGATCTACAAACATTGTATACAGACCTCTGTTCTGCTCCTGGAATTTCTCCTGGAGTTGGCAGGCAGCAAACACCATATCAACTGTTCCCTGGCCCTTTCTGAAGCCACACTGACTCTCAGGTATATGACCATCTTCCAGGTGAAGGATCAGCCTATTAAGGAGGACTCTAGCAAGAATTTTGCCAGCAATGACTAAGAGAGAGACCCCCCTGTGATTGTCACAGGACAGTCTATTCCCTTTACCCTTATAGAGATAGACAATGGAGGCATCCTTAAACTCCTGGGGATGACCTCCTCTTGCCATATAACTTGTAAAATTTCAATCAGCTTTTGTATGAGCAGTGGTCCTCCTACCTTGTGAATCTCAACTGGAATAGAATCAGCACCAGGTGCTTTGCCACATGAAAGGGTCCTAATAGCCCTCAAAACCTCTTCTTCAGTTGGAAGCTCAGCTAAGCAGGGATTGACTGAGGTAAATTGTCAATGACTTCAGCATTGATTGATGATGCCTGTTGAGAACACTATGGATCACGTCCTAGTATATGTTAATAAGATATATAAAGAGGATACATTGGAATGTGGAAGCTACCTATATATCTGATTATCTATGTGCAATATATACTATATTTTAGTGCATAATTTTTGTAGATTTTTTGCCAAAACAGTTCTTTTGCAAAAACGTGGGATGTGACCATTATGTGAAGCTTTTAAAAATCTTGCTAGTGTTACCTAAAAATCATTTATTACTTAACTGTCTTTGGTGCAAGATTAGGATGCAGAGAATATTCGTGAATATACATTAAAATTGGGAAGATGCCATATCATGTAACTTCCTCATGGCAGCTTCATCTGCCCACTCACTCTCCTTATGCCTATGGCTTTTCGTCAGATTGGGTGACAGTACCATCAGTACTGCAGTGCTCTAAACAAAGTATGCAAGATGGCTTTTGGAAATATGCTGACAATGCATGTGTGCTGAGAATTCTAGGCTCATGTCTCGCAATGTGTGAGAGATAAATGCATATCCATATGTCACTGGTGAATACTTTGCTGCTTTGTTTGCCTTTTAAGCAGCATGACAAACAGAATTGCACCATGCCATATTTATGAAAAGTAAGATTATAAACCAATTTTTGGACTGAAAAAATAGGGTGTGAAAATTATGTGGCTGTGACAATTATGTGGTGAAATATATGTATACATGTGAACAAAAATGTATATATATATAGATAGAGAGTTAGTGTATATAGACATATGAACAGATGAAATTATTTGAGACTACAAATTATAGACAAGATATTAATGCGCACTAGTAAAAGGAGTTCTTTTGCAGGATTTCCTATACAGATAGGTCAAAAAACATATACATATGCACATGCATGCAATGGCCATATATGTATGTATATGTAGACATTTATACACACAGACATGCATCCATGGACACACATACATAAGGCAGCATTACAAAATAGAGAATAGACCCTAGAGTGAGGAAGAACTGGTTGCAACAGCTCATGATACACACTGCTTGTGGGATTCTGAGCAAACCATTTATCATGCTGGAGCCCTGGGCAAATCTTTAACACTGTAACTCTCTGTCTGCATTGATAGAGGAGGTTTTCTTACTGGAAGGTTTTCTAGCTAGGTTGCACAATGGATAGAGTGCTGAGTCTGGAATCAGGAATACATTTTCTTGATTTCAAATCTGGCTTTAGACACTTACCAGCAATGTGACCCTGAGCAAATAATTTACCCCTGCTTGCTCAGTTCCTTATGTATAAAATGAACTGGAGAAGGAAATGGAAAACCACTCTAGCATTTTTGCCAAGAAAATCCCAAATGGGGTGGTGGAGAGTTGGACACTACTGTAGTGACTGAACAACAACAAAACTGATGAAACCACAGGGCTAGTAAAACTATAGAGGACTGTTGCAGAGAAAACCTGTAAGAGGTAGAAATCAGCTATTGCTTTCAAATAGAACACAAAAGGCAAGATGTGATAAATCCGTCATAATTCCAAAGTTTCACTGATCACTTCTTGACCACATCCTGACCCTGATAAGTCTATCCATGCCCTAAGTATTTGATAACTCAACTCTTCCAAGATAACCTTTCAAACTTGAAGGTATGCTGTCTAGACCAATATAGTATTTAGAACAGTTTTTACTCCTATCCTTCTACTTCTGAGTAGTAGATTGCTCTTACACTCCATGATGTTAACACTGTATAAAGAATAGCAGTTAAAAGATTCAGCCTTAAGTCTTAGCTATGAGACTCTATCATCTTGTTGCCTTGGGCAAATCTCTTCATCGATTCTGTTTTATCATCTGTAAAAAACGTTGGATTAGATTAGTTGATTTCCATTCTGCCTTTCTTCTTTAAGATGTGTGCTCATGTCATTTTTCTTCTGCTATTTCTCCTTAACATGGCTACACCTTCTCTTCACTCTCTGGTTCTATCCTTGACCTCATATTTTGATCTTTACTCTTTTAAAAACATTTAGTTCCTTCTGTTTGAATACATGCAGCTGCTTCTGACTGTTGAGGAGATTCCACCATTAACTTTTGCTTACTTATCCTAAAAACAGGAGTTCGGATATCCATCAGTTAAATGGAAGAGTTTAGATCCTTGCATATTTGTGAAACCAAGAATCAGACAAATTCACAGTTATTAAGATGAAACACACTTTAGAACCAGAAAAAGGTAATATTAATTATACTTTGCTCAGATTATCCATGCTTTTTTCTCTTTTATCTTCATTGCTGACTGTCCCCACTTCCTACTTCTATAGTAATTTTGCTTCATCATCTGCACCCCTTCCCTCAAAACCCATTTTATGTCTTATCTCTTCCCTTTAAAGCATAATTTTCTTGAGGGTAGGGATTTTTAAAATTTACTTGTTTATTTCTTTCTTTCTTTCTCCATTCATTCATTTATTCATTTACTTATTATCCACTATCCATTTCTTTCTTTATTTGTTTGTTCATTTATTTATTCATCTACTATCTCTCTATCTAGCTGTCAGTCTATCTATCTATCTATCTATCTATCTATCTATCTATCTATCTATCTATCTATCTATCTATTCCAGTATTTAACACAGTTCCTGACAGACAACAGCATATCAAGTGCCTCTGCTCTCTCTAATATACATGCTCTCCCTTTCTATGTGTTTGTTTCTGTCTGTCTATTTTTATGTTTGTTTGCCTGCATGCCTACTTGCCTCCCCCTTCAATGTGCTATTGCTTCCTATTGGAGTCTAATAGTTCTATAAAGTGAAATTGAAACAGTTCTTTGAGAAAGCCATCCCTCATCCCTGAGAATAAAGAAATCCCCTAGCCCAGTAACTCACATGAGCACTTAGTAGTCTGGAACTCTTCTACTATAGTCATTAAACATTATTGGATATCATAATTCTTTTCTTTGTTGTCATTCTCCTACTAGACTATATATGAGATGAGGGCGATGACTGTATATTACCTAAATGTTACACTTCTAACCTCCCCAGGACCCAGTATAACATACACAGTAGGAATTTAATAAGTGGCTATTAAATGAATGGCAGATTCAGAAATTTAGTCCTTCCCTGATACCAAAGGTGAAGATATATTCTGCTCAATTTAACAATGGTACAATTTTTCAGGTGATTTTTGGGTCTTTCATTTGGGTCTTTCCTCATCATTTTCCCCATCATGTCTTTAGGTTCCCTCTGCATATAGCACTGTTTCTGCAGGTGCAGAACTTTCATTAATATCGAGTAGTGGGATCTTTGTGAAGGATAAAAATCAGACAAATATATATGTATAAAATTAGCATAGAAGGTAAAACTCTTTTCCCTGAGATCATTCAGGAATATGGAAATGAGCTAGCCAACCCAAACTGCTTTGAATCAGTCAAATATTTCTGGCAAGTATTGCCATCTCTAGGAGGTAGGTGGAAGTTGCTTGATGGTTTTTTGTGCTGTGATCTTTTTTATTAGTAATCACCTTTTGTATAGTGAATGTTATTTATAAATTATGATTTTACCATTTTTAGTGGAAGCCTCCAATAATGAGCTACTTTCTGTCTTCACAAGGTGCTGTAATGATCCTAATAAAGTATAGTTGACATGTAAATTGGGCTCAATGGGGGTTGCCCTGAAGATCAATGGAAGAATTCCTTTAAGTGCTGATCCTGCATGCATGTAGACTGCAAATGTTTTCCTCGGCAATAACGAACTTTAGCTCTGTTGGTAGTCTGAGTTCTTTTTCTCATTGAGCATAAATCCAATGTTTAATGGAAAGAACTCCAGAGAAAAGAATATTTTGTGCAGTCAGACATTTGGGCTGCACTCCTTTCTTCCTCTGGTTGCATGAGGATGGTCAGTATCATAGATCAGAAAGAGCTTGGAGTGTCTGTGGTTAGGGAGCAGTTTGGCTGAAAAAGATCTTCTCAGTTTGTTTTGTGGGAATTGAATTTAACAAGACTCCACAGTGTTAACATGAAAGCCTGAAAAGTAAAGTGACCTTAGGCAATGTCAAGAGAAGCACAAGTTCCAAGATGAGGGGATGCCTTGTTATGTACATTGTCTCAGTCAGATTTCACCTGGGATATTGTGTTCAGCTTTGGATAGCACATTTTAGGAAGAACGTTGATAGACAGAAAAGTGTCTTGAACTGGGCAGCTAGGATAACAAAAGACTTCAAATTCATAGTATTTATCTTTTGAAGGAGCTGGGGATGATCATTTTGAAAAAGAGACAGTTTGAGAGTGGTAATAGGATCCTAGTTTTAGAAATTTAGAATCAGAAAGGCCATTATATGTCAACACCATTATTTTGCAGCTAAAGAAACTGACAGCCCAGTTAAATGACTTGCCTAAGGTAACATACATGGAAAGTGGCAAAGTCAAAATTTGAATTCAGGTTCTCTGAATCCAGTAGAATTTTTTCTGAGGTAGAAGAGGGATAGGTGTCTTCAAGTAATTGAAGACTATTGCCTGGAAGAAAGATTAGATTTGCTTTGCTTGGTCCCAAAAGACAGAACTAGGATGGTGGCCTGGAGTTGGAATGAAGCAATTTTGACAAGATATGAGGAAAAAACTTACAAATAGAGCCATCTAAAAGTGGAATGAGCTGTCACCAGTGGTAGTGGTTTTCTCCTAATTTGAAGTCTTTAGTCAAAAGCTGGTCAACAACTCGTTAGGTATGTTATAGAGGAGATGGTTTTTTGATCTCTTTCAGGAGGTGATTGGTGGATTCTTTCAGTATTTATTTTGCCCTCTGGTTCTAGAATATCAGGGCAGTTTTCCTTGATAATTCCTTGAAAGATGATGTCTAGGCTCTGTTTTTGATCATGGCTTTCAGGTAGTCATATAATTTTTAAATTGTCTCTCCTGGATCTATTTTCCAGGTCAGTTGTTTTTCCAATGAGATATTTCACATTATCTTCCATTTTTTTTCATTCTTTTGATTTTGTTTTGTAATTTCTTGGTTTCTTATAAATTCATTAGCTTCCATCTGTTCTATTCTAATTTTTAAAGAACTATTTTCTTCAGTGAGTTTTTGAACCTCCTTTTCCATTTGGCTAATTCTGCTTTTTTAAGAATTCTTCTTCTTATTGGTTTTTTGGACTTCTTTTGCCAATTGAGTTGGCCTATTTTTAAAGGTGTTATTTTCTTCAGCATTTTTTGAGTCTCCTTTAGCAAGCTGTTGATTCGCTTTTCATGATTTTCTTGTATCACTCTCATTTCTCTTCCCAATTTTTCCTCCACCTCTCTAACTGGATTTTCAAAGTCCTTTTTGAGCTCTTCCATGGCCTGAGATCATTGCATATTTATTTTGGAAGTTTTGGATGCAGAAACCCTGACTTTTATGTCTTCTGCTGATGGTAAACATTGTTCTTCCTCATCTGGAAGGATGGGAGAGAATACCTATTCACCAAGAAAGTAACCTTCTATAGTCTTATTTTTTTCCCTTTTTTGAGTATTTTCCCAATCAGTTACTTGGCTTTTGGGTCCTTTGTCAAGAGTAGGATATACTCTGGAGACCTGTAAATTCTCAGTTTCTCCAAGGTGGCACAATCAAGGGAGAGGAGTTTACTCCCAGGCCTGGCTCTCCTCTAAGATTCAGATCAGTTACTCAATTCCTCCAGGGACTTTAGGAGGAGGGTTCCTAGGGCTACCACTCAGTGGGAGATTAATATCAGTTGCTCAGTTCCTCCAGACCCTTTAGAGGGGGGCAAGGCTGCCACTCACGGCTGAGGTTCAAATCAGCTGCTGAAGTCCCCCAAGGGCTTTAAGCTGAGCTGCTCCAAAAATGGTCCCTGGATGCTGCTGTGGCCACTGCTGCCTGGGGCTGGGGGTAGGGGAGGACCCTGCTCCCTTGTCACGGAGATGAAAAAGCCCTCTCACTGACTTTGAAGTTGCTTCTGGAGTTTGTGGGCTGAGGGGTCTGGGAACCTCTGCTGCTGCTGCCAGGGATTCCACCCCTGAGGCCTGCTTCGGCCCTACTCCTCCAGCACTGCATGGCCAAGGCTGGGCTGGGCTCTGTGTTGGGTGTGACGGACCTTTCCTGTTGGTTTTCCAGATCACCCTGGGCTGGAAATCTCCTCCACTCTGTCGTTCTGTGGCTTCTGCTGCTCTGGAATTTGTTGAGAGTCTTTCTTTACAGGTGTTTTATGAGTTGTGGGGGAAGAACTAGAGTATGTGCGTCTTTCTACTCTGCCATCTTGGCTCTGCTCCCAAGATGCTTTTTTGAGCAAGGGTTGAAGTAATGAATGTCTTTCTAGCATAGAAATTTTGTAATTATATGATTCTGTGTTACTACATACAAGTCACAAATTCTTTAAGTTTCAGTTTCATTATCTGTAAAATGAGTAATACCTACTTCTCAAGGTTATTTTCAGGCTCAAATGAAATAGTATATATAAATTATTTTGCAAACAATTGTAGGTCACACCAGATTTTATTGTCCTTGTTTTAATGGAACAAGCACTAGGCCAGGAATTATAAGATTTAGATTCTATTACAGACTGAAATTTAAAATCTGTGTAATATTATACAACTTGCAGGCAGCCTGATATAGAAGAAGGAATTCTGCATATGGAATTAGAAAATTTGAGTTTAAATACTGGGCAACTACTACCTTTCTGGTCCTGGCCAAATCACATAATTTCTCATAGCCTCAATTTTGTAAAATGAGTCGGATGGTAGTTTAAATCAGGGGTTATTAACCTGGTATCTGTGAACTTGATTAAAAACTTTTAATAACTGCTTTTTAAAGTTTAATTGGTTTCTTTCATGATATTGCATGTCTTTAAGCATTATTCTTAGAAATGGGTGTAGCACCAATGTGATATTCACAATGCCTATGGCAAGTATAATTGTGCTGGTGTAAGAATCACAAAATATAAGACTCTCCATATGGAAGACAGAACCAAAACATTTATTCAAATACCAGGAAGCCAAATCCCAACACCAGGAAACCAAATCCATCTTAGCAACAAAGAAATCAGTCATAGTAACTGAGAAGTCTATGTCAGGCCTTCCCACAAACAGGCTTCCCTAAGCAAAATGCCCTTCTCTCACTCATGGCCAGCTGCCTGCTTTCTCTGTCCTTCCCAGCTCTGACTAGTCTGAGCAACTTTCTCTCAGCTCTACTCCAGCTCTTCCTCTTCCTGTTCTACAAGTTCCCCAAACTCCTCCAACCACAGACTCCATGTGACTCAGACTTCTATGTGACCCAGGCAGGTCACATGGGCCTACTAAAGAATGGGAAAGATCTTCCCATTTAAATTACCATTACAATGGGTCATAGGCTTTATTAGATTACCAAAGGAATTCATGATACCAAAAGGTTAAGAACTTCTGTTTAAATGATCTCTATGGTCCATTTGTTCTCTAAATCCTATGATCCTTTTAAGCTGATTTACCTTGTATCTACTTTGTTTGTATCTTTATGATATGGAATGACATATTGTCTATTATGGTTTGGTATAGTATGGTATAATCTAGTATAATAAACTATAAAATATGATATGGGATGGGATCTGATAATGTAGTACAACATACCATGGTATGGCATTGTATGGTGTGGGATATTATGGCATGCCATGCTATAGTATCATGTTGCAGTATGATATGAAATGACATGATATGATATAGTTGAAAAAACCCTGGACCCTGACCCTGGATTCAGCAAAGACCTGGGCCAGAATCCTATCTTTCACATTTATTAGCTTTATCTGGGTAAATCCCTTTCTGCTTTGAGCCTCAGTTTCTTCATTTGTGAAACAGGGATAGGAAAATTTGTAGAAGCTACCTTATAGGGTTTAGTAAAGAACAAACCAGATAGCATGTGTAAAGCACTACTTAGAGGCCAGCTCTAATTATTACATGCCATGCAGTATAGTTCATGTGGACCTGGTAATTCAAAGTCCTTGAAAGCAAGAAATCAGAATAAACACCTGAATTTGGGAGATCAGTGTAGATTTGGGAAGTGGGAAAATAACATCTAGAGCAATTGAATGTCAGTGTTCAGACCAACAGTCTTTCAGAATTGTCCCAGGATTGGCTTACTCTTAAATAGTATTGACCACACTAACAACTACTCACTTTTATTTTGCACTGTTGTTTTCAGTTGTATTTAATTCTCTATGATCTCTTTTTGGCTTTTTTTGGGGGGGAGGGGCAAACATACTGGAGTGTTTTGCCATTTCCTTCTCCAGCTCATTTTACAGGTGAGGAAACTGAGGCAAACAGGATTAAATGACTTGCCCAATGTCACACAGATAATAAATGTCTGAGGCTAGATTTGCACTCAGGAAGATGAGTCTTCCTGACTCTAAGCACTGTACCATATAGCTGCCCCCCTCTCACTTTTATACCATACTACATCATAATCATAAAGCACTTATACAGTCGTACAGAAAAAGGCAGCATTGTAAAATGGAAAGAACACTTATTCTAGAATTGGAGGTCCTGAGTTAAAAAAAACAAACAACAACAGTTATGCTACTTATTTTCTGTGTGACCTTGGATAAGTCGCTTAACCTCTGGGCTCAATTTTCTCATCTACAATATGAGGAAATGGTCTAGATCAGTAAAGTCTAACTCAAATAGAAAGAAGACCACTAATCTGTGAATAAGGATGCCTGAAGGCCACATATTGACTTAGTTTTAAAATGTAATAATATCTGTGTTTTACTATATCTTTATTCATTTTATTAAATATTTCTCAATTACATTTTAATCTGACTTGGGCCATGCATAGGAGTCTTTTGGATATGTTTGATACCTCTGATGTAGAGGAACTTTCTGGCTCCCCCTAGCTTTAGGAACTCATTATGCTGCTTAATCCCTATCACAGCTTTGTGAGATGGATAGGGCAGGTATTATTATCCTTGTCTTATAAATGAGGGAACAAGATTTGAAATTATGAGAGTTGCCAAAGGGTCACATTCTGGTAACCAGTGAGACTGGGAGTCACACCTAGATTTTCTGACTCCACACCAGAAATGTACAATAAATGCTGAACATCATATTGAATTTGAACTGTATTTAAATTGATCTAGGACATACTAAAAGACCAATTAGAAAATGTATTAATAGTGAGACCTAGAGATCTATATAGGCTTTGAGCCAAACAGTACTGTCCTAAGGATTTGGATTTCTCTGGGAAGTCAAATGAACTTGGAGTTGCAAAAGTAGAGGACTCAAGCATTCTGATGCATCTCAATCTTATTCTAGGGACCTGGATAGTTCTCTATAATTTCTAACATCTTACACTACTAACCTCAGGGCTTGGACTCTCCCAGAAGTATAGGAACTTGGAGTTGCTAGTGAGGTTGCTTTTGACTTCTTCAGTTATTTCTTGCCTCAAGAAAGGAACCCAAACTTTCAATAGCCTAATGGTTCTACCTTAAGGGCTTAGATCCCCCCACCCCATGGGTTTGCTTTAGAGACAAGCCCTTTTCTTTTCAAATCAAATGAGATAAAATTGGCAAAGCACTTAGAATAATGGTAGGCATATACTATGTGATTAATACATGTGTATTCCCCTCCCTCTTCTGCTTTAGATCATTGACATCATTGATTTACTCAGTATTGCTAGAAGACAACGTCTTTGTTATTATTCATCAATATCATGGCTCAGTCTCTTACTGTTCCATCAGCTCCAGAGCTGTGCATTAGCTCTTAAAGACAGAAACTCTATATACTCCTCCAGAAGTTTGGAGTTCAGAGACTCCCACTAGCACACAGTTCCTCTCTCCATTGCTGCCATCCCTTAGGCTGAGAGGGTATGACACCTGCTCTCAAAAGCTGAGCCCTAAAACTCTGGGGTCAGGAGCTCCTTACTCATCTATGTAGCTATGTAGTTCATGTGAGTCCATCTTCTTCTGGGGCCACATGATTGAGTTGTTACCCCACCTCTGCCTCTCTCTGGCAGCTCTCAGACCATGCAAGTATGAGGAAGTGCAACTATGTCATGCTGGAGAGGCACTGTAGGAGGCTGGGAAGATGTAAAGATTTCCCCCTTCCCACCTTTTATGCCATGCCATGGTATGGAATGATATGGTAGAGTATGGCAGAGTATGGTATGCTGCAATATGGTGTGGTATGGTGTGGAGTGACATGATGTGATATGGTCAAAAGAACTCTAGGTTCCAAATGCGCACTTAGATCTCTGTCTTGAGTGTTCACTTTTCTGTATCACTCCCACAGGACCATTTCTACAATAAAGAGTTCCTTTTATAAGCCTAATCTAAAGGATGGGTTACAATCCACAAAAATATGAGTTAAGATGTCCATCCCTCATTTCTGAGACTCATTTTCTCATCCTTAACAAGTTATGAAGGGATCAACAAGTCTCTCAGGCTAGGGAGATTGTCTCAGTTCTTTCAAGGAGATAACAGTAGGCAAGTGTAGTCTTTCAAAGGAAGGCAAATTAACCTGTAACCTCTACACTTTTTAGCTCTGTGATCTCGGGCAAATAATATAATCTCTCTGAGACTTAGTCCCTCATTTCCAAAAAGAGGATAAAAATTCTTGCATTAACAATACTCTTCAGCTTGTTTTATCTCAATCCGTTGGTGAACTAACTTAACCCCACATTAATCTTTATTCCCAAATCTCTTGTCCCTTTGTTCTTCTGGTGATCACATCTTGCCAAAACTCAACCTTAGAGTATTTCTGTGATATACCTCTTTCCTTTCCATTCATGGGCTGGAAGAAATTATAAAACCATACTGACTGGGTACAATGCAAATTTATATTACATTATCTTATTAGGGTCCTCACTGTAGCAAGACAATCTCTTCATAATCTATTTATTGTCCCACCCTCTGCAGCACCTGTTACAAAACTTTATATCTCTCCCTAGCCCTCCATAGTTCTTCCTTCTACCTCGCTTCATCCAAGGACCTCACCTTATGCTTTAGCAAAAAAGACACCCAACAAAACTTGAGACCAATCAATCTGATACCTTTTGTCCTCCTCACTTCATATCACTCAGAAATCTCCCATTATCTCTTCCTTTACTTCAGTCTCAGTCTCAGTTTTCTTATCTATGAAATAAGGATAACAATAGAACCTACCTCCCACAGTTGCTGGGAAGGATAAAATAAGATAATGTTTGTAAAATACCTTGCAAAACTTAAATTGCAAATAAAAGCTAGTGATGATGAAGATGATGATGATGATGGTGGTGAAGAGCAAGCCATTTTCCTTACCAAGACAAACTCCTCCGTATGCACTCTTGAGTTCATCACTTCTCATCTTCTTCCAGTAGATTGTCCCCACTATCATTCATACTTTCTCTTTTCTTTGATCTATTCCCATCTATTGTCTATTTTCTGCTCCTACAAATACGTCCATGTCTCCCCCATCCTTAAAAACACACTCACTTGATCTGATATATATATGTCCTATACATATATATTTTTTTCCCTTGTGGCTAGACTTCTGGTAAACATCATCTAAAATCTGTGCCTCCAGTGCCTTTCCTTTTTCAATCTTTTCTCTGTGCAATCTGCCTCCTCATCTTATCATTCAACTTAAACTTCTTTCCACAAAGTTATCAATGATATATTGTCAAATTCTGATGGACTTTTCTGGCTCATCATTCTTTATTGCCCCCTCTAAAGGATTTAACACTGATCATCGTCTTCTCCCTGTCTGTTTTCTTGTCTATGATGCTTTGACAGTTTGTAATTAGTCTCCTTCATGGGCTCTTATGTAATACTCATTAAATATGTGTCCATGTAAGTACTTTCCCCAACCCTCTTTTTTATCTCCATGCTTTTATTGCTCTCATTATCTCCAAGCATCATCTCTGTGAAGACTCTCATATCTAGTCCTAGCTTTTCTTTTATTCTGAATGTAGTCATCCTTCAACAGCTGGTTTTTAGGTATCCCAAATTAGATCTCCTGTAGGTATCTTAAACATGAGATAAAAAAAAAAGTTAATCCACTTCCCTCCTCCAAATATTCACCTGTTCTGAATTTCTCTATTAATGTCTCTAGGGTATCACCAACCTCCCAGTCACCCAGGCTCGCAACTTCAGTGTCATTTTCAACTTATAACTCTTATTCACACCAAACATTTAATTTATTGCCAAATTTCCATGTCTCTTGGATATCTCTACATTTTTACACTCAAACAGTCATCACCCTCATCATTATCAACTCATTTTTTGATGGGTACAATTAGCAGCTGTTTGATCTCCTTGCCTCAAGTCTCTCTCCACTCCAGTCTATGTTATCCTCAGCTGCCACGGGATTCCTAAGCATAAGTGTGACCATGTCATCTCCCTATTCAGTAAATTCTAGTGGTTCCCTATCAACTTCAGGATCAAATATTCCTCTGTTTGTATTTTAAAGCCTTTTATAACCTGGCTCTTTCCTATATATATGTACCTTTTTCTGTCTTTTTATGTTATTATCCTTCATTTACTTTATCGTTCTGCAACACTAGTCTATTGGCTACTCTTCACAATGCCCCATAAACATACTCCATGCTTTTTTGCTGGCTGATCTATGTGTTGAGAATATCCTCCCTCCTCATCTCTGACTTTCTTCAAGACTCAGTTCAAATCCTACCATGTGCAGGGGGTCTTTTCACCCCCTACCCCCAGCTATTAACTAAGAATGAGAAAGCCTTTTGACATTACCTTCTATTATCTCTTCCACTAGAATGTGAACTCTGTGAGAACCACGGCCATTTTTTTCCTTCCCTTGTATTCCTGTTATTTAGCACAATGCCTGGCACATAGCAAGTACTTAATGAATACTAAGTGACTACCCAACTGGTAAGGTTGTTTTGAGGCAGACATTTCTAAATCACAAAGCACTACAGATATGTTTTTTCAGGCCCTAGGTAGGCAGCTTCCAGTGAAGTGTTATCAATACCAATGTCACTGCCTGGAGAATTGAGAGGCTAAGTTACTTGCCTAGGGTCACATAAATAGTATATGTCAAAGATGGGAACTGAACTGTTTCTCTTGACTCAAAAGTTACTTGTAGATTATCAATCAGTCAACAAGCGTTAAGTGCCTGCTATTTCCCAGTCATTGTGCTAGGTGTTGGGTATAAAGAGACATAAATGAAAAATCCCCTGACTTAAAGGAGTTTAAATTCTATCCACCTCACCATACTGCTCTCATTTTACAAATGCAAACTGTTATAATTCATTCATTGAAAAATATATATTAGGAACCTACTATATGGAGAGAATACAATGAAGATGTGGTCTCTACCTTCATGAAATTTAGTTATTAATAGGAAGGTGAGATAGTACATAGATTGTGTCTCAGCTCTATCTACCCTATTTTAAATTCTGCCCTTCATCATAAGGTTGACTCAATGAGAGAAGATATTGATGAGTGGAGCATCAACTCCACTGTTGAAAAGGTATCACAAAGTGCAATGAATCTCTCTTCCCCTATTTTCTTTGCTCCTCTCTTCTCTTCAACATACTTAAGGTGAGTCAGTAACTCTGTCTTGATATAAGAATAACAAACTAAATTAGTACAATTGAACATAATACTGAAATGGATACAGTCTTGAAAATCTTAAGTGAACATCTTCAGAGTGCTGTGTACTCTGGAGTAAGCAGACCACCCCAAACTGGTAATGATACTTGCAGTATTAAGAGAAGATGGGTGCGTTTTCCATGATCACTAAGGTTTTCTGTACTTGGAATTTAATAAGTGCTAGGTCCTAATGATGATAAAGGAACAATATCCAAAATGTCGGTGTATCTCCAGATATATAGTCAGGTCATTTCATTATATATAAAAAAATGAATTGATATTCTAATAGCTGTCCAGGATTGCATGTGTTTCCAAACATTAAAATTCAGCTGGTTCTTTCTATTGATAACTTCATTTTGCTTCCAATGTGCAAATTGTTTGCCTCAATCAAACAAATATTAATTGAACTCCAGCTACATACTTGCTGCACTCTATGTTATTTGGGATACACTGAGACATAAAGCAAAGGCCTACTCTTAAGGAGTCTACATCCTAGTTGGAGAGAATTACCCTTTGTTCCATGATTTTGTCAATTTGGCCACTTACCCTTTCCATTGATATAGATATCAATCCCTCTTTGCCTTAGCACCTATTTTTTAGTTTTGGGGCCCAATTAAATTCACTGGTTTTCAGCGAACCTTCTGGTGACAGTCCCTTCCAAGTTTTGCTAGCTTGGTTCTTAGACAATAGACACACAGTATGCCACTGTATCTATATATACTCAGAGTCTTTTCAACTTAGTAGGACCTGATAAATCTTATATTCCATTGGCAAAGTCTTTAAAAAGACAGGTGGGACAATTAGACAAACAGTTATTTTTGAGACAATATTTTCAGTAGAGTGTTGGAGGTGGCCAAGGAATGAAGCAAGACTTGGTAGAGAGAAAAATATTGATAGTATGTGGGCTACATGTTAGTAAAGTTTGACAGTGGAAGGAAGGATACAAATTGGATGGCAGGTAGACAAGGCAGCTATGTTAAGGGAAATAAATGTAAATTTTCTAAATTTTTGCTGTTATTTTTCATAATAATGATAAACCATTTACCTCTGAAGGCAGAAAATAAAAAGCCAATAACAGTATAACATTTTCTCTCTCTGTTTCTTTTTCTCTCTTCTCCTCCCCTCTCCTCCCTTCTCCTCTCTATTTCTCTTCTATTCTCTCCTCTTCTCTCTCATTCTCTCTCTCCTCTTCTTTGTCATCCTCTCTCTCCTCTCCTTTTTCCTCTCCTCTTTTCTTTCTCCTTCTTCTTTTCTCTCTCTCTCCCTCTCCTCCCCTTATATTCAACTGGTTGCCAAATCTTGTCAATTATACCTTTATAACCTCTCTTGTGTACCGTCCTCACCTACAAAACTACCACAAGCTTAGTTCAGGTATTTATCACTTCATATCTGGACTATTGCAATAGCCTACTAGTAGTTTTCTCTTCCTCAAATCTCTTTCCATTCCAGTCCATTCTCCACTTGATTAACAAATGGATCTTCTTAAAGCACAAGTCTGACCATGACATTGCTCCCTCCTCTGTACTATTTAATTAACCTGGTGCCTCTAACATCTCTGGAATGAAATATAGAATCCTCTGACTTGTAAAGCCCTTCATAATCTCACCTCTTCCTACCTTTCCAGTCTTTCTATAGCTTGGTTCCTTCCACAAATGATATTATCCAGTGGTATTGCCCTCTTTTCTATTCCTTGCCAAAAATGCATCCCATATTCTAAATCCTTACATTTTCACCAACTGTCCGCAATGCCTTGAATTGTGTCCTTGACATTGCCTCCTGATTTCCTTTACGTTTCAGGTAAAAATTTTACCTTCTTACAGAAATCTTCTTTTGCTCCCTCTTAATGCCAGTGCCTTCTATCTTAGACTATGTACACACACACACACACACACACACACACACACACACACACACACCTTAATATGTATATATCTTATTTTTACATTGTTGTTTGCATGTTGGTTTTCTCCATTACATTGTGAGCTCCTCAAGAACTTTTTGTTTGCCTTTCTTTGTATCCCTAGTGTTTAATACAGTGCCTTGGCAGACATTTAATTAATGGTTGTTGTTGTTATGGGGAATGGGGATAAGTGTGGAAGTGAGGTACCTTAGGATTGAGAACTATACAGAAAACAGCACTTTTGAGAAAGGCACTTTCTTGGTGGTTTCAGAGAAACCTTAGAAGATTTGTATGAACTGATATACAGTAAAATTAGAATTAGCAAAGTGATTTATAGCAATCATAACATATACATGAACATCTTGTTTAATAAATATTTGTGGAATTTCCTTGATTACCTACCTTTTTTTAGAGGTGATGAAGTAATATATATAAAAAGTGAGCTACTCATTGTTGGACATGGCCAATCTAGAAAATGGTTTTGCTTGAATATACATTTTTATCATTATATATTCCTTTTTTTTCTAGTGGGCAGATGAAAGGGAAAAATAAGAAATACTTGCTAATTGAAAAAAAATTCAAAATGATGTCTTCCACTCCCACCCTCCACCCTGCGCAATGATTACAGGTAATAACTCATTAAAAAAATAGCAGAACATGCATGAGAATATTGGAAATCAAGATAAGAGAGATTAGTGTGGATTGGATAGTTAAAATACTAGAAAGTACTTAGACTGATAAAGAGAAGTTAGGGAATTCCTGTTCTATTTGTGGGTAATACAGTACGGTTTTCTTGGTTCCCCAATTCCTACTCCCACCATCTCTCTAACCCTAAGGCAATTAGAAACAAAGAATTATAGAACCTAACATGAATTATAGTATATTAAGCTTAGAAGAGACTTTATAGATTTGTATAAATCATTCATTTTAGGAACTGAAGGAAACAACCATCTGTTAAGTATCTATTAAGTGCCATGTACTGTGCTACGTGATTTACAAATATTATCTCAACACCCTTGAGAGATAGATGTGCTATTATTGTCCTCATTTTATAGTTAAGGAAACTGAATAAAATAAAGATGAAATGATTTGATCAGGGCTGCACAGCTAGGAAGCATCTGAAGTCTGATTGGAATTTGTCTTCCTGACTCCAAGCCCAGCACTTTGTCTACTATGCCACTTAAATGTCTTTTTAAAGATTGAGGAAATAGAGACATAAAGTGACTAAATGACTTGTCCAAGGTCATATAAACTGTAAGTGGCAGGTGTCTTAGTCCAAAGGAATTTTTAATATGAATATTTCAGGTACCCCAGTAGCTATCCTGTTCTCTTCTTTAGTGATTCTTCTTTTTGGAAGATTTTGACTTTCACACTGTTTCTTTGACTGAGCTGGGTTTCCAAGGTAAGAAGTTGTTTTGATTCTAGGGAATTCACAAATGAGCATCTATTTCCCTAGACCTTTTGATTTACATCAGAAGCCTATTGTCACAGTCTCTACACCAGTAGAAAGAGAAATGTGCCAATTAAGTGATTGTTCTGCTTATCAAAGTCTCATTGGGATATGTTGAGAAGGGGGCTATTTCCTCCCTTGCTTTTTCATGAATATATGTGGCATGAGAACAAGTTAGGTGTATCAGATCATTGACAAAAAAGTGGACTGAATTCATTATTTAAGATTTTAAAGGAAATATGTGTGGAGGGGTGGGAATGGACATGCTCAGAACATGTAATTATTCTAAGAAAACAATCAACTACCTGATGAAGTATTAAATGACAAAGGGTTGTAGTAATAGGACCTGAGTTCAAATCCCAGATCTTCCACTACCTGTGTGATCTTGGTTAAGTCACTGGCTCTCTTACCCTCAGTTTCCTTTTCTGAAAATTGAGCATTTTGAACAAGATTACTTCTAGGGTCCCTTCTAGTTCTAAATCGGTGATTCTATGAGCTTGATGTTGATAATAATAACCCCCCCCCCAATAGAATTAGAAAGGATCTTAGTAGCAATCTGGTCCAAGCCCCTCATTTTACTGGTGATAGAATGAAGACCCAGAGAACAGAGCCAAAATATTCCATTCATTTCATTAAGCCAGACAGTGTACTAGGTCCTGGGAAGAGGAAAACAAAAATGAAGTCTCCGGCATTATGGATGTTATCTTCTGTTGAGATTTACTATAAATCCAGGTAAGGCAGCATGAAATGTCCTCTCTAAATAGCAACAGGGTAGCAGGGATAGGGATGGGGAGGAGAAAGAGTGAGAGTAGGAGAAGAAGAAGGAAGAAGAGGAAGAAAAAGAGGAGGAAGAAAGATGGATGAAGAGGAGGAAAAGGAGATGGAAAAAAGCAAGGAGAACCTTCAAGTGTTTCCAGATGCACTAAATGACATTGTTCTGTCCTCTAAATTCCATTTATTTTTCAAGGATTAACTGTATGGGAAGTCTCCTGGATCTCCTCTGATTTGAATCGATTAACTTTTCTCACCTTTGAAGTACAGCATTCAATCAGTTCTGCTGAATCATAGAGTGAAGGGGAGCATAGTATTGGGGCAGGCAGGTGGTGAAGTGGATAGTGCATAGTAGCTGGAATCAGGAAGACTCATCTTCCTGAGTTCAAATCCAGCCTCAGACACTTCCTAGCTGTGTGATCCTGGGCAAGTCACTTAACCTTGTTTGCCTCAGTTTTCTCATCTGTAAAATGAGCTGAGAAGGAAATGGCAAACCACTCCAGTATTTCAGTCAAGAGAACCCCAAATAGGGTCATGAAGACTTGGACATGTTGAAAACACCTGAACAACAGCCACAAGAAGCATAGTATAGTGGATTTAGAATCAGGAGCCTTGTGTTTGAATCCTGCAGTGCTCTGATATTTTCTACCTGTGTTACTGCGACTAGGACACACCATTTTCATAGGTCTCTGCTCATGTGTAAACTGAGAACCATCATACTTAGGTTACTTAGCTCATAAGATGGTTGTGAGGGAAATGAAATTAAGTCATTGAATGTTAGATACCAGAAAGACCCTGGAGCTTGACTAATTGGATATACTGCTGCCTCAACTCCAGTCCATTTTACATTTAGAAAAAGTCTTATAGAGGCTTAGAAACATATTCAGCATTATCTAGTTGGTAAGCAGGGGCATACTTATTACTTGCTCCAGAAATGTGACTTATTCCTCCATAACCTAAGAGGTAGAAAGCACCTTAATGGTCATAAAGTCTAACAGATATCTGGTGTCTAGATCTGGATCTGGAGTCAGGAGGGTCTGAGTTGAAATCTAGCATCAGACACTTACTCATCGCTTCATGACTCTGTGCAAGTCATTTCACCTCTGTTTGCCTCAGTTTCCTCAACTGTAAAATGGAGATAATAATAGCACCTACCTCCCAGGTAGGTTGTGAGGATCAACTGAGATAATGATTATAACCAATACAGTGCTTGGAATATAGTAAATGTTATGTAAATGTAGCTGTTATTATTATTATCTATGTTCTGTGTGTTCATTTTGTCTCCTCAGTTAGATTCTAGGAGAGTAGATTTAGAGCTGGAAGATACCCCAGAGGACATCTAGTACACACTGCTCACTTTATAGATGAGCAAATTGAGACCTAATCACTTGAGAAGTGAAGGGACTTACCCATGGTCAAATAGCGAGTTAGTATGAGAGATCAGATTTGAACCTTGATCTTCCCGACTCCCAAGTTTAGAACTCTACCATACTGCCTGTTTATTGAAATATCATTGATGGCAGGTACCATATCTTCAACTTCCTCTCTGGAATCTATAGCCTTCAGAGGTTAGATCTATAGCAAGTTCAAGGCAAATATTCAGGATGTGACATATGTTCAGTTTCAGGTATCTGTTTCCTCTGTCCTCATGAGCAGCTCAATTGAGTGAAGCTGTAGGATTCAGACCTGTATAGCTGGGCTGCCATCATGTGTCCCAGCAGGCATTATTACTATTGTCAAACATCATCTTGATGCCAAAATACATTTAGATCTTTGGATGCTCCAGGAAGTAGCACTGACTTTCGAAGGGGTGCCACACATAGACATGCACACTGACCCTTGTGACTATAAGGGGAGCAGCTGATGCTCCTTTGTTATCAGTTTCCTTTGCAAAAAAAAAGAGGCACCATTGGGGCATATCCAAACAGCTGTCAGGCTTTCTGTTGAGCTACAGGACTTCTCTGCCAGGAAGGGAGCCATGTCTCGAAGGTACGCTTTTTCCAAGTCACAGAACTGATTGCTGGCAGCCCAAAGCAAAACACCACAAATTGGGAAATGAGATGCTAGTCAGATTTGCATATTCTGAATTTGTTCAATGCTCCAGTGGAGAGAAAGAAAATTAAAATCTCATCCTGTTAGTCTTTTCAACCTAAAGTCTGATAACCTCTACCAAAGAAACAAAATTAAACAAGGCATGTAAAACTGATGGAAAATTCCTTCTTTGCTTTCTTCTTTCCTGCTATCTCTCCTTACTTTCTTTTATTTTCTTACACTTCTCCTTCTTTCTCACTTCCCTTCTGCTCCCTTTATCTTTCCTCCCAGCCTATGACTTCTTCCTTCTTCCACTTTCTTCCTCTATACTTACATATTCTCTCCCTGCTCATCTCTTATTTTTCCTTCCTTGTTCTTTCCCTTTATCTTCACTTCTCTTTGTTCTCCTTTTCCACTCTAATTCCCCATATTTTTCCATCTCTTCTTTTCATTTTTTTCCTTTTCTGGCAAACATATGGGGTGAGAATGAACATTTAATGGTTATGTGGTAGAAGGGACAAGTTAAACTAGCTGAACTCTGAAATAAATCCCTTCCAACTGGGAGCATTCTATGATCTGAAGACTCCCAAATCTTTATCTCCAGCCCTGATTTGTCTTCTAAGCTTTCAGCCTTTATTTCCAACTACCTATAATACTTCACCTCTCACCTTGGCTATGGAAGTAGGCAAAAATCTCCTCCTCTCTACTCTGTCCTTCACAAAATAGTTCCCCATATATAGCATTCTCTCTCCCCTATCTGTGTACTGAAATTCTTGCTGCTTGAAATTCTGTCTCTCCTTGCCTCTGCCTTTTAGAATATTCATTGTTCAGTCATTTTTCAGTGATGTACATCTCTTCATAACCCCATGAGGGGTTTTCTTAATGGTTAGGAGTGGTTTACTATTTCCTTCTCCAGCTCCTTTTATAGATGAGGAAACTGAGGAAAACAGGATTGAGTGACTTGCTTCCGGGTCAGGAAGATTTGAGTTCAAATGTGACCTCAGACACTTAACTCTATATGCTGAGCCTGCCTTTCCAGGTTCAGCTCAACTTCCATCTTCTACATAACACCTTTCTTGTTGCCCCAGTTTCTATTCCCCCCCAATTACTTTACATATATTTTATATAAATATCTTCTAATATTTGCCTTTTGTTGTCCACAAGCAGAATATGTAAGGTCCTTGAGGTTAAGATTAGTTTTGTTTTTTTTTTTTCCATCTTATAGTCACCATGTTTAACATAGTGCCTGGCATCTAGTTGGTGCTTTAAAATGTGCATTGAATTGAATTTCTGCCTAGATATTGCACCAATATCTCAAACTCAACATGTCAAAAAACTGAACTTATTATCATCTTTCCAGCTGAGACCCTTTTGACTTTACTGTTTTTATCAATGACAAAGGTATTTGAAAGTTTGGCTTATTCTAGAATGATTTCCCTTATTAATATATCTGGTCACATCACAGCTCAAAAATATTCAGTGAACCCCCAATTTATAGGGAGGAAAAATGTAGTATCTATTGATAGATAGCCAAAGCCATGCACAATCTGGTGCCAGTTTCTCTTTCCCATCTTATATTATCCCTTTCCCATCTCATAATTTCTCTAGTCCAGTCTAATTATACTTTGTATTCCCCCAAAGCAACTTCTAATATACCTTTGTTTTACATACTTTAAAAATAATTTTTATTTTATATACTTATATCCTATTATATACTATTTCGTACATACTTTTTTTTAACTTTTTTATACTTTTCTAGCTCTATACCTCTGCTTATGCTGTTTCTGCACCAGCTAGCTGAAAGCTCTTGCAGCTTATCTGTTTCTCCACAATTAGCTTATCCTCAGTCTTCTTCTAGTGGTTCAGACAGCTGCAATTTGGACTCCTCCTTCATGTCCCTACTCCCCCAACTCTTCATGTAGGAAGATCACTTCAACCCTGGAATTCACACATCAGACGTACATTCATTCACTGAAATCCCTCCCTCTGATTCCTCTCAGAACTCCTATTTAAGGATTCCTACTTACAACATTTCTTACCAGGATGCAATTCTGAGGCAGTCAAATATCTGGCCAAGTACCTTTTTTCCCCATTCCCTCTTCAGCATTCCTTTTATATGATGTCTTCCCCAAACAGAATGTAAGCTCCTTGAGGTCAGGAAATTTTCTTTCTTTTTTTTTTTTCTTGCTTGTATTTGTGTCCCCAGTTCTTATAGTGCCTGGCACATAGTAAGTTCCTCATAAATGTGTATTGACTGCCAATGACCTATGACAAGGACACCCTCATCCTTTTTGCTTGCTGCATTCCTGTACATCTTTTAAAATCCAGCTCAAATGATTGCTTTTCCATGAAGATTTCCATGATGTTTTGTGTTGAGAATCATCTCCAACCTTACACAGAACTTTGGCACTTTCAAATGTCTTTATCATGTGAAATTTTATATTATAGAAGTCTGTGTTTTCTCATCTTAAAATGGGAGTTTAGGGCACAGCCAAGATGGTGGAGTAAAAAGACAGACCTGCTGTAGCTATCCTCTCATAGCCCATAAAATATCTGTAAAAAATGTCTCTAAACAAATTCTAGAGCAGTCGAATACACAGAATGACAGAGTAAAAGATATTTCCAGCCCAAGGTATCCTGGAAGGCTGAGAAGAAAGGTCTATCACACCAGGCCCAGAGTGGACAGCTATGCAGTTCAGCAGGGACAGGACTGGAGCAGGTTTCAGGGTGCAGAATCTTAGGCAGCAGCTGCAGTTCCAAGGTTCCTCAACCCATAAATACCAAAGACAGCTTCAAACATCAGTGAGAAAGCTCTTTCACATGGGTGAGAAGGGAGCATGTTCCTGCCCTAGCCCTGGCCCCAGGTGGCTGTAGCATTCATTTTTGAAGCCCTTAGCTTAAAGACCATGAAGGAATCAAGCAGATGATCTGATTCTCAGCCCTGAGTGGTGACCGAGGGGTGAGAAAAAGTGCTGACCTGGTGGAGCTAGAGGCAGTTGTTGATAGGGAACCCTACTCTCAGATCCTGGGCAGAGAAGCTTGTGGTTGCTCCCAGACCAGAGCTCAGGCCAGGAGAACAGTAGATTCCTCTCCCTTGATTGTGTCAACTTGGAGAAATTGAGAACTTACAGGTTCCTAGAGGATACTCTCCACTTGACAAAGGACTCAAATGTCAAGTAACTGGCTGGGGAAATGCCCCATAAAGGGAAAAAAATAAGACTATAGAAAGTTATTATCTACAGATATTTTCCTCCATCCCTTCTGATGAGGAAGAACAAAGCATACCATCAGAGGAAGACATTAAAGTCAAGGCTTCTGCATCCAAAACCTCCAAAATAAATATGTGATGGTCTCAAGCTATGGAACAGCTCAAAAAAGATATTGAAAATCAAGTAAGAGAGGTAGAGGAAAAATTGGGAAGAGAAATGAGAAAATGCAAGAAAATCATGAAAAACAAGTCAACAGCTTGCTAAAGGAGACCCAAAAAAATGCTGAAGAAAACCACACCTTTAAAAATAGACTAACCCAAAATGTCAAAAGAGGTTCAAAAAGTCAAGGAGGAGAAGAATGCTTTAAAAAGTATAATTAATGAAATGGAAAAGGAGGTTCAAAAAGTCACTGAAGAAAATAGTTTTTTTTTTTAAAGTTAGAGAGGAAAAGATGGAACCTAATGGCTTTAAGAGAAACAAAGTAATTACAAAACAAAATAAAAAGAATGAAAAAATGGAAGATAATGTGAAATACCTCATTGGAAAAACAAGTGACCTGGAAAATAGATCCAGGAGAGACAATTTAAAAACTATGAGACTACCTGAAAGCCATGATCAAAAAAGAGCCTAGACATCATCTTTTATGAAATTATCAAGGAAAACTGCCCTGATATTCTAGAACCAGAGTGCAAAACAAATATTGAAAGAATCCACTGATCACCTCCTGAAAGAGATACAAAAAAAAGCAACTCCTAGGAATATTGTAGTCAGATTCCAGAGATCTCAGGTCAAGGAGAAAATATTTCAAGCAGCCAGCAAGAAACAACTCAAGTATTGTTGAAATACAATCAAGATAACACAAGATCTAGCAGCTTCTACAATAAGGGATCGAAGTGCTTGGAATATGATGTTCCAGAAATCCAAGGAACTAGGATTAAAACCAAGAATCACCTACACAGAAAAACTGAGTATAATACTTCAGGAGAAAAAATGGTCATTCAATTAAATACAGGACTTTCAAGCATACTTGATGAAAAGACCAGAGCTGAATAGAAAATTAGACTTTCAAACACAAGAATCAAGAGAAGTATGAAAAGGTAAACAGGAAAGAGAAATCATAAGGGACTTAGTAAAGTTGAACTGTTTACATTCCTACATGGAAAGATAATATTTGTAACTCTTAAGATTTTTCTCAGTATTTGCATAGTTGGAGGGATTATGTACATATAGACAGAGGGCACAGGGTGAGTTGAATAGGAAGGGGTGATATCTAAAAAAATAAATTTAAGGGGTAAGAGAGGAATATATTGGGAGGAGAAAGGGAGAAATGGAATGGGGTAAATTATGTCTCATAAAAGAGGCAAGAAAAAACTTTTTCAATGGAGGGGAAAAGGGAGGAGGTGAGAGGGAAAAAGTGAAGCTTACCCTCATCACATTTGGCTTAAGGAGGGAATAGCATGTACATTCAATTTGGTATGAAAATCTATCTTATACTACAGGAAAGTAGGTGAGAAGGGGATAAGGGCAGTGAGGGGGATGATAGAAGGAAGAGCAAATGGGAGTAGGGTGTAATTAGAAGTAAACACTGTTGGGGAGGGACAAGGATAAAAGAGAATAGAATAAATGGGGGACAGGATAGTATGGAGGGAAATATAGTTAGTCTTTCACAACATGACTTTTATGGAACTCTTTTGCATAACTACACACGTATAGCCTATATTGAATTGTTTGCCTTCACAGTGCAAATGTGTAGGGAGGGAAGAAGGGAGAGAAGTTGGAACTCAAAGATTTAGGAACAAATGTTGAGAATTGCTTTTGTATGCAACTGGGAAATAAGAAACACTGGTAATGGGGTATAGAAATCTAGCCTGCCCTACAAGATAAGAGAGAAGATGAGATAAGGGAAAGAAGGGGTGTGATAGAAGAGAGGGCAGATTGGGGGAAGGGGCAAACAGAATGCATGGTGTCTTGGGACTGGGGGAGGGGAGAGATGGGGAGAAAATTTGGAACTCAAAATCTTGTGGAAATGAATGTTGAAAAATAAAATTAAATGAATTAAAAAAAGAAACACCCCCTAACAAAAAAAAAGATAAAATGTGAGTTTAATACACTACCTGTCAAGCTTGTTTTGAAAAAAGGCATTTGCAATCCATAAAGTACAATACAAATGTTCTGCATTATTATTTTCAGCTATTAGCAATATTTTAAATTCTCCTTAAACCCTGTATATCACAGCCTTTTGCATGAAGAAATGTTTATTTGAAAAGCAAATGTATATTTATGAAACAGGTGGGTTGCTGTGGTGCAAATAATCATCTTTTTACATTACCCTAGTTATGTTGCATGGTCAACCATCTTGAAATGTGATAACATCTTGGGAACAAATACTGTGGGTGACCCAAAGCGTAATAGAAAAACACGGGGGTGGCAAAACTAGGTTTTGACACACTTCAAATGATGGATGATCTAGACTCAAAAAGTGGTCTTTAGAAAATGTATAATAAGGTAAAGGTCAGTTAGCTGTGCAGTGAGAGTGAACCATAGCCCAAGTCCTTCTCTAGTATTCATGAAATGTAACTCAACCTAGAGGACCTTCAGTATGATAAGTGCAAACTTTGTGGAGAGTCAATGGAAAATTGTAAGCACACATTTCATAGGATGAAAAGGCATGAATGAGTGAGACTACAGCAGTGGAAGGAACACTTGAGTCTGTATGACCACAGATTCATGAAGTAAGACAGGTGAAGCTTGTTTGATATGGCCCTTATCACATCTGCCTACATCTTCACCTCTTTGGAAACATTCATTTTCCATTTTGTCTTAATCATCAATAACATTAATTTTGATTTTACATGTCACCCTTCAAGATACTACTATTAATATCCCATAATAGTGGGATAACAAAACTTTTCTGTTTTTCAAAGTGATTTCACTTATGAGACTTCATTTCATCATTGGATTATAGATTTAAGACTTGAAAGTGACCTTAAAGACCAGCTGTGTAGTCCAATCCCCCCACATTATACAGATGAAGGAAGTGATGCCCTGAGACTTTCAGTAACCTACCCAAGATCACACTGTTAATAGATGACAGAGACTGAGTTTGATTCTTGGTCGTATTACTCCAAATTATTTAGAGAAGGAATATATAATTTCCCACATTTTATAGTTGAGAAAATTCAGGTCCTGACCTATTTATTTAGTAACTTGGCTATACTTCAGAACTAGTTAGTGACAAGGTTGGGACTTAAACCCAAGTCTCATTTCCAGATCCATTCTTCCCATACTATAGTTTCAATGCTTGAAGTTACCATCAAAGAAAACATAACAGCTGAATCCTCAGCCCTGGGAAAGCCAGTCTAAATTGATTTTGTTTTGGAAGGTTATTAGAAAGAGAGGCCCAACCCACATAGTCTATGGAGGAATCAGTGCCAGAGCTTTTAAGGGACCCTTCAACCTCTGCTCAAGAAGAGAAGTACACTTCATCATCATTTAACACTAATGTCACAGTTTAGGTGGGAGCCTTGTCACAATTGGCAAAGTTCTGCTTTTCAGTGGGAAAGCAGTTCATGCATATTCAGAGTTATGCAAATGAAAAATGTGCCCCTAACTGGAAAGGAGTTAATAACCTGTAATAGCTGCCTCTGGCACTTTAATGTTGTTGTATCTTCATTAAGGAATGGTGAGAGGGGTTTCTCTTGGATTCCAATTCTGCCTGTTTACTTCCATTAGCAGATAAAATGTTGACTTACATTTTTAATAATGTTGGTCTCTATATTCATAACTCTCTCTTGTCCCCATAGTGAGTCAATTATTCTTCAACTAAAACAAAGAAGGTTAACCTCATCATCATTATCATCTTCATCATCATCATATTTGGCAGTCAAATAGCACTTTAAGGTTTAAAAAAGTATTTTATATACTTTTTTTTAAAAAGATAAAATAACTGTCAAAGACATAGACATGAAAGAGACTTTAGAAATCATCTATCTTAATACCCTCAGTTTACAGATAGGGAAAATGAAGACCCAAGGGTGAAATTGATGACAGAGCTAGATTTTGAACCTGGGGCTTCAGGGCTAATACCTTTTCTTTATATCATGCTGCCTCTCATCTTTTTCATGTGTTATATGTTTTTATCTCCTGTACATAACTTGTTCATACCTGGTTGTTTGCATGTTCTTTCCCCCAATAGACCGTGAGGTTCTTGAGAATATGACTATTTTCTATTTTTTGGGGGGGGTAATCTCCCAATCATAGTATTGTCCCTGGCACAGAGTAGGCATTTAATCAATGTTTATTGACTGAATCTTTCTAGGGAAGGCTTTAAAAAACCTCAGTCCTCTTAAATTTAATTTATTTTATATTGATGTGATAGAAGTATGTGCCCAGTGGAAGAAATGCCCATACTGTATCACAAATCCACCAAAGTACCCAACAGACATGTTGCAGCCCAAGAAACTCTGAAAGCACTGTGGGTCAGATGGGAGCTTCTTGCTCTTTGTTCATTGAAAAATAAAATCAAGAAATATCAGAAGTGGAATTGATAATAAGATTCATCTAATAAGTCTCCATCACACTTTCCCCTACATTTCGTAGATGAGGGAACTAAACCCCAGACAAAAGAAACAACTTATATAAGGTCACATGGCTGCAAATTGTCAACACTGTGAAGTGAATCTAGGTCTTCTTATTCTAAATACTCTTCTATATGTGTCCTTTTAAACTTAACTTCAGAACAACAGTTCCTTACAGTCTAGTTATATTCTCTGCAGAGATAAATGGGAGCATTGCTTAACCTTCTTCATGCAAAAATCAAACCTATAGTTATACTCAAGAAGTTGAACAAAGGTTCTTCTACTAGTGTGTAGTGTGTACCTTCTGAAACTTTAATCACATCATAGAATAATACAGTGTCAGAGTTGGAAAGGACCTCTGACACCATCATGGTCAGTTTGTACCTGACCAAGCCCTCCTTGTATAGAATTCTCAGCCTTTAGTGAGGAAAGTTAAAACAGTGAAACCACTATTTGCTAAGGGAGTTCAATCAAAGTTTATAAAGATTTAATTGTTAAGAATTCCTCTTCCCCCGTACCCCTCCCTCCCTTCCCCCTGCCCCAGGTAAAGATGAAATGCATCTCTTTGCAAATTCTACCCATGATTCTGACTTTTGCTCCTTTGAGTCAAACAGATCAAATTTAGTCCCATTTTGGCATTACAATCCCCTAAATACTTGAAAAGAGTTATCACATGCTTTTTAGACCTTCTATTCTCCAGGCTACATTTCCTATTCAGTCTTTATATTCTGAGACTCTGGTTTCCCTTCTCGGGATGCACTTTAGTGTATAAATTGTCTTCCTAAGATGTAGCATCAATTTCTTAGTGATGTGGAAACTTTTCAAGATGTAGTCAGGTCATGATAGAGGAGAATGGGGATCTTACATTCATAATTCTGGACTAGACAATTTTTCATTACAGAATCTAAGAATTGGAACAGAACTCAGGACCTATTCAAAGTGTAATGTGACTAAAAATCTCCTTTATGACACCCTAAACAAATTGTTGTCCATATATATACACCCTGAAGATTTCTAGGACCTCCTAAAGTACCTCAATCTGTTTTTTCTTCTCTTTTTCTTTTTTTAGTGAAGAAAAATCTAATTTTTTTCCTTCCTACCTTCTCCTACTAAAAAAAGAAAACAAAATAAGACCCTTGTGCCAAGTATGAACTGTTGAAGAAAAACAAATTCCTACATTGGCCGTATTTAAAAAAAATAATTATGCCCCAATATGTACTATATGTCCATCAACTCTTTATTAGGGTGTGGGTAGCATACTTCATCATGTGCTTTCTGAAATTGTGGTTGGTCATTGTTTTGATCAGAGTTCTTAGGTTTTTCAGAGTTGTTCTTATGTATGTGGTTGTTATCGTTACATAAATGGTTCTCCTGGTTCTTCTCTCTTTACTCTACCTTAGTTCCAACAAATCATTCCTACAAATCTTCTCAAGTTTCTTTGACATCATCACTCTCATAATTTCTTGCATCACAAAAATATTCCACTTACATATATCATGATTTGTTCAGTCATTGACTAATTGATGGGCTCCTCTCCTTCCACTCAGTGTAATCTATGATCACATGAATCATTCCAGCTGCCTTCCATGTCACATCTTTGACCCACACTGAGCTTATTATCCACTGGAAAAGAAAAAAAAAACTTTCCCTCTTTCATAAACACTAAAGTGGGTGGAGCAGTGGATAGAGTACTGGTCTTGGAGTCAGGAAAACCTGAGTTCAAAAGTAGTCCCAGATACTTACTAGATGTGTGACCCTGGGTAAACCACATAAATTCTGTTAGATCAGTTTATTCAACTGTAAAACAGGGATAATTATAGCACTTACATTCTAGGGTTGCTGTGAAGAACAAGTAAGATAATATTTATAAAGCACTTAGCACAGTGTTTGACATGTAGTAGGTGTTCAATAAATGCTTATTCTTTACTTTTTTTCCTTTCACAGATTTATGAATATTCTATAAATATTCTATCCTGAATTAGCAGAACTTGATGCTTTAACTTCTGGATCGATTTACCAGGACCACTCTAACCTTTTAGAGTCACTCTAACTCTGAATCATCAGAGTTCACAGAAAATATGTTAGCTTATTGTCTATCAAAAAATTTAACCTTTTTAAGTTAAAATTCTTTTTCACTGAACTGAGATATGATACCTTAGATATATACACACTATCCACCACAGGTAATGAAATGATCTCCTCTTTTTAGCACCTATTTAGCATGAAATGACGGTGGGAGAGTGAAGTCTACCATAATTTCTGAGAGTAATAGCCCTGGTATAATTAATAATGATATTTATATAGTATATTAAGGTTCGCAAATTATATAATTATATCATTTGATACTGATACCAACCCTCTGAAATAGGTGCTATTATTTTCTTCACTTAACATATGAGAAAAATGAGGCTTAGAAAGTCTAAAATACTAGCCCAAATTCACAGAACTAGTAAGTATCTGAAACAGGATTAGAATTCAGATCTTCTTTGGTCTGAGCACAGATGGTTGACCTCTATGGCATGCTGCTTTCCAAGTACAAACATAGTCCCTACTCCTTTCAATAGGAGTTGCCAACTTTCTCATTCTTATTGGAAGTTGTATCATACAAGATAAACAAGGATTTTGGGAAAAGTGAAAAGGAATGGGATTATGACTTTTCAGAACACAGAACTCCTCAAAAATTAGAACTAGTGTCATGAAATAATTCTAGTGATTGTTGCTTTCCAAGTGATTGGGGAAAATCACCATTAAGCATCTGAAAATGAAAAGTCAAATTAAAGTTTTCTTGTTCCCTGTAATTAACGAGCATTGGGTATAATCATAATTGAATCAATGAAGGTCTTTGCATGATGTATTGTATAAGACAAATTAGGGGTATTTTTGGTGGATCATTAATTTTACAAGAGAATTCATTTTTCTAAATACTAAGGTCCTGAGAGAGTTTTTACAAAGAACTGCCAACCTAGCTTTACTCAGAACTTAGCACAGTGCCTACCTTGTGCATAGCAGATGCTTCTTAAATGTTAGGTGTTCTGATTTGAACTGCTTTGTTTATCTCAAAGGGTATACCAGTTAACAGCATAATCTTGAAGGTCTGACCAAGCTATACAATGACTATAGTGCCTGTGATGACTCACATGTTTGTCATTTAAAGATGACCTAAGTGGAGTCAAGAAAGGCTCATAATTAGAAAATCAAATACCTGCTGATGTATTTTTTTTATACATGACACCTCACAAGGGATTTCTATTAAGAAAAAGAGGTATTACGATTTGTGAAACTGCTAACATAAACAGGGGATATCAGCACTGATAATATTGATAAAAACAGAAATGTTTGAAATGTGATGTCCAGTTTATTTTGAAAGCTTTGCATTTAAATAGGATAAAAGTGAAGGACAGGTACTATTATCGTAGGCAAGGCCATGACCTTTTCCTTAGCCATCCATCTTGTTTCCTCAATAGCAAGTGTATCATAAAATATGGAGACATTTGAGGTAGTGTCTGTTTTCATGGAAGATGTCCTACAGGGGATTCAAATAACAGGACTGCCTATTGAAGATGAGGATCTACAAATACTCTAATCTATATTTAGTATTTCCGTGAATCCAGTCTGCTCATACTATAATGCCTTCTCTTTGAAACTAGAGTCATTAAAAAGAGACTGGCTCAGATATCCATCCTGAAAAACAAGATGGATAAAAAATATATATTGAAATGATTATTGTAACAGATTTAGATGAGCTGTCCAATGATTTAGCCCCTTAGTATTTGTACCCATTTTTGCTTAATAGAATCTGTATTTGTAGGGACCTTGTACAAATAGATAAATAGAGAATTTATTAAGCTCATACTAGAAGTACTATTATTGTTCAGTTGTTTCAGGGTCTGACTTTTTTGATCCCATTTGGGATTTTCTTGGGAGAGATATTGTAGTGGTTTGTCATTTCCTTCTCTAGCTCCTTTTATAGATGAGGAACTGAGGCAAACAGGATCAATGATTTGCCCAGGGTTACACAGCTAGTGAGTGTCTGAATCTAGATTTTAACTTAGGAAGACGAATCTTCCATACTGCAGGTCTGGCACCATATTGTGCACTGCGTCACCTAATTACCCATAGATACTGTAGATAGGAATAATACCTAAAATAATGGCTATTATTTATATAGCACTTTAAGGTTTACAAAGCACTTTATAAATATGTCATTTGATCTTCACAACAACCATGAGAGGTAGGTGCTATTATCATCCCCATTTTACAGATAAGGAAACTGAGGTAGATAGCTGTTAAATGGCTTGTCTAGTGTAATGTAGCTAGTAAATTTCTGAGGTCAGTTTTGAACTCAGGTCTTCCTGACTCCAGGCTTAACTCTATATATGCTGTGTCATGTAGCTGGGTGCAGAATTTAATGGGAGAAAGATTTCAGACTGAGTCATATTTTGAATACTGCATAGAACTTTCAATGATTGAAAGAATCCATATGCTTCAAAAACTCCTCCCAATATCAATATTCTCCCAGTGTTGTCATTTGACTTTGAATAGTAGAGAATCATTTCCTTAGAAGAATGAAATTTTCAGATTACCTAAAAGGCACATAAAAAGAAAAAGTGATTACAGGTAGGCTGTAGCATATTAACTATGATGATTTGAATGTTAAAAAAGTGATACAAAAGACATAATCAAGGATGTTCCCAGGAATATAGGTTAATGGAAAGAGAAAGTTGTATTTGGGGTCAGAGGAGTTGTATTCAACTTCTCTGTTATTTACTATCTGAGACACTTTGGACAAGTCATTTAACTTCACTAGGTGTAGGTTTATAGTAACAGCTAGATGGTTCAGTGAATGGAACACTGGACTTGGAGTCAGGAAGACCTAAGTTCAAATTTGACCACAGGTATTTATGAGCTGTGTGACCTTGGACAAGTCACTTAACCTCTGTTTGCCTAGGAGACAGCTAGGTGGTTCAGTGGACAGAACATTGGGACTGGAGTCTGGAATTTCAGTCATTTTTCAGTCGTGTTTGACTCTCCATGACCTCATTTGGGGTTCTCTTAGCAAAGATACTAAACTGATTCTCTGTTTCTTCTCTCGTTCATTTTATTCATGAGGAAACTGAGGCAAACAGAGTTAAGTGACTTGTTCAGGGGAGTAAGGAAGACCTGAGTTCAAATGTGGCCTCAGACACTTAATAACAGTGACCCTGGGCAAGTCATTTAACATTTCTTCACCTTAATCCACTTAAGAAGGAAATGGCAAACCCATCCAGTATCTTCACACCCACACAAAAAAGAAGTCTCATGGACAGTATTTTCCATGGGAACATGAAGAACTATAAAGAACTTAATGACTGAACAACAAAGGCCCCAATTTTTCTCATATGTGTAAGGAAAAGGTCTGACTAGATAACCTCTGAGGTTTCTTCTAACCCTAAATGCAGGAGAAAAATGGAAGGCCATGGAGTGAGAGTGAGGGATGACAGACAGAAAGTCTGAATGTTACATTGGCACCTTCAGATTAGTAAAAGAAGAAAAGGAAATTGTATAGAACATTTATTTATTTAGTCATCTACCTATTTATTTATTTGTTTATCCCTTTAATGCAAGTGGATCCTTTATATATAATTTATGGGAAAAAGATGGACAAGAGTTTCACAAGTCAGAGAGGCATATAGGAATTGAGAGCTGAATCAGTGGAGGGATTGTTTACATTGACGAAATCTTGGCTCTAATTCATAGGTACGCATTTTAAAATACATTACTTTATTGAAATGTAATATAGATCACATTTAGACTCTATTAGAATGTAATCTGGGGCAGCTAGATGGTGCAGTAGATAGAGTGCTGAGCCTGGAGTCAGGAAGAGCCATCTATCTGAGTTCAAATCTGACCTCAGACACTTACTAGCTGTGTGACCCTAGGCAAGTCACTTAACCCTGTTTGCCTCAGTTTCCTCTTCTGTCAATTGAACTGAAGAAGGAAATTTCAAAACAATCCAGTATCTTTGCCAAGAAAATCCCAAATGAAGTCATTAAGAATTGGACGTGATTGAAATGACTCAACAATAACAGTTGCAGTTGGAGAAGGTGGTAGAGAAGTCAGAACAATTAGTTGACTATGAGTCCCTTGGAAGGCTTAAGGGTGGGAAGGATGGTGGGAAAAAGGAATGATCAGAAACAATTCCTTGTGCTTGGGTTACTTCATCAACTCCAGGGAGCAGGGGATGATTGGTGCCAGGGCTTTTCATATGGTTGGGAAAAGGCAGGAGCTTTATATCTTTTATATATAGTATGTAGTCACTCAGGGCCCAAGCTTCCTGGAGGCTTTGGACTTCTTGACAATTCTCTTGTCTTCACAACCTTTTTTCCTTTCTATTTTTCTAATACATTATTTAACCAATTAAAATGTTTAAACTCAGTAGTTATCTCCTAGTTGTCTTAGCAAATGTGTCAAAGGTCAGGTTGATATCCTTCCAATCATCCTCCCCACCCCCACCCCATAGTCTTTCCTCCATCAGATATGGAATTTATGTGACTCACCATTACCAATTCTGGATAGCTCTCTGAGAATTTCAAAAGACTATCTATAGTGTGAAGCAATTCCACCCCCTTATATGTAAATAGCTGCAATTTAATGTTTAATTAGTTGTGTTGATGTTTAATTTTAACTTTTAAAAAGATCATTAAAAGTAAAATAAAATCTGTCTGCCTAGAGCTGTTTGTTATTTTGTAAACCCCACAGGATGAGTCTGGGGGAGGATTCAAGGGTGAAATAATAGGCAGGAAGGGACCAAATCTATTATCTATAGGATACTTTGAGCAAAACAAAATATATCTTTGATTAATTAGATTATCTGAGGCTGGGGAGGTGGTTGTTCAGCCACACATCCCATCTAATAAACTGCAGATGAGAAGAAAATCTTGATTTTGCTAGGTTTAGCTGTGTTTATGTATCAGTCAAGGCAGGGGGAAATTGTATTACCTAGACTAATTAAGACCTATATTACAGGTAAAAGGAACTGCTAGTGGGAACAACTAACATTGAATAGTCTCTCAGATTTTGTCATGAGAACTTGGATTTGAAGTTAACGATTCTTAGGTCTAAAATCATATCAAGACTTCTAATCTAATTAGTGAAATTAGTATACTGAAAACAAGATTATTTAGTCAGATTTACTGTGTTTGGTAATTTTCAGTGATTCATTGAATCAATTTTGTTTTGCTAATTTTAGTAAATAAACCAAATATCCAAAGTCCTTGTTTGTGTTCTTGGAATCTATGTGATACACTCACAAGGTTGCTAAAACAGTAATTGCTACTAAATACTGTAGCTAGTCCCAGCTTATCCCTTATGATGGCAAGATTTGTGGAGATCTGAGGCAATTCAGTCTCAGATCAACACATGTTAGGGAGAAGGAGGAAGGCCAGGTCAGGCAGACATTCGATTTTGGAGGGTGTGGGCCCAGCAAGAGGCAATAGACATTGGTTCACAGTGCTCAGAGGTCAGTATTTGAGAAGATCATTGAGGTTCCAAGAGAAATCATTTTGGTGGATGACGGCAGGACTGAAATCCTAGAAAGGCTGTGATAGGGAAAAGGTATAGCCTTAGTACTACTAGAGGAGATGGGGTAGTAAAGATGGAACGTAGGCAAAAGAAGGAATGCTTCTACTCAATGATTGGAACTGGGGTTAGAAAGCCAGGACTGAGGGAGGAACGTAGTCAAACCCAAGGGAAATTTACCTCAAACTGCCAGAACTGCCAGAACAATAATAACGGACAGCTACAATGCATTGCATTCAGTACCAATCACTGGACTAGGCATAGAGCAGCTGTTTAACAAATACATGCTGTTTATTGAATGCTTTTATGATCTTAATAGGATTTTAGAGCTGGAAGTGTTGTTAATGTTTTATGTCATCATTCCCTTTGGAAGTCTGATAAAGCTTATGGATTTCTTAAACTAATCAAATAAAATACATTGAATTACCAAGTAATCCAATCATACCAAAATATAGTGATAAAATATTTTTAAATACCCAAGTTCACAGACGCTGCCTGACTAGGAATCTCTTCTCTAGTCCTACCTCATAATTTTCAGAAGTGGAAACTAAGGCTCAGAGGAGAGGAGTGACTTGCCCAGAATAGTGGCAGAGATCATTGGGCCCACCCGTATGTAAAATTAAAAGAACATATTCTTTCCCCCCCAAATATTATATGGGAATTATTTTCAGCCCAAACTCCTTTCTTGCACTCAAGTGAATGATCAAGAATATTCTTCTAGTAAATTTCCATGTTTAGTCAAAGTTGGATGTAGAAAAGTAAAAATGATAGCACAGGGAAGGAGGGAAACTGAACAGATGTCTTCCCTTCAGTTTTGGGAGAACATTAGCACTATTAATCATGTGCTGAAGCATGCTAAGGCCTTCTACTACTCTGAATGTCTGCAAGCCTATCAGTACTGAAGTTGTTCTATGACAGTTTGACTATGTAGAGCCAGGCTGCAGCACAACCATGAAACTAGATGTGAAGCTGGTCATCAGGCTATTCCTCATTCAGGTAAAACATTCTTTATCTCCTGCCAGTGATACCTTGCTCCTCTTTCCTATTTAGGATATCCAGGAAGAGAAATGGTTTTCTTTCCCCATTCCCTGCCAGAAAAAATATAATTTCATAAGAGTCCCATCAGCCATTTGCAACTTAGCATGAATTTGCCAAACTATTACCTGAATCTCTCTCGTAACAATAACTCTCTGCGTTCCTAATGCCACCAACATTAAATCAGGCTCCCATCCCTTTAAGCCTAGATTTTTGGAAAAGTCATTTAATTTGACTTCTTGCCTTTAGTCTTTCTCTTTCTACTCAACCTCCACCACCCCCAGCTACCAAAATATGCTTTGTATGGCAAAACTCTTTTTAAAAAAATTTCATTCTAAAACTTCCCTCGGTGCTTGGGATCTCCTCATTCTGAAACATCCAACTACTCCTGAGGCCTTCTCCATGTGGAATATCTCTTAGTAAAACCCAGTTCTTTTTCCCATTGATTAGTTCCTCTCAGGTCCTCCATTTTGTGGAAGGGTCCAGGCTGGTCATCATTCCCCTCCTGGATGTATTTTTTAATTAAAGACTTCAAAACCACTCCTCTGCTGTTGTCTTATTCTGGAATTTCCCTCACCACCTGGGGTTTCATTGTTGTGGAACATTCAACTATAACTGAGAGAATATCCCTCCATAAGACCCAACCCTTCTCTTTAGGGAGTTCCTCATAGGCCCTTCATTTTGCAGAGAGATCCAAGCTGGCCTTCATTCCCATCTAGGCCTCGTTCTTGGGTTCTGGACTTCAAAATCCTCCACACCATGTACTTTCATTCTCCCTCCCCCTTTTGCCTTTTTAAGCTGTCTTTTGTGTGGTGGTTTTCCCTCATTTGAATGTCTCTCCTTGAGGGCGCTGACAGTCTTTCTATATTCTTGTATTTGTATTCTCTGTGCTTACCACAGTGCCTGGTACAAAGCAAGCACTAAATAAGTGCTTTTCTTTTTCTTTCTTTCTTTCTTTCTTCCTTCCTTCCTTCCTTCCTTCCTTCCTTCCTTCCTTCCTTCCTTCCTTCCTTCCTTCCTTCCTTCCTTCCTTCCTTTCTTTCTTTCTTTCTTTCTTTCTTTCTTTCTTTCTTTCTTCCTTCCTTCCTTCCTTCCTTCCTTCCTTCCTCCCTCCCTCCCTTCCTTCCTTCCTTCCTTCCTCCCTCCCTCCTTTCCTTCCTTCCTTCCTTCCTTCCTTCCTTCCTTCCTTCCTTCCTTCCTTCCTTCCTTCCTTCCTTCCTTCCTTCCTTCCTTCCTTCTCTCTCTCTCTCTCTCTCTCTCTCTCTTTCTTTCCTTCTTTCTCCCTCCCTCCCCCCCTTCCTCCTTACCTCCTTTCCTTCCATAGGACTCCTTTGCTCAAACATATTTAATGAATTATTTCTGCCTCTCAGAAAAAAAATTACAAAATCCTTATATAATGCCCTTCACAATTTGATGCCAAGCTATCACTGAAGCCCTTATTTCCCAAAATTCCCTGTCATCTACTTTATATTCAAAATGAGCTGCCTCTTGAAGCAGCTCACTTGAATTTTGGATAGCTCTAATTGCCTCTCTCTAATTTCTACTCATTGGTCCTGTTTTGGCACTCTGGTACCAGACAGAGCAAGTCTAATCCCACTTCCAGGTGGCAACCTTTCAAATGCTTCAAGATAGCTAAAGCTCCTCAAATTATTCTATTCTCCAGGATAAATATCATATTCAGGTGATTGTCATATGTTATGGACTAAAAGCCCTTCATCATCTTTGTCATTCTCTTCTAGGTGCTGTGCAAATGGCCAATAGTCTTCCCAAAACAGAGGATGCCAAACAAAACACAATGCCAGCTTTGTGCCTTTTAATGTAGTCCAAGAGCATATAAGTTGTTTTGTCTGCCATATTATCCTAGTGACTCATATTGAGCTTTAAGTACACTAATGCCTCCAGATATTTCTCAGACAAATTGCTAACTATGCCTCCTCAACATTATTCTCATGAAGTTGTTTTTTAACTTAAATATAAGATTTTGCATTAATCACCATTTGAATTTCATTTTATTATTCATTTTTATTGTTTAAACCTATCAAAATCTTTTTAAATCAAGATGCTGTGATCAATGTTAGCTATTCCTTCCATCTTTGCATTATCTCTAGGTTTGCTAAGTATATCATCTATGTCAATATCCAAGTCAGTGATAAGAAATGTTAACTAACACAGGGCCAAGCACAGATTCTTGAGGTATTCCACTGATGACTTCTTGCATGGATGGCATCTCATTATTAATGACTATTCTTGTAGTCTTTCCATTAAACCAGTTATGAATCCAAATAAGTGAAATACTATCTAGCCTACAGCTCTTCTTCTTCGCACAAAAATAATATGAAATGCTCACACAGAGATAGCCCTAGTACAAAAAGGCTATATGTCCCATTACTTTTCCTCTACCTACTCCTCCTACATGGAAGAATCATTTGGGAACAATGGAATTGGCCTTTGCCACTATATACAGCAGATATATAAAATAAGTGACAATTTGAGCCTCTGGTTTATGAAGTCCATAATATATAATGCCAGGCCCGAGTGATTCCAAAAAATGCCTTACAGGGAACTAGAATTGTGCCTTTCATCTCTGTGAAGGGCATCCATGAACAGAAATTGAAAATTGCCATTATCTGTCAAATAGACATATAATTGTAAAGTCATTTTAAAACACACATGGTCATGTAGGGAAATGGGTTTGCCTAGGTCAACATCCCTAGATGTAATCAAGATTAAGAATACAAAAGAATCCAGAAATTATACATTAGTATTTATCAGAGCACTGGAGTATCTGGCTCCTTAGGAAACTTAAGAGTGGAGATCCCCCTTTCCCAAGAACTCACAAATAGGGTCCTCTAGATGGAAGTTAGCCTTTTCTTCCTAAACTTCTTGACCATCTCTGCCATCTCTGATGAACATCCTCTATGTAATACATTCCAAGTGATATTACAGTTATTTGAGCTTTTCCTTCTACTTGAGCAAGGGTGTGGAACCTGTGACCTCAAGGCCACATGTGGCCCTCTAGGTCCTCAAGTGCAGCCCTTTGACTGAATCCAAACTTAACAGAGCAATGATCCTTAACAAAAGGATTTGTTCTGTGTAACTTGGACTAAGTCAAAAGTCCACACCTGAGGACCTAGAAGTTCTCATGTGGCTTGGAGGCCACAGGTTCCCCACCCCTGTACTACAACATAAACTCTTGGAGGGCATAGGAACTATAGTTTTGTACTTTTGCACCACCAAGACATTGGAATTCAACTCAGTTCAGTTTCTCAAGCATGTGTTAGGGATTTCTCTGTGCCAGGAGACTGCTAAGCATTGGGCACATAAAAACAAAAATAAGGATAGTTCCTGTGCTCAAGGAGATTATATTTTACTGGGGCTAGCATGCAGGTACACATAGACAAACACAAAGTACCTGTGCAAAGTAAATTTAAAGTATTTGGGGGGAGTTTATGACCCAGAGAGATTAAATGACTTGCCCAGAATCCTAATAATAACTATATGAGGAATTTAAACCTGGATCTATCTTTACCAGCTCTAGTGCCCTTTGATTATACCACATTCCCTCTCTGGGGCAAAAAAGAAAGAGTAAGGGAGAATACTTTTAGCTACGGGCTTTGGGGAAGGACCTTTGGAGGAGAGTACCTGATCTGAGTTATTATTATCTCATATGCTATCTTCTTTTGTGAATCCTTTTATGATTTACAGTGGGAAGTGATCTCCCCCTCCTTAGAATTTATATGGTGCTTTGTAGCTTTCTTATGCACAATGTGTTTTGTGATCTATATATACATATATACATACACACATATACGTGTATATATAGATAATATCTTATGTGCAATATATTCTAATTTGTCTTGCATTCCTATTCCATGGAATGTGCTACAGTATAATCATCAGAACCTGAGCTGAAGCACCCTTCTGAGAAGAGAAGTCATGTTCCAAAGTTGCCATCAAAGGGAAAAATTGGAATATTGCACTGAGTGAAGTCATAGTGTAGCAGATAACCAAACTGAAGATCTTAGAAACAAGTAAGAATGGGAATTTGCCACAGTGGTCCAAAGCTGGGAAGTCAACATGAAGTCAGGGAGAACATATTAGGATGGGGAATAGTGGGCACAGTTCCTTCAGGTTATCTTTGTATAATTTCTCCACGACTAATTTGATGCTAGGCAGAAAATAGGTGTTCATTAAATGGTTACAGGAATGAATCAGGTTAGCACATATTCAATTGTCTTCTTAGAGTATTTCAGTGAACAGACAAGGACAATTAATAATGAATAACACTCACTGGTATGTCAAAAGTCTTTGGCTAAAAATGTCCCATTATCATCTTAATTACAATCGTAATACAGTTCTTCTTCATAGGAACAAAGAAAAATGTTAGCCTAGCCTGGGTTGAATGATCACAAATTTGGAATTAAGGCACTTTATTTTCTGGGAAGGATTAAATATAAACTAGTCAAAATGCTGCCATGAATTTATTGGATAAAATCCAATATCGTACACTGTTATCAGGCAGAGAACAACGTCTTAGAGGAAATGAACCTTTTATCTTTGCTCAGCAACTACTAACATGAGGCTAAGCTCTCTGGGAGGAGGCAGAGTGGTCTGTGATATGGTCTCTTACACTTGCTGAAGAGAGAGATCTTAGGATCTTGGGAACTAACCCTTACAGCAGAGACCTAACTAGGGCACGCTAACCCAAGCTTTGTGCCAACATATAAGGGAAGGAGCTTTGTCCCAATGGTAGTCCCCCTTTGTGATACCTCAGCACCTAGTAGTCCAGCCGATTCTTTTTCCCTGTACCTACCTTCCACAATTTCCCTTGCCTCCTGTCTTTTCTCCTTTTCTCTTACCTCCTCTTCAGGTTTGGGAAATCAGGGATCACTAGCAAATCATCCTCTGTGCTGTATGTTTCTCCAATTTCAGCTGAACTTGCTTTTGGCACAGGAATCCCTAGTATCATTCTGCGTTAGAGGTCATTTCATTGAATCTCAATTGTATCATGAGGAAGTTGAGACAGAAAGAAATGACTTACTCAGCTACAGAGGTTACAGAGGTAATAAAGTAGCAAACCCTAAATTCAAATACAGATCCTATAAATCCAAAAACATAATTTTTTTCCTAAAATATCCCATTATTTCTGAAAATGCACAGTGCAAATATTAGTGAACACAAATATTACACATTTGTAATTACAAATAATACAAATTACACACATGCAAATGTTGGAAAACAATACAAAGTATAATTACACACTCATAGCTTCCATTTTTTCTTTCCCTTCTTAACGTTTTACAGTCTGATCTCTAATTTCATCATTCAAATAAAACTTCTCTCTCCAAAGTTACCAATGATTTCTTAATGAACAAGCAAAAGGTTCTTTTCTCTTTTATTCTTGACTTTTCTGGATCATTTAACCCTGTCTTTCCTGACTTGATTTTTGTGATAGAGATCTCTTTTGATCCGCCTGTCTGTCTGGCAGATTCTTCTTCTTTGTTGGATTATCATTCATGCAGCATAACCTAAATGTGAGTCTAACCCAAGGTTCTGCCCTTGGTCCTCTTTCCTTTTGTCTCTATAATCTAGCTTTATAAATGATAAGACTTAAAGTTGTAAGGTACCTAACATACCATCTAGTTCTTTGTATTACAGTGATCTGCATGCGAAATCAGAATAACAATTTCCATTTCAGAGAATTTTTCAGTGGGAAAGACGCTCAGATTTTGTATTAGGGTTTTGTAGGGGTATATGTGTGTGTGTGTGTGTGTGTGTGTGTGTGTGTTTGTGTGTGTGTGTATGATATTGTTTCTAAATGCAAAAATACACAGGATTACAAAGAAAAGCAATTATGTAAAGTTCAATATATATGACAAAAAGCTTATAGGCTTCCCATTGATAACCCCTGTTCTAGCTAATAATGTGCATAGAAAAGAACACTTCTCTAATTCCTGCAAAGGGATAATATGGCTTTGGAGACCTTTAATGATGGAGTCCCTCTTGAGGCCATCCATTCCATGTCTGAATAGTTCCTGTTTTTAGGAAATTTTAGTTTTTTCTTATGTTGAACCAATATTTATCTTCTTTCCTGAAGAAAACTGTGTCTCCACAGTTCTTTCCTGTGTTTTACCACATGGGACTACATAGAATGTTGAAGCTCTTTCCCATGTAACAGCTTTTCAAATACTTGTAGATTTTTTGGGGGGAGGTCCTTCCCTCAAGTCTCTTCTTCTACAGGTTAAACATGTCCAGTCACATCAAAAGGTCTTCATATAGTATTACATTGAATTCAACAGACATTTCTAAAGCACATACTATGTGGAAGATGTTATATCAGGAAACTAGGCCTTGGGGACACAAACACAAAAGTGACAGTCTCTGCACTGTCCCACCTTCCTGACCTCCACGGGGATGGCTCCACCCTGAGGTCCAACTAATGACTGATGAGTCCTTGCCTGGAATTCCTGTTATCATGAGAAGGATCAGTCACATTGCTGACTGTCCACTTGTTGCTCACTCTCTGGCTAGCTCCACCTCTACCTAAGCTTCTTGTCCCCCACGCAGGTACCCTACTTTCCTCTCCAGTCCCTCTCCACCTCCTTTTTATGTCTTGCCTTCGTCTATTAGAATATAAGCTACTTGAGAAGGATCATCTTGTCGTTTGTTTTTGTATTCCCAGCACTTAGCACAGTGCCTATACATTCTCTCCCCCCTCTCTCTCTTTCTCTCTCTCTCTCTTCTCTCTCTCTCTCTCTCTCTCTCTCTCTCTCTCTCTCTCTCTCTCTCACCCCACCCCTTTTCCCCCTCTCTTCTTTTCTCCCCCAGTCTTTTCTTCCTTGTGTTTCTTGCTCTCACTCATATAGTAAGCATTTAGTATACTCTCTGCATGTGTCTTATCTATCATATTTCTATATTCTCTGTCGTGGTCTCTCTCCCCCTCCTCTCTCATCTCTGTTTTCTCCTTCATCTTTCTCAACTTACATTCTACTGGGGTAGAGAGGGGGTGAGGCCTAAATCAGTTATATAAATAAAGAGATAAGGTAAGAACAGACAAAGGAGAGGTGAAATAAAGTACTTAAGAGGAAAGAGAGGAAATTGGGGAAAATTATATAAGAGATAAAACTTGAACTGATTCCTCAGGGCAGATGAAGAATCTACATGGTAGAAATAAGGAGAGTGTGTGAATGCCTAAAGGCAGGAATTAGCAGATTAGCAAACAGTTGGTGGGTTAAACAAAGGTATAATACAGAACATGTGAGGGAAATCTAAATGAAATTAAGCAGAAAGAGGGGGAGTTTGGAACTGGTCTAGGGAGCACCTTGAAATCAAGCTAAAGAGTCTGTTTTGTTTGAGGGTAGTAGGGAGCCATCAGAGTACGTTGTATATGGGGAGTGATATGTGTCTTAGCAAGATAATTTTAGCACTTCTGTGAATGATGGATTTGAAAGAGGAAGACTCGAAATTGGGAGACCATTTAAGAGGCTTCTGCAACAGTCTAGATAAATGGTATTGAGCACAGCACTAGAGTGGTGGCCATGTTAGTAAAGAAATGGAATGGATACAAGAGATGACAAGGTAGAATAGACAAATCCTGGTAGTTGATTGGATGTGGAGGGGAAGGGAGATTGGAAGACTCAAGAATGACTCAAGATTTAGAACTTAGGTGACTGTTTTAATATAGAAATAGAAGTTTGGAAAAGAGGCAGATTTAAGGGGGAAGATGATGAATTATATTTTACATGTACTAGTTTGAAATGCCTGCAGGAGATACTGCTGGAGACATTTAGCAGACAGTTGAAAATTCAGGAGAGAGATTTAAGCAGAATTTATAAATGTGGCATCAGCTGTATAGAGATAATGGAACCCATATGGGTAGTTGAGATCATAATCAGAGAGTAGAGAGAGAGAAGCAAAGAGAACAGGATCCAGGACAACCTTAGGAGTTCCTCTCGTTTAAGGGGGTAGGAGAGAGACAGCAAAGGAATAGTCAGCCAATTAGGAAGGGGTGGGGGGAGAGGGAAGGAAGGAGAGAGAGAAACAGAGAGAGAGACAGAGAGACAAAGAGAGATATAGAAAGGCATAGAGAGGAGGGAGGGGGTGAGGTGAGAGATAGAGACAGAGACACAGAGAGAGGAGAGAGAGACAGAGAGATGGAGACAGAGCGATAAAGACAGATAGATAGAGACAGAGAGACAGAGAGAGAGAGAGAGAGAGACAGAGAGAGAGAGACACACAGAGAGAGAGACAGACAGACAGACAGAGAGAAAGACAGAGAGAGAGAGAGAAATAAACACCATAATACCAAGGAGGAGAAACTATTTAGGAGTACAGAATGATAAGTAGTAATGTACTAGTGTCAAATTCTACAGAAGAGTTCTTGAGAGCTGAATAATGCCATAAGAAGTTAAGAACTGAAAATAGATCTAGGATCAAGTATGCATTTGACATTTTATATCTGTGTGACCTTTGACAAGTAATATACCCTTTTTGGACCTCCGTTTTTGCATCTGTAAATCTGTGATAGAAACTTACAGTACCTAATTAACATATTTGTGGAGGACAGTGATTTTCAAACCATAAAGTGATGTGAAGATGTGAGCTGCTAAGATTATGATTACTGCTGTACTGGCAATGTATGGGTTATTGTGCCCGCACAAAGACTCTCATCTTCCTCACTAGTGTTAGACTTAAGTCCTATCTTCCATCAGCTGAGTCTTCTCAGAAAATGTAATAAAAGATATGGAAGTAGTCAAGAAAAAAGATAATTCAATTAATGTGTAATCAAAAGATAGCTACCTGCTGTGCATCATACATTTGGAAGCTGACTCATCAATTGGGTGCTAATCCAAGAAAACACTAAAACCCTGATTTAGAAAATTGATACATTATAGAAGGAGCTCATATGGAGAGTGATAAATTAATGGGATGGTAGAAAATCCTTTCCTGAGAAACTGAGTTGAATAGAGAGGAGAGAAGGGGTTAATTTCAGTCAGAGACTTATCCCCAGATCTAAACTGAAATGAACCACGAACAATTTGTTGAACTAATGACCTAATAAAACTAAACTATGTGTTAAGGAAGAAAACATCATATTACAAATTGATCTGATATATTTTCAAAACAGTCATCTAGTAATCTATTTCAAACTTGAGGTAGATCTAAATATTTCTCATGCTTAGTGAACTGGGCAGGGTCCAAGGCTGCCTGGAAGTAGCCAAATATCAGCAGTTGTTTAGCATAGGTCTAGGTCTTGTGTCTGTGTTGAGCAAGTTAAAAATGACTTTTGGAAAGGGAATGCTGGGAATTATCATCCGTTGGAGTCAAACCAGAAATCTGAAATATCAGGGGAACTGAAGATAGAGGAGAATGTGGGCATTGAAGGCTGAGTTCTAAGAATAACTGGAAGACGGAAATTGTTAAGCACCTGGAGTCATGAGAACTTGGTTCAAGTCTTAGCTCCACCATTAACCAGCTACGTGACCTGGGGCAAATTATTTCTCCTATCAGGGCCACAGTTTCCCTATTTGTACAATAAAGGTGCTCTGAAAAAATTACCTCTAAGGCCATTCACAACTCTCACATTCTATGATGGTATGATTTTGTGATCAAGAATAACATAAAAGAGGAGTAATATCCTCCTCCCCCTATGGGGTCTTCAAGATTATACCTGCACAGAAAGAATCTCTTAATTAGCGAGAAATTTCCTGTATATTTTCAGTATATGTGCAGGACTGCTATTGTCTTTCAATAAAAACCTTGCTAAACTGCTGAACTGTTAATTCCCATTACGTCATTTTGAAAATGTACATTCTAAAGTTTGGACTCTCAATTCAATTCAGTTAAGTTCAATTCAGTCCAACAATTAAATACCTTCTCTATTCAGAACATTATTCTAAGACTAGCTTCATTTCTATTGTGGTCATCGTTTCTTTGGTTAAATATTAACCAAGAGTTGAGTTTTGAAGGAGGACAGAACTGGTTCCAATTGTTTTCATGAAAAATTATCAGAACAGAAATTTTTGCCTATTTTCCTCTAAGGTGTTTAGCCAAGCAACTCAATAATAAAGAAAATAATGGAGACAGTTCACATCTCAATGGACTACTTTAGCAAAACACTTATTTCTAAAAGTCATTGTTATAAGATTGTTAATTTTTATTAAACATGTCAGAAAGGCAGATACTTCTGGGCAAAGCATGAGATCTTCATTTTTCAGGGTTGACTTTCTCATGATATAGCAAGGTCACAGAATCACAGTGGTTTATAAAATCTCAGAGTTGGAAGAGATATGAGAGTACATCTATTCAAGCCCTCTCCTAGTTCAAGAATTCCTTCTATATCATCCTCAACAGATGTTCATCCATCCTTTCCCTGAACACCTTTGGCAAAAGTGAGGGTAGGTGGAGTCTGACTATCCATGGTCCCTTTATTCCTGAGATATTCCAGGGAGCCTTGTATCATTCCAATCCAGTCCTTCAGTCTGTGGTCTCTGTCTTTACCACAAGGCTCCTCCACTACTTGGGAAAATTTTCATGAATCAGATCCATGTCAGTTACCAGCTTCTGCCTCCTGTCTAGACTGTTCTAGGCCATCCCTCTATTGATTCCTTCCTGCTACAATTCAGGCCTCCTGGACCTGGCATTATCATCTGGGATAAGAATATACTACAAGAGAAGGTATTGAATAAGTCAATCAACTCCCTCCCTCAACAGAATTCCCTCCAACCACTGGTACTCTTCTTAGACTCATTTCTCAGTAATTAGCACACTTTCACTTTATTATATTCTCCCCATTTCTCCGCTTTTGAATCTCTTGCTCTTCTTACCAACCTTGTTCTCTTTCCCCATCTTCTTACTCCCTTATTCCCAGTCTTTTCAAGCCTGTCTAAATCCTTTTCCTTACCCTTCACCCTATACTGTTCCAGATATCCAGAGTCATTGTGCTCTCTGGGATGTCTGCTCCTTAGTTAACAAAATTGTTCCCATATTAAAAGTTTTCCATTACCATTTTTTCCATCTTCTGACTATGACTGATACCTTCTTCCCCTCTGTTATTTGGTACTACTGATCACCTTTTCTATATTGGTTGTACTTTCATTCATGCACCTTTAGTTGATAATCATGGTGGAGGAATAGGAATATTCCTTGTTCCTTGCCACTACAAGTCATCAAAATCTTCCCCTTTCATTATAATGCCATTGAAATTTATCCCATAATCCAGATTTTGATGGCCATTATATTTTGACCCTCCAGGATGTTCTCTTTTTCCTCAAATGAGCTCAATACCTACCTCACATTTGTCTCCCTACTCTAGCTTCTGTCTTCATATGAGGGGACTGCAAGAAATATATTTATATTTCCTTACTCCCTAAATTCTTAGTTCCTCAATCGACTCTACACTGAAAAAGTATGGAATAGTAACTTATGTAAGGGTATATCAATTAAAAAATATAAAAGAATTGCCTTACTACCATGAGGGGCCAGTTGAGATTATGCAACATAAATCTGTAGTGGATCCAGTTAATAAGGCTTCATCATTTTCCTTCCATTTCTATTCAGAATCATATTGAGATGGGGCAGAGAAGAATGTTTAAATGAAGATTGAGGGTGGGGGGGATGATCTAGGAAAGAATTTAGAAGTGAAGGGATTGGATTAGGCGGGGGTAAGAACAGTATTTAGAGTTGTAAAGCAGAGGGAAAGATGGAATGATAAAGGATTATGATCTAAATCTTGGAGTTTATGAACATGGAAGTGGAATGCTTGTGGGTGATAGAAAGATCAAAGATATGACAATATCTGTATGTAACTGAAGTGGTTGGAGGTCAAAGAAATTGAGTCAATTGAGGAATTTACTATATATCTTCAGATGCAAGATACATGCAGAAAGTATTCTCAGAGGGAAGGCATTAATAGTGGGGATGGGGGATGTCTCTTGCAGAAAGTTGAATTTGAACTGAATTTTGAAGGAAGCTAGGGAAGTCAGAAGGGGAGAGGGCATTCTAGTCATACAAGACAGCCAAAAATGCACAAATTTGGGAGGAGTATGTATTTTGGATATACTTAATTGATTACGTATGGTCTCCCTGTCTTAGAACAAAAGCTCGTTGAAGGCAGGCACTCTTTTGTCTTTCTTTGTAAGTGATTCAAAGTTCTTAGCGCAGGCATTGGAACCTAGTAATGGGTTAATAACTGCTTGTTGACTGACACTTCCTGAGGAAGCCCATTACTCATTTGATCAGTGTTAATTAGCCAATATATTAAAAAGCAAAGACATTATCTTGCTGACAAAGGTCAGTGTAGTCAAAGCTATGGTTTTTCTAGTAGCAACGTATGACTTTGAGAGTTAAGGAAACCTAAGTGTGGCAGAATTGAGGTACTGGAGAAGACTTTTGAGAGTCCTTTCAACAGCAAGGAGATCAAATCAGTCAAACCTTAACAGAAATTAATTCAAGCTATTCACAAAAAGGTCAGATACTGAAGTTGAACTTTAAATACTTGAGCCACGTAATGAGAAGACAGGGATCATTGGAAAAGACCCTGGTGTTGGGAAAGATTAAAGGCAAAAGGTGAAGGGGATAGCAAAGGAGGAGATGGATAGATGCTATGGAAGCAAGGAACAACAGTTTTGACAGACTTTGAGAGTTAGTGGAGGATAGAAGGGCCTGTTGTTCTGTGGTTCATGGGATCATGAAAAGTTGGACACAAATGGACAACAAACAAAAAGGTTTTGGTTTTCTCATTTGTAAAATAAAGGGCTTGAACCAAATCATCCGAAAGGTTCCTTTATGTTCTAAATTCTAAGACCCTCTGATATAAAACAAAACAACAGAAAATGAAAATAGGTGACTATTGTAATCATGGAAAGGGGTAATGATTGGGGCATGGTGATGATAGTAAGAATAGAGAGGAGAGGATGGAGATAATAGGTAGGTAAAACCAACAAGACTTAGTGACTCTCTGGACATGGGGTGGTTACTGAATCATAAGTTCACAATGAGAAGGAACCTTAGAGGCCTCTAGTCCAATTCTTTTATTTCACAGATGAGGAAACTGAGGCACAGAACAGTTAAGTTACTTTGGGAAAGGAAAAGGCAAAAATGAATTATATATACCTACTGTGTGCCAGACAATGAGCTAATTGCTTTAACTTTCCTTTCTCATTTGATTTTCACTATAACCCTATGAGGTAGGTACTGTTATTATCCTCATTTTATAGCAGAGGAAATTGAGGAAAACATGACTTCTCTAGTGTAACACAGCTAGTAACTGTCTGAGGCTCAGTTTGAATTTGGGTCTTCTGACTTCAGGGTCAGGGTTCTATCTGCTCTGTTACCAGACACTACCTATTTTCTGGGGTCATATAGTTAGTGACTGAAGTAGAATTTGAGCCCAGGCCCTCCAAATTCCTGATTCTGTTATGTCATGTTGCCTCTCTGCTATTGGGAAGTAAAAGGAAAGTGAAGTTAATCTTCACAGCATGTAAGTGGTCATTTTCTCTTGCACTGGGTAAGGACAATACTGCCTCTTTACTGCTAACTTAGTTAATATGCTCAGCACCAGGTCTCTGTAGTTTGACCTCAGAGAAGGCCCTGAGACAGATGCAAACTGAAACTCCAGCTGTTCTGGCCTAACCTCCTAACAAGGACATCCAGTGATAATTTTCACGGTGGTCCCTTTATGCCCCTCAACCAATCACTGGGTACTCTGTTGATGGTTCTAGAAACTGATTTTTCTTTTCTTTCCTGCAAATGTTCTGTGAACTCTCTGATGGGTCTCAGTGGTGCCAAAGATACTTCAGAGGGAAGCCAGAGTCCACTAGGCCTCTCCTATCAAAATGGCCACAAAGTCTTTCAATGGGGATAATACTCAAGGTGTCCTTCAAAGGTCGAGGATACCACTCTAGGTCAAAAAAACAAAACCGGAACCAACCCTATATCCTGTCAGAAACTGGAATTGTGAATAGGAGGAGGGAAAATTAGTTCCTTTGGATTTCTCTAGCAGGTTTCTTGGGGGAAGAAATAGCTCCTACCTGTCTCAGAAATAGCTTCTGTGGGAAGTTCCGCAAGCTGTCTAAGCTGGTGTTTTTTAATTTGTGATATTTCAGACCGACCTATCCCAACATATTCATTGATACAATGATTCAGTGACGAAGGTACCTAGATATTGAATCTCTGACGAGATATTATCTGGGGAGTTGGTCTAAATTCAATGTCTCCTTCCTGTATGGAAGATATATAGAGAATACAAAATCACTCATTCTTATATTAATAACTTACAAGGTAAAAAAAGCCAACAACTATGCTAGGTGTTGGCCATACACAAATAAATTATATTGCACCTTCTGTCTCTATCTCTGGGTTGCACCAAAATGTCCCTATTCCTGGAATGTGCTCCCTTTTCACTCCTACCTCCTGGTATCCCCAGTTGACTTTAAGATTCAGCTAAAGCACCCCCTTTTACAAGGATCTTGTACTGATGTCCCCAATTGCTGGCATATGCTTTCCCAAAACTATCTTGTATATCTTGTATCACACATACATATATGTATACACACACATATGTGTGTGTTTGTCCTTCGTTGCCGAAGAAGACCATGCCATCAAAGAAATAGACATAACTTGCACTTGACTTTGCTTTGAGTGAGGGAGGGCTGTGCAGGTCACCAGCTTCACTTCTCCTCCAGAGCCATCTGAATCCAGTGACCAGATATTCATCAGAATGACTGGAGATGATCCAGAATGGGGCAATTGGGGTTAAGTGACCTGTCCAAGGTCATACAGCTAGTAAATGTCAAGTGTCTGAGGTGAGAGGTGAGATTTGAACTCAGGTCCTCCTGACTCCTACACTGGTGTTCTATCCACTGCACCACCTAGCTGCCCCAGACACACATATAAACATATATGGACATCTCTATTTGTATGTGTGTATTTTGTATACCTTGTCTCTTCTATTAGAAGTCCTTGATTTCAAGGACTATTTATTTTGGAGTTTGTAATTTCAGTGCTTTTATGATGCCTATGATAGTATAATACTAAATTAGTGCCTTTTGATTGATTGATTGCATGCCCCTCATCCTTCTAGCTACCTTTTCTTGACCATTCCAGTTGTGCATGTCTTTGCACCTATGTGTCAAATGAAGGTGCAACATAGCATCTTAGGTTTGTTTTGACTGGGATGTTGTGTAGATAGAGTATTATCTCCTTTGTTGTTTTGCACCTTGTTAACCTATTAATAAAGTCTATATCACTTTGAATTCTTTTGGCTACCATGTCCTACTATTAAATTTCTCTGACCTTGACATCCACTAAATTTCAAATTTATGTCAATTTCTTTTAAATGTCTCTTCCTGACTATAGTTATGCAGTTGACTTTTGAACCCAAGTTTAGGACTTTACATTTATCTAGATTAAATTCAGTTTATTAGATTCTGCCCATAATTGTATCCTTTTGAGATCCTGCTGGATTCTGGTTGTTTCATCTAACATATTAGCTATCTTTCCTAGCTTTGTGTTATTTGCAAAATTTTTAGGTACGCTCTTGATGGCTTCATTTATGATATATACAATCATTGAACAGCACAAGGGAACAGAGCTAGAGACATACCAGAAAGTGGAAATTGATTAAGTCATGACTACTCATTGGGCCTGACCACAAAATGAGTTTTAAATCAGTTACAGAAAGATTATGATTTGGCAGGTGGAGGGAATATCAATAACCAAAGTTATAAGTAGCATGAGTTAAACAAGGCTTTGCCGCAAAGGTATTAGCATTTGTGGGTATATGCTTCATCCACAGGGCTTCTTAAACTGGGGTCACAAAATATTTGGTAACAGTAAAGAGTTTCTGAATATGCAGTGACCAAAAACTAATTAAAAATCAAATACGTAATGAATCCAATGAGTTTCTGGCAGCGATTGCTCAAATTGCATTGGACAACTTCACTGCAGCCTTGTTTCTGAACACAAAGCATGCACACTTTGTACAGTGCATGCCGTCAGGCCACACGGTACCAAAGAATCAAAACTCGAAAAGGGGTGGCCAGTGGAAAAAGTTTAAGAAGCTCTGCAGAATAGGTACAAATCCTTCTTAGCTTTCAGGACATATAAAAACATTCAGAAAGACTACTTGGCAGCAGAGAACTCCACCTCCCTCCCCACACACACACACCCTTTGTCCTCCAAGGATGATGGAAAGGGGAGCACTGCTATATAGCAGCTGGACTTGCCATATCCTGACTGAATTCAATGCAGTCATATGACCCCTGTCCTCTCTATGTTCTCCCATCTACTCAACCAGTTTTGCCCCAGGTGATAATATTTCTAGTGTTTGTTCTGTGTATGATGATAGAATTTCAGATGCTTGGCATATTGATATGTCACATTCAAATTGAATGTCAAATTTTTAAGTCTTTAAAACAATTTCAATTACAGCGTGCTTCTGTATCATACTGTCTTTATGAACATTGCTGATGTGATCACATCAAATCACCTTCAGCTGACTAAAATTCGGAATCCCTTAGTGTCACTCTGTTCCCTCCATCTACAGGATGGATGCTCATCTCAAATTACCCATGCAGGATGTCCAGTCCAAGTGATTTGTCTTTCTCAATATTGAAATCCTTGGACAGCATGTTATCCTTTGGTAAACATTACTGAAAATTAAACATTAATGAAAATCCTGGCCCTCTTCACTTCAGTAATTCCATGGGTTATATCTCTGAGAAAAAAAGTCTAGATCATAATAAAAGCTCTGAGACTTAAATAATTTATGGTCTCAGGTTAAAGTAGCCCTGTCAATGGCATTTTTCCCCAGAGGAACCTCAGGTTAGTAGTCAATTGTGCCAGGCATCTCACTTCTCAAGCTAAATCAGTGTGAGGACATCTGTTAGTTGATGTGTGCATTAACCTGTGTGTAGAAGAACTCTCACTATTGGTGGATTCCTGGTTCATGACTTGGAATATTAATACTGAGTTTAGCCAAACTATGCTCTGTCCAACACTTTATAGCATAATGGCACATTGTTACTTATTACTTGCAATACTTTGATATTTAGAACACTCCTGAATTACAGTAATCATACTGTGCTTAGAGACAAGTAGGGTTTCAGTTATTCATTCTGTCCACAGGCAGTCAATCAATAAGCATTTGCTACGTATTTTCTATGTTCCAGACACTGTGGTAAGCTCTAGGGATATGAAGAAAGGCAAAATATAGTAACTGCTCTCTGGGAGTTCAGATTCTCTTGGGGAGCAACTTGTTGCCTTCAGGATCAAATACAAACTGTTATATTTACCATTCAAAGCCTTTCATAGCCTAATCCTGTCCTACTTTTCCAGTCTTCTTACAGCTTACCTACCACATTATATTCTTTAATCCTGTGACACTGGTTTCCCAGCCACTCCATGAACAACACACTCCATCTCTTTGCTCTAGGAATTTTCTTATGTCCCTTATGACTGGAACGCTCTTTCTCTCCTAAGCTCTAGCTATTGATTTCCCTGGGTTCCTTAAATTAACAACTAAAATATAATGTTTTATGAGAAACCTTCCCCAAACTCTTGATTCTACTTGTTGTTTCAGTTGTGTCTGACTCTCTGTGACCTGATTTGGGGTTTACTTGGCAAAGATGCTGGAGTGGTTTGCCATTTCATTTTCTAGTTCATTTTCCAGATGAGGAATTGAGGCAAACAGGGATTTGAAAATGGTCAATTTAGGGTGGATAAAAGGGAAATAAAGAACAACTTCCTAGGGATTAGAGCTCTCAGGAGTAGAATGGGCCACACTGAAAAGTGGCAGCTTCCTTCTCCTTGGAAATCTGTAGGCAGAAGATAAACTAATTTTACAGATGAAACCAAGACACATGGAGATTAAGTGACTTGTCCAGGGTCACATAGCTATTAGGTACCTGAGCCTGAATTTATATTTTCCTGACTTCAGGTCATGTGCTCGATCCATTGTGCCAACTAATTACTATGGCACAAAAACCTTCTACCTTAGAGGGTCTAGCTTAGGGGTCAGGAAGGCCACATGTGGCCCTCTAGGTCCTCAAATGTAGCCCTTTGATTGAATCCAAACTTCACGGAACAAATCCACTTAATACAAGGATTTGTTTTATAAAACTTGGACTTAAATCAAAAGTCCGCACCCAAGGACCTTGAGGCCACAGGTTCCCCACCACTGGTCTAGCTCAATCATCTCTGGGGGAAACCTTATGCCTATTACAGAGCTCCAAGGGGTGAGTGATCTTTCTACCCTTTTCTTCTCTTTGTCTCATTCTCTTGGGGTACAAGACCAAGCCGAGACCTTTGTCCCTTGGGTGGGGAGGGTTTCAGACTATATGTCTGAAGGGCCCTAGATAGCCTGGCCTGGGAGGGCTCCTGGGATTCTGCTTACCTGATTTAGCGTTCTTTTGATATTCCTCCCTTTGATCCTATTATGCCACTTACTTAGCATTCTTTTGAGGTCCAAGTCACCCAGCCAGGATTGTGGATAATCTGGACTACCAGCCACTCCCATCAGGATCCTCCCTGGGTTGGATCTACTTCCCTTATCTAGACCATCCCTCGGACTGGAGACTGCTAGTCGATCCATGGATTCTTCCCTCAGTCTTTTTCCGTATTTAAGTTCCATCTCGCCTCCATGAAGGTGCTCAGATTCCATTCAACTCAGACTCTGTCTAGCTGAGATTCTATCTGGTCCACTTGTTAATACAAGTGTTACGAATAAACTTTGTTTTTCTTTTACTTTAAGAAGTCTTGTCCATTTGGGCAGGACCTGGCGTGTCAGTATTCTGGGGTCCCCACATCACCCCAAACCTCAAAAATTACAGTACCATGACATGAATGCAGTATGTTAGCAGCTGATGAGCTTCGGCCCCCACAAAAATGACAAATGTTTTTGATTCTCTTTTCCTTTTGGTTTCTGAATCAGGGGAGAACAATAAACATCAGACAATTAAGAAAAAAAGGGAGAAAACACAGAGAAGGAAAGACAATAATCTGAGTTCTATTTGTCCTGTACTATAAATTTCATTTACTTCACACATACCTGGTAATCCAGGTGGTGGGATTCAAGTGGAAGGCCCCTTCTCTCCTTAACAGTACTGCCTCTGTTCTTGGTCTTACCATTTCACTGACTGATCCCTTTGGTTTGAGGCATCAAAGTCTCATTATTTATCAAGCAAATATTCTGAGAGAAAAATTAGCAGCGAATAGTTAGTCAAGTGTCAAATGCTTTGTAGCCAAATGCACCTTGAAAAGTACAGAATTTGGCTTGGGTTTTCCCGGTCTGGGAAAAGTTGGTTGTCCTCTCCATGTCTCTACTACCTCAATGGTAAAATTGGGGTAACAGTATCTGCCTTGGCAACCACTAAGTATTGTTGCAAGGATCTAATGACATAATGTATGTATAGTTCTTTTATAAAGAGTAAATGATATTACAAGGTAGAATAATGAACCGGATAATGCCCTGGGATCAGTGGACCTTAGGTCCAAATTCCTGCTCTCATACTTCAAGTCTGTGTGAACACGTCACCTAATCTACTTGACTCTTAGATTCCTCATCAGTAAAATGAGTGTTTGGATTAAGTGGGATTCCAATTACAAATCTATAGTTCTATTATCTTCCTCTGCAATCTTCCTCTGATGTGTCATCATGCCATGGAGGACACCTTGAGTTCTTAGGTGCTATATCAGTGAATCACACCTTCTGAATGGTTCTACAAGCTGAAATAATTTTGGCGTGGGCTTTTTGATGCTCTGTATGTATGTGTCCAAAGACAATATGTGTAGATAGGCTCCTTACCCAGTGGCTAGTTTGGGTTCAGTTTTCACTTGTAGTAATCCATGAATACTATCCACAAAAGATTATAATAAGGTTCTTAAGTTGGGGTCTATGGACAGATTTCAAGATGTCTATGAACTTGGATGGGAAAAATTATAGATTTATTTTCACTGTCACCTGAAATTTAATATCTCCTTCAATTAGGAATTGAATTATGAATTTTGTAAGCCACAAATATTTTTTTTTCTGAGAAGTTTGGGTTCATGGGCTTCATGAGGTGCATTAAACAAATAAAATTTCAGAGCTCTTAATCTAGAAGGTTTTAGGATATGACCACATATCAATGAAATGAGGAGTCCTTGAAACATTATCATCATTGTTAGAGTGAATAAATTTATTAGCTGACATCATATTCTAGAGCAGGGGTTCTTAACTTTTTCCTTTGTGCTCATGAATTCTTTGACAATCTGGTGAGGACAATGGACTCTTCCCTTACCAGACTAACACTTTAAAATGCAAACAATAAAATAAATAGAATTAAAAGGAAAAAATAAATTGACCCAATTAGCAAATATTAAAAATGTTAAAAAAATCATTTATTCCAGATTAAGAATCCCTGCCCTAGAATCACATTGCTCTAGAATAAAAATGTCTCCCTTTAGCTCTCTTTCCTTTCCATATCTTCAGTTCTAAAACTGCAATATACAAAGGATCATTTAAAAGTAAATTGAGAATTGAAAGGTTCATTTGCAGTCATCAAATTGCAAACCTACCTGAAGTGTTGGTCTACCTTCTCCTGGATGACGTCTAAGAAGGGGGAACATGTTGCTTCCTGAGGCAGCTCAATATTTAGACAGTTAGAACTGTTAGTTTTAATTGGTCCTGATAGCAAATCTAAGTTTAAATCTTTACAATTTCTACCTACTACTTCTGGATATACCCTCTGGTGCCATACAGAAGAGGTTTAATCCATCCTCCATAGGACAGACCTTCAAATACTTAAGCACATTTATGATCATCCCTTGAATGTTTTATTAGACTAAGTATGGCACAATTTCATAAACTAATTATCATCTATAATGTATTCAAGTGCCATCACTCACCTGATTACTTTCCTCTGGACATTATCCAATTTATCAAGGTCCTTCTTTAACCATCATGCCCAAAACTAAACACAATACTCCAGATCAGGTCTGACAAAGGAAGAATACAGAGGAACAGTTACTTTTGTACTCTTGAAAAGCATGCCTCTCTTGCTCCATCCCAAGATTGTGTTCACTTTTCTTTCCTGGTGGCCACATCACACTACTAGCTCATGGTGAGGTTGTGGTTCAGTAAAAATAGTCTGATCTTTTTTGGAATGCTTGATTTCTAGAAATAACTCCTCTATCTTGTATTTAAGGAGTCTATTTTTTATACTCAATCACAGGACTAAAGTGGACGAGCTATCCTTCTTAGTTTTATATCATCTGCTAATTTCATGAACATGCCATGGTAACAGCTAGCACCCCGGCATACACAAGAGGGCCTGCTACACAGGTTCTTAGGTCTGTTTTTCTAAGGAAAGCAACCTTAAAAGGGCTAAATAATTTTACTTTAATCAAGCACATACACCATTCCCTTAGTTCAGGGCAAAAAGTCAGCACCCTGAACTTCAGAGAAAACACAAACAGAAATTACAAGCAGAAATTACAAACAGAAAGACCAACAGACAGGGCTTCCAACTGTCTGACTGTAGACAATACATACATCACTACCAGACAGAGAAACACCAACATCTGGGTTTTCAAAGTTGGAGTGGGGCTCCTTAGCCACTACCCAGTCTCCTCTGGCCTAATCACATAAGCACTCTTCCAATGATTTGAGTCCCAAAACAAAACCTCACCTCAGCATGTATATACACTTTTCAGAGACTGAGGGCAGGACTCTAGTGACCCAGTGTCTCATTAGCAATTAACAAAAGGTGTAGGATTTCATATAAAACAAAGCTCCCCTAATCAAGCTTCCCTTAATAGCCCCACCTTAGGCCTATTAGTGGGGGTGGGGGAGAAGATTTTTATCTCCTGTTATAGCTATATATACCTTTCTCCAAGTCATCGATTAGCAATTTAAAAAAATGTATATTCTTACTTGGTTAAATATTTTCCAATTATAGATAATAATTTCTTAACAATCATTTTAAATATTTTTGAATTTCAAATTCTCTCCTATCACCCATGCCTCCCACCTCTTTGAGAAGGCAAACAATTTGATATTGACTATGCATGTGACATCATGAAAATGTATCTCCGTATTAGCCATGCTGCAAAAGAAAACACAGAAAATAAAACAAGAAAAACAAACTACAAAAAGCATTTTTCAAAGTTCATCAGTTCTCTCTGGAGGTGGCTAGCATTTTGCATTGGTCCTTTGGAATTGTCTTGGATGACTGTTTTGATTAGAGTAGCTAAATCACAGTTAATAATCATTAAAATATTGCTGTTTTGTGTACATATTCTCCTGGTTCTACTTAACTTCACTTTCTTGAGTTCATATGAGTCTTTTCAGGTTTTTCTGAAATCATACTATTCATTATTTCTTATGGTACAATAGTATTCCATCATAATCATATACCACAACTTGTTCAGCAGCCATTCCTCAGTTTCTGGAGATCCCCTTAATTTCCAATTAATTGCCACCACAAAAAAGTGCTCTAAGTATTTTTTGTACAAATAGATTTTCCCCCTTTTTCTTTGACTTTTTAAAGACACAAACCCAGTAGTGGTATTGCTAGGTCAGAGAGTATGCACAGTTTTATAACTTTGGAAATAATTCCAAATTATTCTCCAGGAGGGTTGGACTAGTTCACAAATCCACCAACAATGCATTAGTGTCCCAATTTTTCCACATCCTCTCCAGTATTTGTCATTTTGCTTTTCTGTCTTTTTTTGCCAATCTAATAGGTGTGAGGTACTATGTTCTAGTTGTTTTAATTTGCATTTCTCTAATCAGTAGTTATTTAGCACATTGCTTTCATGTAACCATTGATAGTTTGATTTCTGCTTCTAAGAACTGTCAGTTCATATCTTCTGACCATGTGTCAACTACGGAATGGCTATTTTTTAAAAAAGTAAATCAACCTTAGTCCCTGTGTATTTGAAAGATGAAACCTTTATCAGAGAAACTTGTTGTAAATTTTTTCCCCCCAGTTTTCTGTTATCCTTCTAATTTTGGCTATGTGAAGTTTATTTGTGCAAGTGCTTTTACATTTCATGTAATCAAAATTATTAATTTTATTTCCTATCATTCTATTTCTCTTTTATTTGGTCATAAACTCTTCTATTATACATAGACCTGACAGGTACATTTTTCCATGCTTCCTTAATTTATTTATAATATCACTCTTGATGTCTAAATCATTTATCCATTTTCACCTTATCTTAGTATACAATGTGAGAAATTGGCCTATGCTTAGTTTTTGCCAAACTGTTTTCTAGTTTTCCCAGGAATTATTATCAGTTAGTGAGTTTTTATCCCAAAGCTTGGATCTTTGGGTTTTTCAAACAGTATCATTAAATGATTACAATGGTCATTTACTACTGTGCATTGTGTACCTAATATATTCCACTGATCCACCACTCTATTTCTTAGCCAGTACCTGATTTTTATTTTTTTGTTGATTGCTGTTTTGTAATATATTTTGAAATCTGGACCTGTTAGGTTGTCTTTCTTCACATTTTTTTCCATTAATTTCCCTGAAATTTTTGCCCTTTTGTTCTTTCAGATGAATTAAAAAATAGAACTCTATAGAATATATTTTGGTAATTTGATAGGTATGCCACTATATAAGTTAATTAACTTAGGTAGAATTATCATTTTTATTATATTGGCTCATTCCAACATTGAGCAATAAATTGTTTAGATGTATCTATATTTGGGTAAAAAACATTTTGTAATTTTATACACATAATCCCTGGGTTTGTCTTTGCAGGTAGATTTCTATCCCAAGTACTTTATATTGTTTGCAGCTATTTTAAATGGAATTTCTCTTTCTGTCTTTTCCTGCTGGATTTTTTTTTGGTAGTATATAGAAGTGCTGATGATTTATATGGATTTATTTTACATCCTGCAACTTTGTTGAGGTAGTTAATTGTTTCAACTAGTTTTTTAGCTGTTTCTCTATGGCTTTTTAGTTACACTGTCATATCATATACAAAAAAGTGAGTTTTGTTTCCTCTTTGTCTATTTTTGTTCTTTCGATTTCTTTTTCCTTTTTTATTGCTGCCTAGCATTTCTAGTACAATACTGAACAATAGTGGTGATAATGGACATCTTTTCTTCATCCCTGATAATATTGGGAAGGCTTCAACTTTATCCTAATTACAGATAACACTTGTTCTTGGTTTTAGTTGACTACTACTTATCATTTTAAGAATGGCTCCATTGATTCCTATGCTTTCTAGTATTTTTTCATAAGAATGGGTGTTGTATTTTGTCAAAAGTTTTTCTACATCTATTGATAAAAATCATATGATTTTTGTTGTTTTTGTTACTGTTATGGTCAATTATGCTGATAATTTTCCTAACATTGAACAATTCCTACATTTCTGGTTCATATCTCCTCGGTCATAGTGTATGATCTTTGTGATACATTGTTGTCATTTCTTTCCTAGTATTTTACTTATTTTTTTTTTTTTGCATTGCTGTCCATTAAGGAAATTGATTTATAGTTTTCTTTCTTGGTTTTTCTCTCCCTGGTTTATGTATGAAAACATATTTGTATCATAAAAGGAATTTGGCAGGATTCCTTCTTTGCTTATTTTTTCAGATAGTTTACATAGTATTGGGATTAATTGTTCCTTAAATGTCTGGTAGAATTCACTGGTAAATCCATCTAGTACTGGGCAGTTTTTCTTAGGGAGCTGATTGATAGCTTGGTCAATTTCTTTTCCTGAGATGGTATTTTATTTCCTCTTCTGTTAATTTTTGCAGTTATTTTTTTTTTGGTAAATATTCATGCATTCCACTTTTATTGTCTATTTTCCTAGCATATAATTGGATGAAGTAACTCCTAAAAATTGCTTTAATTTCATCTTCTTTGGTGGTGAATTCACCTTTTTCATTTTTGTTACTGGTGATTTGATTTTCTTTTTTCTTGTAAAATAAATTAAGCAATTCATAAAACCAGCTCCTAGCTTTATTTATTATTTCTCTGATTTTCAGGGTTTGAATTTCAGGGTTTAAATTTCAGGACTTAATCGGGGATGTTTAATTTATTCTTCTTCTAGTTTCTTTTTTCAGTTGCATGACTAATCCACTTAATCTGCTCTTTTGTTTTCTTGATTTATACATTTGGGGATATAAATTTCCCATTAAGTACTACTTTAGCTGCATCTCACAAATTTTAGAATATTGTCTCATTGTTAACAAAATTGTTGTTTCTGTCACTTATTCTTTGACTGACTCATTTTTAGGATTTGATGATTTAGTTTTCAATTAATTTTTTTTATCTGTACTCCAAATCAGTTTCTACTCCTGTGTCAAAGATCTCTCTCTTCTCATAAGTTATCTCAGGCTGAAAAAATGTTTCATTTTGCCCTTTTATTAATCTCTGCCACTCAGAATTTGATTTGAGGAATTGTTTTAAAGTTACTTGAAGAGGAATGTTGAGAGACCTCAGCTGAATGCTTTCTCTGTTCTACTGTCTTGGCTCTACCCCCCTCAATAAAAATATTACAGAACATGCATTTAATAGGAATGTACATGTAGAAACTATATAAGATTGTAGGACATCTCAGGGAGGGAGTGGGGAGGGAGGAGGAAATAAGAGGGAGGGAGTGGAAAAAAATTCTAAGACCTATGGAAGTGATTGTTGAACTGTGAAAACAAATAAAATAATTCAGTTAAAAAATAAAAAAATAAAAATGTTGCAGAGCACAAAATCAAGCACAGATCCCTGATGTATCCCACTGAAGATTTACTGTCATGCTGAAATTGAACTATGATTAACTTCTTTTAGAGTCTGAGTCTACAATCCCTTTAGAATACCTCTACTGTAACTGTGTTAGTGTCTAGTCTGTATCTTTCCATTTTCTCCATGAGAATAATATGAGATAATTAAAGTTTCCTAAAAATCTGGCCAAACAATTTGTACAAAATTGTGAAAAGCAAAAAAAAAAAATGGAAATGGAGATAATCTACCATGGCCTGCTCTTGATTAAGCCCTGCTGGTTCTTTGTAATTTTTAGAAGTTTATCAATCACCTCTTTATAAGATGTAGAATTTTCCTAGTAGTTGAAGTCAAGCTTACTACCCAATAGTTCACAGATTTTATTCTATTCTTTTTTTAAATTTTAAATTGGGAAATTTGTTTCCTCCAGTCCATAATCTCTCAAATAACACTGACAGCAACTCAGTCAATTCTTTTAATAAGCAAGATATAGTTTACCTCAGTGAGTTGAATTCACTAAAGGCATCTTAGTACTCTCTTGTAATCTCCTTACTTGTTTTTGACAGTTCTACTAGTCAAAGGTAACTCTTTGTTATTTATTTTTGTTTTATCATTTTCAGTACAAAGGTCATTCTTGGCAGAGAAAATGGAAGGAAAATAATAACATTTCTGTTGTCAGTAATCATCATTCCACCCACCCCAAGGAAAGGTCTCATCTCTTCTTTGATTCTCCTTTTTCTTCCCACATAGCTACGTCCCCATCCCTCTTCTCTTTTCATTGTCCTTAGTTTCCTTCTACAGACTCAGTTCATTCAGTACTTTAGCACTCTAGAAACTATTTTCATAGTACTGTGACACAATCTCATGTTCATCCCATTTTACCTGAACTCACTTTCATCTTTTTTTTATATTTTGTTGATAATTTAATGACATGTCTATCCTCTTCAGAGAAATTTTTCCTTCTTATGTCTTCAGAATTCCATTTTTAAATCATCTTTCTTTCTGATATGCCTACAATGTTTCATTTAATACCTAGGATGCAGCTATCTTTTCTATCAGCTCTTTAAACTTTGCTTTTGCAAATCTAGGGAAAGGAGTCAGGGGCACCATATTAGAGACCTGGCATCTCCCTGATTTTAGCTGCTTTCTACATTTTGCTTCATAGGTTCTGAGAATGTCAGAGTTGAAAGGGACCTCAATGATGGTCTAGTCTAACCTGCACCCTGACAAGGATATCCACTATGTATACTGGCCATAACATACTCCAACAAGTGAAAATATTCAGTGAGGGAAAGCCTAGGACCACCATTGAACTTATTCGAATTTTGAAAAATATTTTTTCTCCAGACATCAAGCCTACATTTGTTTCTTTGCATACTTTACCCCATGGAACCCAGTTCTTCCCTCTGAGTTAAAATACAACTCATCTCTTTCCCTCAGAGTGCTTCAAGTACTTGAAGATAGTGATTACATCCTCTGGAAACCTCTTTTTTCATGGGTAAACATCCCCATTTCTTTTAAAAAGAGAAGAATGTAACGATCTTCTTGAGGAGATGGAGGTAGGAAAATGTGAGATTCTACCTCCCTCTGTAGTCAGGTTGCATGTCTGTAGGAAAAGAACCTTCATGAACTTCTGAACCAAGAATATATCACAAAGTTTTGAGATAAAGGAGTACATATAAAGAGTAAAATTAACTGGGAGATAGGTAGCATTACTCTTATATGTAAAGGAAGAAAGACCATGTTCTTCTTTAAAAGACAGAGTGGAAAAGACTCTCGTACCTAACTACCTACATGGATCAATTATTTTGCTTCCAATTTATCTATAAGGAGAGAGATGATGATGATAATGATGATGATGGAGAGAGAGAGAGAGAGAGAGAGAGAGAGAGAGAGAGAGAGAGAGAGAGAGAGAGATTTGATGAAGCTGTTGTGAAAACATGAGAATGAAACTTGGCCTGATTTACAGTCATGGCAATGGAAGATGATATTAACCTATGTCCCATTGGTCCCATATCTGATGAGCTATGCATTTATGGATTTTCAAGCATTTTCAGCGTGATATTTTGGATAGCTAAATCATTCTAGAGCTGGCATTTCCATAGAATCATAGCATCACAGATTGTCCCAGTCAGAAAGGACCCCATTTATTTTAACCTGTAACTGAACTGTAATCACCTCTAAAATCCCCTCAGAACATCATCATTGAGCTTCTATTTGAAGGTCTTTCAGTAAGTGGGAACTTATTACCTCCCAAGGCAGTTTGTTATACTTTTGGAAAACTCAAATTGTTAGTCAGTTTTTTCCATTATATTGAGACAAAATCTGTCTCTTTTTAACTTCCTCCAATTGTTCTTGGTTCTGACCTTTGGGGCCAAGTAAAACATCTTTAATCTCTTTCCTTGCTGGCTCATTAAATGTTTGAAGATAGAGATCATGTCCTTCTCTAGGCTAAGCATTTTCAGTTATTTCAAACAGTCCTTGCTTACAGGCTTACATTTTCTATCCTTGTGTCATTCTTGATGTGACTGGAAACCTCAGTTATTTTCAAAGCAGTGGATTAAAGGTCTAGAAATCTACTACTATCTTCTATTTTTTTTTGAAATGGCTATAATAAAGGGTTTTTTTAAATTTTATTTGTTTGCAGTGTTCAACAATCACTTCCATTTTTCTTAGATTTTTGCCCTCCCTCCCTTCCCTTCCCCCATTTCCCTTCACTTAAACCCAATTGCCTCATGCTGGATCATCTCCAGTCATCCTGACAAATAGTTGGTCACTGGATTCAGATGGCTCTGGAGGAGAAGTGAGGCTGGTGACCTACACAACTCTCTCTCACTCAGAACAAAGTCAAGTGCAAGTCATGTGATCATTTCTCTGATGGCACAGTCTTCTTTGGCAACGAAGGATGAACACACACAATAATAGCCAGGATAATCCATCACAGATTTTCAATCACTCCATTTGCACAGTCATTCCATTATTCCAGAGTAATGACAATGTCTAAAGTAAGACTAAGCAAAGATTGACAGTTCATATTAATAGCAGCTCCCACTTTCAAGGCATACACACACACACACAGACACACACACAGACACACACACACACACACATGCACACCCTTCACAATCACCATGTGAAATGGATAATAATGATTATCATAATAACTTATTGACATGATAATTTAAGATTTAAAAAACAGTTTCCACAGAATAATTCTGTGTGGTCAGCTATGGAAATGTTATAAGCTCCATTTTATAGATGAGGAAACGGAGGTTTGAAAGCTTGTGTGAATAGCTTATGGTCACTGCACCTAGCAAAGGATTTGCCTATTTATGAGACAAATATGAATTCTAGATTGTGAGGAGCTGTCACAGGGCTGAAGCTTTGCTCCAGATGGCTCCAGAAAGTAGAACAAGGAACAATGAGTGTGAAAGAAATGATTGCTTCTCTCTTCTTTACAGAAAAAATTTTAATTCGTGGAATAAAACAAGCATTTCTATAACATAGTGTGATAAAAAAGATGATTGCATATGAATCTATAAATCTATTATGCACAACATTATTCCTTTCAAATATATGACAAAATTATCATGTCAGTTTCTTTTTTGCTTCTTCCCCCTCCCTCCTGCCCTACAGATGACTACCATTAGACACAAATAGGTATATATAAATATATAAAATTACTCTATACATATTTCTATCTATTAGTTTTATCTCTGGATACAGACAGCATTTTTTTTTTCATATATCCTTTACAGTTAATTGAGGTATTTATAATAGAATAATTTATTTGCTCAAAGTTGTTCTTAAAACATTATTGTTTTAATTATATACAATGCCTTGGTTCTGCTCAGTTTGCTCTTCATTATTTTATGCACATCTTTCCATATTTTAATAAAATCATTGAGCTCATCATTTCTTATATATAACACAGTAGTATTCCATCAAAATCTACATATACTACAACGTATTCAGCCATTCTCCTGTTGATTGGCATCCCTGAAATTTCCAATTCTCTGCCACCACAAAAAGAGATGCTATAAACATTTTATAGTATATAGATTCTTTTCCTTTTCCCCAAATTATTTTTAGAAATAGACCAAGTGGTGGTATTTCTGAATAAAAGGGTACAGAAATTTAATAACTCTTTGAACATAACTCCAGATTACTCTCCCAAATGGTTGGATCAGTTCACAATTCCACCAACAATGAATTAATATTCCAATTTTCCCATATCCCCTCCAAAATTTGTCACTTCCCACTTCTATCACTTTAGCCAATCTAGTAGATGTAAAATGATGTCTTGAGGTTGTTTGAATTTGCATTTCTCTAAGCAGTAATGATTTAGAACATGTTTTAAAATATAAGTACAAATTGTTTTGATTTCATCAGAAAACTGCCTGTTCATATCCTTTGACCATTTATCAATTGTGAAATGATTTGTATTCTTATAGATTTTGCAAGGTTCTTTACATATTTTAGATATGAAAACTTTATCTGAGAAGCTGTCTAGAAATTTCCCAGATTTTTCTGCTTTCCTTCTGATCTTGGTTACATTGATTTTATTTGCATAAAACCCTTTTAATTTACTGTAATCATTATTATCCATTTTACATTTAATTTTGCTCTCTATCTCTTGTTTATAATATTGCAATATAACTCTCTTCTGAATTTAAGAGGAAACTACATATACACTTAAAGAGGTTTAGAATTCTTCTGAACTTCTAGAGAGGTGAGAATACTAAGGAATTGGGTGAGGAAGTGATTTTTAGAAGGATATGTAGATTAAGATTAGGAGGGTGGAATGAATAGATAAAGTAAGGACTTTTAGAGGAGTGGCTGAAACATGGGACCTGAGGATAAGGAGAGAATATAAGGTAGCTGGGATAGGGTGAAAGGAGACTCTAAGAAGGAAAGTAGCAAGTAAAAATAACATGGAAGGAAATTTACAAATAGTTATTATAACTTTGAATGTGAGTTAGAAAAAAATTAGGGAAAAAAGTGTAAAAGAAAGAGGTTTTGCAGAGGGTCTTAAACTGTTTTATCAGTTAGCAATTATCAAAACTATCTGATACTGGCTAAGAAACAGAAAGGTACAAGAATGGAAGAGAGTAGACATATAATTTACAGCAGCAAATGAACATAATAGTCTTGTGTTTGGCAAGTGTAAAGACAGGATTTGGGGATTATTTATCCCACATTAATAATCAATTATTGAATTAGTACCAGGATTTTTTCAGAAACCTATAGGTTTTTCAGGACATTGGACAGGTCAGATTACCCAAATCCTCAGAGGTGTATGCATTTTAATCCTAAGTGGAAGATCTCAGCCAACTAGAGAACCTTACAAAGAATTTAATCTAAGGTGAATTCTGGCCCCTTGTGTTCCACTAAGCCAGGTCTGAGTAAGGGTGGACCTTTTTTTGTCTAGACAACTCTAGGTTAGGGCACTTTGGATAAGAGGTAAGTATGTTTGTCCAAGACCTAGTGATCAGTCATATCCCCCAGCCCCTCATTAGAATAAACCCCTCTCTCCTTATAATATTCATTCTTCTCATCGTCAACCAATCAGAGTTGATTGACACTCTCAGGTACACTTACTCCTCCAAGAGCATTGAATGGTTACCATGAGGGGTCTTTGACATTTAAGAGTACTACTGACTTCCTTTATTAATTACCCAGAAGCTATGTCTCTTGAACTTTTTATATGTCACAGATAGCAGTTGAAAAGAGGAACTGGGTGTCTAGAAAAATTCCCTAATTTTTAGAGCTGTCCAAAATTGATAGAAGCCTTCCTGAGAAGTACATTACAAGATCCTCTGCAGTTCCTTGAGGGCAGGAGCCTCTTTTTGTATCCTCAGTACTTGTCACATAACAGATGTTTAATAAATGTTTGTCAATTGAAATGTTGGGTATCCCCATGCTTGAGGTTTTTAAGCAAAGCCCAGAAACCCCTTCTGAGAGGCAGAGTTAAGATTAACATACAGATCTTTTGGGTTCCAAGTCCAGTGCTCTTCCTGAGACGTAGAAACAACTCCATTTTTGTTCTACACAATTTTAATGAGTTAAACTTTCACATCCCTATGAAGAGGACTCAGGACATTTCTGATAGAGAACTGTCTAATAATGTGATTTTGGAGATTCAGGAAAGGTCCCTCCCTTTCTCTGAGAAAAAAATGTCTCTTCTCCACAAAAGTTGATGATCAAAATTCCACCTAAAGAGCTATATTTCCTTAATTTAGGATGCCAAGTCCTGTTAAAATGAAAATCTCTTTAGGAGGTATAACATTTTTAGCTCTTATTAGATAGTTACACTTCGTTGTAAATTAATGTCAAAGGCAAAAAAGAACATAACTAGGAAGAAAATACTACTTTTGTTAGAACTATTTGGTTCACTTCTGGGGACCACATTTTGGGGAAAGACAGACAGAATGCAGATCATTCAGAGGAGATTGACCTGGATGGTGAAAATACTTGAGATCATGTCATTTGAAGATAAGTTTTGAGAAAAGAGGAGATGGGAGGAGGAGAGTAAGATGAGCATCTTCAAATATTTTACAGATAATCCCATGGAAAGGGGATTAACTTTGTTCTACCTGGCCCTAGATGGCAGAAATAGGAACAGTAAGTTGAAGTTATGTGGTTTCAATTTAATCTTTTAGGAATAACTATTAATCAGTGCTGTCCAACAATATAATGATTGTCTCATAAAGGGATGAGTTTTCCATGCTTGGAGGCATTTAACAATTTACTTGTCAAGGGTATAATCTATTGCCAAGTCTTGTCCCTTTTATCTTCATGCTATTTTTTCATATATACCCCCTTCTTTCCAACACTGCCATCACCATGATGCAGGTCCTACACTGTTACAATAACCTTCTGGTTGGTCTCCCTGCCTCCTCCTACTCTTTTCTATCCTCACTCAAGTGCAAAAGTGATCTTCCCAAAGTGTTGCCTATGTCTATGTCACCACCATTCCTTCTCACTTAAACTCTAGTGACTCCCTATTGCTTCTAGCATCAAATATAAAATCCTTGATTTGACTTTTAAAGCATTTCCGAATCCAGCCTCTTACTACCTTTCCAGTCTTCTTACGTCTTACTCTCCTATGTGTACTCTATGCTCAAAGAATATTTCTGTTCTTCACACTTTAGTTCCAGACCACATGGCTTTCACTGGATGTTCCCCATACCTGCATCATTCTGTTTGCTTGCCTCTGTCTCCTGGTTTCCCTGGTTTTCTTCAAGTCTCAGCTAAAATCTAATTTTCTGCAAGAGACCTTGTCTAACCTCCCTCAACACTTGTATTTTCCTTATAAGATTTTCTTAAATTTCCTCTGTATGTGTATATATGTCTGTCTGTCTGTATATATGTACACACACACACACACACACACACATATATATGCCTGCACACATCTATCTGTGTACATTTGTATATCTTGTAAATAGTTGTTTTCATGGTGTTTCTTTCATTAGAATGTAACCCAATTCATGGAAGTAATTATTTTTGCTTTTCTTTGTATGCTAAATGCTTAACACACTTCCTGGATTATTAAAATTTAAAAAACAACCTTTCTCTGTATCTCTAGTACTTAACACAGTGCTTGTTGATTGATTGGCTGAATTACATACTAGAGATTAGAGAGTTCCTGAAATTTTTTGTGCAGATTATGGTCAGTCTGTGGCACTAGGAAGATTATATTGGCAGTTGAAAAGAGTCTTGGTTGCACGGAGAGATGGGAATATATAATATTTTTTCATTCCTCTCTCTCTCAATTGACTTCCCTGTCAAACTTTGACCTGAAGTAGTTTCTGTTCCCAGATCTTCAAAGGGTCTAAACTGGGATAAACTCATTAGTTTCCAGTGCTGTTAATGCTTCTGCTTTCATGGTCCTCAGACTCAGTGGAAAGTGGCTCAATTTCTGATCAGATTTTGCCCAAGTCAATTTAGGAAGAAGAAATTTAGTCTTAGACCCAACTTCTTTGTGTAACTCCTTTGCTGGCCATCATCCCTTCACAGTGTCCTCTATTCTTTCAAATGATTAGCAGATGGAAGATATTTATTAGACCTTAAAATATGCTCTAAGAAGGCTGGCTATGAATGGGACAGAATATTGTCATGCAGACTTGTGAGTTAGAAAGTTTCCTGGCATTTCAATTCTCTGAGCATAGAAGAAATTGCAAACCAAATGACATTAATTTGTATACTGCTTACTATTGTACCACATTGATATGAAAGAGTTCTTTACCATGAAAGGTCCCAGAATGCTTTGCAAATGCAAATGCAAAGAGAAAAAAAACCTTACCTTGCTGTTCAGCTTTTGTTAAGGGACCTGCTGTGGAAAAGTTCCGATTCCCTTGGTTGAAATGTAGCAGCTGTTCTATATCCTGAGCAGGAGTTTGGGACCAGGAGACTTGGGATTTTTATCGCCTCAACATGATAGGATCTCTCTGGAGGAATCAGAAATTTTGTAGTAGCAAAATTCAATTTGCTTGAATACCACACCCTTTTAATTTTACATAAAATAGAATGTAATTACTGTAATTTCTATTTAGCATAATGAGCGTATTTTAATTTAATTTTCCCTTAGAATTCTTTTCTTATGCTTTATGGTAGCATAGAGATGATTTTAGGTTTTTAAAGCCAATGGCACGAAGTTTCAAGTCACAAATCTTAGTAAGCTGGAAGGACTTGAAATATGGCTCTATCAGTAGACTGAGTGTTTTCATCCAAGGGCTCTCATACTTCCACCTGAAATAGTGATGTGAAATGATCTATAGGAGCCCAGCTCTCCCATAAAACCCCATCATAGATCTAAAAGGGTATCATATGGTATAATGATAGTAAGGTACAAAGGGAAACAAAGGCCCTTCATTTAGTATAGGATTACCTATGAAGGTAGCCAGAATCCTGAGTGTTGGGAGAGAAGATATGCCAGGAAAGCTTTGGTAAACGGAGTCTAAAGCCCCAGAACCTCATCCCTCAACTTTTGAAATAATAGAAGGGGACAGAGCCAGCAAATGGTAGGAAACTGTGCAGAGGGACTGGGATAGACAGAGAAAATATGCCTTGGGGTACAAGATACTTGAAGTCCATATGTCTCTTGGAGCTATAAAAAAGTCAATAACCCAGGAGGTCCATTGCTCTCCAACAGGTCTGAATCCAGTTCACCAGGAGATAGAGGCAGCCCAGCTGGGGGTAATTCTAGTACACTTGAGATTAAGGAGTTAACTCATTAGAGTTTGTGCAACAAGAAGGAAACAGAAACTGTGCCAAGGTCAGTTGCATATCACACTTCAAGAAGATTAAAGAAGAGACAAGGTATTTTGGCAGAATATGAATCTAGTTTCCATCATCCATTCCAGAAATTCAGAGGCCATAGCCAAGGTGGCAGAGTAAAAAGATGCACATACTCCAGCTCTCCCTCCACAGCTTGTAAAATACCTGTAAAAAAATGACTCTACACAAATTCTAGAGCAGCAGAAGCCACAAAATGACAGACTGAGAGAGATTTCCAGCCCAAGGCAGCCAGGAATGCTTACAGGAAAGGTCTATTGCACAGAGCACAGGGCAGAGTGCAGCCCATGGAGCCCCACCCAGCCTTGGCCCCAACACCAATAGGAACAGGACCAGAACAGGCCTTGGGGTGGAATGCCCAGCAGCAGCTGTGGTTCTCAGATCTCTCAACCCACAAACACAAAGACAACTTCAAAGGTCAGTGAAAAAGCTTTTACACCTGAATGAGAAGGGAGCAGGGTCCTCCCTTAGCCCTAGCCCCTGGCGGTGGCAGCAGTGGGAGGGACACTGGCAGCAGTGGTGGGGCAGTAGTAGCAGCATCCATTTTTAGAGCCCTCATTCTAAAGCCCTTGGGGTAACTGAGCCACTGATCTGAACTCAGCCCTGAGTGGCTGCCTGGGAGTAAGGAAGAGTAATGACTGGCATGGCGGAGCTAGTGGAGTCTCTGGAAAGGGAATTCTATTTGCAGATCCTGGGCAGAAAAGCTTTGGTAGCTCCCAGAACACAGTGCAGGCCAGGAGAGGAGTAAACTCCTCTCTCTTGATTATGCCACCTTGGAGGAACTAAGAACTTACAGGTCCCCAGATTATGATCCCATCCTGAAAAAGGACTCAAAATTTAAGTAACTGGCTGGGAAAAAGCCCAAAAAGGGGGCGGGGGGAAGACTATAGAATATTATTGTATTGGTGAAGAGGTATTTTCTTCCATCCTTTCGAATGAGGAAGGACAATGCTTACCATAAGGAGAACACATAAAAGTCAAGGCATCTGCATCCAAAACTTCCAAAATAAATATGCAATGGCCTCAGGCCATGGAAGAGCTCAAAAAGGACTTTGAAAATCAAGTAAGAGAGGTGGAGGAAAAATTGGGGAGGGAAATGAGAGCAGTTCAAGAAAGTCATGAAAACTGAGTCAACAGCTTGCTAAAGGACACCCCCAAAATACTGGAGAAAATAACACCTTTTTAAATGGGCTAATAACTGGAAAAAGAGGTTCAAAAAGCCAATGAGGAGAAGAATGCTTTAAAAAGAAGGATTAGCAAAATGGAAAAGGAGGTTCAAAAACTCACTGAAGAAAATAGTTCCTTCAAAATTATTATGGAGGGGGGCGGAGCCAAGATGGCGGAGTAGAAAGACGCACATACACTAGCTCTGAACCCACAACCCATAAAATATCTGTAAAAAAGAACTCCTGGAGAATTCTGGAGCAGCAGAAGCTGCAGAACAACTAAGCGGAGGAGATTTCTGCTCCAGAGAGCCTGAAAACCTCTCGCAAAAGGTCCATTGTGCCCCAGACCCAGAGAAGAGCCCAGCCCTGCTTTGGTGGCATGGCGCCGAAAGGAGTGGATCAGAGCAGGCTTCAGGGACAGAATCTCCAGTGGCCGCGCGTGTCCCCCCACCCACAGGTGACAAGGGGCGGTGAGAGGGTCTCTTTGGCAGGTCGAGAGGGGAGTGGGGTGCCCCCATAACTCAGGTCCCCTCGGGAGGCAGCAGCGGAGGCGGGAGCAGACTGGGGCTCCCTGTGCAGGCAGGAGCCCTGATCCATTGTTGAAGGTCTCTGCATAAACCCCCTGAGGGAACTGAGCCCGTGAGGTGGCCCTGCCCCCACCTGAGCACCTGAACTTGATCTCACACTGAATAGCAGCCCCCCCCCTACCCCCCCACCCAAAGCCCTGAGGCTGGGAAGCAGCATTTGAATCTCAGACCCCAAGCGCTGGCTGGGTGGATCTGGAGGCCAAGTGGGTGTGAAGAGAATATTCAGAAGTCAAGTCACTAGCTGGGAAAATGCCCAGAAAAGGGAAAAGAAATGACTATAGAAGGTTACTTTCTTGGTGAACAGGTATTTCCTCCCTTCCTTTCTGATGAGGAAGAACAATGCTTACCATCAGGGAAAGACATAGAAGTCAAGGCTTCTGTATCCCAGCCCACACAATAGGCTCAGGCCATGGAAGAGCTCAAAAAGGATTTTGAAAATCAAGTTAGAGAGGTGGAGGAAAAGCTGGGAAGAGAAATGAGAGACATGAAGTCAAAGCATGAACAGTAGATCACCTCCCTGATAAAGGAGACCCAAAAAAATGCTGAAGAAAATAACACCTTGAAAAATAGGCTGACTCAATTGGCAAAAGAGGTTCAAAAAGCCAATGAGGAGAAGAATGCTTTCAAAAGCAGAATTAGCCAAATGGAAAAGGAGATTCAAAAGCTCACTGAAGAAAATAGTTCTTTCAAAATTAGAATGGAACAGATGGAGGCTAAGGACTTTATGAGAAACCAAGAAATCACAAAACAAAACCAAAAGAATGAAAAAATGGAAGATAATGTGAAATATCTCATTGGAAAAAGAACTCACCTGGAGAATAGATCCAGGAGAGACAATTTAAAAATTATGGGACTACCTGAAAGCCATGATCAAAAAAAGAGCCTAGACATCATCTTTCACGAAATGATCAAGGAAAACTGCCCTGAGATTCTAGAACCAGAGGGCAAAATAAGTATTCAAGGAATCCACAGAACACCGCCTGAAAGAGATCCAAAAAGAGAAACTCCTAGGAACATTGTGGCCAAATTCCAGAGTTCCCTGGTCAAGGAGAAAATATTGCAAGCAGCTAGAAAGAAACAATTCAAGTATTGTGGAAATGCAATCAGGATAATACAAGATCTAGCAGCTTCTACATTAATGGATTGAAGGGCATGGAATAGGATATTCTAGAAGTCAAAGGAACTAGGACTAAAACCAAGAATCACCTACCCAGCAAAACTGAATATAATACTTCCAGGGAAAAATTGGTCTTTCAATGAAATAGAGGACTTTCAAGCATTTTTGATGAAAAGACCAGAGCTGAAAAGAAAATTTGGCTTTCAAACACAAGAATGAAGAGAAGCATGAAAAGGTAAACAGCAAAGAGAAGTCATAAGGGACTTTACTAAAGTTGAACTGTTTACATTCCTACATGGAAAGACAATATTTGTAACTCTTGAAACTATTCAGTATCTGGGTACTGGGTGGGATTACACACACACACACATGCATATGCACATGCACACACACATAGAGACAGAGTGCACAGAGTGAATTGAAGAGGATGGGATCATATCTTAAAAAAATGAAATGAAGCAGTGAGAGAGAAATATATCGGGAGGAGAAAAGGAGAAATGGAATGGGACAAATTATCTCTCAGAGAAGAGGCAAGCAAAAGACTTATTAGTGGAGGGATAAAGAGGGGAGGTGAGGGAAAATCATGAAGTTTATTCTCATCACATTCCACTAAAGGAAGGAATAAAATGCATACTCATTTTGGTATGAAAACCTATCTTACAATGCAGGAAAGTGGGGGATATGGGGATAAGCAGGGTGGGGGGGATGATGGAAGGGAGGGCATGGGGAGGAGGGAGCAATTTGAGGTCGACACTCATGGGGAGGGACAGGATCAAAAGAGAGAATAGAAGACAGGATAGGATGGAGGGAAACATAGTTAGTCTTATACAACACGACTATTATGGAAGTCATTTGCAAAACTACACAGATTTGGCCTATATTGAATTGCTTGCGTTCCAAAGGGAAGGGGTGGGGAGTGAGGGAGGAAAAGAAGTTGGAACTCAAAGTTTTAGAAACAACTGTCGAGTACTGTTCTTGCCACTAGGAAATAAGAAATACAGGTAAAGGGGTATAGAAAGTTATTTGGCCCTACAGGACAAAAGAGAAGGTGGAGACAAGGGCAGAGAGGGATGATAGAAGAGAGAGCAGATTGGTGATAGGGGCAATTAGAATGCTCGGTGTTTTGGGGTGGGGGGAGGGGACAAAAGGGGAGAAAATTTGGAACCCAAAATTTTGTGAAAATGAATGTTAAAAGTTAAATAAAGAAATAAAGAAGGAAATAAATTATCATGGAGCAGATAGAAGATAAAAACTTTATGAGAAACCAAGAAATTACAAAATAAAATGAAAAGAATGAAAAAATGGAAGATAATGTGAAATATCTCATTGGACAAACAACTGACCTAGAAAATAGATCCAGAAGAGACAATTTAAAAATTATGGGACTACCTGAAAGCCGTGATCAATAAAAGAGCCTAGATATTATTTTTTATGAAATTATCGAGGAAAACTGCCCTGATATTCTAGAATCAGGGGGCAAATAAATATTGAAAGAATCCACTGATCACCTCGTGAAAGACATAGAAAAGACCAACTCCTAGGAATATTGTAGCCAGATTCCAGGAAAAAATATTGCAAGCAGCTAGAAAGAAACAATCTGAGTATTGTGGAAATACAATCAGGATAACACAAGATCTAGCAGTTTCTACATTAAAGGATTGAAGGGCTTGGAATATGACATTCCAGAAGTCAAAGAAACCAGGATTGAAACCAAGAATCACCTACCCAGAAAAACTGTGTATAATACTTCAGGGGGAAAAATGGTCATTCAATGAAATAGAGGACTTTCAACATTCTTGATGAAAAGACCAATGGTGAATAGAAAATATGACTTTCAAATATAAGAATCAAGAGAAGCATGAAAATGTAAATAGGATAGAGAAATCAAAAGGGACTTACTAAAGTTGAACTCTTTACATTCCTGCATGGAAAGATAATATTTATAACTCTTAAAACTTTTCTCAGTATTTGGGTAGTTAGAGGGATTATACACACACGCATGTACACACACACACACACACATATAGACAGAGAGCATAGGGTGAGTTGAACAGAAAGGGATGATATCTAAAAAAATAAAATTAAGGGGTGGGAGATGAATATATTGGGAGGAGAAAGGGCAAAATAGAATAGGGCAAATTTTCTCTCATAGAAGAGGCAAAAAAAAACTTTTTCAATGTAGGGGAAAAGGGGAGGTGAGAGGGAAAAAGTGAACCTTATTCTCACCACATTTGGCTTAAATTTGATATGAAAATCTATCTTACACTACAGGAAAGTAGGATAGAATGGAACAAGTGGGGGGGATGGGATGATGGAAGGGAGGGCAAATAGGAGAAGGGAGCAATTAGAAGTAAATACTTTTGCAGAGGCACAAGGTCAAAAGAGAGAACAGAATAAATGGGGAGCAGGATAGAATGGAAGAAAATATAATTAGTCTTATACAACATGACAATTATGGAAGTCTTTTGTAAAACTGCACATATATAGCCTATATTGAATTGCTTGGCTTCTCAGTGGGGATGGGTGGGGAGGGAGGAAGGAAGAGAAGTTCGAACTCAAAGTTTTAGAAGCAAATGTTAAGAATTGTTTTTGCATACAACTGGGAAATAAGAAATACAGGCAATGGGGTATAGAAAGTTACCTTGCCCTACAGGACAAGAGGAAAGATGGGGGAAAAGTATGGGAAGGGTGTTAGAAGGGAGGGCAAATTGGTGGAAGGGGTAATCAGAATGCACAGCATTTTGGGGTGGGGAAGGGGAGAGATGGGGAGAAAATTTGGAACTCAATATTTTGTGTAAATGAATGTTGAAAACTAAAAACAAATAAATAAACATTAAAAAAAAGGAAATGGACATGGAATCTGCAGTGAGGTCCCAATTGAAGTTAGATAACACAAGGAAGCCATCTCCAGTTGTCCTGATCTATATCTGGCCACTGGAACCAGAAAGCTCCAGAGAAGAAAGTGAGGCTGGTGACTTTGCATAGCCCTCTCTCACTTAAATCCAATTCACTCACAAGTCGCGGCATCATCTTCCTGATGTCATGATCCTCTTCAATAATGAAGGACAAACAACAAGATAATATAAATTAGTAATAGCAGGCTCAGTTCCAGTTAGCTTCGTCCACCTTTTGCCCACAGCGCATGAATCAAAATGGAGGGAGTAGATGAGGTTAATCCAAGTCTAGGGTTTGGCCAGGCATGAGTAACAATAAGACAAGGAAGCAAGAGATTTAAGAGAATAGAACAATGTGAAGTTGAAATGAAAAAACAAACAAACAACCTGTAAATGCTTTCACCTCAAACATTAATTTCTATCTTAAATAATCTCTATTTACTGTTTTTTTCTACATGATAGGAAGGAAATTTGAATGGGATTTATCGGGGCCATTCACCCTGAGCTGACAGGTTTATCTGACCAGCAGGGCCTGCATAAGGCAACTCCGTTTATTCAAACTAGCTCAGGCACTTACATAGTATCATGTACGCCTTAGTTATGTAAGCAGCACAAGCAAGATTAAACTAGTTTAAGCAAGTTTTGCTACTGCTTTCCAGCCACGTTTCAGGAAGTATCTAATGGTGAACTGGGGCGGAACCCTTCCTCCCAGTGCCATCTTGTTCATGCCTTACCAATCTCCCCTCAGATTACCTGAGCTGTGATTGGTGTACACCATCCAAGAGAGCTGAGGGTTGGCAGTTCCCTTACAGAAATTGGCTTCTTATTTCAAATTACCTGGCTATATTATTTGCTTGAATTGTGTACCTTTTCATAGGTTTTTGAGCTGGACAAAAATATTAGTTGTGAATTTACAATTTGTGTATAATTTTACATACTTAAAAAAACTCTTCTTTTCCTAAACCTTTTCAACTTTCAGCCAAAGGTAATAACTCACTGTTTCTCGTCTTTAGTTATGAGAGAAAGGATTTGAGAAGAAAGTACAAAAGGACAAAAAAGAGGAAGAAGAAAAGATGATTTCAGAAAAATTGGTTTTCTATTAAGTTGCTAAAGCAAATGTAAAGACTTTTGGAAGAGAAATTTTTTTGGTACTGAATTGTACAAATTTAAGATAAAAATTACAAATAGTTACTTGCTTTAAGATTAGTCACCATTTTCCATCATTTCCTTACCTTAAGACCACTAATTTAGGCCCAGAATAGAAGTACCAAACTTCTATCTCTTCTCTTTCAAATAAAAAAATCCATTAAATAAAGTTCAGAGGCAGTGGCATCCAGATTACATCAGGAAAAAGACCAAATAGGGTCTGTTCACACTATCTAAGGTGAGGGTGAAGGGGTGGAGTCTGACTCTTAAGCAAATTTAATTTCCATCCAGAAAGTGAGACTGGAGACATGAGTAAACAGAAGAAAATTCTGAGTACCAGAAAGAAATTCTGTGGTACTCTGAGTACTAAGAAGAAATTATAGAAACTCAGCGAAAAGAATAACTTGGCTGCACAGATTTGAAAAGTGGCTGGAATAAATTGATGAAGATAGGAAAAAAAATCAATTGGAAATGAAATTTGAGCACTTGAGGAAAAAATATCTTAGGAATCATACAATAGCCTGAAAACCATAAAATCAAAAACTCAGATACAATACATTTTTTAAAATCATAAAGGAAAACTGATGAATATGGTAAGTACAAGGGAAAAATTAAAATAGAAAAAATCCATTCCTCCTTTACTGAAAGAAATCCCAAATTAATAACTTCCATGAATGCTAAATCAAAATATGGAGTAAAAGAAAATAAATACAATCAGAGAAGAATTCAAGAATCACCCCTTCAAACCAGTCTCCCAAATCCAGACACATACATGATTATGCTTCATATGCTGTGGGAAGACAGAGGGAATGAACAACTCATGCCTGTATATATTTAAAAAAGAGAAAATTATAGTAGACTAAAAAGCAAAAGTCTTAAAATACGAATAACTTACCCAGAAAAGCTAAATATATAAACACACATCCTATAATTAGAACAATAAAAATTTTTTACTAGAATAAATGTTTTTCAGTAATTCCCGGTGAAAATCAGAACTGGATAAAATCTTTAAAATGCAAACATGGCAGATAAGAGAAACCTAGAAAGGTAAACACATTTGAGCAGTTTTGAAGGGAATAAGTGCTTATGAAGTATTTTAGAACTCTGTTGTCTACAAGGGTCACAGAAGAAGTTAACAAGAACAAATTCAGTGTCTGGGATTGGAATTGGTTTTGTTATATTTTGTTCATCTTGAGAGAAGAAAGAAAAAAGGTTGTAGGATTATAGACTGTACGCTCAAACAAGGTGGGTTTTTTTTTCTTTTTGGAGTTGAGTTTCTCAAGCTCAGAATAAATTATAAACATCTAATGGATTGATCTCCTTTGAACACTGATAATTCCCAGCTGTGTTGAGTCATGTAGGTTTTGCGCCTTCTGATACTGAGCCAATCAGGGCTGATACTTTGTTATATATTCTGGGAGGTTGGCATTTTGCTTTGGAAGCTCACTTATGAGAAGGATCTTTTGATTTTCTGGATGGAACTCTCAGTAGCCATTTGTTAAGACCCTTCCTCCCACTACTCAGAAGTTGGTTCTCTTCTGGTCTGGTGATGCATGTAAATGTTAAAGTGTATAGCAAGATTATTAAGTGTCTGGTGATTGTTGAATGAGCAAAAATTGGCCATGTTCTTGAAGATAAAAACCTCACACATGCAGAAAATCAATAAGAGTAGATCTATCCTTTACTGATGATGATGCAATAATATTATATTCAATAAAAATCGATTGACAAAAAGATTAAAAATCAACTGGAGACTAAATAACTTAAGCCTTAATTATTGAGTGGATCAGATAACGAATCACAGAAATAATTGATTAGGTGGTATTTTAGTTGGATGTGAGTATAACTGATATAAAGGAGGGGAGGATGAGACAGGTAATATTCAGATCATTATTTAAAGTATGGATATGAACTTAACAGATGAAAAAGGAGAGAAGGGATATAATAGAAATAAAAAATGTTATGACCAAAAGAACTAATTAGTCTGAAAGTAGTGTTAAGGATAGACTGACAGAGGCAAATAGTGGAGTTGGGAAGACTTGTTAGCAGGCTTTCAGGTAGGTTTAAGCAGAGACTGTGTGGCTAAATGTTTACCCAGATTTCTGGGGGGAAATGTGCACAGGATACGCTTCTAAATTTAATTTGCATATTAATATTTTCTCTCTTACTTTTGTAAGGCTAGACAAACAACAAAACAATAACTCAAGCCCTGATTTGTAGCATTGTTGGATTTCTGAGATATAAATGTTCCCATTTAAAGTTTAACAACTGGTTTTTCTGAGTTGATAAGAATTGGGTCCAGTACCTTTCAGGATTTAATTTACTCTATGTCATTTGCCAGGTAAGTGTCAATGGTAATAGAGGACAAATCTGAGAGCTATTGTAGAGCGAATAAATAGATGTAAGTATGCCCACATACACACACATACACAATTAAAGGGAAGGGTCAACAATAAGACCAAGGTTTTGGATATAGAAGACTGGGTCGATGATGGAACTATTGACAAAAATAGTGAACTTAGGAGAGAAAAGCAATAGACTTAAGGGAAAAGGCAACTAGCTATTTTACATTTATTGAGTTTGAATAGAAGTGGAAAAATTCTATAGGTAGCTGGAAATGTAGTTTAGATGAGAGGTCACATTCAGAGAAATAGAGTGGGGATTCATTAGAAAACATGGGGCTATTGATTGGGGATATTCTAAATAAAATTGAAGAATAGACTAACAGAAAACAAAATTTCAGAACTAGGAGGGAATTGGAGCTCACATAATAAAACCTCCACATTTTAGAGATTTAAAAAAATGGATGTAGTGAAAAGTGAAATGAACTATTCAAAGTCACAAAATCAGAATCTCAGAGTTGGAAGGGAACTTTTAAGATCTTCTTGTCTCACTCATATTTTAACAAGAAGCCCCTTTAAAATCCCTGAAAAGTAGTCATCCAATTTTTGCTTGAAGATCCCCAGTAATGGAGAATAACCTTTCTTATGAGTCAGCTAGGTGATATAGTAGATAGAGCACTGGCACCAGAAAGACCCTTTTTCCTGAGTTCAAATCAGGCTTTAGACACTTATTAGCTGTGTGACCCTGGATAAGTCATTTAACCTTACTTGCCACAGTTGCTCATCTGTAAAATGAGCTGGAGAAGGAAATGGCAAACCACCGCTGTATCTTTGCAAAGAAAACCCCAAATGTGGTCATAAAGAGTTGGACCAAACAACAAAACAGCTCATTAATTAATAGAAGGCTTTCACTTTTAGGGAGTTTTCCATGACATTAAGTCTATAACAGCCTTTCTACAACTTTGCCCTTGGATTTGGTGATTTCATCCCCTCTGACTTCACTTCAGCAGAGGATCCTGCTTAATCAGGAGAATCAATACTTGGATCACATTCTCTTTCTCTAGGCGGGATCTTTCAGATAAAACCATAGAATGTTGGATCTAGGAGGGACCTCAGTGATTATTTAGCCCATTGCTTCTTAAAGTTTTCCACTCAAGACCCCTTTTCTATTCGGGCAGACTTCATTGGCATTACATGACCTGAAGACCTGTGCAGTGCAAAGTGTGCAGGCTTTGTGTTCAGAAGTAATGCTGCAGTGAAGTTGCACATGTGACATGGGCAAGTGATGACAGAAACACCTCCAATTCATTATGCATTTGATTTTGAATGAAATTTTTGGTCGTTGCACATTTAGAAACCTTTTACTGTTGAATTTTTTGTCACCCTAGATAAGGTTGTGACCCACAGTTTAAGAAGCACTGATCCAACCCAATCACCTCATTTTATAAAAGAAAAAACTAAGTTCCAGAGAGGTAAAAAACAACTTTCCTAAAACAAATGTCTATTGTTTGTTTGTCTAAGGTCACAGAGTTGATCACTTGGTGGTCTTTCCTCTATGATATCCTGCTTTAGTTACTTGAAATTGACCCCATAGTCTCCAGCACCCATTGAGTTCATAACCTACATAAGACATGGGGATTCACATTGTGTTCTAAGAATTCAATAGCAACTCAACCATAACTTTGCAAAGAATTTTACTACCAATGTGTATTTGATCCAGCAATTATGTGTATGCCTCCACTGAAACAGTGAGTATATTAAGAGTTACTGATACCATCTGTTCTGTGCTCTCCCTTCCGATTCTAGCTCCATAATAGAGTCTGTATTTTAACATGCAGCCATATTGAGGGGACTTGATCGAGATAAATAACTTTCCAAGCTGAGGACATTTTCAGAATTAATGAAGTAGAAAAATGTCTGCAAGAAACAAGGTCACAATCCTGATGATCTTGCTTAGAACAGGCGATAACATCAAGACAACCTTGACAAAGGAGACTCTTCCAATTGGGAGGGTATTTTAATGCTAAATAAATGAATAAATAAATAAAGGAGATGAAGGATAAGGGTTACCTTGGTGATGAACAATGATGAAACCGGAGCTGAAACATATGGCAAAGGAGGAAGTGCAAAGTTATGTCAGCTTGCTGTGATTCATAATTAACAGCAAGAGATCTGAGACTGCAGATTGAAGGCATTAAGTATGTTATGTAATCCTGCCCTAGTGAAGCATGACACCACTGAAGCTTTTAATATGCGCTGTCTCACACTCTTGCCTAGTCAAAGATTATTGAGAAGGATTGGAGGCAAATTTGAACATTCCCAAGGAAATGTTTATATTCAATATTCCTATTGTCTTGATCTGAATTGAAAAAGGGGGTGGGGTGGTGGTATTTCTGAGTTGGGATAAGCTTCATTTTTTTCAGTTGTAAAATAAGGGTATTGGATTGCATGCTATTTGATGGTCTCTTCTAGTTCTAAACTGCTATGTTTCATATTTTAACCTTCTATATTCTCATGCCACTTCTAGATCTAATATTGTATGTTCAGTTCTAAGGTGTTTCCCAGGATTATTAGATATATATCTTCCTGCTCAAAAATTTTCTGATGCTCATCTCTGAAGACACAGCAAGATGATGAATGTTAGAGGTGATGGAAAGGGGCAATGATGACTAGTAGTTAGCATTTATAAAGTGTTTTAAGGTTTGTTAGTTGGCCAATAGTCAATACATGTTTGTTAAGTGTCTGCTATGTGCCAGATACTGTGTTAAGCACTGATGAGACAAAGACAAATAAAATACAGTCCAGGGCTTTATAAATATCATCTCATTTTATCCTTACAATAACCTGAAAGATAGGTGCCACTATTATTACTATTTTACAGGTGAAAATAAAGCTGAGGCAGAGAGAGCTTAAGTGACTTGCCCAGGGTCATATAACTAGAAAAAAATACCTCAAGCTGAATTTGAACTCAGGTCTTCCAGATTTCAGTTCCAGTGATCTATGCACTGCACTACTTAGCTGCTGATTAAGCAATCCTCTAGATCTGAACTTGGATATATTTCAGTATTTTTCACCAATATTTTTCACTGTACCACCTAACAACTCCTAAGACACACTGACAAGCCCCTATTCTTGCGGCTGTTGTGAAGAAAACACTTAAAGACAAGTACCACAGACATGTGAGCTGTTCAATACACAGATAAGGTCATCACTGAAGGAAAGCCTGGAGACCATTCTGAAGATCCATAAAAGTGCAGTACAAGTTCCCCAACTTGCAAAAACTATTACCAAAGAAGAAAGAAATAAAAATACTTCCTGGTCAGTTCCCCCCCTTCCAATCTTTCCTCTCACCACCAAATGTATAAAATAAAATACATAGGAATACAAAGGGAATAAATGATACAGAAATAATTATCAGAATATTTAAAAGAAAACTGAATTTATGGATCCTAGTGTAAGGACCCCTAGCCTATAACTTTTTCTGCTCAATGATCAATTATTTTTTCTCCTCTGAAAGGAGAGAGGAAGTCAGGGAGCGTGTGTGTGTGTGTGTGTGTGTGTGTGTGTGTGTGTGTGTGTGTGTGTGTATGTGAGAGAGAGAGAGAGAGAGAGAGAGAGAGAGAGAGAGAGAAAGAGAGAGAGAGAAAGAGAGAGAGAGAGAGAGCCTTTTAGAAACAATGAGATCTGATAGAAGAATGGAATTACAGGGACAGAGTAAGGGACTCTAAAAATCATCTAAGCCAATCCAGAACCTCAAAACTCAATCCTATCCACAAATTATCTAAGTGGTTATCCAGACTTTGCTTCATAATCTCAAATGAACTAGAATGTACCACCCCTTCCATTTTGGGACAGCTCCAATTGTTAGGAAGTTTTTCCTCAGACCAAGCTTTAGTTTATTTCCCCATAACTTTCTCCCATTGCTGATAGTTCTGCCTAACGGAGCAAATCTAATCTGTCTTCTTTGGAATAGCTATTCAAATACTTGAAGGCAGATATCAAATCTCCTTTATAGCTTCTATTCACCTGGCTAAACATCTCCACTTCCTTCAACCACACCTAACACTGCAAGAACTCAAAGCCCTTCTCTGTCTTGGTGGCTCACTTTGTTCCAATTCCCAGATAATCATTAGGGTCTTAAAATATGCAGATGAGAGGTTGAGCCAAAATGGCAGAGAAGAGGCAAAACTCCTCCAAATGCCTTTAAATAATGCCTCAAAGAAAATTCTAGAGCAGCTGAATCTACAAAAGGGAGGAGTGAAATAATTTCCCAAACCAAGATAATTTAGAATGTTGGCAGGAAAGGTTTGTTGCACAGGGATGAGAGTAGAGGGCAGTCCATTGCAGATCAGACCTCAGTAAACCAGGGGCAGATCTTAACATTTAGAATTGGACAAGTGCCTAATATGATGGAAAGCAAAAACAATAAATGTTGGAGATGTGGGAAAATTAAAACAGGAGTGCTTTGTCGGTGAAGTTGTTTAATGATTCAACCATTCTGGAAAGTAATTTGGGACTGTGACCAAAAGGCTACAAGAACACGCATAGCCTTTGACCAAGCAATCCCACTGCAAGGTTTGTATTCCAAAGAGATAAAGAATAAAATGGAAAAGGACTTACCTATGCAGACTTATTTATAGTAACTCTTTTAGTGGTGACAAAGAATTGGGAATTGAATGTCCATCAATTGAGAAATGGCTGAAAAAGTTGTTGTATATGATTGTGATGGAATACTATTGTGCTAGAAGAAATGATGAGTAGGATGATCTTAGAAAAATCTGGAAAGGCTTACATGAAATGATACAAAGGGAAGTGAGTAGAACTAGGAGAACGTTATACACAGTAACAGCAATATTGTATAATGATCTACTCTGAATGACTTCGCTATCTCAATGATACAATTATTCAAGACAATTCTGAAGGATTTATGATGACAGGTACTGCACATCACCAGAGAAGAACTGGTAAAGCCTGAATGAAGATGAAAGATACTTTTTCTTTACTTTCTTTATTTTTCTGCTTTTTTTGGTCTGAGTTTCTTATAGATCATGACTTACATGGAAATGTGTTTTACATGACTACACATGTATAATCTGTGTCAATTTTCTGTCCTCAGTGGGGGAATGGGAGGAGGGAGAGAATTTGGAACACAAAATTTGAAAAAAGAATGTAAAATTGTTTTTACTTGTAATTGGGGAAAATAAAACATTAAGTAAGTAAGTAAATAAATAAATAACATATGTAGATCAGGACTGAAAACAGCTCTCCCAATGTAATCTAACCAAAGTACTATAAAGTGACAGTATTACTTCTCCAGTCCGGAGCATTATATGCTCATGATGTAGCCTAAGATTGATTTTTTTTTTGCCTGCCATATAAAACTCTGGGCTTATATTCATCTTGTGGTTCAGAATGTTTTCCAGATGAACTGAGGCTTAGCCATGCCTGTCCCATCTTGAATTCATGAAGGTGATTTTTTTTCATTATGAATGTAAGAATTTCTATTTACTCTTTAAGAATTTAATCTTTTTAGATTCATCACAATGTGCTAATCTAATAATAATAGCTAGAATTTATATAGTGCTTTAAACTTTGAAACTCTCTTGACAAATATTATCCACTTTGATCCTTATGGTAACCCAGGGAGGTAGGTGTTGTCATTATCCCCATTTTATAGATGAGGAAACTGAAGCAAACAGATCTTTAGGGACTTGCCTTTAGTGACTTGTTACTGAGCTAGGAAGTGTTTAAGGTCAAACTTGAACTCAAGTCTTTCTGATTCTAAGTCTAGTACTCTACACACTGCACCACCTAGCTGCCTTAGAGTAATAAAAAAACTTAGTCTGTCATCTAATACTGACCAGTTTTGTGTCATATGCATAACATGTACATGCATATATATACCTACACATATGTGTATACATACACACACATATGTTTATATGTGTGACATATGCTTTTGTATAAGTCTTGGATAAAAATATTAAGTACCAAAGGGCTAAAAAGAGATCCCTGTGATACTACATTTGGAAATTTCAAGTTCGAAGGAAAATAGATTTAGAGTTAAAATGGAGCCTAGAATCCATTAAATCACAGGTTGGTATGTTTAGAGTGAGAAGGGACTCTAGTTGCCATTGAGATGAACACCCTAATTTTAAAAATAAGGAAATAGATATAGAGAAGTTGTACGACTTATCTACATAGGGTTATGCAACTAATCAAAATCTGAGTGAGGGAGTAGTGGTTGGAATTTAAACTTATGTCTTCTTGACTCAAATTGTGGTACCCTATCCACTGTTCCATGAAGTTGCTCATTTAGTACATAAGAAATCTGATACATAGAGAGACGTGATTTACTGAAAGTTGCATGTATAGTAAGCAGCAGAGCCAAGATTTGGACCTAAGTCCTGTGATGATAAACCACCCCACTACATTGAGCCATTAATTATTGCCCTTTGGATTCATCATTCAATGCTTTCTAAATGCCTGTGATTACTATTGCCTAGCCTATCTTATTCACAAAGTAACTCAAGAGACGGATATATATGTTTCCTTATAATCTTGAAAATACCATTTGACATTAAAAAATCTTTTAGCTACAATTTTCCCAGAAGGGAGTCTCATGTGCGAATAAGATAGAGGACAGTTTAGTTTAATAAAATGTTAAATGTATTCATACTAGAGTTAGAGAAGATGGTTTCCAGTATGGAATATTCACTTTTCCCCATTCCATAGCCCTTTTAGTGTTGGCATAGTTCCCAAGCACTGGAAAATTGGTTCTCAGTAAACCTTCAACCTTTATTTTTGTATTGTAAAGGACAAAATGACAATGATTAGTCTGGAATTTATAAGAAAGATAAGTAAATTGATATAATTAAAAAGGATCTGACTTCTCTGGATGGTTCAAATTATCCATATCAAATCAAGAACATTCTCAGATATGTCAATAATTCTCAATTGTGGTTGCTGAGCTACTTTCAGTGATATTTCAAAGGCCATGAAGAATGGGACCTGATTAGGCACACCAAAGCAGGCACATGCTTTCCTTCTTCAGGGCCACAGAAGATGTGTGATAAGGAATTTATAGGATTTTCTCTTAGAGCCATGTGTTATATCTGATGAAGATGAGAATCCTAATGGGTAATTCAATAAGGAAAGTGAGAGAGAAATTAAACGAGAAGAGGTGGGATTCTCCCATCTCCCCATTCTAAGACAGGTACTTCACTAGTTTCCTTTTGCATCAGGAACTTATTAAAAGATCTTTAGTCTTGCCCTTGAAATATGTATTTTTATCCACAACGTTTAGCACAGTACTTAGCACATAGTACTTAGTAAATGTTGATTGGTTGATTGATATAAGCTAATTGGACAGCAAGGGCTTTGGGAGCTCTAGGATTTTCCACTTGGCCTCAAAGAACCCTGATTCTTGAAATTCATTCAGGCACCCCAAGAGTAAAGAAGTCAATGATATCCGGCTAATGGATCTAAAAACATTCTTCCTCAAGGGGATATGTCCCTTTAAGGTGAGGGAATAAGATAAATAGATGATAAATTGGATAAAATGTTTATTAAGCACTTATATTCCTTACAGGCACTATACTAAGTATTAGGCATATAAATGACAAACTAAAAGAAAACAGTCCATGCTCTTGAGGAGCTAACATTCTAATGGGGAAAGAGGAGGACTGGAAGCATGGTATCCAGGAGAATGGCTTACTAGAAAGATCCATTCATCTTGTCCAAAGCAGTACTTCACAGGGACATTTCATTGACTATGATTATCCTAAAAATAGTGCTGGAGTTTTTGCCTTTGTCTTTCCCTTGGCCCTTGCTTCATTACATTTTATTAGTTTCCCTGTTCGCCACTGTGTTCCATGATCAGTCTTGTCTCTTCCTTTTTTCACTCCCTTGGTTCAACCCACTTAGATAACGAGGTAGAGTTGTTCTTATCATGTCTTACATCCTGATCTGTCTATCTCTCTGAGCTGATCCTTTGGCTTTCATGACTAAGCCCTCATCTAATCCCCTTGGCAGCCAATGGCATCCTGCAACAGCTGAATTCTTAGGGTAATGAAAAGAGGGTGGAATCTGTAGTCTGAAGACTGAGATTCAAATCCTAATTCAGTTATTTATTATATAGAACAAGTTATTTCACTTAGGATACATGTAACTTCCTCTTCTGTAAGGGGATGGGGTGGACTGAATAGGAACATGACTGTTTTTACCATTCTTTGTATCCTAGGAAGTAAGAACAATACTTGGTAAACAGTAGTTCTGAAAACATGGTTCAGGGACTGGTCTCTGGGACCTTTTCAGGGAGTTTGTAATTTCAAAACTATTTTCAAAATAATACAAACATCTTACTTTCTAATATGATAAATATCAACAGATATATCTCAAATAGACAAAAACCTCTGGAAGACGGGGTTCCTTAATAATTTTAGATAATGCAAAGGAGTCCCAAGATTAAAAAAATGGGAATCATTGTAGTAAGTGCTTAATAACTGCTTGTTTATTCAATGATTCTAAGGTAGCTTCCAACAAAATAGTCTGAGATATTTCTAGACATGCTGAGAAAAACTTAGGTGTCAGAGGTTCCTGTTTCAAGTACCAAAGGGGGTGATTAAAGAATGATTTTCCAGTCATATTGTCAGTGGAGGGAATGGGAAAACCTGAAGAGCAGACTAATGAAAGAAAGAGGTTCCTTGTGGACCCTTTGCCTTCTTTTTCCACTCTGCTGAAGATAACAGTTGAGGTGGAAGGACACAAGGAAAACTGTGAAGGCTTCCTGATGGTGCAAGACCTAGCAAGGGACTAAACATACTAATCTTCACTTCAGCCTTTGCTGGCATCATGTCATTACCTTGGGAGAGGACAGGGTCCCCAACCACACAAACTTATTTGCTCTCAGGAAGTAAAGAGGAAATTGCCTACACCTGCTTTTGGTGGAGAAAGCTGTAATTATTAGCATCTAGAGATGTCAACAAACTATTCTCTGAAGCTGAAAGGAGGCTATGGACCATGATAATACTAAGAAAAGCAGCAACCACATGGACATTCACACATTATAAAGGGCTTTACAGGTTTCAAAGCACTTTCTTCACCACTTAGTAAGCTTGAGAGTGGAAACATAATCATATTCATTTAACAAATAAGGAAATAGGCTTAGAAATAGGGAAAGGAGCTAGCATTTATTAATCGCCACTACATGCCAGGCACTGAGCTCCTTTATAAGTATTATCTCATTTGATCCACACAACAATCCTGGAAGTGAGGTGCTATTATTGTCCTCCTTTTAAAGTTAAGGAATCTGAGACAGAAGTTAACTGACTTGCCCAGGGTCACAAAGCTAATCCATAAGTGTTTGAGGTCATATTTAAATTCAAATTTTCTTGACTCCAGGCCCAGGGCTCTATCCATTACACTGTCCTAGGGTAAGACTTACAACGTTGATTAGGAAAAAAACAATATATTTATGTAGTGCTTCAAGGTTTAGGAGACAGGAGGTACAGATAATCCGAAGAGTTAGCATTTATATAGTGCCTACCATGTGCCAGGTACTTTACAAATATCATCTCATTTGTTCCTCACAACAATCCAGGGAGGGAATTGCTATTTTATAGTTGAGGAAACTGAAACAAATGGAGGGAAGAAGCTCAGAGAAACAGAGGTTAAGTGATTTGCCCAGTGTCACACAGCTAGTAAGTGTTTGAGGCTGGATTTGAGCTCATGTTCTTCTAACTCTGTACCCTATACTGTATCTACCTAGTTGCCCTAAGGTAAATAATTTATGATGTCAATAATAAAAATAATAATCATATATGTACAGTGCTTTAAGGCTTAGTGGACAGCTAGGTGGTACAGACAGAGCACTAGACTTAGCATTTAGAAGCCCTATGTTCAATTCCTGCTTCAGACACTTACTAGCTGTGTGACCCTGAACAATTCACTTAACCTCTGTGACTCTCAGATTCTTTACAATAACTCCCAAGGGTTTTGGGAGGATCTAATGAAATAACACCCAGGAAACTTGGTAAACTTTAGTGTGCCTTATAAATACTATTATCATTATATCATTTGATCTTCCTACGATCTTATTATGTTGGAGCTATTTTCCTCAATTTTATAGGCAAGGAAACTGAGACTGAGAGAGGTTATGTCACTTTGATAGAAAGTGATAGTGGAGACACTTAAAGTCAGCTTTTCAGACTTCACTTCCAATATTCTTTCCAAAAATGGGGCCTAAGGTCTGGGATGTTTGAATTGAAGAATTTTGTCATTCAATCATGTCTAGCCCTTCATTACTCTATTTGAGGTTTTCTTGGCAAAGATATTGGTGTAGTTTACCACTTCTTTTTCCTGCTCAGATGACGAAACTGAGGTAAACAGGGTTAAGTGACTTGTCTAGGGTCAACATCTAGTAAGTGCCTGAGACCAGGTTTGAACTCAGGAAAATGAGTCTTCCTGTCTCCAGGCCTGGCACTCTATCTACTGTGCCACTCAATTGCCCATATTGAATTGAACATATCTTTTTGAAGTAGGGTAGAGGTAATGACTATGGGCACAGCATGGAAGGAAGTGGGAGAGGCAGAAGAAAGTCAGTGAAGCTTCTTGAGCAGGGCAGTGGCATGGCTTTACATGTGGTAGTTAATGGTACATAGGATCTTAGATCTAGAACTGGAAGAACACTCAAAGACCCTCTAGTCAAAACACCTCATTTTACAGATGAGTAACCTGAAATTCAGAGAAAGTGAGAGAGGCTGTAATGATAATTTAAATGGGAAGACCTTTCCCATTCGTTAATAGGCCCATATGACCTGCTTAAATCACATGAAAGCCTAAGTCACATGTTGTGAGAGGAGCTTGCTGAATGGGTAGAACAGGAAGGGTAAAGCAGATCTGGGAGGAAATTATTGAGAGCAGTTAGGGCAGATTAGAGTTTGTTTTTTTGTGGGAAGGCCCCAGCAAGGGGGAAAGGCTTGGGAACAGCTTTGTCCCCTACAGTGATAATGTGTATTGATTTCTTGGCTACTATGATAGATTTGATTTTTCTGGTGTTCGAATTTGGCTTTCTGGTGCCTAAATAAATGTTTTTCTTCTGCCTTCTATATAGAGAGTCTGTTATACTTTGTGATTTCAAACTATGCTGGCATATTCTTAGTCGTCCTTGGTGTTGTGAATATTGCCTGTTTAATACAGAGGCCATGATTGTCTTTAAATTAAAATCTTTGTCTTTAATTGTTCTACAGGTGATATTTTAGCAAAAAGACAGAGATTATCCCATGTGACTCCAAAGGGTAAAATTAGAAGCAGTCAATGGAAATTAAAGGGTACGTAGCAAAGTTTGACCTAACGAGAGCTAATGATTAGAACTTCTAAAGGAAATCTGTTGCCTCAAATTAGTAAGCTCTCAGTCCCTAGAGGTCTTCAAGCATATACTTCCAGGAAGTTGTTCATGGGATTCAGACTTGAAAAAATGCTTCCAGTTTATTAAATAATCTCACACTATCTCATTTTCAGGTCAAATCATTGATGTGCCACACCAGGCAGGTCTCATTATTTCAAGTTCCCAGGTAATCCTAGGTAATCTAGAAGTCACATATAGCTAGTAAGTGATAAGAGAGGGATAAATCATATTTTCTTGCTCCAGGTCCAGTGCTCTTATCATGACTGTACTTGCCAAACCACTCCCAACACTAGATTCATTTATTGCATTATGCCAATGTGCCTTCTGAGAAATGTTACCCAAGATCCTCTAGGGCTACAACATTATGATTTCTTCTCTAATGTATCAGTTGCAGGCTCTAGGTGTGATGCTGAATCTTTAAATCATACCCCAGAGGTGACTTTACAAATGGCTAGACCTGTTGGAAAGGGTTTATTTCCCAGCACCATTTTCTCTGCCACATTTGTGTGGTTTCTTATTTACAAATTGACCCTTCATATCCAGAGAGGCTCAGAAGGGATTAATTCAGAACCATCGGGACTGAGACAAAGAACCCTGGCTTGAAAATTCAGAGAACATATTTGGGACCTTCAATATGTCATGGAAAGTCACTACATTTGTTGTAATTTTTAAGTCTTTCAATTTCTTGTTGTTTTTCAAAAAATACTTAGTTTTCACAGTGGATCGAATGTTGAACTCAGAGTCATGGAGACATAAGTTCAAAGCAAGCCTCAGTTGTTTACTAGCTGTATGACTCTGGGCAAGTTACTATCTCAGTTTCTTTAGTTCTGAAGTGGGGCTAATGATAGCACCTCCCACCCAAGATTTTTTTTGTGCACTGAAAGAGATAATAGGGGTGGAGCCAAGATGGCTGAGTAACAGCACACACTTTCTAGAGCCCTGCCCCCAAGTCCAGCCAAAAGCAGTAAAAATGGCCCTAAAAAAATTCTGGAGCTGCAGAACCCACAGAATGATAGAATGAAGCAAATCTCCAGCCCAAGACATCCTGAAAGGTTTCCTGGAAGTGTCTATTGTACATTGGGGGCAGGACACAGTCCACCATGGACCTGAGCAGGCCTTGGGGAGACTGAATCTCTCACATCTGTGGCAATGTCCAGACTTCAGGACCCCAAAATGCCAAGGAAAAATTGGCAACTCAATGGAAAAAGCCTGTGGGACCAGTGTGGAAGAGTGGAGTGGTCTAGTCTCAGCCCCAGGGCAGTAGAGTGGAAAGGGGGTGGAGGAATCCACAGCAGCCACAGCAGCAGCAGGGTCAGAGAAAGCAACTGTTTCTGGAGCCCTAGATCCACAGATTGTGGGGGAATTCAACGACTGACAGTACACCCGCCAACCCCACTGGAAGCAGAGATCTACCTTGACAGAGCTCAAAAGTCAAGTAAATGGCTGGAGAAATGAGCAAAAACCAAAAAAAGGAATCAGACTATAGAATCTTACTTTGGTGACAAGGAAGACCAAAACATGCAAAGAGAAGACAAAAAAATCAAAGCTCCTCCATCCAGAGCCTCCATGAAAAAATACGAATTGGTCTCAGGCCATGGAAGAGATCAAAAAGAATTTTGAAAATCAAGTAAGAGAAGTAGAGTAAAAATTGGGAAGAGAAATGAGAGTGATGCAAGAAAATCATGAAAAATGAGTCAACTCCTTGCTAAAAGAGACCCAAAAAATGGTGAAGAAAATAACACTGTAAAAAATAGACTAACCCAAATGACAAAAAGAGATCCACAAACCAATGAAGAGATAAGTACTCTAAAAAGCACAATTAACTAGATGGAAAAGGAGGTTCAAAAGCTCACTGAAGAAAATAATTCTTTAAAGATTAGAATGGAGAAGATAGAAGCTAATAACTTTATGAAAAATCAAGAAATTACAAAATAAAAACCAAAGGAATGAAAAAATAGCAGACAACATGAAATATCTCATTGGAAAAACAACTGACCTGGAAAATAAATCCAGGAGAGACAATTTGAAAGTTATGGGACTATCTGAAAGCCATGATAAAAAAAAAAAGAGTCTAGAAATTGTCTTTCATGAAATTATCAAAGAAGGCTACCCTGATATTCTAGAACCAGAGGGTAAAATGAGTGAGTATGTTCATCCTTTGCTGCCCAAGAATACCATGCCATCAGAAATAATGACATGACTTGCATTTCACTTTGTTTTGAGTGAAGGAGAGCTGTGCAGGTCACCAGCCTAACTTCTCCTCCAGAGTTGTCTGAATCCAGAGACTAGATATTCATCAGGATAACTGGAAATGACCCAGGATGAGGCAATTGGGGTTAAGTGGCAAAGTCACACAGCTAGTGAGTGTCAAGTATCTGAGGTGATATTTGAACTCAGGTCCTCCTGACTTCTGCACTGGTGCTCTATTCACTGCACCACCTAGCTGCCCCAAGAGGGTAAAATAAATATTGAAAGAATCCACTGATAGCCTCCTGAAAGAGATCCCAAAAGGAAAACTCCTAGGCATATTGTAGCCAAATTCCAGAACTCCCAAGTCAAGGAGAAAATATTTCAAGCAGTCAGAAAGTAACAATTTGAGTATTGTGGAAATACAGTCAGGATAACACAAGATCTAGCAGCTTTTGCATTAGGGGATTGAAGGGCTTGGAATATGATATTCCACAAGTCCAAGGAACTAGGATTAAAGCAAAGAATCACTTACCCAGCAAAACTGAATATAATACTTCAGGGGAAAAATGGTCATTCAATGAAATAGAAGACTTTCAAGCATTCTTGATGAAAAGATGAGAGCTGAATAAATAATTTGATTTTCAAACACAAGAATTAAGAGAAGCATGAAAAGGTAAACACGAAAGAGAAATCATAAGGGACTTACTAAAGTTGAACTGTTTACATTTCTGCATGGAAAGATAGTATTTATAACTGTTGAGACTTTTCTCAGTACTAGGGTAGTTGTAAGGATTATATACATATAGACAGAGGACACAGGATGAGTTGAATAGGAAGGGATGATATCTAGAACAATAAAATTAAGGGGTGAGAGAGGAATATATTGGAAGGAGAAAGGGAAAAATAGAATGAGACAAATTATCTCTCTCACATAAAAGGCAAGAAAAAGCTTTTTCAATGGAAGGGAAGAGAGGAGAGGTGAGAGGGAAAAAGTGAACCTTACTGTCATCACATTTGGTTTAAGGAGGGAATAACATGCATACTCAATTTGCTATGAAACTCTATCTTACACAACAGGAAAGCAGGGGAGAAGGGGATAAATAGGATGTGGGGGTATGATAGAAGGGATGGCAAATTGAAGAAGGGTATAATTAGAAGTAAATACTTTTCAGGATGGATAGGTCAAAAGAGAGAATAGAATTAATGGGGGGTAGGATGGGATGGAGGAAAATATAGTTAATCTTTCACAACATGACTTTTATAGAAATCTTTTACATAACTACATATGTATAACATATATCGAATTGTTTACCTTCTCAGTGGGGATGGGTGGGGAAGGAAGAAGAAAAAGAAGTTGGAACTCAAGGTTTTAAAAACAAATGTTAAAAATTGTTTTTACATGCAACTGAGAAATAAGATATAGAGACAGTGGGGTATAGAAATCTATCTTATTCTCCAAGATAATAGAGGGGAATTGGATAAAAGAAGGGAGGGGTGTGATAGAAGGGAGGGAAGATTGGGGGAAGGGGTAATCAGAATGCATACTGTCTTGGGGAGGGTGGAGGGAAGAGATGGGGAGAAAATTTGGAACTCAAAATCTTGTAGAAATGAATTGTGAAAACTAAAAATAAATAAATAAATTAGAATTAAAAAGAGAGATAATATTTATAAAGTGCTCAATATAATACCTGGCATATAGTAGATATTTAACAAATGATTGCTTCCTTCTTTCCTTCTTCTCAGTCTAGCAGAAGATATAGTTTTCTCTGAAATAGGACTGTTATTAAGGAGAACACTTTGTAAACCCAAAACGTCCTTATAAATGTGAAACTAAGGGATATCCTCTCCCTGAGGCTGTTCTCCCGTTGACTCTGGATTCACAAAAGTTTGCTTAGGGAGAAGGTATCTTTTCCAAAAAGTTTCAGATAGTGGAACATATATTGTCTAAAAATCTCAATGTATCTCCTTAAACAGCTAGGAGGAGTGTCCCCTATACAAGTGAACACCCTTCACCATTCTGAGAGCTTGTGAAATACCCCAATGCCTCTTTAATTATCTCTCTTATGTCATATGGAATTTTGCTGAGCAATACACTGGGATACTTACATCACCACCCCAGGCTCTTATCAGTCATACCTAAGGTGAGGATGTGGGCAGGTAGAGGAAAGTCAAGAACTCTTCTGGGTTTCTAGTATGTATTTCCTTTGAGCAATGGTGTCAAACTCAAATTGACAGTGAGCCACTAACCATAATGATCCCTAGGGACAGTTTTAAAATGTAATATTTTATTACATTGTGTTTTTATTGATTTTATTAAATATTTCCCAATTGCAGTTTCATCTGGTTCAGGCCCACTAGGGAATGTTATGGGCTGTAAGTTTAATATCTCAGCCTAAGGTTATATCATTCCTTAAAATAAGGATGGGGAAGGATGACATATGTCATGAAGACTGACTGTGATAGAAGTGGTAGGATTGTTCTATCATCTGCTGATACAATAATAAAACTAGGTTTTTCAAGAGAGCAGAAGTGAGGAAGAGCATCCCATGCTTATGCAAAATCATTGGGGTGGGAGACACAATGCCATGGAAAGGCCTATTTGGCTAGAACATAGCATAAGTGAGGGGAGTGAGAGGGGTTAATGTGAAATCTGTCTGGGAAGATATTTTGTTATATGCTGTGCCTGTGTGTGTTCGTCCTTCGTTGTCAAAGAATATCAAGCCATCAGAAATAATGACATGACTTGCACTTGACTTTGTTTTAGGTGAGGGAGGGCTGTGCAGGTCACCAGCCTCACACTTCTCCTCCAGAGTCATCTGAATCCAGTGACCAGATATTCCTCAGGATGACTGGAGATGACCCAGGATGAGACAATTGAGGTTAAATGAGTTGCCCAAGGTAACACAGCTAGTGAGCGTCAAGTGTCTGAGGTAAGATTTGAACTCAGGTCCTCCTGACACCTGCACTGGTGCTCTATCCACTGCACCACCTAGCAGCCCCTTCTTGTGCCTGTGTATCCCAAGTGAAAGATTATCATAGTATTTACTTCTGTCTTTTGGCATCTTCATTTTAAAAATGTTGCACAAAACATCTATGGGAGGTAACTTCCCTGGTAGAATGTTAAAAGCTTCTAGGGCATTATTTTTGTTGTCCATTTAATCTATTAGCAGTGATAGAACTGTGTAGAAAGGTGTTCTAATTTGTTTCTCAACCCACCTGTATTCCAGGTTGCCTGAGAAGCCAACAGAATTGATTTTATATGTAATCAATCTTTCACATTTTGGGGTATGAACTCAATCACAGCGAAACGTATCAAATTGAAACTGCAGGCATTTGAAGTCATCTGTCTATATACACATGAACTTCCATAGCATGAAAAGTGGCAGGGAACATTTCTAAGGACCAAAAGGAATGGAGGGAGAAGAGAGGCAAGGGGTACTTAACAGATTGGACCATGCAACCTAGCAAGTCTCTTCTAATTTGTAGAACTTCTAGCTGGAAATAGTCTGGTAAAGTGTGCCATTGTTTTTTAAGGATTGACATTGACAAGATGGAATGCATCCAAAAGAGAACAAATGACATTTATTCATTCAATATACATTTAGGAAGTGTCCAGGGTATACAGAGAATGATGTTATATTTTTGGGGAAATATAACTTTTCAGATCATGAGGGGACTTGAGTCTATGTGGTACCAGGATCATTTAAAGGAGTTAGGAATACTTAACCTAGACAATATAAGATATAGGGAGCCATTGAACATTTCAAGGTCTATCACATGGAAGAAAGAATAGATTTGTCTTGTGTGTTCCCAGATAAGAATACATGTTATGGTCAGACCATATTTAGAGTAGGTTCAGTTTTGGGCACATATTAAGGATTATTGCTACACTGTAGAATATCCAGAGGAGATTTCAAAGAATTGTGAAGAACCTTGAGATCCTGCCATAGAAGGATAGGCTAAAGGAAAATGGGATTGTTTAGATTGGGGAAAAGGAGACTTAGAGGGATAGCATAGCTTCAAGTATTTGAAATGAACTCACCTTTAGGAGAGAACGGGAATTGTTCTGCTTTGGCCTAGAGGGCAGAATTAGCAGAAAGCTTGAGAAGTTTTAAAGAAAATTAAGCTCCCCATAAGGAAAACAGTGAAGATCTTCCAGAAAAAATGTAATCATTTATTACATGTATTTTAGAGGCATGAACTGGATTAGATGACTCTTGAAACCTCTTCAAAATCTGAAATTCTGTGATACTATAACTTGTAAAATAGAGATAATAATATCTTACCTTTCTCAGAGATTACTGTGAAGAAAGCACTCTCAAAATGCTATATAAATGTGACCCATTACTCCTATCTCTATTGCTACATTCCAGCACTTAGCACAGTACCTGCCACATCACTGAACATAACAAATGCTTATTAATTAATTGCTTGATTTTTCAAGAAATTTTGTATTATGTTTATATGTGCAGGGAGAAAAAAAGAAAACACCCAAGATGGGCTTTTGGAGATATTGCATTCTAAACAATCAAATGCTTTTATAGTCAACAGAAAAAAATACAACAAGGTCTTTTATCTTAGTATATCCGATGACTGCAAAGATGTGGCCTACCAGATTAATATAAGAAATCCATCTTATGATTCCCAGTTGAGCATTCTTTCTATGATGCCCTTTTTAAAAGGAGTATAAATAGACTCATTTATTCAAATCAGTAGTAAAATTGATATCAGAGAACATATGCATAGGAGAATGCAGACCAGATAAGATAGAGTAAGTGCAGTTTCCTAACAGGAAGGAGAGAGAGAGACAGAGAGAGAGAGAAAGAGAGAGAGAGAGAGAGAGAGAGAGAAGAAAGAAAAGAGAAAGAAAGAGGAGGGAGAGTTTGAGACTTCATCCAATAGGAAATTCCCTAAAGTCTCTAATGGAAGAAGCTGGAAATAGTGACAAGATAAGGTTGCTAGATTATCTATGTGTTGGTCTATTAAAAAAAAAAATCTTTCCCTTCAGGCACGTAAGAAAACCTGTAACTACTTTTTTGACCAAGTTCTCTGTTTTCTCCAGCTCTCACCATCTTCACCAACTCAAGTAGGCATGATATCAGCTATAACTTGGCATTTTTGTTCCTGAGGTAAGGAAAAAGGGGAGGTTACCACAGCAAGATTTTCCTCTGGATTTGATGTCCATAGAGGAAGAAAAAGATGTTTAGATGACTGATGATTTCTATACTTCTGAAGATTCTTTTCGGAAAAGGAGAAGAAATTTGGAGACTTGGGAGTAGGCTGTCTTTGAAGAGGAAATGAGTCCTAGAATGAGGCCACTCTTTCTGAACTCAAGCAAGCTGAGGTTCACTTCGGGTAGCATTGCATTTTTATGGAAGCATTTTCCGGGACAGTACTTTTATTGTCATTTAAATTTCAGCAATCTGAGGCAAAGATCTGATGGTCTAGACTTGGTTCATTAAGGCTCCAACTTATATAATTAATATAATTATAACAACAATAATTAAGGCTCCAACTCCTGTTTGGTGGTGATGGTAAGGGAGAATTATATGGAAGAGATGAAATTTTTTCCCCTTTTTAAAATATTTTATCCCATTGCCACCCCACACACATAAGGAGAAATATTTCTGAAAGAATAACAGGAAGGTTCAAAACTAACAGGAAGGGGATGTTTAAAATATTTGTTATGTCCAAATCCCCCTCTTTCCCCAAGCTCACTGTATTGCTTGTTGAATGGAGCTCTCAGGAGAATATTTGGACCTTAGGTAATAAATCAAGAACTTTTCCCCCTTTCTTGTCATTCGAACCAAACAGCAGCTTGATTCATGGGTATCCACTGTTGGGACTCTTCAAAGATGAACATACAAATCTCCATCATGCTCCCTACATAGACAGTGGGGTACAGTAGAAAGTGACATTAGCTTTCACAGAATCATTCAGTTTCAAAGTTGGAAGGGACCTCCGTGGCCATCTAACTTAATTCATAAATATACATTAGAATTTCCTTCTCAAAATAGCAGAAAAATGCTTTTCTGATAAAGGGGAAGCCACTGTCTTCCAAGTCAACACATTCTACTTTGAGGGTAACTCATGGTGAGGCAATTTTTCTTCATATGAAATGTGCATTTGTGTCTTTGAAATCCATTATTCTTTCTATCCCCTGGGATGAAATAGAACAGACTTGTTCTCTTCTATATAACAAATCTTTAAATACTTTAAAACAATGAGATAGTCCCACCTGATTCTTCTCTGGAAAATGATCCATTTTTTTCAAATGACCTTCAACTGACATGACATTGGAGATCTTCACTCTCTTGGTCTCTCTTCTCTGAATAGCATCTGGCTAACTGATGTGTTTTCTTAAATGTGGTACTCAGACTGAACACAGTACTCTTAGGTATTGTCTCGAGACCTGACCAAATTCTGCCTCTTCCATTGTAAGCTATAATTCTTTAATGGAGCTCAAGATTTCATCAGCTTTCTTACCCCGCTATCATGTTGACAAGTAGTGAGTCTGTAGAGCACATAAACTCACAGATTTTTTTCAGATAAGTTTTATCTAACCTCATTGTACTTGTGAAGTTGACTTTTTAAACTGTGAAACTATATTTATCACTATTTACATTTCATTTTATTAGATACAGTCTCATGTTCTAGCCCAGCAAAATCTTTTTGAAGCCTGACTGTTGTTTAATTTGATTTCCATATATTCTTTCATCCAAGGTATTGATGCTGACATGCTGAATAACCTATATCTCTGGGGCCCCTCATGAAAGTTCATGTTGGATTCATTAATGACAATATTTTTGTTGTGATTGTTCAATCAGCTCCAAATCCATATAGCAGCACGGTGCAGTGGAAAATTCACTAGATTTGGAGTCCTAGGTTCACATCCTGCCTCTGACACTTACAATCTGCGAAATGTCAAGTTAATCATATAGTCACTTGTAAGTATAAGCAAGGTGGGATGTTTGTTGTTTTCTTTTTAGAGTTTGATTTCCTAGGCTCAGGCTAAATTTTCAACATGTGAAAGATTAATCTCCTTTGAACCCTAATAATTCACAACTGTGCTGAGTCACTTAGGTTTTGTGCCTTCTGGCTCTGAACCAATCAGGGCCTGAGTCTTTGTTACATATATTCTGGGAAGTTGGCATTTTGCTTTGGGGACTCGCTCATGAGAAGGACCTTTTGATTCCCTGGATGGGACTCTGATTAGCTGTCTGTTAAGAACCCCCTGACTACTCAGATGTTGGTGTTCTACTGGTCATATGTAGGTGGTTATATTATTCTATTTAGACTATTGAATCCCTGTCTATTGGATTCTGTCTTAGACTATTTACCTGTACTTATCAGACTGTTAATTAAAGTAAGATTGCTAACCCTTTTAAAGCTGTCTTTCCTTTAGAAAAGCAGATCAAAGAACTGATGCTAGCAGCCCACCCTGTGGCTAATGTGGCTGCTAATACACCACTCTGGATTTCATTTTTCCCACTTATACAAGGAAGGGGCTGGACTAGATGGTCTCAAAGCACAGTCTTCTCCGACTCTTCATCTATGATCTCAATTATACTATGGTCTAACCCAGGAGTATTAAGTTTAAATAGAAATGGATCCCTGTAGACAACTTCCTGACTCAGAAAACCACAACTGAACATTATGTACATTTTATTGTATTTTTATTTTAAAAAATATTTCCCAATTACATTTTAATTTAGTTTGGCTTATTGTCCACATGAGTTTGACACCTATATTTTATGTATATGTATATACGTATATGTATATATATATATATATATATATATATACATGCATACATATTATATATACATATTGTATATACATGAATATAAGTTATATAAAACAAAATATGGAATAAAAATCTGTTTTACAAAAAAAGATAGAACTTTAACAAATGTGTAGAGAAATGAGATTGACTTTAATTACTGGGAAAATGCTAAACTATATATTTATACATACAGATATATACACACATATACAAATATACACATATACATTCACATACACACATACATACATACATACATACATACACACATACATATTCTTTTCCCCTCCCCCCTACCACTCCCTTCTCTTCACCCTCCCCAAAGAATGGAAACTCTTTGAGGGGAGGAGATATTTCATTTTTGTCTTTTATCTCCAGTGTCTAGCACTGCACTGGCACATACTAGATATTTAATAAATGCTTGTTAATTCAACTGCAGATTCCATTTTCTTCTCTTTTAATTTTTAATTATTCTTTGGGGGGTGAAATCAGGCCATATTTATTCTACATCAGTCCTAAGATACCTCTCTCATTACCTATCATCTATCTAGTATCCCTAAGTGGCTCAAGATCAATCCTATCAGTTCAGGGGTGGGGACACTGCAGCCTTGAGGTCATATGTGGCCTTCTAGGGCCTTGAGTGTGGCATTTTGACTGGGTCCAAATTTTATAGAACAAATTCTTTTATTAAGGGGATTTATTTTGTGAATTTGGATTCAGTCGAAGGGTCACACCTGAGTACCTAGAGGCCCATATGTGGCCTTAAGGCCACAGGTTCCCCACCCTTGTATCAGTTCTTTCAGTGCCAGAAATTGTAGTTCAACTCAGTCAATTTACTGGAATTTATCAAGTACTGCTAACTGCTTTCTTTCTTGTCTTGGGTATCTACTCTCTAATAGAAATTTTTGCTCTATCTGAATTTGAATTCTGTATTCTACTACTTACATATTATTTGAACTTGATAAGTCACTTAGACTTTCAGTTTCTTCATCTATAAAATGAAGAACTTTGCCTAGATATATTTTTCCTTCCTAGTTTTAAATTCTCTGATTATTTTGACCAGTTCTTAACTCCATTTCTATGGACATCTAGAGGTATTCTTAGGGGAAATCTAGTCTAACCCCATAATTTTATAGATGGGACCCAAATAAAGATAAGAGATTAATGTCTATGAGGCTGAGAAGTTGCTCTTAGGAGATTAAACTTGATGAAATTAAGATGTTAATCCCAAATTTACACAGATAGTAAATTTCAGGGTCAGAATTCAAACTCAGATCCTCTCATCAAAATACTGACATAGTCAAATAGTTTCCTGAAGGAACACAGCATTTCAAGGAATTCAGAAGAGGACCATGAATTAGCTTGAAAATGTCCCTGCCATTTCATAACATACTCCTCTATGTCACTTGAATTTTTGCGTCAGAATTTTCAACATTGTAGTTGAATCATTCTGCCCTTCCCCTTCCCTCTCCCCCCCCTTCTTAAGACATTACTCATTGGTTGCATATCTAATGAAGACATGGGGGAGGGAAGGGATATCCTTCCACTCAACAGTTAATTCTAGTGTCTTTAGCTGCTGAGTTTATTAATACACAGACCTGTCCAGTTTTACTTATTACTGATTCTCATTCCTGGAACTATTGCTCTATTTTCAACACACAGGCTGTTCACCTTTAGTTGCTATGGAGATGCTCCATAGCCTTACTGTAAAACAGTGACCAGAAATTTTTTCTTATAAATCTAAGATTTCTTAGCAACCAAACCAACCCACCAGATCTTTGCTTTCCTCTCATCCACCTACTGCAGCAAATGACAATGTGCTCTCTCTCTCCTCTACTAGAAAAAAAACTCCTTGAGTGAAGAAATGATGTCTTATTTATCTTTGTGATCGTTATAATTTCTGTTTATATATTTATTTTAAGGATTTAATAAGATAAGGATAAAGATTTAATTTATATATGGCTTTACAATTTACATAACATTTTCAGATTCATTATTAGTTGATCCTCCTGACAATTCTGCAAAGTAGGTCGTGGGAACATTATAGCCCTATTTTACTGATGAGAAAACTGTCTTTCTGAAAGATTAAGTGATTTTATCCAGGGTCACACAGATAATAAGTGACCGAGCCAGAACTCCGGTCTAATTCCTTGTCCTTCCATTATTTTATGCTATGGGAATATTATCATCCCCATTTTACCAATAAAGAAAGTAAGGCTCACAGAAGTTAAATGCCTTGTTTAGATTACACAACTCTTTTGTATTATAGGGGAGACTAGATCCCAGATTTTGTGACTTCCTACTCAATCGTTCTTTCTGCAACACCATGCAATATAGGTAGCATGACATAAGCAAAGGCCTGGAAGTGAGAACGTATATTTTGTCTGTTTAACTTGATTGGGGTAGAAGGTTTGTAAGGAGGAGGAATATATTGAGCAAATATGATTAAAATAACTCTGAACCATCAGATATTATAAACTTTTCCTCATGTGATGCAAATATTTCTTTAATTGGGTGAGTTGAAACAACAAGGAACATGCAGAAAATTCTGTGGCCTCAGAGAAACTTAAATAGGAATATAGCTACCATTAGAACAAATAAATATTTTTAAAATAAATAACTATTTTGAACTTAAGGGAAATAATTAAATAGCCAGAACTAATTATTCCTACCATTTGTCTATGTAGCATGAGGTTTGATAGCTTCTCCTACAGGATTGTTGACCTTAAAACCTCAGGACCTCAGTTTCCTCAGTTTCCAAGTTCTTCAGAAATTTGGGCTACGTTTTACTTTTTCTTCCTACTTCTAAATCTTTGATTACTCATTACTTTGGATTATTTCAACTTTATCCCACTTTTCGTTTTAAAGTTTCTATAGATTTTTTTGTTAAATCTCTCAAAATGATCCTCATGATTAAATATTTTGATGCATCTGTGACAACATCAATCTGTGCCTTCCCTTCACTGGTACAGATACGAACTCAATCCATGCCTTCTAATTCCATGCTATTCTTGTCCACAACAATCTCCAAGTGCTCAATAGAGGATTATTCATTATTCTGAGGACTTCCTCTGCCTTTTGGGATGTTTGAGGGATACCAGTCAGCAATCTGACTGGTCATCTGTTATACCTCGGTATTTTTTTTACTAGTGGTCCATGACAACTACATGTCCTTATATTATATGTCCTTGTTTATCATATTCTTCTTTTTAATTCTTCATTGATAATGACAACTCATAAGTGAAAACATCCCTCTAATCTTTAAAATCTAAATATGTTTTCATTTTCTTGGGTTCAGGTAAGTGTAGACTTGTCTTCAGTAAGGGAAAGGTGCAGTTGAAGAAAGTTGAAGAAAGGAGAGTATGGCATACTAAAAAAGGTCCATATTTACCAACTCTATTCTTCTAGCTATGCTATATTGCAAAAAGGACCTCTAAAGAGTTAAAGGTGAGGGTTGTTCATTGAGTAATGTAGAAGCTTATAGCTAGTGACAGGCTGCTGCAAAACATTACTACTGAAGAATTAGATAACTTAAAGCATTATCAGAGTGATATCTGGTGCAATCATCATCATTATCATCATTATAATTGGCATTTATATAGCACCTACTTTGTGACTGGGACTGTTAGATACTTTACAGATATCTCAAATGATCCTCACAACAGACCTAGGTGGTAGATGCTATTATCAATCCCATTTTTCCATTGAGGAAACTGAGGCAGACAGAGGTTAAGTGACTTATCCAATGTCATACAACTATTAAGTGTCTGAGTGAAGATTTGAATATGGGTCTTTCTGACTCCAGGCCAAGTGCTCTATACAGTGTACCATCTAAGTGCCACAGTATGAAAAGATGTCACTGACATAATGAGACTGAGTGGTAATTGTTGAATAGCCCATATACTTGATATCATGCCAAATTAAATAGGAAAGGATCAAAGAATATTTGTGGACGGTTTCCTGGTTATAGATTAGAGTCCATGTAGACTTGGATCAGTTTCAATTGGTTCCACTGGAGAAATTATTCTTGCATTCATAGAAGATTGAAGAAGAAATAGTTTGTACATTCAGCCTTACTCCAAACTAAGACCTACTGTAAAGTCTCACTGTGATGTGAAGGTGACCTTGTATTCTTGAGGGTGATATTAACAGAACATAAGCTCTGGCAAGTCCTACTAAGGTAGAAGAAGACTGGCATAAACCCAGGGATAGATTTGTTTTTTCTAAAAGACCCTGTGTGATCTTTATTGATTTAGAGGAAAATCTCCTCTCTATGAGCTGCTTTGATAATTGGTCCCCTAACATTTTTTAAATGGTGCAATATCCAGCACACATTTCTTCAGGGCTACTCCTACTCCTCATGTCTTCATCTTAAGTTCCAAAGAAATTTCCTTGTATGATATCATGTGTAGTGGTTGCATTATCATTGATGAAGAGAAAAGACTATAAATGTTAGGAAATCTGTTCCATTTTATGCATAATTGTAGTTTCATCTACAGATCCATCTGGGATGAGCTGGCTTAGCTGGATCTCATGTTTAGCCCTCTGCTGGCTGGTTTTTCACTCTATCAATGAGTCAATTAATAAACACTGTGCTAAGCATTAAGGGTGTAAAGAAAGGCAAAATGCAACTTTTACTCTCAAGCACCTTATGGAGTATTAGGGGGAGGCAACATGCAGACAGTTATGTATAAACAAGCTATATGTAGGATAAATGTGAATGGCCAACCAAAGGAAGGTGCCAGTATTTAGGGAGATCAAGAGAGGCTCTTGGGATGGTTAGGTGGCACAGTAGATAGAGTATCAGAGTCAGGAGGACCTGAGTTCAAATTCAGCCTCAGGCACATGACATTTACTAGTTGTATGACCCTGGGCAAGTCACTTAACCCTGATTGTCCTGAAAAAAAAGAAAGAAAGAAGGGCTTCTTATAAAAGGAGGGATTTATTTGATACTTGAATGAAGTCAGAGAAGCTAGGAGGCAAGGATGAAGAGGGAAAATATTCTATGTGTGGAGAAAAAATGCTGTGAAGTTGGGGAATGGAGTGTAGTTGCTTAGCAAATGTTTGTGTGCTTGACTTGTCCATTTTGCATTCATTAAACTTCTCTAGAAAATGGTGGTAGAATCAATATTTTTTTAAACTTTTGTTCATTTTCTATTTTCCTACACCTATTTGACTTGTTCAAATAGGTTATATTGGAGCTGCAGAAATTATACTCAATATCTTTCTCTTTTATGCTAATATGGAATTTATTTTAACTTCTACTGTAGTCATTCATTCATTCCTTTATTCAACAAATATTTATCAAGTGACTGTGGGAAAGGCACTGTGCTAGGCACTGGGGATACAAAGATTAAAACCAAGTAGTTCCGACCCTCCATAATATTAACTTCTCTCAGAAATTATCCCCAATTCACCCAGTAAATTTCTTCTACATATGTAGTTGCCTGCATGTTTTCTCCCCCATTAGAATGTGACTTCCTTGAGAAAAGGGGCTTTTTGTCTTTCTTCATACCTCTAACCCTTAGCATAGTGTCTGACACATAGGCATCATTCGATTGATTTAATATTAAAGAGAAATGACCTGAAAAATAGCTAATATTGATATTGTTTAAGTTTTGCTAAGTGCTCTGTCTATATTATCACATTTGATTTGATCCTTATAACAGCCATATGAGGTAGGTACTAGTATTGGACTCAAAACCCACAGTGTCCATCTACTATAAAATCAACTGTCCCCTTATACATCCATAAGTTGACATCTATTTTTTTTTTTTTGTTAGGGGAGATTATTAACGCTTGGAGGAATCAACCAAGGCCTTATAGAGGAGGTGACTCTTGAGCTGAGTTTTGGTCCTCCATTAGTGTATCAGTAAGCGCCCTGACATACACAAGGGGGCTGGCTATCATAGGTTCTTTGATCTGCTTTTCTAAAAGAAAGGCAACTTTTGAGGGGTTAACAATCACTTTAATGAAGCAACATATATCATTTCTTTAATCAAGTACATATATCATGCACCTAGTTCAGGGGAGTCAGTACCCTGAAGTTCAAAGAAAATGCAGAGAAATCAAAGATCAACAGACCTGGCTCCCTCTGTCTGACCATAATCAATGCATATATCACAAATCAACAGGCAGGTCCAACTGTTTGACCATAGTTACCAAAGAGGGAAGCACCAACATCTGGATTTTCAAAGCCGAGGGGCTCCTTAGCAGCTTCCTAGAGTCTCTCATCTGGAACACAAACATCTTTTCAAAAGTTAAGCCCCAAAGTAAAATCTCACTCTGAGAGTACTTATATACTTTTCAGAGCCATGGGGCATGACCCTCTGAGCCAGTGCCTCAATAGAAAAAACAAAAGGTACTAGGAACCCTCCTACAAAACAACTCCCCTAATCAAGCTTCCCTCAATGGGAAGGTCCATCATTGTGTGGGGAAGATCTTATTTAATCACATTATTCAATCAGAGGCACTTTTAGTAAAATAAAAACAGCAAAAGATTCTACTTTGCTTGGCCTTACAATTGCCCAACAGGTTTACTACTTTTAGACCTTTCTGGACCTCTCCATCATGCCTTCCCTCCTCAGGAAACTCATCACTGGGAAATCTCATTATGCTGTTAGACTGAATCTGTCTGCTGCTCACATCTCGTCAATGCCCTCTGCTCCTCTGATTAGACCCTTTGACTGAAAGGCAGAGCCATGGACTCCAGGGTCTCTAAAAGGGAACTTCAGCATGGTTTTTCTCCACATTTCCCATCAGTTACCCTGCTTTTAGACTCCTTTAGAACTCTTTATTATTCCCAAGTGCTGGATACCTTCCTTTTACCCTTCCTCTAGATTATTTTTTTTAGCTTCCTTTTGTACCTTATCTTTTCCCATTAGATTGTATGCTTCTTTAGGGCAGGGACTGTCTTTTTTCAATTTATATTTATATCCTTAACTTTTAACACAATGCCTGACACATAGTTAAGGGCTTAATAAATGTTTGTTGACTTATTGGAAGAGGTGGGACAGGAAATATATTACACATGAGTATCATCTGTATAGAGATGATAATTAAAGCCATTAAATCTCATGAGATATCCAAGTGAGGGAGTATAGTAAAGGGACAGAAATCCCAGGACAGAGACTTGAGAACATCCTCACAATAACTGAGAGCTTGATGATGATTGAGCAAACAAAAATGTAGGAAAAACAGACAAGTAGGAGGAGAAATGATGAAAGTGTCACAAGAGCCAGGGAAGGAGATCATGTCCAATGTTACTGCTACAGAAAGGTCAGGTGGTAAGAAGATTGAATAAAGAGGCAGCTGGAGGCCACAGTCATGAGAATGCTAAACCTGGAGTCAGGAAGAACTGAATTCAAATATGGTCTAAAACATAATTGAAATGTGTAGCCATAGGCAAGTCATTTAATTAAGTCATTTGTCTGCCTCAGTATCCTCATTTGTCTCAGTAGATGTTATTATTGGCCACTAGATTTGGCAATAAATAGATCACTGATAACTTTGGGGAGAACCATTTCATCCAAGTGGAGGGGTTGAGAAATGAGTGAGAAGAAAGGATATAGATAGCTATTATGAATCTTCTAATTTCATTACAATTTCTGTTTATGATTATAGTATGAAAGTCATTGTAGGTTAATTTCATTTCATTTGGCTGTTTACTTGTTTGCTTTCGTGACATGATATGTTGAGTAGTTACGTTAAATTTGTATTTTTAGACAATCTAAGAATTATATAATTCTTGGTACATATTTATGATGTCTCTGCTCTTGCTTTAGAAGGCTTAAGTCCACTCTTTTCTCCATTTCATGGATTGCTGTGGCTAACAACAAAAACAAATATTAACTGGATTCCACCTTTTTTTGGCAGGTGATAAGCCTTTCCATATTTAACTAGACTAGTTTTCACACAATAGAATCCCATTGTCATATGGGGACCACACTCAAGCCCCTTCATCTTGATAGGATCTAAGTTTAAGAAAAGTGAGTTTGTTAATAAATACTGTCCACTTGTTATCTTGCCCTCCACTGGCATAACCTTCAGGATTGATATACTATGTTTGTCTAACACTTTAAGGTTGCAAACAGTTTCATCTATACTTAGATCTCTCAGTTCTGTGTATCAGATAGTAAGTTATTTATCCCAAAGAGGTTGTGGAGAAACTCAGAGAAATTGGTGACCTTGAGCAAAGCTCTTAACAAGTGTCTAAAGGAGGATTCAAATACAGCTTGAGAAAAGGTTATAATTTCTTAGCATCTGGGTTTTGATGAAATATACTAGATTTTTTTATTCTTTCTTTTTTCTTCCTTCTCTCCTGTCTTCTCTCTCTCCTTTTTTTCCCTCCTTCTATGCTCTCCCCGTTTCTACTCTTCTTCCCTCTTTCCTCCTCTTTTTTCCCCTAGTCTTCCTCTACTTTCTAACCTCTTTCTCATGCCTTTTTGCTCCCCTTCTTCCTCACACTTCCACATTCTTTTTGGTTATACCTCTTTTTGGTAATATGGTGTAATAGTAATTTAAATGGGAAGATCTTTCCCATTCATTAATAGGCCCATGTGACTTGCTTAAATCACATAGAAGCTTAAGTCACATGGAGTCATAAGGGAGGAGCTGCTGAATTGGTGGAACAGGAAGGGTGGAACAGAACTTAGAGGAAGTGAGTGAAAGCAGTTAGGGTAGAGAGAGGACACAGGCAAGCAGACAGCTAGGCTCAGGAGTGTTTGTTTGGGGGAAGGTCCAGGGGGGAGGGGGAACATTGCAAATCGCTTTGTCCCCTGCAGTCATAATGTGTATTGATTTCTTCTCTACTATGATGGATTTGGCTTTATGGTTTGGGGATTTGGTTTTCTGGTGTCTGAATAAATTTTTCTTCTGCCTTCTATATGGAGAGTATGTTATACTTTGCAACTGAGAACTATGCTGGCCAATTCATAGTCTCCTCCAGTGCTGTGAATATTGCCTTGGCAATACATATGGCAATGGTAGATGTGATATTGAGAGATAAGGGACATCCAAATAAGCATCCTAGGGCTACTTTTTCCCTTGACAATGCCAGATATTCTCACAATTGTTATATTTTGAGTGTGATATTGCAGAGGATTTCACAAAAGCAATGCTTTTACAAGCTTTGAAGAAACATCATCAGTGTTTAAAGTTTGTTTTCAAACTCTAGCATTTTTTCCCCATCATTTGCCTTTTATTTCTACAAAGTCTTTATTACATTTTATTTTGAATGCCATCAGTTATTAGACTCCATTATGGGGGTAGTGAATTGTGTGTGATGTCAAGCAGAAAGGAATTAGAATTATGAGATGGCTGGGACACTGAAAAAGGTGGAACATTAAGGTAATGATCTGGTTAATTGATGTTGCACTAGAAGAGAACTTATAGAGAAAACAGCATGGTCTATCATTTTGATGGCAGCCATATGAAAATTCAAAGAAAAGGAGAGTTTCTTTAGGCAAACCAGGGGTCTGAAGTGATCAGGTGCAATTCCAATGCACCGCCATCATTGAATGAATCAGACAGAAAATTCAGCAATTCATAAGTGAATTCATTTAACTCACTTAATTTAGTGAGCTCCTACTATGAAGTGAATGATGATCCATATCATTTATTAATCACTCATCTGTTTTCAAATTCCATGTCTGACGCATACTGGCTATGTGCTTTGGACCAGCAGTTCTAATTTGTTTTTGTTCCAGGACCCCTTTACACATTAAAATTGATTATGGACCCTAAAGAGCTTTTATTTACGGGGGTTATGTCCATCTATATTTACTATGTTAGAAATTAAAATTGATGAATTTCGAAAATGTCTATTAATTCATTAAAAATTAAAGTAACAAACCCATTACATGTTAACATAAGTAACTCTTTAAAATTAAAAATAAAATTTCAAAACAAAAGAGACAGAAAAATAAATAGTTTTGCTTTATGTATTTTGGAAAGCCTCTTTAATGTCTACCTTAATAAAAGATAGCTAGATTCTCATATCTATCTCTGCATTTAATGTCATACAGCTTTGTATTTGGAAAATGGAGTATTTTTTTCTCTTTTCCTTTTTAAAAAATATATAATTAATTTATTTTTCAATTTTCCATATTCGCTTCCACAAGAATTTGAGTTCCAAATTTTCTCCCCATCTCTCCCCACCCCCTCACCCAGGAGAGCATGCACTCCCATTCACTCCTTCCTCCAGTCTATCCTCCCTTCCACCATCCCCCTTTCTTCAATCCCCTTCTCCTTTATTTTCCTGTAGGGCAAAATAGATCTCTATACATCATTGCCTGTATATTTTATTTCCAAGTTGCATGCAAAACAATTTTTAACCTTAATTTTTAAAGCTTTGAGTTCCATATTCTCCCACTTCCGCCCTCCCCACCTGCCCTCATTGAGAAAGCATGCAAGCAATTCAATATAGGTCATACATGTGTAGCCATGCAAAACACATCCATAGTAATTATGTTGCAAATGACTCACATTTCCCTCTGTCCTGTCCTGCCCTCCATTTATTCCATTCTTTCCCTTGACCTGTCCTGCCACAGTAGTGTTTGCTTCTGATCATCCTTTTTTCCAATTTGCTGTCCCTTCTATTATCTTCCCTCTCCTATCCCCTTCCCCCCTGACTTCCTGTAAGGTTAAATAGATTTCCATACCCAATTGAGTGTGTATTATTCCCTCCTTAAGCCAAATCCAATGCGAGTGAGGGTCACTTATTCCTTTTCATCTCTCCCTTCTTCCCCTCCATTGTAAAAGCTCATTCTTGCCTCTTTTACTTGTAGTACATTCCATTCAATAATCAATTTCATTTTTTAGGTATTCTCCCTTCATAGTCAGCTCACCCTGTGCCCTCTGTCTATGTTTGTGAATATATATATATATATATATATATATATATACATAATATATATATGTATGCATGTATATATATGTGTGTATGTATATATACACACACACATACACACATACACCCAGGTACATATACATACATGAAAATATGTGTACACATATATAATACACACACACACATATATACCCATATGCATATATATGTATATATACACATATATATATATTCTCTCTAGCTATGATAATGCTGAAAAAGGTCTTATGAGTTACAAATATCTTTCCATGTAAGAATGTAAACAGTTCAACCTTAATGGGTTTCTTATGGCTTCTCTTTCCTGTTTACCTTTTCATGTTTCTCTTCATTTTGAAAGTCAAATTTTTGATTCAGCTCTTCTTTTCAACAAGAATGCTTGGAAATCCTCTATTTGATTGAAATTTCATTTTTTTCCCCTTAAGTATTATATTCAGTTTTGCTGGTTAGGTGATTCTTGGTTTTAGTCCTAGCTCCTTTGACTTCTGGAATATCATATTCCAAGCCCTTTGATCCCTTAGCATAGAAGCTACTAAATCCTGTATTATACTTATTGTGTTTCCACAATACTTGACTTATTTCTTTCTGGCTGCTTGTAATATTTTCTCCTTGACCTGGGAACTCTGGAACTTGGCTACAATATTCCTAGGAGTTTTCCTTTTGGTGTCTCAGGAGGTGATGAGTGAGTTCTTTCCATTTCTATTTTACCCTCTGGTTCTAGAATATCAGGGTAGTTTTCCTTGATAATTTCTTGGAAGATGATGTGTAGGCTCTTTTTTGATCATGTTTTTCAGGTAGATCAATAATTTTTAATTTATCTCTCCTGGATCTATTTTCCAGATCAGTTGTTTTTCCAATGAGATATTTCACATTGTCTTCTATTTTTTCATTCCTTTGGGTTTGTTTTATAATTTCTTGATTTCTCATAAAGTAATTAGCTTCTATCTGCTCCATTCTAATTTTTAAAGAACGATTTTCTTCAGTGAGCTTTTGAACCTCCTTTTTTTTCCATTTGGCCAATTTTTCTTTTTAAGGCATTCTTCTCCTCATTGACTTTTTGGACCCGTTTTGCCACTTGGGTTAATCTGTTTTTAAAGGTGTTATTGTCTTTAGTATTTTTGGGGTCTCCTTTAGCAATCTTTTGACTCGTTTTTCATGATTTTCTTACATCACTCTTATTTCTCTTCCCAATTTTTCCTCTACCTCTCTTATTTGATTTTCAGAATCCTTTTTAAGCTCTTCCATGGCCTGAAGCCAATTCACATATTTTTTGAGGCTTTGGATATAGGAGCATTGATCATGATGTCTTCTTCTAGTTGTGTGCGTTGGTCTTCCTCTGGTTATATGCTTTGATCTTCCTCATCCAAAAGGATGGAAGAAAATAACTTTTCTCCAAGAAAGTAACCTTCCACAGTCTTATTTTTTCCCCTTTTGGGCATTTTCCCAGCCAAGTACTTGGCTTTTGATTCCTTCACTACCCCAGGTTTCAGAGGTTTTGTGCAGCTGTTCTCTGAGATACCCCAAGGGACCTGTAAGTTTTCAGTTCCTCCAAAGTGGCATAGTCAAGAGAGAGGTGTTTACTCCTCTCCTGACTTGCACTCTGGTCTGTGAGCAACCACAAGCACACTTTACTGCCTTGGAACTGCAAGTAGGACTCCCTCTCTACAGCTACCCTCAGCTCCACCACGTCAGCACTCTTCCTCACCCCAGGGAGCTACCACTCAGTACTAAGACCTAGATCAGGTGCCTGATTCCCCGAGAGTCTGTAGGCCAAGAGTTACAGAAATGTCTACTGCTGTGGCAGTGGCTGTAACCACCCTGGGGCTGGGGTTAGGTCTGGGGCCGAATTCCACTCCCCTCTCTCCCAGTTGAAAGAGTTTTCTCACTGACCTTTGAACCTGTCTTTGGTGTTTTGGGGTTTAGAAATCTGGAAACCATAGCAGCTACCTGTGATTCAGCACCATGAAGCCTGCTCCAGTCCTATCGGTGCCACATGCCCATGCTGGGCTGTGCTCCACTCTGAGCCTGGTGCGATAGATCCTTCCTGTAGGCCTTTCAGATGGTCTTGGGCTGGAAATCTGTTTCATGGTGTCATTTTGTGGCTTCTGATGCTCTAGAATTTGTTCAGTCATTTTTATAGGTATTTTAAGGGCTTTTGGGGGAGAACTTGAGCAGATCTCTGTTTCTACCCCACCATCTTGGCTCCATCCCTCAAAAGTAGTATTTTTAATAGACAAATAGAATCTTAGTATTATTATGAAAATAATTTTAACCTTGTAACCTCCTTGAAAGAGTCTCATGGAGTCTTAGGAGTCCTCAGACCTTCCTTTGAGAACCACTGATCTAGGTAATTCTCTAAAACAGTAAGTTTTCAATGAAAGCATGTAAGAGGTACTTGCAGAGGTAAATCCTGATCTGATACTTCCATATGACAGTGAAATCACTGGTCTAGATCATTTTCTAATTAAGAACACTTCTTCCCCCATGAACAATGCAGTATTTGCTTTTAAGGAGACTACATTCTACATTACATTACATTATACTACATTCAGAATGAAGATAAGAATAGTGTGGGTCCAAAGGTGCATTTGAAGTAATCCTGGTCCTCAAAGTAATTGTGTGTGTTTGTCCTTTGTTTTTGAAGAAGACCATGACTTTCGAGTAATGATGACATGACTTGCATTTGACTTTGACTTTAGTGAAGGAGGGCTGTGCAAAGTTAACAGCTTCACTTTCCCTTCAGAGCCTTCTGAATCCAGTGACCTGATATTCATCAGGATGACTAGAGATGGTCCAGGATGCAATGGGAGACCCTGGTCCTTTCAGGCTAAGGCCTTTTCAGTTACCCAACTAGAGTGAAATAATGTCCACTCAGTGAATAAAACTCTTTTAGAAGTAGTCAAGGGATGGTCCCTTTAATTGGAAAAACAAAAAAGTCAAGCTGGGAGGGCAAGGTCCTCAGGGTTGCTGTTCAAAAGAGAAACAGTTATATTTTTCAAAGGGCATCCTCTGTCATATATTGTATAAAGTTGCTTGTTTCATTTTGGATACTAGATATCTATTATATTAGTATAAGCAATATAAGGAATTTTAATTGGGAAGGCTCTAGGTGGTTATTTGGTCTAGCTCTATTCAGCTGATTACATCTCCAACAAATATTTTCTGGTGACTGGGATCTCACTTCCTAATGAGGCAGACAATGCTGCTTTTGGACAACATTTTTTCTTAAGAAATATTTTCTTATGTGGGCCCAGCATAATTGATACTTGCATTTATTCAGCTAGCCATCCAATAATTTTCAGGTCTTTTCCACATACTGCTCTATTCAGTTGCTACGCAAATTTTTTTTTAACATAAATGTCGGACTTTATATTCATCCCTAATAAATTTCATTTTGTTAGATTCAGTCTACTATTCTAGTTTGTGAAGTCATGTTTCAATCTTAACTCTTTCTTTCATGGTACTAAATGTCCCTCCCAACTGCATTCCATCTGAAAATTGTATAAATGTATTATCCCTGTCTTAGTACAAAACATTCATAAAACCACCTTATTTGAGTTAGGCTTGAGAAGTTTCATGAAGTGACATTGGAGGAAAGAGGGGAAGGATTTATGTTGCCAGAAAAGTAGCTAGCAACTGTTAGCCTCTTTTTCTTTACTTGCTCATCTTTAAGATTGTGTGAGGGATAATGGGAGCTTTGGGAATTGGTCAGCACTTTATTCTGGGAATTAGTTCCATCTGCTGCTGTGTGTCAGCACATTCCACAGACCACCAACAGCTCCATTTTAGCTAAGTATCAATGGATATTTCCATTTAACAAAATACTCTTCAGAAAAGTTGATTATGTGATCATTTGAATTAGCTAGCATTGGATACATCAATTGAAAATCCAGTAATAAATACTGATTCCCAATTTCATGGAAGTAGTTTCACCTGCCATTAACTAAAATGGAGAAGAAAACAACAAGCAGGGTATATTAAATGGTGGACTCCTCTGGGACAGATCTGAGGGGAAAAAAGGAAGCTTTTGGACGTCTTGAACATTTGCAGAGTTCTGGGACTTTGACAATTGTTTCTTTCTCCCTCTATAGCAGGATCTTTTTCTTTTGGTCAAAAGGCAAAAGGGAATAACTGTTATGGAAAGTCAATGTCAAAGGTTCGTGGGCTATGAGATGAGGCATGATAGCTAGTAGAAAGAACACTGGATTTAGAATCAGAAGGTTTAGAACCCTTGTTCTGCTACTAAATCTATATAGACTTTAGCAAATCACTTCATCTCTCTGGGTTTCAACTTCCTCACCTGTAAAAAAGGGTAAGCTTAAATTTTTGGAATTATCAGGAGGTTGTTGTTTTTCTTTATCTAGCTCTAAAGGCAGAAGCCTGTAAGTTCAGATCCAAATTATTTTGCCCAGTATGTTGCCATTCAGAAACTGGTCCTTAGGGTCTGAATTTGGGTTACTGAGAAGCCTACAGGATAATGGATGAAGCATTTTGTTCCAGGGTCCTATAGACCCAACTAGCACCAACTTAATGCTGGTAGGTCAAAGACCAAATTGAAACTCTAATTTGTCATTATGGTTATGTGATAAATAGCTCCTTCTTTTTAATACACATGATAGGTAACTGCTACTAAGACAGTTCTTTTTTTTTTTTTTTTTTTTTACAATTTAACACAAGTTTGCATTTTAATCTTATCATAATGTGATGATAATATCCTGGAGCCAAGCTCTAAACTTAGTCCCTAAGGAAGATTTTCAAGGTGTTTTTTGCCGCTGAAGAGTGGTCTGTGATCCCACAGCCTGTGAAGTTGGGAAACCTCAATGTGGTGATCAGAAGGAAGCACAGTAGTCACTTCTACAACATGCTTCCACACAGGGGCCAATCATTTGCATGTTAGTATGAATAGGGCAATACAGAAAGCATTAACATACTAAAATGAGGCTACTTGAGAGGCTAGCTGGAAGGCACCAGGAGGTAGGCACAGAAGAAAGCACTTTCTGCCAGGTGGCCAGATCAGTTGTCCTCTCCACCACCAAGGAGTAACAGAGCTCTCTTATAATCTCCAGATGTGTCATCCTTAATCATGGAGTAAAGAGAAGTTGCAAAGTTCTTTCCAAATTCTTTTCTGATGTTGAATAGGTCTTTTTCACTCCTGGAAACTATGACTCTTATGAGAGTGTGTTCATCAGTGCCAGCACCCTTCATGGCATAGTAGAGTGTCTCAGCAAGGTAGGCGGGTACACTTCGGACAGACTTTACAATAGCAAGGAGCAGCTGTTCCAGGTGACCCGATATCTCACAATCAATGGTTTCTTCAATCTGAAATCCTGATATGGTCATGTATTTGTCAAACACCCTTCTTAAGTGAGACACTTTGCATGTTCCCAGAATGATGATGAACTTTTCTTCATCTGTCTCCTATTTCAGTTCCCCAGCTTGGAACAGGTCTTTAGCATCCTGTTCCACTGGGTTTTCATTAAGTCCATAATCAGAGTCTCGGTTAGCCTGCAGAAGAACCACCAGCATCCTCTGGTAATATGCAGAAGTATCCCCAATGAGATCATCCTTCAGACTGGAGCCATACTCTTCTTCATAAGCCTGCTTTATGCCCTCTAATTCTTATGGGGTTCTGGATGCCAGAATCTCGGTCAACACTTTTTCATTTGTCCCAGCTCCCTTCAGAGCATGCTTCAGTTCATAGATGTCATAGAGCCTGGCCGGCTTCATCAGAGCCACAATGAGTTTCTCAAATTTCCCTGTCAGCTCTGATTTCAAGTCATCCAGAAGATCCTGGTCAAATAAAGTTTTAAATGCCACTGCAATCTCTTGGCACTGGGCCTTGCTTCGGGCTGTGAGGAGAGTTAGGATGCTTTCCTCATCAGTATCAAGTCCCTTCATTGCTTTCCGAAGGGTTTCAGCATCAGCCTGGTCATCAAAGCCAGCAAAAGCAGTCACTGTGCCCCTGGTGGCCATGTTGGTTTCGAGGTGTAGGGAAAAGGTGAACAGGACCCTTAGTGTCTGGTTCTCAGAAGTGCCCAGGAGCTGGCAGGGGCAAGCGCTGTTCTGGGCTGCACTGAGCTATTCTGGGCTGCGCTGAGCTGTTCTGGACTGCTCTGGACTGGCAGCGAGGCCAGGATGCAGCAGCAGCAGCAGGAGGAGGAGGGAGAGGGGAGAGACGTGGCTCAGCAGAGGCAGACCCAGACCTCACTCTACTAAGACAGTTCTACCACAAAACAGAAATTATAGAGGAAAAACCTTGCTTTTAATATGGTTAAGCACAGTCAGTGTTCAAATGGCTATGAAACACCTAATCTGAAATGTCCAAAAGCTAACTGATAATATGATATAGTCTTAACAGAAAGTCTAGTTCTGAATATTGTTGACCTGAAAACTTTGTTAAGAAAAGGCAACAGGCTAAATGCATACATTATATGATTTAATTAATTAATTAATCAATTCCCTATTAAAGACAACGGTAACATAATGCATTATGGAGCCAGAAATGTTCTGGCTATCCAGTGCAGAAATCTTCTGGCTTATATACATTTTGCTGTGAGAAAGGAACTCTCCTAGTTGGACAAATCATAAATTTAGTAAGACAAGACAATTACCTTGCGATTCCAGCTGGGTAAACATATAGTCTCGGTGACGTACAATAAGAAAATCCCACAAGGATTCCTGTTCTAAACAGGTACTCGAAATAGCTGACACAGGAAAGGGTAAACAAAGTTCAATAGAAATTATGACCTAAGATGTCTATATTTTCTTTACCATTAATATGCCATAACATAGTATATGTCTATAGATAATAAGATACAAAGGAAAGCCTCATTATTCAAGATATAGTGTCTTAGGTTAAAGGTCTCCTTAAGGAGTGTAGAGTCAGCCTTGGCTGGCTTTTGCTGACATAGGAAGAGGCATTATCTGAGTTTGCTTCAGAGAGAACAAGAGATTTTTCCAAAATTTTATATTAAACATTATCAATATATAGATCTGGGAATCATCTGCATAACAATAATGTTTGAACCCATTAGAACTGATGAGTTGGTGAAATTAGATCTTAAGATAAAGCCTTCAGGGTCAGGTCATATGCTTAGTGGAAGTGGTATGGACAAAGATCTGGCAGATAAAACTGAGAAGGAGCAGGAAAAAATAGCAAGAGAATAAGGTGAGAACAATGTCACAAAACTAGAGAAAGGAACATTAGGCCAAATTTTTTGTGAATAATAATAGATAGCTTTAAAGAGAGTCTACAGTGTTTCAGGCTTGATCCAATCTGCACAATGTTATCCACAGTCAGAATCTCATTCTCTATCATGGATCTGTCTCATTGAAATCTGTGGTGAACATCTTCTATGATGTGACAAACACCTACCCTCCTTTCTCCTGACTCCTCTCTCAACCCCCTTGGAGTTGAGAATACCACATGACCTTGTTTTAGAGTATGTCTGAGTCAAGAACTGGTATACAAAAATGTCATTAAATGATGCTGATGATATTTAGATGCTTGGTAGGTACATTTTGATCTTTTCTCTATGGACTCATTTCCCCCTTAAGTCAGTCAATCAGTAAATATTATGCATGTACTATATGTCAGACACTGTGCTATATTCCAGGGATATGAATTTTTAAAAAGCAGTCTCCTCCTCCCCCTCCACTCTTGCCCTCAAGAAACTTACATTCTAAAAGGGAAAGATGATATACAAAGTGAAGTGGAAAAGGGGGTGTTGCTAGAGTGTATCATTTGGGAACATGATCTTTGTGAAGTTAAAGCCAAACATAGCAGCTGATGGAAAATGAAATTTAGCAGAAAGTTCTGAGCACTCTATAAAGGAAGGTTTTGGGTGAAGTTTATTCCTATATCTTCCAGAGAGGGGGAGGCAGATGAAGGTATTAAGAAGGTATTGATCATCAAAGACGAATCAGTCTCCATGATAATGAGATTTTATTATTTACTTATTATTTATTGACATGGTCAGCAATATTTTGTTACAAGGTTCAAGTTCAGGAAGAATATGTGAACCTCTAGTTTAAGTACAGTAACTTTAAACTGACCTACAATCAAAGTTCTGCTGAGATATTTAACAAAAAGATCTCTGGGGGTAATTCACTAGACATGCTTTCAAATTTAATCTGTATTATAAACATTTCTCCATCAGTTTCTTAAGTTGAGACAGCCATTAAAACAGTAATTCCACCCTGATTTATTGCATATGCTGATATTTGAGGTATAAATGTTCACACTGAATATTTAACAATCAACTCTTGTGAGTCAGTGAGTTGGAGCTAGCTTCCACATACCGCTGTTCACTAATATTATTTGATAGCCCAACATTTCCCATGCCACACCAGATGTTTATGTAAGGTCATTTTTTTCCTGTATTAATGTTACTCTTTCAAAAATATTTGTGAAAAAGATCTGTTCCCTCAATAAAGTGCAAACTCTTTGAGGGAAAGGACTTTCTCACTTGTGTCTTTGTACCCATAGCACCTGATATAGAACCTTGCACACTGTAAAGGTGATTGAAATAAATTGATTTTTTTTTACTGTAAAGTACAGGATGTGATTGAGGAAGGGCAGTTGAATTTGGCTCAAATATTGGGTATTGTAAAGGTTAAAGAGATGAAAAGGGATAAAGAGGTAGATTAGAAATACTTTCCAGAGGTCTTTCAATGCAAGACTGACCATGAAGGGAAGTATTTGGAAAGAAGAATGAGGAATTCAGCTAATGCTGAGTCACTTCTCATTGGAGACCCTCAAGCAAAGGCTGCTAATGACCTGTCAGGGATGTGGAAGAAAGGTAGAAAGTCCAAGGATTATTGGACTCAATGGCTTTTAAGGCCCCTTCCAACTCTGAGAATCCCTCTCTGTGTCTGAATTTGTATGGCAGGTAATGAACAAACTATTGAAGAGTTTGTTTTTGAAAGTAGGTGTAACAGCAAGAACCCCAACATACACAGCAGGGACTGCTGTGATTCTTAGGTTCTTAGATCTGCTTTTCTAAAAGGAAAGCAGCTTTTGAGGGGTCAACAATCCCTTTAATCAAGCAGATATATCATTCACTTAGTTTCAGGGGAAAAACTTAGAGCACCGTGGTCTGGCCAAATAAGCACTTTCAATGAGTGAGGCCCAAAGTAAAGCCTTACCTCAGAGTATTTATACATTTTTCAGAGCCAGAGGGCATCACAACCTTTGAGAACCTGTGCATTAGAAATTTAGAAAAGGTGTGGGCCTTCCCTAATCAAGCTTCCCTTAATGGGTGGGCCCATCAATGGGTGGGGAAGATCTTTAACTCTAATTAACATTACAATAGGTTAAACACAACTTCTACCCTGTGATTTATTCCATTTGCTTAGCAAATCCCCTTTTTACAGAGAATTATGCCAATAGACATGAACGTCATCTAGTCTGAATTATCCTGAATGCTGCATAAGTAGAATTGGAATTCTGTTAAGTTTTACTATCCTTACAGCAAAATATTAGCATCCAACATGCCTCCTAAGTTGCTATAAAATTAGGTCAACTTTTCCTTTTTCATTCTTCTTTCAGATGCACCTGATGCATCATGGCACCACAGCTTATCAACCCTTTTTCAGTACAAATACTTTGGAGAACCTTATTAATCAGCAGATAACCAGGTCAGATAGGTTCAATATAGAATTTCAAATTCTGGGGGAATTTCATCTCTCTCAGCAAATGTTTTCATTATGTAAAAGACTAGAAGAAGGCAATATTGTGATCATTTTAATTAGGTCTGATGTGAAAATGTGGCTTATGAGCTATCATAATCATCCTGTTGGGAAACAAAGTCCAGCATGATATGGGTTGTCTATATGGACTAATCAATCAACAAGAATTCATTAAGTGCCTATGATGTGCCCTGTATTTCAAGTTTTCTTATCGAGTGAAAAATAACCCCCAAATCAAAATGTTCCTCTCTCACCAGAAAAAAAAAAAAAAAAAAGATTCCATTAGATAGATGTTAAGGCTTGGCCCAGGCAAAATGGTTTAGTAATAATATAATTGTTACAATTGAAGGAGGACTTCAGAGCTATTTTAGACCTTTGTTCTTAGCCTTTTTTGTATTATACCTTTTAGTAATCTAGGGAAGCCACTGAACCCCTTCTCAGAATAGTTTTTAAATTATTATAATAAAATAAACAGAAATACAAAGGAAATAAATTATATCAAAATGCTACAATTTTTAAAAAAATGTTCATGGATCTGATTTAGACCAACCTTTTTTAATGTAGTAAGAAACTGAGGATGAAAGATGAAATAGCTTTCTTAATGTTCTAGAGCTAGGAAATGGACAATCTATGACTAGAGATCAGACTTTCTGACTCCAAGTTCTGTGCTAAACCAAGATGTCCATCTTTATTAGACATCATCTAATCCAAACCCATGTTAGACTCAAAACCTCCCTTCAAAATATTTCCTAAGTCAGGAAAGCATTGAAGGTTTGTCCTCTACCCCAATGACCCATTGCCCTCATACTAGGGTTATGACTGAACAGGAAGCCCTAACTATGCCTTTCCTTTAGTCTGTCTATGTCAGTCTATCTTCTTTTTCACTGATCAAAACTTACTGTCCTGTGTCCCAGTTCATCAAAACCTGAACAGGTGATTAATTTAAACTCAATATTAAGGCTTAGTCTGATGGTCTTTGTTCTGCACCCTTGCCAATATTAAGGCTTTCAAAATAGAATGAAAGATAACATTTATGTAATATTGTCAAGTTTGCAAAGAACATTAAGTACTTTGCCTGATTTTAATCTCACAGTGACTGTAAAGTTTATTGGTAATCTGGAATTTGCATATGGAGTCAATGATGACATCCTAGCTAAGTATGAATAATATAAGGTAATAAATTCATGACACCACTTACTAAACCATGGAAAGGATGTTATTTGAGTTGATGGAAGAAATGTTAACTCTAAGGAAATCATGGATCTTTTGAAGGACTCAATTCTTGTTGAAATTTAAGTCAATCAACCATGACTGTATTTCTTTCTTAGCCATGTTCCTGTGTAACCTCACCTGACAGTCTTCTTATAGTTAAAATATCCTTAAAGGCAGGTATCATAATATATTTGTGTAGTGCCCTCTTTGAATGGTAGCATAAGGCCTTGATCATAATTGTTGGTTGATAATCATTGAATATTGTTATTGTTGTGTTGTGTTTGTCCTTCATTCTTGAAGAGGATCATGACATCAGGGTATGATGACATGACTTGCTGTTACCTTTGATTTGAGTGTGGGGTGGGTGCTATACAAGGTCACCAGTGTCACTTTCTTCTCCAGAGGTATCTGGGTCCAGCGGCCTTGATACTCATCAGGACAGGACAACGAGAGATGGCCCAGAATGCAATGGGAAACCCTAACCCTTTTAGGTTAAGGTCTTTTCAGGTTCTCACTTTGAGTGAGGTGATGTCCATTCATTGAATGGACCTCCTTAAGAAGTGAGTCAAGGGATGGCCCCTTTAATGAAAAAAAAATCAAACTGGGAGAAGAGATGGTTGCTGGCTAAGAGAAACAGTTACTATTTACTATCTACATTCACTCTGTTCTAAAAGGCAAGAACCTATTGTTGTCCAATCTATCAGCTCCAGAGTGAATTGGGTTTAGAGAGTGGTTTTTGAGACAGAAATCTAAAGAGCAAACCCCAAGTTAATGAGATTGCTTTCAGTCAGCAAAATGTACCTTCTTTTGTGCAGAACACCCTCAGGTGAAGAGAGGTCCAGGGAGGAGAAGGAGAGGGAAAAGGAGAGGAAGAGAGAAAGGGGAGACTATTCACAGTTTGTGTTTGTCCCGTGTTCTCAAAGAGGACCATAACATCAGGGAATGATGACATGACTTACAGCTGGATGAATCAGCAAATGAATGAATGAATGAAAGTGTATATCAATACCTCTACAAGTTAGAGTGTAAAACTTCCATAGGACTATCAATACAGGTAACTATGCCACTGTCCATGGGTTAGGCATAAGTCTATAATATGTGGAGAGTGAGCTTGGGCCAAAGATAAAGTTTAACTAGGATTCTCTAAGATATGCTCTCTAAATTTCAATGTCACTAAATAAAAGTATCACAGGATAGTAGGGCAATTCAATGTGCTTCATTAGAATGCTCGTATAGAACAATGAATTGATCAATTAATATACATTTATTAAGTGCTTATTATGGGCAAGATATTGTTCTAGATTCTGGGGATACAAAATAGAAATGAAATAATCTCTGTCCTTACACTCTATCAAGGAAGACAATATATACATGAATAATTTAATGCAAAATAAATACAAGTAATTTGGAGGGGAAGGCACAAGTTATTTAAAGACATGTAATATGGTCAGACCTGGACTTCAGAAAAATCTTTTTTGTAGAGCCATTCCTCAATAGATGAATGTTCAAAGGCTATGAACAAGAAGTTTTCAAAGAAAGAAATACAAGCTACAACCCTATAAAAATGATTCAAACAACTAATAAATTAAAGAAATGCAAATTAAAGCAACTTTGAAGTTCCACTTCATACCCATCAGATTGACAAAGATGACCAAAGAGGACGACAAATGTTGGAAGGACTATGGCAAAATCGCACACTCATGTACTCTTAGCAGAGATGTAAATTGTTCTGGAAAACAATTTGAAACTCAAAATGTTTTTAAGTGGTGCATGCCTTTTGACCTGGAGATAGCACTAGCAGGCTTTTATTTACACACAGATAAAAAGAGAAAAAGGTCTATACAAATACACACGTTATATATGATATGTACATATTTGCTACATATATAAACATATATGTGTGTATATATTTATGTGTAACATTGTATGTATAATAAATAATAGATAATCTCATAAACTAAGGAGGTCATCAGGACAGAAAATGTAGGGGGAAAAGAAGAAAACTCAGAAAGACTCTTGGATATACCCAGGAGTGTGCTAGAACCAGCTAAAACCATCTCAGGAAAACCAGTCATTAAATTTTCAGTGTGAGGTTTTACATTTCAGAATTTGGCAAATACTACAAATCAGGATTTGATTTAATTTTTTGTTGAAGGTCTAGACTTAAGAAAGTGATGGCAAATATGTTAACAGTACACATTGAACTTAAAAGTAAGTCATATGTACAATTTTTTTTTTCAGAAAAGCTGTTTGTTAAACACCAGCAGATCCTTGAATATAGCTATGGTTAGTGAGAGAGATTTGATTCTGATTCAGGAGAAAAGAAGGAGAACCATGAGAGAGAGTGCCATGGAAACCCAGAGAGCAAAGAGTATCCAGGATTAGAGGTTTCTAAATGAGATCACATATTCAGTGAAATTTTGAAGTGGATTAAGTGCAAAGAAAAAAAGTGGAAAGGGCAAAATGAAGGGAATGGATGAAGGAAGAGGAAGGGAGAGACAGAAAGGAAGAGGCAAATTTATAGTATGTCAACCTGACAATTGTAGGTGAGGTGAGAGAGACAATCAGTCACTATTTTGAGGAGGTAATAGGTCATAGAGGACATGGTGTATGAGCTTTCAAAGTATTATTATCTAGTAGTGACTTCTTTTCAGTAAATAACCTACTGTCCATTGTTCACTTTTTTCAATTGCTCTAATCTTTAAATAGTCTAAGATCCATTGTGAATGGGATAAAGAGGCCAGCTCACCAAGACTGAGAATGAGCATACCACTAGAATAAAGGAAGATATTTAGTAGTAGGAGAAATGTTTTTACTTAGAAAATAAGCAAATATTTTTTTTAAAGTAAATACTTCAGTCCAGGATTTCATTCATCATCATTTCTGCATTTCTACTATTCATTCTTGTCAGAGATGCTGATTGTTTTTGAAAGCAGAAAATCTTTAATCATGGTCCAACACATCCACAAATAATTTGCCATTTCTCCCCATGTGGCTTTTTCTCCATTATGATATCTATAAAAACCTGTCAACAACTCATTCTATAATTCCTGATCCTGTAATTGGATATTCATATATTCATATGTACACCATTTCAAAGATAGTTGTAGTCAGTATTATGTAGATATCCTAGTTCTGTTGTAAATTTTATAGAATTCTTTCCATATCCCTATGTAATCTTCATCTTTTCAATCTTTCATTTTAGATCTTTAGACCTGTGTGTCTTTTCTAAAGTCAATTCCACCTTTCATGGGCCCAGTACCTCTCTGGGTAGTCATTAAGTCTATTTTACTTCTTTTAAGTAATTGGATATCTTGGGTGTTTTTTGTTTGTTTGTTTTTTTGCTTTTTTTCCTTGTCTTTGATTTCATTAATTAACTTTAGTTTTCATTTATTCCCTTTGGATCTTGCAGGAAAAATCCAAAATATGCAAATGTTCCTAAATGCTATTATTATTCGCCCTGAGGAAGCCACCATTTGTATTTAGAACGTCTTAATATCCTGCTGATTTTACCCTTATAGAGTTCTGGAATCCTAGCATCAAAGTGAGAAGATACCTCAGTGTCTGTTCCATGTAGAAAGAGTAGCAGATTTGAAGCTAAAAGAAGAAATCAAGTCCTGCTTCTATATGGTCAATTTACTTGAGAAAACTGAGCATCAGAGATGTTAAATGTCAGAATAGGGAGCATAGACTAGGTCCAGTTCAGTTCTAAATATCTGATGGTATATTCTCTGCAAAGTGAATTTACTCCCCTAAGAAATAGCCATTCCAGTGTTGGGCAGTTCTAAGTATTATGATGTACTTGCTTTTGTTGAGCTGAAAGCTAATACCATTTAAGGGGAACCAATTCATTCTAATTCCTTTATTTATTCACACAAAACATATTTACTAAATACTTTTTGGGTATAACAATCCTTCGGAGAAATAGAAAGCTTCAGTAAGACAAGACTTTATGCCCTCATGTAGTTTATGGTTTATTTCATTATAATAGTTTCTCTCTCTCTCTCTCTCTCTCTCTCTCTCTCTCTCTCTCTCTCTCACCTCTTTCTTTGTCTCTCTGTATGTCTCTTTTTTCTCTCTCTCTCTTCCTTCTCCTCTCTCCTAAATATGATGTTTTCCAACGTTCTGTTTTCTTGTGACTGTAGAGGGGATTTTCTTGAAGGGTAAAGGAAAACAAGAGGACAAGGCAAAATCTCTTCTTATAAGAGTGTGGATCTAAGGGTTTGTTGTTACTGAGTAGCTCACCCATGCTTATGTTCTTTTTCTTTATTCTTCAAAATGTGTCATCTCATGTTATATTGTCACAAAGTCATTGAACAACAATGATATTGTTTTAGTGCTATTTACAGCTATGTTCCTTAAGACCCCTTTAATCCTTCTCTCCTATCTTGGACTTGCCCATATCAAAGGTCAGGTTATCTGATAGATGCTTTCTTCTACATATCATAGAATTAGGATTATATATTAGACAGATTATAGATACAGATTATATAGTTATTCCCCCAAACAGGTGAAATAAAAGCTAAATAAAGTGTCTTAGATATGTTAGACTAGGGCAGGATGAATTTACCACTATTGCTGATGGCATATAAATAGGAGCTGTCTGTGGTCCTGGTTCTTACAAAGGTAGAACTGATAGAAAGGAGGGTTTGACACAGGCATAGACCTTATAATAAAACAGTTTTCAGAATTATAGCTGGGATCACATTGTGGAGTTACAGTCCTTGAAACAATCAAGGTACATATGCTAAACCCCAGCAAGAAAATCCTTCTCCACTTTGGTTGTGTATTTTTCCTTTTTTCTCTCTCTTGGTGACCTCATCAACTTCCATGGGTTCAATCATATGTTCAGCCTTGCAGAAAAATGTTGGAGAGCCTTCAAGAAGATTCTTATTTTGCTATTGGAATCAAACAATGGCTTCATTGCCTTGGAATATTCCTTGACAAATGGACTTTTGTTATCATCCTCATTGTTCAATGCATTTTGCTTGTGATCACTCAATTCAGTGGAGTCTTGTTATTATATAGAAAGGAAGGAGATCTTAACATGGGTATCTATGATCCTTTACCTCATAGAGTAATAACAAGTCTATCTGTTTCTACTGAGGAACAAATTATGAAAAAGAGTAACCTCTATTTTGATGACTCCCAGATCTATACAACTATCCCTTAACTCTATCAAGAGTTCTAGTTCTAGGATCATTAATTGCTTGTTGGACTTCTCCAACTGAATATCTAATAGGCGAATAAAATAAAATATGGCCAAAACATAACTCATTCTCTTGCCCTCTAAACTTCTCTACTTCTTTTCAGGGCACTAGTATTATTCTAGTTATTCAGATTTGCAACCTTGGAATCATTTTCAACTGATGTCTCTTTCTTTACTTCTTCTGCATATGTGATTAGTTGGTAGGTATTATTAAGCCAGCTTTCACAACATCTTCTTAATCTATCCCTCTTTTTCTAGTTTAATAGTGCTCATTTCATCTTTTTCAATTATTATATATGTATTTATCTGCATACATATTGCATATCCCCAATAAGATGTTAATTCCATGAGGGCATAAATTATATAGACCCTTTTGGCTTTATGCAAATTTGCCTTATTCAAATTTGACTCCCCTCTCCAGCTCAGGTAAACAGTGGCAAGGGTCCTCTGCTTCAGGAACTGAAACCCCTCAGGTTTTCTGGGTAGCAGAGGCCCAGAGGGAGTGAGGAGGGGGAAATCTGCATGATTGTCTACTTAGTTAAGCAAGAAGTTTTGCATTTGTATTTGTAGCCCTGGAACATAATAGAGTGCCTTGCATATAACGTTTCAATAAATTCTTTTTTAGCAAGTATATGAGTTTTTGTTAGACTTCCCTTCTTGAAGAAACTCACTTAACATGATATCTGATGGATAACCATATCTCAAGGTCTTGAATATGGATGTCCTGCTCTTGTTGATTCTTGGGCCCTGGCTTCAGGGAGATGTATCTGGTGCATAATTTCCCCTGGAGAATGGAATTATCTTGTGGTGGGTCCATTGATTGTATTTCTCTTTATAGGCCCAGAAGAAATCAGACTTATCTTGATCCAAGATTTCTGGAGTAAGAGGCCAGTAGAAAGAACTGACTCATCATCATCTAGGCTCTTTTTAAGTCTCACAGTCCTTAGGTGAGATATATATACACAGACACATACATACATACACATATATACACACGTACATATATATATACATACATATATACACATATGCGTATGTATTGAGAGGCACATATGTATGTATATGCATGTATATATGTGTGTACATGTATATATGTACATACACAAACATACCTATGTATTCATGTATGTGTGTGTGTACACACATGTACATACACATACATAGAATGAAAATGTGTAGAAACAGAACTAGAAATAATTCTTTCACATATCTCTGGTTAATTAATGTGACCTAAGGAGGTCACGTTTTTCCACTAGGATTCCTTATTATGGCACAGGATTGACCTTGGGTACTCAGAACCTATTTCAGCAGAGTATAAGTTAATACACCCAAAGCTAGAAAATTTGGATCAAGTATGGACCAAGGTAATAAATTATATATAAGCTCATTCCTTGGATCAGCCTGATTAAGCATATAGAGAACCATCACCAAAAAAGTTTGCCTTTACAACATAGATAGTTTTTTGCTACAGTGACCTCTCTTCTTTCTTTTTCTGGTCATCAATGGTCAGATCTTAGATGCTGGGTTTTTACCTTTCTTATACATCTCCAACTCTTCTTTGAACTTTATTTATCAGGGATTTATTTATCTCCTTTATTTCACAGTGGACTTCAAGCAACTAGAATAATACTTCAGTGACTCACTATATTTTGAATTTGATTCATAATTCTAGAATAAGTGATCTCTACTCACTCCCTCCCCTTCTTCACCTTCCCATTCACTCCTTAACTACATGTAATCTAGCTTCAAACCATGCCAGTTTACAAAAACTGCTCTCCAGAAGGTCTTACAATCACATCCTAATGGTCACATTTTCTCCTTTCTTGACCTCTGTCCAACATTTGACAAAATTAATCACAACTTAAACTCTCATATCCCTTGATTTCTATGGTGATTTATTATACTATGCCTCTTCCTACAACCCTATTACTTCTTTGGCTTCCTTTCTTTGTCCTTTATCCTCTTACCAATCACTAAAGGCAAGTTTCTATTTTCTGTCCTCTTAGCACTTCTAGGCTTTCCCTATACTTTTCCCCATAGTAATCTTCATTCCAAAGGATTCAACTATCACATCTCTTTAGTTGACTTCCAAGTTTTAATAAGCTGGCTTTTAGTTTCTCTCCTAAGTACCAGACACATAATTCCAAGCATGTGCTAAAAATGTCTTATTTTTCAGTCATGTCTTTGTGAACCCATTTGAGGTTTTCTTGGCAATGATACTGGAGCAGTTGCTCATTTCCTTCTCCAGCGCATTTTACAGATGAGAAAACTGAGGCAAACAGGGTAAAGTGAGTTACCTAGGGTCACACAGCTAGTAAGTTTCTGAAGATGCATCTTCCTGACTCCAGACCTTGCATTCTATCCACTGTGTCACTTAGGTGCCCCTAATCAATTGGAACAATAATAACAGGATAGGGGAAATGACACCTTATTTTATTTATTTGGTCTATAACAACAGAATTCATAATTTCTGAGTTGAGAAGTTACCTTAGAGTTTATCTGCTCCATGCCTCTTATATTACTGATAAAGAACTGTGGCCAAGAGATATAAAGAGACTCAACCAGGGACACCCAGCTAGTAAATTTATAAAACAAGAATTAAATCCATTTTCCTGACTTTAAGTGTAACTCTCTATCCACTATACTTTGCTACTTCTGATTATCTAGAATGAGATTGATGAATAATGTAGGGAGTCATCATTTGCCTTTCTGACCAAGAATCTGAGGTAGGAGGCAAATTAGAGGCTATCAGGTTCAACTTCTTCATTTTATATTGAAAGAGCTGAGGCCTAAAACTAAGAGATTCTCCCAGCTCACTACTTCACACCTTTACTTTGTCCCATTTCCCACTCTTGTATCAAGCACTAATAAAACAGAGATAGGACCTCTCTAGTCTCTATTTCTTTTGCTGCATGTGTTTTACTCATCTCATCACTCCCTCCCTGTTTTAAAGTGCATTCTGTTCATTATTGCTTCCTTTCTTTCATTTCCAGAAGTCTTCATTTTTCATTTTAATGCATTATTCTTGCCCTAATGCATTTCCTCCTGAGAAATGCACTTGTTCATATTACTCTGAATAGGAACCATGGAATTGGATTACACAGTAAGAGTGCATTCAGATCTTCAATTATTAATAGCAAGCATCCAGGCAATTAACAAGTCAAGGTACATTTGCTGAGAAGTGGATGATGGTAATATTTTTATTCAATGATCTGAACAACAATTTCTACATTTCATCTAAATGTCCACAAGTGGAGAACATTACTTTCCCAGTGGTATATCATCTTGATCCATCTTTACACTCATTGACGCTTGGCAAGTTATTTTGAGATCCAAGAGCTCTCTGATGGTATTTTATTGGATTTCACTCACTCATATTCCAGGCAGTGTTAATAGCATTGTACATGAGAAAGCTTAATAGAAGAACAATATTGGTGAGATGAGTTGGCAAACATTTGCTCTCCCTACCAATGTGAGTGACTGAAGTTTGTTCTGTAAATGCATTGTATCTTTTTGGAGTGCATTGATTTTTCTTTCTAACAACCCAGAAAAATCAATGAGTTATTTTTTAATCTCTGTGCATAGTAGATCCAAAACTAAATGGTCTATTTTCTGTCTTTACTGCCTCATAATCAATGAAGACAAATGAAATGAAATTTTATGGTGGGGCCAGACTGACCTTGTTAATGTTGGGTACTCATAATCAGAGCTGTAACTAAGGCAAGGCAATCAAGGGTTTGCTTCTGGGAAGCAAAATTTAGAAGGCAATAGCAGCAGTTTTAATGCTTAAATAGGCAGAACCAACAACTAGTTAAAATAAGAAACTACCACATAGCAAACTTCTTCCCTTATACCCTAGTGGACATCCTAAGTGTCCCCTTACCACCCATCTCCGCATTGTGACTGTCACAGCAGTGGCCTCCTCATAGTCTGGGCTCTCTGTCATCCTACTATAAGGGATGCTGATGTATCTTCCCCCTTTGCCCCTATGGCTTTGTGTTCTGTGTTTTAAAGTGACTCTTCTGTATATAACAATTCTTAAAATTAAATTCAATATGATATGCACTTGGTAATCAAACAACATGCATTTATGAGTTACCCAACAAGTGTCAAGCATTATATTAATTCTGGGGACACAAACACAAAAGTGAAAGTCCCTCACTCAGGGAACTTACATTCTAATAAAGGAGACAACATGTACAAATAAAGGTAAATATAATATAATTATAGAGTAGTAGGTGCTAGCAGCTGTGGGGACCAGAAAAGATTGTCATGCAGAAGGTAGTGACTGAGCTGACTCTTAATTAAGTGTTATTAAGCACCTCCTCTATGAAAAGCTTTGTGCTGAGCCCCAGGAAAAAGATAAGAATAAATTTAAAATATAGGAGGGGGATATAATGGGCATGTAAATAACAATGATGCAACACCACCCAGTCACATTAATAATAATAATTTACATTCCTGTATTGCTTTTAAGATCACAAAATGACATCTTCACAGAGACCTTGTGAGTGTAGGAATTATTCCCATTTTACAGGTGTTCAAACTGAGACTTTGAGAGATGAAGTGACATTTGTCACTTAAGTCATTCTCTTGATTACCTTACCAGTATTTCATTACCCATTCCTCTATGAGAGCAGCAGCAGCTCTTTTGCACCAATGAAACTATTTGCTGCCTGCCCAGCTGCTGAAAACAAAAAGTGTCTTGTGTGGGGAAATTATTAAAACCCAAAGGACTGTTTTCAGAAGGCCATCAGACTTAAGCTTTGGCTATTCAAAACACAGGGCAATGACGAGTCATATTTCTTTTATGCTTTAAAGTTTCCAAAGCACTTGCTTCACAACAGTCCAAGAGACAGAAATAAAAATATCTTTTCACTGTTTTAGAAAGGAAGAAACTGACAAGTTCCTTGTCCATTTTCACTCAGCTAGTAAATGTCTGAGGTAGGACTGGAGCTCGTCTCCTAGTTCCAAGGCCTGTACCTTTATCACTTATCCCAATTATGGTCAAAGACTCAGATTTAGAACTGGAAGGGACCAAGTGCAACAAGGTGATTGGGATCCAAATCCTCTAGGAACATCACTGATTTCAAATAAAAAAACTGACAATATTAAGTTTCATATTTTTCTGAGCACCAAATAATACCCCTGGATTAAGGTTAGTCAAACAAAGAAAAATTTACTGCTATCTTAATCGTGACCATCCTTTATAATTTTCCCTAACCTATGGCTTCTGGAAATATATCTAACAGCTGTGTTTTTCAGCATGTAATGTGATGAGATATCACTTTGAACTTTACTGAGAACATCCACAAGGACCTGCAGGCTTCCTTGAGTACCCCATGCTCACACCATTGACGGATAGCCACATGGCAATACTTTAAAGATTTGTGACTTTTTCACCATAGGCCCCCCTCTTGGTCCACAATCATGATAATTGCTATATGACTCAAAAGGTGGTGTCAATGATTTGCTATGGTCCTCAATTCCTCTGTCTGTGGCTAACTTGGTGCTGAACTTCTCAGAAAGTTACTTAGTCCTCAGAGTCTATCACCACCTTCCAGTGCCTGCGTTCTAAAATAAACTTGGCACATCATGCTCAGTACCTTTCTGGGTACGATCATGATTGTACCATAAACTCTCTGTTTGGTCAAAATTTTGCTCAGAATTTTTGAGATAGACTTGGACCAAGTATTAAATTATAGATAAACGTAAAAGGAACTTTATAAACATTATCTATAATCATGATAATTATAAGATGTGATGCGAAAGAAAGGTAGAGTATCATAGTAGAGAACTGACTTCAGAGTCAGAAAGACTTGGATTCAAGTCCCATCTTTGACACATATTAATTGTGTGATGCCAGAGAATTGATGCAACCTCTTTGTGCTCTGGGCAACTTTAATGCCATGACTTAATAAAATGGTGTCTACCTCCATGGGCAGAGAGAGTATCATATAGCAATGATGTAATAGGTTCAGGTCCAATCTATGATATGAAAAGAAAAAAGGGTGGTCTAGATAAAGTACTCCCTTAGAAATCCAAGGGATCACTTTTAGCTTGGGAATAAGGCTTCCTGGAGGACAAAACACTTTAGACTTAGGAAAAGTCTCAGAAGAGATAGATAAATAGTTAGATAGATAGGTAGATAGATAGATAGATAGACAGACAGACAGACAGACAGACAGACAGACAGACAGACAGACAGACAGATAGATAGATAGATAGATAGATAGATAGATAGATAGATAGATAGATAGATAGATCAACAGACAGACAGACAGGCAGATAGATAGATGGTTCTTTGTTGTCCTTCATTCTCAAAGAGGACCAAAATGACATCACCATTTGTGATGTTTCAGTGTGTATGACTGTGGCTGATCAGACCAATATGAGCTCAGAATGCTCTACTACAGCTTGGGCACAGATAGTCTGTGTGAACATTTGGGGTGGCTACTCCAAATCTGTGCATCCTATGTTTCCTTTGTGCTGTTTCAATTTTGCTTAGCTCATAAAGCACAGCACCCTTTCCAGTGTTGGCACGCCACGCTGAGTGATCCTGTGCCAGTGTCTCCCATGTCACACAATCCAATCCAAAGTTCTTGAGACAGATCTTGAGAGTATCCTTGTTCTTCTGACCACCATGTGATCACCTGCCCCATATGAGTTCTCCATAAAATAGTCTTTTTGGAAAGCATACATTTTGCATTTGAACAACATGGCCAGCCCATCAGAATTGCACTCTGAAATATAGTTTGAATGCTTGGTGGTTCAGTTCAGGCAAGGACCTCAGCGTCAGGTACTTTATCCTGCTAGGTGATCTTCAGAATCTTCCTAAGACAGTTTAAATGGAAGCAAGGGATTCAGTTTCCTGGCGTGGCACTGGTAGAGTGTCCATGTTTCACAGGCATACAACAATGAGGTCAGAACAATGGCTCTGTAGACCTGCAGTTTAGTAGTCAGTCTAATACTTCTTCTCTCCCAAACTTTTCTTCAGAGCCTCCCAAACACTGAACTGGCTGTGGCAATGTGTATGTCAACCTCATTGTCAGTGTGTATGTCCCTGGAATGTATACTACCAAGGTAAGTGAACTTATCCACAGCATTCAAAACTCCATTTGTTGTAACCAATGATTCCACGTATGGATGGTGTGGTGGTGGCTGATGGAACACCTGTGTTTTCTTGGTGTTGATTATTAGGCCAAAATTAGCACAGGCAGCAGAGAAGTGATCCATACTTTGTTTCATCTCAGCTTCAGAGGCTACATTGAGTGCACAATCATCTGCAAACAGAAAACCATGCAGCAACATTCCCTCCACTTTGGTCTTGGCTTGTAGATGGATGGATGGACTGAGAGACATAGATATGCATATGAATACACACACACACACATATATACATACACATTTGCACAAAAAGCACAATAATGTTTGCAAAGTGTTTTATACAAAGAGACTGAGGATGAGGGAGTTTAAGTGATTTGTCTTGAGTCACAGAGAAGTGTCTAAGGTAGGAACTAAAGTCACATGTTCCTGATTTCCAAGGTCAGCACTCTATTCACTATGTTGTGCTGCTTCTCATAATACCATAATATACATATCTATATCTAAATATGTACATATGCACTTTGGAATCAACTTCGTGATATGGGAGACACCAGAACAGGAATGCCCAGCATGGCATGCTCACATCAAAGGAGATATTGTGCTCTATGAGTGAAGCAGGAATGTAGTAACTCAAAAGAACTGTGAGATATGCAAATTTAGATACATCTCCACTCCCAAAGTTCATGTGGACTATTTGTTCCCAATCTGTGGTACAACTTTCCAAGCTCATATTGGGCTGATCAGCCACAGTTGGACACACGGAAACTATACTCCAACATAGTGATGTCATTTCATTCTTCTTTGAGAACAAAAGATAGCAACCAACCAATTCACATATATACATACACTATAGATATCCATAGATAACACCATCATTCATCTATTTCTATGTGTGTATACATATACATATGTATTTCATATAAACAGACACAGATAGAGTAATGTATGGGGCATTCAGGGAGGACTCACACCTCTGGTGTGAGGGCTTATTGAGTTCTTTTCAAGGTTGCTTATCTGCATTTTGTCTCTACCTTCACCTAACTCTTACCTGTGGCTCCAAGAAGCTGTAACATGCACAACAGTCACACTCTGGTAAAACCATCTTGACAGATGAGCTAAACCTAAATGAGGGTAACTGACAGGCCTCAAACACTTTGATGAGTTAGAGAAATATCTACTGGAAGCACAGGAGGACTTCCACTGGCAGAATGGGTAGATGAGAACAATTTATTCTAAGGGCCATGAAGATGGCTGACACAGACACTATGGAGTGCTTAGAACATGGTCAGACATCAAAGACACCAAGGTCATCCACTGTATCCTAGGACATTTCCAGTCATCTTGACTTTTGTCTTGCCGCTGGACTTGAATGACTCTGGAAGAGAGAGTGAGGCTGATGATTTTGTACAACTCTGCCTCCCTGAAGTCCAATTCATGTGCAAGTCAAGATATTGCCCTGCGATGTCACTGGTCCTCTTCCAAAACAAAGGAAGAACTACACATATGTTCAAATATGTTCATATTTGTACTTGCATTCCCTTTACATACCTTGAACATTATGTCCCTTTTTAGAGTGTAAATTCCTTGAGAATAGGAATTGACTCCTATCAGGAATTTGCATTCCCAACACAGTGGTTGGCACATGGCAGGCATTTAATAAGATGTTTGTTGACTGATCTGTTACAATAATTTGTGGCTAACTGCTTTGTTACATGTAGCCACACCTCTATTGCCCCAAGCTAAATATATCTTATAGGATCAACATTCTAGATTGAGAGTTGGAAGTGATCTCTGCAGTCATCTACTTCAACCATCTTATTTTACTAAAGAAGCAACTGATGTTGAGGGAGGTTGTGACTTGTTCAAGGTCACAGAGGTGGTAAATATCAATAAAGGAGACTAAAATACAGGCCCTCTAACTCCAAAGACATTCCTCCTCGTACCATATGTGAAACTAGGTAAACCATTTTAACTGTGTCACTTTCATTTCAAAGTATTATAAAACATGCAGAATTTTGAAACTGGGATACCAGCAGTCATGAGTTCAGTCTGTACATAAAAGGAATCCCCCTTCAAAACACAACTGACAAGTAGTCATCCATTCTCTGCTTGGAGACTTCCAGTTACCTTTTGAGGCAGTCCGTTCCACTTTTTTTTAGATTGTACTACTTGTTAGGAAACCTTGCTTTTCATCAAGCCTCGATTTACCTCTTAGCCACCACTCCTGACTGAACTCTTTAGAATGAAATTAACAAGTCTAATCTCTTCTCTGCATGACAGCCCTCCAAATATTCCAAATTTTATAGTACTGGGAGAGGGTAACATAAGTCTAGATTTTCGTTAAGGTGCCTTCCACCTCTCTCATTTTATGCATCCATGTGAGGGGATTCAATGGAATGGAGAGAGTGACTTTGTCCTACAGATGAGAGAACATCATAGGTTGCACAGCTAATAGAATGCTGGATTTGGAGTCAGGAAGATCTGAGTTCAAATCCTGATTCAGTCACTTACTAGGTTTGTGACCCTGGGTTAGTCATTTGACCTCTCTCAGCCCCATTTTTCTTATGTGTAAAATGAGGATGATAATAATATCTGCCTCAAAGAATTGTTGTGAGGATCAAACAAAACACACACACACACACACACACGCATACACGCACACACGCACACACTCATGCAGATATATATTTGCAAATCTTAAAATACTATATAAATGTTACTGTGATGCTTCTGGTGAGGATGGTCCCACCTGAGCTCAGGCAAGTTACTCAAATTCTCCACTCTGAAGTTTTTTCATCCGGTAAATGGAAATAATAATGCCTGTCCTACTTGCTTCCCTGGGGGTATTGTGAAGTTCAAATGGGATAATAGAAATCCAAAAGCTCTTTGAAAAAGTTTTCAAATCATATAGGATGCAACATTGTGCTATGAGGGTTAGCAGTAATGACCTAGTTCTATTAGCTACAGTGGTTAAGCCTCAGGAAAGAGGAATTCTTTGAGACTATACCACATTTACATTGTTAGAAAAAGATTATGGTATGGAAATATACTAGTAAAAGATAACTCACATTGAATCAGACCAGAAGCACCTTAACCTTTGGGGAGTATATCAAAAACCTTTTTCAGACACAGAAAACCATGTTTTCTCTCTCTTATCTTTAAAGCATCTCTGAAGAGGCACTGGTTTCCAGGCAGCTTGGTTTATTCATTCTTGCCTTATCACTGTGGCTGCCTACACTGAGATCAGAGCTGGAAAGAAAAAGTAAATTTCTGTTTAAGGAGGTACTATTTGGTCTAATGGAAAGTATATTGGATCACATAATTAGAGGAAAAAGTGATGGATTGGAGTCAGAGGACCTCAGTTCAAATACAAGATTAGACCTTTATTATCCACGTTCTCTGGGCAAGGGATATCACCTTTCTATGACTCCACTTCTTTCCATTTACGTAGAACAAGGGAATTGAACTAGACACCCTCTAAACTTCAGCTACTAATTAAATGTGTGACCTTGGATAAATTTTTTTCACCTTTCTTAATTTTCTTATCTTTAGAATGGCAATAGAGGTGGTAGATTCAGTGATCTCTGCAGTTCCCAACAGAAATAACATTTTTTGATTCTATTTCTCTGAGTCTGCTAGCACCTTCTGGTTGGTATGCTCTGAAAGAAGTTTATTCGGAAAGTTGCCCAAATCATTTGATAGGGTAGGGTCAATGAGGAGCCAGAGGGGGATCATAGTTTATCTTAGAGGCTTCTGAGTCCTGATTGCCTCTGTGTGGTTCTACATTTCCTGAAATATAGTGTAGTGGGGAAAAGCTCTAGATTTGGAATAAGAGCTCCTATATTCAAATACCATGTCTGTTACTTAGTATTGACTTGCTCTGTGACCTTGGGAAAACCTCCTAACTTATCTGGTCCTGGTTTCCTCATCTATGAAGTAAAAAGGTTGAAAAGGATGACCTCTAAGGTCCTTTACAACTCTAGATCTCTATGATGCATTTTATTTGTTCAGAGCTATAATTAGAAATTCCTGTGCCCTTGAAAATTTGGCTTGAGGAGTATGGTGGTGATGAGTCAGAGGACTGACAAACTATTAGTACAACTGCACTGTGAGAGTCTTTCCCTCAGAGAGTGGATCTCAAATCCCAGTAGAAGTCAAATAGTGGGAGAAGTGAACCCTTAGAGACAGATGTCAGAGACGAGATCTTGGGTCATCTCATTTAATCGCTACAACAGCGCTCCCTGTCAGGCAGATACCTCCTTTTCACGGTTGAGGGAAATTAACCTTAGAAAAGGGAAATTGACTTGCCCATAGTTACGAGTTAGTAAGTATCAAAGATGGAATTTGAAGTTATATCTTTCTTAACTTTTGCAGTGGATAATAGTGCTAGAATTGAGATCATGAGACCTGAGTTCAGATCCTTACCAGCCATGTGCCCCTGAAAAAGTCACAATCTCTCTCAGCCTCAGTTTCTTAATCTGTAAAATGAGAATAACAATAGCACTTCTCTCAGTGTTTGTAAAGATCAAGTGAGATTATAGACGGAAAGAGAGATAGATATAAAAGTATTTTGCAAGCCTTAAAGGATTATGTAAATGCTAAAAATTAATCATTGTAACAATTATCAAAATTATTTTTGCTGCTTTTAAAAATATTTTGTTTTAATTTGTTCTTTATAGATGGCTTTGTGTGAATGAGCTTGCTTTCTGAGCTTAGTTTTCATTGAAAAAAATCAAACATAAATTGATTCTCCTTTGCCTTGCTATTGATATTTTCTGTGAGTTTGTTCACAGCAATGCCATGAGGATTTTTACATAAATTTAACTTCAATCACTGATTTGGATAGGAATTTAAGAAGTTACCAACTACCTGTGTGACATATTTGCAATCCCTTTGCCTGACACCACATTTTTTACCAATGTGTAATAAGAGTTTTCTGAAATTTTCCCAGGAGGCTTTATCTGGATTTTTCTTTTACCTCTAACACACTACCTTATTTATTCCCCCACATTATACTATGAGTTCCTTGAGAATAATGATTTTTTTTTGTTTTTTTTAGTTTTTGCTTTCTATCTCCAGAACTTCACATAGTGCCTGGCGTATAGTAAGTGCTTAATAAATGCTTGTTGACTTGATTTGTTGACTTTGTGTATCTGCCATATGCTTACTAATACTGCTTAAGTTCTTAAGGGTCAGAATTATTCCATTTTTCATCTCTAAAGTTATATCTTTGTCTAGGTTGGTACCATTCATATTAAAGTGCTAAATCATAAAATAATAGCACCTCAAATATTGAAGAGACTTCCAGCCAATCAAATTAAGAGTCCAGTCAATCAATCAATCAATCAGCATCTATTAAGTGCCTTCTTTGGGCAAGGGACTTTGTTTAACACTGAAGATGGAAAAAATGACAAAAGAAAGTTAGTTCCTGCCCTCAAGGAGTTTATAATTTAATGGGGGTCATCACACACACACACACACACACACACACACACACACTCATACATATATATGTAAATATATGTGTTTAAGTATACACACATACACATATATGCATGCATACATAGCAACTATACATAGTAACATATATATGTATATCTGTGAGTGTATAATGTATATGTGTATATGTGTGTGTGTGTGTGCATTCAACTAAGGGAGTTAAGTTGTTGAGTATCAAAAATAGAGTCAATCAGCGTGGTGATAAGATTTTAGGTGATCAGCTTATCCTGGAAGTGTCATAGTGTACTGTGGAGTCAAAACCAAGTAGAGCTGCTGATAGAATATGGAGAGTTATCTGGAAAGTTCTGAAATTATAATGCATGCCTATGGGTATAGATAGATAGATTTATATCTAATTATCTGTATGTAGATGTATCTACATATCTAGATTTTTATTACAAATTTAGTATATCTCTGTGCATAAAATCACATTTATATTTTCCCTATTATAATGCAAAGTATATATGACTAAGCCATACAAATAATGAAATGTATCTTTATCAAAGAGGTAGTATACAAGGAAGTCATTGTTACAATATTCACCAGGAAATCTACTCATCTATTTTTTGTCGTTACTGGTTAAATATTCCTTTAAGTAAGAAGAGCTAAGAGAGTTTCTTTCCTTGTGCTTTAGATTTAGACTAGCTTAAAAGAAGCCAAGCGAAAATTTCTTTAAGAAAACAAGCCAAACAAGCAGAGAGACTTTCAGGAATTGAGGGGTGGATGTAGGGAGGAGTCTGGTGTCTGAGTACTCTTGAATCACTCATCAAAGGTGGGAAGCAGAAAAAATAATTTTTAAAAATGTATGTGCCTATATGTGATCATAGTGGAAGCTTTCAATCCTAAAAAAATTCAAATAATTGTGGTATAGTGAACAGTGTCAATCTTGGATTCAGGAAGGCCTAGGTTCAAATCTTCCTTTTGACATACTGGTTGAGTGAGCATGGGAAAATCACATTCTTTTAACACTACGTGTTAAAGAATGACTTCTGATAGGCATCAATCAGTATTAGAGATTTCCCAACAAAGAGCTCCGGACACTGAGAAAACCTTAAGACCAAATGCCTCCCTACTCCAAATTTTTTTTTTCACTATTATCCCAGGAAAACTTGTGAATTCTGAGATCCAAGAAAATGTCTTAGTATAGGTTTGACATCCCAAGTCCTAGAGTTTGAATATCAACAACCTCATGCATTTAAGGGTTTTCTGTGAGCATCTTGGCTCTAACAGAACCCCTAGGCTACCTTTAAGAAATTGTTATTGCCTTCTGAGATAGAATCAGAAAACTTCTAAGAGAAATAAAACTTTCTTTTTATTTGGCCTCCACAGATCCAGACCTCTCTGAATATTTTATACTTTTTAAAGACAAAGACTGATGCCTCCTCATTCCCCCAGGGTATCTGGAGCTTCCAAGAACACTCTTTAATAGTTAAGATTTAACAGAAATTTCCCATGACCACAATATGTCCCATTGGAACAAAGCACAGCTGCTGTCCCTGATGTTGGCTTACATCTCACTTTCCTACCCTCTTTGTTTCTCCAGCCTTGACCCTGAACTTGTCAAGAACAAGTACTCATCCCCATCTTGGTTTCTACTATCAGTCTTCTATGTTCAGCAGGACTACTCCAACAAGAACACACTGCCTCTATCTCATCCACCCATTTGGCCCTTGACTCAGATTTATAGACCTGCCCCACCTACAATTTGTGGTCAACTACTTACCTATTGCTTAACTCTAATCAGCTTCCTCGATCAACCTTATAATATTATTCCTGAGCATCCATTCTTTAATTTTTAAAGGAATTAAAAAAATAACACTGGAATCTAAAGATATATATGATAATAGCAAATGGAATCTATATAAGCAATGGTATTATTGGGTTCATCTCCTTTCCTCTTCCCCTCTTCCTCTCCAATGAGTCCTCATTGATATATATATATATATATATGTATATATATATATATATATATATACATATATATATATATATATACTCATTATAATAATGCTGAACACAAACCAATCATACCTAACCATCCTTTGCTATTCTCCCCCATGTCTACTAGCAAGGTCAACACTTGAGGGATTGGGGGTGTGCCTTCCTAGTATTCTGCTGACATTGAAGGGATACAAATGGAGTATCTGTCTGTCGACTGTCTCTCACCCTTGCTATGTAACCAGCCTATTTTTATGTTTCTCTGATGACATCTTTCATATTTCTTCTATTTCATTCTTCCCCATTTATAAAGTATTGCCACAATTGAAACATGATTTTCTTGCTTTCTTTTTACTTTTTTTGGCAATGTGGAAATAAGTTTTGCATAATTTCTCATGTATAATTAATTGATATAATTTTACTTGTCTTTTCAGTGGTTGGTGGAGAGAGGTATAAGAGGACAGTGGAATATTTGAAACAGAATTTTTTAAAAAATGTTAAAAACATGTAAATAAAATAAAACAGAGAGTCAAAATAAAGTATTATCACCCACTTACACTTACCCTGTGCCTCTCCACTGAGAGAGAATCTACCCTTTGAGTGGTCCGCAACTTTCATTCTTCAGGTACTGTCATATTCTGTGGATTTCAACCATAAAGATGCCACAGGAAGAATATAAATGGTAAAAATATTTCATATTATTTCAACAAACATTTACTAAGCTACTACTATATTCTATGCCAGATGCTGAATGAGATACAGATACATGATAAGTAAACTCTATCCTCAAGGACCTTATAATCTAGATTCATAATATGTTAATAATAGACTATCTCTTAGAAATCATATAATCTAGTCCCCTCATTATATAAATAAGAGACTATAGTTGACATTTAAATATATGATATAAATTAAAACCACATACATGTCTGTGAAAGGCACTAATACAATATTACTGTCAACCCAGACTCCAGGGTCTGTCACTCTAATATTTCATTACCTACAAAAGTAAAATGTGCCTCTCTCTGGCACTTTTTCTAGTCTATTTATGTTTATTCTCAAGATTGGGAAATACTGCCATTTTATTTCCTTGTTCCTTCTCCAAGGCTATCGAACATTGTAGGGAGAATTTTGCAAAATCCAGCTGATTTTGTCCACTGAAAATTTACTGTGCGTAACCTCAGGTAGGTCTCCCTTCAGACGATCCTTCTACTCTTTCTGCTATATCGATTCCTTATTCTAATCTTCACAGTTACAATCTCCAATTTTTTCTATTCTCAAATCTACAATCTCACCCACCAAACAACAGCAGATGACTGAACCTCTTATCCATCAAGCAAATGAAAACCATTTGGGGAAACTCACTTGGCTTCTTTCCTTTATTATTTCCTTAACAGGGCTGAAATGACTGAACAAAAATACTAAAAAACCAAAATAAAACAAGACCTCAATATCATACCCATTTTCTCCTTCCTTTCAGTAAAAGAGGAAGAATTAGTTAATAAGAATTTATTAAGTATCTATTATTTTCCACTACTGGGCAAGATAGAAAGAAAGACAAACAGTAGTCTTTGCTCTGAAAAAACTTCATCTAATGGATATTAAACCTATGATGTACAAATGAGATAAAAACAAGAAAAATTAGAGAGAGAGTTAATAGAGGAAAGACACTAACATTAAAGTGGATAGAAAAAAGTTTTTTTTTTTTTTTTCAGAGAAGATTGGACTTTATCTGTGACTTGAAGGAAGTCAGGGAAGATATGTTGCTACTCTTCTTCAAGGTCAATCCTCCCATTTCCGCTTTGAAATGTTCAATTACTTGTTTAAAAATTTCAGGCTAAATTTTTTCAGTAATATGCCATAATTTTTCTATTATTATTAGTATTGTTGTTGTTTGTCATTCCTTCATTCTTTCATCTCTCTTTTCCTTCATTTGTCCTTTTCTCCTTCTTTATCTTAATTACCTTCTGTTCTTGAGCTTCTTTTTACTAATTCTGATGTTAGCTAATGGTCTAATTGTTTACAGATAGCTGACTCAGGGATAGTTCTCATGACAGTAATTAGCCTTTTTTCTGTCAATTAAAATAAATGTGTTCTCTTTTTTCAGCATTTTGTTTTGCTCCAATTACATGTAAAAACAATTTTTAACCTTCATTTGTAAAACTTTGAGTTCCAAATTCACTCACTTCCTCCCTACTTACTGCCCTATACTACCCTCAGTTAGGAAATCAAGAGGTTTGATAAAGGTTATACATGTGTAGTCATGCAAAACATATCCATAACAGTCATGTTGTGAAAGAAAAAAATAGAGAATAATTAAGAAAAAAACCCAAGAAAAATAAAAAAGTAAAAAAAAACCAAGTATGTTTCAATCTGTACCATCAGTTCTTTTTCTGAGGACAGTTAGTTTTTTCTTAAGTTCTTTGTAGTTGACTTGGATTGTTGTATTGCTGAGAATAGCTAAGTCATCCTCAGCTGGTCATTTTATAATATTGCTGTTACTTTGTACATAGTGCATTTCACTTTGCATCAGTCTGTGCAATTCTTTTCTAGTTTTTCTGAGAGCATCCTTCTCATCATTTCTTATAGTACAATTAATATTCCATCATGCTCTCATACTGCATCTTGTTGAGCCATTCCCCAATTGATAGGTATCCCTTCAGCTTCTAACTCGTTGAGCATAGAAAAGAACTATTATAAATATTTTCATATATGCATATATGTGTGTATGTCCTTTTTAGTTTTTTTTTAATCTCTTTTGGGAAACAGACCTAGTAGTGGTATGGTATGTATGGCTGATTGTGCATAGTTCCAAATTGCTCTACAGAATCACTGAATCAGTTCACAACTCAACCACCAACAGTGCCTTAATGTCTATTCTTTCCCACATCCCCTCCAGTATTTGTCATTTACCTTTTCTGTCTTATTAGACAATCTAATAGACATGGGGTAGTAGCTCAGAATTGTTTTAATTTGCATTTTTTCCTATCGATAGTGAGTCAGGGTATTTTTTTTATATGACTATAAATAGCTTTGATTGCTTCATCTAAAAACTGATATCTTTTGATAATTTATCAGTTGGGGAATAACTTTTTTATAAATTTGACTCAATTTGTCAATTCTCTACATATAAGAGAAATAAGGCTTTTATCTAAGAAATTTGCATCAATTTTTTTCACAGTTACTATGGCTAACTGTATTTCCCTCCATCCTATTTCTCCCCCCATTTATTCTATTCTCTTTCTCCTTTCATCCTGTCCCTCCTCAAAAGATTTTACTTCTGACTACCCCTTTCCTCAGTCTTTTCTCTCTTCTCTCAATCCTTCCTTCTCTTAGCCTCTTCCCTTCTTACTTTCCTATCGGGCAAGATAGATTTCTATGCCCAACTGAAGGTGTATGTGATGCCATCTTTGAGCCAGTTCCGATGAGAGTAATGTTCACTCATTCTCCCTCACTCCCTGCCCCGCTACTGTTCCTCCACTGTAAAAGCTTTTTCTTGACTCTTTCATGTGAGATAACTTTCCCAATTCAACCTCTCCTTTTCTCTTTCTCCCAGAACATCTCTCTCATCCCTTAATTTTATTTTTTTATATATTCAACTATTTATGTATTCAACTCACACCTGTACCCTCTGTCGATATATACTCTTTCTAACTACCCTAATAATGAGAAGGTCTTACTAGTTATGAATATCATCTTTCCATGTAGGAATTTAAACAGTTTAAACTTATTAAATCCCTTATGATCTCCCTTTCCTGTACCTTTTAATGCTTCTCTTGAGTCATGTATTTGAAAGTCAAATTTTCTATTTAGCTATTGTCTTTTCATCAAAAATGTTTGAAAACCCTCTATCTTGAATGCCCATTTCCATCCCCTGAAAGATTATACTCAGTTTTTTGAGTATGTCATTCTTGGTTGTAATCCTAGCACCTCTGTCCTCTGGAATATTCCAAGTCCTCTGATCTCTTAAAGTAGGAACTGTTAAATATTGTGTTATCATGACTATGTCTCTACCATACCTAAATTGTTTCTTTTTGACTACTTGCAATATTTTCTATTTGACCTGGGAACTTTGCAATTTGTCTCTGATATTCCTGGGAGTTTTCACTTTGAGATCTCTTTTAGGAGGTGATCAGCTCTATTTTACTCTCAAGTTCTAGAATATCAGGACAGTTTTCCTTGATAATTTTGTTAAAGATGATATCTAGGCTCTTCTTTTGATCATAGCTTTCAAGTAGCCCAATAATTTATTATCTCTCCTAGATCTACTTTCCAGGTCACTTGTTTTCCCAATGAGATATTTCACAGTGTCTTCTATCGTTTTTTTCACTTTTTTGGTTTTGTTTTATTGTTTCTTGATTTCCTATAAAGTCATTAGCTTCCATTTGTTCCATTCTAAATATTAAGGAATTATTTTTTTCATTGAGCTTTTGTACCTCCTTTTCCATTTGACCAGTTCTACTTTTTAAGGCATTCTTTTCCTCACTGGCTTTTTGGATCTTTTTTTTTAAAACCATTTGTTGACATAATCTCTTTTTAAGGTGTTACTTTTTCATTATTTTTTTGTCTCCATTACCAAATTGTTGACTAGTTTTTAATGATTTTCTTGCATCATTCTCATTTTCCTTCCAAATTTTTCTTCTAGCTTTCTTTTTTCATTTTCAAAATCCTTTTTTGATCTCTTCCATGGCCTGAGACTAATTCATATTTTTCTTAAAGATTTTGGATGCAGGAGTTTTGACTGTTGTCTTCTTTTGAGTGTAGGTTTTGATCTTCCTTGTCACCCTAGTAACTTTCTATAATCAGAGATTTTTTCTGTTTGCTCATTTTCACAGCCTATTACTTGACTTTTAACTCTCTGTTAAAATAGGGTTCTCCTTCCAGGTAAGAGGGTTCACTGTCGTCAGGAGTATGTATAACTATTTTCAGAGACACTTCTAGAGACCTGTAAGTTTTCAGTTTTCAAAGGTGGTATGATCTAAGGAAAGGTATTTACTACTCTTCTAGCTTGTGCTTGTACCCTGGAACTGTGAGGAGGTTTCTCCCTCTACTGTGACTGCAAGCTCCTGTGTGCTAGGGCTCTTTCTCACCTTGGGACTACCACCCAGGACTATGACTATAAGTATAGCAAATCAGCAGAGTCCTGCCCCCAGTGCAAGCAAAGACACCCCTCTAAACTCCTTCTGACCATTTGGGCAACCCCTTTGTTGTCTGTGATCTGAGAGCTCCAGAAGCAGCCATTGCCACTACTGCTTCCCATTGCTGATTCAGTCACTCCAAGGCCTACTTTGGTTTGCTATGACCAGGGGTGTGATGACTCGGCCTGTGCTGAACTGTGCTTCACTTTCACCCAGGTAAGACAAATCTTTCCTGCTGACCTTTTATCTTTAGCATCTATAGTATGAGGGGTCTGGAAATCACCACTACTGCCATTGATTCAGTCACTTTGAATCCTGCTCCAGGTTTGCTGGGGCCTGATCTGTGTCCTGCACTGAACTGCACTCCTCTCTCAACCTGGTGCAACATACCTTCCCTTCTAAATTGTAAAATTCTAGATTGTAAAATTGTAAATTACTAGAAGGTAAAATCCTTTACCTTCTAAATTGTCTTGGGCTGGAAATATGTTTTACTTCATCTTTTTGTAGGTTCTAATGCTCTAGAATTTATTTAGAGTCATTTTTTAAATGTATTTGAAAGGATGTGGGGAGAGCTCAGGCCAGTCCCCGCCTTTACTCCATTATCTTGGCTCCACCTCCCTATACTTCATTTTTTCTAATGCTTTTTGGTACACCCCATGTCCATTTCTGCCAATTATTTCCTAAAAACCAAACCAAACTAAGCAAAATAAAAAAGGTGCATAGTATAGATATTTAAAGGCTGTATATAACTTTCAGGTATTTGATTTCTCTCATTCTTTATTCCTAAACCATGTATTTTCATACATTTTTTCCTATTCTGTACTTTTTCTAAAAGGAATGGCAACTTTTGAAGGGTTAACAATCTCCTTTAATTAAGCACATATATCATTCACTTAGTTCAGGAAATCAGACAGTGCTTCCAAATTGTCTGACATAAGCAATATATATATATATCACAAATAAACAGACAGGTCTGACCATAGTTGCCAGAGAGGGAAGCACCAACACTTGGGTTTTCAAAGCTGGGGGGATGCTTAGTGGCTTCCCAGAGTCTCGTCTGGCACACAAATCTTCTTCCAAAAACTAAGCCTCAAAGTAAAACCTCACCCTCAGAGTATTTATACCGTTTTTAAGAGCCAGAGGGCATCCCAACTCTTGAGTACCAGTGCTTCATTATCAAAAGGTATAGACCTTCCTACAAGTCTTCCCTAATCAAACTCCCTTTAATAGGCAGGCCCATTAATGAGTAAGGAAGATCTTTAATCACATTAACAATGCAAATACATATACTGTTTCTAGTTAAAGAAACTCTTTGTTTCTGTACTTTATTTCTAGTGAAGACTGTTGGTTAGTAAAGGCAAGATTCAATCAGATTATACTAAAGCAAAAACAGAAAAAGATCCTACTTCCCTTGTCCTTACACTTGATGACTAAACATCTCATGAAATAATTTTTCTTTTTGACTGTACTGGAATAAAGTAAAACTTTAGTTTGCTATTCCTTTTCTTTATCTCTCCAAAGATAACCCATGAGCAATCCTCCCATTCAGGGATAACTTTATTCTTTTATGATTTTATTTATATTAGTAATGTCAAGATTGATATGGTTTAGCTCATATAAAATATATCTACTCATTGGTCCTTGGACAAAGACCTCACATTTAATATGCCAATAGTCAAATTAAAATTAGTTGATCTAAAAACTGTACAATTATTATCACCTTCTCTGTCCCTCACCTCCTTCCCCTTTCCCACTATACCACCTCCAGAAGAAGAAAGGATCTGCATCAAAGGTTTCCAAATTTATTTGCCCTACTGCCTCATTTAAAAAAATTACTTAGTGCCCCCTGGAAATCTACTTTCTTTAATGATTTTTTTAAAAGTTTGTGTCATGTCAAGAAAATGTAAAATATATTTTTTTAAAATGACATCTTAAACTTAGCAATTTATTGTAAATTTGTGAGTTTTTTCCCTGAATTGAAAATGTGATGATGCAATATTATGTCATGTAACCATATAGTATTGTTTTGTAAATAAGTCATAATAGGCACATATTCCTGCTGATACATGCTAGACCTCCTGACACACTCACCAATACTTGCCAATGCTTGCTTGTTAAGACCTGTTGGCAAACTTGACCACTAATTGGTTATAACTTGAATATTGTGTGTTTATTTGGAAAATAATATAGTCACTACAGCTTTAACAGAACAGATGAAACATGTTAGAATGGTTTCTTTTTCAAAATTTTCTTTTCTTCTCTTCTTTCCTTATGCTTCCATTGCCCCCTCATTTTTATTTGACACTCCCCCCAATTGCAGCCAATGCTACTTTAGCACCCCCTTGATCTTTCTAGCACCCCACATGTCATGGCATCACTCACTTTGAGAGCCTTTGCATGGAACTGAGTCATTTTTATTTTTCTTTGTTTTATGTATCGTTATCCCTTGTTGAAATTATTACTGAGTGGCCTCTAGTGATGTTCCTCTCTGTAATTAAGTAGAAAAGTCCATGGAAAATAGATTTAATATGTTACCAGGGCCATAGTGAATCTTTTCAAGCATGGTAGAAGCTGTTGGAGATTATGATCTACTTACATAACCTTTAAGAACCCAGAGCTGCTACCACTACTAAGTATCAAAAGAGGAGCTAGGGACACAAAACAAAAATAAATCAGTTTCTGCTATCAAACTTACATACTTTTAGAGAGATAATAAGATCCTAAAGAAGATAATAAAATAATAAAACAAAGTAATTTTAAGTGGAAGAGAATATTAATAATCACGAGTGATTGGAGTAAATCTTGCATGGGAGAGGGTACTTGAGCAGTATCTTGAAAGAAGCTAAGGATTCCAAGAGGTCAATGATAAGTGAATGTATTCTAGGCATGGAAGTCCATCTGTATAATGGTATTACGATGACAGATGAAATGTCACATACAGACAATATGTCTTTAGGGTTTCTTTTGGCAAGGACAAAGACTACATGGGAGGAAGAGATATGAAACATGACCAAGAAGGTGAATGGGAGTCAGATTATAGATGAACTGAAATGCCAGGTCCTATGTTGTATATTGAAGGCAACTATTTGGCACAGCAGGCAGAATGGGCCTGGAGTCAGGAAGACCTTGGACAGTTGATTTTACTCCATTGGCTCCAGTTTCTTATCTATAAAATGAGTTGAAGGAGGAAATGGTAAATCATACCAGTATCTTTACCAAGAAAGCCACAAATGGGGTCCCAAAGAGTCAAGCACAAGTGAAAAACAACTGAACCACAACATATATTCCCAGTCTCTCCTTCTGTAAGTTTCTTTCCATATAGCTTTAGAGGAGATATACATGGCCATGATATTCTGACCCTCTCTCCCCACCCTTACCCAAGATATATTTCATAAAATTTAAACAACACACAGTAGGACTGATTTAAATAGTAATAACAAATTGCCTTTTGATTTGAGCCACTGGAATTATTCTAATTTGAGTAAATCCAAACTAAACATTTGGTGTATTTGAATCAGGGCAAATTGCAATAGGATATTGAGGTACTTATCTCTATAACTGAGGCCAAGTCTCCACTTTGGTACAAATTATTAGGGTTTTCCAGCTACGTAAAACTGCACTGGATGATTAAACCTCTAATTCTGCCTTTAGGATTGTTGAAGGTGGTGACCTTAGAGAAGAAATACCTTCCTTGATTAAATTAAGTTGTATTGTTAATAGAAAATCAAAATCTATTTCTTTGAAGTAAAAAAAAGTATATCTTTGTTTTAAAATCTTACTTATATAGAGGTAGTTATATAGCTTGAGATAATTTAAAACGAGAGCAATATTGGTTGTACTAGTGTCATGAAGACCTGAGTTCACATTTGGCCTCAGACTCTTGCTAGCTGATCCTGGGCAAGTTATTTAACCTCTGTTGGCCTTTGCTTCCTCAACTGTAAAATAAGAATAATAATGTCCCCTACCTCCTAGGGTTCTTGTGAGGATCAAATGAGATAAATTTGTAAAAAATATTGAGCACAGGACATAGCACATAGTAGGTATTATATAAACATTCATTCTCTCTCCCTATGTAAATTAATGATATATATATATTAATAAATCAGGGATAAAGAACCTTGTAGTACTTATCTTTTGAGGTTGGTGTGAGAATCAGATGTGACAGTACATTCAAAGGACTTTTCAAACTTTACCAGGGGTGGGGAACCTATGACCTTGAGGCCACATGTGGCCCTCTAGGTCCTCAATTATGAACGCTTGATTGAATCCAAACTTTACACCTTTTGTTCTGTGAAGTTTGGATTCAACCAAAGGGTTGCACTTGAGGACCTGGAGGGCCATATGTGGTCTCAAGGCTGCAGGTTCTTCACTTCTGCTTCTTAGATAATTGTATAAATGCTTGTTATTATCTCATTCTTCTTTCCCAGTTCTGCTCCCTCTCTGGTAGAGCTTGCTCCAGCTCTCCACTAGTTGCCCTACCTACCTAGCAATGATTTGTCTTTGAATCCACTAACTGATTGGTTAATCCCTGCTTCAGCTCTCCATTTCATGAGAATAACCAGGCATGCCAGCCATTTCACTCCCAGCTGGCTTCCCCAAAACTCCACGTTCCAGCTCCCCTTTATGTTTTTTCTTCCCTTATTACAATATAAGTTTCTTGAGAGTAGGAATCATTTTGCATTCTTGTATTTGTGTCTTTAGCAATTAGCACATTGCCTGGCACATATTAAGGTTTTAATAAATGGTCTACATATCTGTCTGTCTATCTATCTATCTGTCTGTCTGTCTGTCCATCCGTCCATCCGTCCGTCCATCCATCCATCCATCCGTCCATCTGTCCATCTGTCCATCTGTCTGTCTGTCTCTTTCTCTATCTTTTTTTGCTGTTGTTATTGCTATAGATAGTATATAAGATTTAAAAAAGCATTAGAATTGCAAGTCCCAGGACAAAGTATTGTAGTTGCAATCCAGAGGTCTAGATATAAATCCCATATCCACCTTTTACTCATTTGTGACCTGACCAAGTAATTAAATTTCTTTGAATTAGAATTTCTTTTCCTGTAAAATGGAAATAATAAAACCTACTGTTCTTATATCATAGGGTTGTTGGAAGAATCAATGGGGATATGGTACATTAAAAAAAACCGTAGACCATAATATTTTGTAGAAATTAACTGGTTATCGATGCTTTTCTATTTAGCTATTCTTAGAAACTCAGAACAGGCTGCTGTTCTGCTCTTGTCATTCAGTCATTTTTCAGTCATGTGTAATTCTTCATGGCCTCGTTTGGGATTTTCTTGACAAGGATACTGGAGAGTTTTACATTTCCTTCTTAAGTAAACAGTTTAAGTAACTTGCTCAGCTACTAAGTGTCTGAGGCTAGATTTGAACTCATGAAGATGAGTCTTCCTGATTCCAAGCCCAATGCGCCACCTAGTCATTTTTGTGTAATAGTCTTTGGACTATTGCAAAGGTGGATAAAATAATTGCTTTCTTGTAATCCAATAAAAATATCAGGCCATAGACTCACCTTTTGTAGGCTCACTGAACTCATCCTCTGTACAAATGCAGTAGTAGTTAAGACAGTAGGGTGATATGTACTTCATTTTGATTCCCAAATGATTTGTACTTCTCCTACCTGTTTTTTATATTTTGAAAGTCTTTCCATAAAACATTGAGAATGGATTTAGTATAGTGACATCTATTAAAAATGTTTTTCTTAAGTTTTTGAAATTGATATTATATTTGTACAATTGTAGGCAGCAATGTAATTTATTTGTTGAAAGCTCAAGGATAGATATCCTGCTATCTGTATTGGTAATATGGGATTTGTGTTCCTTTCCTTGATGAAAGAAAGATCAGAAGCCTCTGATGGATCATTCTATTCATCATTATGTCTTGTGAGGTATTCCACAGATGCTAAATTTTTGCAAACTATCAAAGATATATTGAATTTTCCTTTATTTCTTTGTCTAATCTGCATTCATCAGTAAATCCAACCTTCTATAATTTATGGTGGTAACGACCTGATCTTGAATTGCTATCCTAAACTTTTGTTTCTAAAAATAAGTCTGTATGCATCAGTCATTTGACGGACACTTCCTTGTTGACATATTGTTGGCTGAGTCCATGTGAATATTGGCCATGGAGCATTATTAATGTGTTCTGAGAAAATTTATCACTTATTTTCCTTCTTTTGGATGCATGTGTGAATCTTTCTAAAGCTGCCTTAGAGTAACAAGCAATACATACCCAGACACACAGACACAGACACAGACACACACACACACATATAGTTGGAATGCTTTCTAAATTTCCTATTGTCCATTTTATATTTTCAGCAGTGTATATTGGGACTAGTATTAGGTACATATTAATTGCTTTAACATTGCTTTTCCATTGGAATTTGATTTTGGGTTGGTAATAAGTCTCTTGATTTTCAAAGCCACTACTTTCTTCCTTATTATATTTTTATGCTTGATATGTCTTTTCTGGAGGAAACCAAAGGATTTTCAAGTATTGACATCACTCACTGGTTAAAATAATTCCTGAGTTTCAAATCTTCTATTTTTTCCTTGGTGTTCATCAAGATGTTACTTAAGTCCACATTTTAATAGCCTTGGAGAAGGGTTTTATGAATAATGTTTAATGTGTTTTTCACTGAGACTATATAATTTGATATTATTGGTGTACATATTTCCTTTCTATGGGCTACAACCTACAAAACTATTTATTTTTGGATATGGTATGCTTGGGCCATGTCCATTTTAAAGTCGTATATTGCTCCTGCCATCACCAGCATTTACCATAGAACCTTACACATAGTAGGAAAAATAAATGTGTACTGAATAGCTGCAATACAATATATGAGTCAATGTCACCTACTTACCCTCATTCTGGGGCAGGTAATTTGAAGTTCTGCACAGAGAAGCTTGACCTAAGGAGCAGTTAGAAACATAAGGTTGAACTCTTTTGTCCTTCCGTGTAAGCAAGAGCTCCTATATAGTAATTCAGTTACAATGGCTTAACCTCAAACAATGTGATCCTGGACAAGTCACTGAACCCTTGCATGCCTCAGTTTCTTTATTTGTAAAATAGAAATAATAATAGTACTTTCCTCTCAAAGTTGTTGTGAGGATCAAATGATATATTTGTAAGGCTCTTTACAAGTCTTAAAGCACTACACAAATGCTATTAATCAGTTCTCTAAAGGGGTAACTTTAAGTGCTTTACACATTGGGAGGTCTGGAATGGTTGGGACTCTGAAGTCTGTTATATTGATGTAAGAACAAAATATCCTTTCAAGGTTGTGGCTCATTTTCTTGCTGAATACCCTAACCAGGGCACTCTGAAGCCCATAGATTGAACAGGGAAGGGTCCGTGCCCAACCTCCACTCAGTGGCTGGTTTTAGACCCTCCTGGCTTAAGAGTGAATCTCATTGGTAACTGTTTCTCTTCCAAACAACAACCCTGAGGCTCCTGCCCCTCCCAGAGTGATTTATTTATTTATTTTTTCTTTTCTATTAAAAAGGTCACCCTCTGACTATCTTTTAAAGAGGTTTATTCACTGAATGGGCATTACCTCACTTTCAGTGAGTACCTGAAAAGGCCTTAACCTAAAAGGCCAAGGTCTCCCATTGCATCCTGGGCCATCTCCAGTCATCCTGATGAATATCTGGTCACTGGATCCAGGTGACTCAGGAGGATAAAGTGAGGTTTGTGACCTTGCACAGCCCTCCCACCCTCAAAGCAAAGTCAAGTGTGTAAGTCATGTCATTATTTCTCTGATGTCATGGTCCTCTTCGAAAATGAAGGATAAATACAACAACCCTAACCAGGGCTGTATATCTCAGATCCAGAGAACTTTGTTCTTCTAGTTTTCTTTTTGTTTTTTTTTGGGGGGGGGGGGTGTTTCTTTTTTTTTGTAGTTTGAAACTACTTAGCCATTAAGTCTGAGTGCAGTCACCTAGCATCACTTAGATGAACATCACTCCTTATTCTAGGAAAAAAATGTTGGCTGATTGATGGGATGTCCATTGGCTGTCAGTTGATATATGACAACATTTAGTACTGCCAGCAATGGTGAAACTAATTTGTATAAAAGCCATTTCCCTTTAAAATATTTCAATTATAGAGCCTCAGGAAGGCTAATAGGAATACAAGATAACTACTACCATTCAGAAGTAGACACAGGTTAATTTCATTTCCAGAAGTTATACACTACTCATTTTAAAGTAATAATTTTACCCAGAGTACCTTAATCCTATAACTATTTCAGAAGCCTGACTGATGACCCAGTTAATTTATTTACTGAAAGTAATTCAATCAGATACTTATGAAGTCCCCATGAGGTGAACCAGTTCAATGTGAACAAGTTTATTTCAGAGTTATTTTTGTCCTGCTTTATTAGGCAGTCAACAAGCACAGGGAATATGATACTGAAACTGGGGGTTGGGGGAGAGAGGTTTCCTTCTGGATCTTAGGGAGCAGGTAGAGTTTCTGAGAGGATTACTTGAATAGCTCCTCACAGCAGGCCAAAATAGCTGTGAGCAGGATACAGAGAAGGGATTATCATCAAAGTGACTAGTGGGAAAAAAATAAAGTCAGACTAATGGGAAGCTGAGAGAGTTCTAGTTAGATTCCTTAGTAGAATAAACAGTTGTGGAAAACAGAAATTTCACCACTTGTAATTAGCCATAATGACTTGCCAATAGAGCTAACTAAAAGAAAAGGACTGAGAATGTGGAGCACAAGGAGAATTTCTCTGTGATCTGTAGAGAGTGTGTTATGTTTATATTTCTTCCAGTATAAAGTAACATCTTTGGAGACACAAAGGTCATTTGGTCTCCATCCTGGAGGAAATAATGAAAAAAGATGGAGAGGAGGAGCCAAGATGGCAGAGTAGAAAGACACACGTATGCTAGCTCCTAACCCACAGTCCATAAAATTCCTGTAAAGAAGAACTCCCAACAAATTCTGGAGCAGCAGAAGCCACAGAACAATGGAGTGTAGGAGATTGCTGTTACAGAGAGACCTTAAAAACCGACAGCAAAGGTCTGTCACGCACTGGACCCAGAGTGGAGCCCAGCCCTGCCTTGGCCACGTGGCACCGAGAGGAGCAGATCCAAGCAGGCTTCAGGGACAGAATCTCCAGCTGCAGGGCAGGTTCCTCCACCTACAGGTGCCAAAGGTCAGTGACAGGGTCTTTTCAGCTCTCCAAGAGGGGAGCGGGATGTCGCCATGACTCAGGCCCCCTCAGGAGGCAGCAGCAGAGGCAGCAGCAGACAGGGGCTCCCAAAGTAGGCAGGAGCTGGGATCCATTGTTGAAGGTTTCCGCCTAAACCCCTGGAGGGAACTGAGCCCCGTGTGGCCCTGCCCCCACCAGAGGATGGATCTTAATCTCACATTGAATAGCAGCTCTGCCCCTGCCAAAAGCCCTGAGGCTGGGAAGCAGCATTTGAATCTGGGCCCCTAAGCTCTGGCTGGGTGGAACTGGAGGCAAGATGGGTGTGGAGAGGAAACTCAGAAGTCAAGTAACTGGCTGGGAAAATGCCCACAAAAGGGAAAAAAAAAATAAGACCTTAGAAGGTTGCTTTCTTGGGGAACAGGTGTCTCCCCCCATCTCTTCGAATGAGGAAGAACAAGGCATACTGTCAGAGGAAGTCAGGGACCCTGCCTCCAAAGGGGACTTAAACTTGGCTCAGGCAATAGAAGACCTTAAAAATAAAGTTAGCAGCTTACTAAAGGAGAACCAAAAAAAAGCTGAGGAAAACAGCAGCTTTAAAAGAGGCTAACTCAATTGGAAAAAGAGGTCCAAAAAGCCAACAAGGAGAGGGAGGTTTTAAAAAGCAGAATTAGCCAAATGGAGGAAAAGGTTCAAAAGCTCACTGAAGAAAATAATTCGTAGAAAGAAAGAATTGAGTCCAGGGAAAAGAATGACTATGAGTTAAACCAAGAAGTTAGTAAACAAAACCAAAAATTTAAAAAAATAAAAGATGAGGTGAAAGAACTCATTGGAAAAACAACTGACCTGGAAAATAGATCCAGGAGAAATAATTTAAAAATTATTGGGCTACCTGAAAGCCATGGTCAAAAAAAGACCCTAAACATTATCTTCCATGAAATTCTCAAGGTAAACTGCCCTGATGTTATAGAATCAGAGGGCAAAATGGATATTGAAAAAATTCATCGCTCACCCCTTGAAAGAAACCCTAACAGAGAAACTCCTAGGAATATTGTGACCAAATTTCAGAGTTCCCAGATCAAGGAGAAAATACTGCAAGCAGCTACAAAGAAACAATTCGAGTACTGTGGAAATACAATCAGGATAGCACAGGATCTGGCAGCTTCAGTATTAAATGAATGAAGGGCTTGGAGTAGGATATTTCAGAAGTCAAAGGAACTGGGATTGAAGCCAAGAATCACCTACCCAGCATATCTGAATATAATACTTCAAGGGAAAAAATGGGCATTCAGTGATAGAGACAAATTTGAAGATTTCATGTTGAGGAAAAGACCAGATCTGTATTTAAAAAGCTGACTTCCCAAGACAAGAATCAAGAGAAGCATGAAAAGGTAAACAGGGGGGAAAAAAAGAAAAATCATAAAAGACTCTCTAAAGCTGAACTGTTTACATTACTACATGGAAAGAAAATATTTTTTAACTCTTGAATTTTTTCTCAGTATTTGGGTAGTTGGAGAGATTGTACACACACACTCACACACATACACATAGATAGATAGAGAGTACAGGGTGTGTTATATCAGAAGAGATGATATCCATATACATACACACACACACACAATAAATAAATAAAATAAAATAAAAATTAAGGGGTGAAGGAGGAAAATTCCGGGAAGAGAAAGGGAGTAATGAGACAGGGCAGGCTATAATTCATAAAAGAGATAAGAAAAATCTTATTCAATAGAGGAGATAAGGGAGAAGGGGGGGGGGAATAAAGCTACTCTCCCCACATGTGGGTGAAGGAAGGAATAATATGCTCACTAAATTTGATGTGAAAATTTATAACACACCACAGGAAAGTAGGAGAGGAGGCAACAAGTGGAGCAAAGGGAATGTTAGAAGGGAGGGCAAATAAACACTTTCAAGAAGAGAAAAGGTCAATTGTAGGGGGGAAACAGAAGGGGGGTAGGGTAGGTCAGAGGGCAATATAATTAGTATTACACAACATGATTACTATGGAAGTCTTTTGCAAAACAACACATGTTTAGTCTGTATTGAATTGCTTCCCTTCTTAGTGGGGCTTGGGAGAGAGAGAAGTTGGAATTCAAAGTAGTAGAAACAAATGCTGAGAATTTTTACTGCATATAATCGGGAAATAAAAATTACAGGGATAGGGGTATGGAAATTTATCTTGCCCTGCAAGAAAAGAGAGAAGATGGGGATAGGACAGGGGTGGAGTGTGATGGAGGGGAGGGTACATTGAGGGAAGGAGCAATCAGAATGCAAGATATTAGGAAGTGGGGGAAGGGGGGTGATGGGGAGAAAAACTGGTCATGTTACAAAGTGAGGTAAAAGCAGTTAGTATTAAAACAATAGACTGAATTAATTACTGAGAATAAATCAATGACATCTTTAGTTTGGAGAAAAGAATTTCAGTCTAACTTTCCAAGAGGAAGGTAACCTCTGATAAAATTTGGCATTGATGGAAAAGTCAAGGTTTTAATAGTAAATTAGATTTTATGATTGCCTTTTAATCAGGAACTGGAACATGTATAGAAAGACATGTAAGCCACTTCCTAAAGTGCCTAAAAGATGTTCCTTAGCCAAAGTGAAACTATAATCATATTTTAAACCTGGTTATAGGAACTTACCATTTTTAGATGGTATGGGACTACTAAGTGACTGTTCTTCTGAGTCTAACTCCAGGTGTGGGAAGCAAGAAAGGCAATCTGAGCCTCCATTACATGATCCCAGTATGCTCATGAGATGCTGGTATGAACTGCATAGGTGATCTCAAGGGAAGAGTGGGAGAGCAGCTGTTCAGCATGGGCTGAGGTGGGATTCTCCTGACTCAATTTCCCCACTGACACCTGGCAGACTTTAAGCCTGACTGAACGCAAGTGGACAATCTACTCCTGCCTGGAATAGAATGAAGCTGGGGAGATAGTGTTTCCCTGCAATGTCCCTACTCTTGGTGGCAATTTGCTATAGTCAAAAAGTTTGTAAGCTTAATACCATATCTATTCAATTATACATTACGCATAGAGGAACATCCAAGGCTGTGTAAAATTAAGTTATTAGGCATAGGACTTAAGACCAACAACAATAAGTTAGGGTCCTTTTATTCTTAGTAATACTGTGGAGACAATTAGATCAAGAGATTGTGAAGTTAGCAACATAAATATTATCTGTGTCTCAGTTGGCTTATGTTTAAAAAAAAAATTCTTTTGTGGTTCATATTGTAAATTCTTTAAAAAGATGTATCACCAGACCAAAAGTTTGAATTGCTTTATCTGTTATAAACTGTGTTAAAAATAAATTTAAAAAAAGAAAAAAAAAAGAAAAAAGATGGAGAAACTCAACTCTGTTTTGAAAGTTATTAAAAAAAAAAAGCCAAATTGTTGCTTGAAATAATAGAAGAATTGACTTAGGGAAGAAACAAAGAAAAAAATATGTAAAATGGTCAGCCCCCTTTTCCCTTTATTCTACTTTACATGATATTCTTATTGACTTCCATGGATTTAATTAGCATCTCTATGCTAATAATTCTCAGATCTTTGTATCTTGACCCAAACTCTCTCTGACTTTCAATCTTTCATCTGCAACTGCCTTTCAGACGTCTCAAATTAGATGTCCAGTAGACATCTTAGCATGTCAGAAACAGAACTCATTATTTTCCTCCTAAACCTTACTGGACCACCTTCTGTATTCCTTTAGAGAGCAATACCATCTTTCAAGCTCCTCAGGCTCACAACCTAAGAGTCATTCTGGACTCCTCACTATCTCTCACTTGTCATATCCAATTGTTGGCAAATGCCCGTTGATTTTACCTCTGCAACATCTCATGAATATGTCCCCTTTTTTTCCCCTTTGACACCGCTATCATTCTAGTTATACATCCTTATCGCCTCATGCCTGGGTTATTGCAGTAGTCTACTGGTATGTCTGCCTGCCTTAAGCGTTTCTTCACTCCCATTCTTCCTCCATTTAGCTGTCAAAGTAATTTTCCTAAAGTGTACATCAGATGTTATCGTCTCCCCTGCCACCCTCCTGACAAACACACACACACATGCAGTAAACTCCTGTGGCTCCCTGTCACCTCCAGGATCAAATACAAGATTCTATGTAGGCAAAGAAAGTGCTTCATAACCTAACACCTCATACCTTTCCAGTCTTCTTATATCTTAGTTCCCTCCGTATAGTTCAATAAAGCAACACTGATATCCTTGTTGATTCATAAATAAGACATACTATCTTTACAATCTTTTGGTTTCAAGCATTTTATCTGGCTATCCCTCATACCTGAAATGCTCTCCTTCCTCCATTCTGCTTACTGACTTCTTTGTCTTCCTCTAAATCTCAACTAAACACCAACTTTACATGAAACTTTTCCAAACCCCTTTTAAATCCAGTATCTTCCATCTTTGAATTATTCTATTTATCTTGTATATAGCTTACTTTGAACATATTTGCTTGTATATTGTCTCTCCCATTAGATTGTAAACTCCTTGAAGAAGACTCTGGAGGAGAGAGTGAAGCTGATGACTTTGCACAGTTCTGCCTCACTTAAATCCAGTTCATTCACAAGTCAAGACATCATCTTATGATGTCATTGATCCTCTCCCAGAATAAAGGATGAACAGCAATCTGTGAATAATAATAGCTGCCCTCTGGGGACCCAGCCTGCCAGTTTGAGTTGGGCAAAACTGCTATTTCCTCCTCCCCCTTCTCCTTCCCCTTCCCCTTCCCCTTCCTTTCCTCCTTCCCCTTCCCCTTCCCCTTCCCCTGCCTCTTCCTCTTCCTCTTCCTCTTCCTCTTCCTCCTCTTCCTCTTCTTCTTCTTCTTCTTATTCTTCTTCCTCTTCTTCCTCTTGTTCTTCTTCTTCCTCTTCTTTTCCCTTCATTACATGTGATACTGTGGCCCATATGGAAAGTCATTCTCTTACATGTGAGTGCTCTGTTCATAGGAATATAGTTTTAGGTCACATATTTTGTAAGATTTTTTTAAAGATATCTTAGGACTTGGGGGCTAGATTTTTTTAAATTTACTAATTATCTAGTCATTAGTTTTGCTTTTTTCCCTAAAAGATGGAACAATTAACTCTTTGTCTTGTAAAGTATTTATTGGTATTTGTTGACGTATAGCTCAGGAAAAATAGGCTTTGAAAAAGACCATTGTAATTCAAATGGATCTGCTTAACTACACCATTAAACCCAAATCACTCTGGCTAATAATCAGTCCCAATCCAAGCCTCTCTTACTCATCATTTGGATTTTGATGGCTCAGAGTGAGTGTAAATAGCAATTGTTTTCTATTCTGATCAGTAATTCTGAGGGTCTTCTCCAAAACTGATTCTTTTGTGATGACAAACTAGGCCATCCTTTGCCTCAATTGTTACCCAACCCTTAATCATTGCATGGACATTGCCTCAGACAAATTGAAACCTGGAAAAACCTTAGTTTAGTTTAAAATGGCCAAGGTCATCCACTGAATCCTGGAACACGGTCCACCATCTTGACTTTTGTCTTGCCACTGGACTCCATTTACTCTGGAGAAAAGAGTGAGGCTGATGACTTTACACAGTTCTGCCTCACTGAAATCCAATTTACCCTCATGATGTTGTTGGTCCTCTTCAAGAAGGAAGGATGAATCAGAACAACAAGCTCCTTCAGGGCAGAAACTATCTCCTACTTTTTCCTTATTTTCCTCAGTGTTTAACATTGTGTCTGGCACACAATAGATGCTTAATAAATATTTTCCAATTGATTGTCTGCCTCCACTTCCTCTGTAAAATGGGGATAATAACTGTGCCCACCTCCAACGGTTGTTGTGAAGATTAAAGGAGATAATATTTGTAAAGTTCTCTGCATACCTTAATACAGTATAAAAAGGCTAGTGATAATCATAAGCATGATAACAATGTCACAAAATAAATATTAAAATTAAAAAGGAGACAAATATTGGTATTTAATGACTCCCCACTTCATATGTTAGTTGTTGACTTATATGAATAACAGAGCACATATAGGGCATGTGTCCAGGAGACCTTCTGGAAACTTGTCACTGCTGATGACCATTACCTACTCCTGGGGAATCATGGAGAGGTAAAGAAAGAAGAAAGCATTATTAATAACCATGATGTCCTATGCAAGAAAAGCAGTATTCCTTTATTTTTATTTATTTGGTTATTATTTTAATTGTATTTTTCCAATTACATATAAAGAAAATTTTTAACATTCATTTTGAAGAAATTTTGAGTTCCAATTTCTCCGTCCTTCCTTTAATTCCCCCTCGCCCAAGATAGTAAGTAATTTGATATGGTATATATACATATATATATATGCAATCATATAAAACATGTTTCCATATTAGTCATGTTGTGAAAGAAGAAACAGACTAAAGAGGAAAAAACACAAACAAACAAAAAAATAAGAATACTATGCTGTGATTTTTATTCAGAATCTACTATTTCTTTTTTTGAATGTTAATGGCATTTTCACAATGAATCCTTTGGAATGGTCTTGGGTCAATGGCATTCACAATAGAACAATGCACAGTGTTGCTGTTGATGGGTACCATGTTCTCCTGATTCTGCTCACTTTACTCAGCATCAATTCATGTAAGTCTTTCCAGTGTTTTTCTTTTCTGAGAGCATCGTGCTTATCATTTCTTATAACATAAATATATTCCATTTCATTCCTATGCCACAACTTGTTTAACCATTCTTCAGTTAATGGTCATGCCCTCAATTTAGAACTCTTTGCTACCACAAAAAGAGCAGCTATAAGTATTTTTGCACATGTAGGTCCTTTTTCCTTTTTTACTACCTCTTTAAAATATAGACCTAGTGGTGGTATTGATACTGGATCAAAGGGTATACACAGTTTGATTGCCCTTTGGATACAGTTTTAAATTACTATCCAGAGTAGTTGATCAGTTCACAAATCCACCAACAGTGAATTAGGTCCCAATTTTCCCACATCTTCCTTCATTTATCATTTACCTTTTTGTCATATTATACAATCTAATAGATGTGAGGTGGTGCCTCAGAGTTGTTTTAATTTTCATTTCTCTAATCAGTTGTGAATTTTTTGTATGACTATTGATAACTTCAATTTCTTCATCTTAAAACTTTTTGTTCACATCCTTTGTCCATTTATCAATTGAGGAATGATTTGTATTCTTAAAAGTTTGACTAGGTTATCTATGTATTTGAGAAACAAGGCCTTTAAAAGAGACATTTGCCACTGTAACATTAATTAGAGTTAAATTAGATTTTCCTCAGCCACTTATAGGCCTCACCTGAAGCCCATTACAGGAAGCTTGATTAAGGGAGGCTTGTTTTGTAAGAAGGCCCACAGCTTTGTTTAATGAGGGACTCTGGTAACTGTGTATGTATGTGATGGTCAGCCAGTTGGCTCTATCTGTTGATCTGTGATATATGCATTGCTTATAGTCAGACAGTTAGAAGCACTGTCTGTTGGTCTTTATTTCTGTGCTTGTATTTTCTCTGTTGGTGAATGTGATTAAAGAAGATTGTTGATCCCTCAAAAGTTGATTTCCTTTTAGAAAAACAGATCTAAGAACTTGTGCTAGCAGGCCATTCTATGTATCAGGATGCTTGTTGCTACAGCCATAAAAACAATTTCTCAGATTTCTGCTTTCTTTCTAATCTTTTTAATTTGATATAATGAATATTATTCATTTTAAGTCTTATAGTGCTCTCTATTTCTTGTTTGGTCACAAATTTTTCTCTTCTCTATAGATCTGATAGGTAAATTATTCTTTGCTCTCCTAATTTGTTTATGGTATCACCCTTTATTTCTAAATTATGTACCCATTTTGACTTTGTCTTGGTATAAGTTGTAAGATGAAAATAACAGTACTCTTGATGAGGCAAGATATTTTGGAAGGAGGGGTAAATGTGGGAAAAGAATAGCTTGGTAAGAAGATATCAGTATCCTTTTCTGTAAAACAGTGATGATAATGTCACCTACTTTCCAAGGTTGTTGTGAGGACCAAATGAGGAAATAATTGCAAAGTACTCAGCCCAGTGCATGGCACAGAGTGAACACTCTATAAATGATAGTTATTGTTACTATTGTTATCTGACAATCAACTGAATTTCTCTGTTTGAAAGTCAAATTTTCTTTTCAGCTTTGGTCTTTTCATCAAGAATGCTTGAAAGTTCTTTATTTCATAGAATGACCATTTTCTCCCCTGAAGTGTTATACGTGGTTTTGTTGGGTAGTTGATTCTTGGCTTTAATCCTAGTTCCTTTGACTTCTGAAATGCCATATTCCAAGCCCTTTGATCCCTTAAGGTAGAAGCTGCTAGATCTTGTGTTATCCTGATTGTATTTCCATAATACTTGCATAGTTTCTTTCTAGTTGCTTGCAATATTTTCTGCTTGACCTGGGAACTCTGGAATTTGGCTACAATATTTCTAGGAGTTTCTCTTTTTGGATCTCTTTCAGGAGGTGATCAGTGGATTCTTTCAGCATTTATTTTGCCCTCTGGTTCTAGAATATCAGGGCATTTTTCCTTGATAATTTCATGAAAGATGATACCTAGGCCCTTTTTGGATCATGGTTTTCAGGCAGTCTCATAATTTTTAAATTGTCTCTCCTGGATCTATTTTCCAGGTCAGTTGTTTTTCCAATGAGATATTTCACATTATCTTCCATTTTTTCATTCTTTTGGTTTTGTTTTGTGATTTCTTGGTTTCTCATAAAGTCATTAGCCTCCATCTGTTCCATTCTAATTTTGAAAGAACTATTTTCTTCAGTGAGCTTTTTAACCACCTTTTCCATTTGGCTAATTCTTCTTTTTAAAGCATTCTTCTCCTCATTGACTCTTTGGAGCTGTTTTGCCAATTGAGTTAGCCTGTTTTTAAAGGTGTTATTTTCTTCAGCATTTTTTTGAGTCTCCTTTAGCAAGTTGTTGACTCAATTTTCATGACTTTCTTGCACTGCACTCATTTATTTTCCCAATTTTTCTTCCACCTCTTTTACTTGATTTTCAAAATCCTTTTTGAGCTCTTCTATGACCTGGGACCATTGCATATTTATTTTGGAGGTTTTGGATAAAGAAGCCTTGACTTTTATGTCTTCCCCTGATGGTAAACATTGTTCTTCCTCATCTGAAAAGATGGGAAAGAATACCTGTCCACCAAGAAAGTAACCTCTAAAGTCTTACTTTTTTCCCTATTTTGTGCATTTTCCCAACCAGTTCCTTGACTTTTGGGTCCTTTGTCAAGAGTAGGGTATACTCTGGGGACCTGTAAGTTCTCAGTTCCTCCAAGGTGGCACAATGAAAGGAGAGGAGTTTACTCCCTAGCCTGGCCCATGGCTGAGATTCAGGTCAGCTGCTCAATTCCCACAGGGGCTTTAAGCTGAGGCTCCAACAATGCCTGCCATGGCCACTGCCACCACCACACCTGCCACCTGGAGTCAGGGCTAGGGGAGGACCCTGCTCCCTTGTCATGCAGGTGAAAAAGCTCTCTTCCTGACCTTTGAAGCTACCTTTGATGCCTGTGAGTTGAGGTATCTATGAACCCCTTCTGCTGCTGGTGATTCCACCCTCGAGGCCTGCTCCAGCCCTGCTCTTCCCAGTGCCTCGCAGCCAAGGCTGGGCTGCATTCTGCTCTGCATTTGGTGTGATAGACCTTTCCTGTTGTCCTCCTAGGTCACCTTGGGCTGGAAATCTCCTCCACTCAGCTATTCTGTGGCTTCTGATACTCTAGAATTTGTTGAGAGTCTTTTTTTTACAGGTATTTTATGGACTGCGGGGGAAGAGCTATGTATCTTTCTACTCTGCCATCTTGACTCCACCCCCATCAACTGGATTTCTGGACTATGGCTTAAAACATTGGAATTAAGGAATTTTGGACAGAGATAACATGTGCTTTTCAAGTAGAAAAATTCAAATCATATCAAAAGGGTTTTAAATCCTGCAAGCAATGATGTTTGTCATGGCTACAGAGATTTATGGAAAGATTTATCTGAACTTGTGCAGATTAAAGTAAGCAGAGCCAAGAAAACAATATACATAATAATTATAGCAATATAAGTGAAAAGAAAAAAGACACACCGAAAACCAAAATATTAAAATTATAAAGTTCAAGCAGGACTCAAAGAGATATAAAGACACCCTCAACAAACTCCTTTGTAAGATGAGAGGTCCACAGATGAGGTACATTTTATGTATTTTTAGAATTTCTTAATGAATCAATCAGTTGTGCTAATTTCTTTCTTATCTAAAAATAATATTTCTTATATGGGATGGTTGTCTGAGATACTTAAGATCACTATAGTGATGTAAAAAACAAAAAATGTAAAAAAAATGAAATTAATTAATCATAAATATGGAGCACAAAAAAAGGGTTTTACTTCAAAAAGGAGATCAGAAATTAGATACTTAGATCCACTAAATCTTATGCCAGAGATAACAGGTATGATTGTGAAAGAATAATAACAGACAAGGTGACCAATTCAAGGAAATATACAAATAAAAACTCAGCAATAAAAGTGATGGTCTCAGATGTCTACATATAAGTACAAAAAGCATGAGCAATTAAAAGAATAAATTAGAAATTCTCATGAAAGGAGGCAAATTTAACCTTCCAGGTATCCCTGAGACTTAGTAGATATAAGACTCATGATGAGAATTATTTACCTTATTCAAAATGAACGGAATAGATAGACATGTGGAGAAGTAAGAAATTTGTTGCACTGCACGTTAAGAAGATACACGAGGAAATTCAAGAATCCTACAGAGAGGTTGGATGGGGGAACCATGGTAAAGAGCATTTGCATAAATACAACTATGTAAATGGAAATTATATTGTTGTAGAAATGTATTATAAGACATAATTGTTTTCCTCTTCTTCCATATCTCTCGTTCTCAGTGGGCAGCAGTGAGGAAAACACAACCTGTGCTCCCTATGGTTTTTGTTTTCCTGCCCAAGACTTCATATTCTTCATCAAAACATTCTGACAGTCTGATTTTTGCTGAATTGAATTGCCAGAAATGGGTAGTAGTCGTTATTTTGTTAACTCTAGGGAGTTTCTCTGATATGTCTTGGAGATGGGCCCTAGAGAGGAAAACAGATGAACCTATCCATGTTATCAGATTGACAAATATCATGACTTTTCTTCATCTGTTCCCTGCTGGATGATCTCTAACTTTATGGTTTAGGTCATTCTATTAAATCATTGCTTGTAGGACAGACAATTGTTTTTCTTCAGAGCATCTAATGTCGTCCTCAGGAAGAGACTCAAATGGGGCAGTTATATGGTACAGTGGATAGAGCACTGGGACTTGTTAGGAAGACCTGAGTTCAAAGCTGGTCTCAAACACTATCTAGCTGTGTTTTCCTGGGTAAGTCACAACTTCCATCTGCCTCAGTTTCCTCAACTGTAAGATGGACATAATAGCTCCAACCTTTTAAGATGATCAAATGAGATAGTATTTGTACAGTTGTGAGGATCAAATGAGATAATATTCATAAAGTACTTAATGTAGTACCTGACATATAATGTATATGTGTATGTTATATAAAATATATGTAAATGTTAGCTATTCTTATCTTTTTTAGATGCAGTTACAAAATTATCCCTTTTGTTCCTTTTACTGTGTGATATTTTTTTTCCTCTATCCTGTAACTTGACAGGGGTCAATTTTGTTCCCACTATTCTGGTTTTACTTTTCCAGGAGAAACCTAATTCCATTTTTGGGGAAAGAGCAGAGCATTTCCTTGTCAGTGATTACTTGGAGAATAGACAACTATTTCTGTAGATATATTTCATCTTCTCTTTAAGAAGACAAGCCACTCTACACTTAGAACAGCCATAGCAGTTTCTTGGCTTAGGCAGAAATACAAACAGGATCATAAATTTACCCTTCTCTCTACTCAAATGGAGATTCTCAGCCTAGCTTTTTTCCCCTCATATCTATACCTCATCTCAAGTGCCTCCTATGACCTTTTTAACCTAGTATCACCTCATAATCACTTGGCAGTAAACACCTAGTTTCCTTTCCTTTTTCTCAACAGCTCTACAATCCATCCAGCTCTTCTCTTTTCTGTCCCATGGACCTCCACTAATTTGCCCCACCCAATAACCCATTTCATCATTTTACTGATAAATGGAAGCTCAGATTGGTCAAATGACAAAGTCATACAGGTAATTACTGAGCCTGGACTCAGCCCCAAGTCTCCTAACCACAAATGCAGATTGCACCATGCTAATTTAATTTTTAATGGTCCATGTATATTATGTGTATTTTGATATTTTAACAAGCTTCCATGTGGTTTGAGAATTGATTTTATATTATAGTCATGATACAAAATGGAACTCATTATCTTTCCACCCTAAGTTTCCCCTCTTCTAAACTTTCCCATTACTATAAAAGATACTACCATCCTACCAGTCAATTAGGCTCCCAAACTACATGTTAGTCTTGAATTTTCATTCACTCTCAACCCCCATAACCAATCTATTGGTGTATCCTATCAATTTTATCTTCCCCACATCTCTTCTAAATGCCTCTTTCTTTTAACATGGCTGCCGCCCTAGTACAGATCCTCATCACCTCTTTTCTGGACTATTGCAATAGCCTGATAGTCGGCCTCTCTTCCTGAAATCTCTTGATATTCCAGTCCACCCTCCTTTCAGCTGTCAAATTGATCATCTTAAATTGCAGGTCTGGCCATATCATCTTCCTATTTAATAAAATTCAGCCATTCCTTATCTCATTTAGAATCAAATAAAAAAACCCTGTTTAGCATTCAAAGCTCTTGATAACCTGACCTTTCTTAGATTTCCAGTTATCTTACAGCTTACTCTGCCATCCCCACACCCACAAATATTCTTCAGTTCAGTGACAATTCAGTTGCTCTTCCAAGACACCCACCTCCCAACTCCATTTTCACTGACTGTTCTCTATGCCAGGACTTATTTCATTTCCACCTTACCTCATTGTCTTTCCTCAAGTTTGAGCTAAGACCTTACTTTATATATATATATATAAATCTTTCAAATCCCCTTTAATGCTAGTGCCATCCTTGTTTTGATTATCTGTGATTTATCATGTACACAGCCTTTTGTATATATAAACCAAGGTTTAGCCCCACTGTCTTGGGTCTACTACTAGAGGAGGCCCAGACACATGTCTAATTTCCCTCCCACAATGGCATAAATAACATTTTTTGCATATAACCTGTGTGAGCTCTTTGATACTTTTGGAGTTAACAAAGAGATTGCAAAAACTCTGTGACTCTTTGGCCATTTGTTGTCAGAGTTAACAGAATTCATGATTTAGCTATGATTTCTCTCATTCTTTTCCAGACAAAAGCAATTTGATTTTTCTCATTCACTGAGTGGAGGAAGATGTAGCAGACTTTTGCCAGGTACTGCAAAGGCCCCAGTTATGTCCTGATTACATAAAAATAATGAGAAAGCACCTTGAGGGCAGTGGGCATAGTCAGCGTTAAAGTAGGTGAAGGATGGCAGCTAGGTGGCACAGTGGAGACAGTGCTAGACCTAGAGTTAGGAAGACTCATTTTCTTGAGTTCAAATCCCTTCTCAAACACTTCTTGGCTCTGTGAACCTGAGTAAGTCACTTTATCCTGTTTGATTCATTTTTCTCATCTGTAAAATGAACTAGAGAAGGAAATTGCAAACCACTTCAGTATCTTTGCCAACAAAATCCTAAATAGGGTCATGCAAAGTTGTAAATGACTGAAAAATGGCTGAATAACAACGAAAGAAAACAAATCTGAAGGAGGAGGGATATTAGTCAAAGTAACAGTTGTAAAAGAAGAGGAGAATTCAGAGATCAGCCTTTTGTCATGTAAATATTTTTTCCTGACAACTGCCTTGTAATCAGGAAACTTCATTGGAGGATATAAAAAAAATCTCAATGAGGTGGGTTTCCTGCTCTTATAGCTTGGCAAGATTATTCACACTGGCCATCTTGGAGGACTGCTGCTATTGAAATCTAGGAAGAGACTCTTTCCATTCTCATCTCCAGTTGAACAGCAAAAGAAAAATAAAGCCCTTGTTACAAATATGCATAGTCAAGCAAATCTTTACATTATGCTACATGAGTTTCATATCACTGTAAAATCATAGATCATAGATTCAGTCAAGATATTGGAGATTATCAAATCAAGAAGCATTTATTAAGCCGGTATTATGTGTCAGACAGAGGGCTAAGCTGTGGAGCTTCAAATACAGGCAAAAGGAAAGACAATCATTGGCCTCAATGAATTTATATTTGATTAGAGGAAGACAACACATAAAAGAAAACTGAACAGGGAGGGGAAGAGAAGTGCTATATTGCAATATGGTAGAGACAGTTAGGGAAGTCAGGAATGGAACCTGGAAAGGAATGAAGATAAGGCAGTTCTAGGCATTTTTTTTTTTTTAAATTGGAGTTTCTGGAAGGACCCAACCAATCATCAGAAAAGATCACAAGGGCATCAACAGCAGCTCCCTCATTTTGCAAATGAGAAATCTGAGGTCCAGAATCTGAGGTCTATGGCTTTCCAAAGATGACCAATGTAGTGAAGTGTAACAGATAAGATTTAGCATCCATGCTCTCCATCTCCAAATCTAATGGTCTTTCTATTAAACCTCTCAGTGGTAGGTGAGTTGTCTCTCATGTTTATAGTACAGTTGAAAGTATAGTTGCCACCATATATTATAGATGAGAAGGACGTAATGGGTTAAGTTATTTGCCAAAGAACATACAGCTAGTAAGTGGCTTAGGGGGATTTCCACATCCACTAGTGCTTTCTACATCATTACTGCTTCTATGCAAAAAATGAAATAATATAGGGGCAAGTACCTTGTAAATTATAAAAATGTACTGCTGCATTGGTATTAAGGATAATTCTGTAATGGGGCCCTGCTCAGTAAAATCTCTGGCACACTGGTATCATCACTGCAGTTGCAGCCTCTGGGAATGTGAAAAGCCTGGGAACTTTGCTCATGGCAGAGCAGGGTGAAGAGAACTTCCCAGCTCTCTTGCCATTCATTATTTCACCCTCTATTTACCCAGACACTGCTGTTCTCTCAGATAATTGTTGAAAAAATGTTTAAGTCAAAGCTTGCCACCTGCAAATTACAGTACAACAACCACAAAGACTGAAGTAATTACCCAGATAATTACTGCAGCACAAATGAAGTAACCTCATGCCTTCTTTTTTCATATACAAATGTGTAGTCCCACATGCCAAGCAGGTGATGCCCATTTACAGAAAATAGAATAATGTTGGTGCCTGGGGATAGCTAATTAAGCAGTGCAGGTTCAGGGAGAATGAGTTCCGAGAAGCTATGTGACCTTGGGCAAATCTCTTCATCTCTCTAGATCTCAGTTTCCCCATTTATAAATTGAAGGACTTAGATGAGATAATGTCTAAGATTTCTTCCAGCTCTAGAATTCTATTATTTTTTGTGGTCTAAAAAATTAGATGAATTGGAGAGTAAGAGGAATACAGGTAAGGATAACAGATGGTCAACACTGCCTCTGAGGAGCTGCCCAGCTATTGATTTGGCACCATTGTATCACTGGACAGAAGGTGAGGCTTGTGTTAAGGACAGAGTGAGGTGAAGTGGGGCCGTTGGTCCAGGCAGCTCCAAGTACAAGAGACAGGCTTAAGACAGACTCTGTCTGGTTTTGCAGTTGATGAAATATGATTGGATAACTAGAGTCAGACCATTGGAATTTCACAAATAGGAGTTTATTTCTCTACTAGGAGGCAACATGATCTAATGGATGGAGCTCAAGACCTCAAGCCAAAACAAATCAATGAACACTTATTAGGCACCTGCTATGTGCCAGGCAATTTAATGTATCAGGGGTACAAAGAAAGGCAAAAATATTCCCTACTGTCAAAGAACTCACAGTCCAGTGGGGGAGAAAAAATGTAAACAGATATATGCAGGACAAATTGGAGATAATTTCAGAGGGAAGGCACAAGTAATGAGGGAGACCAAGAAATCCTGTGTGGAAGGTGGGATTTGAGTTATTGTTAATTGTTATTATGAATTAATAAAAGCTAGAATTTACGTTGTGCTTTAAAGTTTATAAGGTGCTTTTCAAACATAATTTGATCCTCACAACCTCAGGAAGTAGGTGCAATTATTGTCCTCTTTTTACAGATGAGGAAATTGAGGTAGACAAAAGTTAAATGACTTACCTAGGGTCAGGCTGATTACATTTCTAAAGATGGATTTGAACTCAAGTCTTCCTAATTCCAGGTCCAAGTTTCTGCTCTGTCACCTAAGTTCCTTGAAGATAGCCAGGGAAGTAATGAAACACAGCCATTGTAAAAGAGCTGTGAGGAAAGGCAAGGAGGCCAACATTACTAGATTATTTAGTATGTGGAGAGGAGTTCAGTGTGAGAAGACTGCAAAATTAATAAGGGACCTGGTTGTAAAGGACTCTAAAAGTCAAATGGAGGAATATATATATATATATATGTTATAATATTATATATAATATATTACATATATATACATATACATATTATATGTACATATTTATATATAAATATATTTTTATTTGATCCTCTGAGGAATAGGGAGCTGCTGAAGTTTATTGAGTAGAGGGTTACATAGTGAGACCTGTGATTTAAAAAGATCACTTTGGTAGCTGAATGGAGAATGGCCTAGAGGAAGGAGAGACTTCAGACAAGAAGACAAACCAATAGGTTATTGCAATTGTCTGACAGTGAGGTGAAGAGGGAAGGTAATAACGTCAGAAGAGAGAAGGGGGCATGTATGAAAAACTATTGTGAGTGTAGAATTGGCAGACCTTGGCAACAGATTGGATATGGTGGGATTGAAGAGAATGAAGCATTGGGAATGGCACCTGCATTTGGAGCCAAGATGACCGAGTGAAGATTGGATTGGGACCTATTGTTGGCCATTTTCAATGAGTATCATAGTGATTTAGGTTTAAGGAATGGCCCCTCAAATAAATTTAGCCCATCAACACCAAGATATCTTCTGAGGTTTCAGCAATCAAAATTTATATTCCTTTGGGCAGAGTACCTGCAGCTAAGGATATGATTTCCCAGGTGGATAGAAGGAGCAGAGGGAAGGAGAGTTGGGAGGGAGAGGAGAGAGAGTTGTTGTTGTTTGTCCTTGGTTTGTTCTTAAAATGAAATCAAGAAGATGATGCTGTGACTTGCAAGTGAATGTGATTTAGGTGAGGGATGACTGTGCAAAATGACCAGCATCACTCTCTTCTCTGAAGTCATCTGTAGCCAGTGGCAAGATATACATCAGGATGACTGGAGATGGCCCATGGATCTACATCCATTCCTTTAGCTACCTGTGGCTTTTCCTCTTAACTAGTATCAGTTATAACCAAATCAACTAAATTTCGCTCTTAGGAGTTTGACATACCTATTGAGCAGATTTCTCTTTTAGACTCTCATGCTAAGGGATTGTAATATCATAGATATGAAGTTTATTTTTGAATTTTGATTATATTTTGTTTTCATTTACTTTCCCTTCTACCCCCACTATCATTGAAAAGTGAAACCTATATAACAAAAATACAAGGTCAAGCAAAACAAATGCCAAATCTGGTTGTTTTCAAAACGTATATCTATCATTCTACACTTTCCCAGGAGGTGAGTAGCATGCTTCATCACTGATCATCTGCAATAAGGGTTCAAAAGCAAGTTAGTTGCTTTTATAATATTATATAAATTGTTCTCCTGTTTCTGCTCTGAATCAGTTCATATACCTTTGCAGTTTTCTCTGAAACTGTCCCCTTCACTATTTCATATGGCACGATACTATTCCATTACACTTATACACCATAATTTGTTCGGTTATTTCTCAATTGATAGGCACCTCTTTGTTTCCACTTTTTTCACCTCTAAATACTTTTGGACATATGGGTCCTTTCATCTTTCCTTGATCTCACTGAAGATTACTAGTGGAAATGATGAATCAAGTGGTATACACAAGAAGAGAGACTTACGGAAAGGAGGGCAGATTGGGGAAGTTGGTAGTCAGAAGCAAAACACTCTTGAAGATGGTCAGAGTGAAAGGAGAGAGAGAAGTATAAACAAGGGTAAAATAGGAATAGAGGGAAATGCATGCTTAGTAATTAAAATGGTAAAGTTTTTGAAGTAAATTTCTCTGACAAAGATCTCATTTCTCAAGTATATAGAGAATAGAGTCAAATTAATAAAAATAAGAGCCATTCCTTATTAATAAATGGTCCAGTGATATGAACAGTTTTCAGACAAAGTAATTAAAGTTATGAACAAATGCTCTATCACTATTGCTTAGAGAAATGCAAATTAAAACAACTCTGAGGTACCACCCTGCACTTATCAGATTGGCTAATATCACAGAAAGGAAAAAAATGGCAAATATTGGAGGGCATGTGGGAAAAAAATCATTGTTGGTAAAGTTGTGAACTGATTCAACCACTCTGGAGAGGAATTTGGAAGTATGCCCAAAGGACTATAAGATCGTGCTTAATCTTTGACTCAGCAATACGACTACTAGGTGGTGAGGAGAAACAAAAATAAAAAGAATCTATATGTACAAAAATACTTATAACAGCTTTCTAGTGGTAACAAAGAATTGGAAACTGAGAAAATGCTCATCAGTTGGGAAATGGCTGAACAACTTGTAGAAATATCATTATAATGGAATACTATTGCACTATGATAAATGCCTAGTAAGATGCTCTCGGAGAAGTCTGGGAAGACCTATATAAACTGAAGCCAAGTGAAATGTGTAGAACCAGGAGAACATTGTACATAGCAGCAGCGATATTGTACAATGATCAACTATGAATGACTTAGTTATTTCCAGCAATACAATGATCCAAGACAATTCTGAAGCACTTATGATGAAAAATGATATCCACCTCCAGAGAAAGAACTGATGGAGTCTGAATACAGATAGAAACACCCTTTTCCAAACTTTTATTTTTCTTGATTTTGTTTTGGTCTGTGTTTTCTGTCACAACATGACTAACATAGAAAGACATTTTGCATGATTCACATGTATAATTTACATCAAATTGTTTGCTTCTTCAGTGAGGTGGAGAGAGCAGGGGGGAGTGAAAGAATTTGGAACTCAAATTTAAAAAAATTGTTTTAACATTTAATGGGGCAACAATAAAATATTAATTCTTTTAAAATGACATGTACACTTTAGTAATTTTTAAAGCATTGTTCCAAGTTAGTTCTCAGTCTGACTGGGCCAATTCAAAATTCTAGAAACAGTTTAGTGATGTGATGGTTTTCTTGAAGGCACTTTAAAACTTGCCATTTTCCTTTACTTTTGGCAGCTTTGCCAATCTGATTTGTGTGAGGTAAAGCTTAAAATTGTATTAGTTTGCATTTATTTAATTATTAGCAAATTATAACATTTTAAAAATATGGCTATTGATAGTTTGAATTTCTTCCTTAGAAAACTGTTGATGTCCTTTAGTCATTTATTAATTGAGGGAATAGATCTTGTTCCTACAGTTTTGATTCAGTTTCTAATGTACCTTGAAAATGACAATTAATGAAAGGCTTTTTTGTCTCCCTCCTATGCAGTTTTGTGTCAGCCTTCTAATTCTGGTTGCAAAGGTTTGTTAGTGCACAAACGTCTTAATTTTATGTAGCCAAAATTACATGTTTTATTTTCTATGTTTCTCATTATTTCTTGTTTAGTTTTTAAAAGTAATTTCTTGGTGTTTTGGTTTCTTCACGTCACCTTTAATTTTTCTTGGTGTTAATTAGGCAAAAATTAGCACAGGCAGCAGAGAATTGATCCATACTTTATTGCGTCTCAGCTTCAGAGGCTGCATTGAGTGCACAATCATGTGCAAACAGAACATCATGCACCAGCACTCCCTCCACTTTGGTCTTGGCTTGTAGCCTTCTCAAATTGAAGAACTTACCATCTGTACTGTAGTTGACCTTGATGCTGTGTTCATTCTCATTGAAAGCATTTGGCAAAAGGGCTCAAAACATCATGCTAAAAAGCATAGGAGCAAGCATACAGCCCTATTTCACTCCATTAGTGACTGGGAAGGCAAGAGAGCATTGTCCACTGTCCAAGAAAACACAGGTGCTCCATCAGTCACCACCACATCATCCATACGTAGAACCATCATTTATAACAAATGGAGAAGTTTTGAATGCTGTGGATGAGTTCACTTACCTTGGTAGTGTACTTTCCAGGTACGTACACATTGACAATGAGGTTGATGCACACATTGCCAGAGCTAGCTCAGTGTTTGGGAGACTCTGAAGAAAATTTTGTGAAAGAAGAAGTATTAGATTGACTACCAAACTTAAGGTCTACAGAGCCGTTGTGCTGACCTCATTGTTGTATGTCTGGCAAACATGAACAGTCTACCAGCACCATGGCAGGAAACTGAATTGCTTCCATTTGAAGATTCTGAGGATCACTTGGTAGAATAAGGTACCAGATACTGAAGCCTTTGCTCAAGCTGAACTGTCAAGTATTCAAACTATTCTTCAGAGAGCGCAACTCCGATTGGCTGGCCATGTTGTTCGAATGCAAAATGTACACTTGCCAAAAAGACTGTTTCATGGAGAACTCATATGGGGCAGGTGATCACATGGTGGTCAGAAGAAGCGATACAAGGACACTCTCAAGGTCTCTCTCAAGAACTATGGATTTGACTGTGCAACATGGAAAACACTGGCACAGGACCACTCAGCATGGTGTGCCCACATCAGAAAGGGTGCTGTGCTCTATGAGCAAAGTAGAATTGAGACAGTATAAAGTAAATGTAGGATGAGCAAATTTGGAGTATCCACCTCCAAAATTCATATGGATTGTCTGTGCTCAACCTGTGGTAGAACATTCCGAGCTCATATTTGTCTGCTTAGCCATAGTTGGACACACTGAAATTTCACGTTACAATGGTGATGTCATTTCGGTCCTCTTCCAAAACGAAGGACAACAACCAACCAATCACCTTTAATATCTAAGTCATGTATTTGTTTGGAACTTATCTTGGTTTATGGTATAAGATGTTGATTGACAAAGTTTCTTCCAGACTGCTTTCTAGTTTTTTCTAGCAGTTTTTTTCATTGAATAGCGAGTTCTCACCCCAGTAGTTCAGATTTTTGTGTTTATCAAACACTAACCTACTATGTCTGTTTGCTTCTATGTGTTGTGCATCTAATATGTTCAAATGCTTGACCTTTCTGTTTCTTAGTCAGTATCAAATTGCTTTTATACACTTACTACTTTGTAACATAGTTTGAGACTTGGTCCCGCTAGATCTCTTTCTTTCCAACTTTTTCCCATTATTTCCTTTTGAGATTCTTGACCTTTGTTTCCTCAGATGAATTTCATTTTTTTTCTAGCTTAATAAAGTAATCATTTGTGATACAAAATTACTTTGTCAAAAGTTTGATTCTTACATAACTAAAAAGGCAATCTAATTTAAAGAGTTTTGCCATTTTCATTAATCTGGCTCGTTCAAACTATGAGCAATTAATAGTTCTCCAATTATTTATTTGTCTTTATTTCTGTAAAAAGTGTTCTGCAGTTATATTCATATGGTATTTGTAGTAATATTCAGATAGTATCTTCCTGTGTGTATCTTGGTTGGTATAATTCCATAAATTTTACACGTTCTGTAGTTATTTTAAATGGTATCTCTACTAGCAGATGTCTACTATACCACATAGCAGATGTTGTTAGTATCTAGAAATGCTGAGGAAATGAGTATTTATTATATATCTTGCGACTTTAAGAGAGTTATTAAATGTTTCCATTAATTTTGGTTGGCTTACTAGGCTTTTTATATAAATCATCAAATAATTGGCAAAAAGTAATAATTTCTTTCATCTTTGCCTATGTTTTTTCTCAATTTCTTTTTCTCCACTTATCACTGTAACTGGCATTTAAAGCACTATATCGAATATTAGTGACAATAATGGGCATCTTTGCTTTACTCATGAAATTACTGGAAATGCAATAGTTTATCCCAGGATCACAGATTTAGAATTCAAATGACCTTAGTAATTATCTAGGATCCTACCTCTTCTTTCCCCAAACTCTTAAATTGATTGCGCTAAATTCTCTGATACACATGAAGATATGACAGAATTCTCCTAATTCGTGATTAACTGTAACATGGTTTAGTCATTTTTATTTCATCAATCAGTTATTCCTTTTTTTCCTTATAATTAGGTCCAGAAGTACAATAATACTCCTTGATTTCTCCACCTTCTGAGTGATGAAATTACCTCTAAGAAGTTAAGAGTCTCTCAGAAGCTCTGCTTTTAGTACACACAGTCTATGTTCAAGTGGTTGGAAGGATTCTATGACAACTCTTCCTTCCTTCTCAGACAGCTGTATGATATATATCAGCTAACCAATCATTCAGTTTGTCAGTCAATAAACATATATTAAGCACCTATACTTTTATTTAGTACCTGGAATTATGCGAAGTGCTAGAGATTACAAATGAGGCAAAAAAAAAAGCAGTCCCTGCCTTCAAAAAGCTCACAATCTAATGGGAAAGACAATAAACAAATACGTATCCACAATCTATATACAAGATAATTAGCAAATAATTAATAATAATTAGCAAATAATTAGCAAAGAATTAAGAAGGTTTTAATTAGAAAGAATTAAGAGGAGTTGAGAGAGGCTTCCTATGGAAAATTGGATTTTAATTGGGAATTAACAAAAGTTCAGGAAGCCAGTAGAGAGAGACTAGGAGAAAGAGCATTTCAAGAACTGAGCATTTTCTCTGGTCATTCTGGCAACCTGTATTACGCTTGATGCAAAAAAAAAAAACAGAGTTTGAAGAGATTTTAAAGGCCATCTAGTCCAAGTCACACATGAAGAATTTCATCTTATCATACACAATAAGTGGTCATCTATTCTTTGCTTGAACATACACTGAGGCCATCCATTCCCTCTAAGTATGACCATTTATATGTTCAGAATTCTTTCCCTATATCAAATCAAACTCTCTCTCTTTGCATTTTCCACTAACCATGGCCAAGCAGAATGAGTTTAATCCCCCTTCCAAATGATGGCCCATCAAATACTTAAAGATAAGTACATTTTCTCCTTTAACTGTTTTCTTCTTCAGGTTAAATCTCCCTATTTCCTTCAATTGGTAGTTTTCTCACATGATTTTGATTCCTTTTATATTCTTTGTTTCCCTCCTTTGCACATGCTCTAGTTTCCTACATGTGCCCCCCTAGAAGAGAGAGCAAAACTCTGGATGTGTTCTGAGCAGACAGAAGTACTTTAGAGACTATATCACCTCTCTTGTTTCGTACAGTATATTTCTGTCTTGATATCCCTACTGTTTCTCCATCGTTTTATTTTCACTCAAATATTCTCCATTGTACCTACCCCTTCAGGTCTATGTATTTCCAGAGAAATGAATATCTTTTTGATAAATAATATAAAACCATTTCCCCTTCTACCTAATCTGTTCCTTTTAAACAGGATGTAGAGAGATCACCAGGTCTGGAGTCAGAAAGACACGTTCAAATCTGGCCTCAGACCCTTATTAGCTGTGTGACTCTGGGTAAGTCACTTAACCCCATGTACTTCGGTTTCCTCGTGTGTAAAATAAGTTCAAGAAGGAAACATTAAACTACTCTAGTATCTTTGCCAAGAAAAGCCCAAATGAGGTCATGAAGAGTTGGATATGACTAAAAAACGATTAAACAACTCTTCCATGGTTGTGTTCTAGTCAATCAAGTAATCAAGCAGCATTTATTAGCCTAAAAAGGATATACTATATGTCTCATCCTTTCAAGTCATGGTAATGCGTACAAAGCATATTAATCTTCTTTTTGTTGCTATCTGGCTCAATTGATTTCTCATCTATATACTATATGATTGTATATTTTTATTTCTCTGTCATTACCTCTTGGGAGTTGCATAGCAGCTCCACTGCTCTTATTCTTTCTGCTTTAAGGGCTATTCTACTATCTGTATATTTTCCCTCTTCCCCTTCTCTTTTCAGCTTCAAATCTCAACAATGAGAACAGCTCATCTTCAAGTAAGCTTATTGTACCTTTTCTTCTTTAGCTGTAAAGTGTCCTTGGCCAAGAATTCATGATTTCACTATTTTTCTGTCATGAGGCAGAGACTCACATTTAATTTTCTGACACCATGTACTTATTCAGCTGTTCATTTCTCAAATCCTACTTTCTCTTCTAAGAGCCTTAGCTTCAATGAGTAACATTAATAAATGCAATCACCTTTCCTTCCAAGTCCTTTACTTTCATGCCCCGGTTTTTATTATCCCTAAAGATTCTTTCCTATTTCTTTTTGGAAATACAATGTACTCCCAGGTGGATCACTGGTAGTATATATTTAGTCTTCAGGGTATATCCAGAATGCAAGTTCCAGGAGAAAGTCAACTTCCTGAATATTCATGCCACATTAGCAAATGACTATTTTAGTACCTCTCAGGAGAGAGTCACCAGGACACTTCTAATAACATATTGCTTTCTCTTGAGGACATCTGTGAATCCCTCTTATCCTTCCTTTCCCATTTAGCAAAAATTTTTTTGTAGTCACTGCATATAGCTTTGGTGGTTGTCCATGGAAAAAGCCAAAAAAGGTGGCAATACTGATATAAATCAACAGAACAGGTCCCTCCTCTTCCATACCTACTGTTCTTTCCACTGCTAATGACTCTGGGAAACAACCTGGTTGTCTGTTGGCTACGAATGTTCACAGCCCATTTGGGCTCAGGAGCTTCATTTATTTCTACTTCTATTTTATAATCCATAATTAGCTGATTCCTGCCAATGTGTAATTGCTTTTAGTGCAAATAGCAGCCTCAGTAAACTGGGCCAAAACTCAGATCCCTCCTTCTCATGTTCTCCCTTTTGTTCCACCTGACTTGTCTATCAGACAGTGACTGGTGGTACTATACTTGAAAACAAGATCCCAGTTTTGATGACACTTAGCTTGTTTTTGCCCTTATACTACAAGGTCCTAAATGAAATCATGATACTTGAAGCATGAACTCAAGTGCAAGATCAGACAGAAACTAAGCTTAGAATGTATTCTATCTAGTGATCATCTTTGGCACCAATGGAGAAATCAGAGAATCATAGTATTTCAATGTGGGAATGAACCTCAGATGTCATCTATTCCAACCTGGAACTGAACGTGTGTGTGTGTGTGTGTGTGTGTGTGTGTGTGTGTGTGTGTGTATGTGTGTGTGTGTGTGTGTGTGTGTGTGTAACACCCTCAAATGGTTGCCTAACTTTTGCTTAAAGAGTTCTATCCATTACCTCTCTAGGTGTCCCATTTAATTTTTGGAAAGGTGGAATTTTGCTTTATATTGAGGTCTGAGAAGTTTTCTGACTTGTCCTTGGTAACATCGCCAATTAGTGTCTGAGGCAGGATTTGAATTCAGATCTCCTGACTCCCAAGTCCAGCATTCTTTCTACTACACCACACTATCTCTCTAAGCTTACTTTAATGTACAGGGTGTGTGATACATAAAGATATCCAAGATATGGTCTATATTTTATTTGAATGCCTACAATGAATAGGGACTCACTCTTTCCCATGGTAGCCTATTTGAATTTTGATTAACTATTATGAGGTTTTTTTGTTGGTGTTCCTGATATGGAGTCTATTGAGGATCTGTCTCTGAAGCTTGCCCTTTGCTCTGTCTTTTGGGGACAAGCAGACCAAGTGTAATTCCTCCTCTATAGATCCATTTGCTAATTGGATGGAGGAAGGTTTGAGATAAGCTTCTCAGAAAAAGCCATTTAGAAGAGGGTTGCAAAGGAAACCTTGACAAGTTACTCCAAAAATGTCCATTTCTAGATTAGAGACTGATACCCACAGAAAGAGGATAAATTTAACTAGATTAAGATAAAGTTCCTTAATTAGGGTCAGATGAAGCTAGTTCTCTTTCTATCCCTGCTGCATTTCAGGTATCACATTTTAAGAGGACATTAATAAACTGGAAAGGGTCCAAAGGCGGGCTTATAGGATAGAGCCTTAGGTCTATGCCATAATAATTGATGTATGGATGCTTAACCTAGAGAAGAAAAGATTTAGCAGTGATGGAGGGTCTTTCTCTTCAAGGATTTGAAGGGCTTTCATGGAGGAATTGAATTTGTTCTGCCTTGTCCCAAAGGGCAGAACAAGGAGAAATCAATGGAAGTTACAAAGAGGACATCTGACGCTGATATAAAGAAGAAAAAGCTTAACAATCCTAAGTATTCAAAAGTGAAATAGGCTGCTTAAGAAAGTGGTAGGTCATGGCCACTGGAAATCATCAAGGGAATTCTGGGTAGATCAATACTTGTTATGTTTACTTAAAGGGGCCCATTCATGTATACTAAATGATCTATAAGTACCCTTCTCCATCTAAGATTCTTCAGCATTCCAAGCATCAGATCTCAAAGAACACCAAGCCTTTTATCAGATTCTTGTCCAAGAAGAGAGGAGGATTTCTCAATGAGAGAGCTGTGACTAGTGACAGATATGTATATATATTTTAAAAGACCTCTTAATACAACTATAAGAAGGAGAGATTTAAGGGTTTTCAACTTGTTTTGCAATTTTTCTATATTTTTTAATGTTAAAATGGTTTCACTATTTTTTTATAATTGGCTCATTTGTTAACCATATCACAAATTATTCATCTACTAATTTTTTCTGTTTAAATTAGTTTGGAGTACATAATTGAATAGCCAGGTGTTTATTTATGAAATGACAGGATCCTGCCATACCTTTGAATTCTTTCAGGAAATCTGTTTACTCCAATTCCCCAAGTGGCCTAGTTGTCCTGTCACAGTGCCTGACACCTAGCACTAGAATCATCTGACACCAGTGTTACCAGGGATATTGATGATACCTTTCATACTTAGATTTTAAAAACTGTGATGAGGACTGACACACAAGTCCACCAAAATTGAAAGTGATTGAATAACTATGATAAGGGAGGGACTGTGCTGAGATTTCCAAGTCAGTTTTCCAGAATGTATTTCCCCTCATCACCAGATTTTTGGGTGAGGCAAAAAGTGAGGGAAGGTAGAGTAAGAGGGGCACAGCACTTGTAATCAAATGAACTCCTTTATGAAGTCTTTTTCTGATCTCCTAAGGTGTGGGTGAATTCTAGAGAGTGTGATGTAGTAGTCAGGGCATTAGACATAGAGACAGGAAGACCCAGGTTCAAATTCTGCCTCAGATAGTTACCAGCTAGTGCCCCCAGGCAAGTCACTTACTTGGTGTAGTTAGTGGTTAGAGTACTGGAGTTTCACTGTAGGTAAGTTATTTAACATCCCTCAGCCTCCCTTTCTTAATCTATAAATTAGAGATAATGTTACTTACCTCGATTAGGTCAGATTAGGTTAGTGCTCTTTCCATCCCTGCTACATTTCAGGCATCACATTTTATGAGGACATTAGTATAAACTGGGGCATCCAGAGTTGGACTTATAGGATGGTTGTGGACCTTAATTCCATGTATAAGGATGAGACTAGGGATGATTAACCTGTAGACTTAACAGCAGTGGAAGGTGAGAGGGTTTGAGTTCTTTTCAAGGATTTGAAGGTCTATCATGGTGGAAGGAGAATTCAATTTGTTCTGTGAAGATCAAAGGCAATATGTATGGTGTTTTGAAACCCCTACACGCTATATTAATGTTAGCTATTATTAATTTTTATTCATCACTTAAGCTCCCTGTAGCTCAGCTTTCTCATCTTTAAAATAAGTGGTTCAACTTGATAGGTAATAATGCCCCTCCCAGGTTTAAGTCTATGATATAATCTTTTCTTTACATCAAAGTATCTCATATATACTTATCTTCTTACATGTTCTATCTCTATGTAAATTCCTCAAAGGAATAAGAAGGTGGCACAGTGAATAGATCATTGAGCATGGAGTCAGGTATACCTGAGTTCAGAGCCTGTCTCAGACACTTACTACGTGACCCTGGATAAGTTACCTAACCTCATTTGTCTCAGTTTCCTCAGCTATAGAATGAGTATTATAATAATAGCACCTACTTCTTTGAGAAACAAATGAGATAATACTTATAAAGAGTGCCTGTAATGTTGAAGTGCTGAGTAATTTCTTGTTTCTTTCCTTGAAGTCAGAAGGTCTTTTTATTGTTGATTGTTTCAGTTTTGTTTTTATATCCACAGTGTAGACTGGTGCCTTGTTTAATGAATGCTTATTTGACTAGATTGGGTTATTTTGAGATCCATTTATGCCACTGAACAGAATATGGGCAAATGACTTCATCTCCCTGAGCTTCTTTCCTCATCTTTAAAATGGAGATAATGATATCTACCTTAGTAGGCTCTTGTGAGGATCAGATGAAAAGAATGTCAGGGAGCTAGTAAGAAGTGAGACCATTATTACTGAACTGACTCCTGAAAACCAAGACTGTCTGCCTTGCCCCACCTGAGATGACTGGACTTTATTTACTTATTATAGTCCATATATCCAAGACCAGTAGTGGAAAGTACTCAAGTCACTACCCAAGAGCCATACATCTTTCTCTCATGTGAAAGCTTGTCACTTCTGCACCCTTTTATTTGATGGATGTACCTAACTCCCTGTTCCACAAACATTGAATAAGTTCAAATTATTCTTTCTGTGCCAACTGCTTTGAAAAATGAAAATCTGGCCATGGAACAATACTTCCTCTGTGGGAGTTGTGGTTTTTCTACTTACCCTTCAAGGTGTAATTCAGAGCCTTCCTCCTCCGTGATGCCTCTCCTGACTACTCTAGCCTATCTTTTAGATGTCAATTGTACCAGTAAATGGAAAAACAGATTGTTCTGATACTTACTGAACACCTCATAGTACTGAGTTCTGTTGTTAGGCTCTGTAGTGGATGCAAAGATGAGGAAGACAGAGTTCCTGCCATTGGGAAGTTTTCTGACATTGATTTAAACATTTTATACATATCGAGGTTTTGTCATCACTATTAATCAACTACATTGATCAACTAAAAATATTTTTTAAGCAGGTATTACTTGCCAGACGGCAGCCAAGTAGTACAGTAGAGAGAGTGCTGGGCCTAGACTCAGGAAGACTCATCTTCATGGATGCAAAACTGGTCTCAGACACTGCTACTGACATTACTACTACTCAGACAATACTAGCTGTGTGACGTTGAGCAAGTGTAATTTTGCGCTGCTTGCCTCAGTCTCCTCATCTGTAAAATGAGCTAGAGAAGGGAAAGAGAAACAGGGAGACATGCAGATATAGAGACACAAAGACATAGAGTGTCAGAGACTGAGAGACAGAGATAGAGAAAGAGACAGAGAAAGAGACAGAAAAACAGATAAAAACAGAGAGGAAGAGAGACAGGGAGAGGGAGAAAGAGAGGGATAAGGAAAGGAGAGAGAATTAGAAATTTTTTTAAGTTCAAAGAATTTTAACCTGGGGATGTTTAAGAAATATTTTGATAACTGTATTTTTACATAATTTTGCCCTTTGTAATTGTATATATTTTCTTAATAATCCTATATATTTGTTTTATGCATTTAAATATATTATTCTGAGAAGGGGTCTGTAGGTTTCACCAGGCTACCAAAGGGGTTCAGGCACACGAAATGTTAAGAATCCCTGTTTTAGATGTAGAATTGACAGCTTGGCAACTGTTTGGATGAGGGAGTGAGAGAGAGTGAAGAGGTAAAGATGATTCTAAGGTGGTGAACTTAGGTGACAGAATGGATTATTGTTTTGTCTGCAGAAGCAGGAAAGCAGTGAAGAGGGGTGATGTGGGGGAAAGATGATGAGTTCCAATTTTAAAGTTTGTCTGATTATTTAGGAGGCTCTTGGTTATCACTTGTAATAAAATTCCCATTTATACATCTATTGTAGTTAAAAGCACTTTCACATCCATACCTTAATTGACCTTCCCCAGTCAAAATAACTATTAACATTCTTCTCCTCCTTTTACCCCTTCTCCTCAAACATTTATATATTGTTTAAAACTTCTAAAATATTATACATATATTCTGTTTGATTGGCCTCCTTGGCAATCCTGAGAGAAAGAGTATCTGTACTACACCCCTCATTTGTCTGGTGAAGAAACAGAATTTCATAGAGGTCACCTGACTTGTCCAAGGTCACAGGGCCAGGTTAGAATAATAGGATTAAGAGATGGAAGGAATCTTAGAAAATACCTTATTTAATCCTTTTTTTCTACTTCCCACTTTTCAAGCATAGTACAGTACTCAGCACATAGTAGGTGCTTAATGATAATTGATTAGAATTAATTGAATTATTGACTCTAATTGGTAACATTCAAGGAATAAAAGTGAAGAGAGGTAGCAATTGACGTAGATAGAATTTGATTAATGAAATCAAGAAATCTCAGATTTAAAAGGGATTTCAAGTATCACCTATGCCAACTAATACATGAATAGGAATCCTCTGTATGATATCCTTGACAAGTAGTCATTCACCCTTTGCTTGAAGGCCTCCAATTTGTGTTACCAACGAAAGCAATGCATTCTACTTTTGGATAGCTCTAAACTCAGTGTATTCAATGTTATGCCACAATAGTTTTATGAATGCAAGTTGAATATTCCTCCCAAGGCTTATTGTATACCTTTATTATGTATGTGTATTTTAAGTAGGAGTAACATAGAACCAGAAACCATTTCCATACCTTCACTTAGCATAGTGTCTGACACACAATAGGTGCTTAATAAATGGTAATTGACTGACTTTCTTCACTTCCCAAACTTAGAATCTTTCTATTAAAAAGAAACGTATCATTTAAAAACAGTTCTTTAGAAATGCTCTGATAGGGACCATTGATGACTTACATTTGTGAGGATCTTCTAGGAATGCAATTTCACATAGCTTCAAAACTTGGGTGGCTCCAAAGGGCTACAAAAATGTGCATACCCTTTGACCCAGCAATATCGCTACTAGGACTATATCCCCAAGAGATCATAAAAATGGGAAAGGGTCCCACATGTACAAAAATATTTATAGCAGCACTCTATGTAGTTGCCAAAAACTGGAAGTCAAGGGGATGTCCATCAATTGGGGAATGGCTGAATAAATTATGGTATATGAATGTAATGGAGTACTATTGTGCCATAAGAAATGATGAACAAGAAGACTTCAGAGAGGCCTGGAAGGACTTATATGACCTGATGCTGAGTGAAAGGAGCAGAACCAGGAGAACTTTATGCACAGCAACAACCACAGTGTGTGAGAGTTTTTTCTGGTAGACTTAGATTTTTGTAATAACACAAGAACTTCTGAAAAAAAAAAAAATCCCAATGGTGGACCTCAAGGCAAAAAGCCTTCCACACTCAGAGAGAGAAATATGGAAGTCACTCACATAATGTAGCAGATCATGTTTGTGTATGTGTATCTGTTTGTGTATCATGTTCTGATTTGTTATACGGATTCTTTCATTTATCTTAGTCTGACTACATAGCATGACGATAGTGAAAATATACTCAATAGGAAAGTATATGTAGAATCTATACAGAATTGTATGCAGTCGTGGGGAGGGAGGGAGGTAGTGGGGGGTGGGTGGGGAGGGATAAAATCGCAATTGTATGGCAGTGATTGTTAAACATTAAAAAAAATAAAAAAATTAATAAAAAAAAAAAAAAAAAAAAAAAAAAAACTTGGGTGGCTCTCCTTTCATTACTATGAATTATCCTTGCAAAACTTCCAGTGTAGATACTGAATGCATTAACCTTTAAATCAGAACTGTCCAGGGATAAATTAACTTACCTATCTGAGCAGCTGTCCTTCCTCCAAATGGCTCCCATTGGTTATTCAGCAACATTCCTTGTTAGCAGCTGAATAAGTAAAACTTTGCTAAGTAGCTGATTATAAGGAACAGTAGGGGCCTAAATTAAAGATAAGTTTTTAACCTATCAAGAATAATTTCTAGCTTTTTAAGTCACTTTTGATTTTGTCTTATCTTACCAGAGATGAAATTCAAACAGACAATTTATATGGTTAGGGAATGATTTATTTTGATGCTTATCAGAATATTCTTTCTAAATTTAGCTCTATGATGGACAAATGGCCTTTGCTATTTTCTTAATACCGATAATAATCATCTTTATATGGTGAATCATGGTTGTGGTGTGCTTTAAATAATTTTATCTGAACCTTACAACTCTGTATCAAGAGTGTTGACAATGAAATATTATTTCTATTTTATAAATGAGGAACCTGAGGCTCCGAGTGGGCAAGCAGGCTATCTAAGCTCACACACTTTAGATTCCATTTTCACTGCCCTTCCTACTGCATTCTTATGTTGACACAGCAAAATGGAGAGCTAAAAGTCAGTATCCAGGGAAAGAGAGTCTCGTTTCACCTTAAAATTTATTACAAAGAAAAAGGGATGGGGACAGGGTAACATGGCTTGGGGTCTGCTTTCTTGGTTTCAAATGAAAGGGATTTTCTCAGCTTTTACTTTAGCTTTTGTTTGGGTAGATACAACATAAGAATCCTTGGGTATGGATAATGTAATATCAATAAGTCAAGAACAACTATGAAAGGAATGCTGATTTCACCCAAACTCCACTTAATCCAAACAAAATAAATAGGGATCCATTCCCTCCTTCAAACATTTGGGACATTATTTGTATCTCTAAATAAAACAATAATATTCATTGCTATATTACTTTAAAGTTGTATCTCATTCTCTTCTCATCAAAACCCTGGGAAGTTTAGGTACTATTATCTTCATTTTAAGAAAGGAGGAAACTGAGACTCATGGAATTTCAGTGATTTTCTCACAACTATACAGGATGTGCCAGGGTTGGATCATCTTATTTCAAGCCAAATAATCTTTCCCCTAACCCACAGCTGGATCTAAACAGAAAGATTATCTGCCATATCTTCTGTACATTTCTACCATTTATTATAGGTCTCCATAGGCATTTCTTATCCGTCTAAGCTCTACCACCTTGTAAGTACTCAAGATATCTTAACTGTACTTATAGTTTATTTAATTTATTTATTTTAATTTATTTATTTTATTTATTTTAATTTATCTCTTCCTCTGAATCTGAGAAGAAAAGTAAGCACTTAGTAAATATCAGCTTAGTTTAACTGAACCCATCAAAAGAAGAACAATAACTATGTTAGGATGCCATCTTGATAACCTGTACCCTGCCTATGCTATACTTAATCATGATATTTCAATATATGCATTTGAGAGCTAACTTACCCATTATTGATGAAGTATGAATTCTAGCTATCTTACTCAGAATAAAATATTTCAAAATACAAATATCTCAAAAAAAGATAACTTTCTAAAGAATTCAGAGGTATATCGGAAAATTAGATGAACTGATGAAGAGGAAATTAAGTATAACCAGGAAAATAATATCTACAATGACCAGAACAATAAAATGAAACCATGTTGTATAATTATAATAACCAAAGTTGGCCCTGGTATACCTCCCTTTATTCACCTATAGATGTAATGGAAGAGTGTTGTGGCACATTGCATTTAGGGTTAGACATGTCAGATATGGTTGGTAAGTTGAATGATTTTGCTGAACTCTTCCTTACTTAAATTGCTATAAGTGAAATCTTGATTAGTAGTGGAAGTGAAAGGATATATCCAGAAATGTATAAATTGTAAAAGGCAAAAAAATTAAAAAAAAATCACTCCCCAAACTGTGAGAGATATATGATTTGATTTTCTTTAGTTATTCTTCATATGAGCTTTAACATTCAAGTCACTTGTCTATTTTGAATTTATTGTAGGATATCATATATAATTATTTATAATTTAGAATGTATTTTATATGCAAATACATACGAAATCTAAATTGAACTTTCTCCAGACTGCTTTATAGTTTTTTATAGTAATTCTTGTCAAATAGGAAGTTCTTCCTTAGGTAATTTATGTTTGGGGTTTATTGAACACTGAGTTATTCAGTTCAATTATTCCTGATTCTTCCTTGTCTAGTCTGTTCCATTGATCTACTGCTCTATTTTTAAACCAGTACTAAATGGTTTTGATGATTATTGCTTTACACCATAGTTTGAGGTCTGAAAGTGCTATTTTTTCTTTATTCCTACCTTTTAAAAATATTCTCCTTAACATTTTAGAACTTTTGTCCTTCCAGTAAATTTTGTTATAATATTGACTAGCTCTATATAGCATCCAAATCTATATGGTAACATCATTTGTATTGTATTCTTATGATATTGGCATGGCCCAGTCATGAGTCAAGTCAATGACAAGAATTTATTATGTGGAGGTACTAAACTAAACATGAAGTATGAAGTCTACAAATAAAAAACAAAAGAAAGATAGGGCTCAAAGAGCTAACATTCTGATGTAGAAAGATGACAAATAAAAGATGAAAGAGAGAGAGAGACAGAGAGAAAGAGAGACAGAGAGACAGAGAGAGACAGAGACAGAGAGAGAGAGAGACAGAGAGAGACAGAGAGAGAGAGAAAGAGAGAGAGAGAGAGAGAGAGAGAGAGATGGAGTAGAGAGAACATGGGAGGATTGGAAACAAAGCCTGTGGAGGTGGTTAAGAGACAAACTCACCAATAAGTAAAGGGGATCACAGGAACAGAAGCATGTTTCAGGGTGAGGAGGCCACAGGTACTGAGGGAACTCTTGGATGACAAGATGGCTGAGGTATGGTCAAGAAGCTCCAAAAAGTTAGGAGTAGAGTCAAGAGAGAAAAGAAGGATCTCTGGCTTGCTCCCTTCTTAAAAATGGAATTTCTGGGAGAAATTCACTAATGTTAGTGCCATAAACACTGAATGTTTCTCTTGTTATTTAAAGTATTCTTCATTTTTTATAGAACATTTTAAAATGTATTGAGTGTTCTTTGATAGATCACTTCCTAATTATTAATATTGTTATTGTTTTTAAATATATTTTCTAGTTATTCTAAAAAGGAATTCCTTTTCTATTATTGCTTATATTACTAAGGGAAAGTAACACAATGGATAGAGGGTCTGGTCTGAAGTCAGGAAGACTCATCTCCCTGAGTACAGATCTGGCCTCAGATATTTACTATGTGACCCTGGGCAAATCCCTTAACCCTGCTTGCCTCAGTTTCCTCATTTGTAAAATGAACTGCAGAAGGAAATAGCAAAGCACTACAGTATCTTTGCCAAGAAACCCTTAAATGGGGTCGCAAAAGGTTGGACACAGCTGAATAAAACTTGCAACATAGGGTTGTCACTTCCAATTTGGGGGCAGCTAGGTGGCTCAATGGATAGAGCACTGAATTTGTAATCAGGAAGACTTATTTTCATGAATACAAATCCAGCATCAGATACCTAGTAGATGTGTGACCTTAAGCAAGTCATTGAGTCCTGTTTTGCTCTATTCTATATATTTCTATATATCTACATCTATATCTATCTGTCTGTCTATCTATCTATCTATCTATCTATCAATCTATCTATCTATATCTATAGGATATCTATATCTATATATCTATACCTATTTACATATATATGTAAAGTGAACTAGAGAAGGAAATGGCAAACTGTGCCAGTATCTTTGCCAAGAAAATCCAAATGAGGTCATGAATAGTCAGATGGGACTGAAAAACTGTTGAAGAGCAAAAATAGATTTTGTTACTGCAGTGTAGAAATGTACATTTTTGTGGGTTATTTTGTAGTTTATAAGTTTTTACTGGTGCTATTAATAATTTATTTATATAACTTTATGCTGGAACTATCAATTATTTATATTTATATTATAATAAACAATTTAATTAATTATATTTAATTAGTTTTTTGATTCCCTAGGATTTTCTAAGTAAACCATCATATAATCAGAAAACAGGAATCAATTTCTCTGTTTTTCTTTATCATTGCAGTAATTTGAATTCTTAAAGCTATCTCAAATAATTGCAAAGGAATCAGGAATTTTATTTACTCAGGTATTTATTAGGAAAGCTTCTAGCATTTCCATATGACATAGAATGTTAATTTTTAATTTTAGGTAAATACTTATTTTCCCAAACATTAAGAGATTCTTCTATCATTATACTTTATGGGTTTTTTTAAAAAAAATTATGAATAAATCCTGTACTTTATCGAAGACTTTTTCTACATCTACTCATATAATCATTTTAGGATATTTTATTTGTAGTATAATTAATTAAACTATTTTCTTCCTATTTCTGAAACATCTTTGGACCTGTAGTAAAGTTTAAAGAGGATCAAAGTGAATGATTATTGTAAAATTAATTGCTGAAGTCTCTTTTTCTGGAATTTTATTTAAGGTTTAAAAATCATTTTTCATCAAGGATATTGCTCTGTCATTTTTCTTTTTTCTTTTTTTCCTTTAGGTATTGAGATCATATTTATCTCATAAAATGAGGTTAGAAACTTTTCTTTCTCATTTTTTAATATTTTATGAAGTATAGGTATCGATTATTCTTTATAAGTTTAATAGGATTTTTTTCTCAAAATCTTTCTGTAGTAGGTTGTTTCATTTTTCCTTTGATAGGCCCTTTAGAGCTATTCTAGTTCCTTGTTCTGATATTTTTTTATTTGGTGAGTAATTTCCATGTGTTTTTGTTTCTCAGTTTTGTTGGCATGTAACTGCATAGTAACATCTGATAATTTTTTTTGCTTCTTTTGATTTTATTATGATTTTATGTAGACAGAATTTCATTTTTCTCTTACTTCTTTGTAAATACTTTTATCAATTTTATTAATTTTTATAAAGTTTTTAATTTTATTTACTATTTTTTTCTGTTTGGTTTTCAGTTTATCTATTTATCCTTTAATTTTCAAGATGTACTCTTTTTCTTCATTTTGATATTATTTGTTAGTATTCTATTTTAAAATGAATATTCAATTAATGAATCATCTCTTTTCCTATTTGTTAATATATTTTAAGGGATGCATTTTTCCCCTGAGACCTGTTTTAGCTACACCACAGCAGTTTAGATGTTCTGCCTCATCGTTATCTTGCACATATCTATTTTTATGATTTGTTCTTTGACTTGTTTTTTAGGATTTTATTAAGTCTCCATTTAAATCTGTATTTAGTAACATTTTATTGCATCATAGTCATAGTTTATGAGCTCCTACTAATGTTTTTTAGTTTCAATAGTAAATTTTTAACATAAGACAGTACTAGAAAAATAATGAAAATATATTCTTAATCTTTTGTAGTAATGTTTGCTTTCACTTTTAACAATCAACAAGGGAACACAATACAAAGGAAAAACAATGACATGACATTGTGAGTAAGATATTTTCTTAATAAATCTGAGACACGTTTTTCCATAAATAATTACTTAACTATTAATAACTATTAATAAAAAGATGGTGTGTATGAAAAATACACTTTGAGGGCAATTCGTGCCATTCCACTCTAGGGCTCCTGTTAACTTCTGCTAATGCCATCAAGCTACTCCCACAAAATCTCTTCTCCATTTCTGTCTTCTGGACATGTAATCACCCCTGGCTACTAATCCCCTGAATATTTAATCTCTGCTACCCATTTAGTCTCTGCCATACATAGTTCTCCTTAATGCTACTTAACTGGACATGTCCGTTTCTGCCAAATAGTGCTAAACGCAATCCCATTGTGCACATTACTGGAGATGCCATCTGCTTCCTGCTTCTGGCTTCAACTGCTCCTTGTAAGGTATATTTTTCTCATGGGAAGAGTGGGCTTTGATATAATTTTTATTTCTTTTTAGGGTGGTTATGCTTATTTATCTCTTTACAAGTTTTTATTATCAACTAGAAAATTTTCAAACAGTATGGTGTCATACACAAAGAATAAAGGAATATATATGGAATTATTTTAATACATTTTCATCGATACATATTAAGCTGAATTACATATTAAACTTAGGAGGGACATCATAACTTTCAGGACAGAGAGAATTACTCAAAGCCAGAGAAATTTGGGATCAAGTTTTGGCTCTGAAACAACCTCCCTGTGTGACCTGGGGGAAGGCACTTAAATTTAAATGCTCTAGTCAGAGCACTAAAACTTTTAGAGAAGATACTAACTTACATTGGTAATGGGAGTTTCCTTATTTGGAATCTCCCTATGCCAATAAAATCACAAGTCAATATCTACCTTATTAAATTTAAAGGTGTGCTAACAACTGCCTTGTTTGTTTATGTCCCTTTCTGAACTACCTTCTGCTCTCTTTTATGCATTTCAAAAATGTTTCATTCATGTTCTTTTCTTTCTTTTCTCATCTTTTGGATCACTCTCACTACCACCCACTTTCTCCACGATTCTCCCCAATTTCAAACAAAAGCCCTCCTTTAAAACAAATGAGTATATTCAAGCAAAAAAAAAATTGTGTTAAGAATACATTATTTTCTACATCAAGAAATGTACTTCATCAGCATTGTTTTGGACTAGTGATTGGTCGTTTTATACGGACCAGAGTTCTGCAGTTTTTCAGATTTCCTTTTCTTTCTTTGTTTTGGTAATTATAACATAGTTTTACTGGTTCTGCTTATTATACAAGTATTCCTAGGTTTCTCTGAATCTACCCTCCCCCCCTTTGCTGTTTCTCATGGCACAACAAAATTCCATCACATTCCTATTTCTAACATCATCTGTTTTCAAGCCTCTAACAGCATTCTCTCCTCCCATGCTCTCAACTTGGTACATTAGGTCACACTTCATTAAAAAAAATGGGATCATTCAATGAGAGGTTCCTCTTCTTTCTACCTATTCATGTTGCATTACTCAAATGTCTTCCCCTAAGATCTCCTCCTCCATTTCTGTCTATGAGGAAGAGATGCCCCTACTCTGCCCAGCAAACACCTTTATATGCATACTTGATCCCATCCTTTTCCATTTTCTCCAGCAGATTGATCCTTTATGATGCTTACTATCTCTGATCTTTAGTGTATCTCTATTTGCTCCTTTCCTGCTACCCACAAATGAATCCATGCTTGTCTCATCTTGAAACAAAACAATTTGTTAATCCCATGTTATCTGCTAGCTATTGACCTATATCTTTCCTTCCCTTCCTAGGTAAGCTCCTTGCCAAAATATTCTAAAATTGGTGCCTCTACTTCTCTTCTCACTTTAAGTTCTCTATAGTCTTGCTTCTGACCTCATCATGTTAATGGAAATTATCTCTCTAAAGCCACCAGTGACCCCTTTCTTGACAAATCTAGTGGCCTTTTTTCAATCCTCATCTTGACCTCTGCAGTCTTCGGCACTTTGATCACAGTCTTCTCTTAAATATTCTTTTCTATTTAATTTCCAAGTCAATGTCCTCTCCTAGTTCTCCTCTTACCTATCCGATTCTTCATTCTATGTCTTTTGCTCATTCTTCCTCGAGGTCACACTCCCTAAGTGTGGGAACCTCCAATGTTCAGTTCTAGGCCCTCCCCTTTTGCCCTTCATACTATTTCATTAGATGATCTTATTAACTCCTATGGAGTCATTTATCCTATCTCTGCAGGTGATTCTTACATCTATTCATCTGGACCTCACCTCGTTTCTGACCTCCTGCCTTGCATCACCACCTACCTCTTGGACATCTCAAACAGGATATACCTTAGGCATCTCATAATCAGCAAATCTAAAACACAGTCTTTTCTCTGGATCCTTCCCTCTTTCCACTTCCCATTATTATGGAATGCACCATCATTCTCCTAAATTCATAACTTTGTCATTGACTCTTCTTCTTATGCATTCCCTTCATAAATATGATCCGTGCCCAGTCCTTGAATTTCTACCTTCTCAATACCTCTCATATGCATCCCTTTCTCTCTTTTGTCCTAGCCACTTCCATGGTACAGACTCTTGTTATCTAATTGCTGGACTACTGCAATGGTTTTCTGATTAGATTTCCTGTCTCAAGCATCTACCTGCTACAGTTATCCTTCACTCAATCACGAAAGTAATTTTCCTTAATCACAACTTTGATCATGTCAGCCCCCTGCTCAGTAAATTCCAGTGCTTGTCTATTACTTCCAGAATCAAATAAAAATCTTTTGTTTGGCTTTTAATGCCCTTTACAACATGGCTTTTTCTACCCTTTTGCCCTTTTATACTTTAAATTTCTTTTGAAAATTTGATTACATTTTTAAATTAGCAAAAATATTTTTCTATTTTCCTTCCCTCAACCCCTGACCAGTTGAAAAAAAGAAAAATGAAACAATTAGGAAAAAATCTTAGTCAAGCAAAATTAATTCTCATGATCAAAGAAATATGTTTCAATCTACACCTGAAACCAGCATTTCTCTGTCAGGAGATAAATATTACATGTCACTGTGAATCCTCTGAAATTATCATGGCCACTGCATTCATCAGAGTTTATAAGTTTTTCAGAATAATTCACTTTTTTACAGTGTTGTTAATGCATAATTTGTTGTCCTGGGTTCTGCTCACTTTGACTATGTATCAGTTCATTCAAATCTTTCAATCAACCAATAAGTATTTACTACATACCTATTATGTATCAGGTACTATTCTAAACTGATCATTTGGAGGTTTCTCTAAAACTGTTCCTTTCATCATTTCTTAAAACGCTAGCATTCTGTTATATTAATATGTCATAGTTTGTTCAGCTAAATTCCTAGTTCTTTGCCACCACAAGAAGGGCTGATATACTTTTGTGCATATGAATCATTTCCCCCTTTGTTTGATTTCCTTGGGATATGAATAGTGGTATAGATGAGTCAAAGGCACAGGTGTAGCAGATAGAGGGCTAGACCTCGAGTCAGGAAGACCTGAGTTCAAATCCTAACTCAGACACTTTATGTCCCTGGACAAGTCAAAACCTCTGGTTCTGAGGAAACTGTTTCCTCATCTGCAAAGTGGGGATAATAATTATATTGACACCCCAGAGTTTTTTGTGAGGATAAAATGTGATATTTATAAAGTACTTTGCAAACCTTACAGCATTATAAAAGTTAGCTATAGGTGTTGTTATTTTATAATTGTTACTTCTCCTCTTCCTCCTCCTCCTGCCACTACCACTGTTACTCAAGATTCAGTTCACATCCTAGAATGGATGAACCAATTCATAGCTGCAAAAATAGTGTACTAATGTGCTTTTTATTATTAATTAATTTATTTTTAGTTTTCAACATTCCCTTCCACAAGATTTTGAGTTCCAAATTTTCTCCCCATCTCTCCTCTCTCCCTGCCCCAAGACAGAGTGTATTCTGATTACTCTTTCTTCCAGTCTGCCCTCTCTTTTACTGCACACTCCCTTATCTTACCTCCTCCCCTCTGTTTTCTTGTAGGACCAGATAGATTTCTATATCCCATTGTCTATATGTCTTATATTCCAGGTTTATTTAAAATGATTTTAACATTTGTTTTTAAAACTTTGAGTTTCAAATCTTTCCCTTCCTCCCTCCTCATCCACCCCCATTGAGAAAGCAAGCAATTTGATATAGGTTAAAGATGTGTAGTCATGCAAAATACTTCCATAACAGTCATGTTGTGAAAGACTAATTATTAGTCTTTCACTAATTATTACACTAATTTCCCTCCCTCTTATCCTGCCCCCTCATTTATTCTGTTCTCTCTTTTGACCTTGTCCCTCCTCAAAAGTGTTTGCTTCTGATTACTGCCCCTCCTATTTGCCCTCCCTTCTATCCTCTCCTTCTTATTTCATTCCCCCCTACTTTCCTGTAAGATAAGGTAGATTTTCATACCAAATTGAATGTGCATGTTATTTTGTCCTTAAGCCAAATCCAATGAGAGTAACCTTCACCAACTAATTCCCTCTCATCTTCCCCTTTATTGTGAAAGCTTTGTCTTGCCTATTTTATGTGAGATCATTTAGCCCATTCTATTTCTCTCTTTTATCTTCTTCCAACGTATTCTTTAATTTTACTGTTCTGGGTATCATCTCTTCAAATTCAACTCACCCTGTGCCCTCCTCTGAATCTGTAAATATATATTTCCCTCCAACTACCCTAACACTGAGAAAACTCTCAATAATTGCAAATAATATCTTTCTGTACCTTTTTTTAAAAAACAGCCTCTGGGTTATTTGTCATTTTCTTTTCTGAGGGACCAAATTTGCTGATCTTTTGGGTGTGAGGTAGTGTCAGATTTATTTTAATCTTAATTGTCATAATTATAAATAGTTTGGTACATTTTTCCATATGGTTACTGACAGTTTGAATTTTCTGTTGGAAACTCCCTGTTCATATCATTTGATCATTTATCAGCTTGAGAATGGCCTTTATTCTAATGAATTTGAGTCAGTTCTCCATATATCTTAGACACTAGATCTTTTTTTTGAATTGTATAAACTTTATTTAATCATAGCTTTTAAATTCTTTCAAAAAAGAAAAAACCCAAACCAAAACTACTTAATAGTTTAGTGCTCCTAACATTATAAAACATTTAACATTTTACAATACTGCTTTGTACCATCTTTTTTCTCCTTCATGTTGCAAGTTGATTTACATTTCCTTTGCTTCTGTTGGTCACATGAGTTTCAATGATCTCTGCAAACAGATTCCTCTTCAACAGCTTATAGGCAAGAGGTAGAAGCTGACCAATAACTTCGTGAAAATACTGGGAGCCATAGCAAAAAAGGTCAATTCCTAGCTCAAGTCCCATTCCATAGTCACATTCATCATTAGCAAATTGAATAAAAGTCACCATTTCCCGAAGGGGGGCAAATGCTTTCATTCTCTGATCATCACTTGAAGACTCAACAATTATTCTGCAAACTATCTTAAGATTATCATCTGTTTCAGGGAGATCTCTGTACCCAACATCATTTTTATCTCTCGGGACAACGAGACCTGCACTGTGAAAAGTCTTTGTCACTACTTTTCTATCTCTCTGTTTCATGCTCATGCTTTTTTGTTCCAAGGAATAACCCAGTTTTTTGGCAGCTTCTGTTAGTTTTTCATTTATGTTCTGCAAAAGATCAATTTTCTTTTTATCTATTTCCTCCTGAATTTTTTTCACCAAAAATAATTTGACGGCAGTGAACACACTGTCTCCATTTTGAACAATTGTACAATTTATCTTTGCCGCATTTACACCAACATATATGGGAAGTTCATCAGGTGAGTCTCTGAGATACCCCATGTGAAACTGAGTTTTGTCATCTCCATTAACAATAGTCTGGAACTCAGGAGGATCGTAGTACAACCTCCAGTGAAAGTTAAAATTTATGTCTGTTGATTTGTTTTCCACTTTGTGCTTTCCAGAGACACTAGATCTTTATCAGTAAAACTTGCTCTTAATATCTTTTTCCAGTTACCTTCTTCTCTTCTGATTTTAGCTGCATTGAATTTGTTTGTGAAAAAAATAATTTTATAAAATTGATCTACTTTTTCTTCCCTGTTGTCTTTTTCTCTCACTCTAATTGCAATGATAAATCTTCTCTTTCTTTTTAACATTGCATCCAAGGTCTCTACTCCTTTATATGACTGCTGCTAAATCATCTGCAATTCTGACTGTGGCTCCTCAGTACTTGAATTCCTGTTTTCTCACTGCTTATAGTATTTTTCTTTGATTTGGAAGCTCTAGATTTTGACTAAGATCCTGTAAAATGTCTTCAGTTTGGAGTTTCTTTTAGGAAATGAATTGTGAATTCTTTTTTGCTTTCATTTATCCTCTGCTTCTAAGAAATATGGTAGCTTTCTCTCATGATTTATTAGTTATTCTAACTTTAATTCCCAAACTGAGAGTTTGTTTTAAGTCCAGGCTCTATGTACTTGTAAAAGTAATGTCTGGGACTTTCTTGGACCTGTTTAATGTTGTGCTGAGCCATGCTGCTGCTTTTTAGGGGTATTAAGTGCTATTTTCTTCATAGATCTTAGACAACTCAGGATGGGTACCTGAAAACTTTCATTTCACTTAGAGAGGTCTTATCTGTGGTGAAGTCTGACTGATGCTTCCTGGTCTGAGCTTTTCAAACTTCTGATTCAGGTTTGGGATATAAGGCACACAACTGTGGGTTTTTCCCCTGTTTAGAGCTCTAATAGACTACTTCTAGACCTAACCACTATCAGCTAGCTTGAAGTATCAGCAGGTTCAGACGGACAAAACTGAAAAGCCCCTTTATTCTGACCTCCCTGCCATGGTTATTTTGCTCTGATTCTTAGATTTGCCTAGGATCTGAATATGAGACCCCATCTTCCTGCTAAGGTGATAACCAAACTGCTCTCCTCCTTTCTGTGTTTGCTCCTTGTCCAGTATACAGACATAGTCCAGTCATCGTCCCTTATTCTGGCCTGCCACAACTAGGTAAATGAAGTTCCCCTATTCACTTCTCATTGGATCTGCTACCCAGCTCTTGTATGTGAGTGACAGAGTTTCTGGGAGGCACCTATTCCTTCCTGCAAAATGTCTAATCCCTTTGTGCTAAATTCTTTATTCTCTAGTGTACATACCAGGCCTCCGTTCAGTCCTCATATTTCTCTCCCAGTACATGGAGATATACTCTCCCTCATATCATTTCAGTCATGGGGTAGAGTAGGCTTAAATTTAATGTTTGTTTTTCTATATAACATTTGCCTTACCAAATTCATTTTCAAATACATTATAGCCAAACATGAATCAGTCAATATCTCTGCAATTGTAAGACTGGTAAAAAAAATGTTGTTTGGTATTTTGCTCCACTATCTCTGGCAAATCCAGCCTGGATTTCAGCTCCTAGGTTTCTGGTGGCTCACTATCCTGAACTTTCAAGTCTCCCAAGGACATAGTTACCTCTAGGCCCTTTCAATTAAAAGTAGGAAAGAAGAGTCTCTGTAGAGACAGAAGCAACAGGAAGGCCATGGGGTCTATTTCTTGCCACATTCAAATGAAAGAGAACTTCATCACCAGACAAGAAAGAGTCAGAAAAACATAAGTTTCTTTGGTGATTCATACCTTTTGAATGTCCCCAGTCCAGGCTCTGTATTGAATCAAAAAGGTTTGTCTTTGACACATGATGAGTGGACAGAATATCTTCACATATTCCAAATCAGAAAACAGGCTGCTGTCATTACTTATCATTTTCCCTTTCTGGATGCAGACCCCCCAGCTTCTTCTAGTCTATGTATGTTCACCAGTCACCTTTATTAGTCCTTTCCTTGGGGTATATTTCTAATGATTGCATCACTGGGTCAAAGTACATGTAAAATTTAATAACTTTTGGGGTATAGATCCAATTTACATTCTAGAATTGTTTGATCAGTTCATAGCTTTATGAATGGTGTGCCTTTGGTGTTGTAGATCTCCTCTAACAACTGATATTTCACTTATTTTTTGCCAATTTTGTTTGTGTAAAGTGGATCTTTAGAGTTCTTTTGATTTTCATTTCTCATATATTATTGATTGTGGCAATTTTCACTGTTACTGATTAATTAGATTTTTAAAAATCATTAATTTATATATTTGTTGTTATGAGCATTTATTATCAATCCTTGTACTGCTTTCTCAATCAACAATTTAAAAATAATGGAAAATAAAACCTTCATAAGAAACAATAAATGGTTGTTCATGCCTTCCTTCTATAGTCCATCAAGGCAAATTCCCCTATTGGTCATGAATTAAAAATGCATGTCCCATTCTGCATTTTAAGTTGATCACTTCTCTGGTAGCAGGTGGGTGGCATGTTTCATTTTTAGTCCTTTAGCTTCATGGTTTACCATTACACTAACAAGAATTTTAAAGTGTTTGAACATTTTCTCTAAAATATTGTCATTGTACAAATTGTTCTCCTAGTTCTGCTTACTTTGCATCATTTCCATTTCCCTCTGCAACTTTCCATTTTGTTATATAATAAAATAATACTATATCACATTTATGTATCACAATTTGTTTCATCCTTTCCCAAAGAGTGGAACCCATTTAATTTCTAAATTTTGGCAACTATACAATGCATAGTTACACATACATGTATAGGTATGTATATATGCGTATATATACACAGATATATGTGTACATATATGTATATATTTATGTGTTGTATCTCTTTTCCAGAGACTGATGGATTTCCATCAAAGGCCAGTGGCAAGGCAAAATTCAAGATCATTAGTGATGGCCTAGGACGTGGTGAATGACCTTGGTTTCTTTGACCTCTGACCTAACTTTAAGTGCTCCACAGTGCCCACTTTAGCAACCTTTGGGGGTCTTAGAGCAAATTGTGCTCATCCATCCATTCCACTGGGGCAAGTCTTCACATGCTTGGGATAGACATTTCTGCCCCTCCCCCACAACTCACCAATGAGTTTGAGTCCCTTTAGCTACTCTCAGTCTGGTTTAGCCCATCTTCAGAGACAATTTACTGTTGTGCATGCTATAGCTTCTTGGAGCCAAAGGTGAGAGCTGAGTAGCAAGTGGACATCAAAAGTAGATGAACAACCCTGTAAAGGGCTCAGCAAACCCCCACATCAGAGGTACTAATCCTTGATCTGGTGTGTGTGGGGGTAAGGGAGAGGGAAGAGTAAAGAATGGTTATGAAGTTATGAACCTAAGCAACCAGAAAGATGGTAGTAACCTCAATACAACTACAAAAGTATGGAAAGGGTGGATTTTGATGAAAAGGGGTAAGAGGGAAAAAATAGAAAATCATCCTGTCCTAAAGAAGCTAAATAAGATACTCTCAGATTCTTAACCAGGATATATTTGGAGACTTTTCCATTCAATTTCAAAATGCATTGAAATATCTTTCAGAAGTCAGAAATATTCAACAATTTACATACATAATCAAATGGTCATTTGAAATATTATTTCAGAAGCTTAATTTTTAAAAGAAATGCATACATACATATATACATATACACACATACATACACACATACATCCCCTTTGTACATAATCCTAGTAATTATCTAGCTAGATCCAAGGTTATGAACAGTTCAAAAATATTTTGTACATAATTCCAAATTGATTTCTAGAATGACTAAACCAATCCAGACCTCTACCAACAGTATATTAATGTGCTTGCTTTCCTGTAGCCCCTCCAACAGTTGTCATTTTCCTCTTTTGTCACCTTTGACATTCTGATAAATGTGAGGTAGAACCTCAGAGTTGGATAACTTGGGTCTTTCCCTTAAGAACTGCCTGTTCATTACCTTTGACAATTGACATATTGGAGAATATTTCTTGTGCTTATGTATTTGTGTCAATTACTTTTTTCTTTGAGGCAACATTCATTATTGCAATAAAAATTGCAAAGAAACTAAATTGTATTTAAACTTCCTCTAGTTACCTCCAAAAACCAAGCTGGTAAAGTAAGTAAATTCAACTCTTTCCTTCAACAGACATATTTCAAACCCCCCTGGGCAGGTCATTTGATCTCTCAGTGTCCCAGTCATCATATAAGAGAATGGTGGTTATTCTTCATTGGTAAAAGAAAATTCTTCATGAGGAGCTCCCTAAAAAGATGAAATCATAGGTCTGAATAATCACAACCAAAATGCAGGAGTCAATTTGGGAAAAAAATAAAACTGGCTCACATTGAAATTGGATAAAGGTTTGTTGTCTTTGATTTATGACAAGCAGAACACAAACAAGTCAACTGCTCATTTCAGGCAAATGATTAACATTTGGGGCTGTATCAGAAATAGCTGAAAGGTTGCTTTGTAGTATGTCTCCTGTGGCATTTCTCAGAAAGCTAAAGCTGCCTCTTTGTGACAGGGAGATATGCAGGGGGCTCTAACTGCCATTAAATAGTTAACACCTTTCTCTGATGTCCTAATAGATATTCCAAGTGTCAGTTTTGAAGAGAGGAGCTGGGCCAGTTGTTATGAATGAATGACTCAGCTACCCAACACTCTGCATAATAAAGAAAAGCTCTCTGATCTTGTCTCTAAAGAGCACTGTGATCAGCACTCTTCTCTCTTGAACCCAGCATACACATTCCAATCTCATCTGCCTGACTGTTGGTTCAGATCTTTCCTTCCATGATGATGCTCCATTCTAAACTATAGGGGCAGTCTTCCACCACCCCACATTTTGATTTTTTGACAAGTGTGATTAATTTTATCCTTACAATTCGTCTCCCCAACCATCACTTATTATAGTTCAAACTTATTGTGTGGTTCTGGGGCTCTTCACTTCATTGTCTCTTACAATGGCCTAATACAATAGTTGGGGGTAGCTAGGTGGCACAGTAGATAGGGTGATGAGCCTGGAGTTAGGAAGACTCATCTTCCTGAGTCCAAAACATTTATTAGCTGTATGACCCTGGGCAAGTCACTTGACCCTGCTTACTTCAGTTTCTTCATTGTAAAATGAGTTGGAGAAGGAAATGGCAAACCACTCCAGTATCTTATGCCAAGAAAACCCAAAATAGGGTCACAGAGAGGAAGATACTGAAAATGAATTAATAACAATGCTAATCTTAATTGCTTTCATTGCTTCCATTCTCTTCCCTCCCCCCGCAAGCAAAAACTTATTTCCCATAGATCTTTTATGACTGCCAAAGGGATATTCCTGTAAGTTTGATCATGTAACTTCTACTCAAGAGCCTTTAATGACCCCTTCTTACCAGTAGAACGAATTGTGAACTCTTCTATTTGGAATTTAAAGAGCACTGAAATTTGGCTCAAATCTTTCTTTTGAGAAAAAAAAAATTATTATTAATAGCCAATAACTTAAGGAGAATCATAGTTCCTCCCTTTTACTAAACCCTGATTTCAAAAACTCAGTCTCTTGAAGGACATTACCGATATTGAGATAGTACTAATTTTCTTTTTTAAAAAATAGTTTTAGTTATTTATTTTTAGATTTTGACATTTATTTCCACAAAATTTTGAATTTCAATTTTTTTCTCCATCTCTCCCATCCCCCACCCCATAACATCTTGCATTCTGATTACCCCTTCCCTTAGTGAGCCCTCCATTCTATCACACACACCCCCTTCACTTATCCCTATCTTCTCTCTTTTCTTGTAGTGCAAGATTAATTTCTATACCCTATTACCTATATTTCTTATTTCCCAGTTATATGCAATAACAATTCTCAACATTCGTTTCTAATACTTTGAATTCGAACTTTTCTCCCTCCCTTCCTCCCCACCCATCCCCACTGAGAAGGTAAACAATTCAAAACAATCTATATATGTGTTGTTTTGCAAAAGACTTCCATAATAGTCATGTTGTGTAAGACTATATTTCCCTCCATCCTACTCTGTCCCCCCTTTCTTTTTCTATTCTCTCATTTGACCTTGTCCCTTCCCAAAAGTGTTTACTTCTAGTACTCCCTTCCTCCATTTGCCCTCCCTTCTATCATCCCCCTCACCCTACTTGTCTCCTTTTCCCCTACTTTCCTGTAGTGTAAGATAGATTTTCATACCAAATTGAGTGAGCATGTTATTCCCTCCTTAAGCCATATGTGTAGAGAGTAAGCTTCACTTTTCCCCTCTCACCTCCTCCCTTCTCTCTTCCATTGAAAAAGATTTTTCTTATCTCTTTTATGAGAGATAGTCTATCCCATTTCATTTTTCCCTTTCTCTTCCCAATATTTTCCTCTCTTGCCCCTTTATTTTATTTTATTTTTTATGGATATCACCTCTTCTGATTCAACTCAACCAGTACTCTCTGCCTATATGTGTGTGTGTGTGTGTGTGTGTATGTGTGTGTAATGCCTACACCTACCCAAATACTGAGAAAAGTCTCAAGAGTTACGAATATTATCTTTCCATGTAGTAATGTAAACAGTTCAGCTTTAGAAAGTCCTTTATGATTTCTCTTTCCTGTTTACTTTTCCATGCTTCTCTTGATTCTTGTGTCTGAAAGTCAAATTCTCCATTCAGCTCTTGAAAGTCCTCTATATCATTGAATGACCATTTTTTCTCCTGAAGTATTACACTCAGTTTTGCTGGGTAGGTGATTTTTGGTTTTGATCTCAGTTCCTTTGACTTCTGGAATATCCTATTCCAAACCCTTTAATCCCTTAATGTAGAAGCTGCCAGATCCTGTGTTATCCTTATTGTATTTCTACAATACTCAAATTGTTTCTTTCTAACTGCTTGGAATAATTTTTCCTAGACCTGGGAACTCTGAAATTTGGCCACAATATTCCTAGAAGTTTCTCTTTTCAGGTCTCTTTCAGGAGGTGATCAGTGGATTTTTTCAATATTTATTTTGAGCTCTAGTTCTAGAATATCAGCGCAGTTTTCTTTGACAATTTCGTGAAAGATGATGTCTAGTGTCTTGTGTTGATAATGGCTTTCAGATAGTCCCATAATTTTTAAATTGTGTCTCCTCAATCTATTTTGCAGGTCAATTGTTTTTCCAATGAGATGTTCCACATTATCTTCCATTTTTTCAATCTTTTGGTTTTGTTTTGCAACTTCTTGGTTTATCATATAGTCCTTAGCTTCCCTGAACTCCATTCTCATTTTTAAAGAACTATTTTGTTCAATGAGCTTTTGAACTTCCTTTTCCATTTGGCTAATTCTGCTTTGTAAAGCCTTCTCTCCTCATTGGTTTTTTTGGACCTCTTTTTCCAATTGAGTTAACCTATTTTTAAAGGTGTTATTTTTCTCAGCATTTTTTTGGTTCTCCTTTAGCAAGCTGTTGACTTGGTTTTCAAGCTCTTCTATGGCCTAAGCCCATTTCATATTCATTTTGGAGGTACTGGAGGAAGAAGCCTTGACTTCCTCTGACAGTATGCATTGTTCTTCCTCATCTGAAAGGATGGAAGGAGGTACCTGGTCACCAAGAAAGTAACTTCTATAGTCTTATTTCTTTTCCCTTTTCTGGGCATTTTCCCAGCCAGTGACTTGACTTCTGAAAATTTTCTTCACACCCACTTGGTCTCCAGATCCACCCAGCCAGCACTTGGGGTCTGAGATTCAAATGCTGCTTCCCAGCCTCAGGGCTTTGGGTGGGGGGGGTAGGTTGGGGGGGCTGCTATTCAGTGTGAGATCAAGTTCAGGTGCTCAGGTCAGGGCAGGGCTGCCACACTGGGCTCAGTTCCCTCAGGGGGTTTATGCAGAGACCTTCAACAATGGATCCAGGCTCCTGCCTGTTTGGGGAGCCCAGGTCTGCTCCCTCCTCCACTGCTGCCTCCTGAGGGGGCCTGAGTTATGGGGGCACCCCACTCCCTTCTCGACCTGCCAAAGAGACCTTCTCACCGACCCTTGTCACCTGTGGGTGGAGGGACCCGCGCAGCTGCTGGAGATTCTGTCCCTGAAGCCTGCTCAGATCTGCTCCTCTTGGCGCCGTGCAGCCGAGGAGGGCTGGGCTCCACTCCAGGTCCACAGCCTGACGGACCTTTTGCGAGAGGTTTTCAGGCTCTCTGGAACAGAAATCTCATGCGCTCCATTGTTCTGTGGCTTCTGCTGCTCCAGAATTTGTTTGGAGTTCTTTTTTTACAAATATTTTATGGACTGTGGGTTCAGAGCTAGCATATGTGTGTCTTTCTACTCCGCCATCTTGGCTCTGCTCCCCATAACAGTCTTTTAAATAACTGCTGACAGCTATGCTGTCCCTCCTGAGTCATCCCTTCTCCAAGAGAACATTCCCAACTTCTTCAATGAATTATCATATTTCATGAACTCTAGACTCCTTACTACCCTAGCTGGACTTCTTTGAATTTTTTTCCAGGTCATTGCTATTCTTTGTGAATGGACACCAGTATTGATAGTAATACTCCAGATGTGTTTTGATCAGGGAAGAGTATCAAGGAGTCATTGCATTCATATTTATGGAATCTATGCCTCTCAATGTCACTCAATATCACATTAGTTTATTGGGTCCTAACTTCACACTGCTAATTCCGATTATACTTGTAATACTTCAAATTCAGTGTTTTTCTTCTAAAACAACTTCTACTTGATATCCCAGTCATCTTTAATTTTTAGTTTTTTTTTTTAAACCCAGATGTAAGGATTTATCACTATTGAATTTTAGGAGATTTTATATGAGTGCAACTTTGCAAAAAAGGTTAGAAATCACAAAAGAGAGGGATGAAGAAGAGAGCTTCTCAGTTCTCTGGAGAATAGGTTTTGTGAAGGCATGGAGATAAGAGATAAGGAAAAATTAAGTGAATAAAGAAAGATTATTGTCTAGACCTTGGTTGTCTATCCACGTATACATATCATGGACAGATACTGCAAGTACATGAAGTTAATGTGATGCAATGCTTTTGGGAAGTGCAAAATGTTTCTATTCACTTCTAGCTTATCTCTGAAACAAAGGCTTGGTCCTCTTAAAGTTAATATTCCTTTGATGAAGCTCTATGACTATAAGTCAAGTAACACCATAGTCTCTAAAGAATTGAAACTGAAAATCACCCAGAGGGCAAAGGAGAGGCATGCAGTGGTGATACTAGACTATAATATATAGAATTATGCAGAAGGAATTCAATAAAGTATACCATCAATGAACTGTATGTCTGGGGGAAAAAATATACTGGTGATGAAAAAAAAATCAGGAAGAGATGATCTATGGGAAACCTGAATACTTGTAATGTTAATGGAATAGGAAAATCTTCCCCATCTGTTAATAGGTTTATGTAACCTTCATTGAACTCTGGCCGAGCTCACAGCTGTGATACATCCTGAGTTACATGGAGCCTGGGTCACATGGAGCCTATTGTGGAAGGAGCTTGGAATGTTGGAATGTTAACTGAAATAGAATGTTGGGGAGAGAGAAGCAAACCTGAACTGGCAGAGGGAGGAATTTTGCCTAGTGGAACTTGTTTGTGGGGAAGCCTAATTAGAAAGAATGTTTAAGATTTCAGCACTCTCTGGATTGGTGATGAATACTTTGCGAAATCTTTCCTCCTGGTGTATTAATAATGATGTTCTAAATACATATTTTGGTTTTGCCTTTGAGGAAGAGAGTTTATTATATTTATTATATTTTGCAAATTTATCCTGGAAATATGTATGCATATTCATAGCAGCTGCTATGGGTATCATGTTGACATTATAATACTCCATTGGTGTCTATTTCACATTAAAAAAAAACACAGGTAAAGGATAGCAGAATCTTTGAATATGCACAGTGATAAATTTATGGGAGAATATATTTTATATTTTATATAATATATTATCATTTCTGTTCTAGATATACATGCATATATATGCACACATATGTAAGCATATATGTATATACCTATATAAGAATGTACATATATTCTCTCTATATCTCACCCACTGAGGAAGAACCAATAGATAGAAAATGAAGATGAGAGTAAGAGGTACAGAATGATAGTGATATAATCTATTGGAGAAGATGGGAAGAGATGGAATCAAAAATATAAGTATATAAGTAGAGAGAGTAACCTTGCTGATGAGAAGCCCTAGCTTTTAATGAAAGACTGGAGGAAAGGAAGAAATGGGGGAGAAAATGTTAAAAGGTCATGAGATGAAGAGGAGAAATAGCAGAACTCGTGGTGAAAGGTATTGCCTTTTTGGGTAAAGTATGAGACCAATATCTCAATTTACAGGATGAGTGAAAGGGCTACTGAGGGATGTTTGAAGACAGAAGAAAAGGTCTCAAATAATCCTAATGGAGAGTAAAGTAGAAAGTCAATTTAGGAAGATAGAAAGGAATACTTTGCTACAGTGAGGATTCAGTTTTGAACTAATTACATATCATCATTATTGACACAATCAACACAACTACATGACTTCCTTTACTTCCATTCCACATTTTTTGAGTGGGAGTAGATGATGAAAATTGTAGAAATAACCTAGTGTTGGGCTTGGGCAAGGAATGAGTGGTAATAGGATGATGGAGCAGGGATTCGTGGTTACAGGATAGTATAGATGTGGACTGATTTACTAATGAATTAAAGCTAGGAAGGAAGAGCTGGGATGATGACCTGAAGTACTGAGGAGTGAGATTATAGAACACAGTAAGGATGAAAAATAGATTGGGGAGGAATAAACTAAAGGGAAATATGGAATGATAGGAGATTTTGATCAGATACATTATGAAATAAAGTGATATGGTCTAAGGTTGTTACTAATTGGAGGGATTAAAAAGGAGTCTAAGAACAGGTGGTATTTTAATTAGGATTTAAATCTCATTCTTCAAACGAGATCAATTGAGAGGGGAGAGAAAACATTTCATACATAAGGACCAACCAGCATTATCAAAGTCATGGAGCTGATAGGCATGTTCAGAAAATAGAGCAGAATTAATTTCATTGGAAAAAAACTGTGTGGAGTATTCCATGAAATAAACTAGAAAAGTGGAGTGGTACCAAATGGTGAAAGGTCTCAAAAGCCCCAGAAGGAAATTTAAAGGAGGTAGGTATCAGAGATGGCCTTGTAATCAAGAAGACCTGCATTAAAATCCTGCTTCAGACACTTAGGAGCCATGGCACCATAGGCTAGTCATTAAGCTACTCTCAGCCTCAGTTTCCTCATCTGTAAAATAGCACCACACTCACAGGGTTGTTGTGGGGTTCAAATGAGATAATATGTAAAGTACTTTGTCAATTTTAAAGTTCTATAAAAATATTAACTATTATTTATATTATTAGGCAAAAGATTGCCCTTGAGGGAGGATGGTAAACATAGGGGAAGGGAAAAAAGCATTTATATAATTCCAAGTATATGCCATACCTTGTACTAAGTGCTTATAAAAATACATATATTATCTTGTTTTGATCCTGACAACAACTCTATGAGGTAGGTACTTTATGAGGTAGGTACTATTGTTTTCCCCATTTTTTACAGTTGAAAAAAATGAGACAATACAGAGATTAAGTGACTTGACCAATGTCACAAAACTGAACAGTTTCTGAGGCCAGATTTGAACCCAGGTCTTCCTTATTCCAATTCTAGTACTCTATTCCCTGTGCCATCAACTATCTCTGAGGATTTCTAGACAGTGAGGTGAAAAACTTATATCTTTGTTTAACAATTCTTCCATCGACCAGCTGTACATTTTGGGCAAGCTATACATCCTTTCTGTGAAATGTCTTTTCTTTTGGAATAGATGAGATGTGCCCCTGCCCAACAAAATATACAGTAACAATTCAGTAAGAATTCGACAGACACTTAAAGAGACTTCTAAAGGCAGAGCACTTACCTGAGTGCTGCGGGAAGATAAAAGGAAAAACCAGAGATTATAGTCTAGTAGAGAGACATACAACGTGTGTGTGTGATTGTGTGTGCAATCTAATGGGGACAGTAAGAAGCAAACAATGTGCACAAATAAACTATTTACAGGATAAGAAGGAAATGATTAGAAAAAAGGAAGGCAACAAAATTAAGTTGGATTGAGAAAATATTTTGGTGGAAGATGAGATTTTAGCTGGGACTTAAAGGAAGCCAGGGAAGCCAGAAGGCAGAGGTGAGGAGAGAAAGCATCCCAGGCATAGAGATAGACAGAGAAAATGGCCAGAATTAAGAGATGGAGTGTCTTGTTCATGGAACAGCAAGGCCAGTGTCACCAGATCAGAGTACAGGGTGAAGAATAAGGTGTAAGAAGATTAGAAAGGGGGGGGGGTTGGGTAACAAAGGACTTTGAACATAGAAGTGTATTTGTTCCTTGAGGTGATAGGGAAGCACTGGAGATTACTGAATGGGCAGGGTATATATGTGGTGGTGACATGATCAGGACTGTGATTTAGGAAAATCACTTTGGTAGCTAAATGAAGGATGGGTTAGGGAGATTTGAGACAGGTAGACCCATCTGCAGGCTATTGAAATAGTCCAAGCATGGGGTGATGAGGGCCTGCACCAGAGTGGTAGCTGTATCAGAGGAGAGAAGGGGACATATTCAAGAGATGTTAAGGGGAAACTGACAGACTTTGGCAAGAGACTGAATACAGGGGATGAGAGATAGTGAGGAACCCAGGAAGACTACTAAGTTGTGACCTTGGAAGACTGGGAGGATGTAGTGTTCTCATTAGTTACAGGGAAGTTTGGAAGGGAGGAGGGTTTAAGGGGAAAGATAATTAGTGCAATTTTGGACATTGCAATAGGAAATATTTTCTTCCTTAATATTCTCTAAGGATCAAATAAAATTCATCCTAGCTAAATAAACTAGGCTCAAATAATCTCTATTATCAAGTGTGTGCACATATGTGCATTTGTTTATACACATGCCAATTAACAAATGCAATATTGTATCTATTTCTGTACCAGATAGCTTAAGAACATTTTACAATATTCAGCATAATAATAGAAGATCAATAGTCCTCAGTATTGATTTCAAATTAAATTCAGCATTCTTTCCACTACAGGATGCTGTTTTAGAATATCTGAGTTTGATGAAACTTTGAAGATCAAACAATATCAATTTGACACTAAGCCAATTTGTAAATTGGCTCCTTAATTTGTAAATAAATTAAGGCTGTGTAAGATTGATATTCAAATTTTTTCACATATTATCCTAAATTTTACTGAAACCAACCCTGTGACATGAGGCTATTAGGATGACAAAGTACCATACCTTGCCAAATGTCCCAGAGCTAGTAAGAGGCAAGTTGGAACTGGAACTCAGGACTCTTGACTCCTGGCTCAACAGTTTTCATATAGCTGACATTGGCATAGCACATTAATGGCTGTACAGTTCTTTACAAAGATTAAAGATAAGAGTTGTTCCTAGGATTTCATTAGTGTGGGGAGCTTTTGGTGAGGAACTCCCATAGCCAATACAGGTTGATGCATTCTCTGCTACAGTGTTTTCTTGGAAGGTTGCTAGTATGTGTCAGAAGCAAGACTTAAACCCAGTTGTTTCTCTCTCTATAAGATTTCTGCTACAAAATGTTCCCTTCCTTAACTTACAGTATGTCCCACAAGTCTTTGTGCAATTTTATCCTATTCAAAAGATATTCAAGTTAAAACTGCACTAATAATTTTGGGACACCATGTAAAACAGGGCTTTGAAAACTGATTGGTATTGGCTACTGATGCTACACATATGTCCTCTCATTTTATCTCTTTCTATTCCATTTCTCTAATATTTCAATGAATCCGTGATTTGATCAAAGTGAATACAGCTGAGAATGAGTCAGCCCACAACCTATTTCTACCTCCCCATCCTGTGCAACACTTATTCATGTTCTGCTAGAAGTCTAGGAGGCTTCACTCTGTATGCCAGGGACCTTTCAGGCACACATAGACTGACTATTAATTTTCTGCCACTACTATATCTATCTTTTTACTATAATACAGGAACAGGACTAGGGACAGGAAGGAATATAGAGAGTGATTGGTGTAAAGAAATCCTGGTCAGGAAACTCCCTTGACCAGTGCAGGTTGGCACTTTGTTTTCAAGTTATAATCTGAGAGTTTCCTAAAGCCCTGAGGATTAAAAGATTTGCCCAGCGTCACACAACTAGTATACATGAGAGCGAGACACTGAAGCCGGGTCTTCTGGACTTTAATGCTACCTCTCTATCCATTAGATAACAGTGTCAACATACAACATCCAATATGAAATCAAAATTGGTACATTAACTAGTACCAAAAGCAGATGCTCTTTGGTGAGACTCTGTCAATACATTTACCTTTTTTAAGGTTATATTTTTTAATTTGTTATGAAAATACAAATAATGAACATTTGATCATAGAAAGAGAAAGTAGGATTACATATAAAACTTAGAACTTCTGTTATAGAATTTATTTTATTTAAAATAATTTTGCTTTAAGCTGAACACAATTTACCTTTTTTATATACTTCACTTTTTTCCTCCAGCATCTTTGTCACATTCTTCATTTAGCTAAGCACAATGTGAGAATGTAATTACCATTTATAGAACAAAACGGTCCCTGTATTGTGCTATTTCTGAAAGAAGAGGCCTTCAGCGTATTGACATTTATGAAGCTTATTACTATTGATCATGGCTGGGAGGGTCCATTCTCAGAATGCTAAGTGTGGTTTGATTGATGGTCTGCACTAAGAGAGTTCCTGAAGGAAATTTCTGCTTCTTGTTTTTTTTTTTAGCAAGGATTCTTACGGGAATGCATGTTGATATAAAGAAATGGTATACACACTGAAAATGATGCCGTGGATTTGGATTGAGGTGATCTGGCTTCAAATCCTCCTTTTGCTACCCACTACCCTTTGACTTTGACCACATCACCTTCTCTCTAGATCTCCATTTCCTGTCAATAAAATGAAGGGATTAGACAACACGATCTCTACGATATTGCTCAACTCTACATCTTCACATCCTATGTTGCGTGTATATACATATGCTCACAGTGCTTGATTGGTTAAAACAATTATCTCATTTCAAATGGAGGTAACTGAGGTATAGTGGTAAGTATACACATATATATAGTATATATGTATGCAATATTATTTATATATTGTTCAGTTGTTTCAGTCTTATATGACTCTTAGTGACCCCTTTTGGGGTTTTCTTGGCAAAGATACTAGAGTGGTTTGCCATTTCCTTTTCCAGTTCATTTTATAGATAAAGAATTGAGGCAAACAGGGTTAAGTGACTTGCCCAGGGTCACACAGCTCATAAGTGTCTGAGGATATATTTGAGCTCAGATCTTTCTGATTCCAGGCCTGTCTTTTTATCTACTGCACAACCAGGCTGCCCTATATATGTCATATAAACCTGGCATTAAATCCTGTTTCTACAACTGAATAGTTGTGAATTCTTTAGAAAGAGACTACAGACTTCTATACCTCAGTTCTCCTATCCGTTAAATGAGTATTAATAAATTCATCACTTCATATGATTCTTTTAATGAGGCAAAAATGAGACAATTTAAATTTTGTTTATTTTAGCTAAAAATATTTGCTATTTGCAAACTATTTTCCAACAAGTTCGAAAGTAAGCTCTTTAACAACAGACACTATTATTTTTTTTTTATTTGGCACCTTCATTGTTCTGAAATATAGTATTTGTTGTTATTGTTGTTCATTCCAATCATACCTGACTCTTTGTAACTCCATTTGGGGTTTTATTGGCAAAGGTACTGTAGTGGTTAATCATTTCCTTCTTCAACTCTTTTTACGTATGAGGAAACTGAGGCAAACTGAGGTTAAGCGACTTACCCAGGGTCACATAGCTTGTAAATGTCTGAGCTGGGATTTAAACTTAGGTCTCCACTGCAGTATACCTAGCAGCCCCGACACACATATTAAATCCTTAACATATTTGTTGAATGAGTTAAGTTTTTACAGTTACAAAAGAGATAGACTTATAGACAGAATCAACAAGATAGCTGATTGTATTGTGGAGTGTGTGTGTGTGTGTGTGTGTGTGTGTGTGTGTGTGTAATATTGTGTTCCTTTTAGGACAGAAAGAAACAAACTGATGACCAAAAGAAATCGACTAGGATGATAAAAATAGAGATTATTCTATAAAAGGATCAGTTGAATTTTAGCTTGAAGAAGAGGAGAATCTAGGGGTGCATGATTGCTGCCTTCAAACATTGAATAGATATCATGGGAAAGAGGGACTGAACTTATTTTTCTTGACTCCAGAGGTCAGAACAAGAAGCAGTGGTGTAACTCTCAGAGAAGGAGATTTATGCTTAACTTTAGGGAAAAAAAATCAGACAGAGCTATCCAGAACTAGAATGGGTTTACATATTAAAAAGTGGGTTTTCCTTCATTGGCAGCCTCCTAGTAGAGACTAGATGACCGCTTATTAACAGTGATACAGATGACATTCTTGTTTCTGTTTGACTAGAATTAATGGCCTCTGAATTCCCTTCCAAATTCTAGATTCTATGATTTGAGATTGGAATTGGAATTGTAGCAAATCTCTAATACAATCTTTGAATGAAACAGGACATAGTAATTATTTGTGGAATCAACCACTCTATTAACTAGTTGCATAACCATGGGCAAATCAACTACCTTCTTTATCCTTAACATTTTCATGTGTTAAATGAGAGGGCTACACTAGATGTTCTCTATGGTCCCTTCTAGCTCTAGTGTTCTATGATTCAATTAGACTTAATGATAAATGGCTAGTCCTTTATTTACTCACCTATTAGTAATATCTCCCAATAAAAGACACCTTGGTTCAGTAGAAAAAGCATAAGACCTAGATATCCTCAGGTCTGAACTCAGCCAATTATAATTGTAGGGACATCACAGAGACACTTTGATTCTCAATTTTCTGATTCCTAAAATAGATATAATAATTTGTGCTGCCCCTACTCATAGAGTTGTTAGGAGGATTAAATGAAGAAATGCTTGGGAAAGTCTTTTATTCCTGAGAATTCCTAGACACAAATGCAGTCTTTTTATTTTAATGTGAATGTTTTCATGGTTCAAGTATGGCTGGACATCTGAAAGGTTCCTAGCCAATGCAACAGCACCTGTGGGTTAGACTAATGTGTTCCAAAGTTTCCTCCATTAAATCAACAAGCACTTATTCTAGGCAGTGTACTACACAGTGGGACTATTGAATAAAAACAGTGTCAATTCCTGTTCTTAAAGGCAGCACACAGTGGACCTGGAATCAGGAAGGGGAGTTTAAATCAAACCTCAGATACTTAGTGGCCGAGTGATTCCAGTCAAGTCACCTAGTCTGCCTCAGTTTCCTCCATTGTAAAACAGGAATAAATAGTAATAGTACCCACTTCCTAGACTTGTGAGGATCAAATGACATAATATTTGCTAAACGCTTAGCACAGTCTTTGGCACATAGTAGGTGCTTTATAAATGTTTGCTTCCTTCTTTCTCTCTCAAGGAGTTTACATTCTGCAAAGGGAAGCTGGGGCAGCATATTTGTAAATAAGTATATACCAAAGAAATGGAAGATGATCTGCTGGAGGAAGGCCTGATAACTGACTAGTTCTAATGTACAAGGATTCTAAAACTTTAATCATCAAGATACACTTCTCACATGGACAAATGTAGATATTTCAAGTTGGAAATCATGTCCAACATAATTTTTGAAACTTGGAGAAGCTGAACGATTGGTCCTAGGTTTTATAATTAATCTATAATAGAGCTAGGAGTAGAATTCAAGTCATCTGACTTCTCATGCATGCACCTTCCAATAAGTCAAGCCAGAGAAAGTCCAACTAGAAGGAGATCCACAACTATCAGGAAGAGGAAATGGGAACCAAGTGGATGAGTATAGGAAAACAATACTTGCTCTTGGTCAAGAAAGTGATTAGTCAGATGCAGCTTTTATATGCTGTTAGAGTTATGATTTTGCCAAAGGGCTTTATAACCTTTTTAGGGGTAAAATTCTAAGCTCTCATGGGAAGTGGGTAACAGACTACTGGGAAGAAATTGGCTGAGTAATGTCACCCACTTGCAAAGAAGGTAAGTAGCAAAAATTAGACAGGCAGAAGCTTACAGTGGAAAGACCAATAGAGAGCCTGTATCTTCCCAGTCAGAGGATATGGGTTTGAACCCTGGCTTCTTCCATCCCTCCCTGTGTGATCCTAGAGAAGTTACTCAGTTATTCTTGGCCTTTGTTTCTTCATCAGTAAAATGAGGCATTGGACTAGGTGACCACTAGGTGACCTTCCAGCTCTATGACCCCTTAAGGAAAATGAATAAAGATATATATTCTTATTGTATAGCCACAGTTGTTTTATATTTGAATCCTAGAAGAAATGAAAGACATTAAATGGTCATGAAGAGCTTCCTGGTCATGCTTAGGCTATGGAAAGATGGGGTACATCAAAGTCAAATAAAAATTAATAACTATATTAGTAACAATAAACTACCATTTGAGAACTTACAAAGATAGGACAATTGGTAAGTTACATCATCTCTGAGTCACCATTTTCTCATCTGTTAAATGAAAACTGTACCTATGCTATCTACTTCACAAGAAGAAGGAAGCAAGCAATTAAATTGCACTTATTCTGTGTCAGACACAATGCTAAATACTTTGCAAATATTATCTTATGGCTCTTCACAACAGTCCTGGGAGGTAGGTCTTCTTATTATTCCTATTTTATAGTTCAGAAAATTGAGAAAGAGATTAGTTAAGAGACATGCCTAAGCTCTGAGGTTGGATTTGAGCTCAGGTCCTCTCTTAAAGTGCTGAATATATAACCTTTGTATCAAAGGCTTCTTCTCCCCTCTTCTCTCTTTCCTTTATCTTCCCTCCCCCCTCCCTTCTATTCTCTTCTTTATCCAGGAACAATAAAATATGGCACTGATTCTTTGTTCCATAAATGGTAATTACATTCTCATGTTGGACTTAGCTAAATGAAGAATGTGACAAAGATGCCAAAGGAAAAACAAACAAACAAAAAAGAACTGTACAAGAAAAAAGATAAATTGTGTTCGATCTAGAGTACTGTTATTTTAAATAAAACATAAATATAATAAATACAACAGAAGTTCAGTTTTATATACAATTCTACTTTCCCTTTGTTGAAATGTTCAGATTTCTTGATATTTGTTATTTTTGTTGTTGGTTAGTCATTTCAGTCACGTCCAACTCTTTGTGATCCCATTTGGGGTTTTCTTGGCAAAGATACTCATTTTACAGATGAGGAAACTGAGGCAACAGGATTAAGTGACTTGCCCAAGTTAATATCTGAGGCCAGATTTGAATTTAGGTCTTCCTGAATTTAGGCCCAGTGCTTTGTCCACTGCACCATCTAGCTGTCTGATTTATTTTAATAATAAAATAGAACATATCACTTTTAAAAAAGGTAAAGACATTGATGCTCACCAAAAATCAACTTTTTTTATTCTCATTTACTTGGATTTTAATTTCACATTATATTGTTGTAAGTTGTGAGTATACAGTGTCAGGGCATCAAATCCAGAAAAAACCTGGGTTCAAATCCTACCTCTGTTACTTACTGGCTGTATGACCGTGGCCAAGACACTTAACTACTCTCAGTAACTCTCAGACTAGAACTGGGAAAGGAAGCGCAAACCTACACTGGTAGAAGGGTTTTTCTTTCATACCAATCAAATTCTACATGAAGTTCCTAGTCCACATTCTATCCTCCAAATGTATAGCACAGGATGGATGAGAAGAGATGGGTTGTGACCTGACTCATTGTCCGGTGTACCCACTCTGATCAAATCCAAGATCCATTAAAATATTACAGCGTTGGAGTAGAAAGAGATTAAATAAGACTAATGTATGTACAACATCACTAGCCAGGATGCTAATCAGTTTTCAAATATTACAGGGTATCCCAAAAGTCTTTGTGTACTTTTAAGCTTCCTTTGTCTTTATCTGTGCCAACTAAACTCTCCTTTTGACTTCTTCCTTGCCCAATAGTTACATTTTAACCTCCGGATTGGCAGAAGCTCGCTGGTGACTGATCATTCTCATGTTCTAGTAACAGGCCCCCAACACCAAAGTGAATTTTCAAAGCAGAACATTCTCTTTCACCCAGTACCTAGAGTAACTCCTGCTAACATCAGTACCTACCTCAGATTTAGAGGTTCATTTGTTAACAAAATCCCTGTCCATTTGTTTTCAATTAATTAAAGTATTTATATTGAGAACTGATGAAAAAAATTGTGGTGTATCTTCTAAAGTTGATTGTTGAAACAATTTTTGCCAAACTGCTTGCTAGTTTTTGCAACAGTTCTTATCAAAGACAGAGGGTATTCCCCACCCCCACCCCCCACAGCAATTAGAATATGTTTTGGAACATATTGAGCAGGGTTTTATTGAGATTGATTTTTTTCTTCCCCAGACTGTTCCACTGTTCAGTTCTTTTGTTTTTAAGTATTGCCAACTAGTTTTTGATGATTACTGCACTATAGCATAATTTCAGGTCTCAAGTACTGTGACCCCTTCATTATTACTTTTTTTCATTGTCACTCTTGAGATTATGAATGTTGTGCTTCTCTAAGTTAATTCTGTTATTTTTTTCTATCTCTATAAAGTAACTACATGGTAATTTGATGGGTATAACACTAAAACTACACACTGATTTAAGTGCTACCACCATTTGCATTATATTGACATGACTCAGACATAATATATGGTTATCTCTGTAATTAATTTATTCTGTATTTCTTTAAATAGTGGTTTTCTAATATATATATGTATGTATGTATGTGTATTTGTATATATAATAATACATATATACATATATATGTGTTTTTTTCAGGGGGTATTAGTGACTCTTCACTGTATCATGCCTACCATAGTGATTCTGAATGGAATTTCCCTTTCTGTTATTTCTCCTGGATTTTTTTATTGCTATGGAGAAATGTCATTTTGTAGCCACACACTTTATAGAAGTCAATATTTGTCTAAATTAGTTTCTTTTCTGCTTCTATGTATTTTTCTAAATGATAATGATAGTAGTAGCTAGAATTTGTAAAGCACTGTAAGGTTTGCCAAATGCTACACACACACACACACACACACACACACACACACACACACACACACACACACACACGTGCACGTGCGTGCACAATTTGATTTTCATAGAAACCTTATGAGGAAGTTACTTGTTTTATCATTCACTCATGAACAAGCAAACAAGCTGAGAGATGCCAAGTGACTTGAATATAGTCACACAATAAATGGCAGGAGTAGATTTCCGTCTTAAGTTTCCTGACATCGCACCAGCACATTAGTCACTAAAGTATGCTGGCCATGCTAGCCGGCCAGCAAATATTTGCAAATAGAACTAATTTTGGCATTTCTAGAGCTACATCAAATAATAATAAAGGAGTCATTCTTACTTTGCTCTTGTATTTTTTGATACTGTTTCTAATGATTCCCATTCCAAATGATGTTTTAATATACACATTAATATATTATAATACCTATACCTATTTATTAGTATATATTCTTAGTTTTTGATACATATATTTATGATATTAAAAAGGGTCTTTCTATTCCTGTACTCTGTAGAAATTTGGTAAAACTGAGCATTGCAGTTTGCTTAAGGCTTTTAATGTATCTATTGATAGAATTATGTGGTTTGGGGTCATTGGTATATAATATAATTAAGTTAATTGTGTTTTTTACATTGAACCATCTTTTTATCTTTGATATGCATTCTATATTTTTACCAAGGTTTTGTGTAAAGTTATTTTTTGCAACATTCATTAGTTACATTGTTCTTTCTTATTTTTTTAACATTAATTTTTTAAAAAATGAGTTCCAAATATTCTTCTTCTCTCCTGTCCCTTCACTACCCATTGAGAAGGCATCTATTATATAACAATATGCCATCAAGTATACATGTGAATTACGTAAAACACATTTCCATATTAGCCATGTTATTAAGCAAGTAAAATGAAGAAAGTTTAAAAGAGTATATTTCAATCTGCATTCAGAATTCATCAGTTCTCTCCTTGGATGTGAAAAGCATTTTTTATCCTGGGTCCTCTGGAATTATCTTGGATCATTACATTGTTCAGAATAGCTAAGTCTTTCACGTTATCATCATCTTATTTTCACTTATGATCTTCATTACTATGTACAATATTTTCCCGGTTTTGGTTACTCCATTTTGTATGTTTATATATCTTCTAAAATTTTTTCTGAAATCATAATTTATTATAATATAATAGTATTCCATCACAATTATATACCACAACTTGGTGAGCCATTCAATAATTGATGAGCATCCCCTAAATTTCTAACTCTTTCCTACCAAAAATATTTGTATACATAATACAATGTATAAGTATTTTTTTTGTATACATATAGGACCTTTTCCTTTTTTCTTTGACCTCTTTGGGATACAGACATAGTAGTGACATTGCTGCGTCAAAGGGTATGCACAGTATCACACCTCTGTGGGCATAGTTCCAATTTTTTTTCCAGAATGGATGGACCACACAACTCTACCAACAGTGTATTAGTGTACCTATTTTTCCACATTCCCTCCAGCATTTATCGTCTTCCTTTTTTGTCATGTTAGCCAATATTATGGGTGTGAGGTGATACCTCAGAGTTGCTTTCTTTTAAAATTTTGATCAAGTTATGTGACTTCAATCAAGTCAATTAACTTCTTTCTGCTCATTTTCCTCATCTGTAAAATGGGATTAATCCTAGTACCTACCTCCCAAAGTTGTGAGGGTAAAATAAAATAATATTTATAAAGTACCTTACAAACCTTAAAGCACTATAAAAATACTAGCAGAAGTAACAGCAGCAATATTATTAATTTTAATAATAATAACAGAGGAAAACCAAGAAAACCAAAAGGTGGTGACTTGTCCACATTCAAATGGTTAAGTGGCAGAGCTTTGTCTGAGTCTCTTGATTTCAGAAGATTCAAGTCTTCTGATTTCCAGACCATGTTTTCTTCCATCTGGACTGTACTCACTATTGTACTTGCAAGATTAATACATTTGTTGTTACTCGCATTGACTTTTAAAATCTTACTTCATGCAATAAATAATATGTGTATCTTTTTTTAATGAGGGAAATAGAATAGTGTTTTTTTTCATATTTTTAAATTGTGTATGGTTATTCTTTTTTTATTATTTATTTTTAGTTTCCAACATTCACTTCCACAAGATTTTGAGTTCAACATTTTCTCCCCATCTCTCCCCTACCACCCACCACAAGATAGCATGCATTCCGATAACCCCTTTCCCTAGTCAGCCCTCCCTTCTACCACCACCCCCATTCCCCCTTTCCCCTTACTATCTTTTAGGGCAAGATAGATTTCTATATCCCATTGTCTGTGTGTTATTTCCCAGTTGCATGTAAAAACAGTTTTTAGCATTTGTTTTAAACTTTGAATTCCAAATTTTCTCTCTACTTTCCTCCCCACCCACCCTCATTGAGAAGTCAAGCAGTTCAATATAGGTTATACATGTGTAGTTTTGAAAAACACTTCCATAATAGTTATGTTGTTAAAGGCATATTTCCCTACATCCTATCCCACCTCCCCCCTACTTATTCTATTTCCTCCTTTGACTCTGTCCCTTGTCAGAAGTGTTTGCTTCTGACTACCCCTCTCCAATCTGCTCTCCCTTCTATCATCCCCCCACATCCCCTTGTCCCTTGCTTTTCTATAGGTTAAGATACCTAATTGATTGCATATGTTATTTTCTCCTTAAACCGAATTTGATGTGAGTAACGTTCACTCATTCCCTCTCACCTCCCCACTCTTCCCCTGCATTATGAAACCTTTTTTTCTCTCTTTTATAGGAGATAAATTACCCCATTCTATCTTTCCCTTTCTCCTTCTTCCAATATATTCCTCTCTCACCCCTTAATTGTATTTTTTAAATATAATCCCTTCATATTCAACTCACCCTCTGCCCTCTATCTATCTATCTATCTATCTATCTATCTATCTATCTATCTATCTATCTATCTATCTATCTATCTATCTATCACCTATCCTCTCTCTCTCTCTCTCTCTCTCTCTCTTCCCTCCAACTACCCTTATGCTGAGAAAGGTCTCATGAGTTACAAATATCATCTTTCCATGTAAGAATATAATGAGTTCAACTTTAATAAGTCCCTTATGATATCTCTTTCCTGTTCACCTTTTCATGCTTCATTTGATTCTTGTATTTGAAAGTCAGATTTTCCATTCAGCTCTGGTCTTTTCATCAAGAATGTTTGAAACTCTGCTATTTCATTGACTATCCATTTTTCCCCCTGAAATATTTTACCTCAGTTTTGCTAGTTAGGTGATTCTTGGTTTTAATCCTAGCTCCTCTAATGTGGAAGCTACTAGATGTGTGTTACCCTGATCATATTTTCACAATATGCAAATTGTTTCTTTCTGGATGCTTGCAGTTTTTTCTTTTTGACCCAGGAATTCTGGAATTTGACCACAATATTCCTAGGAGTTTTCCTTTTGGTATCTCTTTCTAGAGGTGATTGGTGGATTCTTTCATTTTCTATTTTACCCTTTGCTTCTAGAATATCAGGGAGTTTTCCTTGATAATTTCTTGAAAGACAATGTCTAGGTTTGTTTGGTTTTTTTTTTTGATCATGGCTTTCAGGTAGTCCAATAATTTTTAGATTATCTCTCCTGGATTTGTTTTCCAGGTTAACTGAAAATATTAAAATATAAAAATATATAAAATATTTTCTAATGAGATATTTCACAATGTCTTCTATCTTTTCATTCTTTTGTTTCTGTTTTATAATTTCTTGATTTCTCATAAAGTCATTAGCTTCCATTAACTCCATTCTAATTTTTAAGGAATTACTTTCTTCAGTGAGCTTTTGGACCTCCATTTCCATTTGGCCAATTCTGCTTTTTAAGACATTCTTCTCCTCATTGACTTTTTGGACTTTTTTTTTGCCATTTGGGTTGATCTGTTTTTAAGGTGTTATTTTCTTCACTATTTTTTGGGATCTCGTTTAGCAAGATGTTGACTTGTTTTTCATGATTTTCTTGTATTACTCTCATTTCTTTTCCCATTTTTTCGTCTATTTCTTTTACTTGATTTTCAAAATCCTTTTTGAGCTTTCTCATGACAAATTCATGACCAATTCATATTTTTCTGGGAAGTTTTTGATGTGTGAGCTTTGACTTTGTTATTTTCTTCTGGTTGAATGTTTTGATCTTCTTTGTCACCAAAGTAAGATTCTATAGTCTGATTTTTCCCCCTGCTGTTTGCTCACCTTCCCACCAAATACTTGACTTTCAAACTCTTTGTCAAGGTAGGGCTATGTTTCCAGTGGGGGTGTAGATGGGAGTTGGTGTATGGGTCCAGGCTTTAGGGTTTTTTATCAACTGCTCTATCCCCCAACATTTGTGGTCCCAGAGCTCTGGAAGCAGTCACTGCTGCTGCCATCACCTCTGCCATCCTAGGGCTGGGTCAGATCCCAGGCAGACAATTCTCCTTTTTCACCCAGGTCCCACAGAACTTCCTTACTGACCTTTTATGTTGTCTTTGGCATTGGGTTGAGAAATATGAAAATGTCCACAACTACCAGTGATTCTGTCCCTAGAGGCCTGCTCTGGCCCTGTCTGTGTTGGCACAACCCATACTGGACTGTTCTCTTTTCCCAGTCTGTTGTGATATACCCTTCCTGTCAACCTTCCAGGTTGTCTTATGCTCGAGATTTGTTTCACTGTCATTTTGTGTGTTCAACAGTTTGAGAATTTGTTTAGAGTCATTTTTTCAGGTACTTGGAGGAGTTTGGGGGAGATCTCAAGTAAGTCCCTGCTTGTACTCTGCCATTTTGCCTCTGCCTCTCCAGGATTGTTTTCATATGCATATCTCTAGCCATTAGTGATTTAGAGCACTTTTTTCCACTTGACTATTGACAATTTTTTATTTTTTTCTTCTGAAACCTGCTTGTTCATATTCTTTGACCATTTATCAATTGGTGAATGATGTATTTTCCTAAATTTCCCTCAGTTCTTTATATATTTGAGAAATGGGGACTTTATTAGAAAAATATCATTTGCTTTCCAGTTTCCTGATTTCTTTCTAATTTGACTGCATTACTTTTGTTTGTACAAAAAGGTTTTCCATTCATGTAATCAAAATTGTTCATTTTGCTTCCTGTGATCCTGTTGATCACTTGTTTAGCCATAACCTTTGCCCTGAACCATGGATATAACAAGTACGTGTATCCATGTCCCCCCAATTACTTTTGATATCACCTTTTATGTCTAAATCATTTGTCCACTTTGACCTGATTTTGGTATATGGTGTGAATGTTGGTTTATGTCTAGAAATTACTTTCCAGTTTTCCAATAATTTTTTCATGTGATGAATTTTGCCCCTAAAGCTTGATATTTGGGTTTATCAAATATTAGATTACTGTGGTAATTTACTACTGTGTATTGTATAGATAATTTATTCCATGCCTCTATATTTTAGGCAGTACTAGATTATTTTGATGTTTACTACTGTGTAATATAGTTTGAAATCTGAAAATATGCGGTGCCTATCCTTCACATTTTTTTCATTGATTTCCTTGTTATTCTTGACCTTTTATTCTTCCAGATGAATTATTTTTTTGCATCTACAAAATAATAGTTCAATAGTCTAATTGGCATGGCACTAAGTAAATGAACTGAAGTAGAATTGTCTATTGGTTCAGCCTACCCTTGAGTAATTAATAATTCTCCCATTGTTTATGTATTCTCTCTCTCTCTGAAAAGTGTTCTGTAATTACTTCCATACAGTCTCTGAGTTTGTCTTGACAAGTAGACTATCAAGTATTTTGCATGGTTTGCAATTATTTTAAATGGTAATTCTCTTTATATTTCTTGCTGTTGGGTTTTTTGGAAGTTTATAGAAATGCTGAGGATTTATATGAGCTTATTTTGCATCTTGCAATTTTTCTGAAGTTGTTAATTGTTTCAACTAGTTGTTTTAGTTGATTCTCTAATATTCTCTAAGTATATCATCATATCATCTACGAAGAATGATAGGATTGTATTCTCATTCAATATTTTTATTCCTTCAATTTCTTTTTCTTGTCATATTGCCATTTTTAATATTTCTAGTGAAATATTGAATAGTAGTGGTGATAATGGACATTATTCCTTAATCTTTGATCTTATTTGTAAAGACTCCTATCTTATCCCTAGCATAAATAATGCTGGCTCTTGGTTTTGGATGGATACTACTTACCATTTTAAGAAAGACTCTATTTATTTCTATGTTTTCTAGTATTTTCAATAGCAATAGGTGTTTTATTTTGTCAAAAGTTTTTCTGCATCTATTGATGAGGTTAATTATGTTGATAGGTTTTCCAATATAGAACCAGTCATACATTTCTTGTATAAATTTCACCTCATCATAGTCCATGATCTTTGTGTTATATTGCTTTAATCTTTATGCTAGTATTTTATTTAAAATTTTTGCATCAAGATTCATTAGGGGAATTAGCCTATGATTTATCTTTACCTTTTTCCTTTTGTCATAGACTGTACTTCTCCTCTATCATCTTGAAAACAGTTCTTCTGTTATACATTATCCATTTTCCAATCTTCCCTCCTAATCTTTAGAGGAAAAATATCATACAAAGCTTCCTTGTTCACTTTTAGCCTGTATGCATGTACCTTTCCTAGCTCTCTATCTTTTATCTCCCTGTTTTCTATTTGTGCAGTTTCACACTGCATTATCCATTCCACCAAAATACCACAATTCTCTTAGAGGAATTGAAGGATGCAATCAGTGGGTACTAATTCACTTATTCTTCCTTACCTTCTGATTCATTAAGTTCCCTTAAGCTGGAGCCCTTTAGCTTATCTTTGTCCCTGAAAAATCCTGTTTTGATCTTTCTTTTATCCATCACAACTAAAATTTTAAAATAACGTATAAGCATGAGAGAATTGATTTAATTACTTAGTCTTTTCCTGAACATTGATATTATTTACTATTCTTTTGGTCTCTTTTGGGGGTGTTTTCAAGTTAAATGTCCTGAACACTTCTTTTTTTTATGTGCAGGAATGGCTCATATGATTCTTTTTTTCTTAATGATTAGGCTCAAATTTTCAGGTTATGTTATTTTGGTTGCCAGCTTGAGCTCTTTAGCTTTTTGGAATGTATCATTCCATTCTTTTCCTTTGTTTATTACTCTGAAGTAATACTGGGGTACTTGAATTGGATAGAAGTCTTTCTCCTGGTTCCTTCTAAGAATTATGTTTTGTTGTTGAAGCTTCAAGTCTAATATCTGTAATGGTTAAATGTTAAAACTTCAATAATAAAACATAATTTTAACATTGGTTTTCCTTTGGGGCCCAATCAGAGACAAAATTGACTAGCATTTTCTTGTTTGAAAAATGAATGAAAAGCATTTGTTAAATACTTATTATATATAATATCTTCTGTTAAGTGCTGGAGATACAAATATAAAAAGTTATAAATTCAAAGGTTTTGGAAATTTTTCCTTCATTAATTCCTTCAGTATGACATTCTTATTTCAAATAATGCTATTTTTGATATTTTCTTTCAAAATTTTTATTTTTCTTTTGAAGTATTTTGAAGTTTGTTTATTGCTACAGTGGATAGAGTAACAGGACAGAAGTCAGGAAGACCTGAATTCAAATTTGGCCTCAGACACTCACTAGCTCTGTGACCTTGTGTGTCACTTAACTCTGTCTCAACTTCCTCACCTGTAAAATGAGCTGGAGAAGGAAATGGCAAACCACTCCAGCATCTTTGCCAAGAAAACCTCAAATTGGGTCATGGAGAGTCAGATATGACTAACATGACTAACCAACAACAAAGACTATTGTTGAATAATTTCTAGATATTTAAATAAAGTTTTTTGAGACAAAATTTTTATTCATTCTCATTTGTATTGTATATATGCACTATTCTCTGGTCCTTCTGTGTTTTTACTCATTCATTCTTATGCCTTTAGAAACCTTTTTGATGGTTTATGTGTTTGTGAATCAGTTTTTTTCTCAAACTTTCTCCTTTGAACTTCTGGACTCCATTTTTTTTTCTCTTGAATCTAGACGTTGCTTAATTCTGATTTACCATTTTACTCTTTCACCCTCCCCTTTTCCACTTTTCCACAGATCTCCACTCACATTAGGAAGTGTTGAGGGCTACCTGGATTTGGCTCTGATTCCTACAATGAATAAACTTTGTGATAAGACTGATCCCTACAAGGTTTTCAATCTCTTATCCTTTAGGCCCTGAAATGCTTTCCCTTTTAGTGACTCTGTTCTGTCAGCATTTTTGCCTGACTTCCTCCTAGTTGTTCAAAAAGTTGGACCACTTTTTGAGGGCATTTGGGAAGTTTGGGGCTGAGCCATTGACATGGTGGCACTATGTCTTCATGCTAAAACTAAAGCCTGTGGGATTGCTTGTGCTGCCTGCCTCTGGCATCCAGAGGGGGTTATAGATGTGAGAAACTTAGTGGGACTTTGATGCATATAAGTGTTGTAATAGAATTTTACTTATTAGTTAAATAGTTTTCTTAATTTCACTTTTATTAATCTCTCCTTTGGTTTTTAATATTTCTAATTTGGTATTTACTTGGGGATTTTCAATTCATTCTTTTTCTAGCTTTTTCAGCTGCACATCCAATACATTGATGTCCTCTTTCTCTATTTTATTCATGTAGACATTCAAAGATATAAATCTTCCCCTAAGAACTGCCGTTGCAGTATCCCATAAGATTGGTGGGTTGTCTCATTATTATCATTCTCTTGAATGAAGTTGTTGATTGTTTCTATAATTTGTTGCTTAGCCCACTCATTCTTTAGGATTAGATTGTTTAGTTTCCAGTTAGATTTGGGTTTATATCTCCATGGCCTTTGATTGCATATAAGTTCTATTGCATTATGATTTGAGAGGGATGCCTTGACTATCTCTGCCTTTATGCACTGGATTGTGAGGTTTTTATGGTCTAGTACCTGGTCAGTTTTTGTATTTGTGTCACGTACCACTGAGAAAAAAGGTGTATTCCTTTCTATCCCCGTTAAGTTTTCTCCAGAGATCTATCACATCTATATTATTTCGAGTTCTATTCACCTCCTTAACTTCTTTCTAATTTATTTTTAGGTTAGATTTATCAAGTTTGTAGAGGGGAAAGTTGAGATCCCCCACTAGTATAGTTTTGCTGTCTATTTCTTCCTGTAATTCCCTTAACTTCTCTAAGAATTTGGATACTATACCATTTGGAGCATATATGTTTAGTATTGAAATTGGTTCTTTGTCTATGGTGCCTTTTAGCAGGATATAGTTTCTTTCCTTATCTCTTTTGATTAGATCTCCTTCTGCTTTTGCTTTGTCTGAGATTAGGATTGCTATCCCTGCTTTTTTTACATCAGTTGAAGCACAATATATTCTGCTCCAAACTTTTACCTTTACTCTGTGGGCATCCTCCCATTTCAAATGTGTTTCTTGTAAACAACATATTGTTGGATTATGGTTTTTAATCTATTCTGCTATCCATCTCCATTTTATGGGAGAGTTTATCCCATTCACGTTCACAGTTATGATTACTATTTGTGTCTTTCCCTCCATCTCCTTTCCCCTTGTTTCTGCTTTTAGTTTTGCCTTCTCCCTTCCCCTCCCCAATAGAATTTTAATTTTTGACCACTGCCTCCTTCAGTCTTCCCTCCCTTCTCTCAGTCCCCTTCCCTTTTAATCCCCTTTTCTCTTACTGCTTCTTCCCTCCCTTTTAGCCTCCCTTGCCTTTTCTTTTCCCCTTCTCCTTTCATTGCCTATAGAGCTAGTTGTGTTTCTATACTTAACTAAATTTGTTGTACACTCCTTGAATTCAATCAGATGCAAGTACTTCTCAAACAATATTCCTCTCCCTCCCCTCTTTTCCTCTACTGTAATATATTTTTGTGCCTCTTCCTGTGATAGAATTTATTTTTTTCTGCCTCCTCCTTTTCATATCTCCCATTCCAATCCCTTCACATCCTTAAATCACATTTGTTATCATCACATCATTTAATTTATACCCACTTCCTCTATCTAGGTATATCCCTTTTACATTTCATAATAAATATACAATTCTCAAGATTAACAAGTATCATCTTCCCTTATCGGAATGTAAACAGTTTGCCCACATTGCATAACAAGTTTTTTTCCCCCTGTTTACCTTTTTATGCCTCTCTTGAGACCTGCTCTTGAAGATTAAATTTTCTATTGAGTTCTGGCCTTTTCATCAGGAAGGTCTGGAAATCCCTTATTTCATTGAATGTCCATCTCCTTTCCTGAAATATTATGCTCAACTGTGCTGGGTAATTAATCCTTGGTTGTAGTCTCAGCTCCTTTGCCTTATGGAATATCATATTCCAATTTCTTTGATATTTTAATGTAGAAGCTAAAAAATCCTGTGTGGTCCTGACTACAGCTCCACAATATTTGAATTTTTTCTTTCTGGCTGCCTGCAGTATTTTTTCTTTCACTTAATAGTTCTGGAATTTGGCAACCATATTCCTTGGTGTTTTTAGTTTGGTGTCCCTTTCAGGAGGAGAATGGTGAATTATTTTGATGACTATTTTGACCTCTGGGTCTAGGTCTTCTGGGCAATTTTTCCTTGATGATTTCTTGGATGATATTGTCCATGATGATTTTTCATCGTGGCTTTCTGGTAGACCAATAATCCCTAGATTTTTCTCTCCTGGATCTATTTTCCAGGTCAGTTGTTTTTCCATTTAGATATTTTATATTTTCTTCTATGTTTTCATTCTTTAGATTCTATTTGACTGATTCATGATGTCTCATAGATTCATTAGCTCCTACTTGCCTGATTCTGTTTTTTATCAAATTTTTTTTTCAGTTAACTTTTGCATCTCTTTTTCCATCTGTCCAATTGTTCTTTTTAAGGAGCTGTTCTCTTCAGTGAATTCTTTTTTTCATATTTTTAAAATCATTGGTGAGTTTTTCTTCTATTTCTCTAATTTAGGTTTTAAAATTCTTCCAGAGCTCTTCCAAGAAGTTTTTGTGCTTCTGACCAGTTCATATTCCCTTCTGAAGTTTCAGATGGGAGTGCAGTCGCAATGCTTACCTCTTTGGTATTTGTGTTTTGGTCCTTGTCCTCATAGGAAGATTCTATGGTCTTTTCTGCTTCTTATTCATGATAATCACCCTTTTCCTAGCTTTTCAAGTAGATTTCTGCATCGGTGGTACAGGGAGCTCTGTCCCGTAGTTCTTGTGCCTAAAACTTGAGGCTTTGTGTGTTGTGGCCTCTAGTTCTTTCAGCTAGATGCTAAAATGCTGCAGTTTACCTGGTGCTGAACTGACTGGCATTTGAAAGCAGAGGCCAGGTGAGGTCTTTTTGGGTTTCCCTGCAGTTACCCTGGAGCTAGCTCATTAAATGTGGGGGAGAGGTGATCTGGATGCTAGAAGTCTCCTCTGCTGAGCTAGAGCATGGGCAAGCTCAGCTGTCTGTGCTACTGTCTTCCTGATTCTCCTGGGGTGCTGAGGCCTGCCTGGGGTCCTGGTGTTGGCAGTTGCTGGCTTCACGCCCCATGGGCCTCAGGTTCTTCTCTCAGTTTTTTGAGGTGGGGCTGTCTGAGACAGCTCTGATCCTGCACTGGTCACCTTTGGCCACAGCAAGAGGAGCCCTCCTTATCAATCTTTCTAGCCTCATGGGCTGAGAGTCTGTTTACCCCTTCTAGTGCTCCCACTGTTCTAGGGTTTTTCCTGGGGAGCTATTCTCTGGGCTCTCAAGGTCAACAAGGGGAGGGAGCAATTAGTGATCACTGCACTATCTTAACTCCCAGAAACAGAAAATCTGGTCTAATATAATTTTGTTGGTTGGAGTGTTTTTGTTTCTTATCTTATATTCATCTGAAGTTATTGCATATGTCATGAATGATCTCCTTTTTGGGTAGCTCATGGAACACTGAGACTGGAGTCAGGCAGACTTCAGTTCAAATCTGGCCTCAGAAACTTGTTTGCTGTGTGACCCTGAACAAGTTGCTTAACCTGTTTGCCTCACTGTGCTCAACTGTAAAATGGGGATAATAATAATGCCTACCTTGCATGGTAATTGTGAGAATCAAAGGAGATCCTATTTGTAACTACACAGTGCCTGACACACAGTAGTTATTACATAAATTCTTATTTCCCTTCCTTGCTGAGATTTTGGGGTCAGAGAGGTTTGTAGACAAGGCTTACTCCACCTTGCTCTTCATAATCCCCTGCTAAAATAATGTATGAGTTAAGCTTACACTTTTATAAGCAGCATTAAGTTTATAAGGGCTTTATTCACAAATATTCTGTGGGATAGATAGTACAAGTTTTAATAGATGAAGAAATTGAACCTCCGAGAGGCAAAATTTCTTGCACAAAATTGCACTGCTAGTGTTATCCAACTGAGAAGTATTTACTTATTGATACTGTGCTAGGGGTTGGGGATAGGAAAAAGAAACAATTCTGCCTTAGAGGAGCTTACGTTCTATTTGAGAGGACAAGTTATTCATATAAAAGTAAACAGGATAAATACTAGGTCATTTTGGGAGCTAGAGCATTAGACATTGGCAGGTAGGAGGACAGGTACATACGAAAGCTATGACTTAAATGTTGGTATTGGGATTCCACAATCAGTGTTTATTCCATTCTCCCATCCAAAAGAGAATTGACAAGAAAAGAAACATAAGTAGAGCTGTCCCTGTCCAAATACCTTGCTTTCTATGTTTCTACTTCTTTCCTCTATGTGACTGCAATGATTTGTGGCACCAAATCAGCCTAATCTCCCATCTTATTCAAAAGCATCAGTTCTCTGACAGTGATGGCCAGTACAGAGCCGTGCCTATCTGGGTTCTTAATGAATGCTTGGTGATGATGAGTAACTAAGCCTCCTGCCTCCACCACTGATGGTGCCTTTGTTAGAAAATTGAGATGGGGCTTGACCTTGATTAAAATCTGAAGGGAGATTGCAGCTTATTCAGGCTAGGTCACTGCTAACAGACTGCATACAGTGACTCTGTTCACTCAGGCTAAGCTGTGTTTCTGCATGGCTGCCATCATTCCTTGTTCTAGCCTCCACAGACTGTTTTCTTTATAGGAATATTTTATAAGCAAATGAGCAAGATGAAATAGGACATCTGGAAGACTAAAAAGGTTGGTTTATTTTTAGTCAGTGCAGAATAATAATAGCTTACATTCCCATGGTACTTCACAGGGACAAAGTGTTTTCATACACACTCATTTAATCATAACAACATGATGAGGCAGGTAGCACAGGGATTATTATCACTATTTAACAGACAAGAAAACTGAGGTTCTAAATGTTTAAGTGAATTGGCTCAAATTACACAGCTAGTGACAGAATTGGAACTCAATTCCATTCAAACTTTAAATCTTCTACCTTTGAACGTCTCTTTTTTGGGGGGAAGGGGAGGAGTAAACCTACATAGGAATTTAATCACACAGGTTTTGCTCCTCCAAACCCTCAAGGTGAAATTGTTTTTAATTTCTTTACTCTATAGAATCTCACAATCTTGTTTCCAAAGGGGGTCCATAGATCATCTTATCCAAACCCTTGCCTGAAACATGATAAGCAATATCTATCTACAACAGACTGGAAAAGTGATCAGTTTTTCTTTCAGCATTTAAATACCTCTAGTAACAATAGACCCTTTCATTTCTTCTTTCCCCACCCTTTCCCCTATTCCCAGACAACTCACTTTTTGGGATGATTTTTGTTGTTAGGATGTTTGTATTTATGTTGAGTTGAGAGATACAGCAGTGTTTAGTTCTTTCTAGGCAGTTATCTGAAACAATGAAATTTAAACTCCATCCAGGGATCAAGAGCTGAAATCTGCCTCCCTAACTAAAATACAAAATTATTCTTTTACTTGGTGCATTAGAAAGCATACAAAATGAATTGAGGACTTCTTCACCCACTCAGACTTGAATCTAGGAAAGAGCTATTATTTAACCTAACTGAAAACTACCAACACCAACCAAAGATGGAAAAGTATATACAGTTTAATAGATGAGGGAATCATTTGAGACATAAAGAGATCAATTGATTTGCCAAAGTAGGTAGGTAACATAGTAAGTAAGCTTCAAGGGGGAAGATTTTAAATCCAAGTTTTTCTACTGTTAAGCCCTGAAATCTATGTGATGGGCATGCTCCCTCTCTACAGTGATAACAGTCTCTATATGAGTCAAGTAACCCTTCTTAACCTAGGAACAGAAGAGTTAAGTGCAAGGTGAAATTGTCAAATCAATAGGCAGCAGTATCTGTGCTATCCTGTCTTCAGGCATGAATACCTATGGGTTATCCCAGGCATGAGAACAGCTCTTGTGATTTTAAATAGCTTTAAATCCCCAGACCCCTGCTGTAGCCTCTCTTTGGAATCCCAGAATAAATTTCATCAGGGTGGTGAGAACTGGACTTTGAATCAGGAACCCTTGGTTCAAGTATTAGCTTTACCCCTCATTAGCCATGTTATCATAGGCAAGTTACCTCACCTCATCACGTGGAAGTCAGATAATGGAAGTCACTTAACTGAGGTCATATAGCTATTAAGTCAGCTAATAAAAATGGGTTAAATGAATGAAGCACCTGGAAAGGGTCAAATTCTGTCTTCCCCTTTGTCTGTACATAGCCAGCCTGGGAATTCATCATTTTATGCCACTGTACATGAGTTACAAAAAATTACCAGCTTCAAGATACAGCATATTTAATGATATTTAATAAGTGAAGAAACCTGTCCTTCTTCAAACAGAAAGTAGCACATCTCCTACTGGCACCAGGCAATGGCTGTCTCATTTTACTTGTACTCAAGGGAGTAGTTACTTCAGAAATGATGTAAATTATTCTGAAACAGAAGGTTCAAAATCCATTATCTTAAATGAATTCTCTTGAAAAAATACACACATAGAATAATGTAACAGTAGAAGTAGGACTTGGGTTGCACTTCTCCATCAATGCCCAGATAAATGCATTTCATTCTCTAGATTCCAGGAGAAGTTCTATTTTAGAATAATGTTTGATTTTGAACCTTTGGGTTTTCAGGAACCTGTGGTCCTGGAAATCATGGTGCTGCTGGTTGTTTTTAATATTTCATTATTGCTATTTTTTGTAACATTACTTATTTTCCTATCTCCTCTATCTATCATAAAACTACTTCTTTTGTAACAATGAAATATAATTTATCAAAAACAAAACAACTTGACCATATCTGTCTCATCATGTGTATGCTTCAGTGCATGCCTCATTTCACATCTGTGGACCCCCATCTCTCTAAAGAGAGGAGAGAAGAATCTTTTTTTCATCAGTCCTATGCAGTGAAGATTGGTAATTACAATTATCTACATTCTGATATCCTTTGTTATTGCTTTACTTTATATCACTGTAAATTTTATAACAGTTCTCTGGGGTTCCTGTGAAGTGCCTATGCCATGTGCAGAGGAACAAATAAGCCTGTCCAGGAAACACTTTATAGAGCCAGCAGTGTTAGTTTTTACAAGTCAAGTAACATAAATATATTTTTAGAATTTCCAAAGATACCCCTTAACAAAGAGATGTCATTTTGAGAAGCCAAGAGAGTGTCTATTGGCAGTCATATTATCACAGAATCTCATTTTGGAAGTGATTAGTACAGTTATCTTATCAATTTTGTATGTGATCTAGAAAGTCAGTGTGGTACACAAGAAAGGAGGCTTGATTTGGAGGCAAAAGATTTAAATTCAAATTCCCCCCCCTCTTATTAGGCTGATTAGTCAATCTCTCATCCTCTTTTTCTTCATCTTTGCAAAGGTTATATAAATATATGACACAAAAGGTCATTTTCAACTCTAGTTTTACGATCTCTCCTAGCAATCCCCATTCCAGTATCTGTCAATTTTCAGTCTTACTTAACCTTCCAAAGTTCCATTTCCTCAGGGGCTGAAGCAACTTGAAAGATTGAGAATATATGTCACCTGGTAACAGTTACCTCAGAGTCCTAGATCCAGACACTCTTAGACTGCGTGAAGCTGCCTTATTGCATATTAAGAAAGTTACCAACCAAGATCTGGAGGTAGCATGGTATCTTCAGTTGAAAGGGTATAGGGTTTGAAATCAAAACACTTGAGTTCAAATATTTACTATTCTTTTCATTACCCATGTGTGATCATAGATACATTACTTTCCTCTCTGGGCCTCAGTTCCTCATCTGCAAAGTGATGAAGTTGGACTTGACTTCAAAGACCTCTTCCAGTTCTATGATACAATGATTCTTTCTCACTTTTGCATGCAGAGGAGGGCAGCGTTTGCTGCTACATTTTTGAGGTGCAAGAAACTAGACTGAATGAGGGAAAATATTTTATAGTCTAATAAACTACTTAAAAATCTCATTGAGAATAAAGTATGACAAAAGGACTAGACACAACAAAATGGAATATCTAATCCACAAAATATCGATAACAGCTGATAGCTTGCATTTATACTTTGTTTAACAATTGTAAAGAACTTTCATATATACTTATATATAATATATATATATATATTCTATTTTAATACTCACAACAACCCTTTGGAGATATGAAGTATGGGCATTATTTTGCAGATAAAGAAATAAGATAAAAAAAAAGTGGCCTTCCTAGGTCATACAACTAATAGTAATTGTAATAATAATGGTATCATTACATTTTATTGTTTAGTCATTTGTCAGTCATATCCAGCTCTTCATGTCCCCATTTGGGGTTTTCTTGGCAAAGATACTGAATTGGTTTTCCATTTTCTTCTCCAGATCATTTTACAGATGAGTAATTAAGTCCAACAGGGTTAAGTGACATGCCTAGGGTCATGTAGCTAGTAAATGTCTGAAGATAAGTCTTCCTGACTCTGGACCTGGCACTTGATCTATTGCACCACCTAGCTGCCCATTATTACATTTGCTGTTATAAAATAATAACAATAGTTAGCATATATGTCACATTAATATATGAAAACTACGATACATATGTTATCACATCTCATCCTCATAACAATCCTGGAAGGTAGGTGCTTCTATTATCCCAGTTTTACTGATGAGGAAACTGAGGCAGAGAGAATGATTTGCCCAAGATCACATATCTAATCAGTTTCTCAGGTAGGATTTGAACTCTGATGTTCCTGATTCCAAACCTAGCACGCTATCTACTTTGTTACCTTTGTAGATGGTAGTCCTGGGGATTCATTTCAATAAATATTTGTTAAGCTCCTAACAAGTACCTGGTGCCAGGCAGGATAAAATGATAAAAGAATGCACTGTCTAGGAGGCCCTCAAGGAACAAAGAATCTACTAAGAGGGCAAGATGAATGCACAGACACCTATCATGCTAGTTCTTCTAGAATGTTGCTCCAGGATTATATATAGCCATCTTGTATTCTGTCCTAGGCAATCTACATGTGAAATATAGCATTCCATTTTAGGTGCTGAATTTTAACAATTATATGACAAACTAACATGGATAATTATAATAATAAACAGAAATTTACATAGACTTTCAAGGTTTGCAGTGTACTTATATATTTTCTCCCCAAAACTAGTTTGCATGTTCAATGCTTCAGATATCATGATCTTCCTTTTACAGACAAAGAAACAGTCACAGAGAAGTTGTGACCAAGACACCGCTAGCAAATGTTGAAGGTGAGATTGGCAGTCACATCTTTCTAACTCCAACTTACCCACTATGTCACACTGCTTCCAGGGAAAAGAGTACTGGAGATCATGCCATAATTTTGTTGTTCATTCATTTCAGTTATATATGACTTTTTGTGACCACATTTGGAGTTTTCTTGGTAACAATACTGAAGTATACCATTTCTTTCTCCAGATCATTTTACAAATGAGGAAACTGAGACAAACAGGGTTAAGTGGCTTGCCCAGGTTCACATAGCCAGTATGTGTTTAAGGCCAGACTTTAGGTCATGACGATGAGTCTTCTTGACTTTGGACCCAATTCTCTATCCACTGAGAGATCTACTGTCCTCATGCCATAATAGCTTTGGTTTAACAAACTGAGAGATATTTATATTGTAGAAAGAGTGGACACCATGGAGAAGACAGAATAGATTTCTTTTTTCTTGACTCCAGTGGGCAAAGTCAGGAGAAATGGATAAAAGTTTGAGAGAAATGTGTATCAGAGAGGCAAATTTCTGCTCTATGTAAGGAAAAACTTCCTAACAATTATAACTGTTCCAAAATGAAATGGGTCGCCTTGGGATACCTTACTGGGGCTTTTTTTTAGCAAGAGCAGAATGTCTACTTGTTGAAAATGATGTAATTATGATAATAGCTAGCATTTTTATAGTGTTTGAAGGTTACAAAGTGCTTTACAAATATTATCTCATTTTATCCTCACAACAATCTTGGGAGGTAGGTGCTACTGTTATCCTCATTTTACTGATGAGGAAACAGGCAGACAGAAGTAAGAGATCTGTCCAGAATCACATAGCAAGGAAGTACCTGAGATGGATTTGAACTCAGATCTTCCTGGCTCCAGGTATGACCCACCACCCACTGTACCACCTAGCTGCCTGTTAGATTCCAAGTCAGGCTAGACTGGTTGATGTCTGAGATCTCTCCTAATTCAGCAATTCTATTGTAAAAGCATGTAGAACAATTCCAAATGGAAAAGCAATGTTACATATTATTTTAATGTTTCTAAAACTCTTTTCATCCATTTCCTGATTAGAGTCTCCCTTTGACACTGTGAGGTAGGTACTTTGTTATTCTCACCATTTTAGAGTCAGAGAGTCAAGTGATTTATCTTTAGTTACCAAGCTAGTGTCTGAAGAGAGATTGAAATCTTGTTCTTTTTTTTACTACAAATCTGTTGCCTCTCTCAAGGATAACATGAGATATTTAACCTGTGGGCTCAGGGAAGAATTCAAGAAAGAGTTGGCCTTTGAGGAAAAGGAGAAGTTTCAGTAGACAGAGATACAGTTGGGGAAGGTGGTAGGGTGTGCGGGGGGGAGACACCAGTCCAACTGTGAAAGGCTGTATGCAAAATGATACAACACCCAGAAGAAGAGAAAAGACAAAAAACTATTCTATTACAATAGTTATTTCTTCTCCTTACCTTTGTGTGATTGTGTGTTTTTGGGTATATTATTGTAAGGTACTGAGGCAGGTTGCTTATTGAAAAGTAACAAAGTAGAATATGTGTGTGTGTGTGTGTACATATATATATATATATATACGTATATATGAAAAATAATATATGTCAAGAATAATTGAATAGTAAGTGGTCTGGTTAGGTCAGAATGCAGTTTAAAATAAGGCTAGAAAGGTAAGTTGGGGTCAGATTTTTGAAGGACCTTGAATGTCAGGTGCTAAATGTCAATTTGTATTTTCTTTGGTAGACAATTTAATTGAGGGATTGGCATAGACTTTGATATGGGAAGAATTCATGGAGGACTGATTGGAATGAAATGAAACTAGAAGTAGGAATACCAAATAGTAGGCTATCACAATAGTCCAAATAAGAGGTAATCAGGACCCATACTAGGCCAGTGGCAATGGGAATTGAAGGGAGGGATAGGAATCAGAAATAATAAAGAGTTTGCAGTGACAGAGCTGAACGTTGATCAGATGTGGAAGACGAGTTAGAGGGTGCAATAATGTATGACTCTAAGCCTTTGAAATGGGGGGATAGATGGTTGACAGGGCCAGGAATGGAAATCAGAATCTTGGTAGGAGGGACAAGTCTGTAAGAGGAATAATGAGTTCAGTATGGATGTGTTGAGTTTGATGTGTCAATAGCACACCCAGGGAAGACAACAATTGTATGAATTAATGAACCCTAGAATTCTTAGAATGGCTTTGCAAGGCTACGATTCTCGAAAAATAGAACAAAACCTTGAAAAGCAAAGTCAGTGTCTGAATGTTCCTGAGGAGTCATGGCTGCTTACACAAAAAGATTGAATGTGAAAAGAATTTTTAAGAAATAGTGCTTCAGGTTAGTCATCCTGAGGGAAACAAGCCTAGTCAAAACTGAGTCCCAAAACCAGGGAGAAAAGATCTGATTACAGACTGGTTAACACCTCTGCTGTTCTCAGCCAGGAAAGGGATGGAAAAAGTGCATGTTTTGTGTGTGGCTTGTGTGTTGTTCCTGGCTGGGAATATCTTGCTTAATGGAGGCATTGCAAACATGCCTGGGGGCTTTGCAGAAGAAATAAGATCAATGCAAATCACATCAGGAAATACATACTGAGCACCTTGCAAATGTGAGACTTTGCTTAAAAACTGTGGGTGACATAGAGATAGATAAGACATGGTCTTTTTACTTAAGGAGCTGAAAGGATTATTTCAGTTCCTTGTAACAAAAATAGATCAAATACGGCAATGCTTTTGTAGCATTTATATAACACCTAATACCCTCCATTCACTAACTGATTTTTTACAAATATCTCATTTGGACCTCATAAGAACATTGTAAGGTAAGTACTATTCTTATCTACATTTCCATCTAGTGTCTGAAGAATTGAGGCAAATAGAGATTAAATGACTTGCCCAGGGTCACACAGTTAGTATCTGAGACCATATTTGAACTCAGGTCTTCCTGACTCCAGGTCAGTGTTCTATCCACTGCTGATACAAAAAGCACCTTTCTACAGGGGCTTCAATCTATACCAGATGCCAAGTCCATGACCTACACTTCTAGGAGGAACCAAGATCCAGATTAGTAGTTCCTGAGTATTTATGAAAGGACTGGCTCTTCTGGGCTTAGGAGATCAACAACAGTTAGGTTCTGTATTACAGATGATAATGATGATGGTCTTGACAATGATGATGATGAGGATGATGATGGTGGTGGTGGTGTTGATGCTGATAATAATCATGAGGACGTGATTATTTTCTGTATATTGTTTTCTTTGCTGGCTATTACTGTTGATGTTTCCTGCTCCTGCGTCATGGTGATGATGGTGTTAGTGGTGGTGGTAACAGTGATGATGGGGCTGCTGCAGCTGCTAATAGCCATGATGATGTGGTCATTTTCTGTATATTATGTTGTCTTTGCCTGCAGGAGTTGCAGCTCAAGGGAAAGTGATCAATGAATCTACAGACTTTTATTAGGCTAGGCACTATATGGTAAGCACTGCTGATACAAACATAAAAATGAGAAATCTTTGCCTTCAAAGAACTTTCATAGGGACAATATGGTCTATTCTCAAATAACTAAATACAGAATATATACAAAAGAAATACAGTATTTTTTGGGGGGACACATTAACGGTAGGGGAATTAAAAACTATCTCTTGAAGAGATCATACTTGAAATAAACCTTAAAAACAGACAGTGATCATAAGAGGCAGAGTTGAAATGCGAAGGCTTTGAGGGGAGCAAGTTATATAGTGGATTTAAAGTCAAGAAAATCTGTGTTCAGATCCCCCCTCAAATATTAGCTATATGATCTTGGGAAAGTTGCTTAGCCTATCTATACCTTATTTTTCTTATCTGTAAAATGAAGGAGTTGAACCCAATGTTATCTCAGTTTAATTCCATCTCACAATCTATGAATCTATAAAATAACCCACTTTTGTGTGGAATTTTAATGTTTTCTGAGTCCTTTATGTGTATTATCTCAATTAATCATCATAATACTTAAATTCAGTGATAAAACTGTCAGTATTTACTGTTGAGGTAAACATAGGCTGAGAGTATAAAGTGACTTGGCCAGGTTAATGAAGCTAGTCAGTATTTGAACCCAGATTCTAACCAAATTTTGTGAAGTCTGAATTCAGTTCTCTAACCATTATGTCACGCTATTTGACAATTATCACACTAATAAAACAGATATGACTTGTAACTGATTGGATATGAGACATGAAAGTGAAGGAAATACATATTTTCTAACATATATACATATATTCATGTATGTTATATACACTCACAGAAAGATAAATCATTTATTAAGTACTTAATATATGTCAGGCATTATGTTAATCACTAAGGAAACAACCACAAGTAAACAAAACAGTTCAAATAAATGAGCGGAAGGTGTCCTCACAGACTCAAGGTTGTTAGCAAACAGGTGAAGTTCAGGTAAGTCCAGCTGGGAGTGAAGTCAGATGGGGCCTCAGGGTGGAATTGTCTCCATGGTGTTAAAGCTGCTAGCAAAGAGGTGAAGACATGAGGATATATTAAATAAGGTGTTCGTTGCTCCCTCTACCCCACCTCCCATATCCACAAGCTAGACATGGCCTCCATCCACCACATTTTGGAGAGAGTAAGGTTATTTTGTATAACATGGAGAACAAGATCTTCAACTGATTTTTTTTCCTTGATGTTGCCTGCATCATCCAGGTAGTGCAGAGAAGCAGGTGGTATGATATCATGCAATCCTCTTAATAAGCCAAGGAGGTGGCTCAGTGTGCAGAGTAGTAAATACAGAGTCCAAAAGACTTGAGCTAAATTCTGGCTCAAACACTCACAAGCTGCTTGATCTAGACGAGTCATCTAATCTATGTCTGCCTCAATTTCCTCATCTATAAATGGGAATGATGATAATAGGTCCTATCTCCAAGGGTTGTTGTGTGGATAAAATGAGATGATATTTTTAAAATACTTTGCATATTTTAAAGGGTTATACAAATGCTAATTATTATGATTAATATTGATTGTTATCATTCATTGAACAGAATAGCAACTGAAACTTTTTATTAGCCCATATCCCATCTACCCTGGTTCTTCCAGACATCCTGATGGTAAGTCTCCTCTTACCTTTCACCATAATATTTTTTAATGTTGGGCAATTTTCCTTTATATGGGGACCATTTTATAGTGTGTGTGTGTGCGTGTGTGTGTGTGTGTGTGTGTACATGTGTGTAAGGGACATTGCTTAAAATAACCACAGTAGATGTGTGTACTGTTTAGCAGTAAGACCTTTGCATAGTCATTCAGTAGTTTATGGTCAGGAATATTCTAGGCTGACTCTGTGACCTTTATGACTAAAGTCGTCCATCTCTCATCCTGACTGACACCAGAAATTGCTATAACATCTCATACATTCTGCCAGCCTAATGCCTCCCTGTCATTCTTTCCCAATAAGCATAAGTTTTAGATTGACATAAAATACCTTTATTTCACTTAACAGTAAAGAGACAATTGAAAACAAACACAAAGAATATGTGAGAATAGTATAGTTATATCATCTTTTGCCAAATGAAAGTCTAAGAGAAAAGGACCTTAGGTGCCCAGAGGTACCTAAAGATCCATTCCAGATGTGCTAGTCAGGGGAAATTTCATTGATGAAGTGAGACTTACTGGGTCTTAAAAGATGAGCAGCTGAGTATAGTGGAAGAAACATAGGACTTCAAGTCAGAAGATTTGGGACCTCTGGTTAAGGTGTAATTGTGCTTTTTCTCTGTAGTCCATCATCATTATCCTATCCCTTCTTTGATCTTCTGTTTATACCAAATATCACCTTCTAAGCTGACTTTTAGCAGTCATCTCCATACTACCTCTTCCCAGGCTTCATAGTAGATAGGTAATAATATTTATCATAGAAGTTAACAGGCATTTATTAAGTACTTTTTATATTCCAGATACTGCTAAATGCTGGGAATACAAAGAAAAGATGAAAAACAATCCCTACTCCCTAGGAGCTTACACTTGAAAGGAGACAACAAGGAAACAGCTATGCAGAGGGAAGCAATTGGAGTTAATGAAGATTGGGAAGGGCTTCTTGAAGAAGGTTGGATTTTAGATTGGTGTTGATTTGAAGGAAGGGAGGTGAGGAGGCAAAGAAGAGGAAGAAGAGAATTCCAGTCAAGGAGGACAGCCAGTGGAAATGTCCAAGATCAGGAGATGGAGGCTCCTATGGGAGAAAAAAAAAAAACTACAAGGAGACTGGTATCAGTGGATCACAAAATATATATAGGGGAATTCAGTGTAAGAAGACTGAAAATGTAGAAAGGTCTTAGGTTATGAAGAGTTTCAGAACATTGCATAGTTTTTTCTAGAACTGTGCCAGTCTTTTAAATTTATCATTGTTTACCTGAGCAGGTTAATAAAGCCCTTATGCACATACATAACGTCATTGAGATAGTTCCTCTTTTCCTTTCTCATCAGAATAATTTGATTTTGTGAGAATTTTATATTTGTGAAATTCCCACATTTCTTCATCCAACTTTTTAGAATTATAAGACAGAGGAGTCTTCCTGTCTTTGCCCTATAAGTTTTAAAATCCACCTGTTCCAAACGGAAGAAAACTGAATTTTGATTATTCTTGGTTTTGCCTTCTGTTAATATCAAGAATAGTGAAGAAGTTTGATTATCATCTCTGGGAGGTCCTGTTATTTCTACTCCAGCAAACAATTTTGCTTCTCACTGCTCAGAATTAACTGTGGCATAACACATTACCTGGTTCCTTCCTCCACTTTTTGGGGTCTGAAATTATTATCAAATCACTTTAAGAGAGGATACAATAGCAGATGTCTGGATCAGTGAAATCTTCCAATACTGCTGTATCATGTCTTTGTGTCAGCTTTGTGGTCGGGTTCTGATGCTTACTATCTAAGGCTAGGGACTTGAACCTAGGTCTGTTTGAATTGTAGGCTGATGCATTTCTTGGGAAACTACAGGGCAGAACATAAAGAGAACACTGGTGTTGAAAGCTGTTGGGCAACAGGCACTGTGTGAATTTGGCCAATATGAGAAGTATTTCATGGCCCCAGGAAAGGATACAGACTTCCTGGTAGCTCTGGTAAGCCCTGTTACTATGGGCCAAATCAGCTGAATTGGTGATTAACCACCTGGCATTTGGCAACTAATTAGTAATTAACCACCTGACATATAAACCTGGTTCTCAATGTTATATTGTATTCTCAATTTCCTTCTCCTTCCTCTCTCCTTCCTTTTCACTTCCTTCCTCACTTTCTCCTTCCACATTTGTGGCACATTGAGTAGAATATTGAACTTTGAGTCTGGAAGACTTGAATTCAAATCCTGCCTCAGACATTAGCCATGTGATCCTGATTAAGCCACCTAATTCTATCAGCCACAGTTTTCTCATCTGTAAAATCCAGAAAATAATAGCACCTACTTCACAGAGCTGTTGTAAGGATCATATGAGATAATATATGTAAGTTCATAGTGAAATGAACTTAGATCTTTTTTTAACCAATAAGCTCAGTCCCCACCCCCCCCAAAAAAACTGTATCCCTCCTGTCTTTTTTTCAACTCTCACTAATAAAATAATATCATTGATATTTAAAGGTCAATAATCATATGAAAAAGTGTTCTAAATCACTAAATGACTAAAGAAATTGACACTGCTTCTACTCATCAGACTGGCAAATATGACAAAAGAGGAAAAAGGCAATTATTTGATAGACTGTTGGAAAACTGGTACTCTGGTAGACTGTTGGATGAGCTGTGAACTAAGCTAGTTATTCTGGAAAGCATTTTAGAACTATGCCCAGAAAATGACCAAACTACACACCTTTTGACCTGGCTATACATTTGTTAGATTTGTACACCAAAGAAACTGAAAACAATAAACAAAAAAGAATTTATATGCATAAAATATGTACATAATATCACATTTCATGGTAGCTAAAATATAGAGGTGAGGAATGACTAAACAAATCATGGCCTATGAATATGTGGTTCAGTTGTTTTAGTCATGTCTGATTCTTCATGACTCCATTTGGAATTTCTTGGCAAAGATAATGGAATGGATTGCCTTTTCCTGCTCATTTTGCAGATGGGGAAACTGAGGCAAATACATTTTTTTTTAAATGACTTGCCCAGGGTCATACAACTGGTAAATGTCTACAGCTGGATTTGAACTCAGGGCTTCCAGACTTCAGGTCCCATGCTTTCTCTACTATACCACTTAGCTGCCATAAGAAATGATGAAACAGAAATTTTTCTGGGGAAATTGGGAAGATCTTTAAGAACTGTTACAGAGTAACACGAGCAGGACTAGGAGGATAATATATAAAATGATAATATTTTAATGAAAAACACTTTTGAAAGACTTTAAAACTTTGAGCAGCACAATGATAATCTATAAATCCCCAAGATATTCATCTCCAGAGAGGTGACAACCTGAGGTCAGAAAGACATGAATTCAAATCTCTCTTCTGATAAATACTAGCTGTATAATCACAGATAATTCACTTAAATTATCTGAGCAAAATGGGCATAAATAACATGAGTAGCAACTTAAATGAAATTATACTATAGATGTGAAGCACTCTACACATGGCAGTTATTATTCTCTTATACAACAGCTATCACCTTCCTCATTCTGGATGACATGGTTCTCAGTTCCTTTTCACATAACATTAACAATTTTTTTGTTAGCTTATCATGTCTCTAACTCACTTTGACACATCCCACCCACAAAATCCCTTGGTTAGGACAAACTTCTGTATATATGACCAGGCTTCCCCATCTAGTGTAGTTTAATTTCATGCCAGGTGGTGCAGTGGATAGAATCAGGCCAGGAGTCAGAAAGACACATCTTTCTGAGTTCAAGTTCAGCCTCAGATACTTACTAGCTGTGCGACCCTGGGCAAAGTCACTTAATTCTGTTTGCCTGAGATCCACGTGTGTAAAACGAACTGGAGAAGGAAATAGCAGCACCTTTGCCAATAAAACCCCACATGGAGTCACGATGTCAGACACCACTGAGAAATGATTGAACAGCAACTAAAGACATTGTTTCTGACTATTAATTATTACATTTGGTGCAATATTTCATCCATGGCAAAGTAGAAGAGAAATATTAAATGATTTGGAGTCAGAGGATCTAGATTGAAATCTCAGTCCTGTCCCTTAATGCTTAAATAACTTTGAGTAAGTCCCTTTACCACTTTGAAACTAATTTTCTGTAAGCCAAAGAGGTTGTAACAGACAACCTCTTAGGTCCTTTCCACTTCTAAGCCTATGAATTTATGAGAGCTTTCGAAATTCTGGCTCTGATATGAAACCTGCTAGATATCTTTCTCATTAAACAGGATAGTTCAGCCATGGGGGGAAAGTGTCAAAATTGAGTGGTTTAATTCCCATGGGAAGGGGGAAGAGGGTAGAGAGACAGGATAATCTCTGGGGGTCTAGTCTAGAGGGCTGTTCTTCGTGGTGAGAAGAAGGTGTCAGGGACAAGTCATATGGCAATATGACATTGAATAATCACCGCTCTTCAGATCTCAACCACTCAACCAGCTTCAAATCCATTTAATGATGCTATGCACACATTTCTACATCTTATACGCAAGAATAGTATCAGAGATTTTGTTCAGTGCGTTGCTATTATGTCAATAAACTCTATAGACAGCATTCTCCTGATCAACTTAAAAAGGGGTGAATCTAGTTTGTCCTTTCCTTAACTAAATCATGTAGGATCTTTTGTAATCACTGCTTTCTTTTTTAGATTTCTACTAATGGTCTCTTAAATAATGCATTTTAGGATTTTGTAAGGAAGTGAAGCCAAGCAGTTGTTTCATTGGATGGAGTTTTTCTGGCTAACTCAATTTCAACCAGAGCAGATTGGTGTTATCTTATACCTGCCTTAATCGTGCCTAAATTTTGATTCCCCATTAACCATTTCTATTCCATCTTTTCTAGTCCAAAGTATACTATTGTTAATAAAGAAAACAGAAGCAAAATGAGGTTGGAAAATTCTGTTTTTCTCCCATTGACTATCATCTTTGTCCATTCTTCCCAGGACTTTCATCTGAAAACCTTCTTTGAGCCATTCTTACTATCTTATTACAATTTATTTTTACTATACCTTTCTTCCCAAGTACATACTCTAAATATACTGGTCAATTCCCCCAAGATTCTTATAATTTCGACTTAACCAGTTTTTGTTCAACATCAGGTATCAAGGAATAATTCCCTTATCACTTCCTAAATATTAGAAAGGATACATGGAATTTGATTTTGACCTTTTAACTAACTCATCTAATATCTGTTTACATATGATTTAGAAACAATTCTAAAATCATCAATCTTTTCAATCTATTAAAATATTATCAATTTTATTTACTTGTGTATGATAGTATTCACTGCTCACCACGTCCAATGTCCCTAGAGTTTCTTCTTGAAGGAAGTATTCGGTATATACAAATGTGAAACTTCTGAATCACCAATAAGATTTTGACATTTTTTGTAACTTAATCCCAAAGCACATTTATCAAAATATTACTTGCCGTTTTTGCCTATGCCCTTTTCCATTGAAGACACTAAATATGAAAGTATGTTAACTTGGTGTAGAGAATCTTGTGAAATTATTTGTAGAATTTCTCTACTTTTAAAACTTATGCAATAGATGTTGACATACAATTTTAATTGTCTTCAAATGTTTTTTTACTTACCTTTATTGTGAGCATGGCTAAATGTTAACATGTATACCATGAAATAACAATTTTTATTGCCTTTGGGTATAAGTTAATCAAAGCCATATTAGCACCCTAGAATTTTGAAGAGAAGATTTCAGAGAATTTAAAGAAAAAATGGAGGAGCCAATGGACAAAAAATTTGGTAGAGGTTATCATAGAAGGGATGTGAAGATCTTAGTAATGATATTTTGAAGACACAAACAGAAAAAAATTCTGAGGAAGAGATATTATCTTCTTTTAATCAACCATTTGAGTATTTTGAAGTAATCATTCCATTGAGATGCAACTCTATGTTTTCTGGTTTCTCATATAGGGATATATGTGTGTATGTATATGTATATATGTACATATATATAGATGTCTCTGTGGGTATTTGTGTCTGTATTTATGTATGTATTATTCAATTTCTACAGTGGTATATATCCATTTTTCATCATTAGACAGAGACTTCACTCTTAGAATACTTGTAGTACATGTAGTTAAAGCAATACATGTAATACGTGTAGTTAGAGCAATATTTATAGATATTATAATAATTATGTTTCTTATAATCCTCTGCCCCTGTTTCTATTTTCATTATCAGTGTTACCATAAAACAAAAAGCTACACAGGATAGAAAGCTGTTATTTATCATACTGCCCCTGCCATTGAAAACTAAGTTGGTCGAGAGTCAGAAAGACCTGAATCAAAATTCAATCTCACTTACTTGTTTGTGACTCTGGGAAAGTTATTTACTCTCTGTCTGCCTCAAAATAATAATAATAAATAGCAGAATAATAGAGAAGTTTGTTGTGAAGATCAAATGAGATAGTATTTGGTAAAGTACTTAGCACCATGCCTCACATATGAGGCTTAATATATTTTTGTTCTACTCTGCTGTTGCTGTAGACCTAAAAAGGTCTACAGAGAACTGAGGACATTTTTTTCATGGACCACCACTGTGATAAAAGGTATCCTGGTATAGTGAATAAAGAGCTAGGTTCAGACCCAGAAAGGCCTGGGTTCAAGATTTACCTGTGATCCATATTCATTTAAAGGCATTTGGTAGTAGAGTGGATAGAGCACTGGGCCTCGAGTCAGGAAGATCTGAGTTTAAATCTACCATCAGTCGCTTACTAGCCGTGTGACCCTGGGCTAGTCATTAAACTTCTGTCTGCCTTAGTTTCCTCACCTGTAAAATTGGGACAATCCCTCACAATGTTGTTGTGAAGATCAAATAAAATAATAGTACGTAGTATCCAGTACATTGCTTATGCTATATAAATATTTATTCCCTTCCAGTTCCCACATTGGTTGTGTTATGTTGGGGGTGTAAGCTCAGTTCCATGTGGACAGTCTCGGGCGGGTAAAGGTGAGAACTTCTAAACCTTAGAGTTCTCATGAGGCCCCCCAGGGAACAGCAGGGAATTGAGGTGTGAGACCCGGGCTATCTCGTGCATTTCCACCTCTTCCCGTGGGAAACGTGATGGGAGAGAGCATCCCCGCCCTCGAGATTGGCCCGGGTCTGAGCACACCTATTGTTATCTAACAGGCACGGTATTCAGGTGCAAACTATGTGGCAGGAGAGCTTAAGTAGGGTCAGGAAAGCCTGAAGGCGCTCTTAGCGCTGAGGGACCCTTACAGGACAGAAGGCCCCTCTTCCTTCTCTCCTCTCTTTGCTCTTCCCTCTCCCCTCTCTCCCCACTTCCACTTCTGCTTTCATTCTCTTACTGTAAGATCTTTGCCTCCTTGGGAGATTTCTCTCTCTCCTAAGGAAGAGTTCCCCCTGCACATGTAACCAAGACCCTGAATAAAGCCTAACCCTTATTCAACTCTGGAAAGTCTCTTCTCTCATACGTTTATCCGGTTTGGCCAGCCGAAGACCTGCGATAGGTAAGGTAAGACTCGGGTAGCCCTCAGGCCTCTAGGCCTGACGGTGTTACCCATGGGAAATCACTTAGTCTGTCAGCATTCCAGATTGTAAGATGCAGAAAAGATAGTGACCTTCACTGGTGAGGATAGTTCTTCCCCAGACATTACCTATAAAGACTAAAGTAAATACTCACTCTAAAACATGATGCTGTTTTCAAAAACAAAGCAAAATAAAACCTATCACAGCCAAACAATATTTCACCTAGCAAGTCAACTTACTGGCAATGAATTTCTCCCTCCTTGACAGAATCACATTGGAAGCCTATCAATCTTAGTAAACCCTACCCAATCTTCTGCTCTGCCTGGAAGAATCAAGAGTTACTGTCATGTGGCGATGAAACATTAGAGAAGGATTTGGGGAAAGGAACCTATGTGACCATGCAACTAATACAAAAAAGGAGAATCAATCATTCACACTTTCTCCAAAGAGATGATTCAGTACCAAACAATGATTTGCTTTTCTTCCCCAACATCACTATTCTATAACGTTAAATGAGCTACAAACGAATCTTGAAATGTATATTTAAGCTGCTGTGCTTTGAATAATAGCTTGTTCCTATTTTAGATAATGGTTAAAGTAATTCAGAAGCATTGGGGAAGAAAACAATTGCACTTTGCCAATTTGGCCCCTGAATAATGATCCTAAGGGAAATGCTAGTGAAATTCACAAGGGCAGCTTGCATATCAATGTGCATTGGTCTTCTTGATTATTTTTCTTTTGTCTTCCATTTGCTTTCATTCCACTTCTATGGGACAAAAAGTCTTTTTATTATGTTGTCAAAGTGTAATTTCTCTCAAATGCTCCCCTTTGGTTTCCCTCAGCTGTGTTCATCCATGTACATGATACTGAATTATTATTGTCAAAATTTTCTGTAGAAATTGGAAACAACTGTGTCTTGGTGATAAATTTTCACATTTCCATGTACCAGACACTGCTAATATCCATCAATCTGTGTCTCTGGAGATATTGCTTTGTGCCCAGTCCAAGGCTAAATACCATGGGGGTGACAATAAAAAAAAGACAAGGGCCCATGTGCTCAAAGAACTTATGGTCTAGAAACACTGAAACATAAAATATGAGCTCTGAAAGGGACCTTACAAGTCAATGAGTCTAACCCTGGAACCATGAATCCCTAACAAGTACTCTTCCAGACTTTATTTTAATATCTCCAGGGATGAGGCAGGAGTTGGGAACTTAGTACTTACTAAGGGGGGCTGAGGGAAGGGGAAAAGGTTTAACCAATAATTCAGTTGCTCCTATGTGTCAGACACTGTGCTAAGAATTTTACAATGATTATTTTATTTGAGTGAAACTGCCCAGTTTACTCTTAGGCACTTGGATTTTTAGGAAGTTCGTCAATAGATTAATTTAAAATCCATCATACTGTAGCTTCCAAAAGCTTATTCATTGTTTGCCTTCTAAGAACATGTAAAACAAGTTTCTCATGTGTGTGAGTCAGGAAACTTTCAAAGTTAGGCATGTATCAGTGATAAATAAAAGTATGTATAGACCAATTTTACATTATATATATATATATTTTAAATATAAGTATATTTATATGTAAATATATTTATATATAAAGTATATGCATATACATAATATATACAGATATGTTTACTCATAAACAGATATATATATACATACATATACACATATATACCTATACACACATATATGTGCTTATACATGTATGTATATATATATGTATATACCTATTTGTGTCTAATGGTTCCATCTTTAGAGCAGAGGAGGAAAGAAAAAAGAAAAGTACATAAGTTTATTATATATTTAAAAGGAATAGCAAAGTGTATATAACAGAGTTGCAGTTTCATCTTTTTTATTATACTATGTTATGTGGTGGGAAGAAAGGAGTATTTGCTTCCCCTGTGTATTTGCATACTCAGGCTCCATATTAATCAATCAATCAACATTTATTAGGTGCCTATATTTTTCCAGTCATTGTACTAAGGGCTGGGGATACAAAAAGGCAAAAGATAGTGCCTTTCCTCAAGGAACTTATAGCTGAAAAGAAAAGACAGCAAATAAGCATATCCCAACAAGCTACACACAATATAAATAGGAAAAAAAAAGAGAAGACAATAGAATTAAGATTTGGGAAAGCTTCCTATAGAAGATTTACATTCTTTCAACAGTTCATATTATTGTATGTCTTCTAGTATCCAAACTATTCTGGTTGTCATCATACAGTTTATGATTTGTCAATCTTCTTCCTAAAATATGGTGTCCATAGTTGAACATAAAACTCCAGAGTTAGCATGGCTGGTGCAGAGGAAAGTAGTACAATAAGTGCATTCATCATAATGATGTACTTCTGTTATCACAGCCTAAAATCAGAAACTGCCTCATTCAGAAAGGCATAGAGAGAAGTACCAGCCAAGGTTAACACTGGTGTAGTATAATGCAAGTTTATTTGAAAAAAAAAATAAACATTGTGGAAGAAGATGCTATAGTAAAGAACAATATTGTAAAGAACTTTCAATGTTGTGATCTTTCTGATTGGGAGGTAATGTGTTGCATTGGAAAGTGAACTGGATTTAGGGTGAGAGAATTTTGTTTTGGATCACAGCTATGCCATGTATTTCCTATGTCAATGTGGACAAATCACTTCACTTGCCTTAGACTCAGTTTCCTTGGTGAAGTAAAGGGGTAAAACTAGATGACCTCTAAAGTCACTTCTGGCTCTAAATATGTGATCCTATGAACCTGTGAATGAGAATTTGATAAGCAGTTGTATATGGCTACCTCTCCCCTGGCAAGCCTTTTGGTCTTAATATTCTGATATTTATGGATCACATGGCCTTAGATAAGACAAACAGGGTTGTTGTAAGTAGAAAAAAAACACTAGACAAATGAGAACTAAGATCGTTAGCTCTTGAAGGGAAGGACTGTCTTTTGCCTCTTTTTGTGTGTCTAGTGTATAGCATATTTCCTAGAACGTAGTAGGAACTTAATAAATCTTTTTGACTTCTTATTATCAGTAATAATAAATTAAACTGTAATTAATAATAACAATAACAAAAACAGTAGCTTGTACTGAGAGATCAAATAGAATCAATGGACCCATTAGACTTCAGGTGTCATCAAATACTTTATGTTTTTCAATAAGTTTTTATTGTTGTCTTCTGTTTTGCACATCATTATTGTTATCCCCATCTACTCCTACTTCTTCCTTTTGCAGAGAATCACCTGTAATGACAATCATGGCACCACACCTGAGAACTGTTGTTGTGAATAATTTTAAGTGTCTAATTGCATAATATAATGAACTTTCTATTTATTCAGCAATAAACTAGACATTGTTCAGTAAAGTGAAACATAACATTCATAGCAATATCCTTAAACAAAACTTATCATGTAATACATATATAATACCCAATATGCCATATGGTGCATAACAAAAATCATTGCATCCCCGGTCATGGGTTCCCAGGCAAGGGTCTTCCTTAGCCCTTCACATGCTTAAGTGGGGAGCAGAAAATGCCACACCATCCACCCTTGGGTCACTGTAAGAACAATTTCTTTAATCAATGCACAGTGTCCAAGTAAAGTACTCTCTTATCTTGACTCAAGGCTGGCTTGCAAACCCCATGGCTCGTCCTTCATAGGTCGACCAGTCCCAGCTCTTGCTTGGATTCACACACATGTAGCTCTCTGCTCCTGCTCCTTGTCTCAGCTCACAGAGACTGTTCCACTCCAAACTCTTCCTGCTTCTGCCTGACAGCAGGCTCCAGTGGCTCCTGCCTGCAATTTCTGTTTCTAGGAAAACAAAGCTTAACAGGGTAATAACAATATTTATACACACTACCAGTGCCATCATCTCAATTGACTTCAGCACCTCTTAAAAGGGGCTTAAGCTAAGTCTCCTTCCCATAGTGGAACTTCACTTTTCAGATCAATTCACTCATAAAGATCAATAGACAGGACTTCTTTCTGAGAAATTAACACAGACCAACAGACAGGACTTCTGTCTGAGAAATCAGCACAGGTTAACAGACAGGGCTTCTGTTAGAAATTAACATAGTCTAACACACAGGACTTCTGCCTAAGAAATCAATGGAGATCAACAGAGGGAACTCTGACATCACAAGAATTCTTTCTGTTAGGCCTCCCCATAAGAAATTCCCCTAGCCTCCTCTCTATCTCTCAGCTCTGCTTCTCTCCCTCCTCTCTCTTTTCCCTCCAAGAAATTAAATATAAATACAATTTCTAATCAAAGGTTCTTGAATCGATCAAAGGCAAGATTAAAGCAAAGGCACTTGATTGGTTAAGATTTAATCCAGAAAAACAGCACAAAGTTCTATTTTACTTTCTATCACATCATCCCATACAACAAATCGTATTTTAAGGGAAAAACTAGGGAAAAATATTAGCACAACTGGGAAATACATTGTAAAAGGTCTAAAATTGTCCAATTTGTAACAATTGTGGACCTTCCATCTCCATGAAGGGGGATTTGGAAGAGTATTCTTGAATCTCTTGATTTCAATCTTGCTTGATCTTTATAATTTATAAAGTTATATTCTTTTTGATTTGTGTATGCATGCTCTTTTTATGTAAATTGTTGTAGCTATTGTGTAAATTGTTTTCCTGATTCTTCTTACTTCACTCTGCATCAGTTGATGTTGATCTTTCCATAAGTACTAATTGTTAATGAGAAAGTAATGACTTGTATATGCAAAGGGATACAATGAAATCCTGAAGTCAAATCTCCAAAGAAAGAATGTCTTCACAGTAATTAATTTCATCATAATACCAAGGTTAATGTGGACCTTTGCCATAGTAAAATGTCTGACAACCAATTTAAAAAGTATTCAAAAAGAAATTTGTTTGATATTAAAGCAAGAAGGTCCAACAACTCCAACATGGCTGTAAAAGATGGAAACCTTCTTTACAAAAATGTGTAAGGAGACGAATTAATGTTTTCAGACTATATTACAAACTGAATAAAGAATCTATAGAAGTATTTTCTGAATGATAATAATAATAATTACCACTTACATGTCACTTTAAGGTTATCAAAATGTTTTAAAAATAGATTTTAATTTTGTTGTCATGAGAACTCTAGGGGGTAAGTATTGTTATTATTCCCATTTTAGAGATGAGGAAACTGAAGCAGACAGATTAACTGATTTGCCCAAGACTTGTCCACAGATCTAAAAAGTATCCTAAGCCATATTTGAACTAAAGTCATCATGAATCTAAGGGCTACTAAGCGGCGCAGTGTATAGAGTACTAGTCTGAAGTCAAGAAGTTTTGTTGTTATAGAAGGATTTCAGTCACATCCAACTCTCCATGACCACATTTGGGGTTTTCTTGCCAAGATACTGGAGTGGTTTCCAATTTTTTTCTGTAGTTCATTTTGCAGATGAAGAAACTGAGGCAAACAGTGTTCAATGACTTGCTAGTAAGTGTCTGAGACTTAGATTCTCTTGCCTCCAGGACCAGCATTGTATCCACTATGCCACCTGGCTGCCCTGGAGAAGGAAATGGCAATCCATTCCTGGATCTTTATCAAGAAAACCTCAGATGGATTCATGGAGTATCAGACATGACTGAAACAACAGAACAATAACAGCTTCCTGAATCAAGTTCCAACACTTTATCCACGAAGCTACGTGGCTACCTTTATGTAACTTAATAGTGCAAACATATACCACTTCACAGAGCAAAAGGGAAAGACTGTTAATAGATTCAAATTGATCAATTTAAAAATATTTTAATGTGTTCTATTTAAAATTTGAATTTTATTTTTAAAATAGTTTCAACTAATAAACATTTATTTTCTTCCTCTGCATACCTCTCCAACTTAAAAAAAGAAAAAAACCCTATTTAAAAAAATCTATATACATAGCTAAGCAAGAGAAATTCCCACATTAGTCATGTTCAAAAATATACATTTCATTTTGCACATTTAGTTCATCACACTTTCAGGATCTTTATCTGTTCTCTGGAATTGCGCCTGCCTATTGCATTGATCAAGAATCCTAAATGTTTGCAAGCCATTTGTCTGTATAATGTTGCTGTTAATTGGCTTTTAAATACAATTAACATTGGGTTACCACTAAACTGAGCCTTTGAAATGGCTAAGATCCAACCCTGAAATGAAATGACCTAGGATTTGTGACATTCAGAGAAATTCAACTAACAATATTTTAATAGCTTTTTTTTTTTTTTACAAAAATGAAGGGGTTCATGAGAACATTACAAAATTAGGACTCTGCTCCTAAACAATCCAGAAATTAATTCTGAGAAACTCATACTTACTGATTGATATTTTATAAGGAAATGATGAAAAATGTGTGACGTTAAAAATTGCAAAAATTTAGCAAATATCAATACCAGACATGATCAAGTGCTCAAAATTATAAGCCAGAGGGTCATTTTACTTCTCAAACTAATATGACATGTGCCTATACAATCCAATGTAAATCTCAAAATATTCTTATGGTTTCAATAAATAAAATCTATTGAAATCAAAGGATCATCACATATCAAGTTCTCACCCATAATCAGTCAGTTCAGATATTGATGCACAAAAATTTGTGAACAGCATTTTCATAGATATTTCCTTTTTGTACCAACAAAACTCATTAGTAAGAAATAGAAAGAGAAATTCAATTTAAAATAACTGTAGATAATCTAAAATACTTGAAAGTTTACCTGCCAAGACAAAGCCAAGGGCTATATAGACACAATTACAAAATGCTTTTCACAAAAATAAAGTCATGTCTAAACTACTGGAGAAATATTAATTGCTCATGGGTAGACTGAGCCAATGTGATAAAAATGATAATTTTACCTGTTAATGTACTTATTGATTGCCATACCAATTAACCAAAAACAATTATTTTATAGCAGTAGAAAAAACCATAACATAATTCATCTGGAAGAAGGAAAGGTAAAGAATGTCAAGGAAGGTGGTATAGTGTAATTTTAAAGGAATTTGGAGATCTTCTCTACCTCATAAGAGGCCCATGTGACCTGCTTGAGCTTTGGCCCACCCCACAGCCTGAGTCATATGAAGGCCATGATGGAAGGAGTTTGCTGAATAGGTGAAATGGGAAAGATGCAGAAGGAAGAGAGAATGAGGTTGAGCTGAGAGAGCAACAGCAGGCAGAGCTGAATAAAGGAGAGTAGAGCAGAGTAGAAGAGTTAGCCTGAGAGACAGAGGGACATTTTGCCTGAAGGAGCTTGTTTGTGGGGAGGCCTGATAGAGAAAAGACTTGGACATGGTGATCCTCCCTCTATTGGCAATGTGTACAAACTTCCTTGTTACCATGGTGGACTTGGTTTGCTGGTGTCTGAATAAATATTTTGATTTTGTTGTTGAGAAAGGCAGTTTATATTTTGGGAATTTACCCTGGAAATACACCTGCATAAGAATGGACTAAAAACCATAGTCCAACAATATATTGTTTACAAGAAACACATTTGAAATGGGGGCATACACACAAGGGAAAGCTAAAAGATTGGAGCAGAATATATTGTGCTTCAAATGATGTAAAAACAAGCAGGGGTAGCAATCCTAATCTCAGACAAAGCAAAAGCAGAAGTAGATCTAATCCAAAGAGATAAGGAAAGAAACTATATCCTGCTAAAAGGAACCATAGACAACAAAGGAATTTCATTACTTAAACATATATGCTCCAAGTGGCCTAGCATTCAAATTCTTAGAGGAAAAGTTAAGGGAGTTACAGGAAGAAACAGAGAGCAAAACTATACTAGTGGGGGACTTCAACCTCCCCCTCTCTGAACTTGATAAATCTAACCTAAAAATAAACAAAAAAGTTAAGGAAGTGAATAGAACTCTGAATAAGGTAGATATGATATCTCTCTGGAGAAAATTGAATGGGGATAGAAAGGAATACTCCTTTTTTCTCAGTGGTACATGGCACATATACAAAAACTGACCATGTACTAGGCCATAAAAACCTCACAATCCAGTGCAGAAAGGCAGAGATAGTCAATGCATCCTTCTCAGATCATAATGTAATAAAACTTATATGTTATCAAAGGCCATGGAAATATAAAACAAAAACTAATTGGAAACTAAACATTCTAATACTCAAGAATCAGTGGGTTAAACAACAAATCATAGAAACAATCAGCAATTTTATTAAAAAGAATGACAACAATGAGACAACCTACCAAATCTTATGGGATACTGAAAAAGCAGTTCTTAGGGGAAGCTTTATGTCTTTGAATGCTTACATGAATAAAACAGAGAAAGAGGAGATCAATGAATTGAGCATGCAGCTGAAAAAGCTGGAAAAAGAACAAAGTGAAAATCCCCAAGCAAATACCAAATTAGAAATACTGAAAACCAAAGAGAGATCAATAAAACTGAAATTAAGAAAACTGTTGAACTAATAAATAAAATTGAGTTGGTTTTATGAAAAAAAACAATAAAATTAATAAACCTTTCATCAATTTGGTTTAAAAAAAGAAAGAAGAAAACCAAATTACCAATATCAAAAATGAAAGGGGTGAACTAACCTCCAAATAGGAGGAAATTAAAACAATAATTAGAAATTACTTTGACCAACTTTATGCCTAGAACTTCAACAATCTAAATGAGATGTATGATTATTTTAAAAATATAAAATGCCAAATTAACAGAAGAGGAAGTTGAATACTTAACTAACTCCATCTCAGAAAAAGAAATTGAATGAGCCATCAATGAACTCCCTAGGAAAAAATCTCCAGGGCTGGATGGATTTAAGTAAATTCTATCAAACATTTAAAGAACAGTTAATTCCAATACTAAATAGACTATTTGGGAAAATTGGGAAAGGAGTCCTCCCAAATTCTTGTTATGATACAAATATGGCTTTGATACCTAAACCAGGAAGAGCCAAAACAGAGAAAGAAAATTACATGCCAATTTCTCTAATGAATATAGATACAAAAATTTTAAAAAAAGATTTTAGCAAAAAGAATATAGTAACTTGTCATGAGAATAATTCTTTATGATCAGGTAGGATTCTTACCAGGAACACAGAACTGGTTCAATATTAGGAAAACTATTAGCATTATTGATCATATCAACAATAAAACTAACAGAAACCACATGATTATCTCAATAGATGCAGAAAAAGCTTTTGACAAATTACAACACTCATTCTTATTGAAAACACTGGAGAACACAGGAATAAATTGAACTTTCCATAAAGCAATAAGCAGTATCTACCAAAAATCTTGAGCAAGCATTATATGCAATGGGGATAAGCTACATATATTTCCAGTAAGATCGGGGGTGAAACAAGGATGTCCATTATCCCCACTTTTATTCAATATAGTACTAGAAATGTTAATTGTAGCAATAAGAGAAGAAAAAGAAATTGAAGGAATTAGAATAGGCAAAGAAGAATGTAAGCTACCACTCTTTGCAGATGATATGATGATATACTTAGAGAATTCCAGAGAATCAAATAAAAAACTACTTGAAATAATAAACAACTTTGGCAAAGTTGCAGGTTACAAAATAAACCCACACAAACCTTCTGCATTTCTCTATATTACTAACAAAGTCCAACAGCAAGAGATAGAAAGAGAAATCCCATTTAAAGCTACAGTAGACACTATAAAGTATTTTGGGAATCTACCTGTCAAAACAAACCCAGGGACTATATGAACACAATTACAAAATACTTTTTGCACAAATAAAGTCAGATTTAAGTAAGTAGAAAAAGATCAGTTGCTCATGGGTAGGCTGAGCCAACATACTAAAAATGACAATTCTATCAAAATTAATGTACATATTCAGTGCCATACCAATCAAACTATCAGATAATTATTTTGTAGAGGTATAAAAAACAATATCAAAATTCATCTGGAAGAACAAAAGGTCCAGAACATGAAATGCTAAAGGTGGTCTATCTCTACCAGATCTCAAATTGTATTATAAAGCAGCAGTTATCAAAACAACTTGGTACTGGCTAAGAAACAGAAGAGTAGACCAATGAAATATATTAGGTACTCAAGACACAGTAGTCAATGAATATAGCAATCTACTGTTGGATAAACCCAAGGACCCCAGCTTCTATGATAAGAACTCACTGTTTGACAAAAATTGGTGGAAAAACTGGATAACAGTATTGTGGAAGCTAGGCGTAGACCAATGCCTGACACTGTACACAAGAATAAAGTCCAAATGAGTATATGATCTAGGTATAAAGATTAATACTATAAACAAATTTGTGGAGCAAGGAAGAGTGTATTTATCAGATTTATAGAGAAGGGAAGAATTTTTGACTAAACAAGAGATAGAAAGCATTATGAAGTGCAAAATGGATAATTTTGATTACATTAAACTGAAAAGTTTTTGCACAAGCAAACCCAATGCAAACAAGATTAGGAAGAAAGCAGAAAACTGGAAATTTTTGCAACTAGTTTCTGTGATAAAAGCCTCATTTCTAAAATGTATAGAAAACTGAGTCAAATGTACAAGACTACAAGTCATTTCCAATTGATAAATGGTCAAAGGACATGAACAGGCAGTCTTTAGAGGAAGAAATTAAAGATGTCTCTAGTCATACAAGAAAATGCTCTAAATTACTATTGATTAGAGAGATGCAAATCAAAACAACTCTGAGATACCACATCAACCCTTTCAGATTGGCTAACATGACAAAACAGGATGATGATAAATGTTGGAGAAGATGGGGGAGAGTTGGAACACTAATTCATTGTTGGTGGAGCTGTGAGCTGATCCAACCATTCTGGACAGCAATTTGGAACTATGCCTGAAGGGCTACAAAAATGTGTATACTCTTTGATCATATCCTATGATCAAGAGATCATAAAAACAGGAAGGGGTCCCACATGTACAAAAATATTTATAGCAGCTCTCCTTGTGGTGGTCAAAAACTGGAAATCAAAGAGATGCCCATCAATTTGGAAATGACTGAATAAATTGTGGTATATGATTGTAATGGAATTCTATTGTGCTGTAGGAAATGATGAACAGGAAGACTTCATAGAAGCCTGGAAAGACTTACATGAACTGATGCTGAGCAAAAGGAGCAGAACCAGGAGAACTTTGTACACAACAACTACAGTGTGTGAGAATTTTTTCTGGTAGACTTAGTACTTCATTGCAATGCAAGGATTTAAAAAATTCCCAATGGTCTCTTAAGGCAGAATGCTTTCCGTATGCAGAGAAAAAACTATGGAATTTGATTACAGAATGAAGCAGATAATTTTCTTTTGTATTATGTTCTGGTTTGTTTTATGGTTTCTCCCACTCATTTTAATTCTTCTATGAAATATGAGTAAGGTGAAAAATGTATTTAATAGGAATATATGTATAGAATCTATATAAAGTTGTATCCCATCTCAGGAAGGGAGGGGAGGTAAGATGGAAAGGGGGGGGGGAACAATCTAAGTTATATGGAAGTGATTGTAGAACCCTGAAAAGAAACTAAAAAAAAAGTTTAGAAATACACCTACATATCCATAGCTGCTGCTGTGGGTATAACACTGGCACTGCAAATGGTGACAAGGATGGGATCATGACCTATTAGACTTCTACTAGTAGATAGTGAAGAAAATGAGTGTCCCTGGATGGGAGGATTTGCCTTATTCCTTCCTGGTGAGAAAATGGCCTGAAAGCATAGGACTTTGTGAAAACTGGAAACTGAGGATACAGAAGGGAGAACCCAGAGATTTAGAAAGAAGTTTACAAGGAATACTGATAGGAACAGGGAAAGAAATGGCAGGAGCATGTAGAAGAGGATAGGCATTGTTAACCAGCTATCGTATTATATGTAGAAGTAGAGACAAATTGCTGGAGGAAAAGGTTCAGTTAAAAAAGGAGTTAGCTGATTTTGCACAGGAAGCTTTCTATATGCTACAGCATCTGATCTTTCCTTTAGAAGAGTAAGCTAAAAAGTGTCAAGTGGTAATAGAAATGATAGTTGTAAGAGTGGCTTAGAAAAAAAAAGAAGGGAAAAGTTAACAGCAAGAAAGGTAATGCAACCTTTCCATCTGTGGGGCCTGATCGAGGCCCAGACATCCGAGAGGAAGAGATGTGCAGGGAAAATAAAACAAATTTAGATGAGGAGGTTTCAAGGAATGTGGGTACATGTGCAATACTATAAAGGAAACAGGAGAAGTGGGAGGGGGGGCACAGTGTCTAAGGAAGTAACTGAGGATTTTACTCAGTAAGTCACTGATATTTTAAGATGATTTAGCCCCCAAATGGGAGAATCATTTGCATCTTGCACAGTGAGAATCAGTGAGGAAGGGGCCAAAGGAGTGTGGAGAGATAACAGATTGTTTTCATTTCATTGCTATTAGTCAGAATCCTTTTGTACAACAAACTTTTAGGAATTACCATTTTTGAGGAGGTAACACTGGAACTAATCTGTTAGCTTTACCTGCCAGGGCATGTAGTAAGCAGTATCCCACTGGCTCTATGTGATCTAGTGGAGATAGACCCTGGTATTCCTTTAGAGACTATATGAGAAAGTTAAAGGAAGAGATAATAGAAATGGAAATTATGATCAGAGACTCCAAGGCTTATCATAGCACTCCCTTAACATTTTCTCATAGGAATATAATAGTGAAATATGCTCCTCTTGTTTATAAGTACCTAGCTCTGACTCTGCTAATTGTGAAAACAGGGCAACCTATTTCAGAAGAGCTGAATAAGATTTCTCAATTAGGTGCCTTAGCGGAATGGAGAAAAGATCCTCAAGATAGAAGAACAAATAGTTAATGGATTCAAAGTAAGAATAGACTAACAAGGAAAGAATTGATTACTGTTTTATTAAGAACAGGGATAGATTTTAGAAAAAGAGATGGTATTCCAACTAAGGAACTATGTAAGATGTACTAAGAAAAGGGATTCAATATTAGATGGAGTAGGGAAGTAGGAACTGCCCCTACAGATCCTCCTGAATCATTGTATCCAAGTTCGACACACCTGCAGGGAGAATAGAAAATTGGCTAAGCCTTAGCTCAGATTAAAGAAATACACAGATGAGATTACCGCCCTCGTATCAGTTTATACATATATTGTACTGATATTACATATCAGTTTAAACATATATTGAAAAAATAGATCAACTACTGTAACTAGGGCATTAATAGATCCTGAGGCAGAAGCCTCCCTTATATATGGAAACCATGCAGTAAGGAAGGAGGGAATTTAAAGCTCAAATTAAAAAAAAATGAATGTTAATTATTTTTTAAAAGTCATTGGAAATGTTTAACAAAATAAATTTTAAAAAAAATTAAAAAGCTATTGTCTGGCCAAACACTCACAATTAACAAACTATACAGAATTAAAAGCCCTCAACTTATAGAGAGCTAACAGAAAAAATTAAAACCATATGATAAATGTAAGTAGTACATATCAATCCCATTATCTTTTCTACAGTCCAACTCAGGGTTGTCCCAAATTTGCTTTCCTTGGTTCTATAGAATATAAGGCTACATCCTAGTTCTTTTATTCAGTCATGGACAAAATTACAAAATTATTTTATCCATCTGGAAAATCATTTGCTTAAGACTAAACATAATTAACAATAACAGATGGTACCTTATCCTATGACCATTTCAATGTTCCTCTAAATATACATAGCAGCAGAATAAAATGAAAATAATAGTAATTATGAAATGCTTTTTGGAGTCCATGAAGTTTGAAGTTAGTTCTACATCTACCTTGGGACAAGAAGTGTTTAAGACTTTTGGTAATAACCTATCCCCTAGGCATACTCAGATCTCCTCTGTAGGATTCAGATCTCCCATATGTTCAATAAGGATGGGGTTATAATTCCAAAATTTGCTTTGATTGTGTTGTTCTTATGGCCCAAAGGTTAGAAAAGGGTAGGGGCATGACTCAGACTGTGAGAGTATGAAAAGTGGGTATAAAACTGCTCTTTCCATCCTCATTCACATACCGATCTTTTCAGTTACCCTTATATGAAGAGAGGCAAGGAGGGATTTACTTCAACCTGAAGTAAATGGTCAATGGCCTCAGCATTTATTAATGATGGTCTTTTGAGAACACTATAGAAGTGTTCAGAGCATCTGTCCAGGATCATGTCCTTATCACTAATCTTTATCACTTTTTAACGTGGCTCCATAAGTACTGAGTAGTTGTGATACGCCATAGGCTTTTGGTCCATAAACACCTTTCAGGGTATCATAGAAGTATAAAACTGAATTTCATCTGTCTTCTTACTGAGTCACAAATCGTGAATCTCTCTAAGCTTTGCTTGTACTTTGCTTTTGATGGAATTAAATGCTGCCTTCTTAGAGATGTGGCAAAGCACTGGCTGTTGATTGTACTCCAGCTGAGGTTTACGAGGTAGGGGAAACACTGTTTATACAAAAATTGATTGAAATTTTACAGGTTACATGGCAAGAGGAGGTTATCCCACAGGAGTTCAAGGATGCCTCCATTGTCCATCTCTACAACGGTAAAAGGAATAGATTTACCTGCAACAAACACAGTGGGGTTTCACTCTTAGTTATTGCTGGCATAATTCTTTTTAGAGTCCTCTTTAATAGATTGATCCTTTACCTGGAAGATGGTCATATACTTGAGAGCCAGTGTGGCTTCAGAAAGGACTGAGCTACAGTTGATATGGTCTTTGCTGCCCAACAACTCCAGGAGAATGCAAGGAGCAGAACAGGGGTCTGTACACAACGTTTGTAGATCTGACCAAGGCCTTTGGCATGAGGGCTTACGGAAAATTATGTCAAAATTTGGTTGCCCAGAGTGGTTCATCAGTATTGTATGTCAATTTCATGATGGCATGCTTGCCCACGTTCTGGATAGTGGACAATGCTTTCTGTCCTTCCCAGTCACCAATGGAGTGAAACAGGGCTGTATGCTTGCTTCCATGCTTTGTAGCATGATGTTTACAGACATGTTGTCAAATGCTTTCAGTGAGGATGAACATGGCCTCAAGGTTAACTACCATACTGATGATAAGTTCTTCAGTTTGAAAAGGCTACAAGCCAAGACCAAAGTGGAAGGGATGTTGGTGAATGATTTTCTGTTTTCAGATGATTGTGTACTCAATGCAGCCTCTGAAGCAGAGTTGCAACAAAGTATTGATCAATTCTCTGTTGCCTGTGCTAATTTTGACCTAATATTTTTTCTTTTATTTATTTATTTATTTTTAGATTACACCATTCATTTCCACAAAATTTTGAGTTCCAAATCTTCTCCACATCTCTCCCCTCCCACCACCCTATAACACCTTGCATTCTGATCACTCCTTCCCTCAATGTGTCCTTCCTTCTATCACACCCCACCCTTCCCTTATCCCCATCTTCTCTCTTTTCATGTAGGGCAAGATAGATTTCTATACCCCATTACCTGTATTTCTTATTTCCCAGTTATATGCAATAACAATTCTCAACATTCATTTCTAATATTTTGAATTCCAACTTCTCTCCCTTCCCCTCTCCCCACCCATTCCCACTGAGGAGGCAAGCAATTCAATACAGGCTGTATATGTGTTGTTTGCAAAAGACTTCCATAATGATCAGGTTGTATAAGACTATATTTCCCTCCATCCTTCTCTGTCCTCCCCTTTCTTTTTCTGTTCTCTCATTTGACCTTGTCCCTCCCCAAAAGTGTTTACTTCTAGTTGTTCCCTTCCTCCATTTGCCCTCCCTTCTATTATCCCCCTCACCCCATTTGTCTCCCTCTCCCCTACTTTCCTGTAGTGTAAGATTGATTTTCATGCCAAATTGAGTGAGCATGTTATTTCCTCCTTAAGCCATATGTGTAGAGAGTAAGCTTCACTTTTCCCCTCTCATTTCCTCCCTTTTCTCCCCCATTGAAAAAGATTTTTCTTATCTCTTTTATGAGTGATAATTTGCCCCATTCTATTTCTCCATTTCTCCTCCGAATATATTCCTCTCTCACCCCTTAATTTTAGTTTTATAAAGATATCATCCTTTCTGATTCAACTCAAACTGTGCTGTCTGTCTATGTGTGTGTGTGTGTGTGTGTGTGTGTGTGTGTGTGTATAATCCCTCCACATATCCAAATGCTGAGAAAAGTCTTGAGTTGCAAATATTATCTTTCCATGTAGGAATGTAAACAGTTCAGCTTTAGAAAGTCCTTTATGATATCTCTTTCCTATTTACCTTTTCATACTTCTCTTGATTCTTGTGTTTGTAAGTCAAATTTTCTATTCAGCTCTGGTCTTTTCATTATGAGTGCTTAAAAGTCATCTATATCATTGAATGACCATTTTTTTTCCCTTGAAGCATTATACTCAGTTTTGCTGGGTGGGTGATTCTTGGTTTTAATCCCAGTTCCTTTGACTTCTGGAATATCCTATTCCAAGCACTTTGATCCCTTAATGTAGAAGCTGCCAGATCCTGTGTTATCCTGATTATATTTCCACAATACTCAAATTGTTTCTTTCTAGCTGCTTGCAATATTTTCTCCTTGACCTGAGAACTCTAAAAGTTCACCACAATGTTCCTAAGAATTTCTCTTTTTGGGTCTCTTTCAGGAGGTGATTGGTCGATTCTTTCAATATTTATTTTGCCCTCTGGTTCTAGAATATCAGGGCAGTTTTCCTTGATTATTTCATGAAAGATGATGTCTAGGCTCTTTTTATGATCATGACTTTCAGGTAGTTCCATAATTTTTAAATTTTTCTCTCCTTGATCTATGTTCCAGGTCAGTTGTTTTTCCAAAGACATATTTCACATTGTCTTCTATTTTATCATTCCCTTGATTTTTGTTTTTTAACTTCTTGGTTTATCATGTGATCATTAACTACCCTGAACTCCACTCTTATTTTTAAAGAACTATATCCTTCAGTGAGCTTTTGAACTTCCTTTTTCAATTTGGATAATTCTGCTTTTTAAAGTTTTCTTCTCTCATTGTCTTTTTGTACCTCTTTTTCCAACTGAGTTAGCCTATTTGTAAAGTGTTATTTTCTTCAGCATTTTTGAGGGTCTCCTTTAGCAAGCTCTTGACTCACTTTTCAAGCTCTTCCATGGCCTGAGTCCATTGCATATTCATTTTGGAGGTACTGGATGCAGAAGACTTGATTTTCTCTGACAGTATGCATTGTTCTTCCTCATCTGAAAGGATGGAAGGAAATACCTGTTCACCAAGAAAGTGACCTTCTATGGTCTTATTCCCCGCCCCCCCCTTTTGGGCATTTTCCCAGCCAGTTACTTGACTTCTGAATCTTTTGTCAAGAGGAGGGTCCTAGTGCTCCTCCTCCTCAGGGCTGAGGTTTGGATCAGCTGCTCAATTCCCTCAGGGGCTTTAAGCTGAGCTGCTCCTACAATGGAAGCTGCTACCTGACTCAGCCACCTCCACACAGCACTGCAGCTTCCTGGCTACTGCTGCTACCACTGCTACCTATGGCCCATGCTGGGAGTGATTCTGCTCCCCTCTCACCCAGCTGGGAAAGCCCTCTCACTGACCTTTGAAGCTTTCTTTGGCACTTGTGGGTTGAGGGATCTGAGACCTTCTCTGCTGGGGATTCTGCCCCAGAGGTCTTTTCTGTTCCTGTTCCTCCCTGTGCACAGCCATGGCTGGGCTCTGCTCTGCTCAGTGTCATGTGGAATTGACCTTTCCTGTTGGTCTTCCAAGTTACCTTTGGCTGGAGTTCTCTTTCACTCTCTCATTCTGTGGCTTCTGCTGCCCTAGAGCTTATTGAAAGTCATTTTTACAGGTATTTTATGGGCTGTGGGGGAAGAACTATAGTATATGTGTCTTTTCACCTTTGACCTAATAATTAACACCAAGGAAATACAGGTACTCCATCACCCACCATCAAATCACCCATATGTGGACTATCAGATAAAACAAATGGAGAAGTTTTGAATTCTGTGGATAAGTTCACTTACCTTGGTAGTTTACTTTCCAGGGATGTACACATTGACAATGAGGTTGACACACACATTGCCAGAGCTAGCTCAGTGTTTGTGAGACTCTGAACAAAAATTTGGGAAAGAAGTGGTATTAGAATGACTACCAAACTGAAGGTCTACAAAACCATTCTGCAGACTTCATTGCTGTATGTCAGTGAAACATGGAAAGTCTACCAGCAGCATGTCAGGCAACTGGCTTCCATCTGAACTGTCTTAGGAAGATTCTGAAGATCACCTGGCAGGATAAGGTACCAGATACTGAGGTCCTTGCTCGAACTAACCTGCCAAGCATTCAAACTATGTTTCAGAGAGTGCAACTCTGAAGGGCTGGCCACTTTGTTCGAATGCAAAATGTACACTTGCTAAAAATACTATTGTATGGAGAACTCACATGGTCTCTCCGATGGTGATCAAAAGAAATGATGCAAGTACATTCTCAAGGTCTCTCAAGAATTTAGGACTTGATTGTGCAATATGGGACACACTGGCACAGGATTGCTCAGCATGGTGTGCCCACATCAGAAAGGGTTCTGTGCTCAATGAGCCAAGTGGAATTGAAACAGCACAAAGGAAAGGTAGAATGTGCATATTTTGAGTAACCATACCAAATGTTCATAGGAACTATCTGTGCCCAACCTGTGGTAGAGCATTCTGAGCTCATATTGGTCTGTTCAACCACAGTTGTACACAGTGAAGCTTCATTTTATCATGGTGATATCATTTTGTTCCTCTATGAGAATGAAAGATAACAATCACTAGCATATGAATAGAGGGCAGTCTTATCTTCTTCAGGAATATAGTCTTGGATACATGACTGCCAAATCAGTGTGTCTAGCTCATTTGCTTAATCATTTCAGTCATCTATTTTTCTCTGTTGACAAAAAAAGAAAAATGGCCCTGCTAGTCTGACCTCTCATTAAAACATCATTTGCTTGGTTGTCAAATTAATTGCAGCCATTCTGCTCACTGATCAGAAGGTCATACACGTTTCAGAGAAAGGCTGATACTGATAGAGCTTATTGCCCATTGAAAAATCTCCATTTTGTGTACTGCTGAAAATTTATCCACTGAATGACACCATGCTATGTTGAGAGGCATGAATTTTTGTACTGCACTGTTTCTGAAAGCATTTTCATCCAATCACAGGAACCAAATATATCAGTTACTGTGACCTCAAGTAAGTTTAGCCATTATGAACTTGAGTTGCTCTACTTATAAAGTGATGATAATAATGCTTATACTATTTATGTAATGGGTTGTTATTAGGGAAATTCTGAAAAAGCACTGCAAAAATGTGAGTGTAAATTGAAGGGGCTAAAATAACTGATGTCTTAAATCTATTCCAGCTTTAACACTCTATCTATGACTGATAGTTTGTTTTATTCTTATAGCATAGGGACTAACACATTAATTATCTAACCTATTATCACAGATCCTATTGTCATTAACGAGTGACCAATGACAGCTATCACAGAGAAAAGCAGTGAGAGAACAGGACACAAATATTTTAATGAAGAAATCATAGGACCACAGATCTATGGCTGGAGAAAATCTCAGCAGCCATGCGATCTGATTTCTTCACCTATGGAGGAGAAGTAATTTGTCTAAAGACACATAGGTAATAAACATTGGAGATAATATTGGAATCCAGGCTTCCCAAACTCCAAATAAAAGTGCTTTTGCCATTACTGTGGAAGCTCCCAGAATAGTGTCTTTAATTATTTTTTTTTTGGGTGGGGGAAGGTGAAATATCTGATTTTATCAATCAATATCAGGAACTCCAGTTTACACATTCTTTCCACCAAAAAGAAATTTGCTTATTTACAGTTAGAACACTTTCTGGGATACTGAAAAATTAAGTGATTAGAATTTTTTCTTTTTTAATGCTACAGCTTGTATTTATAGAAAGATAACATATAATTATAATGGTATATGATTCATAGAAGTATAATAAAAAAGTAGTGACAATGAGCAAAACTTTTTTTACCCTGGTCTCATTGGTAGTCTCTTATCATTCACCATTGCAGATTGTATTTGTTGTTAGTTTACCATGAATGCTACGTATCATATTAAGGAAAAATGCATTTCCTCCTAAGATTTCCAAAGTCTTTGACATATAAAGTTCTTGTATTTTGTGAAAAGTTATATTTTGTTTATTAATATAATAGTAGAATTTTATTATTTTTGTTATGATTTATTACGTTTGTAGTTTTCTAAACATAGAACCAATCAAATATCCTTATATAAAAATCCAGCCTGATTATTAGTATAATCTTTTTAATATGATGCTACATAACCTCTTTATTAATATTTTACTCAGTATTTTTATATTGATACTCTTTAGACATTTTTCTCTCTGGTGGTTTTTCTACTATCTCTTTATCCATTTTAGGTATCAGGATTATATTTTTTCCTGAGGAAGTATTCCTGCTTTCTCTGTTTCTTCAAACAATTTATGGTAAATTCGATTTGATAAAAAGATCCCAGTTAGCTTTTTTGGTTGTTCATTCAGGGCTTCTATGATATTTTATTCCAAAATCAGGTTATTTAACTTCTCTATTTCTCATTAACATAATCAGGGTATTTCTGTTGAAATTCATTTGTTTTTGTTATATTTTTGCTAACATATAATTAAGCAAATATTTTCTAATGATTTCATAAATCACACAGTGGATATATAGCTCTAGTACTGGAATCAGGAAGACATGAATCTGAATCCTTCCTCAGACTCTCACAAGCTGTGTGACACCGGACAATTCATTCTTTCAGACTTATTTTGCTCATCTGTAAAATGAAGTAGGACTTAATGGCTTCTAAGTCTCTTTCCAAGTCTAAATCTATTATTGTTAATTACTTCTTCATTTCTTTTGAGTTGTTTTTTCATTTTTTATTTTGACAATTTGTTTTTTTCTCTCCTTTTGTTAACGCTTTAAGTACCTGATTTCATATATGACTTCAAAAAGTTTTCTTTTGTTTTAATGTCTTCTTTAATTTTTGAAATTTCTTGTCTTGCATTGAGTTTTATTTAAACTGTGTGCTCAAGTCTTCAATTTATTTTTTTGCTTTTTTTCATTAATGAAAGCATTTGGTGATGTAAACTTCCCCCCAAAGGATTGTTTCTACTACATTTTAAAAGTTTGGATAAGATACCTTGTGATTTTCTTTAATGAATAATTTTTATGATTTGTTCTTTGGTTCACCAGTTTTTAAGATTAAATTATTTACTCTTCATTTAAGTTTGAATTCTTTCTTCAAAAGCTCTTTTTTAGTTAGCATTTTTGCTATGATCACTGAAGACTATTTTTTAATGTTTTTGCTTTTCTGCACATTTTATGAATGAATAAAAATGATTAAGAACTTGTTACATTCTAGTAATTGTAATAAACACTGGGGACAAAAATTTAAAGTAAAGACAGCCCCTGATGTCAAAGGAACTTGCACTCTTCTAGCAGAGACACCACACATATGATTATCCTAGTAAGGAAAGAAGACTTTGGTCCTAAAATTTAAAGAGAAAATGAATGGGACTGCAGGTGAGTCATTTGGTACCCTTCATTCCTGAATAGTGGCAGAATTGACTTATCATTATTCATGATTCCATAACCAGATATGGGATTAGGAAAGGGTAGATATTTAGTAGCAAGGTTGTTGATAAAAATGCTGTGGGGGAATTGGCCAGAGAGGAAGGAGTGAAGTGAACAATGGCTAGGGTTTACTTGAAATAGTAATGTTGGAGAAGTAGTCACAAATCAGTAGAATGTTACCCCAGGTAAAAGTGGTGTGGTTCTCATGCCTTAGAAGGTCAAGTTTTGTAGAGCTGTCATATAAAGAAAACCATTTGCCTATTTTTTCCTTGTTAGCTGCAGGTCTAAACAGGGCACATTGAGGTCCGCAACTATCATAATACTATCATAATTTTGCTGTCAATTATGCTATTTGGTGCATATATATGTGTGTATGTGTATGTATATATGTAGATATGTAAATGTATATATGTAAGTATGTATATATGTGTATATATATGCATATGTGTTTATATATATATTGCTATTTCATTGTCAATAGTATTTTTTAATGAAAATGCTTATGCATTTAACTTTTGCTTATGTATTTTACTGGTTTAAATGTAGTCTAATCTGAGATCAGGATGACTACTTTAAAAAGAATCATGTAAAGAACAATAAATTTTGCTCTAGTCCATCATTTTGACTCTATGTAATTCTTTCCTCACATAACACCAGCAGACCGTCCATGTTTCACAGGCATGCAACAGTGAGGTCCGAACAACAGCTCTGTAGACCTTCAGTTTGGTAGTCAGTCTAATACCCCTTCTCTCCCATACTTTTCTTCAGAGCCTCCCAAACACTGGCAATTAGCTAGCTCTGGTAATGTGTGTGTCAACCTTATCGTCAATGTGTACATCCCTGGAAAATACACTACCAAGGTAAGTGAACTTATCCACAGCATTCAAAACTTCTCTACCCATGGTTCCATGTGCGTGGTGGTGGGTGATGGAGCACCTGTGTTTCCTTGGTGTAAATTATTAGGGCAAAATCAGCACAGGCAGCAGAGAATTGATCCATACTTCATTGCATCTCAGCTTCAGTCTGCACTGAGTGCACAATCATCTGCGAACAGAAAATCATGCACCAACACTCCTTCCACTTTAGTCTTGGCTTGTAGCTTTTTCAAATTGAAGATCTTATTATCAGTATGGCAGTTGACCTTGAGGCCATGTTCCTCTTCATTGAAAGCATTTGACAACATGTCTGTAAACATCATGCTGAAAAGCATGGAAGCAAGCATACAGCCCTGTTTCACTCCATTGGTGACTGGGAAGGACAGAGAGCATTGTCCACTATCCAGAACCTGGGCAAGCATGCCATCATAAATTGACATACAATACTGATGAACTACTCGGGGCAACAAAATTTTGACATAATGTTCCATAAATCCTCATGACTGACAGTGTCAAAGGCCTTGGTCAGATCTACAAACGTTGTGTACAGACCCCTGTTCTGGTCCTCACATTTCTCCTGGAGTTGTGGGGTAGCAAACACCATATCAACTGTTCCTTGGCCCTTTCTGAAGCCACACCACCTCTCAGGTATATGACCATCTTCCATGTGAAGGATCAGCCTATTAAGGAGGACTTTGGCAAGAATTTTGCCAGGAATGACTAAGAGAGACACCCCCCTCTGATTGTTGCAGGACAAACTATTCCCTTTACCTTTAAAGAGATGGACAATGGAGGCATCCTTGAACTCCTGGAGGATAACTTCCTCTTGTCATATAACATGTAAAATTTCAGCTAGCTTTTGTATTATCAGTGGTCCCCCTACCTTGTAAATCTCAGCTGGAATAGAATCAGCACCAGGTGCTTTGTCACATGAAAGGAGCCTAATGGCCCTGAAAAACTCTTCTTCAGTTGCAAGTTGAGCTAAGAAGGGAGCGACTTCAACCTGAGGTAAATGGTCAATGGCCTCAGCATTGATTGATGATGGTCAGTTGAGAACACTCTGGAAGTGTTCAGATCATCTTTCTAGGATCATGTCCTTATCACTAATCAATGTGTCTCTATCAGAACTGAATAGTTGTGATGCACCATAGGTTTTTGGTCCATAAATAGCTTTCCAGGAATTATAAAAGTGCTTTGGAGTGTTACTATCAACATAAAACTGAATTTCATCTGCTTTCTTATTGAGCCAGGAATCTGACATCTCTCTCAGCTTTGCTTTTGCTTTGCTTTTGATGGAATTAAATGCTTCCTCATTGCTGTACACTTGTGAAACATGAACAGTCTACCAGCAGCATGCCAGGCAACTGACTTCCATTTGAACTGTCCTAGGAAGATTCTGAAGATTGCCTGGCAGTATAAGGTACCAGATTCTGAAGTCCTTGCTTGAGCTGAACTGCCAAGTATTCAATTATGTTTCAGAGAGTGCAACTCCGATGGGCTGGTCACCTTCGAATGCAAAGTGTAGCTTGCCAAAAAGCCTATTTTATGTAGAGCTCACGTTGGACAGGCAATCACATGATGGTCAGAAGAAGCAATACAAGGACACTCTCAAGAACTTTGGATTTGACTATGAAATATGGGAGACACTGGCACAGGCCCACTCAGCATGGCGTGCCCAAATCAGAAAGGCTTCTGTGCTCTGTGAGCAAAGCAGAATTGAGACAGCAAAAAGTCCATGTAAGATATGCAAATTTGGAGTATCTACCCCAAATATTCACTCAGACTATCTCTGCCCAACCTGTGGTAGAGCATTCCAAGCTCGTATTGGTCTGATCAGCCACAGTCAGACACACTGAAATTTCACTTTAACATGGTGATGTCATTTTGGCCCTCTTTGAGAATGAAGGACAACAACCAACCAACCCACCATGTAATTCTTTATATTTTAAGTATATTTCTTTTCAACAACATAATGCTATCTTCTATTTTTTAATCCATTCTACTACCTTCCTCTGTTTTATGTGTGAGTGTATTCCATTCATCTCAATTGTTCCTGTTCCTCTGCTCATATTCACTTCACCAAGTCCAGACCCTACACCAGGAAGGTCTTTCTCTTTCTTTCTTTCTTTCTTTCTTTCTTTCTTTCTTTCTTTCTTTCTTTCTTTCTTCCTTCCTTCCTTCCTTCCTTCCTTCCTTCCTTCCTTCCTTCCTTCCTTTCTTTCTTTCTTTCTCTTTCTTTCTTTCTTTCTTTCTTTCTTTCTTTCTTTCTTTCTTTCTTTCTTTCTTTCTTCTTTCCTTTCTTCCTTTCTTCCTTCCTTCTTTCTATTCCTTCTTTCATTTCTTTCTTTTTTGTTTCTTCCTTTCTTCCTCCTTTATTTTTTCCTCCTTCCCTCCCTTATTCCCTCCCTCCTTTCTTTCCTCCCTCCCTTCCTTCTTTCCTTCCTTCCTTTGTTCCTTCCTTCTTTCTTTCTTTCCTTCCTTTCCCCCTTCCTTCTTTCCACAGTTGGACACATTTCTCTCCTTGTATAGCCACCTTTGTGTGAAATTCTGGACTGGATGGAGGCGATCATATTAGCTTTTTTAATTTCCTTCATTATTGATCTTTCTGAGATTTGTAGGAGTTTACATAAGTTTGAGACTTACTGGGTCCTTTCACAATAACATCTTAAGTGGAAGACAACCATATCACAATGTCCATACATATCATGATCAATTCCTACCTCACGACTCATTCTCGACACCTTTAAATAAGCCTGAGGCACAAATAGCACTTACATAGTGTCAGGTGCACAACTGTTTCTTCTTGACTTTTGGTGAGTCACTTCACTGCTGTCTGCCTCAGTTTTTACATCCGCAAAGTGGGGATATTTATAGCACCTACCTCTCAGGGATACTCTGTGGATCAAATGAGAAAATGTTTGTAAAGTGCTTGGCAAACCATAAAGTGAAATATAAGTGGTATTGGCTAGATATTACTGAGAGTTTGAAGGGACTTCAGTGGACTTCTATTTAATGGGACGTTTCACATTGTCTTTAAATTTTTCATTCTTTTGGTTTTATTTTGTAATTTCTTGGTTTCTCATAAAGTCATTAGCTTCCATCTGCTTCATTCTAATTTTTAAAGAACTGCTTTCTTCAGTGAGCTTTTTAACTTCCTTTCCCATTTGGCTAATTCTGCTTTTTAAAGCATTCTTCTCCTCATTGACTTTTTGGCCCTCTTTTGACATATGGGTTAGTCTATTTTAAAAGGTATTATTTTCTTCAGCATTTCTTTGGTTCTCCTTTAGCAAGCTGTTGACTCTCTTTTAATGATTTTCTTGCAATCGCTCTCATTTCTCTTCCCAATTTTTCCTCCACCTCTCTTATTTGATTTTCAAATTCCTTTTTCAGCTATTCCATGGTCTGAGACCACTGAATATTTTTTTGGAGGTTTTGAATACAGAAACCTTGACTTTGGTGTCTTCCTGTGATACCATCCTTTGTTCTTCCTCATTCTAAAGGATGGAGAAAAATCTCTGTTCACCAAGAAAGTAACTTTCTATAGTCTTACTTTTTTTTCCCCTTTTTTGGGCATTTACCCAGCCTGTAAGTTCTCAGTTCCTCCAAGGTGGCAGCAACCACAAGCTTTTCTGCCCAGGATCTGCAAGTAGGTTTCCCTCTCCACAGCTGCCTCTAGCTCCATCATGCCAGTGCTCCTCCTCACCCCCGGACTGCCACCCAGGGCTGAGATTCAAATCAACAGCTTTATTCCCCCAGGGTCTTTAGCTGAGAGCTCCTAAAATGACCTGCAGCTTCAGCTACCACCACTGCCCTGGGGCCAGGGCTGGACTGTGTTCCCTTCTCACCCAGGTGAAAGAACTTTCCCGCTGATCTTTGAAGCTGTCTTTGGCATTTGTGGGTTGAGGAATCTGGGAACCACAGCTGCTGCCTGTGATTTCATGCCTTGAAACCTGCTCCCATATTGTCTCTGCAGGTGGTCCTGACAAGGCTGGGCTGCGCTCCACTCCAAAACTGGTGTGATAGACCTTTCCTGTCGGCCTTCCAGGCTGTCTTGGGCTGGTAGTCTCTTCCCCTCTTGTTTTGTGGCTTCTGCTGCTCTAAAATTTGCTTAGAGTCATTTTTTTACAGGTATTTTATGGGTTTTTGGGGGAAAGCTAGAGTTGGTTCATCTTTATACTTCACCATTTTGGGTCTGCCCCCTCTGGACTTCTATTCTAACCTTTATATTTTACAGATGGGGAAATGGAAGCTCAGAGGATTAGTAATATTAGAATTGACATGAACCCAAATTCAGTATCAACTATATCTCACTGGCCTATTTGTAAATAATGTTTATTCAAATGAATTTAATTGTATGTTAACTTCCTGACTCTGAGATATGATCTTCTATTTGGGTTTCAAGAAAGCCATTTGCCTTTAAAAGTGAACCAACTGGAATACGAATCCTATCTTCTCTGTGACTAGTTTTGTTTATGGGCGATCTTTAGATGTTCTAAGTTTCAATGGTTTCTTGTCCTTTCTAGTGAAAATAACATTCATTTTGATTGCCAAAGATGGAATCAAAATAAGAATTGCACTGCTTTTCCTTCCCTGTTGTTAGCGAATGTTGTCCTATCTCTACTGAATCAAGCAGTTCTTGCCTCTTCCTTGATCCCCCCAGTATAATTTAATATACCCTTTCCTTGAAATTCTCACATTTCCTCACTGGTCTTAGTACATTTTGAACTTTAATTCTCTTAATACTTTTTTTTATTGCTTCTTGCCATGCACTATTATTCATCCTGAGTTACCCAACAAATTAGGGCATGACTAAGTGTTGGGTTGACTGTCTAGATCAGTGGTATCAAGCTCATATAGAAATGGGGGCCATTAATCCATCTATAAGGATCCCTGTTGCTGAATATTGATTTACAAAATGACTTGTTAACATTTTCTACATTCTATTTTATTTTTGCTTATTTTATTAAAAATTTTCCAATTGTATTTTTTAAATTTTATTTTTAATTTACGGAGTAAATCAGCCATTTCCATAACAGAATACAATTAAAAAAGATCATACATGAAACTGCAAATATACTATGCAAGTACAACTTATTATTTCAAATAAACAACAAAATTATTATGTAAATTTCCTTTTTTCTTTTTTCACTCTGCCCTCCCCTCTGTGCTAGAGATGTCTAACACTGGACACAAGCAAATTTATACATATATATGTATATATATGCACATACACCTACATACATATTTGTGTGTGTGTGTGTGTATGTGTGTGTGTGTGTGTAAAATTATTCTATACTCCTATTTATTAGTTCTTTGTCTGGAAGCAGATAGTGTCTTTCTTCATATTTCCTTTATAATTAATTTGGGTATTTACAACAGACAAAACAACTTATTTTCTTAAAGTTATTCTTAAAACAAAATTTCTGTTACTGTATGCAATGTTTTCTTTGTTCTGCTCATTTTACTCTGCATTATTTCATACATATCTTTTTATGTTTTTCTAAAATCATGGAATAGACCTCCTTAAAAATCTACCTATTTAACTTGAGGTTTACTGGCTAGATTTCTTTCTCAAAGGCCAAGCCTTAAACCCAATTCACTCTGGATTTCATGGATTAGACAGTCCCTGCCCAAGCACCACTTAATGCTTATTTTTGTGCTCTCCTGGCTCAGATTGAATGTAAATGCTTTTCTTTTGGCCAGCAATACTGAGCGTCTTCCCCTCCCAGTTTGATTTTTTTTTTTTTAATTAAAGGAGCTATCCCTTGACTCACTTTCAATCTCCAGTACAGAGTCTGGAACATAGGAGATGTTTAATAAATCTTGATTGGGTAGTTGGATGAGTGGTTGAATCTAGGTTATCTAATTCCAAGTCCAGGGTTCTTTCCATTATAATATTTTTCCCTCTCTCTTTTAAGTCGCAGACCCATGTGTGATGAAATAACAAGAGGAGTAGAATTGAGACCAGTTGGGAAATTGTATCCAAATTTTGGACAGTTAAGTGGAATAGTGGATTCAAATCTGTCCTCAGATACTTTCTAGTTGTGTGACCTTGAACAAGTAACTTAACCCTATTTACCTTAATTTCTTTACCTATAAAATGAATTGGAGAAGGAAATGGCAAACCAATCCATCAGTTTTGCTAAAAAAAAAAAACAAACAAACCACAAATGGGTTCACATGGACTGGAGGCAGAACTGAAAAATGACTGAACAAAAATCCAGATTTTATCACATACTATCCAAGTGACCTTAGACAAATCTCTTCCTCCTCTCCAGGTCTCAGTTTTCTCATCTAGAAAATGAATTTTTGACCAAATGATCTCCTTGGTTGTTTTCTACTTCATATCCTGTGATTCTTATACTTTGATCAATGCTTGGGGGCAGGTCCATGAATGAACAATGGGAAATACCATTCGGAACTACCAATTTGGAGATGTGCAAGCAAAGGCAAGGCCAAAATTGACCCCATCAACAAGAACTTCTAGCCCATTAGCTATGAATTCATCTCAACTTGATTCAAGCAATATTATTAGAATTGACTGAGTACAAAGCCTAATGCCAGGCAATGCAGTGAGTAGAATGATCATGGTCTTCATCTTTAAGGGATGTATAATAATAACAACTTACAGTGTAGAGGTGGTGTAGTGGATAGAGAACTTGACTTGGAGTCAGGAAGATAAGGGACTTTTGTGATGGCTACATATTGGCTAAGATCCAAACATGATACTTTCTAACCACTGACCCTGAGGCTAATCATTTAATTTTAGTCTGTATTTGCTCATGTGGAAAATGAGGGTAATAATAACCCATAACTCATAGAGTTATTGTAAAGATAAAGTAGGAGATTATGTACAAAGCACATTGCAAATCTTAAAACTGTTAGCTATTATTATTAACATTTATAAAGCATTTTCACATGCATTTTTCATAATAAGTAAGTAAGGGGCTTAAGGATTATCTTCTATTTAGAGATGAAGAAAGTAAGACTCAGAAAGACTTGCAGAGACATCCTGCTGTTCAGTGGCAGAACTAGAACATCACCTCAAAATACCTTCCTATACAAGTTCTTTATACTATACTATCAATTAAAAAAAAATTGAAGGGTGGAATAGAGGTGGCTTTCAATCTACTGGGACATTCAATGGGAGCTGAGAATTTACTAGTGGGAAAGCTCACAACATTTAGGGGGGAAGGGAAATTGCAATTTTGTAGGGGAAGTTTTGAATCTAACAAGGACTCCCTGCCTCTGTCCTAATTCGGACCCCTATTGCCACTTACCTGAGTTGTTCCAGTTGTCTCCTCTAATCCTTTTTTATATTAATGTCAGATTTATCTTACTTATGGATAGATTTTACCATGTCACTCTGCTAAAAGAACAATAACAAACCACAACCACAGTCACAATGAACTCTCAATGACTGTTGCCTCCAGAGTAAAGTTAAATCTCTTCTGATTGTCACTGTTTGCCTGTATATATATGAAATATATATATCTACATGAAATGAAACAAGCATTTCCACAACATAGTACAATAAAAAAGATGATTACACTTGAAACTGCAAATCTGATATATACAATTTGTTATTCCTTTCAAATATACAACAAAATTATCCTGTAAATTCCTTTTTTTCTTTTCTCCCCCGACCCCTACCCTAGAGATGGTTACCTTTAGTCATAAATAGGTATATACATGTAAAATTATTCTATACATACTTCTATTTTTCAAATCTCTCTCTAGATGCAGATAGCGATTTCCTGTTTTGACAACCTGGATTTGTCTCTTTTCTAGTCTTATTTCATTCTTTTCCTACACATTCTGCATTCTAAGCAAAATGCGCAGGTCTGCCCTCCAACAGACACACCAGACTTTCACTCCCCATTGGCTTTTGTCAGCCTTTTTATGCCTGAAATGCTTTTTCTTTCTATCTTCATCTATTGAACTTCTATCCATCCTTTGACATACAACTCAAATGCTTTATCCAGAAAGCCTTTCTTAATGCTCTTAGTGGGTAATGCCTTTCTCACTCAGAATCTCCTTAATAATTCTCTTTTGTAATGTGTTTATCATGCTATCTTGTGTTTTATAAGAATCTGAACTAGTTTTATCTCTCTACTAACCTATAAATTCTTTGAAGGGGATCTAATCAAAGCTTTGTATCTACACCATTCTCCATACAAATTTTGCAAGCAATAGGAACTTAACAATGTGTTTTTTAAAATGTTTGGGATTGATAAGGAGAGGTTACCTAGTACTACAAATCTTCAGTTTCATAGAGTAGGGATTCTTTTCCATTTTCGTGGGTTATGGACTGTGGGCAGTCTGATAAAGCATATGGATCCTTTCTCAGAATGATGTTTTTAAATGCATAAAACAAAGTACAAAGGAAATTAATTACATTGAAATAACTATCAAAGTAATTCATGGATACCAGGAGAACAGTCCCTCAAGGAGATATCTTATTGTCATATATCAAGAGTTTATAGTCTGGTAAAAGAATCAATCCATCCACAGGCATTTATTAAGCTCCTACTATGTGCCAAGAGCTAGTAGTGGGTGGTAGGGCGAGCTGACTCTCCACTGTTGAGGAGAGGGGTTGTTATGAAAATGTATCACTTGCTCTTTCTTTGCTTCAGTGGAAAATTACTGATAGCCCAGGAATCGGTGGAGTTGGTCTGTCAGTGCCCTTTCCCTTTCTGATGGTTAATTTATTTTTGTTGTGAATATACTGGAGACTTTAAACTAACAGAAAACACACCCAAACTTAGCCACTTGACCTGTCTGTTGCCTTTACTGACTCCTGGAACCCACTCTCCATCTGATTTGGAAGCATTTCATCCAGCCAGCTCCTTCCTTTATTGCCTTCAGACTCATCCCTTCCAGACTCGGAGCTGCAAGCAAAGGCAGATTTATTTTTAGACAAGTATATTTTCAGAACTGAAACCCATCAGGCCTTCAGCTGTCCAGTTCCCCTGAAAAATGTCTGCCTTTCACGTCCCCCCCCCTTGTCAATGACCACTCCATTTTTCAATTCCTTCCAATTTCATTTAAATAGCTGAAGGCCAATAGAGGCACTGCTTGGTTAAATTTGAAGTGGGGCTAGAAGAGAAGAAAAGAAGAAATACATTAACAAAACAATGAAAATGTCAAGGGATGGGGGAAAATAATGAATTGAATACCAAATGATATTTCAACCAGGCCAATCACATCTGCTGTATGTTGCAGGTGATAACATTTTGGGAAAATTCCATAGCTGAATGATGATGATGATGACTGATTATAATGGTGATGATGATAATGACGATAATACATACTCTAGCTGACATTTATGTTTTTCAGTTATGAAGTTTTTGCATATATTATTTGATCCTCATAAGAATCATGTGGGGACTATAGAGCCATTATTTTCACCCCCTTTTTCCAGATGAGAAAAGTAGGGCTCAGGGAGGTTAACTGACTAACCTAGTCACATGTCTGGTAAGTGGCTAAGTCTGAAGTTAGATCCAGGACTTTTGACTCCAGTTACAGCTGTGGTCTAAATAAATCCATGCATTTGCTACTGACTATTCTAACTAAATTCACTAAAGCATCCTACAGAAATACAAAATCTCCACAGTCCAGGGAATTAGATTGCCTCTCTTGACAAGTTGGTTACATAATTACAGCTTTTACTCAGAGTACTTCAGTACTGTGAGGAAGATCACTGAGTCATGGGTGAGTAAATGACTAACCTTGACTGGTAATGGGCTATTTTGGGATTAAAAGAAAAGAGACTGGAAAGTGTTGAGTTCGAATATGCTTTTTTTTAAAGCTTTAGTATTCATATCATCAGAGGCATTGTGATCTATGACCTGATTTCGAGTAATGAAAAACTGATTCATCAAAAAGATGAGGGTTTTTTTGGCCTTTTTTTTTTAATATGTGAGATGACTTAGCATTCACTGGTATTTGAGAAATGCTCTTGAATAATGATGGTATAGCTGAGATTTATGTAGTGCCTTAGAATTCTTGAGTATAATACATCAATGATCACCAGCGATCCTCTGAGGAAGTGTAAGCCAAATGCGAGCCTCATTTGTAGATGGGGAAACCAAGTCTCAAAGAGATTATTTGCATTACTCAGGGTCACACAGCTAAATAGAGTTCAGATTCAAATCCTGGTTATTTAATTTAAATCTTTCTATAAGGTCTCTCATAGCAATGTCTCTCAATGTCTTTACAATATGTCTCATTAACTATTAGCTTGCTCTTTGGTGATGAACTCTCAGTGAATAGAAAAACCTTAACCCCCAGGTCACAAATAGAGAAGCTCTATTTTTCTAATTTCTGTCAAGCTCATGAATACTATAGTAACCAGACTATAGTTAGTGATTTTTGGTGAAGCTGTTTTGTTTCTGTAGACATCATCAGTTTGCTGATCTGTAAAATAGGAATTATAATCTCTATTAAGTCAAAGGATCTATCCACATGAGGGAACAGTAAAATCAGCCCTACAAACAATGACTGATCTGTTTTCTACAAGATTCTGGACTAGATGCTGAGGCAAAAAAAGATCACTGATACATGGTTAAGGTCTCAAGTAACTTACAATCTAATGAATGACATGGGTAGGCATAAAAAGGGGTGTAAACCATTTTCAGAGAGATAGCTAAATTACAAGATGTAGTGAGAATACTTTATAGAAAAGAAACTGGACAGGACTACCTCACTTCTCAGAAGCCCCCACCTTAGAACCCAATCTCTCAGTTTCCTTCAGTGTTTAGTTCAAGGACTATTTCCTATTGGAGGGCTTTCCTGAGCTCTCTACCTTCTAGTGCCTTTCATCTTAAAGTTACATTGTATTCATCTTATATCTGTGTTCCACAGTAACATATAACATGTTTCTTGAGGGCAGGAACTGTATTGATTGAACAAGACCAGAGTTTGGGGAATGGATGGGGAGGATGGGAATCAATGGGGGACTATGTCAATTTTTGAGGAATAAAAAGGTGAGTTTTTGATTAAGGATTAAATGAAAGTGATTACAGACTGCATGTTACATGGCCAAAATGGTCACCCATAAAGAGTTAGTTTCTTAGTAAGTAAAGATCAGGGTTCTAGTACCAACTTGGTCATTAACTAGCTTTTAAAGCCTCCCTTCATATAAATTTCTTATTCGTTCCATGGGGATAATGTCTTCCTTCCTCATAAATTCTTTGGAGGAGAAAGATCAAATGAGATAGGGAGCAGCTGTGATTGTGCCAGATATTTCTTCTCAGTAATAGCTATTTGTTAAAGCTGTAGAGAGAATTCCATATTTCTGATGTTGATTCTTTGTTCATAAGACCAGACATTTTGCTGGCATAGATTGAGATGATGTAAGGAAGGTAAAGACCTGGGCCAGACCCAGGAATAAGGATACCAAAGGGGAGAGGGAGAACTCATTATTGAGGAATTCCTCCAAACATTTTTTCTTTTCTCCCATTCTGTGTCCAACCTAAAATCCTCTCCCTTAAGAAAGATCCCAGGAGGGCATAGCTTGTCTAGTATGCTGTAGTGGATAGAGCACTGGGCCTTAAAGTCAGGAAACCCTGAGTTCAAATCTGTTCTCAGACACTAGTTGTGTGACCCTAGGAAAATTTTCCCTATTTGCCTCAATTTCCTCAACTATGAAATGGGAATAATAATATTACTGACCTTGCAGGATTATTGCGAGGATCAAATAAGATAATATTTGTAAAGCACTTAGCACAATGTCTCACACTATATAAATTCTAGCTAATAGTAAGAGTAGGTGGCCACTAGGAGGCACAATGAATGGAATACTGAGCCTGGAGTCAGACTCATCCTGAGGTAAAATCTGGCCTCAGACACTTACTAGCTATGTGACCCTGGGCAAGTCATTTAGCACAGCTTGCCTCAGTTTCCTTCTCTATAAAATGAGCTAAAGAAAGAACTAGCAAACCACTGCAGTGTCTTTACCTAGAAAATCTCAAATGGGATCAACAAAGAGTCACCCATAACAAAACAACTGAACAAAAATAACTATAGATACAGGAGTAGTATTAGTGGTAGTATGACCATGGTTGAGTACTTGAGGTCTAAATACATATTAGCCAAGCCTCTGAGGATTTTAGTCACAGAGACAAATAGAAGATACTGGCTCTGATGAAATTATACTTCAGGGTTTGTTAATGTGTTTTCTAAACTGCAAGCAACACTCTTCAGGTTGTCTCAGGAGAGCTGAGTACAATAGGGCCATCACTTCCCTCACATTGGTCAGTAGACGTTTTTAAAATACTCTAAGGGGAGATGGAGTCAAGATGGTGGAATAAAAGGCAGGGATTCACCTGAGCTCTCCCCCAAATCCTTCTAATACCTTTAAAAAATTAATCCAAACAAATTCTAGAGCAGCAAACCATACAGAAAGGTGGAGTGAAATAAATTCCCAGTCAAAGACAACTTAGAAGTATGGCAAGAAAGGAGTCCTTTAGGAGAAAAAAATGGACATTCAATTAGATAGAGGACTTTCAAACATTTTTGATGAAAAGACCAGAGGTGAATAGAAAATTTGATTTTCAAATACAAGATACAAGAGAAATATAAAAATGTAAACAGGAAAGGGAAATCATAAGGGACTTAATAAATTTAAACTGTTTACATTTCTCCAAGAAAGATGGTTATCTGTAACTTATAAGACCTTTCTCAGAGTATGAAGGGATGTTATTTAAAAACAAATAAAATTAAGGGATGAGAGAGAAATGTCCTGGGAGAAAAGGAAAAGGAGACACAGAATAAGGTAAAATATATCACATAAAATAGGAAAGACAAAGTTTTAACTCTGAAAAGGGAAGAGGGGAGAGATGAGGGAAAGTGGGTGAACCTTACTTTCATCAGAATTGACTCAAAGAGGGGATAACATACACATTCAATTTGGTATAGAAATCTGTCTTACCCTATAGTAGGAGGGGAAGGGGACAAGAATGGTGATAGAGTGGTGGGGGTGACAGAAAGGAAGGCAGATTAAGGGAAGGGGTAGTCAGAAGGAAAACATTTTTGAAGCAGAGCAGGGCAAAACGAGAAAGAAAATAGAATAAATGGGGGCATAGGATGGCTGGAAATATAGTTAGCAATAGTAACTGTGAAATATAATTTAAGCACATTTCTCCGATAAAGGCCTCATTTCTCAAACACATGAAAAACTGAGTCAAATTTATAAAAATAAGAACCATTTCCTAATTGATAAATGATCAAAAGTTATGATCAGTTTTCAGATGAAGTAATCAAAGCCATCTATAGCCATATGAGAAAAGTACTCTAACTCACTCTTGATTGGAGAAAAATAAATTAAAATAATTCTGAAGTACTACCTCATACCTATTAGATTGACTAATAGGACAGAAAAGGTAAATGACAAATGTTGGAGGGAATGTGGGAAAAATGAGACTTTAATGTACTGTTGGTGGAATTGTGAACTGATTCAGCCATTCTGTGGAGCAATTTGAAACTATTCCCAAGGGCTATAAAGCCATGCACACCCTTTGACCTAGCAATACAACCACTAGGTCTGCATCCCAAAAGAGATAAAAACAAAAAGGAAAAGGAAGTGTATGTTATATATATATATACATATATATATATATGTGTGTGTGTGTGTGTGTGTGTATATATATATATATGTATATGTATATATACACATGTATATATTTGTAAGTGTATACACACATATATGTATGTGTACATACATGTACACACATATGTATATATGTGTATATGTGTACATACATGTACACACATATGTATATATATATATGCACGTATTTATAGCAGCTCTTTTCTGGAAGTAAAGAATCAGAAGTAGTTGAGGGGATGCCCATTAACTGGGGAATGGCTGAACAAGTTGTGGTATGTCTATGTTGAAATATTATTCTACTAGAAGAAAAGATGAGCAGGATGCTCTCAGAAAAACCTGGAAAGATTTGCATGGGTTAGCGCGAAGTGAAACATACTGTGTACAAAGCAATATTAGGGATTCAATGACCCAGGACAACTCTGAAGGACCCATGATGAAAGATATTATCCAACCACAGAGAAAGAATTTATGGTGTCTGAATACAGATAGAAGCATACTTTTTTAAGTTTTATTTTTCTTGTGTTTTCTTTCACAACAGGACTATTATGGGTATGGTTTACATGACTACACATGTGTAACCTATATCAAATTGCTTGCCTTCTCAGTGACGGGGGATGGAGAGGGAGGAAGGGAGAGAATTGGAATTCAAAGATTTAAAGATGAGTGTTAAAAATAGTTTCCTTACATGTAGCCGAGGAAAAATAAAATGTTAAATGAAAGCTAAAAATAATTTTTTTTAAAAAGTACACTAAGATGACATTAGCTTTTCAGGCTACATATTTTGACTCAGCATCTCAGTGTGGGAAGTGAACTCAGAGTCACATATAATATCCCACACCTGAATAACCATTATTATGTAATTTGGTACTTGATCATCTGTCCTTAACTTCTACTTAAAGGAGGAGCTCATAAGTGTGTATGTGTGAGTGGGGGGTGTCTTAAAACGTTTTTAACATGATAAATATATTTCAATAAAAATGGTTTCCATTGTTGTCTTCTAATGACAATAATAGCTAGCTTTTCTGTAGGGACTTCTTTTTCTTCATCCTTGGTTTTTTTTATAGTTTTATTTATTTATTTTTAGATTACAACATTCATTTCCACAAAATTTTGAGTTCCAATTTTTCTCCCCATCTCTCCCCTCCCCCAACCCATAATACCTTATATTCTGATTACCCCTTCCCTCAATGAGCCCTCCTTTCTATCACACCCCACCCTTTCCTTATCCCCATCTTCTCTCTTTTCTTGTAGGGCAAGATAGATTTCTATACCCCATTACCTGTATTTCTTATTTCCTAGGTATATGCAATAACAATTCTCAACATTCATTTCTAATACTTTGAAAATTCCAACTTCTCTCCCTTCCTCTCTCCCCACCCATCCCCAATGAAAAGGCAAGCAATTCAAAGCAGGCTATACATGTGTAATTTTGCACAAGACTTCAATAATAGTCATGTTGTGTAAGACTACATTTCCCTCCATCCCATCCTGTCCCCCATTTTTTTCTATTCTCTCATTTGACCTTGTCCCTTCCCAAAAGTGTTTACTTCTAATTACTCCCTTCTCCCATTTGCCCTCCTTTCTATCATCTCCTTCACCTCACTTGTCCCCTTCTCTCCTACTTTCCTGTAGTGTAAAATAGATTTTCATACCAAATTCAGTGAATATGTTATTCCCTCTTTAAGCCATATGTGAAGAGAGTAAGCTTCACTTTTCCGCTCTCACTTCCTCCCTTTTCTCCTCCATTGAAAAAGATTTTTCTTATCTCTTTTATGAGTGATAATTTGCCCCATTCCATTTCTCCTCCAAATATATTCCTCTCTCATCCCTTAATTTTATTTTTTATGGATATCATTCCTTCTGATTCAACTCAACCTGTGCTCTGTGTGTGTGTGTGTATGTGCCTCTGTGTGTGTATAATCCCTCCACCTACCCAAATACTGAGAAGAGTCTCAAGAGTTACAAATCTTATCTTTCCATGTAGGAATGTAAGCAGTTCAGCTTCAGAAAGTCTTTTATGATTTCTCTTTCCCATTTACTTTTCATGCTTCTCTTGATTCTTGTGCTTGAAAGTCAAATTTTCTATTCAACTCTGGTCTTTTCATCAAAAATGCTTGAAAGTCCCCTGTATCATTGAATGACCATTTTTTCCCCTGAAGTATTATACTCAGTTTTGCTGGGTAGATGATTCTTGGTTTTAATACCAATTCCTTTGACTTCTGGACTATCCTTTTCCAAGCCCTTTAATCCCTTAATATAGAAGCTGACAGATCCTGTGTTATCCTGATCATATTTCTACAACACTCAAATTGTTTCTTTCTAGCTGCTTGCAATATTTTCTCCTTTACCTGGGAACTCTGAAATTTGGCCACAATATTCCTAGGAGTTTCTCTTTTTGGGTCTCTTTCAGGAGGTAATCAGTGGATTTTTTCAGTATTTATTTTGCCCTCTGGTTCTAGAATATCAGGGCAGTTTTCCTTGATAATTTCATGAAAGATGATGTCTAGGCTCTTTTTTTGATCATGGCTTTCAGGTAGTTCCATAATTTTTAAATTGTCTCTCCTTGATCTATTTTCCAGGTCAGTTGTTTTTCCAATGAAATGATTTACATTATCTTCTATCTTTTTCATTCCTTTGGTTTTGTTTTTTAACTTCTTGGTTTATCATATGGTCATTAGCTACCCTGACCTCCACTCTCATTTTTAAAGAACTATTTTCTTCAGTGAGCCTTTAAACTTCCTTTTCCATTTGGCTAATTCTACTTTTTAAAGCATTCTTCTCCTCATTGGCTTTTTGGACCTCTTTTGCCCATTGAGTTAGCCTATTTTTAAAGGTGTTATCTTCCTCAGCATTTTTCTGAGTCTCCTTTAGCAAGCTCTTGACTCTCTTTTCAAGCTCTTCAATGGTCTGAACCCATTGCATATTCATATTGGAGGTACTGGATGCAGAAGTCTTGACTTCCTCTGACAGTATGCAATGTTCTTCTCCATAAGAAAAGATGGAAGGAAATACCTGTTCACTGAGAAAGTAACCTTTTGTGGTCTTAATTTTCCCCCTTTTTGGGCATTTTCCTAGTCAGTTACTTGACTTCTGAATCCTTTGTCAAGAGGAGGGTACTAGTGCTCTTTCTCACCCCAGGACCATGTTCAGGGATAAGATTCATATCAGCTGCTCAATTCCCCCAGGGTCTTTAGGCTAGGTGCTTCACAGACAAATGAGCCCTGCTGCACCATCCCTGTTGTGGCCAATGCTACTGCTGCCACTGCCTCCTAGGGCCAGTGCTGGGGGGGACCCTGCTCCGTTCTCATCCAGTTGGGAAAGCCCTCTTACTGACCTTTGAAGATTTCTTTAGCACTTGTGGGTTGAGGGATCTGAGACCCTCCCTACCAGGAATTCTGCCCCGAATCCTGTTCCAGTCCTGTTCCTCCTGGTGCCAAGCTACTGAGCTGAACTCCACTTAGCTCAGTGTCCCATGGGATAGACCTTTCCTGTTGGCCTTCCAGGTTACCTTTGGCTGGAAATTTCTTTCACTCTGTCATTCTGTGGCTTCTGCTGCTCTGGAATTTGCTGAGAGTTATTTTTTACAGATATTTTATGGGCTGTGCAGGAAGAGCTAGTGTGTGTGTATCTTTCTACTCCACCACCTTGGCTCTGTCCCTCTTCATCCTTAGTTCTTAAAGAAGACCAATACTTAGGAGGTTGATGTTTTGATTTGCAAGTGAATTGGATTTAAATGAGGGAAGGCTATGCAAAGTCATCAGTCTCACTCTCACCTCCAGAGTCATAGGAGTCCAGTGGCAAGACATAGATCAGGAAGACTGAAAATTGTCTCAGTCAGGATGCCTGGCAATGGCTGGGAATTAGTAGGAGACTTTGACCATTTTAAGCTCAGGTCTTTCCCAGATCTCAGTTTGTCTAAGGCAACACCCATTCAGCAATTAAAGGCTGGGTAAGAATTGGGCAAAAGAAGGCTTAGTTTGCCTTTACCAAAAAACCAAAAACTTCAGTCTGAGAGGAGAAGACCCTATGAACAGAAATTAGTGCTATGTACACTCACTTCTAGCCATCAAAACCCAAACAATGAGCAAGTGCAGCTTGGGTTGGGATCTATTATTGGCCAATCAGTGAGATTTAAAATCATGGTCATGTAGCTCCATTTGAATCCCAATGGATTTTATGTAGGCTAATTTTCTAGAGCTATAATTCAGAAATTCATAAATGAAAACTAAATGAGACAAAAGAGTTGATAGTGCCAGGTTTTTGAAAAAAATGATAGAATAAATAAGTAGGAAAGAAAATAAATCCAGTCCCCAAATGCCCAAGATGACTTGCTAAGTATAAGTGATCAAAATTTATATTCCTTTGGACAGAGAACCCACATGTAAGGGTGTGACTCCCCACGTGGACAGAAGGAGGAGAGTCTGTAGTGACCACTATTTGCCAAATATTTTCCAAATTTACTCCAGTCTCGGTGCTCACTGTGCCACCTAGCTACATTTTAAAACCTTAAATTCTTAGAAAGACTTCATAGAATTTGCCAGAAATGCCAAAGGAGATCCATGCCATCAAAAAGATTGTGTTTCTGAGTTAAAGGAACTAACCACTTTGGAGACAGCATCTTCCACTTTTGTTAGAAATTTTCTCCCTTTTCTGATACTAGTGAGGAGGTTGAAATTGCCTTCCTACAAATTCCACCTGTGGCTCCCCACTTTGAGTCCTTTGGAGGAAGGAGCAGCATGGGAGTGGCACGAACAAATCTAATCCCTCTTTATGGCAAGGTAGCCTTCCTTCAAAGATTTAAACAGTTATGATGCTTTGTCCTAAGTCTTTTCTTCTGTAGGGTAAATATACCCTGTTTCTTCAAATGATTCTATTACTCAGTTAATGAGCCTATCACTACATCATAAGTTTATACTATGTGCTAGATACTGTGCTACTAATTGGGGGGAAAAAGAAGCCAAAATATAGTCCCTGCCCTCAAGGAACATAAAATCTAATGGGGAAAACAACATACCAACAAATAAAAAGTAAGCTACATATGGAATAGGAAGTAATTGAGAGGGAAAGCACTCAAATTACAAGGAGTTAGGGAATACTTCATATGGAAAGTTGAATTTTGATTGGGATTTAAAATAAACCAGGGAAGTCAAGGAGGAAGGAGACCATCTCAGACAAGGGGACAGCCAGAGAGAACGCCTGGAGCTGAAAGACAGTCTTAATGAAACAGCCAGGAGGCCATTGTTTCTGGATGGAAGAATGGATTTTCTAGGTAATGGGGATACATATACAAAAATAGAAAGTCTCTACTCAGGAAGCTTACATTTTGTGACTAGGTACAGTAGAATGAGTGCCCAGGACTCATTCGAAGTACTGCCTCAGGTACTTTGTAGCTCTTGACTATAGGTAACTCAGTTAATAATTCTCATTCACAGTATCCCCTATCCCCAGCCAAAGGTAACTCTGGAAAATGGGGACAACAATGGTACCTACTGCCCAGAGCTGTTGATGATCCTATGAGATAGCACATGCTAAGCACTTCTCCAAATATTTTGTCATTTTATAATTATAAGCCCATGTGTTTTATAATTACAAACCCTAAAGTGTTATATAAATGATAACTATAACTATGATATTTTTAAAAATATAATGGGCCTTTGACTATCTTCTGGATACTCTTCATGCTAACGATATTCTCTTTACTGAATGCCCTGAATGGAACTAGCTGCTTTAGCTATTTTCTGCCAAGGGAAACAGCACAGCTTCTCTCAGATGTGGCCTTATTGAGGTAGGTAGGTAGCCCCTGGAAAGAGCCCTGGACCTGTGGTAAAGAAAATCCAGCCTCAGACAGTCGCTAGCTGTGTGACTCTGGGAAAATCACTTATTCTATGTCTGCTCAGTTTTCTCAACTGTAAAATTTAACTGATAGTACCTATTATTTCTCAAGGTTGTTATGAGGCTCAAATGAGAAAATGTCTGTAAAGCTCCTAACACAGTGCCTGGAACATACTAGGTACCAAATAAAAGCTTGTTTGCTTCAACCATTTTGGATTCTGTGTAGTCTGTGATCAAATTCATTCACATTCATTCTCCTTGTCATGGTATACTGTTGACTCATGCTGCAGTACATTAAGAATTCCAGATATTTTTCATAAGTACCACAATCTAGCCACATATCTTCTAATCTTGTACTTTTGGATATTTTAACTATTTTCTGTTATCCAATAGTAAGACATTAAAAATATGCCTATTCCTATTAAATTTTATCTTATTCAATTTGTTTCATCATTCTGGCCTAGTGAATATTTTTTTTTTAATCTTGACTCAGGTATGCACATGCATTAGGTATCCTTACCAGGGTTGTACCTTACTCATCAGTTTGATAAATGTGTCATCTATACCTTCATCTGAATCTTGATAAAAATGTGAAGCCAAGAACAGAGTCCTGTAGAATTCAGTTATATTCCTCTCCCCAGATGAATATTGATCCATTAATCAATGCTATTTGTGTCCAGTTCCAAATATACCTAACTATACTATATGCTATATTTCTCCAGTCCTGCTTCACAGGATTATTTCAAGGGAAATACTTTGCAAAAACTAAAATTCGACAACTCTGTTAATTAGAGTTATGATATTTATTTAGGAATCCCATCCTAGACTTATACTGTTCCCCCCTCCCCCAAATAGCACCCGACACTAATAGCCTTTCTTTATCCTTATCAGGATCTAGCAATTTATATATCTATGAAATACAGCTTTAATCACAGGTACTCTTTCGGGTTGGCTTATGGTATGTTACATTGGGAAGCTTCTCAGATTCTCACTCAAAGCCTATCCATTTATCTTTTGCATACTATTCTAACAAATATTTATATCAAGTTATTCATTTAATAGCAGAATGGAAGTAGCATATTAGAAATGGAGGGGGGCGGAGCCAAGATGGCGGAGTAGAAAGACGCACATACACATAGCGCCGAACCCACAACCCACAGAACGGCTAGAGGGGATCAACTCACGGTGAATTCTGCACCCAGAGGCCATGGAATATTGGAGCGAGGGAGATTTCTGTTCCGGAGAGACCTGCAAACCTCTCGCGGGGGGTCCTTCGCGCTGCGGACTGGGCGCTGGGACTGGGAGCTGAGTGCAGCCCTGCAGCGGCCGTGACACCGTGAGGAAAAGATCCGAGCAGGCTACGGGGACGGGATCTCCAGCGGCCACGAGGGTCTCTCCACCCACAGAGGGACCTGCAAACCTCTTGCAAAAGGTCCGTCGCACTGCAGACGCGGAGCCCAGCCCAGACCTGCGGCTGCCGTGGCTCCGAGAGGTACAGATCCGAGCAGGCTTCAGGGACGGGATCTCCAGCAGCGGCACAAGCCCCTCCACCCACAGGTGACGGGGGTCGGTGAGAGACTCTCTTTGGCGGGTGAAGAGGGGAGTGGGGTGCCCCCATGGCTCGGGCCCCCCCGGGAGATAGAAGCTGAGAGGCGGTTGCAGACAGGGGCTCCACAAGCGGGCGGGAGCCTGGATCCATTGTGGAAGGTCTGTACATAAACCCCCTGAGGGAACTGAGCCTGAGAGGCTGCCCTGCCCCGACCTGACCATCTGAACTTAATTCTCACACTGAATAGCAGCCCTGCCCCCGCCAAAAGCCCTAAGGCGGGAAGCAGCATTTGAATCCCAGTCCCCAAACACTGGCTGGGAGGACCAGGAGGCGAGGTGGGTGTGAGGAGAATATTCAGAGGTCAAGTCACTGGCTGGGGAGAATGCCCAGAAAAGGGAAAAGAAATAAAACTATTGAAGGCTACTTTCTTGGAGAATAGACATTTCCTCCCTTCCTTTCTGATGAGGAAGAACAATGCCTACCATCAGACAAAGACACAGAAATCAAGGATTCTGTGTCCCAGCCCACCCAATGGGCTCAGGCCATGGAAGAGCTCAAAAAGAATTTTGAAAATCAAGTTAGAGAGGTGGAGGAAAAACTGGGAAGAGAAATGAGAGGGATGAAAGAGAAGCATGAAAAGCAGATCAGCTCCCTGCTAAAGGAGACCCAAAAAAATGTTGAAGAAATTAACACCTTGAAAACTAGCCTAACTCAATTGGCAAAAGAGGTTCAAAAAGCCAATGAGGAGAAGAATGCTTTGAAAAGCAGAATTAGCCAAATGGAAAAGGAGATTCAAAAGCTCACTGAAGAAAATAGTTCTTTCAAAACTAGAATGGCACAGATGGACACTAAGGACTTTATGAGAAAGACAGATATCACAGAACATAGCGAGAAGATTGGAAAAATGGAAGATAATGTGAAATATCTTATTGGAAAAACAACTGACCTGGAAAATAGATTCAGGAGAGACAATGTAAAAATTCTGGGACTACCTGAAAACCATGATCAAAAGAAGAGCCTAGACATCATCTTCCATGAAATTATCAAGGAAAACTGCCCTGAGATTCTAGAACTAGAGGGCAAAATAAATATTCAAGGAAACCACAGAATACCGCATGAAAGAGATCCAAAAAGAGAAACTCCTAGGAACATTGCGGCCAAATTCCAGAATTCCCAGGTCAAAGAGAAAATATTGCAAGCAGCTAGAAAGAAACAATTCAAGTATTGTGGGAATACAATCAGGATAACACAAGATCTAGCACCCTCTACATTAAGGGATCGAAGGGAATGGAATAGGATATTCCAGAAGTCAAAGGAACTAGGACTAAAACCAAGAATCACCTACCCAGCAAAACTGAGTATAATACTTCAGGAGAAAAAATGGTCTTTCAATGAAATGGAGGATTTTCAGGTTTTCTTGATGAAAAGACCAGAGCTGAAAAGAAAATTTGACTTTCAAACACAAGAATGAAGAGAACCATGAAAAGGTGAACAGCAAAGAGAAGTCATAAGGGACTTACTAAAGTTGAACTGTTTACATTCCTACATGGAAAGACAATATTTGTAACTCGTGAAACATTTCAGTATCTGGGTACTGGGTGGGAGTACACACACACACATGCACACATGCACACATACATAGAGACAGAGTGCACAGAGTGAATTGAAGAGGATGGGATCATATCTTAAAAAAAAATGAAATCAAGCAGTGAGAGAGAAATATTGGGAGGAGAAAGGGAGAAATTGAATGGGGCAAATTATCTCTCATAAAAGAGGCAAGCAAAGACTTATTAGTGGAGGGATAAAGAGGGGAGGCGAGAGAAAATCATGAGGTCTACTCTCATCACATTCCACTAAAGGAAAGAACAAAATGCACACTCATTTTGATAGGAAAATCTATCTCACAATACAGGAGAGTGGGGAACAAGGGCACAAGCAGGGTGGGGGGGAGGATAGAGGGGAGGGCATGGGGAGGAGAATGCAATCCGAGGTCGACACTCATGGGGAGGGAAAGGATCATAAGAGAATAGAAGTAATGGGGGACAGGATAGGATGGAGGCAAATATAGTTAGTCCTATACAACACAACTAGTATGGAAATCATTTGCAAAACTACACAGATTTGGCCTATATTGAATTGCTTGTCCTCCAAAGGGAAGGGGTGGAGAGGGAGGGAGCTAAAGAAGTTGGAACTCAAAGTGTTAGGATCAACTGTAATGTTCTTACCACTGGGAAATAAGAAATACAGGTTAAGGGGTCAAGAAAGCTATCTGGCCCTACAGGACAAAAGAGAAGACAGAGACAAGGGCAGAGAGGGAGGATAGAAGAGAGAGCAGATTGGTCACAGGGGCAATTAGAATGCTTGGGTTTGGGGAGGGGGAGGGTATAAAAGGGGAGAAAATTTGTAACCCAAAACTTTGTGAAAATAAATGTTAAAAGTTAAATAAATAAAAAAAAAAGAAATGGATAGAGGAGGCATAATAATTAAATTAAGGTGATTGATGATAGAATCTGAGACCAGCTGAGCTTTTTTGTTTACAGAATTTGTGCTATTTCGAGATAGTACCAAATGATGAGCGTTACTTGTTTAATTTTATTCTGTCACCATTTATTAAGCATATCTCCTATGTGCAATGTACTGCAGTGATGGACAACTAGTTGTTGTTTGTTCCTTTGCATTTAACTCAAGGAAAAGTAAACATCAACACTTCTTACATCCTGTCTAATATTCAATTAGGCAATCCTTATTAAATTTCTACTCTAAGTTTGGAAAAGATGATGCAAAGATGAAAATGGAATAGTCCCTGCACTGTACTCGGGGTGTTTACATCCTACTGGAAGGAATATCCAATATGTTTATAAACAACATAAATTAACATGCTATTCAGGGGAAAAGAGAGATCCAAAGTGGTTTCAGAAAATGTGAAGAAGAAGAGAAGACTTCATGGAAGACGATGATATTAATCAATCCATCACATCACACTTATTATATGTGAACCATGTGCTTAAAGAACCTCATGGTGAATAGCTTTGTTTCTTTTGATAAAGAATAAGTCAGGGCTCCCATTTGAGAGGGTGGAAGAAGTAGTATTATGGGAGGCTTGAAGAGAGAAATGAAAATTTGTTACTAGCCCTGGTAGAAAGTGAGTTAGAGAATGAATGAGTATAGAATGAAAGAATTACCTTTCTCCAGTGATAATTTATTTAATCCTTGACCTTACCTGATTCATGAAAAACAAGGGGAACAAATTAACAGACAAAAACGAGAAAAATTGTCTATTTCATACATGTAGGTATTTGAGAGTAGGAAAGGAATGAGGAAACTATGAGGGGGCAGCTGAGAGAAGTGTACGATGATGGGAAAAAACGGATAAAAGAAGGTGAGTAATCTAATTATACCAGAAAGGCCTACTTAAGGTTACTGCTCATTAGACAACACGATGTTTTACATAAATGAGTTTTCTAGATGACTAAATTTTAACCTTTTATATGCACAAGCTTTTTTTCTATTTTAATCACAAAATATGGAAATTTCTCCAAAAATGTTTAATATACTTCCTATCATTTTAAATAAAATACATGGAGATAATACAATTATTCCATGATGGCTCAGGGTAAGTATTATAAATATCAATCCTGTTAAGACATTGCGATAATGAGAACTTACTGAGGTAAATGCAGTGATTTCATCACTCATCGAAGGTCCCCAGACTTCTGTCTTTTAAAAAAATATAATTCTATTACTTCTTTCATTATCAGACTATAACTTATCATTGCTTATGACGGTCAATATATTACCTTTTAGAAGTACCTTTCCCTCCTTCGAAGTTACTTCTCCCAACGAGTAAAACAAGTCTCCAGTCTTAATAGAATTCTGTGTAAAGCATGACTATGCATGCTTGATAGGGGGGCTAGAAGTCTGACCTTTACATAAACAGGATATTTGAAAATTAATAATAAATGGTGTACCAAAAGTCTTAGTACAATTTTAAGCTTAAATAGTTTGGAGTGTCCAAAAAGTCTCAGTGCAGTTTGAATTTACTGAATTTATCATTATTCCTCCACCATTCCCCATCCACACTGAATAATGGAAACTCCTTGAAAGAATGAGCATCTCTTTCATTTGGTCTTTCTACCCTCAGTGTCTAACGTAACTCTTTGTACATAACACATTAGTGCTGCTGCTGCTGCTGCTGCTGCTGCTGCTGCTGCTGCTGCTGCTGCTGCTGCTGATGATGATGATGATGATGATGATAATGATGATGATGATGATGATTTTGGGATAGATCTTTGGGACCACTGACATAGGGGTCCAGATGAGGGAAGTGACTTTATCTATCTAATGCAAGCTCCCACCTTCCAAAGAACTTGAGGTATTGGCAAGTTGCCTAGGACAATAAGAGGTTTTGTGCTTTTATCCTGCTTCAGAAAGAGAATGAGTGTCAGAAAAAGGACTAGAACATAGTCTTCCTCTGGCTGTCCTCTGTGTCTGAAATATTCTCCCTCCTTCTCTCTGACTACTGACTTCCTTGGGTTATTTAAGTGCCAGCTAAACTCTTACCTTCTACAGGAAGCCTTCCCCCAAACCTCTTAATTTGAGTTTTTCCTTAACATTTTCTAATTTTAATATACATGTATATATGTATATATACATGTATAATATATGTATAACATATGTGTATAATATATGTATGCCTATATTTGAGTATATGAATGTGTATATCTTGCTTTGCATATTTTTTCATGTTATCTCCCACATTATAGTGCAAACTCTTTGAAGGTAAGAATTATCTTCTGTCTCTCTTTGTGTTCCTAGTACTTGGTACAATACTTGGAACACAGTAAGTGCTTGATAAATCCTTGACTGATTGGTTCCTTCTTTCTATCCTCTCCCCTCTCACGTATTGGGCATCTTAAAAATGCTGGTTGAATTGTATTGACTTGAATTTGTTGTGACATTTGAAAATGAATTCACATCCTAAGTTCCCCAAAACATACAGATTTTCATGACCCTTTCAGTATTGACATCTATGCAAAATTATCTTTGTATGATAAGCTACAATAGATTGCAAAGGGTTTTCCTCATAACAGCTCTGTGAACAAAACAGAATATACATTATTATCTTTATTTAATGGTGATACTACTGTGGTTTAGCAGATGAAGTGAGTAGCCTGTGAGCATAAAGCTGCTAAGGAGTTGGGCCCAGGTGCAAAGCCACAGTTTTTGATCTCCAAGTCAATGCACCTTCCCCTACATTGTCCTGTTTCTTATTCCTCCTCTAGTATTGCATTGTTCGACTCTGAACAATTCCTCATTTAACACTTGTCCCAAAGCCCATTGGAATGGGACTCCTTCTTTATTGGTAGAGATCATTGCCCCACACTTGTGTGAGACCCACGATGGAGCTGACATGAGTAGGAGAAGAGAGCTCTTTTAGTTTTCTTCTGTTGCTGAGTCCCTTTGGTCTTTGCAATCTCTTCAAGTTCATTTGACTTCCAGCTTTGAGAAAGAAAATGGCAGGTGCAAATCCCACTACAAATTGTGGAAGAAAGAGACTCTGGGAAGAAGCTGACACCTTGCTATACTACAGAATTAGAGGAACTCCTCATTGGGTGAGATCTGGGACTCTTGCTCTCAGTTGAGCTGAGTTACCTTACTCCCAATGGGAGTTGTCCTTCTCTCTGTATATTTGCATGTGTAGACTTTCTTTATATACTGTTTAGATACTGAATTGGACAAATGGACTTTTTAAAAACATTGCTTTGTGTATTCATTGTGAAACTGGTATTTGGTGGGAAAGAAGTCAAGCTTCAGATATAAATCTTGTGGTTTTGCTTCCCCCTCAATAATAAAAGAGTGGTCAGAAGTTAGTTTGAACCTGAAAAGTACATTTACTAGACTAACAACATTTAAGGGAACAGATAAATATAATTCTAGAGCAAAACCCTATGACTGTGAGGAAAATAGAATGGCAAAATCTTCTGGCCTTCAAATTTTTCTTCTCTTCCTAGAGAGAATTAGTCTCCCTTAGAGAAGTGAGAAGAGGTTAGAGATGTCTGTTCTACCTTCCTTTGAATCACACAATGACACCTTCATGTTACCTGTTGGGGATAGCCCTTGCTATACTTAAATTCACTTAGCTCAGTTATTCTTTTTCTAAAATTTAGGTTACTGAACCAAGGCCATTTTTGTGGAGTTTTTAAAATTCAGTTGTTTTCTTATACAATAAATATATGTCAGAACAGTATAATCAAAAGATGAAGAAATTTCGAAGTAGGAGATGAATTTTTGTGCTGTCTCTGACACTTAACAGCCTTCGTGACTTTTAGCAAAGTTACTTCACTCCTGAGTCTCAGATATTTGATCTGTAAAATGGGTACTTGCACTAACTTTATCATCTGTTCCTTCTCTTTTGAGAAAAGTCCTTTGTAAACCTTAAAGTGCTATAGAAACTCATTATCATTATATAAGTTTAACTTGCACAAACACAACCCACTTTAAAACATACCAGAGAGATTACTATTGAAACTTTCCAGTGTACCCTTTTGTAAGGAAAGGAATGTTTCTCTGCAATGACTAACAACATATTTATATCTATGTTTTATTTTTATATTTTTGCGTATGAAATTATGGGGGGATCTATTTTTGCTTTACTTTACTGTCTTACTTCCCAAGTTCAGTTGGTTGCCAAATCTTAGCTCTTTTTCCTCCACAGTATTTCTTGCACCTGTCCTCTTCTCTCCATTGCCATAACCCTCACCATCACCAGTTCAGACCCTCACCATCTCCAGCCTGTATAATTGTCATGGTTTTCAGTTTCCAGTCTTCCCATTATCATTTAACAAATGTTTGATGATTTCAATAAACAATGTTCCTCTTAGTAGCTAATTATTTTAATAATGTCTTGAGAGAAATATTGAACATCATTTTCCCATCCCGATTGGAGAAGGATGTTTCCAAGTATGGAGCAAAGAGGAACCCCTTTTCAGTTCCCCTTTTTCAGGCCATTATCAGTTAAATAGAGAATATACTTAGAATGTTAGAGCTGGAATGGTCCTTAAAGCATAGTACTTTATGAGCTGGAAAGGACCCTAGAAGATAAAATTTTAGACCTGAAGAGAAACTTTAGAACATTTAAACCAAATTCTCATTTGACAGATGAAGAATCTGAATCTGAGTGATTGATTTATTTGTCCATGGTTATACCACTAGTTAGTGGCAATGCTAAGATGTTCTCATAGCAAGGACTCCTAATGCTTAGTGCTCTTGCCACCCAGCCATTCTTGATCTTCTGCCATACTCAAGGCCCTAGGCAGTCATCACTTCTGACACCGTTCTAGATTCATTTTAATGCATTACTAGAAACATGTCAAAGGTTAGGCACAATGATAGCTAGTGCTTCCCCCAAATTTGGCTTGGTGTCAGAAAACTGGCTAGAAAATTCAGTTGCCAGTTCATAGCATGACTTGGACTGGCAGGTGATAGATACAGATGTGGTACTGGTAGATGTGAACCACATCATACTACTACCTGAGGGGGACAATTAGGTCCAGGGAAAAGGAAGAAAGAGAAGTTTGGAGAGTATTGACATTAATGAGAATAACAACCAGAAGGACCAGACGACAATGCCCTCGTGATAGTCTTGATACTATGTAGCCTTTAAACACAACAACCACATGAGATAAATGCTATTATTATTCTAATTTAATTATTTATTAGTCTCATTTTAAGAATAAGGCAGAGAGAGATTGACTTGCCCAGGGTCACACAGCTGAGTGCATGAGGTTGAATTTATTTTATGGTCTTCTTGACTCCATATCCAACATCCTTTCCACTGAACCACCTACAGCCTCCATGGCAAACAAACTCCATTGTTTTTTTTTTACTCCATTCCATTTCCTAGGACTGCCTCTAATATGTGTGTGTTGTGAAAAATAGCAGTATTGTTAGATATCCCATTGAATTTGAGGCTAAAGAATGGCATTTGAGTCTCATATCTGTCACTAATTGACTGTGGGGAAGATACAACCCTTCTGATCTTCAATTTTCACATGTATCAAATGGAATAAGACTATTATATAACCTTCAACCTATGTTAGTTTTGAGGAAAATGTTTTTGTAAACTATAAGTCATCATAAGAATGGGTATAGTATTCTTATATTCAAAATGAGTAAGATAGAGTATAAGAGAAAGACCTCCCTTCCTAAAAATCCAAGAGCACAATTTTGGATGGCTACTTTTCTCAGGTTTCTTTGGGCTCATTTTCCCTCCCCCTCCTCCCGCAGGCTCAGTGGCACACAGTTCATTGTTTTGTAAGTGCTTTGCCTTCTTTAAAGCATGAAGCAATCCACCAGACCAATTTTGCTATTATAAGAAGTCATTCCAAGCTTTGAATGTTTAATTCCTAATACAAAAACAAAAGAGCTAGTTTAATAGGATAATTGCCCATAGAGAGGAATTAAATGGAATCAAAAGGCAGGAGGAGGAGGGGGGGAGATGAACCATTTTATGTTCATGCTTGCCAGAGGAAAAAGGCTAATTGCTTTTCATTAGTTTTCTTTTGGGTGTTTCATATTTGTCAACATTTGGTGTCCTAGTTAGTACTGTCAAAAAAAAAAAATCTCAGGAGCTGCTATTATATCACACCTCTTTCATTTTTTTCTATTTCATAGCAAATGTATCTTTTAAACATTTTGATGGCTGTATTTCAGCACAATCATCGTTACTTAAAATCCTATATATTTTATTTTATGCATTTAAAACCAGTATTCTGAGAAGGGGATCATAAGTTTCACTATTAGGCTATCAAAGGACTCCATGATAAAAAAGGATCTCTGCACTTCAGCTTTTGATTTCATCATTTAATTGAAGCTGCATTCTCCAAAGTTGTAGATGATATTTTTATTTTATTTTGTTTTAATCATATTTGCTTTTTGCAATTAAAAAATATTTGTTTTCCATACCTCCCATTTCTTCCCCTTCTCAGGAAAAAACAATGGGGGAGGGGGAAAGACCTCTTGGAACAAATATGCGTAAATAAGCAAAACAAATTCCCACATTGCAATACCAAAAAATGTGTTTTATTCTGAATATTTAGTTCACCCCCTCTCTGTTAGGAGGAAGGTAATATTACTTATCACCAGTCTCTTGGAATCATGGTTGACCATTGTATTGTTCAGAGTGCTTAAATCACTCCAAGTTTTTCAGTTTTGCAATGTCATTGTTAGTAAACTAACATTTGGTAAGTACCTACTATGTGCCAGGTTTTGCTTCACTCTTCCTTAGTTCATAAAAGTCTTCCTATGTTTCTCCTGTCAGGATTCCCATGCCAAGACAACCCCTCTAGGATCTGGCACACTGGTCTAGTTTTGCTACTTCAATAAAATAAAGAAAGCTGTTTGCTTATGACCACTGTTTTATTTTGTTTTGTTTTTCCGAATTGACTATAGTGGTGATAAGCTGTGTGATCTCTTTGGCATTTTTAGAATTAATAACAATTGAAAAACGTCTATGATCCTTTGGTTATTTTTTTTCAGGGTTGACATTCTTAAACCATTCACTTCTTCATTTCTTATAGTACATTGTTATTCCATTATGTTCATACATGAAATGTGTTCATCCATTCTCCAACTGGTTGATACTGCCTTAGTTTCTAGTTCTCTTCTACTTGAGTAATTTCAGATAAATCTTTGACCACCATATTGAGTCTCTGAGAATATCTCCATTGCTACAACGAGATCACTAACCATGGTTATGAACTAACTGGGACCCAAGAAGTTGGGGCCTAAATATCTATTTCATTCACTCATCAAGCTGTTGATACGTGGAGAGGACTATCTATAACATAGGCCAGTGTCCCCGATAAAAGTCATCAAGGCTGTCACTGTAGGCATCCTGCCCATCCTCAACTTCTGTCTTTCCCCACTTCTTCTTACCTCCAAAAGAGGCAATGTGCTATGGTAAATAAGACACTAGATTTAGAGTCACCAAGATTTATATTCATATCCTACTGACACCACCCTATGAAAGTAATTAAACATCTGTGAGCCTACATTTCCTATTCTGCAAGATGACAAGGATAGATTTGATGACCTCCAAGGTTCCACCCAGCTCTAAATCTATGATCCTTTGTTGTTCTTTGTTATTAATTAGTTGAGGGCTTGCCACACTCCTGAAAGTTGTCCAAAAATAGAAGGAGCTAGAGTGTTATCCATCATTGCAAAGCTCAAGCAAAGTTGGCAATGCAATAAAAAGTCTGCTTTACTATGACTTTGAAGATTCGGATTAACCCTGCTTTGGTTAATAGCATGTTGTGTGAAATAGGAAAGATATTTAATTTTTCTTGAATAAATGAGTAGGATCTATAATATCTCCTTGAATTCTGTAAATGTACAATTTTAAGAAAAAAATATATTTAAGGTACTCAATATTGCCTTATATTTTGTAGAGAGATACTTAATGAAACAGACTAGTATGTGTCCCATGACAGCAGTGACTGACATGCTTTCACAGAAGTTATCAGAAAACTTCCATAATATTGCCTTGGTTTATAGGCTGAATTAGGAAAAACAACAACAAAAACAAAAATGCACAGACTAACTTTATGTCTAATTAGTAGATCAGCAAATCAGTGGATTGCCTCCTGAAGTGACAGTTTCATTCATAGGTAGTTTACCTTGTAGATTACTGTCTTTATGGGATTAGTCCATCAAAGTGGTTTTGGATCTGGACAAATGGATATGTTAAAGTACTTTCTTATTAAGACTCATTGTCTATGAGCTTTATAAGCACCTTTTTAATATCAATCAATAAAAATTTGATTGATTAAAGCTGATTGTGTACTATGTGAACATCATTTTAATATGCTTAAAATCCCTTAAACATCAAGCTAATGGAAGAATCATCAGTCATGATCTATGCATTTATTTATTAACTATGGACAAGAGCACCATAAATAGCTCATAGTCATTTCCTGCCTCTATTTTCCACTCTCTCTAATACAAGAATTCTTAATGTGGGGTCCATAAACTTTTTAAAAATATTATTTTGGAAGCAATAGGGGTTAAGGGACTTGCCCAGTGTCACACAGCCAGTGAGGTTCTGAGGGGTCCATAAAATTTTGAAAACACTTTGCTAACTATATTTCAGTATAAATGGCCTCCTTTATGAGTTTACAATTTTAATAATATAGAAATATTATTCTAAGAGTTCATAAGTTTCAGTAGACTCAGAAGACCCTGACACACAAAAAGGTAAAAACAACTGCTCCAAGTAATCTTTCACCAAACCTCCAAGAAAATCTTAGTAATTCTCAATTCTCCCTGTTAGTCTCACATTTGAAAGTATTTAGCAGCTCCTCATCACTTATAGGATGAAATATGATTTCTTAGATTTTCTACTGAAGATCCTCCACAATCTTACACCAACCTACCTTTCCAGTCTTATATAACAATCTTCATTTTAATTATTCTGTATTTCAGTCAAAATGGACAATTAATAATGAAAAGATCTTGCTTCCTTTCTCCTGACCTTGTGTAGTTACGAAGACTAACCTCTATATCTGAAACGCACTACTTCCTTTTCTCCCATCCTGGTTCCAACACTGACTAGCTGTATGACACTGAAATTCACATAGTATGTCAGAAGCTTAGTTTTTTCTTCTGTAAAATAAAGACACCAGTACCTTCACTAGTTGCACAATGCTATTAGAAAGAAATAACTTTGCATGTCATCAACAATAAACATTTAGGAAACTCAGAAGTACCTTGTTAAGTTGAGTTATTATTCTATAAAAATCCTTCAAGGATTTCAAGATTCAGACCAGGTCCAACCTCCTCTAGGTCCAACCATGTCACTCGCATATCAATAAACTCCCATGGCTCTCTATCTAACTCCAGTAGCTCTAAGAAGAGCATATACAAAATCATTTGTCTCATATTTAATCACTTTCATAACTTACCCCCACCTACTTTTCCAGTTTTCTTGCACCTAATTCCCCTTCCGTACAGTCTTTGATCAAGTGACACTAAGCCTCTTGGCAGTTCTGTGAATTAAATGGTCCATCTCTTTGCTCTGGACATTTTCTTGGGTTTTCTCCCATGTCTGGAATGTTTTCCCTTCTCATTTCCATCACATCCTTACTCTGTGTGTGTGTGTGTGTGTGTGTGTGTGTGTGTGTGTGTGTATGTGAGGGGTAGCCTCCTTTGATTGGCTGCATAGTCTGAATAGGCCAGAAAAGACTGCATCTTTAAAACTGGTGAGACAACCTTTTTTTTCCCTCCCTGCAAGCCCCAAATAAAATCCCACCTACAGGAATTTTCCCCGGTACCTCAATTCTACTACCTTCCCTTTGTTAGTCGTTTCCTATTTATCCTTTATCTAGCTTGTTCATTCATAGTTGTTTTACCTAATGTCTCTCTCATTATACAGCAAACTCCTTGAGAACAGGCTTTCACCTTTGTAACTCAGTGTTTCACACCACGTCTGGCACACGGTAAGTCCTTAATAAATGCTTATTTGCTGAATGACTCACTCCTTCAAGCTATCTTTGATCATTTCAACTGAAAATGCTCCCTCTCATTGTATTACTTTAAAGCAATTTGTTTAGATATTGTTTTTCCCCTTACCACATTTTTCATGTGTTATTTGTGTTTCTTAGTGCCCCCTAAGACTCTAAACCCTAAAGACAAGAATCTGGGTAATTTTCATCTCTCTATAGCTATCACCTGGCACAGTGTCTAGCAGATAGCTGTCAATTAATAAATGTTTATTTAAGTGACTTAAATGCTATTCTCTGTCTTTTTTACGTATCTAAATGTTGCTTATTCTTTAAGAGCTAGTTCCAGTCCCATCTCCTCCAGAAAGCCTTCCTGAAATTACTGATCTAAACCTTTCTTTGAACTCCTAGAGTAATTCTGATCTGTATTACAAAATTACATAAAATCTCGTATGAATCTCCAATTGTATCAAAATTTTCAGATTTCAGTTTCCTCAAGAAAATGGGCTTTGTCTGTATTAAGAGTGAAGTGGAGTAAATTTAATAAATATTTACTATATGGCAGGTCCTATTAAATGTTGGAGACATGAATGCAAGGAAAGAAGACAGTCCTTGTCCTAAAGAAGCCTATATTCCAATAGGAGCAGGTAATACATATTGGAAAGTTGTGGACGAACAGGAGAGTTTTGGTATTATAGATTTATTGATAGTGTTCTCATAACTGGAGAAAGTAATTCAGTACAGAGAAAGAATATTAATATATCAATTTATACATTCAGAGAGGAATAAATTTTAGAAATAAAATAGGGAGAAGCCTGCTGCAGCCTACCATGTTCAGATCATCTGAATCATTTTCAGCTCTAAGCATTACATTTTTAAGATTTTATTTTATTTTTCTTTTCATGTTTCAGTTTTCTTCTTCCCACTACCCCTCCCCTACTCATTAAGAAAACAGGAAATATGATACTAATTATACACTTGAAATAACGTAAAACGTTTCTACATTAAACATGTAGAAATCAAAATAAAAAAATAGACAGAGACAATATGCTTCAACATACATGGAATCCATCAGTTCTCTGTCTTGAGGTACATGTCATTTTTCATCTTGCATCCTGGATCATTGTATTTTTCCCTTTTTGATATATTTTTATTTATTTTGTTAAATATTTCCCCAAAACATGTAAAAATTTAGCACTTATTTTTTAAAAGGAACATTTGAGTTCCAAATTCTCTCTTCTGTCCTTCTCTCCTTCTTGAGAAGGCAAGTCATTTAATATTGATTACACAGGGGAAGGCTTACAAAACATATTTCTGTATTAGACATCTTGCAAAAGACAAAAAAGATAATGACTAAAAAATATGTTTCAATCACAATTCAGAGTTTATCAGTTCTCTCTTTCTAGAGTTGGATAGCATATTTTGTCATGGGTCCTTTGGAATTGTCTTGATCAGAGTAGTTAAGTCTTTCACAGATGATCATTCTTATAACACTACTATTCCTATGTACAGTGTTTTTCTGGTTCTAATCACTTGACTTTGCATTAGTTCATATAATTCTTTCCAGGTTTTCCTAAACCATCCTACTCATCATTTTTATATGACAATAGTATTCTACCACAATCATATAACACAACTTGTTCAGCCACTCCTCATTTGATGTGTATCTCTTGAATTTTTAATTCTTTGCCACCACAGAAAGAACTGCTTGAAGTATTTTTGTACAAAGAGGTGCTTTTCCCTTTCCTTTGATCTCTTTGAGATACAAACATAATTGCGAGATTGCTGTGTCAAACAGTATGCAGAGTTCTATGACTCCTTAGGCATAATTCTAAATTATTCTCCAGAACTGTTAACCTAGCTCACAACTCCATCAACAGTGCTTTAGGGCCCCCAAATTTTCCATATTTTTTCCAGTATTTATCATTTTCCTTTTCTATCATGTTAGTCAATGTGATAAATGCGAGGTGGTATGTGAGAGTTGGTTTAATTTGCACTGCACCATTGTCTCAGTTAGAGTAGCTTTCACAGTTAAACATCATTTTATTATTGCTATTACTGTGTATCTTCTTCTGGTTAAATTGAGATATCACATTTTTAAAGAATATTGGTAAACTGAAGAATTTCATAAGGAGAGCAACCAGGATGATGAAAAATCTCAACGTCATACAATATGAGAATGTATTGAATGTTCTGGTGATAATTTTCCTAGATTAAAGAAGATTTAATGTGCGATAGCATGGTATCTTTCTTTAAGTGTTTGAAGGGTTATTGTGTGAAAAAAGAATCTTCTTTGATCTATTTGGTTTCAGATGGAAGAATTTCAAAAAGAGATAGTTGCAAAGAATCAAATTTGAGTTTACCTTCAGAAATAACTTCCTAACATTAATTATTTGAAAAGGAAATTAAAATCACCTCCATGCTACAAACAGGCATAAAAGGAGGGCTTGAGAACAGAGAAATAATCTAAGGCTGAATTAAAAACAAAAATGTAGTGTCTTGAGTCAGATTATTGCTTTATATTCTGGGTACCACATTTCAATGATAATGATAGTAAGATCCCTAGAAGCAAACTGATATGATTTGAGGGAATGATATACTAAGAATCACTGAGGGAACAAGGTGGCAACATTCTATGAAACCTAACTACGACGGCCCTCTTCATGTTTAAAACAGATGACTTCTTTAAAATAAGTTTTATAATTAACATCATTGTATTCATTTTGGTTTATTCTCTTTTAAATAAGTTTATATTAATATTTTTTCTTTTTACATGACTTGTCTTTCACACTGTATCACCTTCTTTAGCAAAGAATATCAAGATGAGTATAAAAAAATCACCCAAAGTGCTCAATGTATGCGAAATCTGACATTATCTGTGTAATGACAGCTATGGAGCTTTCTCAGGTCACTTAACATGGAAGCATGGCTAATAGAGCCTGCATGAGCATGACCAGATTGCTCAACATGGAAGTGCCACATCGGTGGGGGTAGCCTCCTTCAACTGGCTACGTAGCTTGAATCAGCCAGAAAAGGCAGCATCTTTAAAATTGGTGAGACCAAGACAATCTCTTTCCCTTTACGCTCCTTCCTACTATGTCTTGAAGGTAAGGTTCACAGTTAATCCATAGGAGGGTTACAATGAATTGAATTAGAGACAGGAGAAATCCTGGATACAAGAAATTGGCCTGGAGGTTTTTCTTTCACTTCTGTTCTTTTCTTTTTTGTCCTTCTCAGGTCCAGATGATGGTGGTAATATCCAGTAGACCTGGACTTCAAGGTATGGGAAACTTGAAGCCAGGATTCCAGATGGGGTTGTATAGTCAAGTGGCCTGGCAGGGAAATCTGGAGTAAGCCAAGGTATTATACACAAACTTGGAACTGGGACTGTGCTCTATAGGAACTGGACTAATCTATGAACCCAATCTCTTTCCCTTCCCCAGAGACTGAGGTAGTATAGAAGAGGGTTATGATTCTAATGAATTGGAAGAGTAAGAATAAATTTGTATATTTACAGTTATATCTTTGAAGTATATATGTCTTTAAAAGCTAATCTGACTGTTCATGATTAAGTGGACCTGGCTTTCTAGGGCCACCTTTACACTTGGGAGAGCACCATCAGTTGGAGGTAGAGCCATCTGCAGAGTCTAGACTCAGGCCAGAGGGGACTTTTGGACTTGCAATTGGCATTGTGCTCTATAGAAGCTTAGCTAAATTATTAAACTAATTCCCTTCCATTCCTCAGAGAATGAGGTGGAATGGATAGAGGTGATTGGACTTCTATGGGTTGAAGTAGTACATTTATATATTTGCAATTATATCTTGAAGTAAATATTTCTTTGTAAAACTAATCTGACTATGATTAAATGGAATTGGCTTGCAGAGGACCACCTTTACATGTGGAAGAACATCATTGGTGGGGACCAGAGTCATTTGCACAGAATTAGGCACCCTCAAATGACCATGAGCATCCAAGACAATCTTGTTAGAAGGGCAAAAATGCTACCTGGCTTGCCAGGAAGTGAGGGTCATGGTGTTCAGAGTTATATCTGCAGTTCCTCATACCAATAATCCATTACCAATGCACAGACACCAGACAATGACAGCTGAATGAAGGAAAGATCAGAGTGGGGAGAAACTTGAGATAGACAGAACCACCAGGAGGCAGTAGTCTGAGGATGAGGTGATGGGACTTTACCAGAATGGTGATAGTATCAGAGGAAACAAGAGGCATCATTGAGCAATGTCACAAAATTGAAACTGACTGTTCTTGGCAACAGATTAGATATGAGATAGTGAGGAATCAATGATGAAACCTAGACTGTGAGCCTCAGGGATGAGGAGGATGGGATTGCCCTTCATAGCACAGGGAAAGAAGAGCTGAGTGGGGAAAGATAATGTTTTCAGGTTTAGACATGCAGAGTTTAAGATGTCTATTGGACGTAGAGTTTGTGATGTCTGAAAGACATTTGGAGTTATGAGCGTGGAGGTCAGCAGATAGGTTAGGTCAGGATAAGCAGATGTGAGAATCTTCAGCATAGAGATGGTCATTAAACCCTAAGATCTGAGGAGGTCACCAAGTGAAGTAGTGCCTAAGCATAAGTGAAAAGGGCTTAGGACAGAACTCTGAGGGACACTTATGATTAGAAGGATCAGTAAAGGAAACTGAAAAATATGTCTGAAAGATAGGAGACAAATGAGGAGAGAGTGATCTATATACCTACAGATAAGAGAATGTCAAGAGAAGGGTGATCAATAGTGTCAATGGTTGCAAAGAGGTTATAAGGAATGAGGATTAAGAAGAGACCTCTGAAGTTGGCAATGAGGACAAGCAATTTCCTCTTAGGTGCTGGAATTGAGGTGTAGTAAGGAAGCCAATGAGGGGAGAAGAGGGAGCCCAGTTCATTAGATGGTGAGCTCTTGCAGATCTGAACCCAATCCAAACCATTTTTTGAGGGTCCAGAGCTGAGTGACCCCTTAGTGGAATGGGAGTAGATGCAATTCTTCATCCCCTTGGAGCTAACAATTATTTAGTGTTAGAACATAGATTTAGATTAGATACAGATGTAAGGGCAGATTTCGATATAGATAATAGACATAGATGCAATAATAGATATAGATATATACAGCAGAGCTATAATTCTGGCCAGTGTTCAAGTCCAGGTTTCAGTGAGGGAAAATTCTGTATATTTTGTGAGAATCAGCTTAGCTAAATTCCACAAGGTGCATTACCAGAGTATTGACTACAAACCGATGATGGTGGTAGGGGACAGGGAATTGAGCAATCCATGGAACAGCTGACTAACATATGGTGGAATCTCATGAGTGAAAATCATATATTTTGAATTACTGGTATAAGATATATTCTTATTCTTATTGCCAAGGGTGGGTTAGGGGGAGAGAAAAGCCACCAACACACAAAATGGTGACAATTTAAAATTCCTGGCTTAGTGTTTGTAACACATTTGCCATATATCCAAACAATAGAAAATATCACTTTGAACAATGGAAATCATATGCACAAATTACTCTGCTCTTTGGAGAATGACTGCTGTCATTCATAACAACACATAAAAACTTCTAATTTCAGAGTTATCTAAATAGTGTCGCTGTTAGATAAATTGTGATGTTTGATTGATAACCAGCAACGGAGCATCACATCAAACAGAATGATGTTCTTGCATGCACTTTCATTTCATTCAATACTATGCGTGTTTTGAATTTTCTAACAATACAAGGTGTATTCATCATTGTCCTGCACACAAGAAACCTTCATATTGTGGGTATTAAAATGCATGGAAACAGCATTGAAATAGGTTATCATGATAACAAAATTAATTTAGCAATTTTCACGCAAGAAGCACAATTCAGGATGCTTTATCATTGCAGGTTTTATAGCCTTCAAACTTGCTAAAATGGATTCAGGGGAAAAACACTTAGATGTGAAATACAGTGACATTTTTAGTATATTTCAGGTTACATAGTCCCGAAGAGTAATGGAAAAATTAAAGGAACAGGCTGGGCCTTTTCCTGGGAGGAAAGACAGCTTTAGGGTGTTAAACAAACAGTGGAGCAGGAGACTGACCCCAATGTTCACCCTTAGTGCTCTGCTCATCCTCTACCCTCACAACTTATTAGCTGTGCAAATTTGAGCTAGTTACTTATCCTTTATGAGCCTCCATTTTTCATTTGGAAAATGGGAGTAATTAATATTTACACATGAAGTAGTGTGACATGATAGACAAGGAATCGGCCTTGGAGTCACAAAGCCCTGTATTCAAATTCTGCCTTTGACACACAGGGCTGTGTGAGTCCAGGCAAGTAAATTTATCCTCTCACTGCCCCAGGGAACTTTCTGAAATTATGATTCACACAACGAGCGCCAATTAGAATTGTTGGACAGTGTCCTCACCCAGGGCTTGTATCAGTGTAAATATAATATATAATATATATAAGTATAAGTAATATATATAAATATATATAAATAGAAATATAGTTCAAAAGGCAAACAAAGCATCTACTAACTATAAAAAACAAAAACAACAGCAAAGAACAAAAATAAAAATAAAAACAAAAAGCCTACTGACTTAACAGAGTTGCTATGAGGAAAGTGGTTTTCTGAAGTATAAAATGTGATATTAATTGAATTATCATTATTGCTACTAATATTAAAATTTTGGAGGTTGGTTGACCCCATTATATAGATGAAGAAACTGACACCCTGTAGTGCCAATGTATATTCACAGTTCCTACAATGGCCATGAATATCCCTGTACAGTTCTAAATTGTGAAATACAACAGACTCTCCACATGGAAGACAGAACCAAAATATTTATTCAGACACCAGAAAGCCAAATCCATCATAGTAACAAAAATCTAAACACAGTAACAATGCAGAAGACAACACCATCCCCAAGCCTTCCCCCTGCTAGGCTTCCCACAAACCAGCTCTATTAAACAAATCACAAGCAGGATCCCATAAACAAAATCACAAACAATGTTTCATTTACACTAGCCAGCAGCCTGCATCCTTCCCAGCTCTGACTAGACTCTGACCAATTTCTTCTCAGCTCTGCTCTAGCTCCCCTTCTTCCTGTTCCATCCTTCCTGTTTCACTCCTCAAGCAAACTCCTCCCACCATAGGCTCCATGTGACTCAGACTTATGTGACTCAAGTTTCCATGTGACCCAGGCAAGTCACATGGACCTATTTATGAATGAGAAATATCTCCCCATTTAAATTACCATTATAGACCCAAAGGTTAGGTTGCTTGTCCAATTTAAGCGATAGTCCTGGTAGGTAAATGAAGTATACCTTCTATAGGTACAAATCATAACCCAGCATACATGTTTATATGCCATCCTTGCCTGTTTCCTCTCATAAATCTCGAACAATGGATGGTAGACTATACTGACAAACTTCTTGTAGGCCTTTTAAATAAATAAATAAATATATATATATATATATATATATATATATATATATATATATATATATATATATGTAGAGAGAGAGAGAGAGAGAGAGAGACAGACAGACAGACAGAGAGACAGACAGAGAGACAGAGACAGAGAGAGACAGAGAGACAGAGACAGAGACAGAGAGACAGACAGACAGAGAGAGAGAGAGAGAGAAACATGTTGGACACTGACAATTTATAGCATATTCTCCATTGTTCTTTTGGTTGTCTCCATTTTTGACTCTCTGGAGACTGTCATGATTCATGATTTGTAGTCAGATATAATTACTAGGAGAATATTGATATGAAGAAATGGTTATGAGTATTTGTATGTGTGGGGTATGTTGGAGACCTGTTTGGCAAAAACTAATAAATTAGTCAATCAGCATTAATTAAGCACCCACTGTATGCCAGGCATTGTGGAAGTTTTTGGAGATACAAATATTAAAGTGAGACAGTCCTTGCCTCAAAGAGCTTATATTCTCTTGTGGATGAATGAATAAATGAATGAATGAATGAATGAAAAAGCATTTAGTAAGTGATTATTATGTGAAAAAAACAGTGTATTGAACACTGGAGATACCAAAAAGTAAAACAACTTCACCTTTCAGTGTGTGTGTGTTTGTGTATCCACAGACACATACATATGTATATATACACATATATAATGGTTCATACACACAAAGACACATGCACACACACATTCATAGCATAGATGTCAGTTACATAGGATGACTGAGATGGTCAGCCTCTACAGCAGGAGATAGGTAATCTAGCATTCTCCTTCAGGGAAGAATTTAACCAGGAAAGGATTATTAAAGTTAATCTAACAGAACTAGAAATAAATTTGAATTCATTTTGGGAGCTGCCATGAGATGTCTCCTTTATGTAGTTCTCACTTTGCTGATTGATGCTTTATGGCATAGATTTTGATATTCCAAAGGGGCTGAAATTTTGACCATTGCATGCTCAGCATACAGAAAATATCTCCTATAAGTATATTGTTATTTTTTTTTTACTAAGAATCAATAATATATTTGTCGTAGCAGATAGAGTGCAAGATTCAAAAGAAGATCTGCATTCATATGTCACCTCGAACCCTTGCCAGCCATGTTACTCTGTACAAATTACTTTATGTCATTGTTCCTCACTTTCTTTACTTGTAAAATTAAAGAATTGAACTTTATGGTCTCAAAATTCCCTTCCAATTTTAAGTCTATGATCCTATTTTTATATTTCTGTTATGATCTTCTATAGAAACAAATAATGTAGTCTCTAGAAACCATTATTTTCTGTTTATTGAAATAACTCTAACAAGCCTCCTTTTTAGTAATTCTGTTAATAGTTAGCTAGGTGGCATAGTGGATAGAATGCTGAGGTTAAAGTCACGAAGACTCATATTCCTGAGTTCAAATCTCATCTCAGACACTTAGTAGCTGTGTGACCCTGGGCATGTCACTTAACCCTGTTTAGTAACTCAGTTACTAATATGTAAAATGAACAGGAGAAGGAAATGGAAAACTGCTGCAGTATCTTTGAAGAAAACCCCAATGGGGTCATGATGAGTTGGACATGACTGAAACAACTGAACAGCACTGAAGTTATTTGAAAATAATGAAAGTACATGTCTTCACAAAGAAATAATCAGTAAGTATTTTAAAATATGTCCTCCATACACTTTAAGCAAAGGTTTACTAAATCACAACGTTTTCATCATCATTTTTTTCCAATTTGTGAGGTTTAACTGTATTCATTCAGAAATTCTGAGATAAAAAAGGGCTTCAGTCACATAACCATAATGATGGCAGAAAATTTATTAGTCAATCCGTTCATGTCTTAGAAAGAAGTGCAAAGGGAATACTAGACCATTTGTCATTGTTTCCTCAGATTAGCAATCAAGTGGAGAAAAAAAAATGCTGTGTATGAGGTAGATTTCCTTGATGAATTGTGATTGACTGTAACCTTTAATGAGACTTTCTCTCATTTTGTCCCCTAAATCATGGAAAATCATGATATAGGGGAAAAAACCAATCCATTTGTTTTCTCGATTCTCTATTCCCTCTCAGGTTTCAGCCTCCATGAATGATATGGGTTTTAAATAATAGGAAATAATCCTAAGTGCAAGCAAATTAAAACAAAAATGGAGGCGGGGTAGCTGTTGAGCTGCATAAGCAAGCATTGACTTGGCAGTTGACATATAGAACAGAATGGGACTGGGCTTTAAGTACTGAGGCTAGACAGAACAGCAAAATCATGTGATCTTAGGGCTAGTTAGCAAGGTAATGTACAGAACAGGCAAAATGCTGATCAATCTGATTAAATAAATATTTTTAAGTATTTACCATGTACAAGGCATTATAAGAGAATGAAAAGACAAAACTGATAGTTATTTTCCTCTAGGAAATTTATATTGTCCTGTGGGAATATCTACAAACTGGGGCAGCTAGCTGTTGCAGAAGATAGAGCACCAGTTCAGGAATCAGGAGGATCTGAGTTCAAAACTCACCTCAGACACTTGACACTCACTAGCTGTGTGACCTTGGGCAAGTCACTTAACTCCAATTGTCTCATCCTGGCTCAACTCCAGTCATCCTGATGAATATCTGATCACTGGATTCAGATGACTCTGGAGAAGAAGTGTGACTGGTGACCTGTATAGCCCTCTGTCACTCAAAACAAAGTCAGGTACAAATCATGTCATTATTTCTCTGATGGCATGGTCTTCTTTGGCAGCAAAGGATAAGCACACATTTACAAATTAGATAATGTAATGTAATATAATGTAATGTAATGCAACATAATGTAATATAACATAACATATCATGATATGATATAACATTACATATACATATATATGGAGAGAGAGATTAATAAAACAGATAATTTCAAGAGAAGGTGTTAATAACTAAGCGACTGAGTTTGCCTAGAAAATGCTTGTTTAGGAGGTGGCAGCTGAGCTACTTTAAAGAAGTTAGGAATTTTAAAGGTAAATAGGTGAGAAAGGAAGTACTTACTTGGCATGAGGGCTACCTTGTACAAATGCCCAGAGATGTAAAATGCATTGTTTTATATGGGGAAGAAAAATCACGCTGATTTGACTGTAATGGAAAGTGAAAAAGAGGGAATAAATGCAAAGAAAAACTGAAAAGTGGGATCCAGGTTTTAAATTCCAGTCATAATGCTTGTGTTTTCTATTAGAGGTTATGGGGAATCATTAAAAAAGAGTATGGGGATGAAATGGTTAAATCCATGTTTTAGAGATATCAATTTAGCAGTTGAATAGAGGACTGGTTAAAGAGAGGAGGCACTTGAGGCAGGAGTACCTATTAACGGGTATGGCAATAATCCCAGTTGGGGGAGATGATTTCAGGAAGTAGCATACAGGCTATATCACAAGAGACATGAGAATTCATGCAAGTGATGTTTCCACTGCCCCATTCCCTGCTCAGACAACATCTAGAATATTACATTGATTTATGGGCATCACATTTTGGGAAGAAGATTGACAAGCTGGAGTCCATCTAGAGAATGAGGAGAAGGAAACATGGTATGACTTATAAAGAAAAGTTAAAGGAATGAGATACTTAGTTTGGAGGCGAGATGTTTGTGGGAGAAAAGGGTGGTGTGTTATGATACACCACTTTTACATACATGATAGACTATGATAAGAAAGAGAAAAACAGTGTAGTGTAAGGGATAGAGGGTTATACTTGGAAGTTTGAACTGGGTTTGAATCCTATTTCTGACAAATATTTGCATCTACTAACTGGGGAAGTCTCTTGATCTGCCATTGCTGCCAGGAAATTCTTTAAGACAACAAACTTAAGAAAATTACTAATATTTGGGTAGCTAGGTGGCACAAGGGATAAAGCCCTGGATTCAGAAAGACCTGACTTGAAATCCAGTCTCAGACATTTACTAGTTGTGTGACCCTGGGCAAGTCACAACCCCAACTGTAAAAAAAAAATCCTAATCTTCATTGGTGGTGTGGATTCTTCTCATTAATAAATTTGATGTCTGAACAAAAATGGAAACACATAATCATAAGGAAGAGAGATAAGATTGATATCCTATAACTTTCATTGCCAGAAAAAAATGAGGAGAAGTTATAAGGAAACATATTTCAGCTCACTATTAGAAGTACTTTCTAACATTTTCAGGTTTCCAAAATTGTAGTCTGTTGAAGTATAAGGGAATGAATTGCCATGACTAAAAATGTTCAAGCAAAGGTAAATGGAGGAGTTGAGCTTCCTGAATTCAGGGCAAAGTTGGATTCTTGGATTCTGTGATTCCCAGATTCAATATAAGTCTCATTTGGTGAATCTATATGAATCCAAATAAAATTGTTGGTTAATATCCATTACTCCCTACATGTAGTGTTCTCAGAAAGGGAGTAGGAAAATGGAAGGAGTCATTTTTGTTGCTCATTCACGTTCAAATCTTTGTGATTTTATTTGAGGCCTTCTTGGCAAAGATCTGGGAGTGGTTTGCCATTTTCTTCTCCAGCTCATTTTACAGATGAGGAAACTGAGAAAAACAAGGTTAAATGAGTTGTCCAAGGTCATACAGCTATTACATGTCTGAGATCAGATTTGAACTATGATCTTCCTAATTCCATTTCTCTCCTCCACTTTCTTGCTTAGAGAAGAGAAGACTTACTGGGGACATAATTACTGGCTTTATGTATCTGATGGACTCTGACTGGAACTGACTTTTTCTAAGTAGTCGAAGAGTGCAAAACTAAGACCAGTGGATTCCAGTAAAATTTTGAGCTTGATATATACAAGAATTTCCTAGCTATTATAGCTATTCAATAATGAAATAAGTTGCTTTGTCAATGAATTAATGAATTCCCTATCATTTGAATAGTTATAAGTTCAGTTTGATTTATCAGTTGTACAGATTGTAGAGAGAATTCAGGAACTAAACAGAAAGTTGAACAAAATGATCCTTATACTCACTTCCAGAGATTGATTTTACACTTATAAACATTTATTAAACACCCTACACTATTTACCTTAGTAATTTTAGAATCTAGCTAAGGAGAAAAAATCTAAAGTACAGAGAAAAATAAATTCTGCAAATGTTCAGAGAAGGAAGAGTCATATGTAGTTCAAGTAGTTGAATAAAAAATTTTTGTGAAGAAGTTGGAACTTTGACCTTGGAGGGTGACTAGGATTTGGAAAGTCAGACAAGAGGAAGGAAGAATAGTAGCTTAGATGAAATAGATATCTGAAACAAAATATGGATAAAAGAACTATAACTAGGGTGGGATAACTAGGCTTTTAAAATTGTTTATTTATTTTTAGTTTTCACCATTCATTTCCATAAGATTTTGAGTTCCAAATTTTCTCTCCATCACTCCCTTCTCTCTACCCTAAGATGGCACGCAATCTGTTACAGACTCTACATATACATTCATATTAAACATATTTTTCACAATCATGTTGTAAAGAAAAATTATGAACCAATGGGAGGAACCATGAGAAAGATGAATCAGAATAAAAAATGAGAGAGAGAGAGAGAGAGAGAGAGAGAGAGAGAGAGAGAGAGAGAGAGAGAGAGAGTAAATACTATGCTTCAATCTGCATTTAGACTCCATAGTTCTTTTTCTGGATGTGGATAGCGTTTTCTATCATGAGTCATTTAGAGTTGTCTTAGATCCTTGCATTGCAAAGCAGAGATAAGTCTATCAAAGTTAGTCACTGCACAATGTTGCTGGGTAACTAAGCTTTTGCCGTAGAGTACCAATATTTGGAAAAAGAAAAATCAAGCTGGGGGGGCAAGGACCTCAGGGTTACTATTCCAAAGAGAAACAGCTACCAATGAGATTCTCTCTAAGCCAAGAGGGTCCAAAAACAGACATTAAGTGACCTTAATTAAGTGATCATTAAGCGGCTAGCTAGCTGGATAACTCAGCTCGTCTTCTCCCTCTTCCTCTCCCTTTCCTTCACCTCTCCAAAGAAAGTAGATTTAGGTGGCCAGAAGCTGCCCAGTTAACTTGGGGTTTACTAGCTAGACTTCTTTCTTTCCTTCTTTCCTTTTCTTTCTTTCTTTTTTCTTTCTTTTTTCTTTCTTTCTTTCTTTCTTTCTTTCTTTCTTTCTTTCTTTCTTTCTTTCTTTCTTTCTTTCTTTCTTTCTTTCTTTCTTTCTTTCTTCCTCCCTCCCTCCCTCCTCTCTTTCTCTCTTTCTTTCTTTTTTTCTTTTTTCTTTCTTTCTTTTCTAAAACCTTAAACCCAGTTCACTCTGAAGTTCCTAGATTAAACCACAATAGATCCCTGCCCAAGCTCCACTTAATGACTATTTCTTGGACCCCCCTGGCTTAGAATGAATCTCAGTGGTAACTGTTTCTCTTTGGAACAGCAACCCTGAGGGTCTTGACCTCCCAACTTGATTTGTTTTTTCTTTTTCTAATTAAAGGGGCCGTCCCATGACTACTTCTTAAAGAGGCCTATTCACTGAATGGGCATTACCTCACTCTAAGTGAGTACCTGAAAAGGCCTCAGGCTAAAAGGGTCAGGATATCCCATTGCATCCTGGGCCTTCTCTAGTTATCCTGATGAATATCTGTTTACTGGATCCAGATGGCTCTGGAGGAGAAGGTGAAGCTGGTGACCTTGCACAGCCCTTCCTCAATCAAATCAAAGTCAACTGCATGTCATGTCATCATTTCCCTGATGTCATGTCCCTCTTAGAAAACAAAGGGCAAACACAGCAACAACTAATATTTAGAAAGCCCCAACTCTCTCAGAAATAGTAGCTCCAACCTAAATGGTACTTTCCTCCCTCCATCCCCAGTTGCCATTCCATAATCTTGCCCAGCACTAACCCATACTTCAGCAGCATAGAAGCCTTAAACTCTCCTGGTACCCACTTCATCCTTTTGATAGCTATACACTAAGTGAACTCTTCCTTGATCCCAAGCCTGTAACAATTGCTCCAGGTGCAAAACAAAATCTTATCCATGTCTGGCAAAGACGAAATAAACTAGGCAGTGGGGGAAAGATAGAGGAAGACAGAGATGAACTTGAATTGCCTAGAGTCAAGTATATGTAAAGACAAGAGAAGTTGAGTTTCTTTTGAATTATTGTTCAGAAAGGCATGAAAAATTCAGTTCTCACCAAAAAATTAACCATATTTTGAAACTGATTTGATCTCTTGCTTAATTCAATTTGTTGATGTGAAGAAAGTGTTTTACAAACAGTAAAAAAATCTGGTCAGAAGATCACAGAAGCACATCACAGAGTAGAGATTTGGAAGATCCCTAGGTGGCCCTCTAGTTCAACTCATAGCTAAAAGGAAGACTGACTGTAATATACCCTAGAAGTGCTTATCCAGCTTCTGCTCAAAGATCTCAAAGGAATAAAGGAATAAAAACTCACCACATTTCAAGACAATGCATTACAGTTGATCATAGCTCTTTTTTTTCTTTGGGAAGTAGTAGTAGTGCCTAATGTAAATCTAACTACTGAAGAAGTCCTCTTCATTCAGAGGTATCTGAGTCAGAGCAAGTGGCAGTTTCTTTTTCAAGATGTAGAATCACAAATAATTTGCGTTAACTAACTACAAATTACCTTCCATTAACACATATTATGGAAATGACTTCAGTCTTCAAATTTCCTCATTAATGAAACCCCCATAATCCCAACAATTTCATCAATAATGTTTGAAGGGTCCCCAGTCACAAGTATCCTGAAACACTTCCCAGCCATGCTGCTACATACAGTAAGAAGCCCAGCATCAGTAGCTAGGTAGATTGTTCATAGAGATGAGCTTTGGGAGGTTTCCTGTTGGCAGCTGAGACAAAAGTATTGATAAACTAGGGCCCAGCTGGTTACCTTCACTGTTGCAACACCAGTTACCAGAACTCTATTGCCTTGATTTTTAAAAGCATTAGCCAGCCACATTTACACACTATTGGTGGAGTTTTAAATTAGTGTAATCATTCTGGAAGGCAATTTGGAATATGTAAATAAAGTTGTTAAAATGCCCATACCCTATAACCCAGAGATTCTACTGCAAGGCATCCACTTAAAGAAGGTCATCGATATAAATAAAGGCTCCATTTACACCAAAATATTTATAGCAGTACTTTTTGTGGAATGAAAGGACTGGAAGCAAAGTAGGTATCCATCAATTGGGAAAGGACTAAATTTTGTTTCATAAATGTATAGAATGTTACAGTGCAAAATGAAGCAAGGGGAACCAAGGAAACAATCTACACAATGATTCTAACAATGTAAATGGAAAGAAAAAGTATCAACAAAACAGTAAAAATATTTATGTTACAAATTACTAAGATTAAGCATGGACCCAAGGAAGAGAAATAGGAGAACATCTTCCCCCACTCCTTTGCAGAGGTAGGCAGTCCACAGAAGTGGAACAATGGTTATATTGTCAAGGTGACCTGTAAGTGCATGTCTTTGCCTGAGTAAGTGACTCTTGCTTTCCTTTCCTTCTGATTCTACAACCACAGAATATCCACAAATTAGACATCCAGGAAACACTCGGTCCTAACAAATACCCTGTCTTCTCACATGTGTAATGTTTTCTCATCTCCCATTTGGGATATAATCTAACATACCTTGATTCCTTAAGTTTTAAAGGCGATGTTTTCTCCACTGTATAACTGATTTAATGGAAATGGACAATTTGACCTGCCAAACATGGGATAGAAAGCAATACCAAAATATTTTCTGGACTCAAGTGCATTACATTCAATTGTATTAGATGATACAAGAAGAAAGAAAAAGAAAGGAAGAGAGAAAGGAAATAAGTTAAGAAAGGGATAGGGGAAAGGAAGAGGAATTGTTTAGGGACGGTATTTCTCTGAATTTAGCTATTCTGTTCATGGGAAACTGGACATGCAATCCACTGCTGGTCCTGCTGCAGAAATCTTTTTACCTCACCATGACCTACAAGAGCTTGCCCTCTCTTGCCATTATATTTAAGATCCCAGGATGATCACATTACATTACAGATGAGGAAATTGGAGGCACGTAGCAGTAAAGTGACTTGAATAAAGGTCACATAGTCAGTATCTGAGGGTGAATTTGAACTCAAGTCTTTCTCATGTCAGGTCTACCTTTCTCTCTCTTTTGTGCCACTCAGCTGCCTCTAAGTTTATATAGTACTTCCTTTACAAGGTGTAGTGAGAATCAAAATAGAATTTATGTAAAGTAATTTACAAACTTGTGACTGCCTTACCACTACCATGAGTTATACCTGGGTTCAGGATCAGATATCAGAAGAGGATTTTAGTGGAGGATTTTTATTATTATTCTTTCTGTACTCCAAATGTGAATCCCTCCTGTCCTGTTCTCCTTGTTAATTCATTTTTATTTCTCCTCCCAGTGAGAGGATAGTCAGAGTTTTATAAGATTTAAACAGGTAAAGTGATTGTATTAGATCATTAGACCAGTGATTGGGTTCTAATTCTAAAGTATTAGAAATAATTATATTGAGATTTAAAAGACCAAAGATATTTTTAAAAACAAACTCCTGAGAACCTCCCAGAAGTTGGAAGCTGGAGTTGTCATCGAGTAAAGAGTAAGCATGAATCCCAGGAGAGAAGAATGCAGATCACCAGATCTGCATCACCAGAGTATAATCCCCTCAAGACTGGCATCATCAATAGTACTGATGAGAGCCTCATGACTGGGCAATCTGTAGGGTGATGCTGGTGCCTATGTGCCCAACAAAGGGCAGAGACCCCATCTCACCTCATCCTCTGTGTGGGCTGGCTGAACCTACAGAGGCCAGAAGAAAGGTTGAAAGATGTCTTCAGCAGATATGGTGACATCAGGAAGTTACAATTGGTTCGGGATGTTGTCATGGGATTTTCAAAGGGCTATGATTTTTTTGCTTACAGAAAAGAACAGTATTTGTTAAAAACTTACAGAGATACAAATGGACTGATTATCAACACAAAGTCTTTCACTATGAGCTGGAAAGAATCCTTAAAGGGTGGAGCCCTTGGAGACTTGGAAGAACCAAATACAGAGAGATTAGACTTGTTCTGTTTATACCTAAATGACAAAAATAGGCAAAAACTATTATTATAAAGAAAAAATGGGTGAAAAGAGTGTGGAGAAAAATTTAGTTGTGATCTCAAGAATTAGAGCTATCCAAAAGTAGAACTGGCCATATTTGAAGGTAGTGGGTTTTGCCTCAGTAGAGTTCTCCAAGTCAAGGCTCCATGGCAGCTTGTGGAATGTGTAATAGCCAGAAGTCTTCTTAAGATTTGGGTTGATCCCTTCTAATATTGAAATTTGGGGAAGAGGAATCTGGGAAGATGGTGGAGTAGGTCAGAAAATTTCAAACTCTCCATATTTCCCCCACAAACAAGAAAAATAGCACCTCAGGATGAATATAGAGAAGTAAAATAAGCAAGAGGTGGGGCAGAACAGTGGTTCTCCTGGGACAATCACAGAAGATCCCTACAAAAATCCCAGAAAAGAGATTTGATCACTGTGAAGAGTAAACACGTCCAAAATAGTTCCACTGAAAGAGCAAGTGGCAAACCCTGGGGCTAGCTGGATTGGGAGGCAGTCTCAACTCCAGTCACAAAAGCTTTCATTTCCTGGATAATGTTGCGAGTCAGGAGTCTGAACCAGGGAAAACTGAGGGAACCTCTGTTGATAAAGCATATCAGACCCAACTTTGCTATCAAGACACAGCCCTGAGCAAGAAGAAACCAGCACACATCCAGTGAGTACCGAGGCAGTAGGGTAGGGATACTGCTGACTGTGGACATTTCCAGCAGGGCAAAGTTCTTTGTTTAGGTCCCAAGCTAGAGGGGAGAACTAAAGGACTATCTGTGGCAAGAAGCACCATGACCTATCCCCCAGGACTGAAGAAGGCTACAAGAAATAAAGTGAGGAGGCAAAGGAGAAAGGATCTAATCATAGAGAGTTAATATGAGAATAAAAAAAGATGGGTTCATCTTCAGAGGAGGATACTGAAGTAAAAAAAAAAGCATCTCCAATCCCAAAGAGTAATGTCAAATGGATACCTGTGCAAAAAGAATTCATAGAACTTTAAAAGGACTTTAAAATCAAATGAAAGAGATTGAGGAAAAACTAAAAAGAAAAATAAGAATTCAAGAAAAACAAGAAGATTATGAAAAGGAAGTCAACCAATTAAAAAAGGAGCTCCATACGCTTAAGGAAGAAAATGATTCCTTGAATATGAGAATTGGGCAAGAGAAGCCAGACGAGTTATGAGACCAAGAAATAATAAAACAAATATAAAGAAAGGAAAAAATATAGAAGAGAATGTAAAACATCTTATAAGAAAAACAACTGATCTGGAGAACAGATCAAGAAGAGAAAAGATAAGAATAAGCAGAGTACCTGAAAACTACGACCAAAAATAAAAAATGTCTTCATATGATAATACAAGAAATAATCAAAGATAATTGTCCTGAAGTGTTAGAACAAGAGGGGAAAATAGAAGTAGAAAAAATTCACTGATCACCATCTGAAAGAGATTCTATGGGGAAAACCAACAGGAATATCATAGTCAAGTTCCAAAACCTCCAACTCAAGGATAAAATACAACCAACAAGAAAATAAATTTAAATACAGTGGTGCCACAATTAGAATCACAAAACACCTAGCAGGAGTGATAGTGAAACCTGTAGGTCTTGTAACACTATATATCAAAGAGCAAAAGAACTGGACTTGCAGCCAAAAATGCCATGCCCTTTAAAGTTAAACATAACATACCTCTCCAGAACTTTTTGCATCAAGACTCTCAGTTAGTGTATTAATCATCCCTCCAAGTTTTGTGTTAGCTACAGATTTGATTAACATGCCATTAATGCTTCTAATTAAACCATTGATAAAAATGTTAACAATGTAGGAGCAAGCACAGATCCCCAGGATACTTCAATAGGGACCTGCTGACAAGATGGTCTTTAACCAATAATTAATATCTCTTATTTCCAACCATTAAGTCAGTTTCAAATCTATTCCATTGTAAATTTATATATCTAAATATATTTGTCTTTTCCCAGGAGAATAGTAGAAGCTACTTTAACAGATGTTTTACTAAAATCTAGGCAAAAATGATCCATAGCATTCTTCTGATCTACCAGTTTAGTAGTGTGACATTTACAAAGTTTGAGAAACATAATTTCTGGATAGTTAGTCATTTTGATCGGTGGCACTTTCAAATGCCAAAAGTAACCATGGTGGTGGGCTTATGGCTAATATGCCCTTGGAAGAGGGGTATTCCTGAGCGCCACCTCAGGGTGGGAGTTATCTCTGACTGATTAAGAGTTAATGAATGAATATTGTAATGAGAGGTTAGACCTATTTTAGCAAACTCTGGTTATGTCATTTACTTCTAAGATACCCAAACCTGAGTAGAGACACTGGCCTTCCCCATCTGGGGAGGCTGTGAACAATGTTGTTAAGAAACTTAATTCAATCTCATGATTAGTAATGTCCTTCAAAGAACTTAATTATAGAAAAAAGGGAACTCTACATCTCCCCAAATAATTTGTTATTAATATAATAATCACTTATCTCAGCAACATGTTAAAAGGAGATAAAATTGGTCTGGCATGACATATCTTGACAAAGGCATGCTAGCTTTTTCTGATTATCATTTCTTTTTAAGAATGTTCACTAAACACCTGTTTAATAGTACTTTCTAAAATTTCCCCAAGTCAAATTCACTGGCCTTAAGTTTGTACAGTCTCTTCTCTTTTTTTTCTTGAGACTTAGGACATTAATTACTACTTTCCAACTTTGCAATAATTTTCCTGTGCTCTAGAATCTGTCAGATAAAATTGACGGTGGCTCTGTAATCACATCTGGTAGTTCTTTTGGTGCCCAAGGATGAGGTTCATTTAGGCCAGGTGACTTTAATTTACAAAGGGCAGCAAAGTGCTTTCTTACTATTTTCTTCTTTATCTTGGATATCAATTCTGTATTGAATCATTTTTGTTCTATCCTTTCCAGTCTAAAGGTCATTCTCCTTAGCAGAGAAAATAGAAGTGATGAATGAATGAATAAGGCACCTCTTCTATTTCTATGTAGTAAATTAGAATTATTCTGCCCACCCCCAAACAGTGCTCCTATTCATCCATTTATCATTCTCTTTTCCTCTCTAAACATTAAACAAAAGAAAATTTGTCCTAAGCTTTTTTGTCTCAGTTCCCATTGAATTTCAATACTCATACTTACAGCCTAATACCATGCTTTTGTTTGCATTTTCTTTTACCTGTCCTTGTTTTTACCTTTGTACATTAAAAAAAAAAAAAATCTAACCTACTTGGTGAGTTCTCTGCATATGTCACACCTTCTGCAGATAAATCCCATTTTCATTTTCATCATTGCTTTCCTTTGTGACTCAGTCTTCCTATGGGAAGAAAATCACAAGGACAGCAAGCACCATTGGATCTTTTTTCCTTGTTGTAATGATGATTGGTTAGTCTGTGAGAGTTGCCCATCCAGGGCTACATTCCACCATGTTGTTTCTGTACTAGATCTGCATCTGGTATATTCAACAAATCCCTAGGCCAGTGAGAAGAGTGGCCTCCCTTCTCCCCTCTATTCTCGACAGCAGATGGGCATAAAAATCAACAAATATTACTACTGCCCATTAAGAAGATGAATGGCCTATCAGAAGAAAAAGAAAGGAATGTATGATGTGCTATTCATAGTCCCAAACGCAGCTAGTTTGACCTGTTGAAATAATATGCTCCTCGCCTGAGGTCAATATTTAGCTTTCTGAAAAAGTCTTGTACAGATCTTCTTGGTAGAGGCAAGGGTTCCAGACAGTAGAATAGTAGAATACGAGTGGGCAAGCAGCTATATGGTTAGAGGTAGAGGAAGCTAGTTCCTGAGAAATAGGAACTTAAAGAGAAAAGCAATTCTGAAGGCGCAAATATGTGCCCATCATGAGAGCAATGGCTGGCCTTGTGATTTCATCAGCAGGGGGACATCCTAGATGAGGAAACCCCTCTAGCAAAGAAGATTAACATCTTCTAACCAACTTAGAGAGTGGCCTAAACTACAATGTTTCTTGAACCATCGGCAGAGACTCCATATGGGGTCACAAAAAAATTAACAAAAGTAAAAAGTTTCTGGAAATGACCAAAAGTTCATTAAAAATCAAATGCCTAATCAGTCCAAGGTGTTTCTGCCAGCACTTGCCCATGTTGCATCTTTCAACTTCACTGCAGCCTTGGTTCTGAAGACAAAGCATATGCATTTTGCACATGCATGCCCTCAGCCCACGCAGTGCAAAAGCTGTCAAAACATGAAAAGGGGTGAGTGGAAAAAGTTTAAGAAATCCCAGCCTAGAGCATTGAGGGGTTGACTTGTCTCCATCTGTGAACCAAGTCAGAGGTGGGACTTGAACCCAAGTCTTCTTGACTTAAAGACCAACTCCTTATTACACTAATGATGAGTAATGGAATGAATATCAATTTTTTTCCTCAGTTATGAACACTGAATTCTTTCCTTAGAAACAGTGGATCCCAATCCTTCTAGAGCCTAAACTAACCCTGGGGTTAAATCAAGTATCCCTGAAAGGTGAGAGGCACCTGGGTGGGACTGTGGATAGAACACTGACTCTGAAGTCAGGAGGACCTAAGTTCAAATCTAGCCTCAGACACATACTAGCTGTGTGACCCTGGGCAAGTCATTTAACCCTTATTGCTTCAAAAAAAAAGTTAAATGAACTCTCTCCAGTCTCCAAATTCATGCTAACTATTTGAACCTATAATACCACAACCTCTCCTAACCGAAATTCAATGTAATTAAGTTCTATTCAATATAACAAAACCCCAACAGATATTAAATACTCAATATGCTAAGACAATATGGCATAGAGGATAGAATTGTAGACTTGGAATGCAGAAGGCTTAGCTCTGTAATGACTGACCATTCAAATAACCTCTCTGGGCTTTGGGCAGCTCTCCTAGATTTCTCTAAGAGATTAAGGAAACTTGGTGGCAGAATGAATAAAGTACTAGACGTGGAGTCAGGAAGATCTCAGTTTTAATCCTGCCTCAGAAACACACTAGCAGAAACATACATGTGACTCAGGGCAAGTCATTTAAGCCTTGTTCCTTATTTGCAAAGTAGAGAGCGTAATATCACCTACCGCAGAAGGTCATTGTTGTTGTTCAGTTGTGTCAGACTCTTTGTCACCCTGTGGAACATACTGTCCATGGGGTTTTCTTGGAAAAAGATAATGGAGTGGTTTCCTATTCCTTCTCCAGCTCATTTTATAGATGAAGAAACTGAGGCAATGAGAGTTAAATGACTTGCCTAGGCTCACACAGCTAGTGAGTTTATGAGGTTGGATTTGATTTTAGGTCTTCCTGACTCCTAACCCAATACTTTATTCACTGAGCCTCCTTACAAGCTCATGGGAAAAATCAAATGAGATAAGATTTATAAAGTTCTAAGCAAACTTTCAAGCATTATATACATACTGGTTGCTATTTTTTGTTATTTCTCAGTTATAGAAATATTGACTATGCACATGTGAAGCCCCTCACAATTGAAATCACCAGTCTTTGACCTAATGATATGAATATGAACCACTGTGGTTATAAAGAGAAGAATTAAAAAGTGCCTATCCTGCAGGAGTTTACATTTAATTTAGATATATCACGTGCACAAATAAGTGAATACAAAATTTGACAAGGGAAAAAGTATTAACAGCAGAAAATGGAGATGTCAGGAAAGCCTTCATGAAAGATGTATTAACTTGAGTAAGCCTTGAAAGAACATGTGGATTTTAAAAGGCAGTTTTATAGGATAAGACTTGTAGAAATATTAGGAGATAGGAGACATGACATCGTATTTAGGGCATCACCTAATGTACAGTTTGCAAGAAATGTAGAATGGGTGAAAGGAAAGTCAGACACAATTCACAGTGGTGAATCGATACAATTGTTATGGAAAACAGTTTGAAATTATGCTCAACACATCCCAGTGTTATATAGTAGGCACTTAACAAATTTTTGTTGATTGACTGGTTGTGAGAGATCACAAAATTATTCATCCCTTTTAATCTAGCCATCCTACTCTGGGGCACATAGAGCAAGGAGGTCAAAGGCAGAAAGTTTCACATAGTATTCAAAGCAGTGCTTTTTGAGGTAGCAACAACAACAGCAAAAAATAGTAACAAATTTTGTGTCAGATATTTGGGAATAGTTGAACAAATTGTAGTATGTGGATGTTATGGAATATTCTTACACTGTAAGAAATAGCAAATATGAGAAATTCAGAGAAATATGGAAAGAATTGTCTAGAGGCAGCACAAACAAAGAAGAAACAAGAAAACAACAAGCATGACGATATAGTAACATAAGTGAAATCTACTCTAAAAAGCAGCTGAGCTCAGATGAATTACAATAGCCAATTGTGGTTCCGATAAACAGATGCTGAAATATACAATCATCTTGTTGGCTGAGAGATGGGGTGGTGGTGGAATACTGTCCATAGGGTGGTGCTGAAATAGTTATTTTTGCTTTGTCAGTCAGTTTTTCTAAATTATTTTTCTTTATTGTAAGGGAGGGTTTGATGGGCAAGGCATATAAAGGAACACCTTGACTGAAAGACCTATGAAAGTTTACTGAAACTTCTCTATCTAAAATCATCAACAATCTCTTAATTGCTAAATCCAACAGCCTTTTCTCAACCTCTGTTCTTCTGGGCTTCTTCACTTGGTACTGCTGACCAAATGCTACTTCTGGATACCTTCTCACCCTTAAGCTTTTGTGACATTGCCCTCTCGTCATCATCTTCCTGCCTGTCTTATAAATCCTTCTCAGTTTCCCCAAGTGTCATCATCTATGTACTAACCTCATCTCTTGATATATGCTCGGGTGTGCTTTAGGGCTCTATCTTTTAGCCCTTTCTCTTCTGTACCTACAGGATCAGTGATATAATCAGCTCCAATGAATTCAACTCTCATTTCTATGCAAAAAGCACTCATAATCTACACATCTACCCTTCTTCTCTCTGCTTAGGTCCATTGTTACATCTCCAAGTGCCTGCTCAGAGTCTCCATTTGGACGTCCCATTGTTGTTGTTCAATCATCTCAGCCACACTTGATTCTTTATGACCCCATTTGGGATTTTCTTGGCAGAGATACTGGAATGTTTTTACCGTTTCCCTCTCCAGCTCACTTTGTAGTTGAGAAAACTGAAGAAAACAGGGTTAAATGACTTGCCCAGGGTCTCACAGATATTAAGTGTGTAAGGCTAAGATTGAATTCAGGAAGGAATATTCCTGACTTTAGTCCCAGCTCTCTATCCATTGCTCCACCTAGCTTCTCAGTAGTATATAAAAAAAGCATTTCCAATCAAATGAAGTTTGAAACAACTGGTTTATAAGGGTGATAGGGAGCCTAGTGGACATGACCTAAACTCAGGAAGTCCTGAGTTCAAACCCTACACCTGACCTTTGCTAGTTGTAAGATCTGGGCAAGTCACTTAGCTTTTCTTGGCCTCAGTTTCCTCATCTGTAAAAAAGAACATAACACTAGACCCTACTCCAAAGTGGTAGTGTGAGAATCAAATGAAAAGCATATTATGCACATCAAAAATTTAAAACAGCATATTAATTTAAGCTATCATTACTAGCTAAATATTTGCTCATTAATTGATTGGTCAATTAAGTAATTACTTATCACTGATTGAAATCTTGAGACTCCACAGGATTTCTTATTGTAGGTGAAAGGTTATACAATTGGGAATACAGCTACCCAGGCCATTCACATGAAAAATCTGCAAAGAAGCAGTCTTTTTATTGCTAGGAGAATTTAGAAAGCTTACGTAATGTCTCCAATTTACTTTCCTAATTTCTGGAAAGACTAAGCAAGTTTTGTCATTTTCTATTCTCTTTCTTTTGCCCTCTCCTCTCTCCACCCCCACCCTACTTTCTAAAAGCATCAGGAATAACTGATTAGAGTTAACTTGTATAGGTTTAACAGAACCACTGCAAAGTCTTAAAAAATGGATTGAATTCCAAAAGGAAAGATAAGACAGGAAATATCTGTAAATGCCCTATCATCACAGCAATCTCCCTGCATGGCATCTGACCTGACTCAGAAGGTTCTTTCAGTGCTATTTCTAAGATGAAGCTATTAACATTTGCCCTGCATGATCTCTGTGACATGCTTTGATTGGGAGAAAATACAACAGGAACTTCTACAAGGAAAGACAAAATGTTCCAAGATATGTTTGAAAGGACATGTATGTATCAGGAGCAGGGAAGGTTATAGAACAATGAATGCTCTTATGTAGCAGTGTCAAGGAGCATGGTGTTCTGCTAAATGCAGGTGTCTTGTTAATGGAATTGGAACCAAAAGAAAACAAGTTTTCATCGGATCAGAATACATATTTGTCAAAATCAAATAATAACTTCAGAACCATCAAAAAAGTATAAACACCAAGACTAGGTGCTGCAGGAAATAGTTCCAATAAAATACAAAACAGCGACTGGATGTGGTATTTGATACCTTCTCTGATCTTTCTTCATCTACTTCCAGCTTTATCTCTTGTTAATCATCTTTATTTATTTTATTTTCCAGTAAAATGGACTACTTACCACATCCCCATGAATGCCCAATCCCTTTCTGTGTCTTGTACTTTCTGCCTTTGCTTAGACCAGTAATTTCTAAACTGTATTTGACATTGTCCCTTTTGTTCATAAAACAATCTCTGCAAATAATTATCTCATATTTTATTCAAATGAATTGAGAATTTATTATAATTTTATAACAACACAAAGTAATTTTAAAGATGTAATAAAATAATATTCATGAAAAATTACTGATTAAAATAGTTTGTGATGCATAAGCTTATTTATGTAATATATGAATTTAATATCATTAATGTTTTGGATAGGTTTATTTTTCAGCACAATTTTTCTCAAAACATGGCATCATTGATATTATTACTCATAATTCTTTCCCAACCCTTTCCTGAAACCTGATTTTTCTTCTTGTAAGAGCTGCATAAAAGAAGAAGTTAGGAAGGGTAGTGAAACATATTCACCTATAACCAAAACATAATAAGAATTCTTTCTTTCTACATTCTACTATTAATCCTTGTTTTTCAAGTGGAATAATAAAAACATATTATATTTTTCCATGACAAATGAGTTCTTTACTGTCTGAACTTGAAAATTTGTCATGGATGATATCTTCTGGATTTGGGCTTTTATATTTTCTACATCTTTACTCCTACTAAGTGAACTCTTTATTTCCTTTCTTTTGACTAACTAGCTATTCCAACGGATTTTCTCTTCAAACCAGTTATGTATTTATTGGCTATAAAGGTGTACTATTTCACTATTACAAAAATGAGAGACACAAAATGAGATATTTCAACTTATAACATTTCAAGTTATTTCAATTTTTAAAAGTTGCATGTTAAGAAAATTAGATAATTATGTAGTATTTGAAATCAATGATAATTAGAAATAAAATATTATACTCAGTTTTCCCACAAAGAAGGCTTTAATTCGAGTTAACACACTTCATATTCAACTGAGGCAAATATAGAAGTAAAAGAACTTCTCTGTGCAGTGGGTCTATGTTTACTGGTAGTGAGGGTAGTGGAACTCAGTTGAGGCAAGATTTAATAATTTAATGACTTCCATGTAGCCTCATTTTTGAGTACCATATTAAATGATGTAGCACTGCTTTTACTGTCCACTGGAACAAATTCTCCATTTTAATCTCATTTTTGCTGATTTTTACTTAAATTTTGTTTTCATTTAAAAAATGGGACATATACCAAAAAATTAATGAATAATCTTGGTCATTGATTCATGTCCCCGCTAGCAGACATCTTGTACAAGTTTCCTCCTGGTTTGTGGTTCTCACAATATGGAAAATTTTAATTTAATAAATAAAATATCTCTAAATATGCAAAATTATAGAAGCTTTTAATGGGGCAGTTTTTTTGCTATCCTTTGAAATTTAATACGTACCTCAAAAAAACCCAAAGGATTAGCAGTTTCATATATATAATTTTATTTCTTTGTATATTGAAATATCTACTTATTGATGATTGCTAAAATCATAATAAAAATTGCACATAATATTAAAAATTAAGTTTGCAATGAAAGGCATCAGGAAAAGGTAAATAGAGAACCTGAGTAGGAGCTAGGGATCAAATCTTATATCTGCTACAGACTGCCTATCAGACTCTCTTAAAGAAGGGTCAAACATGTTGCCTTTCCCAGAATTCCAGAAAATGCCCATAACTAGATTAAAATATAATTGTGAAATAGTTAATAAAATAAATAAAAAGACAAAAGCATAAGTAATATAAATATATGCCCACAAGAATCCTCATATACAGTTTAGTGGCCTCCATTTTATTGGACTTTCACACCTCTACTCTGGGCAACTCTAAGTCTATAAGTTGCATAAGATCCTTTCCCTAATATGAAAAATGGTCATATATATGAACAAACATTTTCCCCCAAAGGGAGAAAAACATTTAAGCAACCTACAATCAAAGAAAAAACGTTCCAGATAACTAATAGAAAATGCAAATTAAAACAAAGCTGAGGTTCTAGTCACATCCATCAGATAGACAATTACAACAAAGGAGGGAAATGAAAATTTTGGAACAGCTCCAGGAAAATATGCACACTAGTGCATTGTTGGTGAAGCTGTGAAAAGTTCCTTCTCTTCTGGTAATCAATTTGGAAATATGCTTTAAAAATGATCAAATATTTCATACCTTTAATCCAGCCAGAGAATTCACATTTCACTAGCCTTGGTCTCTTGCTCAAAGGGCTTCTGAGGGAGAGGTGAGGAACAACACAGCTAAATGCTAGGTCCTTTAAAGCCAGCTGTACTGGTTCTCAAAAATTCATTATTAAAACTTCAGTGTAAGCACTTACACTTTGAAAATCAGCAAATGCTACGTTAAGGCTTGATATTATTGTTTTGTTGATTGTCTAGACGTAAGAAAGTGACAGAGGAAATGTTAATCTGATTAAATTTAAAAGTGTGTCCTGCTTTGGACAATTGATTCTTAACCATTTACCCGTACATTCCTGAATATCACACACTAGCATTTAAGCTCAATTTCCTCTGAGGGAGCTAAATGGTAGTTAGAATATCAGATTCTTCAGAGAGGTTTAGAAGGACTTATATGAAGCGATGCTGAATGAAATGAGCAGAACCAGGGGAACATTGTACAAAGTAAAAACCAGCGTGTGAAGAATTTTTCTGGTAGACTTAGCCCTTCACAGCAATGAAAGGACCTAAAACATTCCCAAAGGACTCGAGGCAAAATGCCATCTACATCCAGAGAAAGAACTATGAAACTGGAATGCAGAATAAAGCAGAATATTTTCTATTGTGTTATGTTTTGTTTTGGTTTGGTTTTTCTCATGGTTTCCACCATTCACTTTAATTCTTCTATGTAACCTGACTAATGTGAAAATGTGCTTAACAAGAACATATGTATAGAAACCATATAAGATTGTATGCTGTCTCAGGGAGGGAAAGGGAAGCGAGGAGTAAAAAATCTAAGATTTATGGAAGTGATTGTAGAAAAATGAAAACAAATAAATTAATTTTAAAAAAAGAGTACTAGATTCAGTTTCAGGAAGACCTGAGTTCAAATCCTGTCTCAGACCCTGGGCAAGTGACTGAACAGAGATTTGCTTCACTTCCTCAACTGTGGATGAGATAACAAATGTGGAGATAGTAATAGTACCGACCTCCCAAGATTGATGTGAAGATCAAATAAGATAATATTGTTAAAATTGTTTCACACAGTAACTGGCACATAGTAGGTACTACAAAAGTACTTATTGCTACCCTCCTTTATCTTATTGGTTCCATGACCCAGAAATCTTCAAATCAATGATCTTATTGGTGTTGCAGTTCCTGCCACTAAAACTTACCCATGACTTAGGATATGGCCTGTGAGAGAGACTGTGACTATTAACAACCCTTTGAACGACCCAGTGATGAACCTCTTTGAACTTATCCCATCTTTTATTCAGGTAAAATTCCATTAGCACATCCAAACTCAAAGTTTTTCCAGGTCATTAGGAATTATCAGAACTCAGGGCAACTTTAATGCCATGATGAGAGATTAGACAAGAACCTGAGTGGGAGTATATTCTATTTTGTTGTTGCTCAGTCATTTCAGTAATATCCAACTCTTCATGAACCCATTTGGGGTTTTCTTGGCAAAGGTACAGGAGTGCTTTGCCATTTCTTTTTCCAGCTCATTTTACAGACAAACAAACTGAGAAAAACAGGGTTAAATGACTCACCCAAGGTTATACAACTAGTATGCGTCTGAGGCCAGATTTGAACTCAGAAAGATGAGTCTTCTTTATTCTAAGATCAGTATTCTATCCATCACACCACACCACCTAACTTCTCTCTCATATAGTAGGAATCTAATAAATATTTCTTAAATGATTAAATAAATTAATGAATTCTATAACAGTTTCCAATCTCAAGACAATTAGTCTTCTGGGGAAGTGAAACTTGAAACAATCAGAGAACAATACAAAACAGTCTATAATTAGTTTGGCATTCAAATAATTGAGTTATGAGAAAGATTATTGTGAAGCAATAATAGCTATCATTAATATTGCAGTATAAGATCTGCAAAGTACTTTACACCAACCCTGTAAGGTAGGCTACGTTATTATCCCCATTTTATAGAGGGGGAAACTGAAAAAGAATGAAGTTAAATGACTTTCCCAGCACCACACAAGAAGGAAGTATCATCCTGACTCCAAGCCCATATTCTACTCATATCCATTGTATCACCTAACTGCCTCAGGGAGAAACGTTATTGAAAATTTCTTGGAAATGGTAGGATTTGTGTTGAGTTTTTAAGAATGGATGTCATTGTAAAGCCAGAAAAGAGAAGAGAGAAATATCACCAGCAAATGCTCTCTATATTATAAGCTTTCCTCGCAAATTCAGAAAGAACTAATTTCCTTCAGGAAGTTAAGGTCATCACTAAGAGGCATTGAGAGTCTTTTTAAGGTTAAATGTAATAGAACCATATAGAAGTACAAAAAAATTCAAGAAACACATCTAAAATAATGAAATAAAATAAGTCATGGTATATTGAAATAGTACTACAACACAATTAGGAATAATCATAGGGAATATAAAGAAATACAGAAAGGCATTTGAGAAATAACACACAGAGAAGTAGAGTCATGAGAATGAAGTACACAATATCCATGATCTTATGAAGAAAAATGAGTAAGAATGAATGAGCAAAGAATACTAATAGGTTCTTTGATAGACTAAAAAAGTGTTATCATTTTTAATATACCAAAATGAATTCATTTAAATGTTAAAAGTTATGCTCGTTTAACTATTTGTGTTGATGTTTAGTATTGCTTTCTAATAAAACATTTATTATTTTAAAAAAAGCCATTCAGTGGCAACGTGGCTCATTGGAAAGCTAAACTGGACTTGAAACAGCCTGATGTGGGATGGAGGGAGAGATGGAAGGAATGAAGGAGGGAGGAAGAAGAGAGACATTGGAAGTAGGCGGTATAGGACAGAGGAAGGTATGGGAGGCAGGGAGGGAAGGAGAAAGGGAAAAAGGAAGAAAAGGGTGGAAAAAAGGGAGGAAGGGAAGAAGGAAGGGTAGAAAGAAGAGAAGAAGGAAAGGAGAAAGAGGGAAAGAGAGGAAAGGAAAAAGGAAGTGAGGAAAGAAGGAAGGAAGAAATGTCTTTGTACTTACTCTACAAAGCCCTGCAATTAGTCCCTACAATACACACAGAACAGTAATATACCAACTAATCTCAAGGAGCTCATAGTCTAATATGGTGGTAGGGAACACACGTCACACTTTCAGCTACAAAGGCATATGACAAAACCCTTTGGACCTCAGAGGACATCAGCAAAGCACATAGAAATGCATCCTTTTAAATGTCATTTTCATTAATAAAATTATATTGGTTTTTAATATTGGACTGTTTTACAAACTTGAAACAAGGTCATTGGTTTAGGGAACATTGGCATTCTGGGTGCTCTTGGGCTTATCTGCCCATCAATGGTTGATAAGATATTAGTATTGCTAGTGGATGAGGATATGGTTCCTTTCTCTAGGAGGGTTCCTTCCCACCATGATGGCTAGAAGGGTAGAGTTGGAAGAGAGTAATGGTATGGGGACAATTGCTATTCTTGAGTTTTGTGGGCACAGGATTCTGTGATCCCTCTCCTAAGGGGAGAAGAGAGGTAGTCATCAAGTTTGTATGACCTGACTGGTTCATGATACCTCCTGTCTCTCCCTTGGAACACCTTACTTCTTCAGCTAGGCTACCTTTCCTGATCAACTAGTGTTAGTTAATTTTGGTGGTAATAAAGTTGGTGGTCCTATTCCCCACCAGATTTGCTCCCCTTAATGATGGTTCCTAGGCTTGGGGAAAAGCAGGGCTAGGAGTTGGGGTGACTGCTCTTCCCAGGTCTCCTGGACTTACTGCCCATCAGTGGAAGTTAGTCAGAGGTGGATATTGATGATGGTGAGGCTGGTGGATCCTTTCTCCATGAGGGTTTCTCTCCTTCTGGAAGCCTATAAAGGCTGGATTAGAAGTAGAGCCTGATGAACAAATGTAAATTTCTGCAATTTTCAAGAATTCTGCACAAGCAAAATAGTTGTACAAATTCAGAATGAGAAAAGATATCTTAGAATTGAATTGATGCAAAAAATGAAAACAAAGCATGGGTTATAATGGACTACACTCAATTAGTAATTGATGTGTCAGTCAAAAGAGCTACCACTTGCTTAAAAGACATCAAATGAATCGTACTATCTAGTTTTAGGTGTCACAGTCCTATTGTACTCAATCCTAGCCAGGTCATATCTGAAATTGTGGTGTCAGGTCTGATTGTCACACTTTAGAAATCAAATTAGCAAACCAGACCATTTCAAAAAGGGAGCAACCAGGGTGATCAGTGCCCTTGCAAAAGTACTGTATGTGGTTAGGATAATCATCCAATAAATGGAGGGCTGTTATCTATAAAAAGGTTTAGATATTTTCTGTTAGGTTCTGTTAGGCCTAACAAGGACCAGTGGATGAAAGTTGGAGAGGCAGATTTCAGTGGAATACAAAGAAAAAAAAATCCCTGTCAATTGTTACTTTAAAAACATCCTGATTGATGATAGATTGAGTAATCTCAGCTGGTATTAAATTCCCCATTCTCAGAGGTCCTAAGCTGAGGTTTGGTCATTGTTTATTATGAATTGGCCCTGCTTGTCCTGATTGATGAGTCCTTACGTGGCATCACTTTGTGAGAGATCCTGACCATAATCCATTCATTCCCAAATCAATTCTCTCTCCACATTCTCACAAACATTTCTTCTTCCCTCCCTACTTTCTAGCTATTTTTTATATTTTATCTTCCTCTTTTAGACTGTAAACTATTAAAACATCTTTCCCCACTAGGTTGTGAGAGTAAGGACCATCTTATTTTCTTAAATTTTTTGGTGCTCCCAGAATTTATCACAGTACCTAGTACATAATAAGTCCTTAATAAATGCTCTATCCATCTATCACATATCTATCTATCTATCTATCTATCTATCTATCTATCTATCTATCTATCTATCTATCTATACATCTATCTGTCATAATGCTTTGAAGTTAAATGGCTTTCTAAGGTCACACAGGTAATAAATTTCCAAGATGGAAGGCTTCCCCAATCCGCATCCAATCTTTCCATTATACAATTCTTGTTTTGGATGTGGGTTAAACTAAATGAACCTTAAGTTTTCTTCCAATTCTGTCCAAATTATTCTCTTATGTTTCTCAGTCACCTAAAGTTAATTAGCCTCTATGATAATTATTCATGGAAAGGTTTGGTTGATAACAACAAAAAAAATTTACTCATTTACATAAAGAAACATAACCACTGAGAAGACAGATTTATTTCCTTAAATATGCACTTCCCTCTAGGAAAGCCTACTTGGAAAACCAAATAAACAAAAATAAACTTAATAAATGCTTATTGACTGACTGACAGACACATATGCTAATATTTTCTTCATTTTTAGAAGAAATATTGAAGGCTCAGAGAAGTGCATTGATTTGCCATAGACACATAGTACATACTAATAAGCGTTTACAGCTGAATGAAGGTCTATATATGTATATGTCCCTAACAATGGGACACATTTCTGTGCTAGCTCACATTTTTGTTTGCAGAGCGTTTTACATACACCATCTCATTCAATCTTCACGACACCCTTATCAAATAGGAGTATTTCTATCCCCTTTTAGAGATGATGAAACTGAGGCCCAGAGAACCCAATGGTCCAATTTCTCAAAGGTGGTAAAAGGGGGGTGCAGAATTTGAACCAAGTCTTCCTGAGAGTAAATCGACCACTCAATCCACTATGCACACTGACTCCCCTATCATAGCAGTGTATTCAAGCAAAAACTGAAGGATCATCAGTCAAGGATATGCTGACCTGGAGACTGTACTGAGTCCCAAAGGCCTTTTTACCTATGATTCTACAGATCTAGGATAGATTGAAAAGCTTTTTTTTTTAAATGACAAAAACTTCACACTGGAATACTCCCAAGTCAATACTCCCATCAAATATGTGTGTTTAGTGGTATGTTCTTTTGTAACACATGTTTGCACTTAAAAAAGTATTGTGATTAATAAAACTTGCTTATTGAATTTTGAATTGTATTTCTTTCTTGATACTCTATTGACTCAAATTAAGCATTCTAGAAAAATCACTATTGAAAAAGGGAGATTGATATTACAGTCACAATATTTTTCAAGAGCAAGAAAATATGTCTTTATGCATATTATTATTATATTATCCACCTGCGGACCCAGATCAAACTTAACCTTGAAACACATGCCCACAACCTGAATAACTCACAGTGTAATTTTGAGAAGCATAATATCTAATTGGTGTTATAATACTACCTTACATTTATAAATCCTTTTCAATTACTCCATGTACTTTCATGTCCTTTATCTCAGAGGCACGTAACGAGAGTAAACAAAGCACTGGAGCTGGGATTAGGAAAAGCTGGGTTCTAACAGCGTTTTGAACAGTTATTAGTGGTGTGACCCTGGTGATTTGATCACTTAGCCTGTCTGAACCTATTTCCTCATAAGTAACATTTATACGTTTCTTAAGGTTTGTAAAAACACTTTACAAAGATTTAAATTTATCTTTAGTTTTATCCTTTTATCCATTACAAATGAGGAGACTGAAGCAGGTAGTCATTGTGTTACCTAGCCAGAGTCATACAATTAATGTCCAAGGCAGAATTTGAACTCAGGTGTCTCTAACTCTAGGACCTGTGATCACTCTATCCATTGTACTACCTAACTGCCTTCTTCTTAGGGCTATGAGGATCAAGTGAGTTAATGTAAAGTACACTTTCAGATCTTAAAATGTTTTATTAGTGTAAACTTTTGAAAATCCTTTGAAGCAGGTAGGATAGTTGCCATTATCCCATTTGACCGATGAGGAAAATAAAGCTCAGGGGAATCAAGGCATCGTAAGTTCATAGAATTAATCAGTGACTGAATTAGAACTGGAACCCAGACCTCCTGACTTCCAGTCAGAGTTTATTCTGATAATTCCTAGTTTTTATGATACATCTCCCTTCCCTCCCTCCACCCCCATGCCCCACTCCCACCATCTGAGCATGAATATTATGTAATTTTTTAAATGTTTCATTCAGTCAGTCAGTTTGGATGTAGTGATACTCCAATTCCATATAAGTGAGGGACCTCACTTTGGGGTCATTAGGTCAATAGCCCTGATAACTTCCTTTTTTCCTAGCCTATCTGCTTATATGTACAGTGGAATCTGCTTTGGCAAACACTTCTATTCTAAGATCAACTAATAGTCCACATTTCAGGACACTCCCTTTTACTTTTTCTCTGCATTTTGAATCTGCATTCGGATACCACCTGCTTTATCACAGTCTTGAGTAATTTGGCAAGTGTGTTTGTTACTGAAATAATGTTCTAAAGTAAGACTGTGGTTATGAAAATGTGTTCTATAAAAAATTTCAAGTATATCCAGGGACAGATCTAGGCAGCATTTCAAAATAGGTAATATCTTGAAATAAAGCATTTATCAGGGATGCTATTTGAACAGTCATATTAGATATCACATTAGACTAGGTAACTTGTAAGATTTCTCCCTAAACTAGGATTATATTATTCTAAGTTCATATTCAAACCTCTGTCCATTTGATACTGAAATTTCTCTTTGAAATTTCATTACCTCAAGTCACAACTAGTTTCCAAGGAATGACACAACAGTACTCTATTCAAGCCTACATTTTTCCAGTATTTCTTATGTTCTAGATCTTTCCTCTTCCTCTTTGAAGAGAATGAGGGATTCAAAAAAGCAGAAGGTGGAGGGAAAGAGCAATCAAGGCATGAGGAACAGCTTGTGCAAAGACTTGGAGGTGAGAAATGAAATATTTTATATGGACAACAGCAAAGAGGTGAGTTTGGCTGAAATTCACTTGCGTGGGCATGATGTGAAACTTGTCGAGTAAAATGGATTGAATCTGGCTTATGAAAGGTTTCAAAATGCGGTTTTTGTTTTTTATCCTAGAGGCAGTGCCCCCAGAGCTTCTTGAGTAGGGAAATGATGTGGTCAGAGTTATACTTTATAGGTGTATCAATTTGGCAGCTGTGAGGAGACACTGAAAAGACTTGGGTTGGAAGGGACTTAGAGATTATCTAGTCTAACCTTTTAGTAGAATAGATGAAGAAATTTAGACCTAGAAAGAATTAAAAAAAAGTGAACTAGAGTGATTAAATGATGTGACTATGGTCCTATAGGTACAAAGTAGCAAAGAAAGGACTTTAAAACAGATCTTAATCCATTGTTCTCTCTACTGTATCATGCTATCTTATATTATATCCTATAATTCTTCCTTCTAAGGGTAAGTAGGGAGAATTACAGGGGCAAAGGGAAAGCAAAAGTTAAAAAAAGTTATGATTATTTTTCCACTTCGTAAAAATTATTTTTAACATTTATTTTTAAAAATTTGTGTTCCAGATTCTCTCTCCATATTTCCATATTGACAATGTTGCAAAAAGAAAATGAAAGTAAGAAAAGTGTATTTCAATCTGTACTCAGTGTTAATCAGTTCTTTCTCTGGAGATGGAGAGTGTTTTTCATCATTTATCCTTTGGAAATTTCTTGAGTCATTGTACTGATTAAGTATTTCATAATTGACCATCTTCGCAATATCTTCTACTATGTATAATGACATTCTGGTTCTGCTCACATCACTTTGCATGAGTTGATATAAGTCTTCCTTGGTTTTCTGAAACCATCTCCTTCATCATTTCTCATATAGTTCAATAATATTCCTTCACAATCATAAACCACAACTTGTTCAGTCCAATTCCCAAATCCACCCCCCCCAATTTCCAATTATTTGCCACCAAAAAAAGAGCTATTATAAATATTTTTGTACATATTGGTCCCTTTTCCTTTACTTTGATTTCCTTGGGATACAGACCTAGTAGTGACATGTCTAGGTCAAAGGGCATGCACAAATTTAGTTCTAAATTGTTTTCTAGAATGGTTGGACCAGTTCAAACCTCTACCAATAGTAAATTAGTGTACCTATTTTCCTATATCCCCTCCAACATTTATCATTTTCCTTTTCTGTCATGTTAGCCAATTTGATAGGTACAAGGTGGTACCTCAGAGTTGTTTTAATTTGTATTTCTCTAATCAATAATGACTTAGAACATTTTTATGTGCCTATTAATAACTTTCATTTCTTCTTCTGAAAATTGCCTGTTAATATCCTTTGACCATTTATCAATTGGGAAATAGCTCTTAATTTTTATAAATTTAGCTCAATTCCCTATTTACTTGTGAAATGAAACCTTTATTGGAAAAATCTTACTGTAAAATTTCCTCTAAATTTTCTGTTTTCCTTCTAATTCTGACTGCATTTGTTTTGTTTGTACAATCGCTTTTTAAATTTCATGTAATAAAAAATATCTCTTTTGCTTCCTATGATCCACTCTATTTCTTATTTAGTCATAAACTATTCTTTTGCCCACCGATTTGACAGGTATTTTTTCCCATGCTCCCCTAATTTACTTTTGATATCACTCTTTATGTCTAGGTTTTTATTCATTTTGACCTTATCTTAGTATACATTGTGAGATATTGGCTTATGCCTAGTTTCTGCCATATTGCTTTCCAGTTTAACCCACAATTTTTGTCATATGGAGAGTTCTTGAGGGCACTGATTGTTAAAACATTAGCCCAAGCTAATACTCTCTGCATAATACAGAAAAAGAATTGGTTAACATCCCTTTCAAAGATACTAGGAGCTATATTTCTTCTAGGCTTTGGGAAACAGGAAACTAATGGTAGATTACTTCTGGAGGGCAGATTTTCTTCCAGTCCAACAGGAATCTTGAGAATCCATTGAGAGAAAGAGGAGAGAACAGGAAGAGAAGAAGGAGGTGGCAGGCAACTCTCCTTCCCCACATGGAACAGCAATGTGAACAGGGTGGCTAATGCCTGTGACCTTGCAGTTAGCTTCAAACCAAGCTTCCACAGGAGACCAGGAGAGGTAATTTCTAAAGAGACAAATAAAGATACATAATTGATTTTCTTCTTGTTGTTTGTCACAGTCATCCATTCTGGTGCCGAGAGTGCTTTCTCAATCCTTCTTAATTTTTATTCTTTTACTCTACTAATTATCTCCTTTTAATCCTGCCTATAATTTGTGCATGCTTATTTGCTTATAGTCTTCCCCATTAAAGTACAGCCTCAGATACTTGTTATTTTTGTGACAGGGCAGGTAACTCAATCCTTTTTGCCTCAGTTTCCTCATCTGTTATATGAACTGCAGAAGGAAATGGCAAACCACTGCAGTATATTTACTAAGAAAATCTCAAAAGGGGTCATGAAGAATTAGACATAACTGAAGCAAGTGAACCACAGCAACAGTCTTCACCACTAACTTGTGAGCTCCTTCTCATCAGGGACTGTCTTTAGCTTTTTTTTTTTTTTTTTTTTTTGGTATCCTTAGTACTTAAAACAATGCCTGGCACATAGTAGACTTTTAATAAATATTTACTGACTGAGAGGTATGCCCCTACACTAAACTCTGAAGGCTTCTGGTTTTTCTAGCCTACCTGTGGCAGAGCCCTCTCATATTTGCTGACTTCTTTACTGGGAGTGTGATTTCTTGAGAAATCACCTTGAGACAGGGGTTATATTATTTTTTTTTATTCTTTGAGCCCCAGTATAGGATAGAGCAAGCACTTAATAAAGGCTTTTCATTCATAAAGTCAAATGTGAGTTGGCTTTTAAAACATAGGTGGAGTTTGGATAGGTGAAAATGTAAGGACATTAAAAGTGAGGAAAACAAAACAAATGAAACTAAAGTTATGGAAATGAGCATTGCCATGTTTGCAAGGGTGAGGTGGGGTACGTAAGGCTGCAGTGGGAAATAAATTGACCTAGGTGGAATGGGAGAAACAGAATCACCTTAAGCACTGATCTAAGCTGATGCATGCTAGGGGAGTTAGTTTCTACTTCTCGTCTTGAAAAAAATATGGAAACTTAACTTGCATCTGAAAACACACTAAAATGTAGAACAGCAAAGGTGTATTCACATGAAAAACACATCTCTAGATGATGGATGGGATTCTTGTCAAGAAAGAGGTAAGCTAATGGATTGAAATGCAATTTACTAAAACCTCTAGTTATAGCAGTCCTTGAGAATAATTCCTGATTTCATAGGGATTTGCAAGTACCACATGAATCCTGAAAGATTTTACCTGACAAATACAAGCAAACACTTCTAAAGCCTTCCTTCTACATGTGGTGAAATGCCTTTTCATTTGTGATCCTACAATTCATCTTGATTCTTAAACATGCAAAAACTTGTTTTGATTTCTAGAGGTGTGTGTGTGTGTGTGTGTGTGTGTGTGTGTGTGTGTGTGTGTGTGTGTGTGTGTGTGTGTGTGTGTATTGGGGTAGGAGGTTGATGGTCCAATATAAAATAATTACCAGTATGTTACAAAAAGCTGTCATTTGTCTATCTACCTTACCTGCAGATCATCTTCCTGTTTATATTCAGAGGATAAGGCTTAATGTATGAATGCTAATGGGTTACATTTATTTTGTATTCCAAGTCTTTCCAATATAACATTGTAATTTATCAGGAATCTCTGGGAAACACAAAGGAGAAACTAGGGAATTTTAGATTGGCCAAGTAGGAGACATTTTCATTCACTTGAGATTTTTCAGTTTGTCTTACCAAGGGTAGCTACCTACTATGTCTATCCATGGACCAGGTTGGTTTTCAATTTGTTATTGTTTTTCACTTGTTTCAGTTATGTCAAACTAACTCTTCATGACCCCATTTGGGGTTTTCTTAACCAGGATACTGGAATTATTTGCCACTTCTTTCTTCAGTTCATTTTACAAATGAGGAAACTGTGACTTGCCCTAGGTCACAAAGCTTATGTGTCTGAGGACAGATTTGAACTCAAGAAGATGAGTCTATTTCCAAATCTTAATTCTCAGATTTAGAAGGGAACTCAAAGATCACCTGCCCAAGCATCTATTCAATGCAATAATCTCCTCTACAACTTATCCTTTCATAAAATCCCACTATCATATAGCCAACAAGTGGTTGTCCAATCTTTGCTTTAAGACAGCTAATGGAATTGATTCATTTATACCCCAAAAAGTACTATATGAACATGAACATGAACTCATTTATCCTTTTTCTCCATTCTTTCTCTCACCTCATAAGTGTATGGGAATGATTCCGGATTCTTAAAGTTTATCAACCAATCACAAGTTTTGGCAGATTGTACCCTCTGGAAAGGCCTATCTAAGTTCAGAGAGATTTTTCACCAGATGCTGGACTACCAGGTGATGACATTTTTTTTTTAATTGGAGTAACTGGAAATCTAGTATCTCAGATTCAGAAGCAAACTCAGAAGCTTGGAAGCTGTCTAGTTCAACACAATGCTGAACAAGAATCTTCTCTGTATTATACCAGACAAGTGATTAATTGGCCTTGGCTAGAAGAATGCTAGTGTTATTAAACCTTCTTCTAAGGTATGGATGAAATTATGAAATACAGTAATAAAAGCACCTCCTTTGTTATAATGCCATCCAATTCAATTCAACAACAATTTATTAAGTTCCTACTAAGAGCCAGGAATTGTGCTTCAGAATAAAAAAATCATGATGGATTATTCTTTTTCTTGACACTATTCTTTGGGAAATATTCCCCAGGACACTGAAAAATAACAACTCTTACATCACTTTCTTTGGTGTAGCTAAATAGGTTGTCCTTGTTCTCTCAGCCCTCAGTCAGTCTGGCCACACCAATGACTCTAGCTCTTCATCTTTTTCTTTTAATACATCACTAGCCATCTTCACAAACTTATGGTCCTTCTCTGTTTTAGGGAGATAAAGGAGAAATAGATATGTTCTCTACAGTACTGAGAGGTCAGAATAAACCTTCTCTTTTTTAAAACCTATTTCAGGTCCAGGTCCCTAACTATTTCTTATAACCTTTTTTACTATTCTCCTTTAGTGTCCTTCTCCTTTTATTTAAACCAAGTCTCATGTACTTAAAGCTAGAAGGGACTTTAAGTCCAATCTAGTCGAATCTATTTTAAAACTGAAGAATTTATATGAATTGATCAAGGTAACAGTAAGACAGGTAAACGCAAAGGAGGACTTGCAAGCATAGGTTCATTCTTGATCTGGTCCAACAGGAAGGACATGAAGACAGCTTTGGAAAGGTTAATTATCTTACTTTAGTCTAGTCTTCTCAAAAGGGTTGCTGATAATGGGAGCACTAACTCCTACAGCATTCCTTAATTACCCTTCTTGCAGAGGGCAGTGTGAAGAGGGGGGTAACTACCCCTATATCTTGATGGGGTCAGTTGGGATAGGCAGGTGTGCACTCTCCTAAATCCCCTCAAGCCTCAATAAGGGTCAGTTGAGGCAAACACAGATTCTCCCAAGCCTTGATGGGAGCTGATCAAGGCATACATAGCATTTCAGCTTATGCATTCAACCATAAGGCTTCCTCATCCACTGACCAAAGCCCACCTGCTTAATAAGGAAACAAACAAAAATGGTATATTGCCAGCAATAACCTCACAAGTTTACATTATCTCACTATTTTATCTCATTGCACAGTCACAGTGGATATTTACAATTCAAGCACAAATGTTTATATTATTTTTCATTATGTAACACTGCTCAAGCTTAGTGGCAATGTTTAGAACTGTGATCATGAGAACTCATATCTAACACCTGGGAAGAAGAGATTGCTATGGCTATGGATTCTGGGAACTAAACTATAAGAAAGAATAATAAAAAACCCACCTTACATACACTTAAATTCACCTTGCATATAGTGACACTGGTCATAAGTGTAATAGGCAGGAATAGAGACCAAGACCTTTGACTGCAAATCAAGCTTTTTTCCACTGAACCTCATTGATATTACAAATAACTCTAAGTGATCTAGATAATTGAGATAATACTCTCTGGATGAACGAACAAATGAATGAATACCAAATGTATTAAACCTTTGCTCTTAAGCTGCGTTGTGGTCTGCAACGCTCTAAGTGTCCTAGCTAGATTAAAGTATAATTGGGAAATATTGAATGAAATACATAAAAGTAGAATAAAAAACAGATAATGTTAATATTTGGTTTGCTAAGTCAACATGCGACTGCAGGGATCCATACTGTATGGTTTAATGGCTCTGGGTTTTTTAAATTATTTATTATTTAATTACTTCTAATATTCATTTAAAAAAATGAGTCCCAAATTCTCTTCCTCCCTCCAGTTCCTTCCCCACCCCATCGAGAAGACAAACAAATCACCAAAATCCAAAGACAAACGTGGTTGAAGCATATTTTCTATGTGCCAAGCTTAAGTAACCACTGAGAATTCAAACAGGAAAAAGTTAGACAGCCCCTGCTTTCAAGAAGCTCACATTCTGCTTATGGAAACAAGATGTAAAAGAAAGTTCAACTACAGAACAGATGAGAAAGCTTTGAAATCCTAAAGGTAAAGCATAGAAGGCAAATCCTAGGACATAATTAAATCAAAGTCTAGAGGCAGTGGATAATGGTTAAGACCTGATCATCTTCCATCTCATCAGTAAAAATGAGTGACTGAGTCTCATCCAAGAAATCTGAGCAGCCAATTAGCTTAATTGGGTTCTGGGCAGCATGGTTGGGGAAGGGGTTGGACTTTCACTGACTTTCCTTTCCCACAGTGAGAAGAGAGAGAAGTGAAAAGGCAAGGAGGGAACCACTAGTAACTGTCCATGGTGATGACAGGTCTTCCTACTGTCCTGTCATCCTAAATTTGTTTAAAAGCAATATCACCAAAAACCAAATATAAATATGGTCTATACGGAAAACCCAGTTTCTACTATTGGTTATTTGATTTAACATTTGGCTAGTCATTTTAATCTCTGAATCACTTTTTTTATCCACTAAATGGAAGTAACAAAATATGCTCCATACACTTCTCAAGACTATTTATGTGGCAAAAGGGGCTTTATAAATTTGAATATTGATGATTTCAATATCAACTACTAAGAGATGGAGAGATTTTTAACTTCATGATTTTCTAGAAATTTCCTTCAGTAAAGAGTTTGACAAAATACTGCCTTTCTACAATTTTTTGAACTACGTATTTTCATTTGACCCGATGGCTGAGCAATGATGCTTTTTCTGTAACCTGCTAATTGGATTTTTAGTCACAGCTGCCCAGGTTGGGGACCTCATTTACATGTTCCTGGTATTGCTGTTAGAATTCAAGTCTTCATCTAGTAACTTTGGAGGGTTTTTCTTAGTGGATGAGAATACAAAGAGTGAAAAGGAACACAGAAAATAATTTCTAAAAAAAAAAATCTGGAGGAGGGGGCCACTTGGCTGCCTTGGGTCAATTTTTAATTAAAACAGATACAGTGGGGTAACATTCAGGATACTGTGTGCCTCAGCCTTTGGCTGAAAAATGTGCTGCTGCATTTCTGCTTTTCCAGTTGATTCAGGAAATTACAGGGCAGTTTACAAGACAGCTGGAGAAGAGAGGGACTTACTGGTACAGGGAAATGCATAAAATATGTCGATCTTTGACTATAAGAGCCATGAACAATATAAGGCAGAGATTTTAACCCAAAGAATGATTTGATCAAATTAATCAAAAGTAGAGATTTTAGTGATGCATTTGAGAGGAAATTGAGTTGCCAGGGTGCTTCTTTGTGCCCAGTGAGGGAAGGGATATGCACTCTTGCTTTCTCTATTGGAAATAGCCTCCAGATTTTTCAATGTATCATTTGACCTGAATTTTGAAGAAAACTAGGAATTTTAAGAGACAGTGAGGATACCAAAGAACATTTAAGACATAGAGAAGAACCAGTGAAAAGGCACAAAAAGGGAAGACAGAAACAAGGGATTCTAAGATGTAGAGATGAACAGGAAGAACATTGCAGTAAAGGGGTGAGCCAGTGGAAAGGAAAAGTGAAAGGAGATGGGTAGCAATGAGTAAGAAACAGCACATAGACCAGCATAGTCGCTATCATCCTGGGATAGATGATCTATTAATCTATTATCAGTTATTAGGAACTTCTGATCAATTTATTCAGCCATGGAAACTCTCCTTTAGCAAGAAGAACTATATAAAGACCTGACCATAATTAGTCCAAAAATTGTGAATGTTTGACATGGAAAAGAATCTTTTAGAGGGAGCAGGATTGCTGTATTTAAAATATATTGGAAGATCTATCATGTGAAAGTGGTACCAGAATTGTTTTACTGGGCCTCAGAGGAAGGAACTAGCTAGAAAAAAAGGTGTTGAAGATATAGAGATGGTTTAGTCTCAATATAAAGAACAAACTCTTCCTAATAATACTACTAATAATAAATACTAATGAACTATCCAGCAGCCCCAGGACTGAGAGGTAGTGTTGTATGACCGGTTCTTGTTAATACCATGATGGTTCTTAGTCAGCAATATTTTCCTCTCTGTAAGCTCGTAAGCTATTGCCTTAATAGTTCTTTATATAATGAACACCTGCTTATAATTCAAAGAATTCATCTTCTTCCCTTTTTCAAAAATTGGAACAGCATGACAATCTTTATCCCTGCATGCTATTCTCCACAGCCTTTCAAAGATCACTTTGAGTGGCTTCTCAATCACACCCACCAAGTCTTTGCATACCTTAGTATGTCGTCCTGGGCCTGATGACTTAAATTTATTGAGAACAGCTAGTCTGCATTGACTTTGTCTTCTGTTTATTAGTGAAAGCAGTCAATATGCAAATCAAGTAGTTCTGCCTTCCCTTTGTTACGTAATAGCATTGCCTCATCAATCTAATATAGTAGGACTCTCAATTCTTCAATAAAACCAGCTAGGTGGCACAGTAGAAAGAGAGGGGTTGTTGTGAGGATCATAAGGTAGTAATTGTAAAGCACTTAGCGCAGTGCTCGGCATGTAGTAAGACTAAAATATATGTTACCTATGATGATGATGATCCCCATTTTAGAGATGACAAAACTGAGGCAGAAGGAGGTTAAATGACTTGCCCAGAGTCATATAGCTAGGAAGTATCTGAGGCTGAATTTTCCTGACAATCTTATCTACTGTACTACTTAGCTGCCCCAATAATCACAATTATTTCACAAAGTTGCCATTAGGATCAAAGGAGATTATATTTGCAAAGCATTGGCATATAGCGGGCTCTATTATAATAAATTTTCATTCCCTTCAACTTTCCCTCCACCCAGGATTATTGTGACAATAAAATGAGATCACATGTGTAAAGCAATCCTTGAAGTTCTATATAAATGCTAGTTATTGCTATTTTTATTGTTTCTTCACTTCAGCATAGTAGGACTGAGTTTTTTGATGATCTTTTGGACCCCAATATAACTTTATGAATACGCTTTCTGCTTAACATTCCTTGCTTGGCTCACTTCATTCTGAATTTAGTATTCTGGATACGAGTGGACTATGGCTCTATTTTGTATTCACTCTTGGTTATTTGCCTTTCTGTATATGTCCTTTTAAAATTCAACTTGGTGAATGAATTCCCTGTGCATCCACATAAGTAAGTCTCTTTACCTTCCCTCTGGAAGTATTCATGTTTATGTTGTCAGAATTTCCTTCTTGAGAGTTTCATAATCCTCTTGGCACAGCTTCCTCTCTTCTTTCTCATGTCGTAGAAAAATCTGTAACTTTCACCTAATTGGCCCTTGTTCTCCCCTGTGGGAATAAACAGAATATATTTAATCCCTCTCCCACAGTCTTTCAAATATTGGAAAACAACTATTAGATTCTCACTAAATCTTTGCTTCCCCTGCTCCTCATCAATCAGGATCCTTAAGTTGTAGGAAGGCAGGATTCATGGGCTATTAGAGATAAGTGTAAAACTCCAAATTTCATTTCCCAAAAAACAAACAAACAAACAAACAAATAAGCAAGTACAGGATGGGAAAATGTGGCTAAAGGGAAGTTTAGAATGTATCCAGACACTGAAAACTTAAAATGAGTCAAGAATATAACTGCACTTGTGACTGGATTTTCTACCATGTTCCCAAGCAGTACCTTTTCCCTTTCTCCACACTGTCCCCAAGTCTTTCTCCATTAGAATGTAAGTTCCTTAAGGACAGGGGTTGTCTTCTTCCTTGTATTTGTATCCCTAGTATTAGGGGCAGCTAGGTGGTGCAGTGGATAGAGCACCAGTGCAGGAGTCAGGAGGACCTGAGTTCAAATTTCACCTCAGGCACTTGACACTCACTAGCTGTGTGACCTTGGGCAAAGTCACTTAAACCCAATTGCCTCAGCCTGGGTCATCTCCATTCATCCTGATGAATGTATCTGGTCACTGGATTCAGATGGTTCTGGAGGAGAAGTGAGGCTGGTGACCTGCACAACCCTCCTTTACTCACAACAAAGTCAAGTGCAAGTCATGTCATCATTCCTCTGAAGGCATGGTCTTCTTCGGCAAAAAAGGATGAACACATATCCCTAGTATTTAGCCTAGTGCCTAAGTCATAGTAAGTGCTTAATCAATATTTGTTGCCTGTGGTTTGCTTGTTGCCTGGCATGCCATTCCCCAAAGGTCACTTGGTACTTTAAGAAGATCGGAGTGCACAAAACACATAAGGCAAATAATATCAGACAGGTTAGGCTTGTCATGTAGAAGGATTTGACTTTTTTAGTTTGGTCCAATAGGACATAACTGGGAAGAATGGGGAGAGTTGGAGAGAGGTGAATTAAGGCTTGCTCATAAAGAAAACTTTCCTAACCTTTACAACATAAAATGGATGCCTTCAGAGGTATCCTTCATTTGAAGGCTTTAGGCAGAGGCTGGATATCCTTGAGAGCAGGAACTAGCTACCTTTTTATTCCCAGCACTTAATGTAGTCCATGACACATAATTAGCAATGTGTCTTTTTTCATTCATTCCATTCATTCTTTCCATCCTTCATTTTTTCATTCTTTCACATATGGCAGGTTAGTCATCAAGGCTTCAAATACTTTCAATATCCCTAGGATGTAGTAAAGCTAGGCTAGTAGAATAGGAAACGATGAGGTACAGGAAATGCTTCATTTTTTCTTCATATTCACAGTGCACATGTATCTATCACAAAATAAAGCATCCAATTAATAATTGTTGAGTTGAATCCATTGATTCCTCTTTTACCATCTCCTCATTTCTATCATTTTTCTCATACCCCCTTTAGTTCTATCCTTTTCCCAGATTATTGTCTTTTGTAGACAAAAGGAGACAAAATAGGAATTCATTCTTGTTTCATCTCGCATAATCTACCCTAAGAAATAGACCTCTCTTTTTTTCTTCTTGCTTCCAACATAACTTAAATGACCTTTTTGCTGAACTTGGGTTCTGTTTTGTTTTTCAAGTCTTAGATGATTGTTAGAATGACAGTACTGGAGCTGGAAGGGACCTAAGAGGACAATTAGTCCACTCTACTTATTTCACACTTAAGAAAATCGTGGACCAGGGAGGTAAAGTGATTTACCTAAACTCATACAGGTAGTAAGTATCAGATCTGAACTCAGGTCATCTTACTTTAGCATCTATACTCTTGCCACTCTATCATATTGCCTCCTAATTTTGACATTTAGCCTTCTGGATACTAATTGCTCCTTTAAAATTCCCAACCTTGCTTCTTTTTTTCTTCTGCTTCCCTTTTGCTAGTTATTAGATGTCAGTATTTCTTCTTCGTTTTCTACTTCCATGTTTCCTTAGCATCCTGCTTTGCCTTAAGGACTAGGCTTCCTGTTAGATCTATTAACACAATTCAGTTCAATATTTACCAATTACAATGCAGTTTGGCATAGAGAATCGACAGTCAGCCATAGAGTCAGGAATAATAATAACTAAGCATCGTATAGTCTTTAGAGTTTCCAAAGCATTTTACTATGACAATACTGATGACGATGATGACAAAGAAGAAGAAGATGATGAAGAAAAGAGGAAGGAGAAAGAAAGAAGGAAGGTAAGAAATAAGAAAATAAGAAATAGGTAGCATTTCTGTAACATCTACTAAGTGCCAGGCACTATGCTAAGCACTTTACAGTTATTATCTCATTTGAACTTCACAACACCCTGGGAGGTATGCACTATTGTTATGCCCATTTCATTAATAAGGAAAGCAAAGCAGAGGTTGTGATTCACTCACGCCACAGAACTAGTTAGTGCCTCTTCCTAGAATTAGTGCTTAATCTACTGGGCCACTTAGCTACTGAAAAACTTGTGTTCAAAATCTGCCTCTGGCACATGGTGACTATATGTCCATGGATTTCACTTGAACTCTCAATGACTCACACAACTCTTTAAGTCTATGATTTATGCTCTGTCTCTCTGGTTCCTTCCCTGATTGGTTGATTCATCTGGAAACCTCCATTTTAAAAGAAAACATCACCCCGGATAGCCTTGTCTTCCTTCTTTTCTGACTTGCATTCCTGACTCTTGACAGCTGAATAAGGAATGACCTGGAGTGAGGAGAAACTTGAAATAGACCAATTAGTGGGCTAATATAATAATTCAGATGTAAGGTGATGAGGGCCTGAACCTATGGGGTGGAAAAGTCAGAGGAGAGAAGGGAGCACATCAGAGGTGTTACAAAGGTAATATCAGTGAAAGGTAAAATCAATAGAACTTTTCAGCAAATTGGACACAAGGAGAGAGACAGAGACAGAGGCAGAGGCAGAGACAGACAGAGACAGACAGAGACAGAGACAGACAGAAACAGACAGAGGGACAGAGAGGGAGAGAGAGAGTTAGGATGTGAGCCTGAGACTTGGAGCATGATGGTGACCTGAATAATAGGGAAATTAAGAAGGGGAATTTTTGAGGAACAGAGGCAATAGAGTTTTGAACATAAGTTTCAGTTTAGGAAGTCTACAGAACATCCAGTTTGAGATGACTATTAGTTCGTTGGAAATGTAAGTCTAGAGATTAGAAGAGAGGTGAGGAATGGATGAGATCTAAGAATCATCAGCATAGAGAAGATTCATGGGAGTTCATGGGAGTTGATGAAATAGGATAAATGAAAATGAGAATTGTGTTCAAGACAGTCCCTGGGAGACAGCCATGGTTGAGGGCATGACTTGGATGAACATCTAGCAAAGATAACTAAGAAAGAATGATTTGACAAGTAGGAGAAGCAGAGTTAAAGAATGTTACAGAAACCTTGAGAGAAGAGAGTATCAGGGATAATAGGGTGATTGTGTCAGAAACTGTAGAGAGGTCGAAAAGGATAAAGATGGAAAAAAGACCATTAGATTGGTGATTAAGAGATTTTTAGTAACATTGGAGAGAGTAGTTTCAATTGAATGATGAGTTCAGAAACCAGACCATAGAAAATTAACAAGAGTTAAAAAGAGGTAAATAGAGTCATCGACTTTTTGCTTTTTTCTCAAGGACAATAACAGCAAAAGAGATGAGAAATGTGGAATGATAACTAGTGAGAATGAACAAATAAAATATTTGTTAAAGATGGGGAAAGCATAGGCATGTTCACAGTCAGTTGTTCCTATTCATCCTTTGGTTTTGAAAAGGATCAATGACATCATGGGCTGATGTCTTGACTTGTGAATGAATTGTATTTCAGTGAGGTAGAATTGCACAAATTCATTAGTCTCACTCCCTCTTCCAGACTCCAAAAAATCCAGTGGCAAAACAAAAGTCATGATGACTGGGATGGCCCAGGATGAAGTGGCTGAACTTGTATTTTTGATGTCTAACCAAGCCCTAAGTGCTTCATTCAGCTGCCTTCATAGATATTGGAACAAAGTATTCCCATCTGCCCATTTGACCAGAGGAAGTCTTCACGTACTTGGAGTAGATATCCTTCTAACTCACCAACAGATCTGAAGCCTGTCAGTTACCCATGAACTGGTTTAGCCCATTGGCTGAGACAGTTTTACTGGGATGTGACTGCTGCACATGCTACAGCTTCTTGGAGCTTTATATATAATCACTAGGAAAGCAGACAGTAGTCAGGATGAGACTGAAAATAAGTGGAAGAGCCTTTTCATTTTCTCCTTCCCTCATCTCTCCTCTCTTCTTCTGTTTCTTTTCCCCTTTCTCCTTTTCCTCCTCTCACCTTTATCCTTCTCTCTTATTCCCTTCCCCTCTTCTCCCTTCTCTTTCCCTTCTTTCCCTCCTTTTCACGCTCCTCCATTTTTATTTCTTCCCCTCCAATATTCTTCACTTCTTTCCTCTTCACCCTTTCAGTTCTTCCATGTCCCCTTTATTTACTTCCCTTCCCTTCCCTATTCTTTCCTTGTCATCTCTTCCTTCTTTTACAGGTGGGAAGGACATAGACTAAAGCTTGATAGATTACAAAGGATTAATACTTTTCCATTAGAGTGGTTTAGTGAAAGAAACAAATCTATGTCCTCTGATAAATGTATGTGTTTCTTTCTTCATCCAAGCTTATATGTGTGAAGATTTGCACAGAGAGTATCTGTGAGACTTCACAAACCCTTGAGTATCATTTGGATCAATACCTGGGATTCAAGGGTCCAAGAGAGAATAGGACAGGCCACTGAAAAAATGGGAAATTGAAAAATATCTTTATGAAAGAAACTAAAATGCCATGCTGTGTCATTAGGATAGAACATGGACAAATATACCAGGTATACTTTTATCATCAATCTAAATTAGGTTACTTAAAAGCCATCCTTGACCAGAATTATCTCTCCCAACATGCCACTATTAGAGTCATTAATTAAAGCTTTCCTTAAGCAAATAAACATTTGCATAATATGAGCTTGTAAATGCGAGTTACAATTTATACTACAGTTTGTTTATTGTTGCTCCTGTTTTGATCTACCATCTTATCCCTATCCCTACACCCACCACTAAGACCAGAAAATTGTTGAGAACAGGACCAGTGTGTGTCGTTCCATTATTGGTTCATTAGTGCCTAGCACAAGAAATAAACATATATTTGTTAAAGTGATTTTCTGGAAATGAATGAAGATATTATATTACATTATATATCCTGAGAAGAGTAATATCTTCACTAGAATGGTCAAGAGTCCTAGAATTGTGTAAAGTAAAAACCATAAAAAGTCTTAGATATTATTCAATTCAACCTTCTCACTTCATTTCTGAGGATGTGGACCTCAGGGCAGTATTGTCATTTGATTAAGCCAGTATGGCATAGTTGATACAGCAGCATAATCAGGAACCTGCTTCAAATTCCACTTCAGACATTTACCTGGGCAAATCATTTTACTTCTTTAAGCCTTAGTGAGGATGGTATAACAGCCCCTAGCTCGCAAGGTTGTTGTAAGGATCAATTGAAATAATGTCTGTAAAACACTGCATATCCACCCCCCCCCCAACAAATACACACTCACTTTTAAAGTCATATTTCCCTCCAATTTCATAGATACAATGAATTTTTCATGAGGAATTTCCTCTCCAAAACAATTTAGCACCTTCTCCGCAGATATGCCCAGAACATTGAGAGATTAAGTGACTCATCCAATGTCACACACAACCAGTATTTATCAGAGGCAAAAAATTGTATCCAGCTCTTTCTGACCCCTAAATAGCTTTGTATACATTATACGATGCTTCCTTCCTAAAGAGCTATATGAATGAAAGCTGTTATTTTATTATGTTAATGAAAGATAATCCAATTATGTTGACTTTTAGTGATAATCAAATGTTCATTCTACGGCTACTCCAGTTTCATTTAGCTGAATGATGTGGACACCCCTTCATACTTTTCCTGGCTTTGACCCTGAATCTCTGGACCTCTCCCATTTCCCAGCAGCCTTCCTATGATGGAAAATCCTTCTACCCCTGCAGCCTTGTTCTCTGATTAGTGTATTTTTCCTGGAACCTCTATTTTGAGGAAGTGCCTAAGCTAGACCAGTGCTCATGCTTTTTTATGGGTAGCTAGGTGGCATATTGGATAGAGTGCTAGGCTTGGGGGCAGGAAGACTCGTCTTTCTAAGTTCAGTTATAGCCTCAGACACTTAACTATCTGTGTGACCCTGGGTCAGTCATTTAACCCTGTTTGTCTCAGTTTCTTCATTTGTAAAATGAGCTATAGAAGGAAATAGCAAACCACTCCAGTATCTTTGCCAAGAAAACCCCAAATGGGTATCACAAAGAAACAGATGATTGAAAAAATGACTCAGCAACTTCTTTTTGAATGTAAGCTTCTTGAGGACAGGGACTGTCTCTCTTTTTGCTTGTATTTGCAACACTTAGCACAGTGCTTGACATATAGTAAGTGTTTAATAAATGCTTATTGCCTTGACTTGTTGACTACAAGTATTTGCATTTTATCGAGAAACTTCTAGACACACATAACTATATAAAATATTTTTCTGGAGTTTAAGGTTTGAGATAAATATATATATATATATATATGTATATATATATATGTGTGTGTGTGTGTGTATATATATATATATATATATATATATATATATATATATATATATATATATATATATATATATATGCCAAAGGACAGTTATCTTTAACCATATGAATTAGTTTTTGCCAAAATACATACCTCATTACCATACTACTCAGGTCTTGGGAAGTATGATAGAGAATAATCCCGCGAATCATTGGAACAAGTCTCTCCCTTTCCACTCCTCCTGAATCTCAAATTCTCTTTCTTGTTCTCCCTGTCCATTCCCAAGGGTAAATATCATAGCAAAATGCATTTTCCAGGCCTGATCACTGAATTTGTACCTGCTTCTATTTATCTGTAGTACTCAGGGATAGTGACTTATTTGTGGCCAATGTTATTTCCTATTTAGGGATAGTACATCCAAGAGGTGAGCACATGGCTAATAACTTCCACAGGAGAAAGGAAATCAGTTCATGTGAACTTAACATAGTTTCTCTAATGTAGCACATCACTTTTTCTCTCCACAATAAGCATTATCCTTTCCCCTAAACGTTCCCCTACTCCTACTTTTCCTATTACTCTAAAGGGTGAAACCATCCTCCTAGTCCCTCAAATTTGTAGCCTAAGAGTCATTCTGAATTCTTCATTATATCTTACTCCCCATATCCAAGTTACTGCCAAGACCTGCTGATTTCACCTCTGTAATGTTTCTTGAATATGCCCCTTTTCTCACCTCTGATACTAGCACCACCTTAGTACACACCCTCATCACTTTCATGCCTGGATTATTGCAATAGTTGGTTGGTGGTACTGCCTGACAATTTTTCTTTCATTCAGTCACTAAAGTGATTTTCCTAACATTCAGGTTCAGTAATGTCCTCCCCATAGTCCCCTCATTTAATAATTTCCAATGGTTCCTTATCAGCACCAGGATCAAATACACTGCAGTGTTCAAAGCCCTTTATAAGTTAGCTCTTCTTATCCTTTCAGTCTCTTACACTTTACTCCCCTACATTTTTTGATCTAGTGATGTTGGCTTCCTGACCATTCCACAAGTAAGACATTCTGTCACTCAGCTCCAGGGATTTTATCTGGTGGTCTCCTCTGCCTGGAATGTTGTCAGATTATTGATCTACCTGGCTTCCTTTAAGATCCAACTAAAATCCCAAATTCCATAGGAAGCCTTCTTCAATACCTCTTAATTTCAATACATACATTTGTCGTTTCCAATTTATCCTGTATATATCTTGCTTTGTACATATTTGTTTTCATGTTGTCTTCTTTATTAGATTGTAAGCATCTTGAGGTCAGGGACCTTTTTTTTCCTCTTTTTGTACTTCCAGCACTTAGCATAGTGCCTGGCACATAGTAGATACTCAGGACATATTTATTGATTGATCAATTGGCATTTACCATATTCCACCAATCTTGTAGCACCCCTTTTTTAAAACATTGTCTATACTTGTTGTATTCCTATATCCTCATGAATTGACTGAATCCTTATTATTCATCTCTACATATTTTCCAACAATGTTATTGTTTTTCATCTTGAACTGCAAACATGTAGAGGGCAATGATTATATTTTTAGCTTACTCTGTGCAGTGTCTAGTAACAAGATATTGGCAAATTTGTACATCCTAAACTAGGGCAGCGAGGTGACACAGTGGATACACACTAGGCCTAGAGTCAGGAAGTCTCATTTCCCTGAGTTCAAATCTGGCTTCAGACATTTACTATGTAACCCTGGGCAAATCACTTAACCTCATTTGCCTTAGTTCCTCATCCATAAAATGAGCTGTAGAAGTAGATCACAAAAAACATTTCAGTGTTTTTGCCAAGAAAACCCTAAATAGGGTTGTAAAGAGTCAGACATGACTGAAATAACTGAACAACAGTTTGTATACTAAATGTTCTGTAATATTGGATTGAGTTCATTCACTAATGGAACAATGTGCCTAGGATTCATTACAGAATAGTGCCTCTGTACTTTCTTGCAGCACAGAAAGAATCTATCTGAAGAGAAGGTGCGGATCAGGAAAGAAACATCCTCAGAGCAAAGATAGTGTCACTTTAAGGAATCCAAAATTAGCTTGTGAACACGCAAACTCAATGGTCTCTTCATACCACATTGTACTTCACAAGCATTGTGTGTCCACACAGGGGACAAAATCTCTAAGAGAATAAAAGTTATCATTTTAGTAGCTATCAATTGAGATGCTAAATGCATTAGAAAGCTGAGCTGAGTCACAGATGGAAAAATTTTGGCATATAGTGACCTAAAATAGTTCTCATCATACAGACCCATTGCAGTCCATCAAAATCTAAGATATGCATGATCTAAAAGGCTATTGGCTCAATAATGACAGAAATTGTTTCCTCTTTTGCTCCCACATCAGAGTTAGGGCAAGATCTTTTATCACTCTGACTTGCCCTAAATCAAGCCTTGTGTCAAATCATCTCAGCTTGTCTATTGCACTGTGATAGCTATTTACTCTAAAAAATAATACCTCCTTCAATACAGAATGTGACTATTGTTACATTCCTTCCTTTTATCCATCCAAATTTTCTGAGTTCTCCAAGGTCTATCTATAATAGTTCAAATTTCCCAATAGTGTACATAAGGCAGCTGCTTAATGAATATTTCTTTAATTGAATTGGCTCTTATCATCACCTTAAAGAACTTCAGAACTATCCCAGACTTCAATGATTTCTCTGTTCGTGAATGCCTCCTACCTTACAGTGACAACACTTACTCTCTGCATTGTTCAAGTAGGCACTACAGAAGAAAGTGTAGTACTTGGATTCGGATCCCATCATGATCATTTACTTACTCTGTGATGTTAGGTAAGTGACTTAGGTTCTTTGATCCTCAATTTCCTTATCTATGCACTAGGGTCCCACCTCCCTCCCAGGGCCAAAGTACTTTGTAAAATACACAGTGGGAAAAAATATGGGCAATAAACTCTTGACAGTTCAGTGTAGCATGGTGGATAAAGAGTTGATATTGGAGTTGGGAAGTTCTAAGTTAAAATTCTACCTGCTCTGTTACCAAGGGTAACATTAAATAACCTCCTAGTTCTCACAGATATATCTATATATTATAGACAATTGTTATCACAATATCTCTAAATGAAATCATTGCATCAATGGATGAAATTTCCTCACTAATTACCCCCTCCATTGATAAAATTACAGATCTACCTCCCAGTCTTCCTCACCACATCTTCAATTTTTTGTATTAATTTGCTTTTTATACTTTTTATAATTCTTCATTATTCATTCATGAGGGATGATGATATGGTAGATAGAATTGTAGGGGTGAAGTCTCAAATAATACACTCTCACATCCCATCTCTAACCTTTACTGAGCTTCTAGGGAAAGTCACGCTCTCTATGTGTCTGTGTGTCTGAGACCACTGCTTAAGATTTAGTTATTGAATTATAGAATGGTTGTTACTTATGGTCACAGAGGGCATTCCTCACCATGATAAAATCACACAAAATCAGTTTCTTTTCTAGTCTCCTGCCTTTAACTTTCAAATGCCATGAACCAATTCAGCCACCATTTAAGTACTCTTGATCTACAAGGCATTGTGTTAAATACTCAGGAAAAAAAGATCCCCCAAAATGACCCTTTAGTTCTAGAAGCTGACATTCTATTGTAGGAATACAATGTGTAAACATCAACATATAGGTCATAATTTGCAAAGGGCCAGAGTACTAATAGCCAGAAGAGTTCTTAAAGGCTTCTTGTAGGAAGTGTCTCATGAGTGGAGCTTTGAATAAAGACAAAGCTTCCTAAAGTTAGATGCTTTGAAAGAGTGCATTCCAGGTGGTGGACTGGACTCTTGAGAAGGCATATGTGCAAATTTAGAGAAGCAAGAGATGTCTAAACAAACAAAAAAAATAGAACCTTGTGTTCCTTTAGCTGTATGAGCATGAGAAAATTAGAGGGGACAAAGAAGATAGTGAGCTTTTGAAGTGACTTTCAAGATGATACCACCAACAGAAATTAATTCAAGAGAAGAATCTAGTTCAAGTGACTAGAGGATGACTTCAGTTTTAAATTCTTTGGGTCCAATATGCCAAGGCAACAATCGGGTGGAACTATCCAGTAGGTAATCATAGAAGCAGGTACAGAGCCCAAGAGAGAGATGTCAGGTCTTGCTAAACAACACCAGCACCATCTGGAATAAAATAACATTTTATTTTTATAATTTTTATCATTTTATTTATTTATTTATAATTCTTTTCTGGTCATTTTGACCTTCTCGTTCTTTTTCCTCCCTTTGTATCCCTTAATACATTATCAAACAAGATAATGTATTTAAAGTATTTCAAACGTTAAAAAGCTACATTCATAGGATCTATTGTTCTTACTTTTATTGTTATGATTAAACTGTTATTAAAGGACCTTGCACATGGCAGGCATTGAATAAATGCTTGACTTGAATTGAGTTGACCCAATGAATTTCACACTAGTTCCCAACAGTATGTTGAGGGAGGACTAGCACCTCTGGTATTTTCTGAGCCTGTTTCAGGACCCCTCACCCACTTTTGGTGTCCACTTTTCACCCAGCACTAACTGAAGCTCAAAAAAGCTGTAGCATGCCTAGTGGCCATGCCCCAGGAAACCTTCTCAGAAGGTGGGTTAAACCAGGTTGAGGATAACTAACAGGCTTCAGATCCTGCATTGAGGTAGTGAGGGGGATGTCTGCCCCAAGCATGTAAAGATTTTTTCTGATGGAAGGAGCCAATGATAACAATTTGGTTCAACATTCATGAAGGCTGCCAAAGTAGATTCTGTGGAGCACTTAAAACTGAGTCAGACGTTGAAGATGCCAAAGTCATCCTGGGCCATCACCAGCTGTACTGACTTTTGTCTTGCCACTGAACTTCAAAGATTCTGGAAGGAAGTGACGACTTTGTACAGGTCTGCCTTACTTCAAATTCACATGCAAGTCAAGACATCATTGATCCTCTTAAAAACAAAGGACCATCACCACCACCAACAACAACACAGACCAGGAGATCCTTAAAAATGTACCTTTCATTGGCAGGTTTACAAAAAATACATTAATCCTATCTTGTGTTAGTGGCAATTGCCTCTATTAGAACAGCGCTCATATAATTTATCATACCAGATTAGCAGATGCTGTGAGAGCACAGCTGTTTGCAAATCAATGGAGGATTTGTTTTTGGAATATCTGCCAAATTCCCCAAAATGAATGACTATATGTTGAAGTATTAGAGGGCTCGTATTTCTCTATAGTTATTGACTACCTTGTCCCTTCCCCTTTAAAAAACACCTATAAAACAAATTCTCTTAATGCTAGTAATCACATAGCCTCTTTTTAAGTTTTTATTCGGTACATCCCTGATATGGTCTGAGTAGTGACAGACTGATGGTTAGAGATATGATAAGAAATAAAAGAAATTTTCTAAATCCAGGTCAGCTAGTTGGCAGGAAGCAATTGCTTCAAGTGGGAGCCAAAGAAGAGTTAAACAAAATAACAAAACTGAATTCTAACCTGAAGGCTTCTGCTTTTTTTGCTACTTGGGCTTGGTTAGGTACAGTTGTCTTAGCCCTTAGAGTTATGCAAACTAAAAAAAAATAATTCTCCCATGCAAGAGAGAAGCTTATGAGTGGTTGTGCTGGAGGAAAAGGTAGCAAACAATAAATAGAAAATAAATAGATCTGGTAACAGAGAGAAGCTCAGTGAACACCCAGGAAAGTTAACCAGATACTTAGCAGAGAGGAGATAGTGAAGATGCAGCATTCACCAAAGACAGACTGCTCAGCTTGGAAGTGTTACACAGTGCCTAAGAGACAGAAACTTGATAACTTTACTAGAGGATGCATGTATTTGTCACTCTTCAGTGTTATAGGCATGAGTTTCTCTGGCCTTTGACTATGCCCCCTGACTATGAATTTCCTTCCAATATGTACCACACATGTTCTCTGGCTACATGTATTGCCTACTGCATATTCCCTGATCATATATGTTCCTTACATGTGTCCACTCCTCCACTGGTTAAATGAAAACATGGGATAGTACAATCACTGTATTGTCTTGTCATTTCATTTATTTAACTATTTGGTTAAATGTAATTTACTTTGAATGAATATGTCCCTTCTCATTGACTTAATGAAAATAAATATTTAAATGTCAGCTATTGAGCTATGATTTTGAGTGAAATTTACAGAATGAACTTGAACCTGGGGTAGCTTTATGTTGGCTCATGTGTGCAGAAGACCCTATGTGCTACACTTTGACATTAAATTCTAGAGCTAGGAAATACCATAGAGGTTATCTCATCCCTGATGATATACTTGAACCAAAATCACAATGGAAATTTTAATGATATGTTCTCTGAGTAGAGAAATGTCAGAGTTATTTGGCACAAGTCAGAGGAAATGTAAAAATGGCTTGCATAACTTTGTCAAAAAGAAACCATCAAGGCTTGAAAAATTAAGTAATAAACTGGTTGATAGGTGTTGGCTGCCTGATTTACCAAATAAAGCATTTATTTGTATAATTTCTCTAACTGTGGGTTGTCCATCCTTCACTTGTAAAGAAGAAATTGTGGAATGCTTTTCTTCCTCACAAATTCTCTGGCTTTAAAACAGCAAGTAAAAGATTTTCTAGCAAAACCTAAGAGTGAACTGTTATAATCCAGTACCACAAGAATAGAGAAGGATAAATGCCCTGGCTTAAAAGAAAGAAAAGAAAAGAAAATGATGGCATCTATAAGCTACAAATCAATGACTTTAATTTCAATTTACAGAAAAAAATGTAGAATTTCTTATTAAAGGGATAGTTGGTGAACACCTAGAAAAGGAATCAGAAAGTTATCACAATGATTGAAGTCAACATGATGGCATCAAAATTAGGTCATGAAAGATGAACATTTCTTTCTTTCTCTTTTTTTTTTGAAAGGACAATTAGACTCATAAAGCTTGAGATAGATTGAACTAAATTTTACCAAAGTACTTGAAGTTGGGGACCTATGGACCATATGATAGTATAAGGAGGTACATTTTCAGCAGTTATTAATCATTCAATAACAGCTTGGAAGGTGGTTTCTGGAGGAGTGCTCCACGACTCTATATTTGTCCCAAGTCACTGTATCTGTGTTTTGGATAAAGGTATAATATTTATCAAATATTCTTATGACATAAAGTTAGAAGAGATAGCATGTTACATAAAGGATCAGCCCCCCTGCCCCAGACTAAACTAGAATATTTTGTTGAATGTTATGAAATGAAACTCAATATAGAAAATATAAAGTCTCATACTTTAGTTCAAAGTATTAACTTCATAAATTAAGGATGAGAAAGTAAAACTACATTAGTAGTTGGTCTGGAAAAAAAGTCTGTTATTTTTTTATGAACTACAAGGTCCATGACTCAATTGTATAATACAGTGGCCAAAAAAAAAAACCCTCTACTGAATTTTTAATCTTCCTGAAGACAGATCTAGGACTAGAGAAATGAGAGTTCCATTATTTTCTCCTCTGGATTACTTACACCTGATCAGATATACCAGGTTCAGTTATTAGCCCCAATTTCATAAAGAACACCAATTATCTGAAAAGTGTTCAAAGAAAAGTATTCAAAAGAGTTACGGACCTTCAGCCCATGCGATATGAAGGTACTTGAAGAAAAAGTACATATTTATCCTAGAGAATAGTTGCCTGAGGCAACCAGGTGGCACAGTGGATAAAGCCCTGGGCCTGGCATCAAGAATACTCATCTTCCTGAGATAACTTGCCCCAGACACTTACTAGCCATGTGATCCTGGGGAAGTTACTTTACCCTGTTTGCCTCAGTATCCTCATTTGTAAAGCAAATTGAAGAAGGAAATGGCAAACCATTCCAGTATCTTTGCCAAGAAAACCCCCAATGAAATCACGAAGAGTTGGATACAACTGAAAAGACTCAACAACAATCCAGAGGAGATTCAACTCAACAAATATTGAAGTACCTTCTAGATGAAGTCATCCTTTCCATTCCATGTCATAGACATGACAAGGATTTGATTATTATACTACTGTATGCTATATAGACAATAAAGAACATGACAATGCAGAAAAAGTGATTGATATGGGTTACGGCAATCAGACTAGTCTTCAACCAGGATTTGGGTGCTCAGGGATGGATAGCATTTAAATAGGTGGAGAGGAGTGTGGAACTCTACATAGGAAGGCAGATGATGTATGTTAAAGGCATAAAGACAAAAATGAAGACACCCTATGCATACCTACATACACACAATCTACATGCACATTTATACATATATACATGTATACATTTACATATATGTAACATGTTTAGAAAATACAGTATGGTTGCAGCATAAGGGTTCTTTGAAAGAATGCCATTAGAGCAAATAAAGTTAAGAAAGTAGAGTGCTAAGATATTTTGGACCCCCTTGAATATCTAAGAAGGTTATAAATAAAATAGAAGATCCAGCTAACATCTTAAAGCCCTACTAGTGTGTCCAGTAAGGAGACAATGTAGAGAATGTAAATAAACTGAACTTGAAGACAGCAGTCCGGATATTAAGCCCCAGTTTCACCATCATTCACTTCTTGACCTTAAAAAAGTCAATTAAAGAATGTGAGTCTCATTTTCTACATCTGAAAAATGAGGCTAGTAGTACTTATTACTGTTATAAATGTCAAATTAGATAATATACATGAATAGATACATCATGTATACATTATATAATTATGATATATTTATGTTATATAGAAAATATATTTTATGTAATACATTGCCTATTGTATTAATATAGAATAAATTATATATACATAATTTTAAGGTGTTAAAAATAAACTTTAGTCCTGCGCTCTTTGGAATAGCAGGGACTTCCAAAGTAATGCAGTCTGACCTCTCACCCAGTGGAGGAATTCCACCATATGGTGGTCTTCTAGTCTTTGCTTGAATGTTTCGTTCATTGACAAAATCACAACAGATTCACATGAACTTAGAGGTCATCTAGTCCAACTTGTGCTAATTACCTCTCAAGGTATCCCATTTCATCAATGGATGATCAGACTGTCAGGAAATTCTTCCTAATGATAAGGTGTAATCTGCTTTTTAGTAACTTCCACCCACTGATTCTAGTTCTCCCCTTTAGAGTCACACTGAATATGTCTATTCTCTCTCCTCCACAATAGTCCTCTAGACTGGTGGTCTTCAAACTTTTTAAATTATGCACCCCTATGAATAAATAAGAAAACAAACAAAAATGAGCACCCTCTCCCTTTCCCAAGGTGGTCTAGAGGGGAACAAGTATAATGAGAGGGTAAGTCAGAGTTTTCCCAGCTACATTTGTGAAGCTTCTGCTATGGGTGCCTGTGGTACATTTAGGTTATACCTCCCTTAAGGAACAAATACCTGGGGCATATTAGGAGCCTGAATTATACAGGAGGAATTTAAGTGGGGGAATGTCGGGCTATAATAGGTGAAGGCTAGGCATGGTTATGTTGGAAATAAGTTGCAAGATTGATTATTGGATATGACTCATCGTCTTCCAATCATCTTTTCAGGTCATGCCACAGACTGGTACTACTTTAGAGACCACCATGACAGATAAGTGAAATTACTTCTGGCCTTTACAAATGTAGAACTAGAAAAATCACTGGTATGGATTACATTGAGTGCCTAATATACTTGCATAAGACTAACTACAGAGGATCATTAAACACCCCACTTATTCTAGATATCCCTCACGTATAGCTTTTTTATAATGTAATCAGAGAACATCTTGTAATGTAGATTTGAATTGAACAGAGCAAAAAGAAAGGAATGAGAAAGAGAACATGAGCACCATAGAAATAAAAGCAATGAAAGTACAAAAGGGGGGGAAGCCCACTCATGTATTAAGTTTGATTTTTTCCCATTCTTCTGGGAAACGTATCCTCTAGTGAAGTAGAATTTTCTTTCTCTTGTGTGAATGTGCAGCACTGGTGCTGGGCTATATCATGTGCTACAGTGAAGAGGTGCTCTCTCTCTCTCTCTCTCTCTCTTTCTCTCTCTCTCTCTCTCTCTCAAGAGGGCCTGTGAAAGGATGACACTGGCACATGTAGATATAGAAATCTACTTAGGACCTAGAAACAGGTGGTCTGAGTAGTCCTGTCAGCTTTGTAAGTAAATGGCTATAGGACATTTGTTATTCACAGAATCACAGAATTTAAGATTTAAAATGGTCTTCACTGACCGTCTTGAAAGATGCATCATGGCTGGTCAGTGGTCATGAAGTCATCCAATGATGGGGAACCAACCAAGACAACACATCTGACTCTGGGGTATGAAACCTTTTTGTCATCTACCTATATCATCTATACCTATATATGTATATTTCAATAATATACACACATATAAATATATATATATATCATCAAGGATGTATACAGTACAAGTAATAATTTATGTGTATGTATATATACATATATATTTATATACATGTGCATCATATGTATGTATGCATATCAATTACATGTTTATATATGCATACATGCATGTTGTAGGTATATATCACATATGTGTGTGCATATGTATGTTTTTCCTTTTGCTATGTAAAATGCAGCACCTTGCACCTTCTGCTTTCCTCATTGTTCTATCCTCTGGGTACAGGTAGAACATGCCTAATCCTTCTTCCACATAATAGCTTTCCAAATATTTACAGATAGCTTTCATGTCTTTCCTAAGTCTTTTCTCCTCTAGGCTAAGCATTCCATGCTCATTTGACCTTACGGTGTGAACTTGAGACTTCACCATCTTCGTTGCTCTCCTCTGGATACTCTCTTTCTTCTCATTATCTTTCCCAAAAGAAAGTTCATAGAATTCAGCACAGTATCCTGGATATATGGTCTGCCAAGGACAGAGCACAGCAGGACCATTTCTGCATTACTCCTAAAGAGTATGCCTTACTTAATGCCACTTAAGGTTATACCATTTTCCTAGACTAGCATATCATACTGACTCATAATGAGCTTCCAGTCCTCTTGACCTTTTTTAAAATTGGTATCTAACCATGCTTCTCCATTTTGAACTTGTGAATTTCCTTTTAAAACTAAAGGGTATGATTTTATGCTTAACCATTTTGATTTTCATATTATTCAGTTTGGTCCAATGCTCTAGATAGCCCAGAACTTTATGAATCTTGACTTAATTACCTAGTGTGTCACCTTCTTGATAAAATATGTTAAAGATTATAGGACCAAGCACAGATCTTTCTTCCTTCCTTCCTTCCTTCCTTCCTTCCTTCCTTCCTTCCTTCCTTCCTTCCTTCCTTTCATCCTTCCTTCTTTCCTTCCAATTATAAACAAAGACAAAGCTCATTATTCATCACTTTAAATTTACTGCTTATCTTGACATTTCTAAAGTTTTTTACAAATAGAAAAACTTCATTTCCTATCCTGATCTACTTATTTCTCTGTTTCAATTATTACTTATTCTATCACTCTGTTCTCTGCTGCCTACCCTTTCGAGTTTGGTTGTTTTTATTAGGTTTTTTTTTTTAATTTAAGAAAAGTAGCATCACCCCTAAGTGGTAATATTCAACATAAATTACTAGTGGCTGTTATAGTAAGTGACTGTGTAGTGCAAAAGAGGAAAAAAAACACCAATTTTCATAAGTCTGTATGGGAATCAAAAGATTTAGAACTGAAGGATGTCCTTAAAGATTATCTAACTCAACTCCTTTATTTTACGGATTAGGAAAGTGGAGCCCTTTTATTTTGGGTAATACATTGCAGTATACACACACACACACACACACACACACACACACACACACTCTCACACACCCACACGTAGACATAAGATATGGTCACCGCTTTCTAGGTGATTATAGTGTAATAGGAAGGTAAGAACTGAAAACAAATCACTACAATACAAGGAAACCAGTGATCATAAAGCCTACAGATCATTCAATCAGAAGCTTCTCTCCTTGGCCTATGCCCTCTGTGTGCATGCAGTGAATCTTCTGCTAAGATCAGAAATAACATGTCATCCCAAGCCTGATATTCAGATTTGGCCAAGAGCTACAAAGGGAGAAATCTTCCCAGTTCTCCTTTCTGTGAAAACAATTGATTACTTTGGAAAGATGATCTAAAGATTTAGTCTATGATGAGTATAGGGGTTTTTGACCCAAAACAAGGCAAATTAAGTCCCTGAGGGATTAATCTTCACCAAATTAATCTTCATTAAAAAATAAACTTATGTAAAACATGTGTGTTGGCAAAATCATGGGCCATAATCTAATTAATATGCTAATTATATTTGGTCAGACCCCAGATGAAAGCAAATATGGAACTTCTTGGGCAGAGCCTGATGTCAAGGTCTTCAGCTCACAGACTTCGTAAGGATTGCAGAGTTGAGAGAGAGAGCTGGGCTCTAAGATGTTGAAAAAACTCTTTGAGGATGCAGACTTCTTCAGTCACACTGATGGATGGTTAGCTTAAGCTGAGATGTGACAGATATATGTAGATACTGGGACTATTTGTCTCAGCTGTCAAATAGCTGCTATCATCAGACCCTCTTAGGCTGCTGGTGGTGGTGTATTTATTCCTCCCAAGGAATAACCTGTCTCAGTAGAACAGATACAGAACTGAGTCTTTGGAAGTGAAGCTACAGCTTAATTACCAATTTAACATTATAACCATCTACCCTAGGAACAGTAACAATGGCACAGAGTTTGCCTTCTTTGAAGTAAAAGGGTAATCATTTTCTATTAATTGTACTAAAGCAAATGAGGGGAAAAATGAGCTTCCCAAATTGTATATAAATGGTCCATCTCATTTTCCAAATTCTCCTATTTATCTTGTCTGAGAGTCTTCTCTATGGAAAAATTGTAATGTTTTCAGATTATGCACTGTTAAGTGTTTTAGAGGTCAGTGTGAGTAAGGAAAAAGGATTGTGTTTTCTCTAGTAGGTATTAACAGTGTTTCAGAATTATACTCTTAGGCTCTAGTCTAGTCAGACTAATTTGAGAAAGCGTTGTATCATTGACCATCATCCTTAGAATCTGATGCAATAGGATCAACTCCCTGACTCCTCCCTGTTACCCACAGACAGTCACAAAACTGTAGGGTCCAATAGTTTATAGACATAATCACAAAGCTATGGGACAAGTGTAGAGTTATCAATAAGTTATTAAGTGCAAAGATTGGGCTTGCTTTCATCTCTTTATCTGATATGAAAAGAATACTCATATTGAACTAGAAGAACACTTGACCATTGTCTAGTTGGACACTGGCCATCCTGGAGGAGAGGATTGGAGAAGTCATAAGGATCTGGAAGAAGGAGCCCATGAAGAATTGCAAGGGGCAAAAGGAAAGAAAGAATTACTGAAATTACTTTGGGGTATGTAGTGGTGGTGGTAGGGTGAGGCAAGAGGTGGACTCAGCAAGCAACACTGCATCTATGGAAATTAGCCCTCACAGAATTGCTTTTGGAATCTTGCTACTGATTAATAATATCTAGCATTTGCATATTGCTTGAAGATTTACAAAGAACTTTGCAAATGTTGTCTCATTTAAGATTCACAATAACCCTTGAAGACAGGACCTATTATTTTTCTTATTGTAGAATTGCCCAGAATCACATAACTGGTGTGTTTTTGATGTTGGATTTGAACTCAGGTCTTCCTTACTACAAACCCTTAGGTCATCTAGTTGTCTCATGTTGCCTGTCTCTGTTCACATCTGCTTTTCCAAATTCAAAGCTTCTCCTTCTCTAGCTCTATGTGACTTCTGAATATCATGGAAGCTACATTCTTTCTTTATTGTCTAGAGAGGTGGTATCAAACTCAAGTAGAAATCAGAATTACTAAAGTATACATGAAGATACTTTTGATGACTGCATTTTGGTACAGGAAACTACATATTAACATTATCTATGTTCTACTATGTTTTTAGTTATTTTATTAAATATTTCCCAATTACATTTAATTGTACTGCCCAGCAGTTCCCAGCAATTTTGACACTTCTGCTCTAGAGGTCAGTCTTTGTTCCACCAATGACCAGCTTCCCTTCCCACTCAATCAGCTGACATAATATAATTTCGTAAAGGAATGCCTACATTATGTAGAGGTTGACACTTGGTTAGCAAATTAGTGCTTCAGTTATCTCTCATTATTTTTCCATTAATTTATCACCTCACCATTATTCTAGCGTGTTTTATGGTTTAAACTTACTTTTGTCACAAGAAACTTTTGAGACAGATAGGACAATAGTATTAGAGATGAGGACACTCATGTTTAAAGAAGTCATGTAACAGTTCACATCACTTAAAGCTTCAAAATTTGGGAATAAAATCTTATATTCAGAGATGAAAAGGGTTTCAGAACCATCTAATCCAACTCTTTCACTTAATGAGATGAGGAAATTGAGGTTCAGAAATTTAAGTGACTTTCTTTAAGTCAAAAAGATAGTGAGTGTTCCTAGAAGCCAAATCCAAGGCTTTTTCTATTATACCCGTCTATACAATTTTCCTAACATCCGTCCTGCTATTTGTAGGTCTGCTATAAACATGGCTACAGCTGGTGCAGTCTATAACTTCCTTCAGTTGTATCACACAGCATCAGGATCTCTTTCCCAGAGTTGTAAGAGCCCAACAAATGGGAAGGTTCCAAGCTGATAGCTTGTGCCATTTTCTATGCTTATTCATCTTATAACCAACATTTTCCTGGGCTGAAACTCATTTTTCCTCACCTTTTGGAGTGTGCAGTAGCCAGATCATCCTCCAACTCTTGAGAAAAATATTGTTATAAGCTTTTATACATCTGAAACTGGCAAGTGCTATGAATCAGGGTTTAATTTATTGTTTTTGTTAATTGTCTACAGTAAGACAAGAAAATGATGAAGAAACCTTAATAATGTACATTAAAATGTATTGTATGCACTTTTTTTTTGGAGATCTGGTTGTTAAATGTTACTAACACCTAAAAAACTGTGTTCCACAGACCTCTATAGTGTACATGGATCAATTTCAAAAGGTTCATGAAATTGAATGGGGGGAAAATCTGTTCTCATTTTCACTAACCTTTGACTTTTCATAAACCTAGGGATTTTATTTTATTCATTTATGACACAAAGAAAGGTTAAGAAACACAGGACTAGAGGGAGTCATTTTGGACTAGAAAGTTCTACAATATTCTTTCTAGATTCAAATAGCAAGATTCTACTTACATTTGATTTTGTCTCTAGGATAAGACATTGGGTCAAAAAGTAATCATAAACTTTTAGCCATAGAAATCATAGTATTTAGAGATGGATAGAACTTTAGAAATCATCTATCTAATCTATATATTTCATTATACAGAGGAGAAAACTGAGGCACATATGCTGCTGAATGAAAATGGAGAAAATCACACTATTGTTTTGACTAGATCCACTACAAATTTATGTTACACAGTTACAACTGAGCCCCCACTGCTGCTGAGAAATCCAACTATGCCTCCGTTATCAATTCATTATCCCATTCTCCATAGTGGCTCTTCCAAAACTTTTCATCCCTCTTCAAACTTCCTGTAACTCCCTTTCTCCCCTCTTTCAGCTGAGAAGCTTGGCTCATATTTTACAGAAAAAATGTTAAGGCTATTACCTGTGATCTCCCTCTTCTCTCTTCCTCATTTCCTATCATTCAGATGTCTTCTGCTATTTTCTTCTTCACTCATGTCTCTCATGAGTCCTTGCAAAGGCTAAACTCTACTTCTTCAAATGATCCCCTTCTATCCCATCTTCTTCAACAGATTGATCCCTCTGTCATCCTTACTCTTTCACTTACCTTCAATATCTCCCTGTTTACTGGCTCATTCCTTTTTGCCCATGTTTCCTCCATTCTGAAAACAAACAAACCCCTACTTGATCCTTCTATGCTCCCTATATCTTTTCTGCCTTTTGCAGCTAAACTCCTTGAAAAGACCAGCTAAAACAGGAGCCTTCACCTTCTTCTCACTCCTCTCTTAACCTTTTACAACCTGACTTTTGACCTTATTATTCCACTGAAATTGCTCTCCCCAAAGCTACTAAGCATTCCTTACTTCCAAATCCAATGACCTTTTCTCTCTATCCTCATTCTCTTTGAACTGTCTGCAACCTTGTAGCACCAATGGAATAGTCACAGTGCCTGTGGCAACCATGAATATCCCAGTGCACTTCCAAATGGTGAAATACAACAGACTCTCCACATGGAAGATAGAACCAAAATATTTATTCAGATGCCAGAAAGCCAAATCCATCATAGCAACAAAGAAATATATACACAATAACAACGCACAAGGCAACACCATCCCAAGCCTTCCCCCTACTAGGTTTCCCACAAACCACTTCCCTTAAACAAAATCACAAATAAGCTCTCTCATTCATGCTAGCCAGCTGCCTGCTTTTCTCTCTCTCCCTTAGTTCTGACTGCACTGACCAAATTTTCTCTCAGTTCTGCTCTAGCTCTGCCTCTTCCTGTTCCACCCTTCATGACTCACCCATTCAGCAAGCTCCTTCCACCAGACTCATGTGACTCAGGCTTCCATGTGACCCAGGCAGGTCATATGGGCCTATTAATGAATGGGAAAGATCTTCCCATTTAAATTACAATTACAAGCCTTCAACACTACTGATCAAATTCTTCTCCTTTGTACTCTCTTTTCTCTAGGTTTTTTGAGGTACTACCCTCTTCTGGTTTTTCTCCTACCTATTTGACTGCTTCTTCTTTGACTCTTTTATTGGGTCCCCCTCCCGATGCCTCCTCCTAGTTATACCCTCTAACCATAAGTGTCCCTCAGGGTTCTGTATTGAGCCTTCTTCTCTTTTCCCTCTATACTATTTCACTGGCTAATGTCATTTACTCCCAAGGATTCCATCTCAGGTCCTCTGACTCCAAATCCAAAACTCTTTTCATTCTTAACAGTGTTAACATTATTATTCTTAAATAAGTCATTAAAAACAAGATACCACCTATCTGACCAACTAAACATAAACAAGTTGATATTAAGAAATCTGGACTGATAAACAAACAGTTCAGCAGTCCCATAAAGATAAAGTCAGATTCATGTTCTTGTGCTATTACATGAAAAGTCCTTGTCAGACCACATCTGAGGTAGGATTTTTAGTTCTGGCTTCAATTTTTTCAAAGAGATATCAACAAAATAGAGAATAATAAGTTATAGAGCCTAGAAATTATGTGGTCATATGAAAAACATGGAGAGAGTTAGCCTAAAACCTACAAGGTTAAGGTGAGATATGATGCTTTCAAGATAGGATCAGACTTTCCTGAACCCCTCCCCCCCACAAGCTGATGGTGTCTTGTCCATCCCCCCTCATGTTCTTTGTACTTGAGTATGTATGTATGTATTTGTACATATATGTACATGCACACATATATAGTCACACATGCAAATATATATATATGTAATAACAATAGCTAACTAGCATTTATATAGCACTTTAGCATTTATAAAACACTGTAGTGGATAGAATGCTAGACTGGAAGACTCATCTTCCTGAGTTCAAATGTGGCTTCAGACACTTACCACTTATGTGACCCTGGACAAGTCACTTAGCCCTGTTTGTCTCAGTTTCCTCAACTTTAAAATTAGCTAGAAAAGAAAATAGCAAACTATTGCAGTAACTTTGCCAGGAAAACCCTAAACAGGGTCATGAAGAGTTGAACACAACTGAAAAATGACTGAACAGCAATAACAGCTACTTGCTCAATTCCCACATTTTGAACAGCTAAGTGGTACAATGGGTAGAGAGTCAAGGAGATTCACCTTCCTGAGGTCAAATCTGGCCTCAGATACTTACTAGCTATGTGATTTGGGCAAGTCACTGAACCCTGTTTGCCTTAGTTCTTCATCTGTAAAATAAGCAGGGGAAAGAAACTGCAAACCATTCCAGTATCTTTGCAAAAAAAAAAAAATCCAAAATGAGGTCATGAAGAATTGGGCATGACTGAAATGATGTAACCATAATCATACCTATTCTGATCTCACTTTATCCTCATAACAACTCTGTGAGGTAGGTATAATCATTATTATTTTAGTGAGAAGAATCTGCCCCACAGCAAGTGCACAGGGCATGAACTGTGGCACGTGTGCCAATATTGTGAATTCATCCCCCAGAGCTCCAAACTAAGCCAACAGTATGAGGTAAGCTAGAGATGCTTGAGGATCCAGCCTCAGGACCAAGCTTTCAGCACTGGGCTATGATGGTGGATCTAGTCCCCAGGATTCTGAAAAGAAATGTACCAGCAGTATCATCTTCCTTGAGAGCTGATCATGGACTCATACTTTGATCTACATTAATGTTAGGTGAACAGCATAGTAACTCTGATCTTGGTGGGCCTTCTAGTTTGTTACCAAGGTTGGGGCTGACTACTGTCTCTTAGAACGTCTCCAAGGAGAAAGTTTCCAATTGAGTTGCCCAAACACAAACTGGTGCCTGGTGTCTTGAAATCTCAGGAAGACAGCAAACAGACTTTGCCTTTGATCTGACCATATAGATCCCACTGAAAGTTTTTAGATCCTCAGTTTAAGCCAATTCTATGATATTTGAAGGTCATAAACGTTCAATGCCTGAAGAACATAGCATCAGGACCCCAAACAAGAAAGTTCAAGGCCATGACAGCTCCATCTGAAGTGTGCAGAGCTGTGTCTAACACAAAATCCAATTGTAAAAATTAAGGCAAGCATAATAAGTAAAAGGCACAGGAGAGAGATATGTTATGATGCTAGTGATGCCGAAGATACAAACTTGGAAGAAAAAATAGCTCTCAAATACTTACAGTAAAAATCCCAAAGAAAAGTAGATTTTGTCTATAAGAATATTTAGAATTTCTAGAAGAAATGATGTAAGAGTTTTAATAAAGTATTAAAAACATGAAAAACAGAATTACATGTCTGATTTAGGGGAAAACCTAAGGCTAAGGAACAATAATCTATAATGAAAGTCAGGATTGAGAGTTCCCACACCAATCAAAATTCATAGATAGGATGAGACTGATGCCTCAAAAAACTCTGAGTTCTTTTAGAGTTCTACCTCTGGATTGTTATGGGATATTATAGGAATAAAGGAGGTTATCTTGATTCAACAATGGTAAGCCTTGGAAAGTTTTACAGGTGTCTGGGAGCAGAGTATAGAGAATGGGGAAGGGTCTGGAGACACAACTGAAAACTGGGTACTATGGAAGGAAGTATGTGTGTCTCTTGAAAACTGGATCCAGCAAAATACAACATCCTTGGGTAGAATAACAGTGATATTATTTTAAGACAACTTTGAGTGAATAGTCATTTTGACCATTATAAGTACCCAAATTATCTGCAAAGGACCTATGAAGGCAGACTATATCTATATTCAGAGAAAGAATGGGTAAATAGATGTATAGAGTGATTTTAAATACATATATAATATGTGTATACATACATACACACGCATATTTCTGTCTAATGGTAGCCATGTCTAGAAATGGGGAAGGGAAAAAAAGGAAAAAATAAATTTACATAATAACTTGGTTATATATCTAAAAGGAATAGGAAGTTGTACATAATAGATTTGCAGTTTCATGTGCAATTACCTTTTTATTATAATATATCATATGATTTTACTATACCATATTTTATTACACTATATTATATAATGCCATATTTATTATACTATACTATCTTATTATATACTTGTTTTATTCCATAAATTAAAAATAATTATTTTGTTTTTGCTTTTGAACTTGTAGTGCCTAATACGGTGACTTTCATGTAGATGGTATTTGTTGAATTGGAGTGAATTGAACCGAATTAGTCAGGGTAGAAAGAACATAGAGATGTATGTCACAAAGCCTTCTGATTAAAAATGAGCTAGAGTTTAGGAAATATTGTTGGGAGTTCAATATCCTTAAGTATGGCTACAGAATTCTGATGAAATGATCTGTTAACCTTTAAAGCCCTCCTTTAACCCTTGTCATGAGATCCCTGGTCATTCACAATCTTTCCCCTTGCACTTATTATAGCACTTTGTTTTGAACCTGTCTAATGGACTGCTGTGATATTTTGTCCTACAAAAGCAGATTACAGAATTTCAGAACTGGAAGGGAGCACAGTGGTGAAATATGACAATTTCTACCTGGAAAGAATCCCCAACTATGACAAGCTCAAGAAGGGGTTATCCAATATTTTTCTTGAAGAGTTCCCATGAAGTAGGACCTGCTTCCTACTGAGGCTGTCTATTAACTCCTGAATAGCTCTAATGGTTAGGAAGCTTCCCCTTACATCAAGCCTAATATGGTTTCTTGGCAACTTCTACCCATTGTCCTAGTTCACTCCTCCAAGACCAATGGAACACAAGTCTAATCCTTCTTCCACATGGTAGTCACAAAAGCATTTATTAAGTGACTGCTATATGCCAGATACTATGATAAGTGCTGGGGATACAAAGAAAGGCTACAAGTTAGCCCTGACTCTTAAGGAACTCACAGTCTAGTGGGGAGAAAACCTGTATGCAACTATATGCAAACAAGACACATATGGAATAAACTGGAGATTATAAACAGAGGGAAGGCAGTAACTTTAAGGGAGGACCAGGAAAGGTTTCCTACAGAATGTGAGAATTTATCTGGGACTTGAAGGAACTCAGAGCAGACAGGAGGTAGAGATGAAAAGGTAAAAGATTCAAGGGATACGCGATAAACATTCATGGAATCAGGAGATGGAATGTCTTGTTGAGGAAAAGCAGGGAGGCAAGGGTTACTGGATCATAGAATTTGTAAAAATGATCATCATATCTCCCCCAAGCTTTCTCTTCAGTGGGTTAAACATCCCTCCTTTTACTGATTCTCATATGGAGTGAACTCTTATTGCATTTGGCTTACGGAGGGAATAAGATGCACACTCAATTTGGTATGAAAATCTGTCTTACACTACAGGAAAGTAGGAGGGAAGAGGATAAGCAGGGGGTGGGGGCTGGTAGAAGGGAGGGCAAATGGGAGGAGGGAGTAATAGAAGTAAACACTTTTGAGGAGGGATAAGGTCAAAAGGGGGAATAGAGTAAATGTAGGCAGGATAGAATAGAGGGAAATATGGATAGTCTTTCACAGCATGACTGTTATGGGAGTGTTTTGCATAACTATACATGTATAATCTATATGGAATTGGTTGTCTTCTCAGTGGGGATGGGGAGGGAGGGAAGAAGGCCAAGAAGTTGGAATTCAAAGTTTTAAAAATGAATGTTAAGAATTGTTTTTACATGCAACTGGGAAATAAGATATATAGACAATGGGGTATAGAAATCTATTTTGCCCTACAAGAAAATAGAGGGGATGTGGATAAAAGAAGGGGGGGGGGGTATTATAGAAGGGAGGCAGATTGGGGGAAGGGGTAATCAGAATGAGTGCACTTTGGGTGTGGGTAGACAGAAGAGATGGGGAGAAAATTTGGAACTACAAGTCTTGTGGAAGTGAATATTGAAAACTAAAAATATTTAAAATGAAAAAAAGATAATAGTATTAATGCTTCTTTCAACAGGGTGCTATGAAGTTCATAAGGTATCTCAAGATCACATTAGCAATTTTTTGACTTATATATCACACATGATGTACTGGAAAGAGAATTAGCTCTGGACAGTCTTGGGTTCAAATTCCACTTCTAATATTTCTAATGTTTATTACCTAGTTAATTTAGGACAAGTTTATGTGATGCAATGGATAGACATCTGGGCCAGGACTCAGGAAGACCTGAGTTCAATTTTTTCTTCAGATACTTACTATTTAGGTGTCATTTAACTTCTGTTTCTCTCAGTTTCCTCATGTATAAAAGGAGGGTAATAATAGCACCTACCTCAAAGGATTATTGAGGAACAAAAGAGATAATAATTGTAAAATACTTAGCAGAGTACCTGGCACATAGTAAGCTATATAAATGTTAACAAAAAACAAATTATCCTCTCCAGGGTTCAATTTCCTCTTCTGTAAAATGTGGGACAATGAACTAAATGGCCCCTGAGGTCCCTTGTATTTCCTAAACTTTGAAATTATGAAACATCTTGAGCTTTAAGTCCACTAAAATCCTCACCAATTCTTTCAGACAACTTGCTGTCTCATAAATTTCTCTCTTATCTCGTACTTGTGAAAGCAATTTTCGAATTCAGATTCATGATTTTATATTAATGCATATACAATTTCATTTTATTCAGAACATTTTTTTGTCCTATCAAAATTGATCCCATTCTAACTGTCATCCAATATGTTAGCTATCCCTGTGTCATCTGCAAATTTGATAAGCATGGCATCTGTGCCTTTATAGGAATCATCATATGAATTTTAAGTGACACAGAGCCAAACAAATCTTTGGAGCACACCACAGAAAAATATAAATCCCTCATGGGGATTGATTATTTCATGCATGTCGGTGTACTCTTCACTGCCACCGATAGCAGCAACTGTGGCTGACTGAGGAAGATGAAGAGCCATGACTAGTTTCCCTGTCTGCCATTTTCAAGGATCCATCAATTGTGTTAGAAACAAAATAGAGTCCAAGGGAATCAAACTCAGTAATAGCTATTTATTTGCTGCATAAGTTGCCTTCTTATTGACTTCTCATTTCACTCTTGGACCCATATTTAGCTTAAGTCAGTCTCAGTAGTTGTTATTACAATGTCTTCTATACCTAAAAATATTTTTTTTTGTCTTTGTGTATTTGATGTCAAATGATTTTAGTTATTTGTTTCTGGTCACCTAGAATGGCCAAGAAGAACTTAGCTTATCACTTTATATTTTGAGACTGAATTCCCATGAATGTTGGACAGGGTCTCCACCTAGGAGGTACCTCCTACAGTCAGAGGTATTGAGGCAGGAGGGGAGGCAGCTGATTAAACATCCAGCAATAATGACCACTCATGAAACCTTCCTTCAAGTTAATACGCTAGATTTGCATCTGCATGCAGTTCTATCACCTGTATCTAACCATAGAGGGAAGAAATAGTCCACTCATATTAAATTGGTGAGAAATTTGACAGCTCACCAGATTTCTTTCATTCTTAAGACCTCTTTCAGTCAGCTGTTAGCAAGTAGTAATATGAACATGGATAAGTGACTGTGATTAGGTTAATGGTCTGAGTAATGACACTCAATTGTCTAAGGACACTATGATTATGCTCTGACACCGAAAATTGTCTCCAGGGTTCCCAATCTACAAGCTGCGGAGCATTTGATCCCTGGCACAAATGAAATGGAATCTATTATTGAGAGGCCAAGCTGTTCTTTCTTCTTGGTACATCATTCCCAATAATCGGGAGGGTAAAACACAAACTGACAATTTTGTTGATGATCAACAAGGCAGCAATATTAGATTGTTCTGTCTTAGCTATGTGGCACTACTTTTCATCAAAAACTTTGCAGTCACTAAATCAAAGACTGCAGAGTAATTTTAGGTGAGAAGTGATATGGTCCAATAACACTGAACAACAATGATACTGTGATGATGGTGATGATGATAAACATTCCTGTAACGAAGAGGTTGGAGGAAGAAGATCATTTCTGTCATGTGAGACAGCCAATGAAAGGACATGGTTTCAAGAGATTGAATGTTGTATGTGAGGGACAGCAGGAAGACCTATGTCACCGAACCATTAGAAGACTAGGACAGTGGGAAGGGAACAGATTATGAAGGGCTTTAAATGATAGACAGAGGATTTTATATTTGTCCTTGGAGTTAAAAAGCAGTCACTGAAATTTATTGAATGTGTGTGTTAACTCGCACTTTGGAAAATCACTTTGACAGTGGAGTGGAGAATGAGTTGGAGTAGAGAGAGACTTGAGAGAAGATTAACTGAAAGGTTTATTGTTGTAAGAGCAAGAAAAGAAGGATTTTCTGCTGTTTTTCTGAATAGAGTTTTAGCCAATCAAATCCCTTTGAGTCTTACCCTTCATTGAATCAAGATCCTTTGGTTGGATCAAGAGCCTTTGATTGGAAACAGTGTGTGTGTATATATATATGTGCATATATATGTGTGTGTATAAATATATGTATATGCACATGTATGTATATACACATATATACACACATACATATATGTGTGTGGATGCATGTATATACATGTGTGTATATTACATATATACACACATATATATGTATATGTATGGTGCATTATTTTCTGCTACCTCTTAAGGATGTGTCATGCTAGGGAAAACCCTGGCCTGGGACTCCCTAACTTTGGGAATGCAATGATATATGCTATGAGCCATACGACATACTGATATGTCTTGCTTAGGGATATTGCTATGAATGTTATGCTTTTCTTTTTTGACCAATATTTAGTTCATTTGCTGAATACAGAGCTCATTATACTATGTGATTAGACCCTTAAAATTATTCACAGCAGCAGTCCTCAGGTGCACTGCCTTGATTGGTGTTACAATTGTAAAAGTCCAATCATGAAATAACCAAGACCTAGTGTAGTGTAGAACTGTTTTAAATGAAGGAAGGTGTCGTATGTGAAAGATATTGTAAAGGCAAAAGTGAGAAGACTTTGTAAGAGATGTAAGAGATACATGGAGTAAGTGCTAAAAGGGAGCTGAGAATGTGCATTGTAAGCCTCAGTGACTGGAAGAATGGTGGTGCCCTAGATGGTAAGAGAGGAGTTTGAAGGAGAAGTGGGTTTTGGGGAAAAGATAATGAATTTGGTTTTAAATATGTTGAGTTTGACATAGCTATAGGGTCTCCAGTTCAAGATGTCCAAAAGACAGTTGATGATATGAGACTGGAGCTCAGAAGATAAAGAGTTGGACTGGATATATAGATCTGAGATTATGACCAGAGGAACCAATTTCAATTTCCACTGCATCACTAATTTCTTGTGTAAGTCACTTCACTTCCTAGACCTCCAGTTTCCTTATCTTTAAATGATGACCTTATGACTCTATGATAAATAGAAAGGGAATTCCTACTCAAAAATAAATACAAAAAAAAAAATATGTTAATCTGCCAAGGCCTACTCAAAGCATATGAATATAATTGTTAAATTCTCTAAAGAAATAAAGAGTAAAAAATTATTGGAGATATATTTAGTACTCTTAGTTGATAATTTTTTTCAAAAATAATTTAAAAATTCAATGGTATATAACTCCAAACTACTGAAAAGAGACTTAATACAAGGGGACAAAAATTAGGATAATTTATATAGAAAAAAGGTCAAGAATGTCAAGGAAAATATTTTTTAAAGTATAATAAAAGAGAAAAAAGTGCTTGAAGACTTGAAATTAATATCAAATTGAATTAAAATAGTCAAAGAAATTTAGTAGTTATTTATAAAATAGAAGCATAGATCAATGAACTAAAGGTATTAGTAGTTGTAGTAGTCGTTATAAAATAGAAGGCAAAATCAATGAATTAAATGTATCAAACAAAGCAAAGACTAAAATAGACCTAATTAAAAGGGAATAGAAGGAACATTACGTCTTACTAAAAGAAGGCATAGACAATAAAGTAATATTAATACTAAATTTATACACCAAATGGAATTGCATCCAAATTCTAGAAGAAAAGTTAAATGAATTACAGGAAGAAGTAGTAAAATTATGCTCTTGGGAGACCTCAACTTTACCCTCTCAGAGCTGGATAAATCTACTCACAAAATAAGAAAAAATCAAAGAGATAAATAAAATTTTAGAAAACCTAGATGATGATAGAACTTTGGTGAAAATTGAATGAAAATCTTACCATGTATTAGGGCTTAAAAACCTCACACTGGAATGCAGAAAAACCTTAATATTAAATGCACCCCCTTTAGACCATAGTGAAATAAAAATTATATTTAGCAAAAGGCAATGAGGACATAGATTAAAAATTAATTGAAAACCAAATAATCGTATTCTAAAGAATAAGAAGTTCAAAGAACAAATCATGGAAATAATCAACAATTTTTATTCAAGAGAAAGAAAACGAGACAAAATTTGTGGGATGCAACCAAAGCAGCACTTAGGGAAAAATTTACGTCTCTCTTAGAGTACATCAGCATAAGAGATAAAGAGAAGTTCAATGAACTGAACATGCAACTAAAAAAACAAAAAGTATGGAAGAAGAACAAATTTATAATCCCAAAATAAGCAGCACAATGACAATCCTTTATATCAAAGGAGAGGTTAAGAAATTGAAAGATTAAAAAAAAATTGAACTAATAAATAAGACAAATAGCCTGCTTTATTACAGGGAAAACACAATGGATAAACCATAGATGCCATACCAATAAAACATGCCAAAAAAGTATCTTGTAGAGCTAGAAAAAATTGTAAAAAATTCATTTGGAGGAACAAAATATGAAGAGAATCAATGAAAAAAATGCCCAGGAAGGTGGCCCAGCATTTTCAAATTTTAAGCTATGCTACAAAGCAGATCAAAATAATCTTGTGCCAGCTAAGAAATAGAGGGGTGGATTAATGGAACAGATTAAATACATAATAACAGTAGTAAATAATCATAGTAATTTATTGTTAGTGTGAGAACTCACCATTTGAAAAAAAATGCTTTCATAATCAGAAAGCAGGTAGACAGAAATAGAGGTAGATGGACATCTCACATTGTAAACTCAGATAAGGTTAAAAAAATTGGAAAATTATTTAGAAATAAAGGGTGATATGAGACATAAATTAGGAGATCATGGAAAAATGTAACTGCCATGTAAGAAAAGAGCATGCCAAAATAAGAGATACAGAGAATCACAGGAAGTAAAATAAATAATTTTGATTAACTAAAATTAAAAAGCTTTAGCAAAAATAAAGCTAATTCAGCCAAAATTAGTAGGAAAACAATAAATAGGAAAAAATTACAGCAAATTTTTCTGATAAAGGCTTTATTTCTTAAATAGAGCCAAATATATAAGAATAAGAGTTATTCCACAGTTGATAACTTGTCAAATGACATTAAAAGGCAATTTTCAGAAGGAAAATTTCAAAGCTATCAGTAGTCATATGCAAAAATGCTCTACATCACTATTGATTAGAGAAATGCAAATGAAAATAAGTCTGAGACTCTATTTCATACCTATCAGATTGGCTACCAAGACCAAAAAGGAAAATAATACATGGTGGAAGGGATGTGGTGGGTGTAGTGTGCACTATTTGTAGAGTTGTGAACTAGTCCAACCATTTTGGAGAGCAATTTAGAACTAAGCCCAAAGAGTTATAAAACTATGCATACCACTTCACTCAGAAATAACACTCCTACATTTATATCCCAAAGAAATAAAAAAAAACCACATAAAATAACTTATTTATACAAAAATATTTGTAGTAATTTTTCTTGTGGTGGGAAAGAATTGGAATCAAAGAAATGTCCATCAGTTGGGGAATGGCTAAACAAGTTGCGATATATGTTTGTGATGTAATACTGTTGTGTTATGTGGTATAAGAAATGATGAAAAGAATGATTTCAGAAAAAACTAGGAAAGCTTATATGAACTTAGGCAAAGTGAAATGGGTAGAACCTGGAGAACACTGGACATAGTAACAGCAATATTGTAAGGATGATCAAACTATGAAAGACTTGGTTACTTTAAACAAGACAATGATCCAAAACAAATTCAAATATACCATGATGAAAAATTCTATCCACCTCCCCAGAGAGAACTTATAAACTCTAAGTACAGATTGAAGCACATTTCTTTATGTTTTTCTTTTTTGTGTTTTCTTTTCCAATGTCACCAATATGGAAATATTTTTGCATAACTTCATATGTATAACTGATATAAAATTGCTTAGCCTCTCAATGAGGCTGATGTCAGGTGGGAGTGAGGGAGAGAATTTGGAACTCAGTTTTTATATTTACACATAAGTGAGAAATATTTAACAAAACTTAAATGTACTTAAAAGACAAAATAAAAGAATAAAATATTTTGATTAAAAAGATTCTTCACATCAAATATTTTGGAGAAGAATCTTATATCTAAGATCCCTAGGGGATTCATTCAAATATATAAGGCTGAATCACTCTCTGGTGAATAATTAATGAAAGTGTATGAATAATTCTCAAAAGAAATACAAATGTTTAGCAACTATGTTATATTCTAGATCAGAAATGCAAATCAAAGTAACCGCGAGTTTTTACTTTACATAAAGTAAATTGCCAAAAATGGCAAAAGATGGAAAAAAGAACCAGTCTTATGAGGGCTGCCGAAGATAGGTACACTAATACATAGCAGACATAATTGTAATTTGGTTCAACCATTCCGTAAAGAATTTTGGATAATGATTTGAAAGTGTTTAAAATGTTCAAAACTTTTTAACCAAGAGATCCAACTCTTATTAGTATACCCCAAGGATATTAAAGGGAGAAAAAAAGTTCTCAGAATACTTTTCGTGGTAGTCAATTTTCTGGAAATAGAGTAGATACCAGTCAAGGAAATGATAAGCAAATTGTCGTATACCTGTATCAGGTAATATTACTGAATGATAGGGAATTATGAGTATGAAAAATCAGATAAACAATGGAGAGATTTATATGAAACTGATGCAGAGTAAAGAAGGCAGAGTGAGAAAAATAATATACATAATGACTCCAAAAGAGTAAATAGAAATGATATTAACAATAACCGAATCCTTCCCTAACTGATTACTGCTGAATTCTAATGTTTAATGGCCAGCTTTGCCAGTGCAAAAGAGATAAGGCATCGTACCTCTCATTTCTTTGCCAAGATGAGAAACTCTAGATGCAAAATTGTTCATATAATGTCATACTCAGTTGATGTTTTGCTTAGTTTACTGGATTGCTTTCACTTTTTCCTCTGTCTTTTTTGTTCTTTGTGTTAGAGAAAGCTTGAAAGTTGGGGAGAAAGGAGGATGAATATATTTGGAAGTGAAGATATTTAGATAAAATAAGAAAGCAAGATAATGGACTTGTCCTAGATGACCTGTGTAGTCCCTTCTAGATCTAAAATTTGGTGATCTTGTGGACTGATACTAGAGGTTGATTAACTTGGTGAGGAAGATTAGATAAAGTAAAGAGAATTGTGAGGTTCACATCATTAAGGGGGAACATTTTTTATGTAAGTATGTGTGTGTGTGCGTAATATGCTAACAAAACTTGTCTTTAATTAGAGAATTTGAAGTCCATAATTCTATTTGGATTATCAAAGAGGTTAAATTTTTTAAAAGCTAGGACTTTCATATAACCTTTGTCAGGATGTCTGAAAATTGCCATTAGGCACCAAATATTTCTTTATTACTTCTTTATCTTTTATTTTTAATCAAAACTCTTGCTTTATAGCAACAATTTGAACTTAATTGGGCTCTCTCCGATATGACTCAAATATTATTCAGAAGGTAAGAAGATCTGAGGGACAAATATAAAAATGTCACACTCAGAAGGGGATAAACGTACTGTTTACAAGTAATAAAAACAAGTGGCAGAACCTATATCACCAGCAGAAGTGTTATGTGAATTGTCATTTTACAGTTTCAGTGGAAAAGCCATTTTAATGCACAAGTTCTTCTGTAAAATCCTCCAATTCTATGAGAAATCAAAGGGTTTTTTCTCTGAGCCCCAATGAATTAGGCTGTCCAGAAATTGGCCAATTTATTCCTCCCGTTGCAGGCAGACTACTGCAGAAATGATTGAATCAAACTACCTCCATCTCAAAATGCAATATAGACATATCATCATTCGTATTTATTCTCTCCAGTTTTGAAGAGTATATAACGTCACTCATTACATGCAAACATATGGGCCAAAGTGTCATATCCTTAATGCAATTATGAAGGACAAGAATAGACCACTTTTGCAGATGGAAGAGGATAATAGAGACTATTTAACCAAAACTTCTCATTTCATGTATTATCAAAGAAAGGATCAGAGAAAATAGATCATTTATCTAAGGCCATACAGTCACAGAAAATAGGATTAGAATGCAGGTCTTCTGAATGCTGGTCCAGTATTATACCTCCAATGTTATACTGCTCCCCAACTGTCTGTCTACAAATGTGAAAGCTCTTATTGAAAAGCAGCTTATTGATTGAAATCTACACTGATGCATCTTAGCATTTTGCATGTCTGCCCCTGTAAGAAACAGAAGGGAATGTATTAAGTATAGGATGTCCCAGGTAAAGTGAACAACGTGGTAGTATCTAAGCATTTGCAAGTTTACATAATTTTACAGAATCAGAAAGGCTCTGAATCTCTGAGATGTAAGGGACTTCAAAACTCAACTAGTCCTATCTGCCTGAACAAAAACCTCTCCTACAGCATAGGAGGCAAAAAGGGGCCCAAATTTTGTATGAAGACATCTGATAACAAAGAATCCACTACTTTTTTAAGACTAGCATTCCATCCATAGAATTACAAGGTTGGAAAGGCCTTCAGAAATTATCTAGTTCAATCTCTACCTTCTTGTAGGAACTAGGTTTCCTACAATATTCCTTACAAGTGATCAGTTGGGGTCATAGATTTTGAGCTAAAGGGTACATTGAATAAAATATCCCCAATTGTGCAGATATGGAATCTAGAGAAGAAATGACAAGTAAGAAAAAGAGGGTAGATTTGTTTATTCCCAAAACAGCACTTGCTTGTACATAGGATCTAGGATCTTGAATTTGAAGCTGGAAGGAACCTTAAGGGCCATCTAATCCAAACACATCAAATTAGAAAAGAGAAAACTGAGACCCAGAGAAAGTCTATGTGTTGCCCAAGGTCTCATAAGTATTGACAAAGGCAGGATTTGAACCTTGATTCTTCCTTATAGAAGAGAAAACTAATGTTCAGAGAAATTAAATGACTGAGCTTTTATGCATTCATTGTTCTTGTAGGCTCTGTCTCCAGCACAGGCACATAGTAGATATTTAATACATACTTGATTGATTGTGCAAGATCACACAATAAAGGGCAGGCCATAATTCTTTCCTTAGACTCTAAATCTATTGTTCAATACACTACACCATAAAAAATGATATAACACTTTTAAAAATTAAGATTAGGGGGTGGAACCAAGATAAGGGAGAGAAATGAGGAAGTTGCCTGAGCTCTCCCTAGTTTCCTTTAGAAACAATATTAAATCAAGCCTTGAAAAGAAGTCTGGAGTGATAGAATCCACAAAGAGGTGAGGTGAAACAATTTTCCAGCCCAACATTACTTATAAGGATTTTAGGAAAGGTCTGTCTCATTTGGGTTAAAGGAGAACACAGCCCAGTGCAGATGCTGTCCAGGCAAGCCAGTGGATGGCTCTTACCAACTTACAGCCCTCCATCCTGGTTCAATAGGCTAGCAGAATAGCTGGCCATCTGTGAGACCTCCAACCCCTTTGCAGAGCGCAAGCTGCCTGCCCTAGAACTCCAGCACAACAGGTGCAACTAGGCTGGGTCACCTCAGATCAATGGGCAACTCACAAGCACCTGAAGCCCCAGCTCAGAAAGTCAGTGAGCAGGCCCCTGATTCCCAGGACAAGAAGCTTTGAGCAGTTCCCTCTGTGCCCCAGGAGCAGAGCTTACTTTTTAAAAATGAGCAAAAAAAGAGGCCTGATCATAGAAAGCTACTATGGTGCCAGGGAAGATCAAAAACAAACTCAGAAAACAACAATGTCAAAATGCCTCCATGTGAAGCCTAGAAAGGGAATATGAGTTGGTCTCGAGCCAAAAAAGTCCTTTTGGAAGAGCTGAAAAGGAATTTAAAAATGCAGTAAGAGAAGTAAAAGAAAAATTGGGGAAAATATTCAGGAGAATTATGACAAAAGAGTCAGTAGCTTGGAAAAGGAAAGATGAAAATCCACTGAAGAAAGCAATTTCTTTAAAAGTACAATTGCAAGGGGGCAGAGCCAAGATTCTGGAGAAGAAAGATAGACTTGCTGTAGCTCCCCTCCCCTCCATAGCCCATAAAATACCTACAAAAATGACTCTAGAGCAGCAGAAGTCACAAAACAACAGAGTGAAAGAGATTTCCAGCCCAAGACAGCCTAGAAGGCTGTCAGGAAAAGTCTATTGCACTGAGCTTGGAGCTGAGCAGAGTCTAGACTTGGCAACACCTCATAGACAGGACTGGAGCAGGCTTCAGGGTGTGGAATCATGGGTAACAGCTACAGTTCCCAGATTTCTCAACCCACAAATGCCAAAGACAGCTTCAAAAGTCTGTGAGAATGCTTTTTCACCTAGGTGAGAAGGGAGTGGGGTCAGCCCCAGCCCTGGTTCCAGGGTGACAGTAACTTCTGTTTTGGGAGCCCCCTGCCTAAAGACCCTAGGGGAATTGAGTAGTCAATCTGGATCTCAGTCTTGAGTAGTGGTCCTGGGGTGAGGAAGAACACCAGTGTGGTAGAGCTGGTAGAGGCTCTGGAGAGGGAATCTTACAGGTCCTGGGAAGAAAAGCTTGTGCTTGCTCCCAGATCATAGTGCAGGCCAGGAGAGGAATAAACTTCTCCCCCTTGATCGTGACACCTTGGAGGAACTGAGAACTTACAGGTTTCCTATAGTATACCCTCTTCCTGACAAAAGACTCAAAAGTCAAGTAACTGGCTGGGAAAATGCCCCCAAAAGGGGAAAATAATGCTATAAAATGTTACTTTCTTGGTAAAAAGTATTTTCTTCCATCCTTTCAGATGAGGAAAAAAAGCATACACTAGAGGAAAACATTAAAGTCAAGGCTTCTACATCCAAAACCTCCAAAAATATATGCAATGGTCTCAGGCCATGGAAGAGCTCAAAAAGGTTTTTGAAAATCAAGAGAGGTGGAGAAAAAATTGGTAAGAGAAATGAGAGAGATGCAAGAAAGTCATGAAAAGCAAGTCAACAGCTTGCTAAAGCAGACCTCAAAAATGTTGAAGAAAATAACATCTTTAAAAAAAGACTAACCCAAATGGCAAAAGAGGTTCAAAAAATCCATATGGAGAAGAATGCTTTAAAAAGCAGAATTAACCAAATAGAAAAGGAGGTTCAAAAGCTCACTGAAGAAAATAGTTCTTTTAAAATAAAATGGAACAGATGGAAGCTAATGACTTTATGAGAAACCAAGAAGCTATAAAACAAACCCAAAAGAATGAAAACATAGAAGGCAATATGAAATATCTCACTGGAAAAACAACTGACCTGGGAAATAAATCCAGGAGAGATCATTTAAAAATTATTGGTCTAGAACCTACCCCCCCACTTTGGACTCCTCCACCCCCAGCCCCATCTCTCCCCTTACCCTCCCCCAAGATGGGTGACCACAGTCTGAGCTTCTGGGCCAAAGGGCCTCACACCTGAGCTGGACCAGACAGAGGTTGCACCTGGCCTTATGGGCTGAGAAGAGAGCCAAGGTCATCGCAGTGATGAATGTCGTAGAAGAAACCCAGGGGACTGGAGAGCCACAGAAGGTGAAGGAGGCCAGTCCTCTTGCTTTACAGCAACCTACTGATCCAGCTTCCCCCACTGTGGCCACTACACCTGAGCCAGAGGGGGCTGATGCTGGGGAAAAGAATAATGCTAAGGCCTCTGATGATGAGCCTGAATATGAGGATGGTCGGGGCTTTGGCATTGGGGAACTGGTATGGGGAGAACTTCGGGGCTTCTCCTGGTGGCCTGGTCGCATTGTATCCTGGTGGATGACAGGCCGAAGTTGGGCAGCTGAAGGCATTCGATGGGTCATGTAGTTTGGAGATGGCAAGTTCTCAGTGGTTTCTGTTGAGAAACTTATGCCACTGAGCTCCTTCTTCAGCGCCTTCCACCAGGCCACATATAACAAGCAGCCTATGTACCAGAAAGCCATTTATGAGGTCCTTCAGGTGGCCAGCAGCTGAGCCAGGAAGCTGTTTCTGGCCCACCCTGAGAATGATGAAAGTGACACAGCTAAGGCCGTGGAGGTGCAGAACAAACAAATAATCAAGTGGGCTCTGGGTGGCTTCCAGCCCTCTGGCCCCAAGGGCCTGGAGCCACCAGAAGAAGAGAAATCTCTACAAGGAAGTTTACACTGACATGTGGGCCCCAGTAGAGCCTGAAGCTGCTGCCTATGCCCCACCTCCACCAGCCAAAAAGCCCCAAAAGAGCACAGTATAAAAGCCCAAGATCAGAGATCACTGATGAACGCACAAGAGAGAGCGGCTGGTATATGAGGTACAGCAGAAGTGTAGGAATATTGAAGACATCTGCATCTCCTGTGGAGCCTCAATGTCACCCTGGAACACCTACTCTTCATCGGAGGAATGTGCCAAAACTCCAAGAATTGCTTCCTGGAGTGTGCCTATCAGTATGACAATGATGGCTACCAGTCATATTGTTACTATCTGCTGTGGGGACCAAGGGGTCCTCATGTGTGGGAACAACAACTGTTGCAGGTGCTTCTGTATGAAATGTGTGGACCTCTTGGTGGGACCAGGGGCTGCCCAGGCAGTCATCAAAGAAGATCCTTGGAATTGCTACATGTGTGGACACAAAGGCACCTATGGGCTGCTACAGCGGTTAAAGGACTGGCCATCATGCCTCCAGATGTTTTTCACCAATAACCATGACCAGGAGTTTGACCCTCCCAAAGTTTATCTCCCAGTACCAGCTGAGAAATGGAAGCCAATCCGGGTGCTATCTCTTTTTGATGGAATTGCCACAGGACTGTTGGTGCTGAAGGACCTGGGGATCCAGGTAGACCACTGCATTGCCTCAGAGGTATATGAGGACTCCATCACTGTGGGTATGGTGCGGCACCAAGGAAAGATCATGTACATGGGGGATGTCCACAATGTCACACAGAAGCACATACAGGAATGGGGCCCTTTTGATTTGGTGATTGGAGGCAGACCCTGCAATGACCTTTCTATTGTCAACCCTGCTCGTAAGGGTCTCTATGAGGGCACTGGATGGATCTTCTTTGAGTTCTACCATCTTCTACACGAGGCCTGACCAAAGGAGGGGGATGACCGCCCTTTCTTCTGGCTCTTTGAAAACGTGGTGGCCATGGGCGTCAGTGATAAGCGGGACATCTCATGCTTTCTGGAGTCCAACTCTGTGATGATTGATGCCAAAGAAGTGTCAGCAGTGCACATGGCTTGCTACTTCTGGAGTAACCTTCCTGGTATGAACAGGCCATTGGCATCTACCATGAATAATAAGTTGGAGCTTCCAGAGTGTTTGGAGCACGGCAGGATAGCAAAGTTCAGCAAAGTGAGGACCATTACAACTAGGTCAAACTCCATCAAGCAGGGCAAAGACCAACATTTTCTCATCTTCATGAATGAGAAAGAGGACATCTTATGGTGCACTGAAATGGAGAGGATCTTTGACTTCCCAGTCCATTATATGGATGTCTCCAACATGAGCTGTTTGGCCAGGCAAAGACTGCTAGGCCAGTCATGGAGTATTCCTGTGATCTGCCACCTCTTCGCCCCTTTGAAGGAATATTTTGCCTGTGTGTAAGGGACATGGAAGTGAACTGGGATAGTGACATTTAATCAAAGCAAAACCACCAAGAACAAGAGGATGGAGAGAAGTATCAGCACCTGGAAGAGAAAAAAAGGAATTTCAAGGAAAGAAACAAACAAAACACAAAAAACCACCATAGATGTGAAAACATCCGCAAAGGCATCGCCAAGCAAAAGGGTTGGACATCATCTCCCGATTTTTCAATGTTAAACTTTGATCTTATTTAAAAAACAAAACCAAAAAAAAACTATTGGTCTACATGAAAACTATGATGAAAAAAAGAGCCTAGACATCATCTTCCAAGAAATTATCAAGAAAAAATACCCTAGAACCAGAGAGTAAAATACAAATGGAAAGAATTCACTGATCACCTCCTGAAAGAGACCCCAAAAGAAAAGCTCCTAGGAATAGTATAGCCAAATTCCAGAGTTCCCAGGATAATGAAGAAAATATAAGCAGCCAGAAGGAAACAATCCCAGTATTGTGCAAATACAATCACGATAACACAGGATTCAGCAGCTTCTACACTAAGGGACTGAAGGGCTTGGATTATGATATTCCAGTGATCAAAGAAGACAGGACTAAAACTAAGAATCACCCACCCACAAAAGTGAATATAATACATCAGGAAAAAAATGGAATTTCAATGAAATAGAAAATTTCCAAACATTCTTGCTGAAAAGACCAGAACTGATTAGAAAAATTGACTCTCAAATACAAGAATCAAGAGAAACATGAAAAGGTAAACAAGAAAGAGGTTTTAAGCAACTCATTAAAGTTGACCTGTTTACATCCCCATACAGAAAACATGTTATTTGTAACTCATGAGACCTTTTTCAGTATTAGAATAGAGGGAATATATATATATGTATATATATGTATATGTATATATGTATATGTAGGTGTGTATGGCCATGTATCTGTGTATATTACATATGTGTAACTATGTATACATACTTGTGTGTATGCATATACATGTGTGTGTGTGTGTGTGTGTGTGTGTGTGTATAGACTGAGGGCACAGGGTGAGCTGAATATGAAGGGAGAATACCTAAAAAAGAAATTTACTTTTGAACGTAATATACTAAGAGTAAGAGAAAGGGAGAGATAGAATGCAGCAAATCATCTCACATACTAGAGGGGAAAAGAGCTTCTACAATGGAAGGGAAGAGGCGGGAGATGAAAGGAAATAATCCCTCATGAGATTTAGCTGAAAGAGGGAATAACACACACTCAGTTAGATACGGAAATCTATTTTACCCTGTAGGAAGGCAAGGGGGAAGGGAATAAGAGAGGGAAGATAATAGAAGGGACAGCAAATTGGGAAAGGGATAATCAGAAGCAAACACTATTGTGGGAGGACAGGTCAAGGGAAATAAAGGAATAAATGAAGGTCAGGATAGGACAGAGGGAAATATGGTTAGTCTTTTACAACCTAACTATTATGGAAGTGCTTTGCTTTGTTACACATGTATGACCTATATTGAATTGCTTGTTTTCTCAATGAGGGTGGATAGGGAAGGAGGGAGAGAATATGGAACTCAATGAATGTTAGAAATTGTTTTAGCATGTAACTGTAAATTAAGCTATACAGGCAATGGAGTATAGAAATCTATTTTGCCCTAAAGGAAAATAGAGGGGAAAGGTGGGTAACAGAAGGGAGGACAGACTGGAGGAAGAGGTGAGTGGAGTGCATGCTCTCCTAGGGTGGGGTGTGGGGAGATATGGGGAGAAATTTTTAATTCAAATTCTTGTGGAAGTAAATGTTAAGAACTGAAAAATAAATGAAGTATATATTTTTTAAAAATGTGAATTGCAAATTGGAAAAAGAAATATAAAAGCTAACTGAAGAAAATAATTCCCTAAAAATTAAAACTGGCAAATGAAGCTACTAACTCTATGAAATATTAAGGAGCAGTCAAACAAAATCAAAACACTGAAAGGACAAAAAATGTAAAATAGCTCATTGGAAAAACAATTGAGCTGGAAAATAGATCCAGGGGAGATAATTTAAGAATTAGTGAACTACCTGAAAGCTGTGATAAAAAAGTCTGGGCAGCATTTGTCTTTTTTTTTTTAAAAAAAATTATTTTAAACTTAAAATACTAAAACAAATACACTATAAGGAAAAGAAACATTATAAACATAAATATTAAAACTGAAATAAGAAAATATAAAAAAAAAGTATTTCCATGTGCACAGTAGGATGTAACATAGGATTCAAGATATACAACACTAAATTTCAATTTCAAAAAAGCCTCTATAATAAATACTACACTTTGTGTTTAGAGCTGTCCATCTTTTCTTCCTTCTAAGTTTTGCTTTGTTCTGTGCTGTGCATTTTTAAATTTTTTCTCCCTTCCTTCCCCCCTCCTCCAACAAATCTACAATTAAGCCTATACATGTGTATGTGTACATGTTTGTATATGTGTGTATTGTGTATACATATCCACATGAATGTATATATCTATACACATAAACATATATCGATGAATGTATACCTGCATATACTTGTATACACATGCATATGCCATATCTATAATTATACTCACATATAAACATATACATTCATATGCATCTATGTAAGACCTCCTTATGCTTGTTTGCCCTCTGTTTCTTTGAGGGTGGGTAACATCTTCCTTCATAAGTCCAACTCTTTCCATATTTCTCTAAGTCCACCAACTTATCATTTCACATACCACAACAATATTCCAACCTTATACTGTCTAGTTATTTTAAATAGTCTAAAACAATACTGGTTAAAATGACAGATGGAGTGTAGTATCCCTATTTTTCTCTTTTGATTAAATCTAGTTTAGCTTTAATTTTGTCTGAGATCACAGTTAATTACCATGCTTTTTTTCCTAACAATTTATGCTTCTGATCTTTATTTTATGTTTGTGTGTATCTCTTATTTCCTCTACCTTCTGACTCCTGTACCTTACTTCTACCTGCTACTTTGTCCTCCTATTACTTAATCTAGCGGTCATTCAAAGATCCCTCCCTTATCTTCTTCCCCCTCAAACCTTTCCCCTAACCCTCTTGTTTTTATCTGAATTTGGAAGACTTTTATAGCCTTCCAAATATATATATATATAATATATATAATATAATATATAAAATAATATATATTAATATAATTAATATGATATATTATATAATTATATTATATATAATAAATAAATATAAATTATATAAATATATTATATTATATATAATATGTACTATAATAATATATAATATATATAAAACCCTCTTTATCCCATTCACATTAATTTAAATACCTTTCTATACCCCCCCATCCTATTCCCTCACAGCAGTTGATACCATAAGCAAAATGGGAGAATGGATTATTTATGCATTAGACCTAGGGAGAAGGAGAGATTTTTATGACCACACAAGAAATGTAGCACACTATAAAATGCAAAATATATAATTTTGATTACATTAAATTATAAAGGTTTTGCACAAATAAAACCAATGTTACCAAAATTAGGAGGAGAGCAGAACTCTGGGAAACAATTTTACTGGTAGTTTTTCAGATAAAGACCTCATTTGTGAAATATAAAGAGAACTGAGTCAAATTTATAAGAATGCAAGTCATTCCCTATTTGATAAACAGTCAAAGGATATGAACAGGCAGTTTTCAGAGGAAGAAATCAAAGTTATCTCTGTTTATATGAAAACATGCTCTAACTCACTATTGATTAGAAAAACAGAAATTAAAACAATGGTGAGGTACCACCTCACATCTATCCAGCTTGCTAATATGACCAAAAAAGGAACATGATAAGTGTTGGAGAAGATGTGAGAAAACTGGAACGTGAATGCATTGTTTGTGGAATTGAAAATTGATGCAAACATTCTGAGAAATAATTTTGAACTAAACTCGAAGGGCTACAAAACTGTACATACCCTTTGATCTAACAATAGCACTACTAGGTCTATATCCCAAAGAAATCATAAAAAGTGGAAAAGGACCCACATGTACAAAAAATATTTATAGCAGCTATTTTTATGGGGGCCAAAATTTGAAAATTGATGGTATGTCCATCAATTAGGGAATGACTGAAGAAGCTATGGTATATTAATGTAATAGGATACTGTTGTCCTATAAGAAATGATGAGTAGGCAGATTTCAGGAAAACCTGGAAAGCCCTATGTAAACTGATACTGAGTGAAGTAAGCAGAATGAAGAGAACATGGTAGACCATAAAAGCGACATTGTGCAATGATCAACTATGATAGACTTAACTCTTTCCAATAATATAATTATTGAAGACAATTCTAAAAGACTCACTATGGAAAATGCTATCCACAATCAGAGAAAGAACTATGGTGTTGGAATGAAGATCAAAAAAATACCTATTTTCACATGTTTTCCTTTCTTGTGGTTTTTTTTTTCCATTTTGTTCTGATTCTTCTTCCACAAAACAACTGCTGTGGAAATGTGCTTATCATGATTGTACCTGTATAACCTTTATTGGATTGCTTGCTATCTTGGGGAGGGGAGGGAAGAGAAGGAAGAAAAATTTGGTACTGAAAATCTTACAAAAATAAATGTTGAAAAGTATTTTTACATGTAATTGGAAAAAAATAAAATACTATTAAGTGGGAAAAAGTTAAGATTAAAAACATGAGTCATATTATGCCTACTCATAAAAAGAGAAAGCAGAAGTTGGAAGGAGAAAAGGAAACAACTTAGATAACATGTCAAATAGTCGTATTGGGAGGAAGGACTTGGGAGCAAGAATGTAATGAATTGCATCTTATATCTGCACTAGAAAAGGGTGCCCAAGGAACTAGGGGTAGAATAAATAGAGAGATGAGAACTAAGGGTGATCATAAATGAAAAGTACAGGATGGAGAGTAGAGAATGGAGGAATGAGCAGATTCTGCTCTAAGTGACAGAGAAAAGATCTATTAGACTAGAACTTATGAAAATAGTTGAGGAATTTAGTACCCAGTAAATAGTAGTATGTGTCATATTTAATACTGGGGTATAGTTTATTAACAACTATATTTAAGTTGGGACAATAAAGAGAGCCATAAAAATGAGCAAATAGTTTAAAATCGAGATCTATAATATTTAATATGTGATGTATGATATTCTTTGCACTTTGGAGTTTTTTTTTCTTGTTTAAATTGGCTTTATCTAGTTTTCTATTTAATGGATGTAATAAGGAGGGAATAAATATGGAGAATAGGGCAATACGACCTTTCAAAAAATTTTTCATGATAAATTTTTGTGAGCTAGTTGTATTCCTAGGTACATATAGATTAATATGGCTTAGAGTCTCTTTTCTGGAGGGAATATTCCTTTTTTTCCTAAACATTTTAAAACTCATAAATCAGGGTTTTTGTTTGTTTGTTTTCCTGAGTCATGCCATTACAATTGTAGGAAGGCTGTATTTCCCCTCATTTTTTAATGACTGGTTACATTTGGTGCTATCATTATGCATATAAATAAGCTGTCTGGTAGATTGACATCTTTATTTTTGAGCTAAAATAATTGCTTAAATCAATTGATTGATTAAATAGTTCAGTTTTACGAATTTGATAGATATCTGCCTCTATTTTCAAGGTAAACATGTGTGTGTGCATGCATACACATGAATATTTACTGTTAGTTGTTAATATGTATTATTGTTGACAGCGCATAGGTTCTGGGTTTTAGAAGACTTATTCTAGAAAATGACAGACTAGCAAAATCTTGGAATTGCAAGGTGCCTAAGAAGCCAAATAGCCTTATTCATACCTCAACAAAAATCATGCATACGACACACTCCACAACTGATCATGTAGTCATTTCTTGTAGACCTTCAATAAGGAAAATCATTACCTCCTAAGGAAATTCAGATAATTAAAATTTTTTCCGTAAGCCTATATGTGCCTCTTTTTAGTTTCTACCCGTTTCTGGTCATGCTGTCCCCTCACCCCAGAATTCTTTGATCTCATAGATTATATTTACTTTGATTCATAAAGCTGAAAAATCTATCAACATTCCTAAAAAAATATAATCATGTATCACCTTCTTACCTTCTACTATGTGTGAATGAATGCTTAGATTTGTAGGATATGTCTCTTAGTACTTTGTTTTGGTTCAAGCTGTTGATCTCTTTTAAAAATAAAAGATTAGTATTCCTTTCTTTTCTTTTTCTCCTCCTCTCAGTTTTTCTCCTCTTCCCTTTCTTTCCCTTCCTTTCCTTTTCATTTCCTCACTTCTTCCTTGTCTTCTGTCCCTCTTATTTTCTCGTCTCTCTCTGTCTTTCTCTGTCTCTCTCTGTCTCTCTCTGTCTCTGTCTCTGTCTCTCTGTGTCTCTGTCTCTGTCTGTCTCTCTGTCTCTCTGTCTCTCTGTCTCTCTCTCTCTCTCTCTCTCTCTGCCCTTCTCTCTCTCATTCAAGAGGAAGTGCATTGGGAGCCATTCCTTGGTCCAGTCCCACCTACTGGTAAACTCAGAAGCTTTAATACATTGTTTCTACCCCTCCACTTCTTACTTTGCCCTTCCTTCTGAAGTCTAATACCTCCCTGCTTTGTTTGTGTGTGTGTTTAATATCATAATATTTACTTTGGTACCCACAATATTAGTACGGAACAGTACCAACACTCAATAGGTTTTGCTCCTATTACAACTGAAAACTCTTAAGCTCAAGTTATCTATTACGCTCAGTCTTCCCAATAGCCAAGATTTTGACCTCCATCAAGGGTAGTCCCTCCTAATTCGTTCTAGTTAGAAGTCCTTCCAACAGTGAAATACTGTTATTTGGTAACACCTGGCTTCTAATTCAGGTTTTCATCAATTCACTGTTAAGGAAATTACTTCCTTTCCCTGGGCCTTAGTTTTCTTATCTGTAAAAGTAGGTTTGATCAAATAGTCTGTAAAATCCCTTTAATGTCCAAGATTTTCTGATCTCAGTCTTCCTCATTCAGCAAGTAAGGCCATAGCAAACTATGAACACATTCTGGGAAGCTTTTGGGAGGGGAAGATTTCCATGGAATAAATTACATTGTAATGAGTAGGTGGGTAGTTTGTGCCCCAGCTACTAATGCCCATACAAATATGTTTGGGAATATGCAAACCTCACATTAGGTCTTTACAAGTCCTCAGTTGTCTTCTGGCAGCACTGATGACTAAAGCAACTTACTTCAAATAAGTAAAAATATATTATGACAGGGTACTTATTTTCTAAAACTATTGTGCTCATACAGCTTGTCTCTTCTCTCTGTCTCTATCTCTCTGTCTCTCTGAGTCTCTCTCTCTCTCTCTCTCTCTCACACACACACACACACACACACACACACACACACACACACACACACACACACTGAATCATCTTCTTTTGAAAATCATCTCAAATGACCAGAACCAAGATAACAACAAAAAAATTAAAGCTAGCAGATGGAAAGTTTAAACACAAAACCAACCCATCGGAGAGAACAGGGGAAATTGAGGGAGGGGGGTAGGAGAAAGACAATTATCACAATGATTGACAGAGATCTAATTCCGCTTCGTGTAACTTTGAAGCCAAAAATATACTCAATATCAGCTCTAGATGGAGCAAGAATAGTCTGTTTGCCATCTGTGGAGACAAAACAGAGCAGCCAAGCTTCAATGCAAAGGCTAAAGTTACCAGAAATAGAATTAAATAACGTATGTTGGCATGAAGGGATTGGGTCCAAAAGCCACTCCTAGAGATCCTGAGGTTTCTCCAGTGGGTGTTCATGGCTCAAAAAGGAAAGTGAAATCCTCTGAAAACAAGCAAATAAACATGGAGAACACTGAAGAGCAGTAAATAAAGAGCTTTCAGGAAAAGTCACACATCACAAGGCCAAGAAACATTTGCCCTGAAACAGTTACTGTTTTCCCCAACGAAATTCTTGTTCTTTCCTTGAATAAAATAACTTTCAATTAGATGCAAAACATTTCTTATTCTTTAGAGGGTGAAGAGGGCCAGGAAGAACAATACACAAGTCTCTTCCTGGAATAATAGCTGTTTTGGAGCATTTTCTCTATGATGACATGAATGGAGGTTCTCCCCTGGAGCAGATGGGAGGAGGGCAGCTTTCCTCTGCGGCTAATGTTCTTTTCAGGAAGTCACTGTAGGCTGACAATTAGCTTAGAATATGGGGGGTAGATTTTCCTCAACGTTGGTGGATAGAGAGGCTAATTGTATATATATATATATATGTGTGTGTGTGTGTGTGTGTGTGTGTGTACACACACGTACATATACACATGTACATATATGTACATATATACATTCATACACATGGACATATATACATATACATACACACATATATACATATACATGTATATATTACATATGTATATAAATATATTAGCCCCTGAGCTTCTTGAGCCCCATGTCTTAAAGCTGCATGACTTTCTTCTTCACCTTTTCCTTTTTCTCTGCACATTTATACCATAAAGGACTTCTTTCTTCTCCAGGTGTAGTTCTTTAGGACTAGAGATGGGAGCCTTCAGAGACTCACTCTCAAGCTCAAGTGTACTTAGACTTATTTGGAGTGATAATTTATCAATAACTACTTCCCTAAGCAATTTGACCATCTTCCATGAAACCTTGCTATCTTTCTGTTACTTATCACTAAAACCCAGATCTGAAGAGATGTCACCAAGATGCTCTATCTTCTCCAAAATATACATAGTATGCTATTCTGGGAATAAAATTTGAAGGATCATAGAGATAGAAAGTTCTTTCAACTTCAAGTAGTACAACAAACTCATTTTATATTTGAGGAAACTGAGATTCAGATAGATTACATGACTTGACTAAGATCACACAAATAGAAAGTGTTAGATCATAAAGTTGAACCCAAATCCTATTACTCTTTCCAAGGAATCAGGAAAGAATCCAGGCAAAGCACCTAAACAAATCATAAAATAGGACACTATATATAAGGTACCATGGTATAGAGTTTATAGACTTTGGAGAACTGAGAACTCCCAAGAATTTGTCTTGCTTGAGAGGCATGGAATGATATAGTGATAAGGCCATTGAAGCTAGACTTGGACTCAAGCTCCACCTCTAACACTCACTACTTGTATGATCATGGGCAAGTCATTTAACCTCTCTGAGTCTCAGTTTTCTTATCTGTAAAATGGGGATAATAATGATTGTAAACTTCTATCTCACAGGGTAGTCATGAGGAAAATTTATTTGTTTGTTTTTTGGTAAACCTTATAGTGCTATATAAATGTGAGTTATAGTTATTCACTTTAAGCCTACCAAAAAAAAAAGTTTCCCTGCAGGAGTAACTTGTACTTATGGCAACATGGATGCATGTGACTAGATCAATGTCAGTCACAATTTCAAAAACAGAGGTTCTTAATATTGGATCCATAGAGAGATTTCATGGTGGGGTGGTGGGAATGGAAGACAACTTTGATGCAAAGAAATCACGTTTTAATTTTCACTAACCTCCAAGTGAAATTTAGTATTTCTTTCAGTTATGAAATCAAGCAACAAAACTTTCTGAAGAGTCCATAGAATTGAGGTCTACAGCACAAAGTTAAGAACCCCTGTTCTAGCACATCTGCAACACTGATCCTTTTGGGATTGGCTGCTTACTTTAAAAAGACTACCCATCATTGACTTTGATAGCCACAGAAATAAAACAGATTTCTGGAAAAAAGGTTTCCTTGAGTCAAGAAAGTCCTGGGTTCTAGTCTCTAATTCTCTTCTCTAGACATCATTTTCTTCATCTTTAGAATGAGGCAGTCAAATTTAGCATGGAAGGTAACTTTCAGCTCTAAGTTTCTATGAAAATGGCAATATTTTCCAATGACATCATGTGTTCAAAATTTGCTCAATGTATCTAAGGAAAAAGGGAAGAGTTTACCATATAAAAATATTCCAAATATTCTCCCTGAAAGCCTCTGGTTTCCACTTTCATTTTCCAATTCATTAAACCATCCTACTCTCATCCTGCTGAATGCTCAGTAGAGCATTCCTGCTCTCATGGTCTCCAAACCAGATGTCTAGTGCAATGCACACAATGAACTCAATCTGCATTTGAGAGAAGGCGATAGTCTGGGGAGCAATGAGCCAACTGCCGAAGTCCCCAGCAAATCACACTGCCATAATGGATACAAGTACAAACTTACTTCTTTGTCAAAAGTTCTCCAAAGCATCCGGGATCCTGCATTGACCAAGATCTCTGACTTTCCAGCTCACCAGTAAGAAATCTCTATTTTCGGATGTTTTGCTGCAAAGTCAATATTAATCTATTATTCCGGCATGATATAAGAGAGCAGGGCAATTGTTTTCTAAGGAAATCTCAAAGCATTTCTCTGACCATGAGTCATCTTTATAAAGAAGATTGAGTATGGAATTCTCTTCACAAAAAATCAGAGAGGGGAAGTAGGATATAACAGAAAGATCGCTGAACTTGGAATCAGAAACACTGGTTTCAGTTCTTGGTTCTGTACCTGAACTGTCACTTTTCCTCTTTCAGGTCACATTTTACTTGTCTCTAAAATGAGAGATTTGCACTATTTAAAGTTCTTTCTTCCTCAAAGATTTTGTGATTCTGTAATGTGGTGGTTCAACATACAATCCTTTGTCAATTATATCCATTTTATGACTTGCCGATAGAGCTTTTAGCCTTGAATGTTTGAAGTCAGTCCTGATAAAATATATAGCTCCTTGCAACATTAATATCTTCATTTCACAGATAAGGAAACTGAGGTTCAGAGAGTTCAAATGAATAATACAAAAGTTACATAGCTAGCAACGGACAGAGGGAGATTTTAGCCTAGGTTCCTTTGGATTCCACATCAAAAACTCTTTTCTCTATCACACATAGACACATTTTAATTCACTGCACAGTTATTAAGGACCCATTAGAGGCAGGGAGTTGGCTAAGGTCTGTGGAAGATAAAAGTATTTAAATAGTTCATAGAATTTAAAGCTTAGAGAGAGCCCCCCAGAGAAGACTGTGCTTCTTTATAAAGTTTATAAATAATAAAATGTATTTCTGTGATCCTTCCTTTTGACATGGAGGCCACCCTGGGTTTTTGAAATCTTTGAAAGCAGAAGTTCTTTCAGAATCTACAGAGCTGAAAAGGCTCTGAAGATGGCAACATGTCATATCTGCTTTTGGAAGAATGACCTAAGGAAGGAGTGATTCGCCACCAGTAGTCTGATTGCTCAGTGACAAAGTCTTTGCGTCCACTCGTATGTGGATGGGTTTCAGTCTGAATCAAATAAGTGAATTCTCACATTTTTGAGATCAGTAATTCAATTATTCAATCAATAAATAGTTATTAAGTAAAAGAGGTGAATCAAGGTAGTTTCTAGTCAAATTAAAGAGTTTCCATGAACAATTCAATAATAAAGAAGTTGCTAAACAACTTGATAACTGAGTGATCATAACTTTATGACATTATAAACCTTTGAACATTTGATGAAGGACATGAGTTGAGTACTCCTCTGGTGATCTTTAAAAGACAAGCTAAAATCACCCTAAAATAGTTGAGAGAAGAGTCATCCATGGAGAAAGGAACAGGAGGAAACTGTTGAGAGATTCTATTGTGTTTACACAGTAGTCTTAATGGAATGGTACCTCTTACCCTACTACTGACTTGTTGACCAAATAGACTTCCCATATAAATACTCTTCCATTCTAAGAAAAAGTATTGACAGGATCTGTGATTCCTTGTCTTTTTTGGTTAACTCTGAGTCCCTAGCCAGAGACAGCACCTCATCTCTATATCTGTCTCTGTCTCTTTCCAGGAGCTGCTTTTACCTCAGCTGCTTTCTCTAAACTGTATCCCCAGTGTGTGCAACCCAAATAGCCAGAGGTTAATGCTTTTTATGAAGACAAAGTAAACACTGAAAACAAAGAAAAGTCACAGTCTATCATGTGCCTATAAAAACAAACAACTTTAGGCTCCAATGAAGACCCTAAGGAGAAGAAAGGAAAAAGGGGATGATCTGTAGTCTTAGGGGTAGGGGTTGGAAGGAGGTAAGGTTTAGCTGCATTATTTCTGTCTCAACACACATCATGTCCAATTAGTTCAAGCCGCTCGGGCACTGAGAGTCTATGCTCCTAGGGTCCTTTCTTTATGATTATTGTCTTTTATTGAACCAGATCATAAAGGATTTTAAATTCCAAAGAGTAGCATTTATCTTTGGGCCTGGAAGTAAAAAGGACCCACTGAAGTTTATTAAGAAGAGGAGTGATGTGGTCAGACCTATGCTTTAAGACTATCACTTTGCTAACTGTGTGGAGGATAAATTGTAAAAGGTAGAAACCTGATACAAGGAAAATTATTGAGATGCTACAGTTCCAGTGAGGTGATGAGGACCTAAACTAGGAGAGTGGCCCTATTACAATATTTGCATGAATACAAGTCTCATTCAGGGAATTAAAAAACTGCATCCTTTAGGAGGCCTCTCCTTTATCTGTTGTTCAGTTGTTTCAGTCATGACTGATTCTTCTTTACCCCATTGGGGTTTTCTTGGCAAAGATACTAGAGTTGTTTCTCCAGCTCATTTCACAGACAAGGAAACTGAGGCAAACAGAATTATATTATAGAAATTCTTGTTTTATTTCTTAAATATAGAATAACATTAATTAATTAAAAACAAAGCAACAAATTTGCCCAGTCACACAACTAGTAAGTGTCTGATTTGTCCAAATTTGAACTCAGGAAAATAAGCCTTTATAATTCCAGGGCTAGCATTCTATCCATTGTAGTACCTAGCCGACAGGCCTTAACCATGCTAGATCAAAGATTTAGAAGATACATTAACCCAATTCTCCAAATTGTAGAAGGGAAAACTGAGGCTCAAAAGGCTAATTCACTTCTTAAAATTACATAGGTAGTTAGTGGTATATCCAGGATTTAAACTCAGGTCCTCTGACTCCAAATTCATCACTCTTCCCATTGTATCACATTCTTTTCCCACAGTTCTTTTCCTTGGGGTCTCAGGCATGATTTACAAGAAAGCAGGACCACAGGCAGGACAAATCTAACTAGACTCAAAAACACTGGAACGTTTTTCTTCTGTGCTCTATCTTTTGCCTGTTTTTGCCAGTCCCTCAAAATCCTTAGCTTATGACCTTTTCTGTATCCTATTTTTTTCCCTAAAAGCAGTTATCTAACCTAATAGGAAGAATTATGAAGTGGAGTAATTGCTGAGCTTGGAGTTAGAAAGAACTATGTTTGGATCCCAGTTCTGACACCAGCTATGTAATTTTGACTAAGGCACTTCAACTGTTACCCACCTCTTAAGAGAAGAGTGATAAATGAAGGGGACAGAATGAGACAAAGTTCTTCAGTATCAGAAATGTGGCAATTTGCTGCGTTCTTTGTCACAATGGAGGGTTTCTTTTTGAGGGTGATGGAGGTGAGTGGGTGTGTAATAATAGTGATGCAAAGAAAAAGAAAAGAAAAGAATGTTAATGAAACTTTTTTTAAATGACCATGTAGAAAGCAGAAGGAAGTTGAAAAAGGACACAAACCAGAAGGACAGATTTTGTACCCTTGTGTTAAATTTAATATACACTTTAATAAAACTGTATATGATAGAAATTCACAGTTTCATATACAATCCCCTTTTTCTGTTCTTTATATAATGACAAGTTTGTGTTAGTTAAAATTTCAAAAGTTAATAATAAAAAAAGAAAATTTTAAAAAGAATCACTTCAACTTTGTGAGACTCAGTCTTCTCATTTGTACAACTTGGAAAATAATTCCTGTAGAACTTACCTAATAGGTATATTAGGAGGCTTCAAATGAAAGAATTTGGAAAGTACTTCACAAATCTTTAAGTACTACAAAGTTATGAATTATTAGTAATAGTATTAGCCTAAACGGAATGTCTCTTTCTTTCCTCTTATCTCATCTGGGAAGTATGGGTGTTTTCAAAAGGGTTATCCTAGCATTTGATGGAAAGAAGATCAAATGAAACATACAGTCACTCATGCATTTCCTATTTATCTGTTATATGACTTCTATGTGCCCTTAATCCTATGCTCATTTTTGGATTTAAAAGAAAAAAATCACCAAAGCTCCAGCTCCTAGGAAGCTTACAATCTTAGGGGAATATGTCAATAGCCAATAAACATTGGCTACTATATGTCTGCACTATGCTAAGCTCTGGGGATTCAAACATGAAAAAGAAAGACAGTACTGGCCCTTAATTAGCTTAGAATCTTTTGTTTGTTTGTTTGTCCTTTGTCCCCAAAGAAGACCATGACATCAGGAAGGTGATGCCAAAACTTGCAAGTAAATTTATTTGAGGGAGGGAAGGCTATGCAAAGTCAGGAGCATCACTTTCTCCTTCCAAGATACCTGGGCCCAATGGTAAGATATAGGTCATAATGACTCAAGACAACCCTAGATGCGGTAGAAGATCTTTGCCTTTTTAAGCTAAATTCTTTCCCAAGCAATATCCATTCAATCTAATGGAGAAGATAATATACAAAATAAAGGTGAAAAACTGGGGTATGAGGCTAGTAGTGGATGATGGTCATGAGATGGCTAAAGTAAAAAAATAGCATATCAGGTTAAATTTAAGTTCTACAGATAAAGGAAACAAAAGTTACATTTTAGTAGCAGAAGAATCTCCATGCTGTGAGAAGGGATCTACATAAACCACAAATCATATGTGTACAAAGAAGCATCATATGAGGCAAATTCATTGGGGGCAAAAAGAAGAGTTAAACAAGGAAATCTGAATTAGATGAAATCAGTTTTAGTTGAGGTAAAGATGGAGACAGTAGAACAAGGAATGCTTCATGAGCGATATGTGCCCAAGTTGATCATTGAAGAGATTAAAAAAAAATAAAATGAAGATGAAAAGGAATAAATTCTAACATGGGGAATTTGTCCACATGTAGACCCCATGAACCTTCTCTAGCCAAAGAGAATGATTCAAAACTTCCTGGGTTTCCTTCTTAGTCAACATTAGTCAACATCGTACCTTACACCAGAGCCAACCTTTACATGTGATCAACCACTGTCTTTCCATGAGAAAAGAACTATTGTCTCCCTATCGCCTGCAGTAGTGACCCCAAATCTGATGGTTCCCAGTGTATGGTGCACCATATTGTTGCAAGGGATCTTCAAGTCACTGTGGATACCATGTTAAGTGATTTTGAAAGCTGTAAAACAACATCAGCTACTATCTCACTAAATAACTCACAATAATAAATAGGCAAGTATTCTGCAGGCTAAATATATGTGTTTCACATGTATATATTCATATTTTAAACACATATAAAAACTTGTGATTAAAGTACAAATACACTAAGAACCAAGAATTCACAATGGTTTTTGGTCGAGTGTTTTCTTAATCAATGGATACTAATACTACAGAAACTCATTCTATTTAATAGAAAGTAAACTTCTCAAAGATAAGTATTGTCTTAGGTTCATTTTTGGATATGCATCAATCATGCATGGAGATTGATTACAGTCTACTTTGGAGGTATGACTTAGAATCTTATTCTTGACATCTGCTTTTTTTTCTCTCTGCTAGCCTCGTAACAGGGACAGTGACACATAAAGACAATGTGATAAAACTACTGAGCATCTTGACATAATTTCCTCTGCAAGATCCAAGGATTTAGCTGAGGGTTAATTTGTATTTCCTTGGGAGAAGGTGGATTCAGGAAGAAAGTACAACATCAACAACTTACAGACTTACTTTTTTGGGGCTTCATACAACTTTACCAAAAACTGAATAAGCTGTTTGTGTAGAGGTGAGGAATGATAGCAGGCGAGAATGAGCAGAAGAAAGAGAAAAAAGAAGAAGAGGTGGTAGTGCAGGAGGAAGAGTGGGAAGAGAAAAAAAGCAAAGGGGCAAGTCAACACTGAATGGATTACCCTCCTGTGCCATGTAGATCATTTGAGTCATTGTTGATTAATTAACAACATATAAGAACATGCTTAAAAATTGCATGAGTGATATCAGGCAGTTAGAGTTTTGAGATTTTTTCACTACATCTTAATATTATAGATGGAATACTTAATTAGAATTTAAAAAGACCAGTGATCATATATAAAAGTCACACACAAGGATACTATGCCAAAATCTACTCTTTGCAGGGCATATTTAGGAAAAGGGGGAGGAAAACAAAACTAGTTCAGTTGGAAGAGAATATAAAGTAGAAAGGATGATGGGATAATGTTGGCAAGATCTGTGCAGGACAAATTGTAGAAGGATCTTGAATACTAAAGAACTAGTTTTTGGGGGAGAATAATGTGTTCATTTTAGGAGTTTGTGGTGAGAACAAGAAATCCAGGCAAAGATATTCAGCAGGCTGTTGTAGTTTTGAGACAAGGGTTTAAGAGATCAGATGCTTGAGTTAAAGATGAAAATTTTGGAAGTAAATTCTATAGAAATATGAATTGAATCCTGGAAATGAGATGAGATTACTAAAGGAGACAGTATAGCAAAGGTATGGAAGAAAACCAAGGAATGAGTCAAATGAGTGGACTCAGCATCACTCCATGCAAAAGTATGTTGGAAGAGCTGTGTAAATTAGCCTGGACAATTAAATTCAGACAATGAACAAGACTGGAACTAGTCACATAAACCAAACAAAAATTTGACTTGCAAAGAAGGAAGATGGTACTGGGTTGCTCTAAGCACTGTTTTCCACTGGGCAAAGCATAAATACATGTTAGCCTTCTGGGTGAGTGCTAACCCATCAACAAGAAAAAATATCTACAATGCCTACACCTTTTGGTAGATAGGTTTAGTGGGTTGCTCATCCAGCAACAGAGAAGAGAATCAGTTCCTGGAACTTTTTCTGTTTTAATTTTTTCAACTTATATTGCTAACAAGTTCATTTAGCTAATACAGATCTTTGTTCAACATGGAGACAGTTTTATTTATTCTCCTTTAAGACTTATAGGAAACCTGTCTCCCAGGATTTAAGAGGTTGTTACATAAACAAAGGGTTAGATTTTCTTGGACCTTGGAGGGGAAAAACAAACAATTGGAGAAGTAGCAAAGATTGAAAGATACAGACAGTTTTTGGCTCAATGAAAGGAAAGGACATCTTGAACATCACAGAACTGTCCAAAAGTAGAATGAATCATTTGAGCTCCCTAACAATAAAGGCCATCGAGTAGAGACCCAATGCCCACCTGAACAAGCCTGAAATGATTTTAAAGAAATTGCTTCTCACATGTGGTTTGGATTAAATGAAATCTAATATCCTTTCCACTCAGATTTTGTGTCTGTTTCTATGCTTATAATAGGAAGACATCTCTATCCCACCCCAAGCTGAAATATACATAGTTAGAGGTCTCACCTCCTACCAAAAAAAAGATAAATTCATAATTAATCAGTTCTATTTCAACACATCATACTGGTATAGAGGTAATACCAAGTCACTGATGGTTGTTCCAAAAAATCAGGAGCTCTGGCAGGTCTTACCAAGTTGGAAACCCTTCAAACATGATCCATGACAGCTTGTTTGTCTGTTGTCTAAGGCATAGAGTAGTGAAATTTGGAGACTGTCACTCTCAGCTTGGCCACAGATGATTGGATAGTCTTACCTACCCAAATTCTTAAAGTTTGTCTTCTACAATCTGCATCCATGAAGGGAATACCTCCGCTAATGGAATTGCAGTTCCATAAAAGCATTAATTTACCAGTGGCCCAAGTTCAGCATTCAGTAAATCTTATTTACTTGGACTAGGCAATACTTTTGTATTTCTGAGAAATTTTTCTTTTACAGGCCTTTTAGGAGGAGGCTTCCTGCATATGCTAGATCTGTGATTTTGTCTGTTTTTGCCCACTTTGATTTTCCGTGGCATTTTCATAGGTTCCCTTTTGATTTCCTGTAGCACATTGTCCTCAGAGGCGATTAAACACTGTTATCATGCCTAAGCATAGCCAGACCTCCCTTTTATCAGCATGAACAGCTGTCCTCTTAGGAGGACTGACAATATAGTCTCCAGCTGGCTTTTCCAGTATCTTCCTTCATCAGATAACCACGTTTAACATCAGTTCATTCCCTGTGGCTATTCTGTCCTTGGTATTTGGATGGCTCCAAGGTCTTTCTGAATCCAGCAATCATTCAGCTCTGCCAGAAACAACCTCCTTCTCTTGCTCCCAGCCAAAGGACCATGCAGCTTCCCAGGGAAGTCAAGCAGCAAACTGTGTATTTGAATTATTTGGATAATTGCTTCAAACCTGCCCTCTGCGGTAGAAACCTAGTTCAATAGGTTCATGTTTTATGTGCTAAGAAGCTAGATATCAGATACATGTGGCCAATTGTTGCTTTTTAATATGTGGCTTCTCACTTTAAAATGATTAATTGCTTTAAGCAATAGAAAATTCCTCCCATTTTCTTCATTCTGTTTTCTTCTTTGCCAGCCAAGTGGTACAGTGGGTGAAGCTCTGGGTTTGGCATCAGGATTCCTGAGTTCAATTCAGGTTCAGACACTTAACTAGGTATGTGATCCTGAACAAGTCACTTAACCTTATTTGCCTCAGTTTCCTTAATTGTAAAATGGGGATAATAACACCTACCTTGCAGAGCTGTTGTGAGCATTAAATTAGATATTTGTAAAGCACTTAGTAGTAGGTGCTATATAATTGATTCTTCCCTCCTTAGTCATGTCATTTTTCATTCCTGTACTCCCATCTCAAGTACAATGTTTTCCACACAACAAGTGGTAAAGGAGAAGAAATATTTATTAAGTGAGTAGTGTGTACTAAGTACTTTACAAATATTATCTCATTTGATCCTTACAACAGCCACATGAGATGAGTACTATTATTATCTCCAGTTTTGTTGTTCAGTCATTTCAGTTAGGTCCAGCTCTTTGACTCCATTTGGGGTTTTCTTGGAAAAGACACTGGAGTGGTTTGTCATTTCCTTCTCTGTCTTATTTTATAGATAACTAAGGCAAACTAAGGTAAAAGGGTTAAATGACTTGCCCAAGTTCACACAGCTAATAAATATCAGGAGCCAGATTTGAACTCATAGAGATGAGTCTTCTGGATTTCAGGCATGGCACCACATCCCATGTCCCCTAGCAAACTGAAATAGGCAAAGAATAAGTAAGTTACCCAAGGTGACAAAGCTAGTAAATATCTGAAGCTGGATTTGAACTCAGATCTTCCTGATTTCAGGTCCAATGCCCTATATGATATTGTGCCACCTAGCTACCTATAGTAGCTGCTTAATAAATATATATTGGATGGAATTCTTTAATTGTAAATTGTAAATACTGTCAAAATACAGAAGTAGTATCCATACTACTAAATATTACCTAATGACATTAAAATTTTGCCAAAAAAATGCAAGGTCCCTCAGGCTGGTGATAAACCTGAATGATTATAGATGATCCATAAAGTTATAAAAACAATAATAAGAATGAAAAGCTTTCAAAATAGAAAGACTTGGCAGAAGAAATTAAAATTATAAAAGTAAAAGACAAAATTACCTGTAGTCCTTGGCATATTGTCAGCTAATAGTGTTGTACTGAAAATTCCTTCAGTAAAGCTAATATCCAAATATTTTTCTTCAACTACAAAAGAAATTATTTTATTCATTTAGATAGTATGTAAACATTAAAAAATAACAATCATGACAGGTTAGCCCCTCGTCTTAGGACATTTTCCATATGAGCTCCTTCAAATAAGGTCAGAAGAATGATGTTTTGATAAACTCAAAATAAACAACTACGCTAATTTTAAAGCATTCTTAGGTTTACAGAAGTCTTTCTTCATAAGATCCCTCTGAGGTAGAAGTACAAATAATAGCTAAGGATAATGATAATAGCCAACATTTATATCTATCTGGGTAGCTAGGTGACACGGTACATAGAGTACCAACCCTAGAGTCAGGAAGACTCATCTTCCATAGTCCAAATCCAGTCTCAGACATTAATATCTGTGTGACCCTGGGCAAATCAAATGGAAATGACCAAGGAAATGACAAACCACTCCGGTATCTTTTCCAAGAAAACTCTAAAAGAGGTCACAAGGAGTCAGATATAACTCAACGGATTGACCACTACTGATGTGGTGCTTGGGTGTATGTGCTTGGGCCCCAGTTCTCAAGTCACATTTCTCTTTAAAAATCACCTTTCTCCCTAGCCTCAAAATACTATCCCAGCCCAAGGACAAGCCTGCCCTAGCAACAACCGTTATCTCCCTTCCTGCTATAGTAGCCAGTTGCACCTATAGAACTTATTAGTCTGAACCAGCTGTGTATTGACTGAATGGGCTGTGCACCAAGTCATAACAACATTTACTACTCACTGACCAATCATATATATCCTAGACTTAGATATACCTATACTCCCTTACATTTATCTTGTCTAACAAGACATTGATGACAGCAGCCTGGTATTTCTGAGCCAGCCCTTTCCTTTGGTTGACTTAGTGACATTTCAGGCCTAATACTACACCTCTATGTAGCCCCCTCCTTAGGTAGAGTTCACAGTAGGCACCAAAAGCATATGTTCCTTTAAAAACTGACCACTCCTTAATCACTTCCTAATCCCATCCCAAAACACCTAGTTAGTATATTTGGCACAAGTGATACTATAGAATATCCAATATAAACTTTACTTGTACCCTGTAAGGTTGCAGGTTCCTAAGAACTCTTGCCTGCTGAAAAGTGTAATAAATCTTTACCTTGATCTCAACAATGCTTTGTGGGGGTCTCATCAACCCCCCCCCCCTTATAGCCCTCATCACCATCAAAACATTTATATGGTGCCTACTATGCACCAGGTACTGTACTCAGAACTTCAAATATTTTCTTCAAATTTCTTCAAATATCCTCACAACTTTGAGAATTAGATGCTATTTCTATCCCCGTTTTAGAGATGAAGACACTGAGGCAGATAGAGGTTAAGCAACTTACCCAGGATAGCAGAGCTTGTAAGTATTTAAAGTTCATTTCAAATTCAGGTCTTGCTGACTCTGGGTGTAGCTCCCTAGCCATTGTGTCACCTAGTTGCCTCAAGAGCTAGAATCGTTTCAAATTTTTGTCATTTTTTTTTCTGCATTACATCTCCTTATCTCTCCTAAAATTATAGGAAAAGGCACAGAGAGCTGGGTCTTGGAGTTAAAAAAAATCTGAGTTCCTCTGCAACCTCTGACCCATACTTTCTTTGTAACCAAGAGAAAAAGACTTAGAGGGTTGGAAAAGTTGGAAAACACTAACATTAAAAACTTTTGCCAGTGTGTTGGGAGGAAAGACTTTGAAATGGTTGTTAACTGGGTGTAGTTGGATCTTCAGCTTGGTTAGTTGGACTTTCTGACCCTACAGACACAGCTAAGGCAGACCTTGATCTTAGAGATCAACATACATAGGTTTTAAAAAATGATTTAAACCTGAGAGCATTTATTATTAATGTAGAAGTGCAATTCTGTTCCATAATCCAAAGAGCCTGGCACCCAAGGCAAGGAATCTCCTTCTGGAGAGAAAACTACCTTTTAGTCAAAACTCTGAAAAATAGACCATGCATATTGGAAATGAGCCATCAAGGGTTTTTATCTTTCCCACCCAATTTAATGACTGAATATCTAAGGTTGTCTGCCCCACCCCCCCACCCCCAAGAAAAAAATAAAATAACTGCAGTAGAAAAAACTTTGAAGTTTTTAACTAAAACAGCAATGAAAACACCCGTTTCTCTATGGAAGAAATGAAAACCCCTCAGTTAAAGACTTTCTTTTATAATACACTGATTATTTTTATGAGAGTTAAAGACTTTCTTTTATAATACACTGATCATTTTTATGAGACATAATGTATTACAATGAAGCTTTGGAGCTCCTAACTGAACAACCACTTAGCCAGTGAAACCACTTTTGTAAGTGACCATGAGACCATTAGAACCATGTTGAGTAATGATCATGTGAGACTAAGTAGAAGCAACACCCAAATAAGACCCCATGCCCCATGAAACCAGAAGGAAACAAGCCCTGAAGGAATAGAGTGTGACAACTTAACCAAAAAACATGGGCAACTTTTCAACATCAGAATGGGAATTTTATCTTTATGTGTTGGTCTGGCCTACACTTATTCCTCACCTATGCTATTTTCTACATATGATACTAACAGGGCATGGGCCTTGGAAAACTCCACCCCACAACTTGCCTTGAATTTTCCTACATGATCAAGTCTCTGGGGTTGACCTGAGGCATCAGTAAATAATCCTTTTAACTGCCCTTTCCTTGTGGCCCTCATTATCTGCACCTGGCAAACCCTAGAGTTCCACTCCTTAATTCCATCTAGACCTCTTCCTTGTTCCCACAGTCTTCTGTATAGAAGGTCTATCTTGCCTCCATTAAGGTGCTTAGATTCAATGTGGCCCACTTGTCAATACAGGTATCACAAATGCTCAGATTCTTAAAATTTGGCCAATAGAGCAGATTCTTAAAATCTTACCCACTCCAACTGGTGTTCTAATAATCCTTGTCACTAACTGAAATAAGGCTTGGGTCAAATTCATTCGAGGTAGGACCCATGTCATTGAATTTCAGGGTCCCAGCATCCCTAGACCTCAATAATATTTCAACAGTTTCATTCTTTCTATAAATGGTGCTTTGTGAGTCAGTGCTCCCCAGGTTTGTGAGAGAAAAGTCTTATTACTAATCTTACCTCACTATTTTTAATGAATTTTTTTAATGATCACATATTTACTTTTCCCTTTACCTCACTCCCACTGGAAATTGGAAATAAAAAATAGTATAAACCAAAAAAAGCCTTACGGATATACATAATCAAGCAAAATAAATTCCCATATTGTTCATTCCAAAAATGAGTCTGTGTCTATCACTTCTCTGACATGCAGAAGACAATTGGATTCTTCATTAGTCTTCTGGCATCATGGTTGATCACTGAGCTGGTCAGTTCTTACATTTTTGCATTCAGAGATGGATCTCTGAATCTATCTCTCTCATCATTCTTTGACAGCACAGTCATATTCCATTACTTTATACATCATAATTTGCTCAGCCATTCACCAATCGTTGTATGCTTTCTTAGCATACAAAAAATAGTTACTACAAATATTTTTGCATATATACACATATATATACACACACAGAGATATACATATATATATATATGTATATGTATATCTGTGTGTGTGTGTATTATACTTTTTCCTGCTTACTTTGAGCTCTTTGGGGCATAGTTCCAAAAATGGTGTCATTTGCTCAAAAGCTTCGTATACTGCTTTATTAAACATTTTGACTTTTAACTACTTACATCCTATTTGAAAGACTTTGTATCTTACTGAGCCATGGTTTTCATAAGAAGTGAACCTAATATGTACCTTGACCTCTAAGGAGACTTATCTGAGGGACCTTTGGTCGTAATTGGGAGCTACATGTAGATGAGAGAACTGATTTTGGATTTAATTTCTTATTATTATGATCCTGACAAATATTGATAGGCATTAATATTTCCATATACAATGAAAAGTAGAAAAGACCTGTATATGAAAGCATGACTAATTCCCACAGATTCATTTTGAAAGCATATCTTAAATTTAAAATAGTATTTCAAACTCTACTCAGATTACATATTTATGTACATATATACATAACATAGTTCTTTTGAACTTCCCTCTATCCTATGTATTTTTAAAAGGTGTCATTGATGCTTTTATTTATTTTCTTGTTTTTTGGCACCATTATTACTACCTACCCTTTCTACCCCCAACCCTATTCCCCCCATTACCCAAAATAAAAGCCCTCTCATGTAACAAATATGTATAGTTATTCCAGACAAATCTACACACAGGCTATGCAAAAACATAGATCTCATCTTGTACTTCTAGTTCTGGAGGTTTTCAAACAGATTTAAAATATCCAATTTAATTCAAAGCAAGAAAGGAAGGGAATAAAAAACCACCTAGCACAAATTTTGTGTCATTTGATAGAACAGTCCTTGGAACTAGATGTATTACCCCCATTTTACAGTTGAGGAAACTAAGGCAGACAAAGGTTAAATAAACTACACAAAGTCGCACAGTTGGTAATGTGTGAGGACTGATTTAAATCTATCCTGAGCTGGATCCAAGTCACCTAGCTGCCTCTGATTATACACTAATGTCTTACATTTAGAACTGAAGGGACCTAAAAGGTCATTAATTTCATTTCTCTCATTTTACAGATCAGGAAACTGAGGCTGACAATTGTTAAATGACTTGCTCAAGATCACTCAGCTAGTGTTTGAGTGTGTAGTTGGTGGGCATAGTAGATGGAGTACTGTCCTTGAAATCAGAAAGGCTCTTCTTCCCGAATTCAAACATATCCTTAAGACACTTGCTTCCTTATGACCCTGGGCAAGGCACTTCACCCTGTTTGCCTCAATTTTCCTATCTATAAAATGAGTTGGAGAAGGAAATGGCAAACCACTCCAGCATGTTTGTCATGAAAACCTCAAATGGGGTACAAAGAGTCGGACATGACTGAAATGACTCAAGAGCAGCAAAATTGTTTGAGCAGAATTCAAACATAGGTCTCTTCTGACTCCAACTCAAGCACTTTATACACTGTGTCACCTACCTGCCTTTCCTATATTTCTTCAAAAAAATTTATTCAGCACCTTGTATTTTCAGTAAATTACTGTTTCAGGATGATAGAAATGCAGTTTACACAAGATATCTTCCATGTCACTGATATGTTGATAAATGTTTAAGAACTGGTGTGTGTGTGTGTGTATACTCATATATATATATGTATGTGTATATGTGTATATGTATATACACACATATATGTGTATATGGAAAGAATGTGTATATATATACATATGGGTGTGTATATATACATACACATATACATATGCATGTCATATTTTTAAATTTAATCTATACTGTTAAAATTTTCTCTATTGTTTTTTAAGTCTAGAGAGAGTCAACAAAGCAATAAATTAAGCCCTGATATGTAGCATTCTCTCATTTCTGAGGGTACATGTTCACTACTGGAAAGTTAACAAAGTCTCTTGAGAGTCAGTATAAGCTGGACCCAACACATCCTTCTTCCAGATCTTCCTTACCCCAAAGTCAGCCCCTCCTCCATCCTCTACTTCACCATGACCCTTGTAGAGTTTACATTTTAGCAATATGTGTTACATGCAATATTCCCTTCTATTCTGTTCCTAGTCCAAGATATTGTAGGGGATGTCAGGATTCCTTTTCAAGTCCAATGCGGAATAGATGGCTCTCAAAGAAATGTCCTTTCTGTCTCTGAGATTCTAAGAACCTATATATGATGTGATTGCTACTTTCTTCGATTCCAACCTGTGCACTCAAATATTGATGCTACACTACCCAGTTATAGTCCTTTATGCTGTTGTAGCAGAAGCTCATTTGCCAAGGACTGATCACTGTTCACCTGACTACTCCCCCTGCCATCCTGATCCCTGTTCTCTAGATGCACTTCCGCTTGTCAATGTCCTTAATAAAATGTGATGACCAGAATTAGACATAAAACTGAAAGATGTAATATTACATTCATCCTTGTGAGTTAGTATTCATATTGGCACGAAAATCTGCTGACTGAATTTACAATAATCTTCTAATCGCACACTCAGGTAGAATTTCCTGAGGATCAGAGGTTCTTTAAAATGTCACAAATTCCCTTTCACTAGTGATGTGCAAGCAGAAGCTTGATGACTATTTCTAAAGGATCTTCCAGGAGGAGATTCATGTACAGGAATTGGTTGAAATAGGTCAGTTGTTCCCAAACATTTCTGTTCCATAAACCCCTTTCAACGGTAACTAAATGTGCTGTAGATACCCAGGGTAAGGGTAATTTAATATGTTACTCATACTGTTCATAAGCAATTATTTACTGCTAGTGTGTGTTGCATTGTTTTCAGTTGTGTCCAATTCTTCATGATCTTTTTTGGAGTTTTCTTGGCAAAGATATTAGAGTGGTTTGCTATTTGCTTCTGCAGCGCATTTTATAGAAGAGGAAATCAAGGCAAACAGTATTAAATTACTTGTCTAGGGTCACATAGTTTAAGACACCATTAAAGGATTGTGAGCAGAAATTTCCTGCACCATTGTAGAGAAGCCCCAAGGAGTTCCTGAACTGATAAATAAGAATCCTTAGAATATATCCTTTCTGAGGTCCCTTTTCCATTCTGAGATTCTCTTTAGTTTCCTTCCTAGTGAATTTCAATGAACCATTTCTAAGTTTCTTGGCCATTGCATCGTCAATGCAAAAGAGGGTTTTTTTTCTTCTTTAGCATATTCATGAATAATATTCATTATTGATAATAGAACTAAATCTTTGGGGTTCTGCATAATTTCCTCACTGTGGAACAGCATTTCCTTGAAAGTGGGATCTTTTTCACAAATACTGCCTGTATGTCACACATTTGACCAGCAATCATCTGGCTCCTGGGCTGTGGATGACCTGGCTTCCCTCTCACCCCAGTAAGATGCTTCCCTGTAAACTTTCATAAACTATGGTGGTATTAGCAATTCCTGTTTCTATAGCACTTAAAATTTACAAAGCAGCTTGCTTACAAAAACCCTGTGAAGTAGAATGTGCTGATTTTACCTCTGTTTTTAAAATGAGGAAATTGAATCTTTAAGGTAAAAAGACTTGGGCACTCTCCTCACTACGCTGGTCAGCATTCTCTGGACACATTTGAACTAGTCAAAGTCATTTTTAAAATGCAGTTACCACAACTTAACCCAACACTCAAAACTGTAGTCTAACCAGGGTAGCTGAGAGAAGGAAAATCACTTGCATATATCTATGTTCATTTAGGGTGTTGGTGGTGGTGGTGTTGGCATTACTGGATGCCATATCACTTTAATGATTACTATTTTCTTTTCAGTTCCCTAGTACTTAGAGGTCTCTTTATATAAATTGTTTAATGGTTATGTCTCTCCTAACCTGTGTTGGTGCATTTATTGATTTTGATTTAGTAGTTATTTTATTTTTTTCTAATTATATGTAAAGACAATTTTCAACATTCATTTTTTTAAAAAATTGAGTTCCTAATTTTTCTCCCTCCCCACTCCTCAGGATAATAAGCAGTATGATATAGGTTATACATGTGTGGTCAAGGAAACATATTTCCACACTAACCGTGCTGTGAAAGAAGAAACAGAACATGAGAAAAAAACATGAAAACAAAAACCAACAAAAAAGCAAAAATAGTAAATTTTGATCTGCATTCAAATCCTATCAGTTCTTTCTCTGGATTTGATAGCAATTGTCATCATGATTCTTGGAATTGTCTTGGATAATTGTTTTACTGAGAAGAGCTAAGTCAATCATAGGTGATCATAACACAATGTTATTACTACAATGTACCATTCTCTCCTGGTTATTCTTTCAGCATCAGTTCATATGTCCTTCTAGGTTTTTTTCTGAAATCCACATGCTCATTTCTTATAGCATGATACTATTCCATTACACTCATAGTCATTCCCCAATTAATGGGCAGCCCCTCAACTCCCAGTTCTTTGCCACTATATTTCCACTTCTTCTTGCTATAAATATATTTGTACATGTAGCACTTTTTCTTTTATTGAAAAAATTTTTATATATGTTTTCTCTGTTGTGTCACAGAATTAAAGTCATAGTGACTACATTATTTTCCAAATAAACACACAAAACGTAAGTTATAGCTGATCAGTGATCAAGTTTGCTGACTGGTCCTAACAAGCAAGTGTTCGCAGCTTGTTGGCATGTGGCACATAGTTGGGAAGGCCAGCAATCACTGGTAAGAATGTGTGCATGTAATGACTTGTTTACAGTGCCATGCTGTATGGTTACATGACTCAATGTTGTGTCACCAAAATTTCAATGCAGGAACTCCCCCTACAACAAATTATTAAATTTAAGATATGTCATTTAAAATATATATATATATGCATATATATATACATATACATGCATATATATGTGTGCGTGTATATATATGTATATATATGTATATATATACATATATATATATTGAAATGATATCAAATTTTCCAGAAAAACCACATTGATGGCTTAAATATATTTCCAGCAGGGCACTAAGTAATATTTTTTAAAGGGGTCAATAGGCCAAGTAAATTTGGAAACCTCTACTCTAGACATTTCCAAGTCTCTACACCCTTAAAAACAAAATAAACAATAAAAAAGTCAATCCACAAACCCTTACTAGACCCTACCATCCTCTACTTTCCTGCAGTGTGAGACAGATTTTCATGCCATGTAAGAATGCAAACAGTTCAACTTTAGCAAGTCCCTTATGATTTTTCTTTCCTAATTACCTTTTCACGCTTCTTTTGATTCTTGTATTTGAAAGTCAAATTTCTTTTCAGATCTGGTCTTTTCATCAAGAATGCTTGAAAGTCCTCTATTTCATTGAATGACCATTTATTTCCCCTGAAGTATTGCACTCAGTTTTGCTGGGTAGGTGATTCTTGGTTTTAATCTTAGCTCCTTTGACCTCTGGACCTGGGAATGCTGGAAGTTGGCTACAATTTTCCTAGGAGTTTTCCTTTTAGGATTTCTTTCAGGAGGTGATTGGTGGTCTCTTTCAATATTTATTTTATCCTCTGCTTCTGGAATATCAAGGCAGTTTTCCTTGACAATTTCTTGAAAGTTGATGTCTAGGCTCTTTTTTGGATCATGGTTTTCAGGTAGTCCCATAATTTTTAAATTGTCTCTCCTGGATCTATTTTCCAGGTCAGTTGTTTTTCCAATGAGATATTTCACATTGTCTGCTATTTTTTTCATTCCTTTGGTTTTGCTTCATAATTTCTTGATTTCTCATAAAGTCATTAGCTTTCATCTGCTGCATTCTAATCTTTAAGGAATTAATTTCTTCGGTGAGTTTTCGGACCTTATTTTCCTTCTGAGCAATTATGTTTTTAGGGCATTCTTCTCCTCATTGCCTTTTTGGATCTCTTTTGCCATTTGGGTTAGTCTATTTTTTAAAGTGGTACTTTCTTCAGTATTTTTTGAGTCTCCTATAGCAAGCAGTTGACTTATTTTTCATGATTTTCTTGCATCACTTTTATTTCTCTTCCCAATTTTTGCTCTACTTCCCTTACTTGATTTTCAAAATCCCTTTCAAACTCCTCTATGGCCTGAGACTAATTCATATTTTTCTTGAAGTCTCTGGATGGAGAAACTTTGACTTTGTTATGTTCTGTTTGTCTACTTTGATTTTCCTTGTCCCCAAAATAAGATTCTATAGTTTGATTCTTTTTTCAGTTTTTGCTCATTTTCCCAGCTGTTTTCTTGACTTTTGAGCTCTTTGTCAAGGTAGTTCTCTGCTTCCAGTGGGCGTTAGGGGTGTGCTGTCAGAGGCTCAATCCTCCCTCTGCCCAAATCTGTGGGACGAGAGCTCCAGAAACAGTCACTGCCCCTGCTGCTGTAGGCTCCTTCTCTACAGTCTCCTCTACCCTCTCCACCTCCCTGGAGCTGGGGTCTGACCACTCTACTCTCTCACACAGGTTTTTTTTCCACTGACCTTCCAAATTATCCTTGGTGTTTTGGGTTTGTGAAATCTGGAAAATACCACAGATGCCCAAGATTCAGTCCCTTCAAGGCCTGCTCAGGTCCAGTCTGTGCTTAGTGCAGCTCACACTGCACTGTGCTCTGCTCTTAGTATGGTGTGAGAAACCTTTCCTGGTGACCTTCCAGGCTGTGTTGGGCTGGAAATTTGCTTCACTCAGTCATTCTGTGAGTTCTACAACCCCAGGATTTGTTTAGAGTAATTTTTTTACAAGTATTTGTTTGGGTTTGGGGGGAAAGCACTAGTAAGTCCGTGCTGTTACTTCACCATCTTGGCTCAGCCCCCTCGTTTTTTTTGTTTATTTGTTTGTTTTTATTTTAATGATCTCTTTGGGATACAGACTTAGCTGTGGTATTACTGGATCAAAGTGTATGCTCAAGTAGGTTGCCCTTTGGGCATAATTCCAAATTGTTCTCCAGAGTGGTTGGATCAGTTCATAACTCTATCAGCAAGGTACATGTTTTCTAACCCAAGTTCAAAAACTATATAAAGTCATCTAATCCTTCTAAACCTCAAGTTACTCATTTGTGAAAAGAGGACTAGGTTCCTACTCTCTTTAAACCTATTATATTTTGATCAGGTACATAAGTGATGCCAAGGAGACAGGGCTACAATTGATGTCAGGAAAGCTTACTCAGATACTATCCCTGTGATCCTGGTAAAGTCACTTAACCTCTACCTGTCCTAGTCTCCTCTTCTATAAAACGGGGGTAATAATAGCACCTAATTCCTTCAGTTGTGGTGATAATCAAATAAATCTTATTTGAAAAGTGCTTTGTTAACCTTTAAGTGATATATAAATACTAGCTACTATGAGGATAATTATGATCCAATGACTTCATATTTACTTGAGTACCAAAAATCTTCCAGAGATATTGTGAACATCAAATGAAATAATACACATAGTTTGTTAGTAATTGTTTGCTCTATTAATGCTAATTATCATCATCATCATCATTATTATTATCACTATTTTGAGTATGCTTTTCACTATCATAACTCACAGTTGGTATGTAATCTTTCACAGTTGTGGTCAAAAAGGAATCTCTACTGATATAATGATGAATCTCTCTTAACTTAGTTAGACTAGTTCTAGGCTATCTGACATAAAGACTAGCATTGGACCTGTACTGGAAGTCTACCATGATTGCTGGAATCTTCCAGAGCTTGTACTTTGCTGGCATAGCCTTTGAGAACCCAGGATCAACTCCTTGTCATGCAGAAGCAGCAAATCAAAGTGGATAGAACTGTGTACCAAGAATGAAAAAGAGTCATGTTAAAAACCTGGCTCTTATCCTTGCTAGTTGTATGACCCTGGACAAGTCTTTTGGTTTCTGGGTAGCTCAGTTTCCTCATCTATAAAATGAAGGTGTTAGTGTCTAAAATATTTTTCATCACTAAATATAATATTCTATGATCACAAACATCCAAGGGGAGATTTTAGCAGAGTGTAGCTTTTCATTAATCTATCTTAAATTTAATTTCTTTTTAGCTTGATTTTACAATTTCAGCTTATTGAGATGCTTTAGAATATCAATTCTGTCATCTAATGAATTAGTTATTCATTTCAGTTTCTGGTTATCTGAAAGTTTTAAGGGCATGTCATTTTTATAGAACCCCAAAGCACTGCACTATTCTTAGATGCCTCTCTTCCCCACCCAGGTTAAAACTAATCCCCTAACTAATGTTTTCTATAAAAGATTTTCTTTGCCAAACACTCTGATATTCAATTCTGCCTGAGAATTAGGTTATTTGGAAGATAACAGTTAAAACTGGAAAGAAGGTAAAGAAAGGCTTCATGGAAAAATTCGAGGAGGCAAAGGTGAGAGGGAAACATACAGTATATTCCAGACATGGGTGACAGATTTTGGAGAGAGTGTTTTTTTATAAGGAACAGAAAGAAGACAAATTTGTCTGAGCCTGGAAAAATAGATTAGACCTAGACTGTAAAGGATTTTAAAAGCCAAAACAAGAAATTTATATTTCATCTTCCATCTGATAAGCAGCCACTGGATAGGGCAGTGCCCTATTTGGAAACCATGAGAAAGATGGAATAGACTTGGGAGACAAGTAAGATTGGGAGACCAATAACAAAGAGGTTGCAACAGTATGAACTAGAAGTGATAAAGTCTTGAACTAAAATGGTTGCTATGTGAGTGAAGAGAAGGGAATAAATATGAAATATGTCATATAGGAAGAGGCAAATTTTGACAGCTGATTGGGTATGCTGGATAAATTAGAGTGTGGAGTTGAGGGTGACCTCAGAGATCTAAACATGACAGGTTGGAAGGAAAGTCAAGGCATCAATAGAAATGAAGAATGTTTTTAACTAGGGATATGTTGTGGGGAAAAAAGATAGGAGCAAGCTGGAGCCAGATCTAACCCCTTGCCAGACCTAATTATTAAGTTTTCAGTGTGAGCATTTGTACAACACAAATCAACAATCACTACATGTCCAGGCTTGATTTATTGTCTAGCTTTAAAAAAAAGTATTAGCATTTCAAATTAAACCTAAAAGCTTGTATGCATAAATATATTTTTTCTGGATGGCTTTTTTTCAGAGAGCCTGGTTATTAAACATTTATGAATATAACCCTGTATTGCTCTATAAACATTGCTTGAGCACAGCAGGAGTGCTATAGAAAGTACTGAAAATGAAATTGTCACCAGACTGATGGCTCGGTGGAGCCAGACTGTAGGATCCTCCTCTTCATCATATAAATAATGATAATAAACTAACAATTATATAGTGCTTTATGGTTTACAAAATTCTCTGTATCCATTATCTCTTTTGAGTTTTATGACATCCCTGGGGAAAGATAAAAAGTTCTCCTTTAAGGATGTTGGACATGTTGATTTTGAACTGCTGATGGCTCAACTAATTTGAAATATCCAATAGGCAGTTGGTAATGTGAGAGTGGAACTCAGGAAAGAGGTTAGGCTTAGATTTACAGATCCGTGCATCATCAGTATAGGGATGCTAAAGACACCTATCAAAACTTCTGCGTACACTAAGTGAGAAAGTATAGAGAAAGAAGAGAAATTGGCCCAGGACAGAACCTTGGGATATACTCTTTCTTAGGGGCGTGATATGATTATCTTTCAAAGAAGACTATTAAGTGGAGGAAATGAATCAAGGGAAAATAGAATTCTGACAACTCAAAGAAAGTACTTAGGTGGTGAAAGTGGTCAGTATAGTTCAAAGTGCTGCCAGTTAGTAAAAAAAGAGGAGGACTGAGAAAAAGCCATCAGATTTAGCAATTGAAAGATCCATTGATAATTTTGGAGAGAAGAATTAAAATAGAACAAGCCTAGTTGAGATAATATCTGTAAAGTTCTTTGCAAAATTTAAGGCACAATATAAATGCCAAGGATTCTTCAGATGAAGGTGGGGTTCATAATAGCTGTCTTTAAATATTTGAAAGGCTCTGAAAGAGGAAATGGATGTGTTCCTTTTCAGCCCTAAAGGATAGCACCAGTGCCAGTGGAGTAGTGGTGGAGTAGATTTCAATTTATTTTGAAGGGGATTTTTTTTAAATGCCTGTGGGCTTGCAAGTCCTCATTCAATCTCTTCCTTTATCTGAAGCCCAGTTGACTTGATGTTTGAGTGGACTTTTTTTTAAACATAAAGCACTGTGTGAGGCAACTAGGTAGCCCAGCGGAGAAAGCACTGGACTTGGAATCAAAAAGACTCATCCTTTTTTTCTTTTTGTAAATGAAACAGCACATTTCTATTTTGTGCTTTTAACTTATCTTTTAAGTTTAGAAGTCAAATCTGTAGCTTTCAAAGGTTTCCTAATTATCAGTGCTTCTTTTTAAGTATATAATCTATTTATTTTTCAGTTCTCAACATTCATTTCGACAAGAATTAAAATTCAAAATTTTCTTCCCATCTCTCTCCACCCCCACTCCAGGACAGCATGCACCCCATCCACCCTTTCCTCCACTCTGTCCTGCTTTCTACTATCCATCTTTCTTCCATCCTCTTCCCCTCTATTTTCCTGTTGGACAAAATAGATTTCTATACCCCATTGCCTGTATATCTTATTTTCCAGTTGCATGCTAAAACAATTTTTAACATGTATTATTAAAGCTTTGAGTTCCATATTCTCTCCTTTCCTCCCTGCTCTCCCAGTCTCATTAAGAAAACAAGCAATTCAATATAGGTCATACATGCATGACATTGCAAAACACTTGTGTAATAGTTATGTTGTGAGGGATTAACCACATTTCCCTCTGTCTCATCCTACCCTCCGTTTATTCCATTCTCTCCCTTGACCCATTCTCCCACAATAATGTTTGCTTCTGATTGTCCCTTTCCCCAATTTGCTGTCCCTCTTATTATCTTCCCTCTCCTGTTCCCTTCCCCCTTGCCTTCCTGCAGAGCAAAATAGATTTCCATATCCAATTGAGTGTGTGTTACATGTTCATGAGTTACAAATGAGTTTTTCAGTATTAGAATACGTAGCAGAAATATACATGCATATATATGTGTGTGTGTGTGTATGTGTGCGTATCTATATATTTATACATATATATATATGTATTCGTATATATGTGTGTGTATATATATATATATATATATATATATATACCAAATCCCATGAGATTAATGCTCATGTGTTTTCTTTCATCTCCCCCTTCCTCCTCTCCATTTTAAAAGCTCTTTCTTCCCACTTTTATGTGAGATGATTTGCTACATTCTACCTCTCTCTTTTGCTTACTTCTAGTACATTTCACTCAATAGTAAATTTTATTTTTTTAAGTATTCTTCCTTTATATTCAGCTCACCCTATATCTTCTGTCCATTTATATTTATATACACACAGCATACACCCATATACACATACAAATCTACATATATATATAATATACACATACATACCCATACATACCTACATATATATATATAATACACACATATATACGAATACATATATATATAAATATATAGGTACGCACACATACACACACATATATATATGCATGTATATTTCTGCTACCTATTCTAATACTGAAAAACTCATTTGTAACTCATGAATTACAAATAACATCTATCTATATAGGAATGTAAACAGTTCAACTTTAATGAGTTCTTTAGGCTTCTCTTTCCTGTTTACCTTTTTATGTTTCTCTTGATTCTTGTATTTGAGAGTCAGTTTTCTAATCAGTTCTGGTCTTTTCAACAAGAATGTTTGGAAATTCTCTATTTCATAGAAATTCCATTTTTTTCCTGATGTATTATATTCACTTTTGTGGGTAGGTGATTCTTAGTTTTAGTCCTGTCTTCTTTGATCACTGGAATATCATAATTCAAGCCCTTCAGTCCCTTAATGTAGAAGCTGCTAAATCCTGTGTTATCATGATTGCATTTACAAAGTACTTGAATTGTTTCTTTCTGGCTGCATGTAATTTTTTCTCCTTGACTTGAGAACTCTGAAATTTCTCTGCAATATTTCCAGGAGTTTTCCTTTTGGGATCTCTTTCAGGAGGTGATCGGTGAGTTCTTTCCATTTCTAGTTGACTCACTGATTATAGAATATCAGGGAAGTATTCCTTGATAATTTCTTGGAAGATGATGTCTAGGTTCTTTCTTTTGCATCATGGTTTTCAGGTAGACTGATAATTTTTAAATTTTCTTTCCTGGATCTATTTTCCAGGTCAGCTGTTTTTCCAGTGTGATATTTTGCATCATCTTCTATTTTTTCATTCTTTTGGTTTTGCTTTATAAATTCTTGGTTTCTCATAAAGTCATTAGCTTCCATCTGCTCCATTCTAATGCTTGAACTATTTTCTTCAGTGAGCTTTTGAGCCTCCTTTTGCATTTGGCTAATTCTGCTTTTTAAAGCATTCTTCTCCTCATTGGCTTTTTGAACCTCTTTTGCCAATTGAGTTAGCCTATTTTTAAAGGTGCTATTTTCTTCAGCATTTTTGAGTCTCCTTTAGCAAGCTGTTGACTCGCTTTTCATGATTTTCTCGCATTGCTCTCATTTATCTTCTCATTTTTTCCTCCACCTCTCTTACTTGATTTTCAAAATCTTTTTTGAGCTACTCAGAGCAACAGCAACCCTTCTTTCTCCACAGCAGTCAGCTACAACCCCCAACTCCCCAGCAACCATGTTGAAAGGACCCGCAGTTGACATTGATCTTGGCACCACTTACTCCTGTGTGGGACTCTTCCAACATAGGAAAGTGGAGATCATTGCTAATGACCAAGGAAACAGGACTACCCCTAGTTATGTCACCTTCACCAACACAGAATGTTTAATCAGTGATGCTGCAAAGAATCAAGTTGCAATGAACCCCACCAACACAGTTTTTGATGTCAAACTTCTGATTGGTTGCAGATTTGATGATGCAGTTGTACAGTCATACATGAAGCACCGGCCTTTTACAATGGTGAATGATGAAGGCAGGCCTAAGGTCCAAGTGGAATACAAAGGGGAGACCAAAAGTTTCTATCCAGAAGAATTGTCTTCTATGATCTTGTCCAAGATGAAAGAAGTTACTGAAGCTTACCTTAGGAAGACCATCACAAATGCCGTCATCACAGTACTGGCCTATTTCAACAATTCCCAGCATCAGAATGCTAAAGATCTCAATGAGCTCTAACTCATCAATGAGTCAACTGCTACTGCTATTGTTTATGGCTTGGACAAAAAGATTGGTGTCTAGAGAAATGTGTTGATCTTTGACCTTGGAGGGGTACTTTTGATGTCTCCATTCTTACCATTGAAGATGATATCTTTGAGGTCAAGTCCACAGCTGGGGACACCCACTTGGGTGGGGAGGACTTTGACAACCAAATGGTCAACTATTTCATTGCAGAGTTTAAGCGAAAGCACAAGAAGGACATCAGTGAGAACAAGAGGGCTCTTCGCCATCTTTGCACTGCTTGTGAACATGCAAAATGCACCCTCTCTTCTAGTACCCAGGCCAGTATTGAGATTAACTCCTTCTATGAAGGTATCTACTTCTATACAGCAATCACTCGAGCCTGTTTCGAAGAGCTGAATGCTGATCTCTTCTGTGGCACACTGGACCCTGTTGAAAAGGCCTTGAGATGCCAAGCTAGATAAATCATAGATTCATGACATCATCCTGGTGGGTGGTTCCACTTGATTTCCCAAAATCCTGAAGCTTTTGCAAGATTTCTTCAATGGCAAGGAGCTCAACAAGAGTATCAATCCTGATGAGGCTGTTGCTTATTGTGCAGCTGTCCAGGCTGCCATTTTGTCTGGAGATAAATCTGAGAACATGCAGGACTTGTTGCTGTTGGATGTCACTCCTCTTTCCCTTGGAACTGAAACTGCTGGTGGAGTTATGACTGTTCCGATCAAACGTAATACCACCATCCCCACCAAGCAGACACAGACATTTACCACCTATTTAGACAACCAACCTGATGTACTTATTCAGGTTTACAAAGGTGAGAGGGTAATGACAAAGGATAACAACCTGCTTGGCAAATTTGAGATCACAGGAATCCCCCCAGCACCCAGAGGTGTTCCTCAGATTGAAATAACATTTGACATTGATGCAAATGGCATTCTCAATGTTTCTGCTGTGGATAAGAGCACAGGCAAGGCGAACAAGATCACCATCACCAATGATAAAGGATGGCTGAGCAAGGAAGACATTGAGGTCCAGGGGGCTGAGAAATACAAGGATGAGGATGAGAAGCATAGAGACAAGGTGTCTTCCAAGAATTCTCTTGAATCTTATGCTTTCAGCATAAAGGCTACGGTAGAGAATGAGAAACTGCAAGGCAAAATTGATGATGAAGACAAACAGAAGATCCTTGATAAATGTAATGAAATAATCAACTAGCTGGATAAGAACTAGACAGCTGAGAAGGAAGAATTTGAGCATCAGCAGAAAGAGTTGGAGAAGGTCTGCAACCCCATCATTACTGAGCTGTACCAGAGTGCAGGGGGCATGCCAAGAGGCATGCCTGGTGGATTCCCAGGGGGTGGAACAGCTCCATCTGGAGGTGCTTTTTCTGGACCCACCATTGAAGAGGTGGACTAAACAACAGAAGAAAGAGCATTCCACACAGCTTTTCCAAAAATTGAAGGACTCAAAATTTGTAGCCAAGACAGTAGTAGTTAAAAGTAACATTTAAGCTGCTGTGTAAATCGGGGCATTCTAAACACTTGAATGTGTACGGAGGGAGGGAAGTGAACAACATTGTACTTTATCAGTACTGTAAACAAATGGAAATGCAATTCTTGCCCTGGAGAATAAAAATTATTTAAAATTGGCACCATAAAAAAAATCTCTTTCGAGCTCTTCCACGGCCTGGTACCATTGCATATTTATTTTGGAGGTTTTGGATGCAGAAGCCTTGACTTTTATGTCTTCCTCTGATGGTAAACATTGTTCTTCCTCATCTGAAAGAATGGGAGAGAATACCTGTTCTCCAAGAAAGTAACCTCCTATAGTCTTATTTTTTTTTCCTCTTTTTTGGGCATTTTCCCGACCAGTTACTTGACTTTTGGGTTCTTTGTCAAGAGTGGGGTATGCTCTGTGGTCCTGTAAGTTCTCAGTTCCTCCAAGGTGGCACAATCAAAGGAGAGGAGTTTGTTCCCTGACATGGCTCATGGCTGAGATTCAGATCAGCTGCTCAATTCCCCCAGGGGATTTAAGCTGAGGCTCCAGAAATGGATGCTGGCTGCTGCCTGCCATGGCCTCCACCACAGTAGCCACAGTCCACTGCTGCTGTTGATGCTGCCACCTGGGGCTAGGGCTAGGGGAGGACCCTGCTCCCTTGTCACAGAGGTGAAAAAGCTCCCTCCCTGACCTTTGAAGTGTCTTTGGCACCGGTGGTTTGAGGGATCTATGAACTTCCACTGCTGCTGGGGATTCCACCCCCATGACCCACTTCTGGGCCTGGTGCCATGTGGCCAAGGCTGGACTTCATTTTGCTCTGGGTCCAGTACAACAGACCTTTACCATAGGCCTTTCAGGTCACCCTGGGCTGAAAATCTCCTCTACCCCTTCGTTCTATGGCTTCTGCTGCTCTAGAATTTGTTGAGAGTCTTTCTTTACAGAATTTTTATAGGCTATGGGGGAAGAGCTAGAGTATGTATGTCTTTCTATTCCACTATCTTGGTTCCACTCCCTCTTACTTGATTTTCAAAATCCTTTTTGAACTCTTCCATGGCCTGAGATCATTGCATGTATTTTTTGGAGGCTTTGGATGCAGAAACCTTTACCTTACTATCTTCCTTTAATGATATGCTTTGCTCTTCCTCATCTGACAAGTAGGAGAAAATACCTTTTCACCAAGAAAGTAAACTTCTATAGTCTTATTTTCCCCTTTTTGGTCATTTTCCCAGTCAGTTACTTGACTTTTGAATCCTTTGTCAAGTGGAGGGTGTACTACCCTAAGCTTCAGAGGTTTTGTGTAGCTGTTCACTGAGGTATCTCTAGGGAACTCTAAGTTCTCAATTCCTCCAAGGTGGCACAATCAAGGGAGAGGTGTTTACTCCTCTCCTGGCCTGCACTTTGGTCTGTGAACAGCCAAAAGCACTCTTCTGCCCTGGAACTGCAAGTAGGATTCCCTCTCCACAGCCACTACCAGCTCTACCAGGCCAGTGGTCCTTCTCACCTCAAGACTGCCATTCACGACTAAGACCCAGATCAGTCATTTGTTTCCTTCAGGGTCGTTAGCCCTGAGGGCTCCAAAAGTGGAAACTGCTGACACAGTGTTTGTGGCTGCCCTGGGTCTGTGGCTAGGGCTGCACCATGCTTCCCTCTCACCCAGGTGAAAGAGCTTTCTTATTGACCTTTGAAGCTGTTTTTGGTATTTGTGGGTTGAGGAATCTGGGAACTGCAGCTCCATGTGATTTGGGATCTGAAAACCTGCTCTAGTCCTGGCTGTACCACTCCATTCTAATTTTTAAAATTTAAAAGAAGAAATAGACCTTTCCTCTTGGCCTTCCAGGCTGTCTTGGGCTGGAAATCTGTTTCACTCTATCATTTTGTGGCTTTTTCTGCTATATAATTTGTTTAGAGTCATTTTTACAGGTATTTTATAGGCAATGGGGGGAGAGCTAAAGAAGGTCCATCCTTCTACTCCATCATCTTGGCTCCACCAAGATTCATCTTCTTGAGTTTAAATCTTTCCTCAGACACTTATTAGCAGTGTGACCCTGGGCAAGTCATTCAACACTATTTACTTTAGTTCCTCATCTGTAAAATAAGTTAGAGAAGGAAATAACAAACCACTCCAAAATCTTTACCAAGAAAACCCCAAACGGGGTTAGACACAACTGAAATGAATCAACATCAGCACACCTATGTACGTATTGGAATGATGATGATGATGATGATGATGATGATGATGATGATGATGATGGGTTCCATATTGTCTGGCACTACTTTGCTTTGGTATAAAGATCTTAGGATCTAGTTTCACAAAGATATGGGTGGCACCTGCAATGCCTTCCTAGAACTGACACTTCCACCACGCCATCCCCTCAGCTTAAACTTTTGGTACCTTTCAACTGAACCAGCCATGGTTCCAGTAATCCCAAATGCTTCCAGTCTTTGATTTTTTATTTGTTTTCAGTTTTCTTCAGTTATATTCAAATTATACCATTTCAATTAATTTTAGTCTTTTTTTCCTCTATAAGCTGTCTTCTAGCAAGATTCCTTTCACCTTACTTCAAACGTCAGTACTAGAGTGACTATAAATAGTAGTGAAAAAGTATGGTACAATAAAGATCATCAGCTCTACCCTCAAAGACTATGCTCAAAGTCACCATTCTTGGTTTTGTGTAACCTCATTGAAGCCTTGGGAAAGTTGGGAAGATTTTAGAGCCTTGGCCATTTTTAGGTCATTACTGAGGGGCCTGAAATGATTAGTAGCTTGGACTGGATCCACCTTTTTACTTTTTTACACCTTTTTCTTCCTTTCCAGCTCTGAATCATGTAGGATTGTTTCAAGATGTGCACCCACTCTCAATAAAATAGGTACAACTGACCCTATCCCCTATCTTAGTCTCTGTGTAGTTACAAGACAAATATGAGTCTAAGTTTGGGCTGCCTTATTTTGTATTTGTTCTTTCATGATCACAAGCTAACCTGTCTTGCAGTTGAATGCTTCCAAGATTAGAGGCGATGTTTTGAGGCTGATGAGTCTAGAAGTGCTGAGTTCAATGAGAAGATGCTTAGTCAAGGTAGAAACCAAAGTAGTTTTGTGGCAAGGAAAACCCATAATAGGGAAGACAGCTACTAATAAAAGGATTGGCCTAAACCTGCCTTTCTACCAGTAGACATCCATACGAAGTCTTGACAGTGCTAAGCCAAGGTGAAATGTAAAATGCCCAATTTGTAATTCTACAAGCAGCTTAGGTTCTATTGAAGTTTAAATATTAGCCTCTGAGCCAACTGTCAATAGTAGTTAAGATTAAGATACTGAATTCCATTTTAAGCTTCTGTTTTGTTTTTCTGTCAAGTGCCCCCTAATTACAAATATTCCATATTTACATTATTCTCATATATAGAAAGAGATTCTCTGTCCTTTATATGAATTCTGTTGTGTATTGATTTCATTTTCACTTTCTCATTTTGGAGAGAGGCCCTAGACATGAACTTTAAGTAAAACCATTCCTGGAATGCTAAGATAGGGGTTTTGTGAACCAGATTATAAATAAAGGGTTCTCCCTCTTATTAGAAACCAGGCTTTCCAGTGACTAAAGCTGATCTAAACCACGTATCTGGGTGCAGAAGAGGGAGTGATGCAGTAATTCTAGCCTTTGAGAGCCCAGCAGTTATTACTGAAGGTCAGAATATAGATAGAATGCTAGATTGGTAGTAGGCCATCTGGGCTCAAATCCTTGCTCTGTGATTTTGGGAAAGTCACTTAACCTACCTTGCCCCTGGTTTTATGCTCTCCACAATGAGAAAGTAGAACTAAATGACTTCTGAAGTCCCTTCCAACTCTAAATGTATTTCCCTAAGGAAGTGGAATGAGTATAATTTCCACAGGCCATAGGAACAGTACATCTCATTACTCTACACTGTAATCAGATATCAGAAGTTCAAAACTTGTGACACTATCTCTGCATTTGATGTTCACTGGGAACTTTGGTAAATATTAACAATCCCAGGCATAAGCCCATGGCTTAAAAAGGCAGTAAGAAAAGCCAAAAATCGATCTAATTCTGTTGGCAGGAAATTCAGATTTATTAGCTGAAGTGGTTTGGAGCAGTCTTAATTTGGCACCAATAGAGAAATTATTTCTGAAAGATGATTTAAAGAGTACAGGGAGATCATTAAGCATTATATATCTATGTTTTTCTTCAGTTCTGTGGCAACTGAGCCAAATTTTCCCAGATACTCCTAGGGAACATGGAAGCACATTGACAAAGCTGTATTGCCACTTTTCCAAATACCAAGCAACCATTCACTTGGTTATTACTTTGGTACACTCAACAAAACTGAATATTACCAAGTGTAAGAGAATCACAGGATTTCCAAAGTGGATGAAGTGTCAGAGGGCATGTATTCTAACCTGAATCTGAAAAGGAATCCTCACTAATCCATCCCTGACCAGTGGTCATTCAAATTCCACTTCTATCACCTCCAATATTGAATAAACACTCTACCAGTTTGTTCTAGTTTGGAGCATTTGGGATTATTAGGAAGGAAGGAAGAAAATAAGTATTTGTTAAGCACATTTTATGAGCCAGGCACTGCTAAGTGTTATACAAATAATTATGTCATTTGATCCTAATAATAGCCTTGAGAGATAGGTATTATTATTGTCTCCATTTTATAGTTAAGGAAACTGATTCACTAAACTAAATGCCTTTTCTAGAGTCACATTTCAGCTTAGATCTTCCTGATCCCAGGTCCGGTTCTCTATCCTGTATCCCCTACCTGTATCACCTTATGTTAAGGCTTGCTTTTTTTAACTCAACAATAGCCTATCACTCCTAGTTATGAGCTCTGTAAGTCAAGTAGAAATATCATGTCCCTTCTAGAGCATGGAATTTGGAAATTCCAGAAAAGGACATCCAAGACAAAAAAGGACCAAATCCACGGGGTTGTGATATGACAGCTGAGTCAAATACCTGGCTACTGAAAGAACAATATTCAATAGCCCAAGAAAGTGATCAGTTTTAATGATGTGATCTTAAGACAATCACAAAATTTGCAGAAACCATGAACCTCCAGATAATTTTTCTTCATGGAGAATGAATCCATTTAGCTTTATTATTCCTGCTCTGGAGCTGAGTTAGCCCATTCTAGACAGCTAGCCCCAGACCAGACCATGGACCACAGTTTATCCAACCATCCATTTATGCATCACTGTCTCATTTTTGTATTTTCACCTTGGGCACTTATCACAGTTTCTGGCATATAGTAAAGGTTTTGTAAAGAATTTTAAATTTATTTATTCATTCTCTTATTCATTTCATAGTTCAAATGGACTTCTGTGTTCTCCAATTACAATTTGGACTTGATAAGGACTTCCTACTATGGCATCCCTTAGCAGTTCACCTGTTTTTATAAAAAAAAAAATCTAAAGAAGATAAAATATTACCATTAGCTGCTATAATGGTAAACTGAGTAAGCCCAGCCCTCTTACATTACCACCAATCTGCCAACTGCATTCATCTACGGTTCCCATTCTTCCCCTATCTTTTGTGATCCCTAGCACCTTCAGAAGCCCCATGACTGGTGCAGACTATTGCTTCTTCGACTTGAGAGCACGAAGAGTCTCAATATTATGTGAGTAGCTAGAAAAAACTGAGCTCGGCTTTTAGCTGGAAAGAATAATTATCTATAGTTACAAGGGATAACTCTGTGGAAAGATCTGTGGGGAAAGATATAATTGGGAAATAATAGTAATATAAAATTTTAAATATTTCCTTCAAAGGGAAAACAAAAATAATTAACAAAAATAGGAAACTATTAAATGGCTTGCTTCCTCCTCCTACTCCTTCCCTAACCACCCCCAAGAGGTACTCCAGATCAACTCCTCACCAACTTTTCCTCTTCTTGCTGCTTCCTCCACTTGCGACCTCCAATAATGATCTTGAAGAGCCCCAGAGTTTCTGTTTCCCCCCTTCCCAAGATGGATGGTATCCTAAGGTCTTCCCCCAAACCAAGACCTTATGTTCTGAGGTCCAATATCTCTCATACTTCCCAAAACTAATTGCAGCTACTTATCATATCTTGACTTGTTTTGGGAATTCATTTTCTGGCAATCCTCTGATAACTCAGGACCTTGGGTTTCAGCTCCACATTCAAGCAACATTACCCACTGGCCCTTATCCAGTCTGAAGCACAAGGATTCCGCTAGTGAGAAACACAACACATTCAGTCCCCTTGGGACAGAACAGATCCCTTGATCTTCCTGGGATTCACTGAGATAAAATCTATTTTTTCAGTTCTATAATTAAGGGTCTCCAATTTATTTTTCTTTATCTCCTGTCTTTTAGATTTCCTATTTAGAAATCAGAGTGCTCTATCTATACCTTAATTAAAAATGCCACTACAAGTCAGTGAGGACATAATTATTTTGTTTTATATTCAGTTCATGTATATATGATGCATCACTTCATTAAGAACGGATAAGAATGGTTCATCAGTATGTTATTAGAGGATATGGTACTGATGGAAGAAAGTTATTTTTTTTCCTCTTTATACATTAGGGCAATAACACACAAAATTATTGCCATGGATTAAGCATAAGTATGTGCCTTTAAAGATCTACTCTGTGGATTTTGCTGCATAATTTAAATGAATACACATTTCATGCCATCTGCTAATAATCTTTCCATGGTTTTATTGCTGCAGAAAGAACAGGGGAAGGCAGTTCATTCTGCATAGAATGTCATGGAAAAAGCAAGTATGTTGTATTCTATCTACAGCCTTGCCTGCACCGGATAATTTGAACACAATTCTTTGGTGCAGATGAAACTCTGTGACATATCAGGGGGAGTTATGTTCCCTTTGGGGGAGGTAAGTTGTGTATTTGCAACCCAAAGCTAACAGTAAATTTTGAAAGTAATAAATTTACTTCCTACAAAAAGTATACCTATTCCAAGTTTCTCATGAATTTACCCTGACTGCCTTGAGGATTAGGAGAATTTAAGATTTTATTGTAATTTTAATTTCCCACCTTGGTGGTGGATATCTATTAAATTTTTGCTGAGATTAAGGTCATGTCTCTAGGGATGAACCAAAAGGGTGAGGGAGGTTACAGAGTTGTTGTATGTTGCTGGAAATTGAAGCCAATTTCAGCATTTTGACCACTTCAACTGCCTCTAGGCACAGACACACCTGAAATGAAAACATGATTTAAAAGTGTTCCCTCTTAAGATAGCAAATATTAATAAACAGATGTAATGCAATTACCAGACTGACCACTTTTCCCACTGTTTTCCTACTCAGCATTAGACTATGTTCTCCTTGAGAACAAAGTCTACTTACTGTTTTTCTTGTTTGTTTACTTTGTTTTCCCTTCCTTTGCATCCACAGTGCTTAGCGTAGTACCTAGAATGCAGTATGCACTTCATGAATGCCTGTTGACTGGCTTCTTTTCATTGTCATTATGATCCACAGTGTCCTGACTCTTTCATATTCTCCCAGATTATCATCCCACACACACACACCTCCATGGTTCCACTAACAACTATCAAACCAGTATTCATCTAGGGTTCCCACCCTGCCCCTAATTTTTGTGATCCCTAGCAGCTTTCAACCCCCAGCAGCCCAATCACTAGAGCAGGGCTATCCCCTCTGTGACTTGAGAATACTTTGAATGCACAGTGTATCATATAATGGCATTGTAGACAGAGAACTAGACTATGAATATATATAATATACTATAACATAACATAACATGATATGATATAATATGATACAATACAATAAAATATAATATAATATAACTAATAATATAACAATATAATATAACTATAAATATGGCCTCAGGCTGTGTGACCTTGAACACATCATTTAACCTCTCTCTAACTCAGTTTTCTCATCTACAGAATAGGAATAATAGTACTGATGTTTCAGAGTTGTCATGAGGATCAAATGAAGTAAAACACAAAGTGCTTCACAAGTCTTGAAGCAATATGTAAATACTAGCTATAGTATAAGGAGACAGTATTGTATAGTGGAAAGAGGAGCACTAGATAGAGAACTATGCTTTAAAACATTTCTTCTCTGTGTTCTCCTTTATTTTACTATTTTATATAGATGCCAAATCAATAAACCTAAAACACAAATGTGACCTTCCAATCTTCTTCAATCCCTTATACTATTAATGTATTTTTTGCTTAATTTGAAGATCTTTCCCATTCATTAATAGGCCCATGTGACCCGCTTAAATCACATGGAAGTCTAAGTCCCATGTGGTGGGAGGAGCTTGCTGAACTGTGGAACAGGAAGAGGTAGAGGTGGAGCAGAGCTGAGAAGGACAGAGGAAGCAGGCAAGTAGGACTGTGAATGTTTGTTTGTGGGAAGACCTGACAATGTGTATAGACTTCTGGGTGGATGGTGGATTTCTTTGTTGCTGTGATGGATTTGGTTTTCTGGTGTTGAGATCTGACTTTCTGGTATTTGAATAAATGTTTTGGTTCTGCTTTCTATGCGGAGAGTCCGTTGTGTTTTGTAATTCAGAATTGTGCAGGCATATTCATGGCCACCATAGGCACTGTGAATATCACTCTGGCCCTGCAGCCCCCCAAATTTTTTTCAGTGACTAACCATTGCCTCTAGAATAAAGTACAAAATCAACCTGACATTTAAGGCTTCCATATCTTGGCTTCCACCACTCTTCTAAACTTATTCTCTATTATTCTCATTCATATAATCTTCCTCCCAGGTCAAACTGGCTTATTAATTGTTCTTGTATACATTATTCCATATCCTGCCGCCATGACTTTGCAAAAGTGATTTCCCATGCCTGAAATAGACTCATTCCTCCCTTCTGTCTCCTAAAAATGCCTATCATTTGAGGTACCATTAAATACCATCTTATTATCTTCCTGCATATTAAACCTCCCTCCTTCTTGAAACTACTTTGTAAATACTCTTTGTTTACTTTCTTGTGTCCATGTTGTATCCTTTTCCAACACTACCCTAGAATATAAGCTCCTTAACGTCAGGGACTGTCATTTTCATCTTAATGCCATCAATGCCTAACACATAGTAGGTCTAAAAATGGTGATTGAATTATTGAATGAATGAGACAACATGATGTAGTAGAACTGGCCTTATAGCAGGAAGTAATCAGATTCAAATCCTCTCTATGACACATAGTGGCTCTTTGATCTGGGGTAAGCACCTTAATCTCTCATAGCCCCAGGACACTATTGAAGACTTTAAGTTTTAGAGCTGATACAAGTATGCATTAGCAGAAAAATTTCACTCACCTGGAGTTCCCTCTACCAATAAAGAAAAAAAGTTTTAAAAATCATGTCTATACCTATTATATATATGCACACACATATATAAGTATATACCCTGTGTGTGTATATACATATACATGTATTAATATGTATTTTAATGCGTATTGATTTCATTTGGAGGGTCCTATCAAGTTGAAATTGTATATACAAATATGTGTGTATATGTACATACATATGCATACATACATACACATACATATTTCCCTCTCTATAGCTGTAGTTGTCTGTCTAGCTATATCTATCCATCAGTCTATCTCTATCTATCATCTATCTATCTATCTATCTAATCTCTACCTATCTATCCAGATATATATGTCACTTTGAAACTCTGAGCCTCACTTTTATCATTTGTAAAATAAGGTTCATAGTCCTTTTCCTGCTAATCACATCAGATTTATCTAGGAAAATCATTTTTAATATTCCAATTGCCATTCAAATGTGAGTGGGGGTAAGATATTGCTACCCTATATGATCTAATTGACTCACCCTTACTCTATCTGCCTGAAATTCTGCTACTTCTGTACTGCTAGTCGCCTAACATAGATAACCCCTATCTTTTGTTTCCTCTTCTTGGTCTCAGTTCAAGTGAATGAAGATGAAGTAAGCAAGAGTCTGCTACATACGGTGTAATGTTTAGATCAGACTCTCACCCCTGCGTTGGTGAAGTTTAGTCTAGGAGGAGTTTATGACACATACACAAATAACTTTAATGAAAATAGTATATGATAAATGCATGCCTCCACCAAAGTTCTTCTCCAGAAAATAATTCTGACCTTGGATCCTCAAAGATTATTGGAGTACAGTTCAAGCACTCAAAGGTCCTGCTTAGGCAAAGATGACTTTGAGTATGGCCCAGGAGATGTACTGTGCATCTTCTATCATACAGGCTTCAATCTAAGCTGGATAAAGCTCAACACCAAAAGAATCACCTTCAGATAATGAAATCTGGGACCAAAGCAATTGAAAAAGTCTGCTAAATCCTACAGGTGTTGTGCTCTGAAATGATGGAGGAAGTGCCCATGTTAACAAAAAAGGTAACTTTGAAAGACTGAATTAAGTGTCTACAAGAGTCTAATGAGTAAGTAGAACGGGCATTGGATTTGAGGTCAGGGGACTTCTCTGCAGCAACGTAAGCCTTCTATTTGTCCCTAATAGATTCTCTCTTCCACTCATCACAATTTTCAAACCTTGTCTTCTCTCCTCAAGACTCCCATAGCTCTCTCTCCATTGATTCTCTCTAGTCAGGCCTTCATTTTATATATCACTGAAAAATAACATCAAGAGTTCCTTCTTCTTCTCTTCTCTCATAGCTCTCTGATATAATATAGTCCATGAAGAAGGAATGGTCATTTATTTCTAAGGATTACCCCTATATACATGTGTCATTTATCCTGTTTCCTTTCATCTACACAGATTAGTGCCTCTATTACCAACTTCTGCAGCATTTGGCCATTCTTTCCTCCACTTGTTTCTTTGTTTAACCATTTTAATCAACGTTTAACCATTTCAACCAACAGGGTTTGACACTTTATGACCCCATTTGGGGTTTTCTTGGCAAAGACACTGAAGTGGTTTGACTTTCCTTCTCCATTTTATGGATGAGAAAACAGAAAAATAGGGTTAAGTGACTTGCCTACAGTCACACAGTCAGTAAATGTCTGAAGCCAGATTTAAACTCAGGAAGATGAATCTTTCTGACTCCAGGCCCAGCACTCTATCCATTGCACACTTAGCTGCCCATCTTTTCCCCCTAGATAGCATCAACTTTTAGGGTTTTAGTGATAATGAATTCTCTTGGTTCTTATCCTACTTGTTTAACCACTTCTCAGTCCTGTTTGTTGGATGTTTGTTTATTTCATCACTGACAATTAGTGGCATAAGTCTTCTAGCGTCATAGTAGAGCATGAGACTTGGAGTCCAGAGTTCAAATTCAACCCCACACTCTTGTTAGCTCTATGACACTGGACACATCACAGTTTGACCATATTATCCTTGCCCGCCCACTCCATGCTCAGAAAACTGCAGTGGCTCCCTATTACTTTTAGAATCAGCTACAAATTCCTCTTTTACATTGAAATTTCTTCACCACCTGGACCCTACTTATCTTTCTTGCCTCCTTAAACCTAACCCCTGCTTATGTACTCTACAGCAAGGGTGGTTAACCTGAGGCCTTGAGGCCACCTTTAGCCTCTTAGGTCCTTGGGTATGACTTTTTGACTGTGTCTAAGTTTTACAGAAGAAATCCTTTTATTAAGGGAATTTGTTCTGTGAAGTTTGGATTCAGTTAAAGGACCACACTTGAGGACTTGAGGGCCACCTTTGGCTTCAGTCTGCAAGTTCCCCAGTCCTGCCCTACAGTCTAGTGATCTTGGACTTCTACTCTTCAGACACAATTCTCTGTCCCATCTCTGTCCCCTTGTACCAGCTGACCCCTATGTGTAGAATGTTCTTCCTTATCGCTTTTGCCTCCGTTAATCACTTATTTCCTTTAATACTCAGCTTAAATGCCACCTTTTGCAAGTGATCTTTTTGGATCCAGCTCCAAGCTTCTAATGGTTTCCCTTCTATGGTTACTTTTCATCTGTTCCATGTGTACCTTGTTTACACTATGTAGCACACATAGGCTCCTCCATCAAATATTTTCAGTAAATTCCATATGTATTAGCAGCAGGCAGAACATAGTGTAGGCCTTCATTGGTCAGGCACCCCTGCTAGGCTTATTTATGTATATGTTGTTTCCCTATCTTTAACATGGAAACCTAGTGACAGCAGGGATTTTTTTTCTTTCTTTTTTTTTCTGTATCCCCAGAGCTTAGAGCAGTGCTTGGCATAGAATAACGCTTAATAAATATTGATTAATTAGTTGTTGATTTCGTCTCCAGTCCTTACTAAGTAGGTGGTCACAGGCAAGTCACTTCTCCTATCTGAGCCTCAGTTTCTTCATCTGTAGAATATAAATAATACTTGTACCATGAAACATTATCGTAAGGATCAGAGATTTAAAACTAGAAGGGGTAGCCCGTGCTTGGAATGTGTGCCAAGCCAACAAATATTTTGCTAATTCCCCTCTATGTGCTGAGCATGAAAGAAAGGCAAAAGCCAGTCCCTGCTCTCAAGGAGCTCATAATCTAATGAGGGAGACAACAGGAAGACAATTACGCACAATTCAAATGTGCATAGGGTAAACTGGGGATAGTCTCTGAGTGAAGGACTAAGATTCAGGATTGGAAAAGGTCTCTGACAGAAGTGGAATTTTAGTTGAAAGGAGAAGGAAGCCAGGATGCAGAGACAAAGGGGGAGACCATTCTTAGCATGGGGGAGAGCTAGGGAAAATGCATTATGAGGAGATGGTGTTCTTGTGAGAAGAACAAGAAGGAGGCCAGAGTCACTGGATCACAGCATATAGGGAGGGTAGTAAGGTATAAACAAACTGTACCAGGCACTGTGCCAAGAACTAGATATATAAATGTAAAAAAGAACAACTTTCTCTTGAGTCTTTGAAAGCTCTTATGAACTTAAAGTACTATGCAAATATAAGAAATTATTACTGTATAACTTTTGAAGCTACTAAACTGTAAGTGAGAGTTGCAGGATAAATGTCTCCAAAATATTCCAAAAATGAAAAACATTGTTTTTAAAAATGTAATTAATAGAATTTTTAAGGATGAGACCTTTAAAATTATCTACTTCAATCTCCTGAACTGATAGATGAGGCAACAGGCCCACAGAGATGTAATGACTTACCCAAGGTCACCTCTCTCTTCAATGACAAGGTTCCTAAAATGAATTGAATTATAAGTTTTTTCATGGCAAAGATAGGATCTCATACATGGAAAGAGGTTATTGAACATTTGTTGAATTTGAATTCCTTTGGTGGAAAAACATTGCCTGTCCCAAAAATCTCATTTGCCTCTAAGCCAGATAATATATAGTACTTGTATCATATCTTAACATAATCATATATGTTACCTTACAATGATATTTTAGCACACTAAGAATGAATCTTTCTATGTGTATATATGTATATATTTATATAAGTATATACACGTACATATGTATGTGTGTGTGTGTTCATCCTTCATTGCAAAGAAAACCATGCCATCAGCGAAATGATGACATGACTTGCACCTGACTTTGTTTTGAGTGAGGGAGGGCTGTGCAGGTCACCAGCCTCACTTCTCCTCCAGAGCCATCTGAATCCAGTGATCTGATGTTCCTCAGGATGACTGGAGATGACTCAGGATGAGGCAATTGGAGTTAAGTGGCTTGCCCAAGGTCACACAGCTAGTTAGTGTCAAGTGTCTGAAGTGAGATTTGAACTCAAGTCCTCCTGATTCCTGCACTAGTGTTCTGTCCACTGCACCACCTAGCTTCCACTATGTGTGTGTGTGTATATACATGTATATATATATAAAATAGGGAGAATAGAGAAGTTAGCTTTCTTCCTTAATTTGAATGTGTTTCATACACACATGTATGTGTATATATACACATATATGTATACACACATGTATGCACACACATCTATATATACGTACATGCATTGTATGTTTTACATAAATGTGTATATATTTATACATGTAAACATATACATGTATATATGTGTGTATGTCTTCTTGGGAAAGAGCAGTCATAATTCCATGGGAAGTAATAATAATAGCTAGTATTTCTATATATTTTGAAGGTTTTCAAAGAGCTTTACAAATATGATGTCATTGGTCTTGACAACAACCCTAGAAGGTAGGTGGTACTTTACAAGTGAGGAATGCAGAGTGATATTAAATGACTTGCCCAGGATTGTGTTGCTAATAATTTGGAAAGACAGCTAGGTGGCACAGTAGATAGAACACTGGACCTGGAGTCAGCAAAGACCTGACGATGTTCAAGGTCTTTGAGTTCAAATCTGGTCTCAGACACTTATTAGCTGTGTAACTTTGGGCAAGTCACTTAGCCTCTGTTTTCCTTAGCTTCCTCAGCTATAAGGGAGGGAGACACCTCCAGTGATCTTGAACTGTATCTTGCCACTAGATCCAGATGGCTCCGGAGCAGAAAGAGAAGCTGGTGACCTTGCACACCTCCCTCACTTAAATCCAATTCACTTGCAAGTCATGGCATCATCTTCCTGCTTTCATGGTCCTCTTCAAGAATGAAGGACAAACACAACTCAGCTATAAAATCAGTGTGATAATAGCATCCACTTCCCAGAATTGTTGTCAGGACTAAACGATATAATATTTGTAAAGTGTTTAGCACAGAGCCTGGCATACTGATGCTGTGCAAATGTTAGCATTGTTATTAGTATTAAGTATCTAAGGCAGGCTTTATAATCAAATTTTCCTGTTTCCTGGTCTAACCTATTCATTACTGCCAAATGTAGCAAAAAAAAAAATGATTATTCTAAATCTTGCCTCTCCAGTCCTATTTCCTTCTCCAATTTCTCTAACTTTCAGCCATCAAGTGCTTAATTCTATAAATATTTCCTTCTATTAAGCTGATCTTTCTATCTTTATTGTTTTCAATATTATTTGTATTTCTGCATCAGGGACTGTGATGTTGGAATTCAAACGCGATATCATTTTGTGATGGAGGGAATTGTTTGTTACAAGTTATTTTCCCCTTTTGAACTTTAGTTTGTTTTCTCAGTTTCATCCTTAAATGCCCTTGGGATGATTTGACTTACTTGTATCATTCTCTAAGCTTTCAGTAAATTTTTCAATTCTTTGGTTTTTTCCTTTTTCTAGGAAGTGTAATACTCCTTCAGGGGCTACTTCTGTAACTCTATATGCATTGGTAGGACTGGTTCCAAGAGGCAGATTGAAGTTCTAGAAGTAACTCAATGGTCTAACTCTCTAGTAATGTTCATCACTCACCTTCACCCCATCTCCTGTGTGCTTAGTTAGCTTCTGAGCAAAGTTATTCACTAATATGGTATAATACAAAAAAAAAATTCTCCTAAAAGTATGAGGAACACTCCTCTACAAAATACACAGAGCTACATGAGAAGAGTAAGCACAACCTTAAAATACAAGGTGGTGAGATAATAGCTGTCAAGAACACTTATGGCAAAGAGTAACCTAAAACTTAGTCCTAATCTCCTTTTGTAGAATCCTCAAGAATTTTCCCTTAGGTTCAGCTCTCTGTTAGACCCTGAGAACTGATAGCTGGATCTTCTCTCTACCCTGAGGGTTCACAATCCCTGAAATTGCCTTTGTTCTAGAGATTATCGCACCTGACTAGATGAGTTATCTCCTACTAGTCCAATCTCACCTGCTGAACGCACTCTCTGCTACTTGTCCATTCTCTCTGACCACTAATAGTTTTAGCAGAGTTGAGTAATTCTATCAATCACTTGATAGGACACTCCAAATAAAATCTACATACATTTTAATGCTCTGGATTTACTGCAAATGTAAGGCATAGTGTGTATGTGGGAAAATATTGCTCAGGACTAAGACACTGAAGGAGCTTAAGTTTTGTATGGTTCACATAAGATACATATATGTAAGTTTTATCTTCAGGAAAACACTTGGGGAATGCTAGACATAGGAAGTATAAGACAACATCACATAAAATGAAATTACTCTAAGTTAATGGACCGGAAATGACTGATTGCTGTTGTGGGAGACATTTGCGAATTAGAGGTCTGTGTACAGTCAGACCATCGACTTATTAGAGCAAAGATCCAAATCGATACCAAATTAGAAGAAAGAATAGAAATGAGAGGAGGATATGGTGTACATGTAAAGTAGATCAAATCTGACCTAGGGAAACAAACTATTGACAATGAAAACTGAGAAATGGAACAGATGCTAACATAATTCTTAAGTAGGTTTAACTGCTATCAATCAATCACCACAAAAAAAAGTAAAAAAACGCAAACCTAGAAACACCTTCATCCAGGACACATTTGTTCACTTGGCTAAGCAGAGAGATATGGAAATCAACTGTAATACCAATTTAAAATATAAGTTTATTTGTAAACTCTAAGGAGGATGATAAAAGATTTTGAGGAGTAGGATTCTATAAAGGGGTACATGTTCCAAAACCACCCACTTAATGTAATAACAGAAAGCCCAGACACCTCTTGAATCAGCAAGTCAGTCAGTTATTAAGGAATTTTCTTTCAGTTTTACATTGTGGTTTGAAAAGGCCTTTAAGTAAGGTGCGAATAAACCCTTAATCAACAAGAAAGGACTATAGTGCTTTGACCAGTGGATGAAGGTAACTGATGCCCCAAAGGAAACATCTTTGAGGTTGAATGAAAGAATGAAATATGCCTTTGGGACAAAATACAGGAACAGTAGCCAGTCAAGAGGTGACCCAAGCTACAGATGGGAGAGTTCCAATTCATAGGATACCAATTTAAGAGCTGGAATCAAGCCCCTGAGAGGGATTAACTTTTGACTGGAGGGAGGTATAGAATGAACTTGTATAGTACTTTAAGTTCATAAGAGTTTTCAAAGACTCAAGAGAAAGTGCTGTTTCTCTTTTTTATATTTATATCTCCAGTTTTTGGCACCATGTTAGGCACAGTTTTTTTTTTTTACTCCTTGCTATACTCCATGCATGCTGTGATCCAGTGACTCTGGCTTCCTTGTTCTTCTCACAAGAAAGCCATCTTCTAATAATGAATTTTCACTAGTCCTCCATCATACCTGGAATGGTCTCCCTCTTTGTCTCTGCTTCCTGGCTTCCTTCCCATCTCAACTAAAATTCTGCTTCTGTCAGAGACCTTTCCCAGTCCTGAATCTTAGTCCTTCACTCAGAGACTATCCCCAATTTACCCCATGCACATCTGGTTTGTACATAATTGTCTGCCTATTGTCTCTCTCATTAGATTATGGACTCCTTGAGAGCAGGGACTGGCTTTTGCCTTTCTTTTATGCTCAGCACATAGTGGGGAATTAGCAAAATATTTGTTGACTTGCCTCGGCATACATTCCAGGGAAGTGCTGCCCCTTCCAGTCTTAATCTTTGATCCTTATAATAATGATTTATAGTATAAATGATATAGTCCACAGACAAAGAAATTGAGACTCAGATAGGATAAGTGACCTGCCTATGGCCACCTACTTAACAAGGATCGGAGTTGAAGTCAATCAATCAATCCATCAACATTTATTAAGAATTATTCTATGCAAGGCACAGTTCTGAGTTCTAGGGATACAGAGGAAAAGGAAAAAAAAATCCCCGATGTCACTGGGTTTCCATGTTAATGGTGGGGAGACAATGAGTACACAGATAAACCTAGCAGAGGTGCCTTACCAATGAAGACCTAGTGCAAAACCTATAATTGTCTCTGTGTCGTTCCATGTAAGAGCTCATTGGGAGCATGGCAACGTGAGATGATCCAGAGCCCCTGAACTACTTTCTTGTGATCTTTGTGTGACAAGACAAAACCAGCAGTGCCAGTTCCTTTATTTGCTTCTCCAACAAGATTTTCCCATTGCTTTTTTCTACTGGTTTTACTAGAGTGAGACTGCCAATGTGACTACTCAGTTCCTCCCAAAGTCCAGTATGTCAGATTGTCACCTACCAAACACACATCTCATGTTTAAAGTATGAATGTTTGACCTAATAGCTTCATTTCCATTATCTACCATTTTAAAATCCCCAATTCTCTTCCTGTGATATAATATATATTTTCCCCATTTTATACATGACAAAACTGAACCTGAGACAATTGTGACTTGTATATCATTCCAAACCCACTTGTTTCCTTTCCTGTTTTTATCTGACCATTTTTTTCCTGCCTTCATGCACCCTGTTCTAATGGCTTCTTATGCCACAGAGGTGACCTTAAATTCTCAAATACTATAGGAATGCAGTAAAAATTCTGAAGGGACCTACCACCTAGGAAGTCTTTGAATGTTAGCTAGGTGACAGGCAGCATTCTTTTTTTCTTGGAATTGGCCTCCCTAACCTTGGAGAGGATTATCTCCAAATACTGGATAAGAGGGAATATTGTTTTTCCAGCCAGAGACTCACAAAAAACTATATGCCAAGAAATAGAATGACTTAAAAAGGTATGTATATATGTGTATATATACTTGAAGTTTTTCCTTGTATCCTCAGTACTTAGCACCATGTCAGGCCCAGAGTAGAAACTTGCTAAATGTTTGTTGGCCTGAATTTCTTAGGGGTAGATATTCTTACAAAGATTTTGTTCATCCTGCAATTGTGACTGATGCAGTTACCCTGTTTGGTGTCTGTGTGTGGGGGGGGAGGTGGATTTTGTGGTTGACAATCATTATAAGTAATATAGTTGTGGTAAGACTCAACAAAATCTCAACTATGTGAAAGCTATGTGTCAATGCCCTATGGAAAAGATGTAATATGAGTTGATTTTTATATATATAATTTTCAAATAAAATTTTTAAATATATATGTATATATGTTTGTATGTGTATATATAGAAATACTCACCCCTAAGAAATTCAGTTCAAAGAACATTTCTCAAGTTTCTACCATGGATGTGACATTGCGCTAAGAACTGAGAACACATATATACATGCATATATACTTGTGTGTGCATATGTTTATATACACATGTGTATGTGTATATAGTTGCATAGGTATATGTATCTGCCATAGCTGTTGTTGCTCAGTTGTTTCAGTTGTGTCCAGCTCTTGGTGATCCCATATGGGGCTGATTTGCCCTTTTTTAAAGCTCACTTTATTGTTATAGAAAACTGAGCACACAGGGTTAAATGACTTACCCAGGGTCACACAGTTAATAAGTGAGTGTGGCCAGAATTAAACTCAGGAAGATGAGTTTTCCTCGCTCCAGACCCTGCACTCCCCCACTGTGCCACCTAGTTGTCCATAATAATAATACCTATCTCTCAAGATTGTGGTGAAGATAAAATGAAGTAATATTTATAAAGTACTTGCAAATCTTAAAGTTTTATATGAATGCTAGCTATTATTATTATTATCTACAATCTTTTTATCATCTAAGTATCTTTCTATACAACATGAAAGGAAGTTTGTTAATAATAGATTAGGGTACTAGAGGGCACGTGGAAGGATAAACTCCAGAGAAATTAGGGTATGGAAGCAATGGGCCAAAATAAAGAAAGGGAAAGGATGGGCCTGGCATAGATGGGCAGAGACATACCCAGTACAGGAGCTTCAGCTAGGGTATCTTGGGATTTTGAATTCTGGGTAGAGCCACAGGGAAATAGATCATCATCTCCTTTACAATGTATGCCACTCTAAGGAAACTAGGAAAAATTAGAGCTTCTATCACTATTAGTGATATTTCAGCAGATGGTAGTGTGGAAAAGTCAAGCATTTTATGGATTATTCAAGTCCACGTTGAAGTATGATCAGCCACACTGAAATTGAAAGAAAAATGCACTTGAAAGCAAAACAAATAACAACCAAAAAACAAAGCCAAGAACTGAAAAACTCTGCAAACCCTTCTAATTAATGCTTGGAAAATAAGTAAAGACTGGTTGAGGGACTAGGAAGCTGGAGGGCTTGTTATTGATTGCTTCATAGTGTGGCTTAGACTTCTTGAAGTTGAAAAAATAGTAAGAAATCCAATAAAAAAACCACAATAAAAATCAGGTTAACTGTTGGTATGAAGGAAAAAACCAATTTCTTGTGAGCAAGACTCGCAGTGGCTGAAGTACTAAATGTTGGATGAAGGTAATTTTTATGTATGAATATCAATTTCGTATTCAAAGCTATTTCCAAAACATTATTAGGAGTCCAGGTTAGAGATGTGGGTCTTTACTTTAAAACAATCCTCTAGACATAGCTACATATTGCAGTGGAAACAGCACTGGAACTGGAATCTTGAAATGAGTTCAAATCTGGCCTCCGGCACTTAATGGTTGTGTGATCCTGGGTAAATTCCTTAACTTCTGCTTGCCTCAGTTTCCTCAACTATAAAATGGAAATAAGAATAAAATGTGCCTACTTTCTAAAATTGTTGCAAGGGTTAAATAAGTTGATAATTATGAAATGCTTAGTACAGTACTTGACTTACAATTGTCACTTAATAAATGATTGTGTCCTTCCATATAAATATGTTTATTTGTTTAATTTTTTACTTAAAGTGGTCTTTAAAATCTTGTCCTTAATGAAAGAATGATGATTTCTATTAAGGATATTGATATTCTGAGAAGAAGGTATGTTCTAGAACTGTACAAAATCCTAAATGGAGACAAAAGATTCAAATACGACCTTGCATTATACTCCACATATTGAAAAGCTAAGAAAAATTTCCTAAGAGATATAAATAAATACACTGTAATGGCCTGAGAATGTGCTGGCTTTGGTTGGTTGGTCAGTTGGTTTTTGTTCTTCCTTCTTGAAGACCAACAAAATGACATCACATTGCTTGAAGCAAGTTTCAGTGTGTCTGACTGTGGCTGATCAGAGCAATATGAGCTCAGAATGCTCTACCCAAGGTCGGGCACAAATAGTCTGTGTGAATATTTGGGGTGGATTTTGTAAATTTCTGGATCTTGCATTTCCTTTGAGTTGTTTCAATTCTGCCTCATTGAAAAACAGCAAGGAAATTTGTTTTGTATGAATTTGCCTCTAGTGAGGGAGATAGGAGGAAAGAAAATTGCTTGATAGGTGAAAAAAAGTACAATTATGAAAATGGGGGGAAAACCCTATGGCTTAAAATTAGAGCTGTATTTGAAAAAAATAAACAGAACTAAGCTTAATAGCCAAAGTGACATATAGTTTCATGATGGAGAATTCAAATATGCATCAGGATCTTGTGAATTCAGGACAAGACCATGCTGAGCAAGCAATTACAAGCAAAGAAATATATGTGGGACATTAATTTTAAAAAACCATAAAATGTTGTAAGGCTTATTATTTTACTTTGTCTCAGCTAATTTATATATCATTGTAGTTATTTGTTAATATATTAACCTCTAGGTCATTCTTTCTACTTTCTCAAAAGGATCAATATTTTCTTAGTCTCTTTCTCCACCTTTACTCTTGTCCTCTGGTCTTGGATCCAATGACCTTGCCATTGTACCATACTCTTTAATCTATCAAATATGATCCAAGTTTCTTTTCTTATGTTGTTTTCCTCTCTTTTCTAGAAGCAGGACACAGCAAATAAAGGTTAATAAGCTGAAGGCTAGCTAGGTGGCACAGTGGATAGTGTCCCAGGACAGTAGCCAGGAATACTCATCTTTGTTAATTCAAATCTGACTCCAGATACTTACTAGCTCTGTGATTCTTCACAAGTCACTTAACTCTGTTTGCCTCAGTTCCTCACGTATAAGATGAGTTGAAGAGGGAAAAGGCAAACACACCAGTATTGCCAAGAAAAACCCAAATAGAGTTAGAAAGAGTGGGACATGATTGAAAAACAACAAAAAATTATATTTATGCTTTCCAGTGAACTTCCTCCTTATTGGACATCCTCCAGCAGAATCTAGGGTACTAACTATTGGGGATGCTGTAGAGGGAATTCCTGTGTAGGTACTAGGTGGACTGCTTGGCCTCTGAGCTCCTGAGGGGACTGTTTGGTTACTTTTAATTAACTCTATTCACCTTTAAAATGTTATATCTTCCTCTTGTCTTCTTGCTCCTAAAGAAAAAGAGAGGTGGGTAAACCAGCCTGGAACCAGAATAGTAATTCACTTTGTAAGTTTCCATTTTACAAGTGAGCAAGGCCCTTATTGAATACTATTGGTTTCTATATCTAGGATACATTGCATGCCTTAGATAGTTATTCTTTATCACCATAGACCTCCATTCAGAGTCAATCAATTACTTAATAGGAAGACGGTGAAGTGAAAGGCTGTGGGAGTAGGATATGATAAAGCATGTTATCAAAAAATGTCCTTGACACAATTGTCACCTTAGTGTCCTTATTAAATAGTACTGTTTTATGGCACTTAGGAACTGGTAGAAGTCTTCCCTGGAAAAATCATCAGATAAAAATGTTAACAACTTAACCAAATGCTAATATAAAGAATGGATTCTAAGATTGTATCTCAATTTTTATCCATTCAATTTAATTGAAGAATTCATTGTACGCTGAATATATGCCAAGCACTGAGTATATTAAAAAATATGCCTTTGCCTTCAAAGAGCTTATAATCTACCAGGGAGAAGAAAAACAATGTGTGCATTGATTAGTAAATATGAAATACCTCTCAATTAATCAATCAAAAAAAGATTAAATGCCAGCTACATGCCAGGCACCATGCACAGTAGGGATACAAAGACAGAAATGAAATAGTGCCTGCTCTTGAGGAGTTTATAATATATAGAGATACATGAAACAGATGCAATACAGATACAAAATATTTTGAGGAGGAGGATACAGAAGTTGAAGTGACTAGGATAAGCTTTATTTAGAAGTAGCACTTAAAGGATGCTAGGAATTGTAGGAGGCAGAAGTGAGATGGGAGAGCAGTCCAGACTTTGGGGATAGCCTGTGAAAAGACAGAAAGCCCTGAGACAGAATTTCTTGTAAGAAGCATAGTAAATACAGTTTGTAACCTATCATAATTGAGGTAGAGTAACATGAAATCAAATTATAAAGGTGGGAGTTTGTCATTTTCTTTTTTGTCAACTTTGCCAATCTGATGAGTACAATATTGTACCTCAGGGTTGTTTTAATTTGCATAATTTGTGATTTAGAACATTTATTTTTCATATGTCTATTGATAGCTGAGCTTTTATCTTCTGGAAACAGCCTATTCTTATCCCATGATCATTTTTCAATTGGAGAATGGCTTAGATGTATAAATTTAACTCAGTTCTCTCTATATATTTGAGAAATAAGACCTTTTTTAGAGAAAGTTTTCTTTTGGTTTCTTGTCATGGATGATCGTTCTACCTGGATCTTAGATCTCAAAACTTCTGATATCCTCTATTGTCAAATCAAGTCCACAAACATATTCTACAGCAATAATTCTCTGTCTCTCCCCCCTGCCAATCTCCTGAGAGAGAAACTGTATGCCTCAACTACCTCTCCTGCCACTGCCTTCTCATCCTCTTGTAATCTGACTTATCACTCCATCATTCCACTGAAACTATCTCCGGCAGTTTTTTTTTTCCCACAGTCTCCATCCTTTTATATAATGCTGACCATTTTTAACCATGCCTTATCTTTATCCTTGGCTAGATTTTCAACTATATCTTGCCTGCTTTAGGTGAATGTGCCTGGTGTTCTTCATTTGGGCTTTCTTCATAATCTCATTAGCTCACAAGAATTCAATTATCACTTCTACACACAAAACTCCCCAATTTATCTGCATAGACCCCTTTTCTTTCTGTAAGTCCAATCTCACTTCACTATTAGATTTCTTCTATATGTCCCATTGACATTTCAAACTCATCATTTCCCAAACAAACCCATTATACTCCCCCACCTCTAGCTACTCCTTTCCTTCTAACTCAGTTATTTCTCCTGAGGTTACTAGCATAATTCTAGTCACCAAGACTCAGAATGCCAGTCACTCTCAACTCCTCACTTTCCATCACCCTTGTCCAAAACCCAATCAGTTCCTAAACACTCTCGATTCTACCTATACAACATTTCTCTCAGCAGTTCCATCTTTGTCACTTTCACAGCCACTACCTTAGTCCAGATAACATATTATAGCTTTTGGATTGTTCTCCCCATTACGATCCCCTTACTCTCCAATCCATCCTTTACAAAGTTGTCATTCCCAAAGTTAAAGCCCATGGCAATATTCATCTACTCAAGAAACACCAGTGACTTCCTATTTACTCCATGATAGGACTCCACTGTCTAGCATTTAAAGCTTTTTACAATCTGGCCACAGTCTGTGCTATCAGATTGTTTGTACAATGCTCCTCCCCATTCAATCTAAATTCTAACCAAACAGACCTATTTGCTCTTCCCAGAACACAATAATCTACCTGTCTCCATGCTTTTGTGCAGTTTGTTCTCCTTGCCTGGAATACTTTCCCTCCTCCTCTTCACTTCATGGAATTCCCCAAATTCCTTTAATGCACAGTTCAAATGCCTCCTTCTGCAGAAAGCCTTTCCCGACTTTGTGCTTTTCTTCTCACCCAAAGCTCATAGTGTTGCCTCCCTCGAAATTATTTTGAATATTTTCTGAATATTTTTTCCACATAATCATCTAAGTACATATTGTTGCCCCATCACATAAGAAAAGTTCCATGAGGGAAGGGACTGTTTCATTCCTTTGTGTCTGTGTTGCATAATCTAGTACTGTACTGAACACATGGCAAGAGCACATTAAGTGCTTGTTTAATTGGAATAATAGGTTGGGTTCAGATTATGAAGAACTTCAAATGCAAAATCTAGGTGTTCTGCATTTTTCCTGGAATCGATAGGGAGCCATTTTCTCAGGGCCTGCCCTGAGCTGTCACCTGGAGCTTACCTCTCCAACTGCTTTACTGGTCTTCCAACGGTTCCGGCCCCCTCCTGAGGGGGAGGGGAATGACCAAACAGTGCACTCAAGGAGCTGCTTACTGCACTTTATTGCTTACCCCAGTCCTCCCCACCTTCCCGTGTTCCCCCTTATATACCCTGCCGTAGCTCCTCCCATGTTCCACCCTGGAGGCAGAGCTCAGCTCCGGAAGGGGCGTTCCCAGCACCCGAAGGCGGGTTCTCACCCCCGGGCATCTCTGGGCTCACCAGGGGGCCACCGTCCAGAGCTCGGCCCTCTACAGCCATTGAAGCTTCCTGAGAATGGTAGTCACATTGTTGAATCTGTACTTCAGAAATATCAATTTAGCAACACTGTGGAAGATATGGAGAGTAAAAGACTGGAGGCAGGGATATAATCATAGAAACGTACCTAGCACTCTGTTAGAGAATCCCTCTCAGCACAAAAGGTTAGCTCTAATTACTTGGGCCTCTGGCACAACATCCCCACTACACGAACTGGAAACTTCAGTATCTGAGTCCCCCCATTTTCTGGGATATAGCCAGCAATGCCCCTTCAAAGAATACAGTCTTACAAATTTTGAATCATAAGCAGATTTTTTAATTTAATTTTTTTGTTGTTCTGAATTATTTTTCTTTCATTTCCCTTTCTTCACTTACTGAGAAATCAGTAAAACAAAAAAAATTAAAAAGATATATATGTGTGTATATATATGTGCGTATATTTGTGTGTGTATGTACATATACATACATACATATATGCACAACAAATTTCCACTTACATATGTCCAAAGAAGATATGCTTCAATCTATATTCTGTCCATTAATTGCCCATTAACTCTCTGACTGAAGGTAGATAAAATGCTTTTTGTTAAGTCCTCTGGAGCTGTAGTTGGTTCTGTTGTGTTGATCAGAGTTCCTAAGTCTTTCAAAATTATCCTTGCAATATTATTCTTGCATAAATTGTTCTCATGATTCTGTTCATTTTGCTTTACATCAATTTATACAAGCCTTTTGAAGTTTTTCTAAACCATCCCTCTCATCATTTCTTATAGCACAATAGCATTCCATCATAATATATTCAGTGATTCTCCACATGGTACTGTGAAAAGAGCTACTATAAATACTTTTTTTAAAAAAAAAACATATTGGTCCTTTTCCTCCTTCTTTGATCTCTTTGGAGTAGAGACCTAGTAGTAGTATTGCAGGATCAAAAGGTATGCATAGTTTAGTAGTGCTTTGGGAATAGTTCCAAATTGCCTTCCAGGATGACTGGACTATTCACGGCTCAACCAAGTGACTTAATATATCTAATTTCCCACAACCCCTCCAGAATTTTTCATTTTAGTTTTTTGTCATACTTGCCAATCTGATGAGTATGATATATACCTCAGAGTTGTTTTTAATTTGCATTATTTGTGATTTAGAACATTTATTTTTCATATGGCTACTAATAGCTTAGAGTTTATCTTCTGAAAACTGCCTAATCTTTTCTTTTGATCATTTTTCAATTGGAGAATGAATGGTTCAGAGTTTTTAAGCTCTATCTCAGTTCCCTCTATATATCTGAGAAATAAGACCTTTGTCAGAGAAAGTTGCTTGAATTTTTCTCCTAGTTTCCTGCTTTTCTTCTGAACTTGGCTGTATTGGTTTTGTCTGTATGAACACTTTTTAAAAAAATTATTTTATGTAATCAAAGTTGTTCCTTTTACCCCCTATAAACCCTTCAGCCTTTTGCTTGGTTATGGATTTTTCCCTATCAACAATCTGACAGATAATTTCTTCCATGATCCTCTAATGTATTTGTGATGCCACCCTTCAAGTCCAAATCATCCATTTATTTGGAGTTTGACTTTGTAGAAATGGTAAGGAAAGGGGCCTTAAAGTCCATTATATCATATGTAATCTATACCTAATTTATTCTAGGCTGATTTCCAGTTTCCCAACTGTTTTTATAGAATAGTGAGTTATTCCCCCAATAACTGAGATCTTTGGGCTATCTGTTGTGCACTTAATCTGTTCTACTGGCCAGCTTCTTTATTTCTTAACCAGAGTCAAATTATTTTAATGACTACAACTTTGTAGCAGAGTTTGAGATCTGCTAATGTGAGGTCTCCTTCCTTCTCACTTTTTTTTCATTAGTTTCCTTGATATTCCTGACTTTGTTCTTGCAGATGAATTTTATTTTTTTCTATTCTCTAAAGTTATCCTTTTGCAGTTTGATTTGCATGACACTGAATAAGTAAATTAATTTAAGCAGTATTTTCTCTTTTTATTATATTGGTTTGACACACCCATGAACACTTACTATATTCCCAAATATTTAAATCCATATTTGTGCGAAGAATGCTTTGTAATTGTGCTCATATAGTTTTTGTATGTATCTTGACATACAAAACTTTCTATTTCTTCCTGCTGGGTTGTGTTGATATTCAAAAATTTTTATGACTTGTGTGAATTTATTTTCTATCCTGAAGCTTTGCTGAAGTTATTAATTGCTTCAGTTAGCTGCTATTGTTTTTCAGTTGACTCCTTAGGGTACTCTAAGTAAACTATCATATCATCCGCAAAAAGTGATAGTTTTGTTTTCTCTTTGCTTATACTCATGAACAGATTTGTTTATAGGGTAAGGCAAATGAATAGACCTCCTCATCTGCTATCAACCACCTATCAGTTTCCCAGTTTGCCAAATGGAATTTTATGTACTTGTACTATTTGCTTTAAAAGATTACTTAGAGGTACAAGCGTAATAATATATGTGTTTTGAACAAGCTATTATTATCATCGTCAATCAACATGCCTTCCCAAATGTGATAAAATCACTAAAGAACTCTGCAAATCTTAAATCAAAACTATCTATTACTTTTATGCACCCACTGATCAGATCAATTGCTATCCTTTGTCCAGTAATGCAGAAGCCCAGGTCCTGGAAGTCTCATTTCTTCCATCAAAGAGCAAAAGCAGAGTTAAAGTTGGGAAGAAACTCCTGGTAATCCATTCATACCAGTGGAGGTTCTGCCATGTCCTTCTCTGATGATATCATTTCATGCTGCTTCCCCTGTGTAATTCTTCAGTGTAAATATAATGTATCCATTTACATTTATCATGTGCCCTTTATTGCCTTTTGGTACTACCATGTAGTGGATAGTAGCCATGGAGTCAGGAAGATTTGGCTTTAATTCCACCTCTAAAGTGTGTTACTTATACAACACCACAGGTAAATTACTGAACATTTTATTGGACTGAGTTTCCTTAAGAAAAAGGATATAGTTAATAATCCCTGTGGTAGCCCTCATCAAGAGTAGTTGTAGGGACCAAAGGAAGCCTGATGTACATATCAACTCTCTAGAAGGAACTTTCTGGAAAACACTGGAAAAATATTACATTAGTATTTGGACTCTCATAAGGCTCAGTTCTCTCTACCTTCTTCACTAGGATAAATTACAAAGGAATTGTAGATATAGCCTTCCTATCTGCAACATGCCTCACTGCTGCATTTATAGACTTGGGGAAGGATCTCAGAGGCAATCAACTTCAGGATATGCAGAACTTTTTCACTCTCTGAAACATGGGGCTTTTTTGCTCCAGAGGCTGCTGGGGCATCACTGCTTTCTGGTTTTTTTCCCCAAGGCTTCTCCATTTATTTTTCGAATTTGTCAGAGTTAATATCTTGTCACTAGTGAATGTCTCCCTATGTATCATTCATACTTTATGGCAAGAAAACATAGGATATTACTCCCTCATCTTAATAGAAATTATACAGAACATTATCATTTAACTTGTTTTTAATTACTTCAAGGGGACTGATCATTAATAGCTTTGTAACTTATTACTCTTTATCACCAAGTTGGATGACATTGCATCTTAGTTTAGCAAGTATAGATGGGGTGAAATCTCACAGATTGTACAAAATTCTCAGTTCCAAGATGAGCCCTTCCACAAGCTGTGTTTCTGTGAATCAGTTAGAAAGGATCATCTCCAGAAAGTATGATGATAGGCATTGAATTTCTATGGCCAAAATAACTCACATATACCATATACTAGTCATAGAAAAGTCTTCATCTGTAGTGATACTGTGAGCATTTAGCATAAAGTAGATACTTAATAAAAGCTTGTTGAATTAATGAATAGAGAGATGAATAGGTTGCTTCTTTATTACTAATGAAGGTCTTTGAGGTGTATATATAAGGTAATAAACCAAGATTTAAGGCATGTCCTTGGGTTGCTGAACAATGTAATGGTAAAGACACTTGACAGAATTGAAACCAGATCTAGATCTCATTAGTAATAATTTAAATAACACTAGATAGTATTTACCTTGTTCTTTAACACTTATAGACATTATTTACTTGCATAATCCCATTTGAGTTTCAATTGACTATTATCAAGACATTGTCTTTTCCTCCCTTTCCAGTCTTACACTTGACTCCCTCTACATCTTACACTTGACTCCCTCCACACACTCTATGATCAAGCCATAAGTGCCATATTTACTATTCTTCACAATTTCCTTCTCCTTGCCTTTACAGCAAATATACTCCACATATAGAATGATCCCTCTCCTCACCACCACATCTTATATTCTCTGACTTCTTTCAAGACTCAGTCTAAATCCTCTCTTCTGCTTGAAACCTTTCATGATTTTACCAGCTCTACTTCCCCCACAGAAGTTAGATGAGGAAACCTAGACTCAGAAATATTAAGTGCATTGAGTATAGCCAGGCATTCAGTAACTATTGAAGGCAGGATTAAACCCAGATCTCTTTTGACTCCAAGACCTAATTTCCCCCCATATAACTTCAATCTTACTAATATATCACAGATACAATAATGACAAGCATTTTATTCCATTCTAGCGGATTTATTCATAAATTCTGCTTTACATGGCAGGGCAACTCAATGGATGCATGGTGTGTTTTTTTTTTCATTATGGTTAAATCACTTACCAGTACAGACCAAAATCCCCCCATTTCTTCTCATCTTGTATAATTCTTTACATCTTTCCATAAATTCTTCAAAGGAAATAATAATAGCTCATATTGACAGAATATTTTAAGGTTTACAAGTTTTTGTCTTTTTCTTTTCATTTAAACTTTATAATAACTCCTTGAGTTAAGTTATTTAGGTGCTATTAGCTCTTTTTAAAGATAAAGAAACTATGGTTCATAAATTTACCCATGGTAACACAACTAGGAAGTGTCAGAATATGAATACAACAGATCTCTCCTCACTTCTCAAGGTCAGCACATTTCATTTCCCATTTCCTACTCTCCTTCTCCAAAGAGTGCCAGAGATATTCAACATCTGTACGAGGCTTTGGAAGTCTTTCTTAAATTCTTGGATGTCTCCCAGACCATGAACTATAGGCCACAGAGGGGCTGTATGGTTGTTTCAAAGGATTACAAATATATACATAAGTGACCATATGTTCTATAGACAGTATATCAACCAACCAGTTTTTATTAGGTTTCTCCTACGTGCCAAATATTTCACTCAGCACTAGGGATAAACAAAAAGAAGTACAACCAACAAACAAAACAAAGATCCTTGTCCTAAGGAACTTACCTTCTCATATCCATCACCTGATTCATACAAGTAACAGATGGAAATGTTGTTTGTTGGTTCAGAGTTAATGTAAATAGCAATTGTTTCTGTTCTGACCAGAAACTCTGAGGGTGTTCACTTCCCACATTGATTCTTTTGGGAAGTTAAAGTATACCATCTTTTGCCTCAATCATTATCTAGTCTTTAATCACTGAATAGGTACTGCTTCAGATAAACTGAGACCTGGGAAAGACCTTAGCTTAAAAAGATCAGGGTCTCCCACTGTATTGGAGCCATCACCCGTCATTCTGACCTATGTCTTGCTACTGGACCCTAGTGTCTCTGGAGGAAAGAGTCAGGCTAATGATTTTGCATAATCCTAACTCATTTGCATCCAAGTCCCTGGTAAGTCAAGACATCCCCCTCATGATGTCATTGATGCTCTTTGAGAATAAAGGACCAGCAACAAAAATCTGGGTGAATGGTAGTCTTGGAGGGGAAGGAACTATTATGTCCCTTGTGTATGTATGTATACATATATATATATATATGTATATATACATATATATACATATACATATGTATGTATATATATATTCTTTTCAAATATATGTAAATCCATTGTGATTAATAATATATTCATTTATTGAAAAGCTTTACTTAATTGAGTAGCCTTTTGTCACTGTATTTTCTCAATCAAAAGCTACTAAAAGTACAGCTACTGCAAGGAAGGGTTCCATGAAATTTATTGCCATTCAAAACTTGATCATGAAGCTTTTGTGAATCACTGAACTGCCATAACTATACCCTCAACTCCAAATCCAGTGATTTGTACTACATTACCAGGCTCTATTCTAAAGCAGAGATGTCAAACACAAGGTTAGTCAGACAATGCAGCCCTCAACACTCCTGAGTGCAGCTATAATTAGATTAAATTGTAATTAGGAAATTCTTCCCAAGATCAATAAAAATACAATAGAATATAGATAAAATTAATATATGTTTTTCTAAGTCAATATGCAAACAATAGGGATCCTTATGTACATATAGTGGTCTATTTCTATTTCAGTTTGACATCAGTGTTCTAGAGAAACTTACTCTGGCCTGGTTTTATCAATAATGAGCCGGGGTTGTATACATACTCTCTTTCTCACTGTATGGGAAACCCACCAGTATTTCCAAATATATGCACCCTGAATGATCCATTTCTGCCATTTTCTTCATGCAAATTCTCATTGACACATAAGCTATAGTCTCATGGAAATTCAGCACTCAACCTTTCTCAGTCCTTTGTTTTACCCATAATTTTGATTCTTCAGGGACTGTAGTATTGCAAGATTCATAGTCATATGAGTGTTAAAAATACACTATTTTGTGTAAGGGGCCAGGCTGAGAGTTGAGAGCACTGCACAAATTCCAAAATGAATGAATCAATAAGAAGACATTTATTAAGCACTTACTATATGTCAGGCTCTGTGGTAAGTTGTGTTTGTCCTTTGTTCTCAAAATCAGGATGATGACAGGAGTTCCAGTTGACTTTGATTTGAGTAAGGGAGGGCTGTGCAAGGTCACCAGTCTAGGTCACCTCAAAGAGATTAAAGAAAGCAAGAAAATGACCTCTATGTACACCTGGAAAATTAAGTTGTGTCCCTCTATTGAGGACTGACAAAGGAAATTATGGTATATGAATATGATGAAATATAATTGTTACCAGAAATGAGAAAATGGACAGTTTTCAAAGGAAACTGGGAAGACTTTTATGAACTTGTGCAGAGCAAACTGAGCAAAACTAGAAGAAAAATTATAGAATTATGAAACATCATAAAGAAAAATTACTTTGGAAGATTTCATAAGTTTGATTAATGCAATGATAAATCAGGAATCCAGAAGAGTGAAGATGAAACAAAGCACATTCCTCCTTCGAGAGAACTGATAAACTTAAAATGGAAAGGGAGACATAAATTTTTGGTGTGATCAATGTTGGAATTTTCTCCATTATATTGGGTTTTATTTTTGTTTCTTTTTACCTTTTGGTTGTTAAATGAGGGGAGCAGTGGAAGAGGTGTATACTATAAAATACATATGGTATATGCATGCATACGTGGTGGGTTTTTTTTTAAAAAGAAAAAAAGACAAAGAACAACTCTATAGTATTCTAGGATTTGTTGCAGTCTGGCTCTTTTCTGAAGAAGGTGAATGATACAGGTTAAATTACAGAAGTAAAAACAACCTGATGGGTGTCATTGCTTTAAAGTCCTCCTTTCCATCTTTTATCCAGTCTACTTCTAATGCCCCTTATTTAATTGATTGTAGAAAGGTGAATATGAATAACAATCTTAAAAATACATTGAGGGAGGTAGAATCAAGATGGCAAAGTTAAAAGACACACATACTCTAGCTCTTTCCCCACAGACTATAAAATATCTGTAAAAAGTGACTCTCAACAAATTCTAGAGCAACAGAAGCCACAGAATGACGTAGTGAAAGAGATTTCCAGCCAAAGGTAACCCAGAAAAGACTATTGCATTAGACTTAGAAAAGAGCTGAGCCCAGCCCTGGCTGCAAGACAAGGAGGCACCAGGAGGAACAGGACCAGAAGAGGCCTCTGGGGTAGAATCCCCAGTAGCAGCAGAGGGTCTTGGATCCCTCAATTCACAAGTACCAAAGAAAGCTTCAAAGGTCAGTGAGAAGGCTTTCCCAACTGAGCAAGAGGAAAGCAAGGTCGTCCCCGACCATTGGCCAGAGATGGGAGCAAGGGTGGCAGCAGCTGCAACATCCATTTGTGAAGCACTCTGCTTAAAGTCCCTGGGGGAATTAAGCAGTTGAGCATGGTCCTCAGGTGAGCAGGAATACTAGGACCCTCCTCTTCACAAAGGATTCAGAAGTCAAGTAACTGGCTGGGAAAATGCCCAAAAAAGGGGAAAAAATAAGACTATGGAAGGTTACTTTCTTAGTGAACAGGTATTTTTCCCTTCCATCCTTTCAGGTGAGGAAGAACAATGCATATTGTCAGAGGAAGTCAAGGCTTCTGCATCCTGTACCTCCCAAATAAATATGCAATGGACTCAGGCCATGGAAGAGCTTGAAAACTGAATCAACAGCTTGCTAAAGGAGACTCAAAAATATGCTGAAGAAAATAACACCTTTAAAAATAGCTTAACTCAATTCTTTAAAAATTAGAATGGAACAAATTGAAGTTAATGGCTTTATGAGAAACCAAGAAATCACAAAACAGAACAAAAAGAATGAAAAAAATGGAAGATAATGTGAAGTATCTCATTGGAAAAACAACTGACCTGGAAAATAGATCCAGGAGAGACAATTTTAAAAACTATGGGACTACCTGAAAGCCATGATCAAAAAAAGAGCCTAGACATCATCTCTCATGAAATTATCAAGGAAAACTGTCTTGATATTCTAAAACCAGAGGGCAAAATAAATATTAAAAGAATCCACCAATCATCTCCTGAAAGAGACCTGAAAAGAGAAACTCCTAGGAATACTGTGGCCAAATTACAGAGATCTCAGGTCAAGTAGAAAATACTGTAAGCAGCTAGAAAGAAACAATTCAAGTATTGTAGAAATACAATCATGATAACACAAGATCTGGCAACTCCTGCATTAAGCGATTGAAGGGCTTGGAATAGGACATTTCAGAAGTCAAAGGAACTGGGATTTTAAAACCAAGAATCACCTGCTCAGCAAAACTGAGTGTAATACTTCAGGGGAAAAAATGATCATTCAATGATATAGAGGACTTTCAAGCATTCTTGATGAAAAGACCAGAACTGAAGAGAAAATTTGATTTTCAAACACAAGAATCAAGAGAAGCATGAAAAGGTAAACAGGAAAGAGAAATCATAAAGGACTTTCTAAAGTTGAACTTTTTACATTCCTACATGAAAAGATAAGATTTGTAACTCTTGAGACTTGTCTCAATATTTGGGTAGGTAGAGGGATTATACACACACATGCACACACACACACAAACACACATAGAAAGAGAGCACAGGTTGAGTTGAATCAGAAGGAATGATATCTATAAAAAATAAAATTAAGGGGTGAGAGAAGAATATATTGGTAGGAGAAAGGGAGAAATGGAATGGGGCAAATTATCACTCATAAAAGAGAAAAGAAAAATCTTCTTCAATGGAGGCGAAAAGAGAGGAAGTGAGAGGGGAAAAGCAAAGCTTACTGTCTTCACCCACAGCTTAAGGAGGGAATAACACACTCACTCAATTTGGTATGAAAATCTTTCTTATACTACAGGAGAGTAGTGGAGAGAGGGACAAGGGGCATGAGGGGGATGATAGAAAGGAGGGCAAATGGGGAAAGGGAGTAACTAGAAGTAAACACTTTTTGGGAAGGGACAAGGTCAAATGAGAGAATAGAATAAATGAAGGACAGGGTAGGATGGAGGGAAATATAGTTAGCCTTACACAACATGAATATTATGGAAGTCTTTTACAAAATGACACATATATAGCCTGTATTGTATTGTTTTCCTTCTTGATGGGGATGGGTGGGGAGGGAGGAAGGGAGAGAAGTTCAAATTCAAAGTATTAGAAATGAATGTTAAGAATTGTTATTGCATATAACTGGGAAATAGGAAATACAGGTAATGGAGTATAGAAATCTATCTTGCCCTACCAGAAAAGAGAGAAAATGAGGATAAGGGAAGGGTGGGGTGTGATAGAAGGAAGGGCTCATTGAGGGAAGGGGTAATCAGAATACAAGGTGTTAGGGGTTGAGGGGAGGGAAGAGATGGGGAGAAAAATTGGAACTCAAAATTTTGTGGAAATGAATGTTGAAATCTGAAAATAAATAAATATTAAAAAAATAAAAAATACATTCCACATTATTTGTAATGGATAAAAATGATATTTACATGGATTTCTTATAGTTACAGCATTATGAGAAAACTACATAATATTTAAAATCCAATTAGTTTCATCCAGATGTATTTTTATATGTTTGGAGTAATGCTTGTTTTGTTCCATGAATAGAAAGAAGCTCCTTTCTCAGCCACGTGAGAGACCATTCCCACTGACCCTTAAGTTGTCTTTAGCTTCTGTGGGTTGAGAAGTCAGGAATCTGCAGCAGCTACCAATGATTCAGTCCCCTGAGGCTTGCTCCCATTCCATCCACACTGGTGTGGCACATGCTGAACTACGCTGTGCTCCCAAACTGGTGCAATAGACCCTTCCCATCAACTTTCCAGATTGTCTCAGACTGGAAATTTGCTTCAATCTGTTATTTTGTGGCTTCTGCTGCTCTAGAATTTCTTTAGAATCATTTCTTTACAGGTTTTTTGAAGGTTTTGGGAAAAGAGCTGTGGCAAGTCCCTGCTTCTATTCTGCCATCTTGGCTCTGCCCCCAAAGATTTGTTTAAAAAGAAGATAAAGTGAGAAAGGTTTGCTATCATCTAGGAGAATCAGGAGAAATTCATAGAAGAAAGGGTACATGAGTTGGCATTTGAAAAAAGAGAAGGATTTCAACACAAATGTACCTAGAGGGAGACTTTCCAAATACCTAGGCCTAAGATTGCAGGATAAATTTGAGGAGTTCAGTCCGACTTAGATGCAGAGTAGTAGAAGGGAGAGGTGTGGGGGGAATAGAATAATGGTAGAAAGTCAATTTGGTAAGATTGTGAAGGATTTTAAATTCTCAAGTGGTGACTGCATTTTATATTAGAGGCAATTTAGTCACTGAATTTTTTTTCTGAATAGAGGAGTGGAATAAACTGGTCTCTGCATATCAGGAAGATTATTTTGGCAGCTGTGCAAAGCATGAATTGAAGAAAAAAAACAAAAGAGTCAAGTGACTAGTTATGAGGCAGTTAAGTATCTAAGTAAAATGAACTAAGAGCCTGAATGCCTTATGAATGCAATGGATACTAGTATGTGTGTGTGTGTGTGTGTGTGTGTGTGTGTCTGTGTCTGCGTGTCTGCGTGTGTGTGTGTCTGTGTCTGTGTGTCTGTGTGTCTGTGTGTCTGTGTCTTTGTCTGTGTGTCTGTGTGTCTGTGTCTGTGTCTGTGTGTCTGTGTCTGTGTCTGTGTGTCTGTGTCTGTGTCTGTGTCTGTAAGAAAGAAAGAAAGAGGGAGATATCTTGATAAATTCTTTTAGATATCAAATTATTATAAAAATAAGAAGCAAGTGTCTGGCAAGAACTCAGCTGCAAAATGCTGATGCTTAGTAATGGATATCCTTTAGTAAGAATTAACTTTGATCAAATCTCTCCAACTACTTGAGCCTCAGTTCTTAGCCTGTCTCTCTGTCTGTCTGTCTCTCTCCCTTCCCTTTTTTCCCTCCCCTTCTCTTCTCAAATAATTTAGTGTTTATGTATTTGTGTATATGTTGAATCTCCTCAGGATGATGAAAGGGCCAAAAATATTACAATTTTTGTTTTAATCTCCTGGGCTTATTTGCTATGTTTTGTACTAAACAGGCATTTAATGCATTTTTTAAAAGTTGAATTGCATTGATTAGATGATGCCTTATTATCTCTTCAAATGCTAAGATTCTGCTCCCAGTTCTGGGCTGTAATAAAATAAAACAAGGTTTGAGCTGAAATGCTTCTATTGCTTTGTTGCTGTCTATTCATTTATTCTGGAACCATCCAGCACTGTGACTTGGCTAGCCTGATGCTTAATTATTTACACTGCTTTAAAAAGCATTCCCAGGCTCCATTCGATTGCATGTTTTCCCTATTATTATTAGTCTCAAAGCCACTTCCTATTTCCTCTAGCATAGCTCAGGCTGTGACTCTAAGCTTTGGCTGGGAACAACTGTAATTCAGTGACCTTGAAGTATTCAGCCCAGTGACATTCACACATGAATGTTTCATGGAAACTCCTTTGGTGACCTCATTTCCTTTGATGTCTTGGGTTCCTTTGACCTGGGAAGGACTGAAGCCTCACCTAAGTGCCTTCTCTCCATTACTTTTCTATTCAGTTGTAAATGTGTCAGACCCCTATTTCTTGACAGCTTTTGTTTTTACAAAATGAACTGTTGGGTGTCTCATCTTTCCTTGTAAGAAAATGTAAAAAGCAACAAAGAATATGAAGAAGAATTTCTTCTCAGGTTAAGCATCTGCGTTTTATGTTGTATAGGCATGTGGTAGGAAGAATCCCTATACTCAGTCAGTTCAGTGGACCTGGATTCAAGTCCTCATTTGACACTGGTCATCTGGGTTATTTTGAACCAGTTATTTTATCTCTCAAAGTCTCAGTTTCTTCATTTTTCAAACTTCACACTCTGTGACTGATTCTTACTAGATGTGTGTGACCCAGGAGAGGTTATTTAGTCTCTTTGTCCCTTAAGCAACATACTCCACCTTATCCTGGATCTGCCTTGGTAGAAGGGGTTGCCAGTCCATGAGTTCTACCATGTTAAGGATACCGCAGATCCTTTGTATATCTGTGAGTGTGAGTTGGAACACAAACTCAAATGTTTTGCTTCTCAATCCAATGTCAAGCACATTGGAGGTCCTATGCTTGAACACTTTAAATAAACTCCTTGATTGATGATTGATTGACTCAGACCACCTGGGTTTGAACCTCTGGTGTGTACTACCTCTGTGACCTTGGAGAGATAGGGAAGTCTAGCTGGGCCTACCTGGGCCTCAGTCTACTTACCTATAAAATGAGGTAGTTAGACTAGATCAGCCCTGAGTTCTCTTTTAGCTATATATCTAAATGAAGGCAACCCATGTGAGTTTTATCAGAGAGGTTGGTTTTCTCTATAAAGACAAGTACAGCCAATCACATCCAGTTTTAAAGATATTCCCAAGCTTAATCATAATCATTTATAGGAACCATTCAGGATGCCATTCCAAAATTCCAATCTGTAGTCATCCTCATTCCATCACTAGTCCCTTTTTTGGTTATATATGTGGCACAGTAGATGGCACCCTGAACTTGGAGTCATTCAGTCAATATCAGTTAGCATTTATTAAGCACCTACTATTGTCAGGCTCTATGCTAAGTGTTATGGATATAAAGAAAAGAAATATGTTACATTGGAAAAAGTGTTAGCTCTGGAGTCAGGAAGACATAGGTTTAAATCTTGCCTTAGATACTTACCAGCTATATAACCTTGGACAAGTCACTTAAAGTCTCCATACCTCATTTTCCTTTTCTGTAAAATGAAGAAGTAATAGCTTCTAATAACCCCTCCAAGTCTAAATCTATGATCTAATGATCTTCATTTCTTCAAAGCACAACAATGCTGGAAGTTACTTCAGAGACCATCCAACCCTTTCATTTTAAAATGAACCTAGAGAGGTTAAGTGATTTGCCAACCACTAAAAGACACAGATTATAGTTGGAAAAAGTAGATTGAACCCAAGACTTCGAAGTCCAGAGCCAGAGTACTTTTGACTATACCATATTCCATTTTCACATTAATTTAAAGCTCAATTTTCCCAAACAGTATTTGGATTCCATATGATCTTTGGGTTTTAATTAACAGAGATCCTAGTCCATTCATTTGACCTCTGTTATATCAACAATAGGATCTACCAGGGAAGAATGTCATTAATCTGGGATTCATTTAGTTCCCAACTTAACTGGCCCCATTCAAAGACAAAAACTGCTATTTTTAGTTTTCACCAATCCATCCTTATCTGAACTTTTATTTTTAAATCTAATCTCTTCCTTTGGAGGCAAGAGGATTAAGAAAATAGAACAGCAAATCACTACTAATGTACCTTCTTAAATCTGACAAATGTCAGAAATAAAAACAATGTAGTATTCAACCACAACCTTCCACCAAAGGTTAGCAATATGCCTCTCTTCTTTTCCACTCCCTTTTCCTCAATCTCTCCTCTTTTTCCTTTCTTAAGTCCCTTCACATAGACTTTAAAATTTCATGTCTTTTGAGTATGAGGGTTTATAGGTTTCTGCTCTTTGAGACTCTATAGAAAAGTCCAGGAGAATCTACTGCAAACATAATGTGAGTCAAAAGTTCAATATCACAGTCAAAAAAGCTAATGCAGATTTAGGCCACCTTGAGATAAACACAGCATTCAGGAGTGGGGAGGTCATAGTCCCACTGCATTCACTCCTTGTCAGATCACATTTAGAAGAATGTGTTTAGTTTTGGACGCCTACAGTTTAACAAGGGCAATGAAAAGTTGGAGATAATTCAGAAGATAGTGACCAGCAAGATGAAGGAACTGGGAATCATGCCGCACAAGGAATGAAGAACTGATCATATTAAGAGTCCAGAAGAGAAGATATATGGGGAAATACAGAATTTCACTGGGTTTTGCTATTACTAGACACTATGCTAGGCACTGGGGATACAACAATAGAAGTGAGTCACTTCCCATCTTCTAATATCTGAAAAGTGATAATAGGGAAAAAAATTTTAAATTTGTTTTATTTGGGCCCAGAAAGAGAACTATTATCAGTGATTAGAAATTACAGGGAGGCAGAGTGTCCAAGCATTATAATAGTCCGAACTTCCAAATAATTGTTGTTGAGTCATGTCAGAAGCTTTGTAACCCCATTTGGGATTTTCTTGGCAAAGACAGCGGAGTGGTCTGCCATTTCCTTTTCCAGTTCATTTTACAGATGAGGAAACTGAGGCAAACAGGGTTAAAGGGTAATACAGTTAGTGTCTGAGGCTGGACTTGAACTCAGGAAGATGACTTTTCTTGATTCTGTGACGGCTACTCTATCCATTATGTCATCTAGCTACTCCTATTAAAGCTGCCCAAAAATGAACAGTCTGCTTCTAGAGGTAGTGAGTTCCTCATAACTAGAGGTTTTTGTGAAAAGTTTTCACAGGTTTATAGAAGTAAGCTGGCAGGGAACTTAGGTGCCACTGAGTTCAACTTCTTCATTTCATATTTAAGAGAATTGAGTCATGTACATGACTTGACCAGGGTCACATAGTTGATTTCAACAGGAATTCAACATGCAGAAATTCAACTCAGATCCTCTCTCTGTCTATTTGTCTGTCTGTTTCTTGTCTGTCTCTGTCTCTCTCTGTCTCTGTCTGTCTCTGTCTCTCTGTTTCTCCCCACCCCTCTCTGTCTGCCTTCCACAATCCTCTTTCCCCCTTGCACCCTAATTTTGGGTATGGAACTTTGAATGAGTTCCCTAACTATTGCAGGTTGGCACATTCTGTGTAATTTAAAATCTTGGGGAGCTATCTAGAGGTACCAGAGAATTACATGACTTACCCAGGGTCGTACAGCCAATCTGTGCTAGAGGCAGCATTTAAATGTAGGTCTCTGTGATCCTAAGGCCAGAACTTTATTCATCCCACCAGAGGCATCTAGGTGGTGCCATGAGTGGAATACTAGGTATGGAACTGGGAAAACTTCAGTTCAAATCTGATCTCATACGCTTACTAGCTATGTGACCCTGACCAAGTTACTAAACTTCTGTCTGCCTCTGTTTCTCCAACTGTAAAATGGGGATAATAACAGCACCTGACTCATAGGGTTGTTATGAGAATCAAATAAGAAAATATTTGCAGAGCTCTTAGCAGAATTTCTGGAACACAGTAAGTACTTAATAAATGATTGTCCCTAACCTTCCCCTCATCCTGTATTACCTCCCTATATGCTTTTTAATATCCCCTAAACTCTGGGATTTTCTGATTCTAGAAATATTTTCTCTTTTATGCTAAGTAGCTACTACTTTTTTAAATAATCCACTAGAAACCTTACTCGTGGATAAGGTTAAAAAATAATACATGAAAAACCACCATATTTACTCACAGATTTCTCCCATGTGAATTTCTTCTTTCCATAGAAAAAATGCAGAGGGAAAATAACAAAACTGAAGCAGCATTTTCCCTACAGAATTTTGTCTTAAATTTTCTTGCTCTGTGTTGCCAGCAGAATTTTTCTATAGGGAATATACTTTAGCCTGTCTATGACAAAAAGAGGAGATAAGTTAAAGTGACTACTTAATATTGGAAATTGAGTCCAGGTGGGGTCAGGAGAAGTGCTTACCTATAACCATATTTCTCTGCCACATTAGCCAATGACTCTTTGACCCAGAATATTCAGACTAGAAGGGGCCATAGATGGCATCTCTTCCAATCTCCTCATTTTACAAATGAGAAAACTAATGCCCACAGAGGGGAAGGACTTTCCCAGGTCATACAACCAGATATTATCATACCCTAGGCATTATTAATACTTCTTCTTTAAAATAGGGGTAGAGGCTACATTTCTAGCTGCTGCTAGGTGGCACAGTGGATAAACAACTGGGACTGGAGTCAAGGAAGACCAAGTTCAATTCCAGCTTCAGGTACGTTGGCTTTGCAACTTTGGATGTCACTTAACCTCTACCTCTTTTTTCTTCAACTGTAAAATGGGAATAATAAAAGCACCTACCTCTCGGGGCTTTTTGTGAGGATCAAATGAGATAACGTTTGTAAAAACTTAGTACAGCTCCTAGTATATAACTGGTATTTAATACGTGTGAATTCCTTTTCCTTCCCCCTCCTCTCCATGTTGCTTTTACTAGGGTACTTCAATAGAATTCACACTCAGGATTGAAGGTGGATGTCTTCCAAAGACACTTCTTTTCTATAATGAGGGTGGGAGAGCACTTCTTTCCTAAAATGGGAGCAAGATGGAGTACGGGGGTAGAAATCAATATGTTTGCCTTTACTTTTCATCCCAATATAGAGTGAAGTTGACCTGCTGAAGAAGTAACTTGACATGTTTTCTGAAAACACACATACCTGGAACGAGAAAAATAAGTCTCATGTTAAGTGACTCATGAGTTCTACAAATCTCTGGTACAATACATTCTTTTTATTAATGAGCAAGCTTCACAATCCAGGGAGGAATTCTAGCTTATATACAGTGGTTGGCTAAAGGGGTCAGTCATTATCACAGTCAATATGGTAGAACAGGGAATCTGGGACAAAGACACAATAGCTGTTATAGCCTTAACTCACAGTTCCTACCCCATGTTCACAGGGTTGAAGGTGCATTGAGACCCCTGTACCTTCAATAAACCATATTAGAAGGCATCTAGATGGAAAAGAGTCAACAGGAGAGTAGTGATCACTGGTGAGATCTCACCTCCCCCATTTAATCCAGCCATGATGCCAGCTTCAGTATCACTCACACTCCAGCTGTAGTGGGAGTTAGAACTGTGACTCATCATAGGTCATTCCCATTATGCTTTGGTTAAAGAGCTGGACCTGGAAATGAAGTAAAGAAAGCCAGGTGAGACCTGTGTGAGAAGTTATGCAGCTTCTACTCTGGAAGTCTGGAGTGGCTTTAAAATTTTAAACCCTCACACAAACCTAGTGAGGTTTTCCCCACATGTATCTGTGCTTCCTTTTGCTATGTGTATCTCTCAGTAGGTCATGTTGCAAGGTGCTTGGAATATTGGGATCTGCAAACATCCAAGACTTTGGGGAGTAAAGATTCAATGTCACTACGTCAAGAACAAAAGTTGGACCCTTCTCAGTCCTCTTGGGTGTCTCTAAATAAGTATTTATAGCACCCTATGGTTCTCTGAAGAGATGACTTGATTAAGAAATGAGAAATAATAATGCCATATCAACCTGAAGTCAGGGGAATGGACAATGATTTTCTGAGACTGATTTTGGCTGCAAGATAAAGTATTGCTATCTAACATTTATATGGTACTTTGCTTTAAAAAACTTTACCTACGTGTTCTCACGTGACTCTCTACAGATTAAATAGGTTAATTAAAGATTGACAAAGCTTTTATCAAGTATCTAATATATGCATTTGACAACTATTGATTTGGATACTTGGAATACAAAAACAAAAATGAGACAGAGCCTGCCCTCAAGAAGCTTCTATTCTAAGGAAGAAGATAACATATATAAGATAATGATGGTTAGGAAAGTAATTGTTATGGGAAAGGATAGTTATGATCTTAGGAATAGGGAGTAGAGAGATAGGTAGTCAATTTCTATGCCTTTTCCAAAAGCAATGGAAGTATTAACTTGATTACTGTTCTTAGAGCAAGAAGAGGAAAACAGTGGAAAGTTGATTGGTCGTTGTCCTTTGTTCTTGAAGAGGACCAAAATGATGTCACTATGATAAAGCCAGCTTTCAATGTGTCTGACTGTGGCTGATCAAATCAATATGAGCTCAGAATGCTCTACCATAGACTGGACACAGATAGTCCATGTGAAAATTTGAGGTGGATAATCTAAATTTGTGCATCCTATATTTCCTTTGAGCTGTTTCAATTCTATTTTGCTCATAGTGCACAGCACCTTTCCTGAGGTGGGCACACCATGCTGAGAGATCATGTGCCAGTGTCTCCCATGTCACATAATCAATTCCAAATTTCTTGAGAGATTCTTGAGAATGGCTTTCTTTGGACCACCATGTGATCGCCCGCCCCACATGAGCTCTCCATAAAATAGTCTTTTTGGCAAGTGTACATTTTGCATTTGAACAATATGGCCAGTTCATTAGAGTTGTGCTCTCTGAAGCATAGTTTGAATGTCTGAGAGCTTAGTTTGAATGAGGACCTCAGAGTCTGGTACCTTATCCTGCCAGGCGATCTTCAGAAACTTCCTAAGACAGTTCAAAAGGAAGTTATTCAGTGCACGTTTCACAGACATATAACAATGAGGTCAGCACAATGACTTTGTAGACTTTCAGTTTGGTAGTCAGTCTAATACCTCTTCTCTCCCATACTTTTCTTCAGAGCCTCTGTATTGTCAAAGCAATATTCACAGTGTTGCTGGTTACTATGAATGTGCCAGCACAGTTCTCAACCATAAAGTCAAACAGACTCTTCATACAGAGGCAGAAGAAAAACATTTATTTAGACACCAGAGAACTAAATCCCAGAACAAGAAAGTTAAATTTGACATGGCAACCAAGAAGCTAATAAACATGACCACCATAGTGGGCAAAGTCATTCCCAAACCTCCCTCCGGCCACCCTCCTCTCACAATCAAACATTCACAAGCCTGAGCCTTGCTGTTCCTGCCTGCCTGTTCCTGTTCATCTCTCCTCCGCCCCAACCACATTCACTCTCTTTCTCCTGGTTCTGCTCCACCCTTCCTGTTCCCCCTGTTCAGCAAGCTCCTTTTATCACATGTGACTTGGGCTTCCAGATGATTTAAGTAGATCATATGGGGCTATTAATGAATGAGAAAGATCTTTCCTTTTAAATTACTATTATAGCCTCCCAAACACTAAGCTAGCTCTGGCAGTGTGTGCATTAACCTCATTATAAATATGTATACTCATCAAAAGTGTACTACCAAGGTAAGTGAACTTATCCACAGTATTCAAAACTTCTCCATTTGTTGTAACCAATGACTCCACATATGAGTGGTGTGATGGTGATTGATGAAGCCCCTGTGTTTTCTTAGTGTTAATTGTTAGGCCAAAATTAGCACAGTCAGCAGAGAACTGATCCATGCTTCGTTGCCTCTCAGCTTCAGAGGCTGCACTGAGTGCACAGTCATGTGAAAACAGAAAACCATGCACCAACACTCCCTCCACTTTGGTCTTCACTTGTAGCCTTTTCAAACTGAGGAATTTACCATGAGTATGGTAGCTGACTTTGATGCCGTGTTCATTCTCATTGAAAGCATTTGATAACATGGCTAAAAAACATCATACTAAAAAGCATGGGAGCAAGTACACAGCCCTGTTCAATTCCATTGGTAACTGGGAAGGTACAAGAGCATTGCTTACTATCCAGAACCTGGGCAAGCATGACATGAAATTGACATACAATACTGATGAACTTCTCTGGGCAACCATCCTAGAGAGATGGGCTGAATACTTCCATAGAGTTCTCAGCAGACCATCATCAATCAATGCTGAGGTCATTGACTATTTACCTCAGTTTGAAGTCAATCCCTTCTTAGCTAAATTTCCAGCTGAAGAAGAGGTTTTGAGGGCCATTAGGCTCCTTTCATGTGGCAAATCACGTGCTGCTGATTCTATCTGAGCTGAGATTTATAAGGTGGGGGCCCATTTTTCATATGAAAGCTGACAAGTTCTCCAGGTTATATGGCAAGAGGAGGTTATCCCCCAGGAGTTCAAGAATGCCTTCATTGTCTGTCTATTTAAAGGTAAAGGAAATAGAATGTACTGCAACAATCACAGGGGGGTCTCTCTCTTAGTCATTGCTGGCAAGATTCTTGCTAGAGTGCTCCTTAATAGGCTGCTCCTTCACCTGGAAGATGTTCATTTACCAGAGAGCCAGGGTGGCTTCAGAAAGGGCCAAGAAACAGTTGATAAGGTGTTTGCTGCCCAACAACTCCAGGAGAAATGCCAGGAGCAGAACAGAGTTCTGTACACAATGTTTGTAGAACTGACCAAGGCCTTTGATACTGTTAGGAGTGATGGCTTATGAAAAAAAAATACGTGTGGAAAGATATACAAGAGCAGATAGCAAAATGTTAGGATTAGTTGGATAGTCAGATGGGTAATGTATTCAAATTATTGAATTTGGAATCAGGAAGACCTACAATCAAATCCTGCCTCAGATACTTAGGTAGCTCTTTGTCCCTGAATAATAAACTAAGTCCCTCTAAGTCTCAGTTTTCTTATCTGTTGAAATGACAATAACAATAGTATCTATACCATAGGATTGTGCAAGAATAAAAATGAGATAACGTGAAATGTTCCACAAACATTAAAGAATTTTATAAATGTTAGGTACTGTGGAGTCAATATAATAGATTAGGTGATTTGGGGGCTCACTCTCCAATCAGTACGGCTCAGCCTCAGAGAAGAATCCAAAGATAAAGACAAATGGTCCAAGTATTATGTTTCCCAATTTGTGGGTAAGGGAAAAGACCTACAGAGATGAAGTAAATCATCTAAGATTCGACCTTTAGTAAGTGACAGGGGCAGGATTCAAACCTATCCTTTATTGACTCCAAATATAACTACAAGATTTATGATTATAATCTTATTTGAAGTCCCATGGCATAAATTAGATCTATCTGAAGGGATTTTCCAATGAAAAGGAAACATTTTCTTATTTGAGAAAGCTGAGAAAATGAGCTATTTATCTCATCAGTGAGGTAGAGTTATCACTCCCCATAAGTGGCTGGCCTGATGAGTCTGGCAAAGTGGAGAGAGCATTGAATTTGGAATCATACCCAGGTTTGGATTCCAAGTTCCAAACTCACTAGTTTTATGACTCTTGGGTAAGTTATTTAACCTCATTCAATCTTGATTTCTTCCCTTGTAAAATGAGGTCAACAATATTTGTACCACCTACCTCACTGGATTATTGTGAAGAAATATTATATGATGTAAACATAATATAATATTCATATATTATATACGTTATATTATGCCATGTTGTGTGTGTCATATGATATTATATTATCTTATATCACATTTTATGTCATATATCCTATTATGTTATATATTATGATATTATATAATATGCATACAGCTATGAGTTCATGGATGTAAGGAACATCATGTGAGGAAACCTGACTACCAATACAGATAAACACATGATCTGTATCTTATAATCTTAGAAAGTTAATTGGAGCACTATTACACTGAATGACCCGCTTGGGGTTACATAAGTAGTGTTTTTAAAGATAGGACTCGAACATGGGTCTTTCTGACTCGAAAGTCAGCTATCTACTTACTATGCACACTATCTCTATATGTACATCTGACCACCTATGATATATTCCTATGTGAATATGTGTATAAACATGAGCACATATACACACACATGCATATATGTGCATTACATGTGTGGATTCACTGTTTATGGTGCCCATGCATGTGCACTGTGATATTTAAAAAGATTGAGAGATATAGTTTCTGGGTAATAAATCATTTTATTAATAATGCTAGCATATTATTAATAAAAAGGGTCAGTGACACTCTCAAATGTCAAAGACTCCTCATGGAACCCATTTAATGCTTATAAGTCCTTGGAAAAATGTATGTTACTGAGGGTGGCATTCACCTCTGATTAGTTAACAAGTAATGAGAGAGAATGGATATTATAATAAGAGGTGGACTTATTCTAATGGGGGGGGTGAATGTGACTTTGATCATGCCATTTACTTCCAAATCACCCCTAGCCTTGGGCAATTTAATCAAAGAATTTATCCCCACATACACCTGAGGAGAAGATAATGAGCAGGAATTCACTTAGTTAAGATGGTCTAGGTGAGGCAAACTTTTGGCAGAGATCAGTTATATGCTTCAAACGCTGGGTTTTGAACAAGGAAATAAGGCATGGAAAAAGCCTGGATCTCCACCATAATTCGTTATTAATAATCATAGTGTGCATGTACATATGTGTTTGTGTATATTCTTATGTACCTGTATGTGAATCACACGTGTAATCTGTTTGCCTATGCATATATCTGTATGTACACATATACATATATTTTAGAGGCAAAGTGACTTATGGATAAAATACAAATCCCTAAGCTAACAGTTTAGCCCCACTCTCCCCTTCCAGACATACTTCACATCACTCCCTTGGAAATATTCTCCATCTAGCCCAAATGCCAACTTTTGACCCAGTGTCTTGTTGCAGCATACCCCACCCCTCCCTACATGTCTAGAATGTACCTCCTCCTCAAATCTATTTCTCCAGATCTTAGGATCTTAATCTTCCCTAACAGTTCAGCTTAGGGGCTAACTACTAGGGGAAGCTTTCAGGACTCCTTTTCACCCATACCATCATCATCATCATCGACAGTGCCTTCTCCATCTTCAAATTATATTGTTTTTACTTAGGTGAGGAAAGAGTGCATCTCTGTTTTCCACTCTGTTCAACAATCCCCAATCTTCACCAAAAAATTCCTCCCTTAATAAGAAGGACTGACTTTTCATTAGTCTTCGTCTCCTTAATGCCTGACACTATGTCTTGTACAGAGTAAGAGCTTTATAAATGATCATGGAACTGAGTGGAATTTTTCCAGGTTAAAGGGCAAACTCTTTCTTTAACTAACTTACCTCATAGGGTTGTTGCAAAGATCCTATTTGATGATAGATGCGGAAGTGTTTTCTTCATCTTTTTGTGCCACAGGCTTGTCATTTGCAAAATTAGGTGGTGAGACTTTAAGGTAGTTACAGTTCTGAAACATCAGAAATATTAGGAGTACTGCATGACTTTAAGGTATTTTTAATGCTTTTCTTATTTGGGGACTTTTGTAGACAAAGTCTTTTTGAGTGGATTCCCAGATTAAGCTCTTTATACTAGATGTATATATGAAAGATTGTTTTAGCCTGAAAAATTATCCAAGCACCAAGGCTTGAAATGAACAAAGACTATAAAGAAGTGGTAAAGTCCACAAAGAGAATTTGTTGTTATTGTTGTTTTTAGCTGCACTGGAAGAGAAATGAGGACCAAGGAAGGGATATAATGCATTCCAATACACATAAAATCTTGGTTTAACTTTTTGAAGTTCTCCAAAGTGTTACTTTTTACTAACTTTTAAAATCTTTAGTTGTCTCCACATACTATATGATCTAGTGATTCCACCGTTCTTTCCCTTCCTCATGCTTGACATTCCCTCTACCAAAGCCACACCTCTTCACTGGCTGTCTCCTAGGCCTGGGATGTTCATCTTCTCCTGTGCTTCCTGGACTCCCTCAGTGCCTTCAACAATAAACTCAAAGCAGGGGAGGAGCCAAGATGGTGGAGTAGAAAGATACACAAATGCTAGATCCTAACCCACAGCCCATAAAATACCCGTAAAGAAGAACTCCCAACAAATTCTAGAGCAGCAGAAGCCACAGAACAACAGAGTGGGGGAGATTTCTGTTCCAGAGAGACCTGAAAAACTGACACAAAAGGTCTGTCATGCAATGGGACCTGGAGTACTGAGAGGAGCAGATTCGAGCAGCCTTCAGGGACAGAATGTCCAGCAGCCACACAAGTCCTTCCACCCACAGGCGCCAAGGTCAGTGAGAGGGTCTTTTCAGCTTGCCAAGAGGGGAGCGAGGTGTCTCCATAACCCAGGCACCCTCGGGAGGCAGCAACAGAGGCAGCAGTGGACAAGGGATCCCAAAGCAGGCAGGAGCCTGGATCCATTGCTGAAGATCTCCCCATAAACCCCCTGAGGGAACTGAGCCCTGTGTGGTGGCCCTGCACCCACCTGAGCATCTGAACTTAATCTCACACTGAATAGCAGCCTCGCCCCTGCCAAAAGCCCTGAAGCTGGGAAGCAGCATATGAATCTCAGACCCCAAGCGCTGGCTGGACGGATCTGGAGGCCAGATGGATGTGGAGAGGAAACTCAGAAGTCAGGTAACTCATTGGAAAAATGACCAAAAAGGGAAAAAAAATAAGACTATAGAAGGTTACTTGGAAGAACAATGCTTACCATCAGGGAAAGACATAGAAGTCAAGGCTTCTGTATCCCAAACATCCAAAATAAATATTCAGTGGGCTCAGGCCATGGAAGAGCTCAAAAAGGATTATTGAAAATCAAGTAAGAGAGGTGGAGGAAAAACTGAGAATATAAATGAGAGAGATGCAAGAAAAGCATGAAAACCAGGTCAACACCTTGCCAAAGGAGACCCAAAAAAATACTGAAGAAAATAACACCTTTAAAAATGGGCTAACTCAGTTGGCAAAAGAGGTTCAAAAAGCCAATGAGGAAAACAATGCTTTAAAAAGCAGAATTTGCCAAATGGAAAGGGAGGTTCAAAAGCTCACTGAAGAGAATAGTTCTTTCAAAATTAGAATGGAACAGATGGAGGCTAATGATTTAATGAGAAACCAAGAAATCACAAAAAAAATAAAAAGAATGAAAAAATGGAAGATAATGTGAAATATCTCATTGGAAAAAACAACTGAACTGGAAAATAGATCCAGGAGAGACAATTTAAAAATTATGGGACTACCTGAAAGCCATGATCAAAAAAAGAGCCTAGACATCATCTTTCATGAAATTATCAAGCAAAACTGCTCTGATATTCTAGAACCAGGGGGCAAAATAAATATTGAAAGAATCCACCAATCACCTCCTGAAAGAGATCCAAAAAGAGAAACTGCTAGGAACATTGTGGCCAAATTCCAGAGTTCCCAGGTCAAGGAGAAAATATTGCAAGCAGCTAGAAAGAAACAATTCAAGTATTATGGAAATACAATCAGGATAACACAAGATCTAGCAGCTTCTATATTAAGGAACTGAAGGGCGTGGAATATGATATTCCAGAAGTCAAAGGAACTAGGACTAAAACCAAGAATCACCTACCCAGCAAAACTGAGTATAATACTTCAGGGGAAAAAGTGGTCTTTCAATGATATGGAGGACTTTCAAGCATTCTTGATTAAAAGACCAGAGCTGAAAAGAAAATTTGACTCTCAAACACAAGAATCAAGAGAAGCATGAAAAGGTAAACAGCAAAGAGAAGTCATAAGGGACTTACTAAAGTTGAACTGTTTACATTCCTACATGGAAAGACAATATTTGTAACTCTTGAAACTTTTCAGTATCTGGGTAATTGGTGGGATTATACACACACACACACACACATGCACATGCACACACACACAGACAGAGAGCACAGAGTGAATTGAATAGGATAGGATCACATCTTTAAAAAGTGAAATTAAGTGATGAGAGAGAAATATATTGGAAGAAGAAAGGGAGAAATGGAATGGGGCAAATTAATCTCTCATAAAAGAGGCAAGCAAAATACTTTTCAGTGGAGGGAAAAAGAGGGGAGGTGAGAGAAAAACATGAAGCTTACTCTCATCAGTTCGACTAAAGGAAGGAATAAAATGCACATTCATTTTGGTATGAAAACCTATCTTACAATACAGGAAAGTGGGGGAGAAGGGGATAAGCGGGCGGGGGGGATGATGGAAGGGAGGGCAATGGGAGGAGGGAGTGATTTGAAGTCAACACTCTTGGGGAGGGACAGGATCAAAAGAGAGAATAGAAGAAATGGGGGTCAGGATAGGATGGAGGGAAATATAGTTAGTCTTATACAACACAACTATTGTGGAAGTCATTTGCAAAACTAAACAGATATGGCCTACATTGAATTGCTTGCCTTCCCAAAGGGAATGGGTGGGGAGGGAGGGATGAAGAGAAGTTAGAACTCAAAGTTTTAGGAACAAGTGTCGAGTACTGTTCTTGCTACTAGGAAATAAGAAATATAGGTAATGGGGTATAGAAAGTTATCTGGCCCTACAGGACAAAAGATAAGATGGGGACAAGGGAAGGGAGGGATGATAGAAGAGAAGGCAGATTGGTGATGGGGCAATTACAATGCTAGGTGTTTTGGGGTGGGGGGAGGGAACAAATGGGGAGAAAATTTGGAACCCAAAATTTTGTGAAAATGAATGTTAAAAGTTAAATAAATTAATTAAAAAAATTAAAAAAGTAATCAGCTCAAATCACATTTTCTATAGGAAGTCTTCCCCAGCTATCTCTTGCATAAGTGCTAGTGATAAGTGATAAGTGCTAAGCTGTTATTCACATCATATGTATCTTGTATACTCTTGGCTATTTTCTTTTATCTCCATCATTAGAAGGTGAGCATCTTGAGCCTAGTGGCTGCGGATTTTTTTTTTCCTCCCTTTGTATCCCCAGTGCTTAGCACAGTGCCCAGCACGTATTAAACTTTAATAAAAGTTTATTGCTTGACTGACTGAGATGAGATGAAAGAGATGATGAAGAGAAGGCAGAATTAGGCAGCTCAATTTTCCTTTTCCTTCTCTGTTAAAAAAAATGTTATATTTGGATTAGAAAAGATAGAATAAAAAGATTTGTTACCTAGTTGAAACTCAAGATAAAAGGGAATTTTTTTTAATTACCTTACTGATCTTGATAAATTTGAATTAGACTTAAATAAGTTATATCCCACAGTACTGGAAGAACTGACAAATGTGATTGCCAATCCCAATATTAGTGATCTTTGAAAAAACATAGAAAACTGCAGCTCCAGTTTTCAAAAAGAAGCCACAAAGTCAAATCTGAAAACTATAAGCCCTTGACTTTGATTTATTAAAAAAAAAAAAAAAAAAAAACACCTCTCAAAAACTGTCCCATTGCTTCAGATGACTTAGGATTTTCCTCAGAAGTATCAAAGTGAGTATCCAGTAATGCTAAAAGCAGGAGATTTCCATATGAACATTTTAACTCATATAAAGGAAGATTTTTGGCTTAACTACAGATACACAATACCAAAGGAAGTGGAGAAAGGAATGAGGAGGCAAGGATACATACAAATCATGGGGCACTGGAGAGACAACTGGTTCTTTGGAGAGGCAGGATACATGCTTGACTAATAGGCAGGCTCATCCAGGCTATGAGTGAAGTGGTCTTCAGATGACAGGTGGAGGAAAAATACTGATGATCCAAGGAGATGAAACTCTCCAACCTTGACTCTAGCCTATGCCAGGCTCTCATGCTTCCTCCTATTTTAGGTTAGCTGTACCTAAGTTTCAGCTGCCCCATGATACAGAAGACTACCAAGTGTTTTACTGGTAGCAAGTGTGTCTTGATCAGTTGTATGGGACAGATTTTCTATCTTTGATGTCATTAGGGAAGGATGACTAATTAGCCATTTCCATGAAAATGTGGACAACTCTAGCCATATTTATTTGAAGGGTGATCTAACAAAGGGGCAGGAGGAGGAATGGCTAGACCAGAGAGAATCAATCATAAGAAAGCCTAGACCCAGGCAACCAATTTTCTAGATAAAGTTTAGCAAGAATAGGTCATGTTAAACCACATTCATTTCTTAAAAACAAACAACAACAGCACAAGATTAATAGAGTAGTTGATCAGAGGGATATTGTAGGTAGAGTTTGCCTAGATCTAAGCAAAGAACTTGACAAAGTCTCTTTTGCTATCTTGGTTAAAACAAAAAGATGGAATGGTATGGAGTGGGCAATAATACAACTGAGTAACTTGGATTTCTTGAATAGCCAGAAAGAAACAGTAGTTTTTAGCGACTCGAATTATGATGCTCCTATTTTGCTTTGAGTTGGACAGACCACATCTGGCATATTTTGTTCTGTTCTGGGCCCCAGATAGTAGGAAGAGAAGGGATTAGTTAGAAAGCATACAGAAGAAAACAAATAAGACAGTGATGTGCATTGACATTACTCTTTGTAAGGACTGTTTGAAGGAAATAGAGATGTTTATCATGGAGAAGTAGTCTTCAAGTAAAAGCCAACGTTAGGACACAGATTAACTTTTTTGTTTGTCCCCAGAGGGTAGATCTGAGATAAGTGGTGTTGCCTTAATGGGACTTATGTGAATGGGAGTTAAAGATCTTCCCTGTCCATTAATAGGCCTCACCTGGAGCCCATTGGAAAGTTGATTAAGGGAGGCTTGTTTTATTGAAAGGCCCACACCTTTTGTTAATTAGTGTATATATACTCTAAGATGAGGTTTTGCTTTGAAGTTTACTCTTTGGAAGATACAGCTAAGTGGTGAAGTGGATACAGCACCAGCACAGGAGTCAGGAGTACCTAAGTTCAAATCTCACCTCAGACACTTGACACAAACTAATTGTGTGACATTGGGAAATTCACTTAACCTCAATTTCCTCATCCTGGGTCATCTCTAGTCATCCTGATGCTCTGGAGGAGAAATGAGGCTGATGACCTGCCACAGCCGTCCTTCACTCAAAACAAAGTCAAGAGCAAGTCATGTCATTTATTTCTCTGATGCCATGGTCTTCTTTGGCAACAAAAGACCAACACACTTTTTGAAAGAATATCCCAGTGATATGTCCAGATGAGACTCTAAGGACCCCTTCTCCTCCAGCTTTGAAAACCCAGATGTTGGTCATTTTCCCTCTGGTAGCTATGTATGTATGTAAGGGTCAGACAGTTGAATCTGTCTGTTGATCTGTGATGTATATATTGCTTATGGTCAGATAGAAGCCCTGTCTATTGGTTTTTATTTCTCTGCTTGTATTTTCTGTTGGTGAATGTAATTGAAGAAGATTGTTGACCCCTCAAAAGTTGTTTTCCTTTTAGAAAAGCAGATCTAAGAACCTGGGCCATTCTGAATGTGTTAGGGTACTTGCTGCTACAAAATTTAAGAAGGGAAATTTAGACTTGATCTTTTTTAGGGGAAAATTCTCAAATTACAGCTATCCCAAAAGGGACAGGCTGTCTTGAAAGGTTATGGGTTCCTCCTCCCTAGAGGTCTTCAGGAAAAGACCAAATAACCCTATGATGAAAGGTGGTACTATGACCTTCTCCTTCTCCCTTGGTCAAAAAGTAGGTAAGGGAGGCTGCCTGATCAGAAATATAGGCATATTGGGTATCACTTGGATACCTTTAGAGTTATTTCTCCTCTAAGATTCTGTAGCTCAGGGGATAGCATTGAAGGAAAATTTTCTTGCACATAGTAAAATTATAGCATGTTAGAGTTGAATTCATGAATTCATCCTTGAAATGCAGGCTTTCAAACACCGAATAGTATCTTTGGGAGGGGCCTTAGATTTCAGAGCCTTATAATGTTGATTTAGATCTTGAAAATTCCTCGTGGAAAATCAAGTCCACCTGCCTCATTTTGTGAATGAGAAAACTGAGACAGAGAGAGGTTAAATGATTTTCCTTGGATCACACAGCTAATAAGTGTCAGAGGCAGGATTGCAACTCAGGCATCCATCATTCTTCCTACTATATTTCTTTAATGCCTAAGCTGGTCCCTCTGCGCCCCACTCTTCCCTTTGACTTTCTCTCTGTTCCCCTCCACACATATTTTGTAGATAAAATTAAAAGCTTGAGAAAAATAAAGTGACTAACACAATAGCTATAATAATAGCTAGGTAGCATTTTTCTGAGGCAGTTAGAAGATTCTGTGGTAGAACATTGGGCCTGGATTCAGGAAGAACTGAGTTCAAATCTGGCCTCAGACACTTACTAGCTGTGTGACTCTAGGCAAGTCATTTAACCTCTGCTTGCCTCAATCCCCTAGAGAAAGAAGTGGCAAACCAATATTTCTTTGATAAGAAAACCCCATGGACAGTATTGGTTTTTTATTTGGCTATTTATTATGAACACAGAGTCATAAAGAGCTAGACGCAATTAAATAACAATAAATATAACTATAGTCTTTTAAGTTTTGCCAAGCACTTGACATATGTGAACTCCTTTGATCCCCACAACTATGTGAGGGAAGTGCTATTTTATGGATGAGGAAATAGTTTGTCTCCTGCTCAAGTTCACACAAATAATCTGAGGTGAAGCATAGATTCAAACTCATATCTTATTTAAGCTCCAGTGCTTTCCTCACCAGGTCAGAGCTTCTGTGATATTGTGCTATGCAGACTTAGAAGAGACAACCCCAAAGTCTGGACTGAAGGAGACACTAGAATTTACAAAACAGGAGAGAGAAAAAAAATGGAAAACAGCCCCTCTGAGTGTATATCATTTTTTATGTCTGTGATAGGAAATAGTGATTTTCTGTTGTCTTTCTACTCATTTCTCCTCCTTAATTTCATCGCCTAAAGGGATGATCTTTTCACTGTTCCTTATTCTTGGCACCTAATCCTTCGTATTGGGTATAGCATGACATAGTGGAAAGAATTCTGAATATGGAGTTAGAAAATCTGAGTTCAAATCTTGGCTCTGTAACTTATTGTGTGATCCTTGGGCAAATCACTTGATCTCTGTGGGCTTCATTTATCTTATCTGTTGAAATAGCATGAGTTTTTTCAGTGTTAGATCAGCAGGACCCTTAAAATAAAATGATTGAAAATTATCTTTAATATTTTCTACTAATAGTGCCAATTAACATTAGGCACTTTTTAAAATTTAATTTATTTAAGTTTTCAACATTCATTTCCACAAAATTTTGGGTTCCAAATTTTCTCCCCGTTTCTCCCCTCCTCCCACCCCAAAACGCCGAGCATTCTAATTACACCTATCACCAATCTGCCCTCTCTTCTAGCATCCCTCCCTTCCCTTATCCCTATCTTCTCTTTTGTCCTGTAGGTCAAGATAACTTTCTATACCCCATTACCTACATTTCTTATTTCCTAGTTGTAAGAACAATACTCAACAGTTGCTCCTAAAACTTTAAGTTCCAACTTCTCTTCATCCCTCCCTCCCCACCCATTGCCTTTGGGAAAGCAAGCAATTCAATATAGGCCCTATCTGTGTAGTTTTACAAATGATTTCCATACTAGTCGCATTATATAAGACTAACTATATTTCCCTCCATCCTATCCAGCTTCCCATGTCTTCTATTCTGTCTTTTGATCCTATACCTCTCCAAGAGGGTTGACTTTTAATTGCTCCCTCCTCCCACTGCCCTCTCTTCCATCATCCCCCCCACCCTGCTTATCACCTTCTCCCCCACTTTCCTGTATAGATAGGTTTTCATACCAAAATGAGTATGCATTTTATTCCTTCCTTTAGTTGAATGTGATGAGAGTAAGCTTCATGTTTTTTCACTCATCTCCCCCCTTTTTCCCTCCCCTGAAAAGTCTTTTACTTGCCTCTTTTATGAGAGATAATTTGCCCCATTCCATTTCTCCCTTTCTCCTTCCAATATATTTCTCTCTCACTGCTTAATTTCATTTTTTTAAGATATGATCCCATCCTATTCAATTCATCCTGTGCTGTGTGTGTGTGTGTGTGTGTGTGTGTGTGTGTGTGTGTGTAATTCCACTAACTACCCAGATACTGAAAAAAAGTTTCAAGACTTACAAATATTGTCTTTCCATGTAGGAATGTAAATAGTTCAACTTTAGTAAGTCCCTTAAAATTTCTCTTTGCTGTTTACCTTTCCATGCTTTTCTTGATTCTTGTGTTTGAAAGTCAAATTTTCTTTTCAGCTGTGGTCTTTTCATCAAGAATGCTTGGAAGTCCTCTATTTCATTGAAAAACCACTTTTTCCCCTGAACTATTTTTAGTCCTAGTTTCTTTGACTTCTGGAATATCATATTCCACGCCCTTCAGTTCCTTAATGTAGAAGCTGCTAGATCTTGTGTTATCCTGATTGTATTTCCACGATACTTGAATTGTTTCTTTCTAGCTGCTTGCAACATTTTCTCCTTGACCTGGGAACTCTGTAATTTGGCCACAATGTTCCTAGCAGTTTCTCTTTTTGGATCTCTTTCAGGAGGTGATTGGTGGATTCTTTCAATATTTATTTTGCCCCCTGGTTCTAGAATATCAGGGCAGTTTTGCTTGATAATTTCATGAAAGATGATGTCTAGGCTCTTTTTTTGATCATGGCTTTCAGGTAGTCCCATAATTTTTAAATTGTCTCTCCTGGATCTATTTTCCAGTTCAGTTGTTTTTCCAATGAAATATTTCACATTATCTTCCATTTTTTCATGCTTTTGGTTTTGTTTTGTGATTTCTTGGTTTCTCATAAAGTCACTAGCCTCCATCTGTTCCATTCTAATTTTGAAAGAACTATTCTCTTCAGTGAGCTTTTGAACCTCCTTTCCCATTTGGCTAATTCTGCTTTTTAAAATATTTTTTTCCTCATTGGCTTTTTGAATCTCTTTTGCCAATTGAGTTAGCCTATTTTTAAAGGTGTTATTTTCTTCAGTATTTTTTGGGCCTCCTTTGGCAAGGTGTTGACCTGGTTTTCATGCTTTTCTTGCATGTCTCTCATTTCTCTTCCCAGTTTTTCCTCCCCCTCTCTTATTTGATTTTCAAAATCCTTTTTGAGCTCTTCCATGGTCTGAGCCCACTGAATATTTATTTTGGATGTTTGGGATACAGAAGCCTTGACTTTTATGTCTTTCCCTGATGGTAAGCATTGTTCTTCCAAGTAACTCTCTATAGTCTTACTTTTTTTCCTTTTTTTGGGCATTTTTCCAACCAGTTACTTGACTTTTGGGTCCTTTGTCAAGAGTAGGTTATACTCTGGGAATCTGTAAGATCTCAATTCCTCCAAGGTGGCACAATCCAGTGCGTACACTGGTCTCGGATCAGGGAGAGATTTTTGTGCCCAGAATCTTAATTCTTAATAAATTCTTAATCTTAATAGTTTCCTCTCCACAGACACCTGGCCTCTATTTCCACCAAGGCAGCACTGGGGACTGATTTTCAGATATGCATGAGTAGGGCCACCATTCAGTGTGAGATACAGATCTGCTCCCTCAGGGTGTCTACACTGGGCTGAGGTAAGAATGGGCTGCTCAGTGCCCCTAGGGGTTTTACAATCCAATAGCCTTTGGCTCCTGTGGGTTGAGGGATCTGTGAATCTGTTGCTGCTGTGACTGGAGATTCCATTCCCAAGGTGTCCTCCTCCCAGAGCTATGCCACGCCACATGGCCAAGGCTGGGCTGTGCTCCACTCTGCATCCAGGTCAACAGACATTTCCTGTGGGCCTTTCAGGTCACTCTGGGCTGGAAATCTCCTCCACTTTGTTGTTCTCCACTTCTGCTGCTCCAAAATTTTTTGAGAGTTCTTCTCTACAGGTATTTTATGGGCTGTGTGGGGAAAGCCTGCATATGTGTGTCTTTCTACTCCACCATCTTGGCTCTGCCCCCCAAGCCCTTTTTTTAATCTGATATTTCCAAATCAATTTTGTCCCTGAATCTATCTGTATTATGGGGCAAAAAAATCTAGTGAGAAGGATGTGGCAATTTCATATTAGTAGCTATTTTATAATTGTAAATAATATTGAATTTGTATGAAATTGATCATGCAATATTGTTCATCACAATATTCATTTTCCTCATTGCTTACCAGTGGTGTAGAGGATTGGTAAAGTTTATTGCATTTTCACTTTAAGAACTTGAGATTTTTGTGGTTGACTGTGCTTTCTTTAGAAACACCTTATAGTTTCCAAGAACTGTTGGATTATTAGTTTGTTTGTTTGTTTCTTTCTTTGTTTGTTTTGCATTTGGTAACACAGCACCAAAAGAAAAAATAGGATCAATAGAAATGGAGCTAGTTAGGATCATTTTTACATTCCTTACTGGGGACTGGAAAATAAGTCAAGTCCATGAATATTTGTAGAATTCAAGTTTCTTCTGGGCAGAGATAATTTCATTTTGATATTTCTAGGGGTTTAATACAATTAAAGCATCAGTCCTAGATATTAACACTTGTTTTCTTGTCTCTTACAATGTTCTGTGGTTATTGTATAGAGTCTCTTCCTGATATAGCTTCTTTTCTTCCTCAGCAAAGAGGGACCTTCACCAAAAAATTAAGACAATACAACAAAGCTGTGAGTAGACTGAGCTGACTGAATGAGGACCCAACTAGCTAAATAACTCAGCTCATCCTTTCCGTTCTGTCCACCCCCCCCCCCCCACTCTGTTCATTCCCTCTCCTCTCCAAAGAATGGTAAATTTGAATGGTCAGAGGATACCCAGTTAACTTGGGTTTTATTGGCTAGATTTCATTCTTTCTTTTTCTTTCTTTCTCTTTCTTTTTCTTCCCTCCTTCCTTCCTTCCTTTCTTTTTCTTCCTTCCTTCCTTCCTTCCTTCCTTCCTTCCTTCCTTCCTTCCTTCCTTCCTTCCTTCCTTCCTTCCTTCCTTCTTTCTTTCTTCCTTTCTTTCCTTCTTTCCTTCTTTCTTTCTTTCTTTCTTTCTTTCTTTCTTTCTTTCTTTCTTTCTTTCTTTCTTTCTTTCTTTCTTTCTTTCTTTCTTTCTTTCTTTCTTTCTTTCTTTCTTTCTTTCTTTCTTCCTTTCTTTTCTTTACCAAAACCTTAAGCCCGATGAACTCTGAAGCTCATAAATTGCACACTAATAGGTCCAAACTCCACTTAGTGGCTTTTTCTGGACCATCCTGGCTTAAGAGTGATTATCAATAGTAACTGTTACTGTTTCCCTCCCAGCTTGATTTATTTATATATTTTTTTCTTTTGCTCACTAAAAAGGCCATTCCCTGATTACATCTTAAAGAAGCATATTCACTGAATGGGCATCACTTCACTCTAAGTGAGCTCCTGAATAAGACTTAGCCAAAAAAGATCAGTGTCTCCCATTTCATCCTGGGCTGTTTCCAGTCATCCAGATGAATATCTGGTCACTGGATCCAGATGGCTCAGCAGGAGAAAGTGAGGTTGGTGACCTTGTACAGCCCTCCCTCAAAACAAAGTCAAGTGCAAGTCATGTCATCATTTCTCTGACAATACTTCCACTGATTAGCCTTGACTTCTCTGATTCCTGACCGTCTAGGAGCATGAGAAGTTGACTAATCTGGAGTGTGGGTCTTTCAGACTTGGTGAGTGCCTAAGACCATAAGTGTGGACATATTCTGATGGCCTACTGACAGGATGCATTTACATAATGAGACAAAGTACTGCATAGAGAGAATATAAATGATATTGTATTTTTGTTGCATAGACTTACTACATTAGGTCAATGTCAATCTGTTTGCAAATGTTCATTGACTTGCTAGTGACTTGCTGATGTCTCATTTCAACCTTACATCAAACCTGGTCTAAGAGAGTGTTGGCACAGAGCCAACCCCTGACAAACATTGATAACAAAAAAACATTCTAGGGAAAATCGCCTAAGAAGTTCAACAGACACCAATTATTTGGCACATACTCTGAGAACACTAAAAATCAAATGATTACATATCCCACAGTCCTTTGTGATACTGATTGTTCTCCTCTAAACGCTATTTAGATTATTATCCATGTCATTTCTATGAATGACACACCCTAGTTGCAGCTGTGGGTTGTATTAGCTTTTTTGGTTACCATATTTTTCATGTGAATTCTTCAGTACATTAAAATCTCCAGAACTTTTTTCAGCTAAAGTTCTGTTTAGTGCCCCCCCATCCCATTTTATAGTATGAAGTTTATTTTCTAAAGCCCATATATAAGGCTGGGAAATTAACATAGTATATGGAATGAGAAATGAATTTTGAATAAAATGCAGGCTTGAATTCCATTTCTGTCACTCCTCCCTTGTGTGACTTTGAATAGATCATTTAACTTCACTTGACTTTAGTTTCTTTATCTGTAAAATTAGAGGGTTAAACCAAATGGACTCTAAAGTCCCTTTTAGTTCTAAATCTATAACTTTATGCTTCTATAATCCTATAATGTTATCATTTATCTCTATTAAATTTCATCTTCTTTAAGTGATCTGTCAAAATTTTTTTTGAATCCTGAGTCTATCCCTTTATATGGTAACTATCCTCCTAGCTTTAAGTCATGAGGAAAATTAATCATGTCATATATGCCTCTATATCTATTGATTAAAAATGTTGTATGACACAGTGTCAAGTAAATCTGTACATCCCTGAGGCACTCCACTCTAGACTTCCTTCCCAACTGACAATAAAATGAAAGAAAGTCATGGCATAAGCTTTTGGAATACAAATGCAAAAATTCAGACAAACCTTGCCATCAGTTTTAATAGGAGAGACAACTCGTGTAGTTAAGTGGAGGCCAATGAAGGGGAAATTACAGATATGGAGTAACAAAAGGACAAGCCACTGCTTTGCCCTTCCAGGAAGCCATAGGAGGATTGATTTGATTACATTCCTAGAGCACAAAGTGTGAAGGAGGAAGAGGATGTAGCAGAGTGAAACATGATGGGATGTAGTTTAAGTCACACAGTACCAGGGAGTGTTGGTTCCTTCCAGGCATAGTTTCTTAAGGTCTTGTTAAGAGAGTGGAGTGACAGCAGACAGCAGACAGCAGGCAGCATGGTGAAAAATGGCAGGTGAAAAAAGTTATATGGTCCCAGTGAATCCTAAGCTATCAATATCTCCTTTTGAAGTTTGGTCATTCCAACCCTTCAAAATCCATTTGACTAGAATATCATCTTTTCCACACATATACTTCCTTTTCACCAGGCTAGCACAATAAACTGCAAAAATCTTTGCTAAAATCTAAGTAAAGCATATCTCTAGTGACTTTTCAGTATCCCTGCCAGAAAAGGAAATGAGGTTAGTCTAGCATGACTTGTTCTTCATGAAGCCATGCTGGCTTTCTGTGATCACTATTTCTGTGAGTGGATATTCCCACATAGTGTATGTTTCCAGTAATAACTAGTGAATTTTCTTTGTGTAGGAGACATACATTTCAATTCTGCTCGCCACAGGATATGATTTACCTTCTTAGTATGGTAACCATCTTTTCCCCAGTTAGGATGATAGAATCATAAAAGCAGTATTTTGCAGTGAAAAAGAATGCTGCAGTTGGAATCTAGGGAACTGAGTTCAAATTTGACTACATAATATCTGTCTGATCTTGGACAAGTTATTTAACCAATCTGGATCCTGATTTTCTCATCTATGAAATGAAGAGCTTGGACTAAACCTGGGGTTCTTAATACTTTTTGTGTTAACTCTTTTGATATTCTGGTGCCAAATTGACCTTATGGATCTAAGAAGCCCATGAACCCCTTCTCAGAAAGATGATGTTTTAATAAATAAAATAAAATACATTAATTTAAAAAAAACACATATAATGTATTATTAAAATATTTTTTAAAACCAAGTTCATAGAGGTTAGATTAAGAACCCTTGGACTGATAGATGTCAAAAGTTCCCTCATGCTCTAAAGTCTATGCTCCTGAAAGGATTGAAGACACAGATAGGACTATAGATATCAGAGGAGAAGAACATAGAAGAAGGTTAGAGCTGGGAGACACTCAAGAAATCATCTAAGTTAGTACTCCCTTCTTACAGCTGAAGAAGTTGAACTATGACTTGTGCAAGGTCATATCATTGTTCTAGGATCTGAAATAAGTTTACATTTCAAATGTTATGTGATAGAGTTGTCCTCTGAATTTCACTTAAAGGTGATACATCATTCATGCAAGAGTTGGACTACATGGCTACTGACATCTCTTCTAACTTCTTAAAATCTTTGATGCTGTCATGCTGGCTTCTCTGCAGATTTTGACTCTGGTCCTGCATCATGGCAGAGAAGTGAGCTTAAATCTCAGATTCCCAGATTTATGTGTCTGGGAATAACCTCTCTTCTGATCCCCAATTCTGGATCACTAACTGCCTTCTGGACATCTCATGAGTGTCTCATGACATATCCAAAACAAAACGCGTCACTTCCTCCCAAACCCTCCCCTCTTCTCAACTTCCATATTACTATTAAGATCACCACAATCCTCCCAGACAAGCAAGTTCACAACATCAGTGGTATTCTCCACCCCTCACCTACATTCAATCTGGCATATTCAATTTGCTGCCAAGTCTTACCATTTCTACCTTCAATGAATCTTGTATATGTCCCTATCTCTCTAATCACATAACTGTCATCCTAATACAGATTCTTATCACGTGTTTTCTGGAGTTCTGCAATTGCCTTCTGGTTTGTCTCACTGCCTCAAGTCTCTTTCTACTCCAATTGGACTTTGGTGTTGACATCAGAGTGGTATTCCTACAGTAGAGGTCTTACGATACTACTTCCCTGTTTAATGAACTTCAGGGATTCTCTGTTACTTCCAGGATCAAACCTAAAGTGTTCTTTTTGTTATTTAAAGTTCGTCACAAATTAGACCCTTCTTACTTATCCAATCATCCTATACTTCATTCCTAATCACATTCTCCCTGACCCAATGATGCTGCATTCTTGCATTTCCTCATACACACCATTCAATTTCCCAAGCCCATGCCTTTGCACTCATTGTTCCCCACTTCTGGAATATTCTTTTTCTAAAAAAAGTAATAGTTTTATTTATTTATTTTTAGATTTTAACATTCATTTCCACAAAATTTTGAGTTCCAAATTTTCTCCCCATCTCTCCCCTCCCCCCACCCCATAACACCTTGCATTCTGACTACTCCTATTGCACCCCACCCTTCCCTTATCCCCACCTTCTCTCTTTTCTTATAGGGCAAGATAGATTTCTATACTCTGTTATTTGTATTTCTTATTTCCCAGGCATAACCAATAACAATTCTCAACATTCATTTCTAATACTTTGAATTCCAACTTCTCTCCCTTCCTCCCTCCCCACATATTCCCACTGAGAAGACAAGCAATTCAATACAGTCTATATATGTGTCATTTTGCAAAAGACTTCTATAATGGTCATGTTGTGTAAGACTAACTATATTTCCCTCCATCCTAGCCTGTCCCCACTTTATTCTCTTCTCTCATTTGACCTTGTCCTTTCTCAAAAGTGTTTACTTCTAGTTACTCCCTTCCCCCATTTGTCCTCCCTTCCATCATCACCCTCACCCCACTTGTCCCCTTCTCTCCTACTTTCCTATAGTGTAAGCTGGATTTTCATGCCAAATTGAGTGAGAATGCTATTCTCTACTTAAGCCATATGTGAAGACAGTAAGCTTCACTTTTCCCTTCTCACCTCCTCCCTTTTCTCCTCCATTGAAAAACATTTTCTTTCCTCTTTTATGAGTGATAATTTTCCCCATTCCATTTCTCCCTTTCTCCTCCCAGTATATTTCTCTCTCACCCTTTAATTTTACTTTCTATAGATATCATCCCTTCTGATTCAACTCAATCTGTGCTCTGGGTCTATATGTGTGTGTGTGTGTGTGTGTGTGTGTGTGTGTGTGTGTGTGTGTGTGTGTGTGTGTGAATAATCCCTCTATCTACCCAAATACTGAGAAATGTCTCAAGAGTTACAAATCTTATCTTTCCATATACGAATGTAAACAGTTCAGCTTTAGAAAGTCCTTTATGATTTCTCTTTCCTGTTTACCTTTTCATGCTTCTCTTAATTCTTGTGTTTGAAAGTCAAACTTTCTCTTCAGTTCAGTTCTTTTCATCAAGAATGCTTGAAAGTCCTCTATATCATTGAATGACCATTTTCCCCCTGAAATATTATACTCAGTTTTGCTGAGTAGGTGATTCTTGGTTTTAATTCCAGTTCCTTTGACTTCTGGAATATCCTATTCCAAGCCTTTTGCTCCCTTAATGTAGTAGCTGCCAGATCCTGTGTTACCCTGCTTGTATTTCCACAATATTTGAATTGTTTATTTCTAGCTGCTTGCAATATTTTCTGCTTGACCTGGGAACTCTGAAATTTGACCACGATATTCCTAGGAGTTTCTCTTTTTGGATCTCTTTCAGGAGGTGATTGGTGGATTCTTTCAATATTTATTTTGCCTTCTGGTTCTGGAATATCAGGGCAGCTTTCCTTGACAATTTCATGAAAGATAATGTGTAGGCTCGTTTTTTGATCATGACTTTCAGGTAGTCCCATAAGTTTTAAATTGTCTCTCCTTGATCTATTTTCCATGAGATATTTGTTGTCAGCTGTTTTTCCATGAGATAATTCACATTATCTTCTATTATTATCATTGTTTTGGTTTTGTTTTGTAATTTCTTGGCTTATCATATAGTCATTAGCTTACCTCAGCTCCACTCTCATTTTTAAGGAACTATTTTCTTCAGTGTGCTTTTGAACCTCCTCTTCCATTTGGATGATTCTGCTTTTTAAAGTCTTCTACTTGTCATTGGCTTTGGGGGCCTCTTTTTCCAATTAAGTTAGACTAATTTTAAAGGTGTTATTTTCTTCAGCATTTTTTGGGTCTCCTTTAGCAAGTTGTTGACTTTCTTTTCAAGCTCTTCCATGGCCTGAGCCCATTACATATTCATTTTGGAGGTACTGTATGCAGAAGCCTTGACTTCCTCTGGCAGTATGCCTTTTTCTTCCTCATCTGAAAGGATGGAAGGAAATACCTGTTCACCAAGAAAGTAACCTTCTATGGTCTTATTTTTTCCCCTTTTTTGGGCATTTTCCCAGTCAGTTACTTGACTTCTGAATCCTTTGTCAAGACGAGGGTCCTAGTGCTCCTCCTCACCCCAGGACCATGCTCAGGGCTGAGATTCAGATCAGCTGCTCAATTCCCCCTGAGACTTTAAGTTCAACAACTCCTAAGATGGAAGTTGTTGCCATTCTGGGGCCCTGCCACACAGTGCTGCAGCCCCTCTGCTGCTGCTGCTGCTGTTACTGCTGCTGCTGCCTGGGGCCCGTGCTTGGAGGGGGGGGGGGAACCCTGCTCCCTTCTCGCACAGCTGGGAAAGCCCTCTCACTGACCTTTGAAGCTTTCTTTGACACTTGTGGGTTGAGGCCTCTGAGACCCTCCCTGCCAGGGATTCTTCCCCAGAGGTCTGTTCTGGTCCTATTCCTCCTAGTTCCGCACATGGTCAGAGCTGGGCTGTGCTTAGCTCAGTGTCCCATGTGATAGACCTTTCCTGTTGTCCTTCCAGGTTACCTTTGGCTGAAAATCTCTTTCACTCTGTTGTTCTGTGACTTCTGCTGCTCTAGAATTTATTGAGAGTCATTTCTTACAGATATTTTATGGGCTGTAGGAGAAGAACTAGTCTATGTGTGTCTTTCTACTCCACCATCTTGGCTCCACTCCCTGGAATATCTTTTCTTATTATCTTCCTCTCCTAGCATCACTCAAGATTCAATTCAAATCTCAGCTCTAGCAGAAGTAGGTCATTCAATAAACATTTATTTAGCACCTACTGTGTAGCAGTAAGTGCCAGGGATTCAAAGAAAGGCAAAAGGCAGTTTCTTTTCTCAAAGATCTCACAATCTAATGGTCAAGATTACACGGAAATATCTATGTACAAACAAGCTATATATGGGATAAATTGGAAATAATTGATAGAGGGTAGGCACTAGAATTAAATGGAATCATGAAAGGGTTCTTCTAGAAGGTGAGATTTTCACTGGGATTTAAAGGAACCTAAGATGTGGAAATGAGAAGGGAGAGCATTTGAGACATGGAGATAGCAAAGAAAAATGTCTAGAGTCAAGAGATGGACTGTGCTGTTCAAGGAACAGCAAGTGAGCCAGTGTTACTGAATCACTGAGTACATGGTGACGTCTAGGGTAAAAAGACTAGAAACATGGGGGTTTGGGAGGAAATTAGTTTATGAAAGTCTGTGAAAGTCAAATAGAGGATTTTATGTTTGATCCTAGAGTTTATAGGTTACCACTGTAGGTAATTGACTAGGGTGGGGAAAAGGGAAAAGGAGACAGTATGGTAAGATCTTTGCTTTTAGAGCATCACTATAGAGCATCACTTAGATGAGATGAGGATAAATTCAAAAGGGGAGAGCCTTCTAGCGATAAGATCAGCCACCAGTCTGTTGTAATAGTCCAGATGATGAGAGATTGTACCAGGGCAGTGGCAGTGTCAGAGAAGAGAGACACCTTTTCCCTTTCCCTCGCAATTTTAGTGCCTTCCTTCTGAAATCATCTTTCATTGATGTATATGTATGTATGTCTGCATGTGTATATGTATGTGTATATGTATATGAGTATGTATACAAGATCCAGCAGATTTTACCAGACTGGAAAAATATTTGATTATGTGCTCAGTAATGTATATCATTCAGCCACCATCTTGGCTAAATGTAGCAAGGCCAATTATCCCTCAATATGTGCAACACCAATTGATTAATATTTTTTAACAAAATTAATTGATTAGAAAGAACTAGGATTGATATTAGTAAAGGGTGTTGCTCCATTAATGAAAGTGTTGATTAATATATTTGTTTATTTCTCTGAAGATATCCAGTTCAATTCAATAAACCTTTATTGAGTGGCATAATGTACAATATATTACGCTAATGAAGGGAGATACAAAAATAACATATATGTGTGTGTATCTATCTGTCTATCTATCTATCTATATATACATATGCATTTAAAGCTGCCATCAATGACCTTATACTCAATGAATTAAAGTAACACTCATGATGTTTAAAAAAGAAAGAAATGTTTCTGTTGTTCTAGACAACTCCCCAATCTCATCCTTTAATTGCCTTTCTTCAGTACCTTAGTGCAGGCTGTATCCTTATTTGAGAAGAGACACTTTTCACATTTCTGTCTGGTTTGTAATGCCATCCTTCTTTCAAGACCCCTTCTGTATGGACCCTTCCCTAAATTTTCCAACTAAATGATCTCTGTTCCCCCTCAATTTTTTCAGAACTCCAACACTTGCTTTGCACTCCTCATAATAATTCCTATTGTAGTCCAAAAGACCAAAGATTTAGACTTCAAAGAGGCTTTAAGGGTCACCTAGTCAACTCCATCCAATGGATAAATAATAAAACTGAAGGGTACGGAGTTTAAGTGATTTGCTCAGGGTCACATAGGCACTCAATGGTAGATGTCATGAGACCAAGTTGTGTACTTTTTCTGCATTACCTTCCTCCTTTGCAAATTCCTTGGAGTTCAGTACTCTGTTATTTTTTTCCTTGTTGATACAAGTTATCTGGTGCTTTGCTTTTTGGTAAGGATCCAGAACTTTGATTTCACCTGTATGGGAAAATGCTTGTATGGAAGCTCCTTCCATTGACCAATTGATCAATTCCACAGCTTCCAGCCCTAGAAAATTGCCTGGAACATTGAGAGGTTAAATGACTTGCCTACACCCTCACAACCAGAATGTATCAGAGATAGGAATCTCTGCATCTTGCTGACTCCAAGGTCAGTCCTCTAGCTATTGTGCCACACTGACTCTTCATTTCTGTATGATATTATATATTCAGAAATACAGGAGCAGAACTGTGTAATGGATAAGTGTTAGACTTGGAGTGATAGGACCTGGATTTGAACTTTCCTCTATCATTTATTATCTGTGTGATGGGTATGTCCCTTGATGTCTCTCAGTTTACCCATCTGTAAAATATAACTAATAACACCACCTATCTCACAAGGTTGTTGTGAGGATCAAATGCATTAACATAAGTAAAACACTCTTCAAACTTAAAAATGTTATATAAATTTTAGTTACTATTATTAGTAATTCATATGTATGACTTAATGGACTACTGCTTTAATATTCTGCTTGATCCTGGATAGCAATATGTTGCCATGGTGACAAGTCTGTCTAGTTATTAACACATTTTTCCCACATAGAAATTGGAGTGTAATATTATTCTTGCAACAAGTATTAAATTAGCAATTATTCACCTGACAATTGCAGCAAAGAGATTAAGCAAATGTATGGCATATAAAATTTGTGTAGCTCACAGAAGTCTTACTCAAAATATACACATGGCACAGGCAGCCAATACAAATAATTTCAGTATGAGATGCCTAAAATAGAGAATAAGAATTAAGTCTTTCACTGAGATCGATAGGAAGAATTTGAGAAATATATGATTTTTAAAATCAGAGGGCAGGAAAGGATGACTAAACTGCTAGCCTTTATCCTTCAAAATATAGTGCTCCTGACCCTAGGAGACAGAGGGTGATATAGTTGAGACCATTAAACCTAGCTTGTCTCTCCCCCACAAAATTACCATCTTAGTTCTTGCCCTTAACAACCTCTTTCTTGAATCCTTCAAACATTTTAAATGATCTCTCTGTCCAAGTGTCTCTACTCTGTAATCTATATCCTCCACTCAATTTATACTCCAGAAGCCCCTTTCTGGCCATGTCATCTCCACACTCAAGAAGTTTAAATGTCTCCCTGTACTCCTCAGGATAAAATACAAACTCATCTTTTGGACATTTGAAGCCCTTTCACAGTCAGTCTTCAGCTTCTATTTTTGGACTTATTTTACATTATACCTCCATTTAACCTCATACAAATCAGCCAAATTGTCTTCCTCAGTACATCATGTTCTATTTCCTATCTCCATGCCATTGTATTGGCCATCTCCTCCCTCCAGGTCCCTTCATGATCTCTCTTTACTCATTTTTATCTCTGAATTTTAAGTCCTTGAAAGTCTTCAACTTAAGTGTCCTTCCTCCATGAAGCTTTTCTTGATTCCTTGTATATGTTTTATGTTTAACCCATCTACATATCGTACCCACCCACCAGAGTATAATAAGCTATTTGAGGATAACAACTATATACACTTTTGTCTTTATGAACCTAATACATATTATCATGCCTGGTTCATGGCAGTTATTTAATAATATTTGTTGAATTGAATTAATCAAGGGATATGGCACATACTAGATCAGTTAATCTTACATTGATCTCACCTAGATTAAGCTCACCCAAAGGAATGGAGAGAGTGCCAAGTCTGGAGTCAGGAAGGCTCATCTTCTTGAGGTCAAATCTGACTTTAGACTTTTACTAACTGTGTGACCCTGGTCAAGTCACTTAATTCTGCTTGCCTCAGTTTCCATATCTATAAAATGAGCTTCCAAAGGAAATGACAAACCATTCCAGGTATCTTTAACAAGAAAATCCCAAATGGTATCACAAATAGTTGGACATAACTGAAAATGACTGAACAACAACAAGAGACAAAGAGTTCTGATAGGACATAGGAAATATTGTCCTAGATTTTAAGACGAGGAAGAAATAAATTTTTTCAAAGTGTAGATTATTGAGCTTAAAAAGATTATTAAATTTTTGATTCATGGGGATTTGCTAAGGGACGCACTGATCACTATTAGTATCTTCAGAACAAGTCATTAACAGAGTCTTTAAATGCCATCCTATGGAGACTGGCTTGATTTCCTTATGTTTGCCTCAAGTGGTGGGGCAGTTGGGTAGAGTTTAGATAGATTTATTTTCTATGGAAGAAAGAAAAGAATACTAGTAATTTGAACAATCTGAAACTAGAATGGCCAGTGTTGTGAGATAATGCATTTCTCTTCACTGAGAATATTGAAATGAAAAGTGATTCAGAATGAGAATTCATTTATTTCTTCATTCAACAAACATTTATTGCCAGATATGGTGGTACATGCCTGCAACCCCTGCTCCTGAGGAAGCTGAGGTTAGAGGGTGTCTTCAACTAAGTAATTCTAAGCTATGGTGGGGCTAAAATCAATCATCTACATGTACTATGTTCAGTATTAACATAGTTGTTGTGTTCATCTTTCATTACTGAAGAAGACTATGCCATCAGAGAAATGATGACATGACTTGCACTTGACTTTGTTTTGAGGGAGGGAGAGCTGTGCAAGGTCACCAGCCTTACTTTCTCCTCCTGAGCCAGTGATCAGATATTCATCAGGATGACTGGAGAGGGTCCAGGAATTAACATAGTGAGATCCAGGGAAGGGAGGGGGTTTAGAGAAAGAGATTGTTGAAGGAGAAGTCATCTGATTTGCCTCAGGAAAAGGAGCAGTTCAAAGATCTCTTGCTTATAAGAGATGTCTTTGAGTGGCCCTTGTGTTTCCACCCTGTGCAAGGTAGAAAGACCCAGGCTTAAAGATAAAACACAAAGCAACAGACAAAAACAAGGATTTATTAATTTTCTCACATGTGCAAGGGATGTTGTAGGGGATAGTTCTATAAAAGTATAGGGCTAACTGGACCTACTAGGGTAACTCACAAGATCACAGAATTTGGAGTCAAGAACACCTTCAACTCACAGCTCTGTTCCTATAGGTAGGGCTTTGTAATATGTGCCTCCCTAACAAATACAGGCAAAACTAGAGAAACAATAAGGGAGGAGGATCCTAAAACTTAATCGCATGGAAAGAATAGAATTATTGGCTTGTTGAATTGACGAGTTAAAATGTACCATATCGTTGGACTCCACTTAAAGCCTCTTCATAGGTAAATTTTTCTTGGCTGTAGTATATTTGGAAGCTGTGGATGGAAATTAGTTATTGACAATCAAGGACAGCTGAGCAATTGTTTTCAAATCAACATATATTTATTAAGGGCCTACTATATTCAGTGGGCAATTAGATGATGTTTTGGACAGAGTAGGCTTAGAGTTAGAAAGATTCATCTTGCTGAGTTCAAATCTAGCTACATTTACTCCCTGTGTGACCATAGGCAAGTCACTTAACCCTGTTTACCTCAGTTTCCTAATTTGTAAAATGAGTTGGAGAATGAAAATGGCAAAGCACTATGGTATCTTTGCTAAGAAAACCCCAAATGGAGTCACAAACAGTTGGGCATGATTGAAAAATGACTAAACAGGAACAACTTTTTTTCCCAGTAAAGGTGAAAGACTCTTGGAAATAGTTTTTTGCAATCTCAAGAAGACAGAGGCAAATTTGTTTTTATTGGCATTTAAAAATTTAATGCAATGAAACTCATGATGGAAATATTACTTTATGAGAATATGCATCATTCAAAAGAAACGGGAGCAATAAAATAATTGGGAGCTTTACGGGCAGAGTAGCAGTGTATAGTAAGAAGAAATCCAGGAATTCCAAGCCGGAAGGGATGGTGGGGAACAGTTATATGAAGATGAATGGTGGTAGAAACAGAAGTAATATTGCCATCAGAGAACACTAGATATCATGTGGACAGAAAGGGGAACTTGATAAAAATAACAAGGTTTGGCACCATTTACTAATGTAGAAGAGGCACCATGATGGAAAAATTCAATTATCTGGTCAAAATCTCTCTGCTCAAATATGACTAATGATGTCTTACCTTAATGATACCTTCAAACTTCAAAAGTTAGAGAAACTGTCAGGGATGAGGGGGAGGAGTTTCAGTTTAGATCTGATTCTTACTATTCTCAAATAAATTTAAATAGGGATAATAGATTGAGAGATGGGTGGGACCTTAGGGGATATCAAATTCAGTCTTACCTTGTATCTTTTTCCCAATGAGATAATGGATTTTCAAGCAACTTGTCCAGGGTCACAATTAGTAAGTGTCTGAAGCAGTATTTGAATTCATGTTTTCCAAATTCCAAGTTTAGTGCTCTAGATACCACTCCATGACGCCTACTCAAAAGAGATACCTCATTTCTGAGGGTAGATATAATGTGACCCAAGAAGATAAGTGGACACTGCATACAGAAAAAGTGATGGAGAAGAAAAGGAATGCTAACTGTGAAGTATACCCTAAAGTTTTGGAGGACAGATTTCAAAGACTTTATGAAAAGATTAGTAGGATGACATCACCTAAAAGTCCACAGGGAAAGTGAACTGAAGAAAGCTCCTGTCTAATGGGACAAAGAGAAACATTTACACTAAGAAGGATAGAAAAGAGTTATCTAATTCATTGGTGTCAAATTTAAATAGAAATGGGGGCCATTAAACTATACATAAGGATCCCTTTAGGTTGCATAGTGATTTTAAAAACTCTATATATGCATGTATGTGTGTATATCTACATATGCATATCATACACGTCTACATGTATGTGTATGCATACATTTATGTATATGTGTATATGTACATGTGTGTATACATATGTGTGTATATATGCAGGTGTGCATATATGTACATGCATGCACATATACATACATATACACAGAGATATAGAGACAAATACAAACATATATAGCGATATGAAACAAATATTAACATTATATATAATATGATATACTTGAAAGATATTGAGAAAAAGATATGCAATTATGTTTATGTATCTAATATATAATAATATCTTTCTCTCTCAATATCTTTTTCATACATGTCATATGTATACTATGATAACGTAGCATACTATATTTACTATACTATATAATATAGTATACTCTGTATACTATATTAATATATCACATATATGTATAATCTTTCTCTTTATCAATATCTTATACACATATGCAAGTGTAACTTTCTAAGTCACTATGCAGTCCACAGAGATTCTTATCTATGATTTAGCTTATTTATATTATAAGGTTTAGTATTGTTTAGTTTATGTATAATAGCTATTACACATGAATTATAATTTATTATCGATAATATATAATTATAATATATCGATATTGCATGTAATATATATTAATAATGCATCTCAAAGAGATTCTTATCTATGCTTTAGTTGTGTAGCATATGTATAATAAGCTATATTATATAATATATTGGTTTTCTATATAATACACATAAAGATGATACATATTAATGAAAGAACAGGCAGGTAATGGAAGATAAATACAAAAGAATATGGTCCTGTGAATGTTGGAAGTGCTAAAAATGAGACTTTGATGAAGTTATCAAAGAAAAACAAGAGTATAGTATTCATAGTTGAATTGATGAAAAGAAGGACGAAGAATGAGTAGAACTATTGCTTGTGTCAGATTGCACAACATATAACAGAAAGAAGACAGAGCTACTCAACTTCTTTTTCCTCTGCTTAAGAAACCTCTTTTGGGGCTGAAAAAACCAGAAAATTACTATTAGGGAAATGAAACCTAAGATAAGCACTCCCTTGCTCAGAAGGCTTCAGTGTTTTCCCTATTGCTCCCATGATAAAATTCAAAGTCCTTTGCTGTTGTTTAAAGTCCTTCACAGTGTGGCACTCACCTGCCTTTCCAGGCTTTTTAAACACGACATGCCTTCGACAATCCAGCCCAATAGGTCTGCTTGCGCTTTTTCCAACTCAGAATTTTCCACTTGCTCTTCCTCTTGAACTAAAATAAACCTCCTACGTTACACATTACACACACATTATTATCTCATGAAATATCTAACTTCCTTCATGAATGAACTCCTGTCACCTCCTACCTAAGGTCTATTTTAATTCACCACCCATAGAAATAGAGTCCCCCCTGAAATTATTTTTTATTTCACTTGTCTACATGTTGCACATACCTATCTGTGTGTATGTAACTTTGCCCCATTAAATGGAGATCCGGGGCTGTTTTGTCTTGATGTTCCAGCCTCCAGCACCTAGCTAAGTACTTGCAACTGACGGGCATTTAATAAATACTTGTCAAATGAATAAAGCATCTGAGGCTGCTTCCACCTCTATCAAAATAAGGATATTAATGTCTACGTTACCTACCTCATATGGTTATTAGGCTGCTCAGATAAGACAATTTATGTAAAGCATTTTACAAGCCTTAAAGCATTATCTAAATATTAGGTATTTTATTGTGCTGATAAGAGAACACCAAAATGCCTTTGATGAGTTCAAATCACCAGACCCAGTTGAACTTTATCTTGGAGCACTGAAAAAACTGGCAGATGTGACAGAAATGGAGATGCACTTTAGGATTAGAGAGGAACAAATATCTTCATTTTTACAGAAGGAAAGAGAGTGGAGGCTTCAAAATATAGGCTTGCTTTTGACTTAAGACAATCTTTATTTTTAGATTTAAAGCACTATTGGTATAGTGCTGGACTTAGAGTCAGGGAGCCCTCAGTTCAAATCCTTCCTTGGATAACGGTGGCCTTGGGCAAGCCCTTTGAAATCTGTAGCCTTAGTTTTTCTTATCTGTAACTTGGAGAAAATAGTTTCATGTATCTTATAGAATTAAGAACTCAATGAGATAATACGTGTAGTGCTACATAAATATTAACTATTATTATTCCTGGGACAATTCTAGAGCACCTTTTAAAATGTATTTTAATTTATTTTGTTAAATATTTCTAGTACCATGTAAAAATTAACTTTCTTTTCTTCAGTTTAAATTCCAAATTCTCTCCCTCTTTTCCTTCACATATCTCGAGAAGGCAAGTATTGTGATACTGATTTTGACATAATTTTCATAAGCCCTCCCCACTAATAATGTCAAAGGCCTTGGTCAGATCTACAAACATTGGGTGTAGACCTCTGTTCTGCTCCTGGCATTTCTCCTGGAGTTGTCGGTCTCCTGGAGTTGCTAGCATTTCCAATGCAATATTAAATAATAGTGATGTTAATGAACAACTTGCTTCACCCATGATCTTGTTGAAGGCTGCAACTTTATCCTGCTTACAGATAATTTTTGCTCTTGATTTTAGAAAGATACTATATGTCATTTTAAGAAAAGCTACATTGATTTCTATACTTTCTGTAGGAAATAGATGTATTTCATCAAAAGTTATTTTTCTGCATCTATTAATAAAGTCATATGATTTTTGTTGTTATTGTTATTGCTATGGTCAATTATGCTGACAATTTTCCTAGTATTTAACCACAACTACATTCCTGGTGTATCCTACCTGGTCATAGTGTGTGATCTTTCTATTATATTAATTGAATCCACTTGTTAATATTTTATCTAAATTTGCATTGATATTCATTAAGGATGTCAGTCCTCTGATTTAGGGATATTGGTGGCATATTTGTGCCACAAAGAAGCAATTTAGTCAAACTCCTTCTTTACATATTTTTTCAAATAGTCTGTATAATATAGGGATCAGTTGGTTCTTAAAGAGTTGGTAGAGTTCATTTGTAAATTCATCTAGTCCTACAGATATTTTTTCCTCAGGGAGCTTATTTATGAATTGTTCAATTAATTTTTTTCTAAGATAGAGTGATTAAAGTATTCTATTTTCTTTTCTGTTAAACTGCAATTCAGATTTTTGTAAATATTAATCCATTTCATCTAGATTGTCAGTTTTAGTGGCATGAAGTTGGGCAAAAATATCTCCTAATAATTATTTAAATTTCATCTTCATATATTGTTCAATCACCTTTTTCATTTTTCATACTAGAAATTTTTTTCTTTTTTTTCTAAAAGTCAAAATAACTGATAGTGTATCTATTTTGTTAGTTTTTGCCCATAAAATCAACTTCTAATTTTATTCAATGTTTTACTTTCAATTTTATTATTCTTTTATTGATTTTCAGGATTTTTAATTTGTTGTTTAATTGGGGATTTTAAGTAGTTCTTTTCTTAGATTTTTAAATGAATACCCATTTCATTGATTTGTTCTTTTTATTGATGTACTCACTTAGAGACATAAATTTTCCCAGAAGTGCTACTTTAGTGCATCCCACAAATTTTGGAATGTTTCCTCATTATTGTCATTATCTTTAATATAATTATTTATTATTTCTATTATTTGTCCTATGACCCACTCATTCTTTAAGAATAGATTAGTTTCCAATTAATTTATAATTTAAACTTCCATAGACCTTTATTATATGTAATTTTTATTGTAATATGGCCTGGAAAAGGTACACTTATTATTACTTATTTTTTGCATTTAATTTTGAGGTTTGTCCCAGTACACGGTCAATTTTTCTTAAGGTTCCAGGTACTGCATAGGAAAAGGTATACTCCCTTCTGTTCCCATTCAATTTTCTCCAAAGATATATCCTATCTAACTTTTCTAAGATTACATTCATTTCCTTGATTTCTTTGTAATTTTATGGTTAGCCACCAGCATAATTTTGCTGTCCATTTCCTCCTGTAATTCATTTAAGTTTTACTTTATGAATTTATGTGCAATGCTATTTGGTGCATTTATGTTTGGTATTGATATTAATTCATCATCTATGTTGCCTTTTAGCAGGATGTAGCTTCCCAGGTTATGTCTTTTAATTAGTTCTCTCTTTTCTTTTACTTTGTCTGAGATCATGATTGCTACTCCTGCCTTTTTTTTTTTTACTTCTGCTGAAGTGTAACAAATTTGGCTGTAGTTTCAAATTTTAACTCTTTATTTTTCTCTCTGTCTAAAGTGTTTTTCTTATAAATAACATTGCTGGGTTCTAGTCTCTAATTCATTCTGCTCTCTGCTTCTGTTTTATTGGTTAGTTCATCCCATTCACATTCACAGTTATGATTGATGACTGCATTTCCCTCCATCCTATTTTCTTCTGTTTATCCTTTCTTCATTTTGTCCTGTCCCTCCTCAAAATTCTGTTTTGCTTCTGACAACTGCCTTTCTTTATCTGTCCTCTTTTTTTTTATAAAACACTCCCCCCCTTTTCTTATCCCCTTTTGCTCCTATTTCCCTGTTGCATAAGATAGATTTCTACTACCAATTGAGTGTGAATACTTGCACACATATATATATATATATATATATATATATATATATACATATATATATGTATGTATATACATATATACACAGACATATGTAGATATACATTTATGTATATGTGTGTGTGTATAAAATTTTTCCCTTTTTGAACCAGTTTAAATGAGAGTGAGGTTCACACATTGATCTCCTTCCCACCATTTGCCCCTCCATATAAAAGTTCTTTTTTATGCACCTCTTTTATTTGAGATAATTTTCCCCATTCTTCCTCTCCCTTTCTCTTTCTCCCAGATCATCCCTTCTTTTCATCTATTTATTTTTTTTTATACCATTCCAACATAATCAATTCACTCCTGTGTTTTGTATGTAGACTCCTTCTAACTATCCCAATAGTAACAAAGTACTAACTGCCCCAGTAATGATAAGTGGTAAACTCTCATGGAGTTGCTGTGAGGAGGACTTTCCTATCAAGAGGTAGGGAGGAAAGAGCACTTGGTTTGGATCACATGATCTAACTGCCTCAATAATGATAAAGGTTCTTTGACTAAATCCAGAATTCACAGAGCAAATCAGCTAAATAAAAGGATTTGTTCTGTAAAACTTAGGCTCAGTAAAAAAAGCTATATCCAAGGACCTAGAAGCCCACATATGGCCTCAAGGCTATTGATTCCCTACTCCTGGGAGCCCTATTGAATCCTTTGTGATTTTTCTTTCATGTTTACCTTTTTATGCTTCTCTTGAGTCTTATATTTAAAAGTCAAATTGTCTGATCTACTCTAGTCATTCATCAGAGTGCTTGAAAATATTCTATTCCATTATATAGCCATTTTTTATCTTGAAGGATCATTCTCAGTTTTGCTAGATGTGTTATTCTTGGTTGTAATTCCCATTCTTTTGTCTTCCATGATACTCCATAGCAAGTCCTAAAGTCCTTTAATGTGGTAGCTGCTAAATATTTTGTGAACATATCATCCTAGAAAATTTGAATGATTTCTTCCTGGCTGCATGAATTATTTCCTCTGTAACCTGGGAATTCTGAAATTTGTTTATAATATTCCTGTCTGGGAGTTTTCATTTTGGGATCTCTTTCAAGTGGTTGTCAGTACAATTTTTCAGTTTCTGTTTTATCTTCTGGTTATAGGATATCATGCTAGTTTGCTTTGATGATTTCTTGAAAGATGATTTCTAAGCTCTTTCCTCGACCATGTGACTTTCAGGTAATCCAATAATTGTTAAACTATCTCTCCTCAATCTATTTTTCAGATCAATCAGTCTTTTTATGATAATACATTTCACATTTCCTTCTATTTTAAAATTATTTTGACTTCATTTTATTGTTTCTGAATGTCTCATGGAGTCATTAGTTTCTACTTGCCCCATTCTAATTTTTAAGAAATTATTTTCTTCAGTGAGATTTTGCACCTCTTTTTTTTCCCCATTTGACCAATTCTAATTTTTAAGGAATCATTTCTTCAGTGAAGCCTTGTTCTTCTTTTCCTATTTAACCAAATCTGTTTTGTAAGGTATTATTTTTTCAGTATTTTTTTGCCTCTTTTACCAATATGTTAATTGTCTTTTCATGTTTTTCCCCTTCATTCTCATTTCTCTACCTATTTTTTTCTCTACAACTTTGATTTTGAAAATTTTTTAACTCTTCCAAGAATTCTTGTTGAACTTGCATCTGATTAACACTTTTTACCTCTGAGACTGCTTGTAGCTCTTTTGACTTCATTGTCTTCTGAGTTTGTGTCTTGATTTTCCTTGTCCTTATATCACTATAATAGCCTGGTTTTCTTTCTCCTCCTCGTCTACCTCCTCCTCCTCCTCATTTTTAAAGCCAATTTCTTGACCCTGAATTTATGTTAAAATTAGGGTCAGTTCCCCATAAGAGGTAGGGTGAGTGGGTGAAGGCATTGTCTTGTGTTTCACACTTTTCTCCACTGATGTTTCAAAGCTAGTTATGCAAGACTGAAAGTTTTTGAATATTTCTAAGGTGGTATGATCTGGAAAAAGTGTGTGGCCACTATTTTTCTGGTCTGCACTCTGCTCCTTATCCAGGAAGGGTCCATTTTCTCTTAAGACTGGAAGCAATACTGATCCTCAGAACCCCTATTCCCTTAAGACCAGAAATGATACTGCTCCTCAGGGCCCCTGCTCATTCTTAACCAAAAGTACATCTCTCCACTCTTAAACTGTTACCCAGAAATAGATACTGACAACAGAGTTACCAAACAACTTTCTGGTGCCCTGGAATCTCTTTCTGACCATTTGCCAGGTCCCCATACTGTCTCTGGCTTGGGAGCTCCCAAAGCAGCTGCTGCTTCTGTTGTCACCATCAATTCCCACCACTGGTGTATCCACATGAGCTTTGGGTCAGTCTCCTTTTCCATGTCATAGAGTCCTCCTTCCAACTTCCTAAGTTGTCTTGGGCTGGAAGGATTTCTCACTTGGATTTTTGTGTTGACTTTGACACTCTATTTGAGGCATTATTTTAAAGTTGTTTGGAGGGAAATGTTGGGAGAGGTCTGCTAACTCTCTGCCATCTTGAGTCCACTCCCAGTTGTTTCTAGAATACATTATTAAAGGTAATAGATAGCATGCATGTATAAAAGGAAGCCCTGATCACAAAGAACCAACCTGATTCATATCAGACTTTTTATTTCCTTTTATGAAAGACTCAGTAGTTTGAAAAATCAGGGGAATATTTTATGGTTTAACTAGATTTAAGCAAAGCATTTGGCAAAATATGTCAAGGTATTCTTGTGGGAAAAAAGATAAGGTGATATGGACTAGTTGCTACTGGATTCAGACCTGTCTGAATGTTTAGAACCAAAGAATAATTACTAATGATTCCATGCTTAACCTAATGCTGCTTAATGACTTAAATAAAGGAATTGGTGGGATATTTGAGAAATTAACAAATAACACAAAGATGAGAGAGAGACTAGAAATCCCTAACCTGGGCTAGCAATAGTGATCATTGGGAACTGACACTAAATACCCAACAAACAGGTGGTAAGGACAATGGGTACACATGAGGTCTGAAGAAGAAAAAATAAGTGAGGGCTAAAGTGGTTAGAGTTGGTTTTCATGAAAGAAGTAGCATTTTCCTCTACCTTAGCAAATAGGTAAGAGTGGATAGCATAGTATATTGGGGAAAGCACTGTACTGTAATCAAAACACCTGAGTTAGAATCCTATCTCTGCCATTTATAGGATATGTGACCACAACAAGTCACTTCATACTCCTGAGCTTCATTTTTCTCATTTCTAAAACAGACCAATAATAACACAAGTAGTAATTAACTTATAAGGTTCTTGTGAGGAGAACCATCAAGAGAAGTACCATGGTGGGGGGGGGGGGGGAGTAAGCACTTGATTTGGATCACCTGATCTAATTTCAATCCCAGCTCTGGCACTTAACACCTATGTGACTCTGGGAAGTTACCTTACTTTCCTGTTCCTCATTTTCCTTTCATGTATATTGATGAGGATGAGCTCTGTGGTCCCTTCTAGATCTAAAATTCTATTCAGGTTGAAAGGAAAGTCTTCTTGTCTTATCCTTTAAGGGAGGAATGAAGAGATTACTCATAGAATTCATCACAATACTGGCTCCTACTCACAAGGGAACCTAAACCTCAGTTTTTCAGTGCCCATTTTCTCTGAGTTAAATGCTAGTTCAATTTGAATATCAAGTTTCTCTCAACAGATTGTCAGAAGTTAAAATGAAAGTGGCATTTCTAATTTATTTTTCTCCTTTGGAGACCTTTCATCAAACTGGAAGCAAGCCAGACTAATCTACTCTGGGAGAAAAAAGAAAAGAAAGAAAAGAGATTAACATATAGGCTGCTCTATTTTGGGGATCCCTTTGTCTGGGCAGACATAGTTGAAAACACGTATGTAAGTGACTCAGGGATTTCTCCTCTACTCTGCCTGTGAGACATTGGTTAAGACTGAGCCACTCAGCCTTGTTGCTCTTTGCTCATGAGTAATAAGCTGTCCATAGTAGATAGACTGACCCAATCCCAGATGCTCAGTTATATTACTTTGCTTATTTGTTATGCCTATTAAATTATTTTGACAAAGTGGAGAGCACATTAGGCTTGACATCATAGCATTGGAATTGGTTGGTCAGTTGATTGGTTTGTTGTTGTCCTTCGTTTTCGAAGAGGACCAAAATGACATCACCATGATAATGTGAAGTTTGAGTGTGTCCAACTGTGGCTGATCGGACCAAGATGAGCATGGAATAATCTACCACAGCTTGGGTACAGATAGTCTGTATGAATTTTTGGGGGTGGATACGCCAAATTTGCGCATCCTACTTTTACTTTGTACTGTCTCAATTCTGCTTTGCTCATAGAGCACAGTACCTTTCTGATGTGGGCATGCCATGCTGAGTAGTCCTGTGCCAATGTCTGCCATGTTGCACAATCAAATCCAAAATTCTTGAGAGAGACCTTGAGAGTGTCCTTGTATCATTTCTTCTGGCCACCATGTGATCGCCTGCCCCATACAAGTTCTCCATAAAATAATCTTTTTCGCAAGTGTACATTTTGCATTCAAACAATATGGCCAGCCCATCAGAGTTGCACTCTGTGAAGCACAGTTTGAATGCTTGGCAGTTCAGCTTGAGCAAGGACTTCGGTGTCTGGTACCTTATCCTGCCAGGTAATCTTCAGAATCTTCCTAAGACAGTTCAAATGGAAACAAGCGATTCAATTTCCTAGCATGGAGTTGGTAGACTGTCCAAGTTTCACAGGCATACAACTATGAGGTCAGCACAACAGCTCTGTAGATCAGGTTGGTAGTCAGTCTAATACCTCCCCTCTCCCAAAGTTTTCCTTGGAGCCTCCCAAACACCGAAATAGCTCTGGTAATGTATGCATCAGCCTCGTTATCAATGTATACATCCCTGGAAAGTACACTACCAAGGTAAGTGAACTTATCCACAGCATTCAAACTTCTCTATTTGTTGTAACCAATGGTTCCACATATGGATGGTGTGATGGTGGCTGATGGAGTACCTATGTTTTCTTGGTGTTAATTATTAGGCCAAAATTAGTACAGACAGCAGAGAATTGATGCATACTTTGTTGCATCTCAGCTTCAGAGGTTGTATTGAGTGCATAATCATCTGCAAACAGAAAATCATGCATCAACATTCCCTCCACTTTGGTCTTGGCTTGTAGCTTTTTCAAATTGAAGAACTTACCATCATTATGGTAGTTGACTTTGATATCATGTTCATCCTCATTGAAAGTATTTAACAACACGTCTGAAAACAACATGCTAAAAAGCATGGGAGCAAGCACACAGCCCTGTTTCACTCCATTGGTGACTGGGAAGGCATGAGAGCATTGTCAACTACACAGAGCTTGGGAAAACAAATTGACATACAATACCAATGAGCTTCTCCAGGCAACTAAATTTTGACATAATTTTCCATAAGTTCTTGCAACAAACAGTGTCAAAGGCCTTGGTCAGATCTACAAATGTTTTGTACAGACTTCTGTTTTGCTCCTGGCATTTCTCCTAGAGTTGCTGTGGAACAAACACCATTTCAACTGTCCTTTGGTCCTTTCTGAAGCCACACTGACTCTCAGGCATGTGAACATCTTCCAGATGAAGGATCAGCCTATTAAGGAGGAGTCCACCAAGAATTTTGCCAGAAATGATTAAGAGAGAAACCCTCACCTGGGATTGTTGCAGTACATTCTATTTTCTTTATCTTTAAAGAGATAGACAATGGAGGCATCCTCGCACTCCTGAGAGATAACTCCCTCTTGCCATATAACCTGGAAAATATCAGTCAGCTTTTGTATGATCGATGGTCCCCCTACCTTGTAAATCTCAGCTGGAATAAAATCAGCACCAGGTTCTTTGCCACATGAAAGGAGCCTAGTGGCCCTCAAAACCTCTTCTTCAGTTGGAAGTTCAGCTAAGGAGGGATTGACTTCAACCTGAGGTAAACACTCAATGGCCTCAGCATTGACTGATGATGGTCTGTGGAGAATACTATGGAAGTGTTCAGCCCATCTCTCTAGGATCATGTCATTATCACTAATCAGTGTGACTCCATCAGCATTGAGTAGTTGCAATGCACCATAGGTTTTTGGTCCACAAATAGCTTTCAGGGAATCATAAAAGCACATTGGATTGCTGCTATCAGCATAAAACTGAATTTCATCTGCTTTCTTACTGAGGCAGGATTCCTGCCTCTCTTTAAGCTTTGCTTGTACTTTGCTTTTGATAGAATTAAATGCTGCCTTTTTAGAGGTGGATGAACTATCCTGCTGATAAATCCTGTGGAATTCTCGTTTTTTGTTTAGCAACTTCTGAATTTTTATCAAACCAGTCTTGTTGTTTGTGAGTGTTCTGACCCAAATGAGCAAATGCAGTGCTGTACCCCAAATCACTGAAAGCTGCCCATTCCTTTTCTACTCCATTTTTGCGTAGACACCAAAGACACCAACGTTATCCACTGCATCCTGAGCCATCCCCAGCATTGGAATTAGGGTTCTGGCTATGACCCTTATTAGCTGTGTGACCTTGCATAAACCTCTTCATACCTCATCACTACAATTTCCTCCTATTGAACTACTTCAGTGGGTTCACAATCTGGATTCCTCATCTGTAAAGCAGAGGAAACAATACGTATCCTATGTATCTCAGAAGGTTATTGTCAGAACCACATGAGACAACTGTAACCAGATCTAGCACCTGGCCGGTCAGAAGCCTTCAGATTGTGCCTAAGCGGATGGTAACCAATCGCTGTCCTGTATTTTCCATGTTTATTCTGGGTTCCTTTGCTCTAGGCTTTCCTGTCTCTTCAATAGGGATACTAACCAATTAGGAAAAAAGCATTTATTAAGTGCTTGTTATGTACCAGTCATTATGCTAAGCACAGGAAATAAAAGAACCAAAGCAAGATTCCTGCCTTCCAGGAGCTAACACTCATATTTGCTTCAATTCCACCCCTGCCTCAGACTCATTCAGAGATGGTTTTATATTTGGCTCTTGTGTAAAGGGTTTCTCCCAGGAGGCAGGGGAAAAGGAATAGGGAGAAGGAAGCAAAAACTGGCATCTAGATCTCAAACATTACTCATGTATGAAATAGGAAACTGTATTCTCACCTAGAAAGGGTATAGTAAGCAGTAAAGAAGATGTAAAGCAAAGTGAGATGGTAGTGTTTAAGCTTCCTTGGGACATTTATATCTGGGCTATTCATTGACTATTTGACATTTCACTTCCATTAATTACAATTTGATCAGTGTAAAGAGGACTTCTCTTCACTCCCCCACTCCCAGTGGTTTCTCTTTGGGCAACCCTATCCCTTTTGACTTGTTGACTCCTACCACTTTTGCTAATACAACTAGATTAATAGCTGATAAGAAGACCTCAGCTACCTTTTCAGATGTTCCAAGTCTCTGAAGCAAAGGAAAAGAGAGGTAAAGAAGAGTAAGTCCCATTTAAGACACACATTTACATAGAGTACCATAAGGTCTTAGAAAGGCCAGACAGGGGTAAGAGGATTCCACTCCCCCTCCCCCAATTAAGTCTTCTGAACTCAGGGCATAAATCATATTTATATCTTTAATCCAGCAGGAAGTCCAAAGTCCAAGGGTTGGCCTTTTATTATATTTACAGAACTATAACTGAGAAGCCAATTTAAATTGCCCTGATGAAAGGTAGGAAACAGAGGTTGCATGTTCCTGCTCTTAAGTGAAAGGGAAAGGATCCCTCAGTCTCATATCCTTAAGGGAGTGTTGAAAGAGAGAGCTGTTTAAAAAATATTCTGTGTTATTATTTCCCTGTTGGTGTTCTAGTTCAATGCCTCATGTGAAACTTGAATTCTGAAAGTCTTTGCTAGTGGATTGGCAACCTCCATTAGGTCTCACCTGAAAAGTCTTCATGGAGTGGCCCAGAAACAGACTGTACATCATCTGAGAAGTTACCTAGCTAAATTCATAAAAGTTCCTCACTTATTTCTTCTAAGCTAGCAAGCATTTTTACACACCTACTATGTGAAAGGTACCTTAGTTACCATTATCAAGCATATATTAAGTACTTCCTATATGCCAAAATGGTGTGTATGGGGGATAAAAAGACTAAGGTGACAGAATCAGAGTCGTAGAAAAGCATACAATCTAATGAGAGAAGACATTATGTGTGTCCAAAATATATGTGGAATAGATTAAAATAATCTCAGAGGAGAAAGGAGGAGGAGCTAAGGAACGGAAGAGGGGGAAGGGAGAGAAAGGAAAGGCTTCTTACAGAGGATGAAATTTGAACTGACTTTTGAAAGAACCTAGAAAATATAAAAAAATAGAAGTGAACTAACAGGGAATTATAGGCATGGACTGCAGCCAGTGCAAAGGAGCAGAGAAGGAAAATGGGAATGTCCTCAACATTTTTAATCCATTCCTTTCTTTCCACTGCCACTACTGTTAGCTCAAGACCTCTCAACTGAACTATTGCAGTAAATTTATAACCATTGTTTTTGCCTCTAGCCTCTTCCCTTCTCTATCCTATGTAACACTTTTTACAGATTTTTGAGTTCTCCTGAAAGTAGCTCCCAAGTTCATCGGAACTAATTCTTTTCTCAACATTTGAGAGTGCCCAGATTATGGAATCAGCATATGATAATTAACTTTTTGTCACATGGGCCTGCTATTGAATACACTCACATATGTGCACACACATACACACATATATATGAATGAAATATATATATACATATATATAAGATATATACATATATATGAGTGAAATATATAGAATGATACATATGTACACATATATATGAATGAAATATATGTGTGAATGAAATGAAAGTTGAAATGTTAAAAGATGTATGTCATATTTACTTATATTTCATCATTTAATTTTTAGGAGGAAAAATAAATTTTGGGGGGATTTTTCTACCTTATCTCAACAATCCTGAACTTCAGAAGTTTTGGTACACTTTCAAGAGTCAAGAAAAACTTAAAGAGTCAAACCAAGAAAAAGAGGTATTTTTAAGTACTAACTATTGAAGGATGGAAGAAAGGAAGGAGAGAAAAAAGAAAAGAAGGAAGAAAAGAAAGAAGTAAAGAAAGAGAAAGAAAGAAGTAAAGAGAGAAACAAAGAAAAAAGAGAGAAAAAGGAAGGAAGGAAGAGAAAGAGAAAAGGGAAAAATAATAAAAGAAAGAAGAAAAGTGAGGGAGAGAGGAAGAAAGGAAGGATGGATGGAAGGAAAAGAGGGGAAGGGAGGGAGGAAAAATAAAAGTTTACTTATTTCTGGTAAAAATGAAATGCAAATCAGTTCTCCAGAAGTCACATCTCTTTTCCAACTTTAAGTCATAAAGATATAACTGTTGACTTTTTAATTAAGCATGTTTTTGTGATGTGTAAAGGATCAGGAAAGAAATGACTGTAACTTTAATAATGTATCTCACCAGAACACTGAATGAATTTTCACAATCCCCTTCTTCCCTTCCTTCCATTGTTTTATTGGGATTCTCTCCTCTGTATTTCTCTTATGGGCATACCACATCCTGCCTTGCATTGTACCGATCTGGGTGATGGCCTTATCTCCTTTCTGGTTTGTAAGCTCCTCACTGGCAGAGCTCCTCTTTATGAGTCTCTAGTACAGAAACATATAGAAATTAAGGCACTCATTAAATTCACTGAATGGAGTGCATGATTTCAGGCATTAAAGTTCTTGACCTAAAAATTTCACATTACCTAATTTAGGGAGTATCTCTGGTGATAACAATTCTATCTCTAACCTTTTAGTCAAGATGATTCCAGCTCAGTCCTGAAAAACAGAACTGAAACTACTTTTCCAAGGCCTCCTGGGGTTTGCCTTTTGTTGCTTAATGTTGCCATCACTGGATGGCATTTAACAGAACACAAATACTCTTACTTCTCTCCACTCTTATTGTTTGGAACTTAATTGTAATTATCTTGCCTAATAACCTCATGCTGCAGTTTAACACAAAAATACCATTTCGAATCATCACTTGATCATAGAGACCAATGTTGAGACCCTCCACACACAAAAAGAAAAGTTAAGCAGCAAGACTGCATCCTGCTAAAAGGCAACATAGATAATGAAGTAATATTACACCAAATGGGATATCACCCACATTCTTAAAGGAAAAGCTAGATGAACTACAAGAGGAAATAGAATAAAATGTTCTCCAGCTCTTACTCACTTTATTCTGCATCAGTTCATATAAGCCTTTCCAAGTTTCTCTGAAATTTCCTTATTTATTGTTTACTGTAGTATTATGTTAATTTATCATAAAATTTGCAGAATGAGACATACAGTTTTGGACATGACTGTTGTGGGAAATTGTTTGGTTTGACTTTGGATATTTGTCATGAGTTTTTTTTCCTTTTTCCTTTTTTCTCCAGTAGATAGCAGAACATTCAAAAGTAAATGCTTATCTTTTAAATAAATTCAATTAGGAAACACGTAATGATTTGATTCTCAGGGTGAGATATATCTGGAAATGACTTGATGTAAAAACAAAAAAAAGATATATTTTGCATAAAAATATCTACTGTCTTCGATTTGTAAATTGAAAAAGGAAAGAATTTCACAATGTGTATGTGAATGTGTTCCTACTACTCAACTCTGGATTCATCTGTTTCAACATTTTCCTCTCTCAGTACATATATCATCGGATTACTGTGGGTAATGGGTTCCAAATTAGTATTGTAGAATGAATAAAATATCTGCCACTTCCTGGTTCTTGATTTAATAGATGATGATGATAATGATGGTGATAATGAAAGCAGTGGCTATAGTATTCATTGTAATGGTGATGGCTGTTCATAAATGGTGATGATGTGATGGTCACTATAATGGTAATAGTGACTGTGAGAGTGAGTGTAAGAATAGATAAGGGTCAGTAATGGTGATGCTGATGAAAATGATGATGTTGAGGGATAATAATGACTGTGGTGATGACTGCATGGGAATGATGATGGACTTGGGTGCGTATTTTGTCATAGTGGGTGCTCATAATAGTGGTAGTGATTTTTTCCCCTCTCATTGTCCCAGAGTCAAGAAATGAGGCAAGACTGGTTAGGCTTAATGTGAAGTAGTGAAATATGTATTCACATGCTGAACAGAATTCTCCTCAATCAGGAAATATATACATATATACATACATACCCACATATATACACATATACATACACATATGTATGTATATATGTGTGTGTGTGTGTGTGTGTGTGTGTATTTTCAAATCTCTGAGTTCAGAAATAGCCTCCTACAGGGAGAAGTGATCCGTATGCTTAGGGGAAGCAAACTGGGTTCCCAAGTCTCCTGTCACCAATCTGTTCCATACACAGAGAGCTCCAAGTGAAGTTAGTGACAGTACCATAGAAATGACAGGCATACCTGTCAAGGGCTTCAGTGGAAACACATGATGAGAGAATGGTGGCAAAAACAACTAGGCAATTAGCAGTTCAGGTGAGTGAATTAGGCATTCCAGGAGCTCAGGAGATAAACAGAATTCTTTATTCTCTGGACTGTCAATCCAGTCCTTGTCAGGTGGTTGGGTTTTTTACGGCTATCATTTATTCATTCTCCTCCTGTCTTTTCTGCACCCCCCCCCCACATACATGCAACCTTCTTCCTGACTTACTACTAAAGCACCTGACATGATGTCTTTCCCTGCAAAGCAGGGATGTAATCTTTGACTGACTAATCACCACTTTATAAAGCCCCAATCCCTACTTTCAGGCTGAATGGATAAGGTAATGATGGTTGATGAGTTCTCTGACATCAAGTAGACATTTGGATTTAGTAAGCAGTAAGTTGGGAGCAGCCACCTCCATGGGAAGGGAAGTAGCTGGAAGAAAGTTCAAAAACAGGATCAAGGCACAAAAAACTCTGGAAGTCAAAAAAAAGACAAAAATAATAATGATCTAAATACTATTTCCTTTGGTATGTGTTTATTTGTCTCTAATTTATAGTTTTAAATTGGTTTAATTTATATTACAATGAATAGCTAAAAATACAGTAGGGATTAATACTGTGTCTGGTAGCAACTCTCTCTAACTGCACCATTGAGTGCAGTAATAAATAGCACCCGAGGAAGGGGAGGAGCCCTTAACTAGCAGCTGGGGGTGAGATCTATAGGAAGGTGTCTGAACTGGAAAGCAGTTCATGCTGAATATTCAACCAATGACTGAAAGAAACTCATTTTATTTCCCCCACCCCCATTCTCAGGGACACCAAGAGTGGTGCACTATGTTCAGAAGAACTCTGGACTTACAAGTTTGGACCCTTGAGTTCAAATCTACCTTCTGATATTTAAAAATATGACTAGTGAAGAGAGAGTCATTTTAATATTGCCAAATCTTAACTTCCTCAAATGCAGTATGGAGAAAATGATAATCTGCAGTATTAACTTAATTAGGGATGCAAGGCAATTCAGGTATTTCCTGTTAATCCTGTAGGTAGTTTTTTCTACATATACAGTTTGCTTTTTGTCTCTGTCACTAGTTTGTGAGCTCCTTAAAAGCAGAAACTTGACTTTTGCCTCTTTATACTCCCAGTGCTTCACTCAGTACCTGGCACATAGTCTGTGTTCATCCTTCATTTGTGAAGATAACCATTGCATCAGAGAAATGATGACATGCCTTGCACTTGACTTTGTTTAGAGTGAGGGAGGGCTGTGTAAGGTCACCAACCTCACTTTCCCCTCCTGAGCCAACTGGATCTAGTGATCAGATATTAATCAGTATTTACTCAGGGGAAAACTCAAATGTATTTTTTCTATTTGTAGAGAATATTTACCCTGTTTCTTTGTTAATTATTCTGATTTTTATGAAAAGCATTACTAGGCACTTAATAAAAATATAAACATTGACTGGTTTTTTCTTTTGGCTGACTGACAGGAAAACACCAGCAGGTGGTGCTATTAGTGATGAGACCATAGTATCCTACCCTGAGGCTACCTAGGAGATGGACTGATGGGCTGCCATTACCTAACAAGGCTCTCATATTGTGGCTGAAGAGCTGATGCCATTGACAGCAGATGGGATAAGAGAACCAACTGAGAGCTCTAGGGTACAACTCCTGCAAGAGTCTGGTTAACTGAGTAGATTTCCCAAGGTGTCCATATTCCCTTATGTTGTCTATACATTTGAGAAAAGTCTTCTGTGTTAGACCATTCACCCAACTGCCTGAGGCCTGTAGACACCCTGTATACCAGCTACCAGAAGACTAGGTTATGAAGTCTTTATCACAAGTTTAGGGAAAGCTACATCTTAAATAACACCTTCTGAGCAAGCCATCCTTATTCCCTCAGGCACTTCTGTGACAAATAAGAGACCTTGACAAATTCATGGCAGCTGTGAAGAGAAGAAGCAAACATCTGTTAATCTCCTACTGTAAGTCAGGCACTATACTAAGTGCTTTACAAATAAAATCATCTGATGCTCACAACAATCTTAGGTGCTATTATTATCCCCATTTTACAAATGAGGAAACTGAGGCAGGTAGAAGTTAATGACTTGTTCATTGAATTGTAGACTCCTTGAAGGTAGGGATTTTTTGACTCTTTTTGTATCCTCAGTACTTAACACAGTGCCTGGTATAGAGTAGGGGCTTAATAAATGTTTATTGACTTTTTAGATCACAAAGCTAGCAAGTGCCTGAGGCTGGATTTGAAATCAGTTCTTTCAGACTCTAGGCCTAGGGCTCTATCCACTGTAACACTTAGCAGCCATGAGGGGGTTATTCTCCAAACCTTTAATCATTATATAAATGTAAACTCTTATTTGACTTCTTTTCTCTTTTGATCTAAACCTATATTTGCTTTGTTGTAAAAACAACAACAACAACAACAAAAAACAATTCCCTTTACTAATACCGATGGGTGTCATCTTATTGTTGTGTTTGTTCTTTTCGAAGAGGACTATGACCTCTTAAAGAAGTGAATCAAGGGGTGACTCCTCTAATTAGAAAAAAATCAAACTGGGAGGGGAAGACCCTCAGGGTAGCTGGTCAAAAGAGAAAACAGTCTCCATTGACATTCACTCTGAGCTAGGAGGGCCAAAATATAGCCACTGAATGGTGACTGGGCAGGAGCCTACTGTGGTCCAATCTATAAGCTCCAGAATGAAATGAGAAAGAAACAGGGAGAGAGAGAGAAAGAGAGAGGAGGGAGGGAGGGGAGGAGGGAAAAAGGGAAGAAAGGAAGGAAGGAATCTAGTCAGTAAGCCCTAAGTTAACTGGGCAACTTCAGGCCATCAAAATTAACCTTCCTTCTGAGAGAAGGAGAAGGAGATGGGGAAAGAGAGAGAGAGAGAGAGAGAGAGAGAGAGAGAGAGAGAGAGAGAGAGGAGTTGAGTTCTTAGCAACAAATGGTATTAGAGGATTACCTGAGCCTACTGAGGGGTTAAATAACTTACCCAGGGTCATTCAGCCAACATGTGTCTGAGGCAGGGAACTGGACCCATTTCTTCCTGCCAGGGAACCCAGCTCTCTGTCTAATGTAGTAGTGTGATGGTCTAGCTAACCAGAGAAACTGGTTACCCCATCACTATTAGTGACTCTCAGCTCTAAAGCAGAATAGAACTCTAAAGCAGAATAGTAGCATGTACTGCATTTTTCTTCCTAAATCCTCTTTCCTTCCTTCACCAAATAATTCCTTTCTTCTGGTAGCCCCATCCATCTCACTTGGTACCCAATAGCCTCATGCTAACGCTAATTTGAATCTCATTCAGGCAATATGTGATTTTTCAGCACCTGCCCCCACTATACTTTTTGCCCCTCCTTACCTGCCACCAAAACAGAAATCAGAACCCCAAAGCCTCCCTGTGGACATATTGACAGTGTTGATAACATTAGAAGGACCATGTTCATCAATTGATGATAAACATCTCCTCAGTCCTTAGAATTTAGTATTCTTAAATTTTAGTCCTTCTTAATAATAGTCCCAGTACCCTTGTGATCTTATCAACTCTTGGGATCATAGAGTTAGGCTCAAAGAGATGTCGGGGGCCATGTAGACTACCTGTCTCATTTTGCAGGTGATGAAATATTGGTCATGTTCACAGAACCAGTTATTACCAGAGTTGGGATTTGAAGTCCAACCCTGATAACACCCTTTTACTCACATCTTCATGGATCACATTGTCCAACATTATCATTTTTCAAAGGAAGAAACTGAGGTGAAGAGAAGAAGCCCTTGTTTTAAGTTCACATATAAATTGGTATCTATTCTTTTTCAGTTCAGAAGCTGTTCATGTTCCAGTGCCGACCTCCTGCCTTGCCCACTTTGCTTTAACCCTTCTCCCATATCCAGAATCTTCCATGATTAAAAGGCTCCAGATTCTGAACTGGCACTTTATTCCTCATGTTTTTGACATCATCAAGATCCCAACCCTCCCTTTAAAAATATCTTCCCTGGAGCATAGACTGAAGACAATAGCTAACACTTTTAGGTCTTCAAAGGTTTGAAAAGCATTTCACATAAACTATCTCAGACCTCACAAAAACTCTGTAGGTAGTTACTTTTATTAGTTCTTTTAAACAGATGGGGAAAGTGAGGCTGAAGTATAGAAAGGGAATTGACCAAGGTCCTACAGATAAACTGTGACTGAGGCAGAAGTTGAACTTAGATCTTCCCAACTCCAAGTACAATACTTTATTCATCACTGTACTGAAGTTAGGTATCAGACCCACTGAAACGAAAATAGCTTGACTTAATCATCAGATCTGAAGCAGGGGAGCAAAGTCTTTTATGAACTCAAGATTCTATGGTGACCTGAAGCCCATCCTGCCCTATGATTTCTCACTGATGTATATATTTACCATACCTTTCCTCTCTATGCCACTTGAGAGATGTCAGCTCCCATCCCCAATGTGTATGTCTGGGAAGGGGAAGTCTGGCAGATTAAACAGAGGTAGAGATGCTGGCCTAGCACCTTTTCCTCTTGCTTCTGTCCATGTTATCTTGTTTATTTCCAGTTTAGCCACGAATTCCCTTAAATTCACCAAATAAAAGGGCCTAATGGCAGATTTTCCACTCCTGGATGGCTCTTAGCATTGAGTAACCAAACCGATATTTCTAAGTCTTAATAGTAGACTGTAATAGTGTCAAAACAGTGACTAGAACACAATTCCCAGGATTCTCAGAAAGGAAGGAAACAAGCATTCACTGAGCACTTACTATGTGCCAGATATTTTGCTAAGCACTTTAAAAATATCATCTCATTTGATCCTCACAAAGCACCCTGGGTAAGAGCTATTATTATCTTCATTTTACAGTCGAGGAAACTGACGCATAACAGAGATTAAGAGCCTTACAAGATCAACTAATCAAAGCAAATTACTTTACAATAAATGACATAGTTAAGTATCCAAGGCTAGATTTGAACTCAGGTCTTCCTGACTCCAAGTTTAACACTCTGTCCACCGAGTTACCTTGTTGCTCTTTATAGTCTGATGTAGATTTCCATCTTAGTGTATTTTCTACTCTTCCTCTCTCCCAGATGAAATGTATATTTTTATAGTATTTTATATTTTCCCGATTACATATGAAGAAAATTTTGAGTTCTGAATTTTTCTCCTTCTCTCTTCTGAAAATGGTAGGTAGTTTGATGTTGTTTATACATGTGCCATCATGTAAAGAATACTCCCATATTAGTCACAGTTGTGAAAGAAGACACAGATAAAATGAGAAAGAATAAAGTGAAAAAAAATGCTTCAATCTATATTCAGAGACCATCATTTATTTATCTGGATGTGGACAGCATTTTCCTTCACGAGTCTTTTGTACTTTCTTGGATCATTGTGTTGCTGAGGAGAGCTGAGTCATTCATATTTAATCACCACCCAATGTTACTGTTACTGTGTACAATGTTCTCCTGGTTTGCTCATTTCATGTTGCATCAGTTTGTAGAAATCTTTCCAGGAGTTTCTTAAATCTTCCTGTTCATTATTTCTTATTGCACAATAGTGTTCTGCTACATTCAGATACCACAGCTTGTTCAGCCATCCCCCAATTGATGGGCATCCTTTCAATTTCCAGTATTTTGCCATTAAAAAAAGGGCTACTGCATTTTTGCACATGTAGGTCCTTTCCCTCTTTTAATGATACTTTAGGGATACAGGCCTAGTAGTGGTATTGCTGGACCCAAGGGTATTCACAGTTTGGTTGCCCTTTGGGCATAGTTCCAAATTATTCTCCAGAATAGTTGGTAAAATATGTATATTAACAAGGACCTTTAATCCCTTAAGCCAAAAGACTGAGGGGAGAATGTCAGAACCAAAGGGGTAATGTTTTGTGGTATTTGGGGATAGTAGGGCAAGGAATTGACTGCCTTTCATCTTACACCATACAAGGAGTTATATAATTTATTTATCCTTAGAGGCTAACATGTTAGGAAACGTGATGGCCTCCATAAGAATGTCTTAGCAATAAAATTCAGGTTTCTAATAGCAACGGCTGTCCTTTCACAGCCTCAAAGGGGCTATTAAAGAATTAGAGATACAATCTCAATACTTTCTCACTCTTTGGAGGAAGATATCATGCAAACTTGTGGTATTCAGCCCATGCTGTGGACAGATTCTGATTATCAGAGATGAGAGAATCAAAGGATTGAAAAAGTAGCAAAGTTAGAGAAAGTACAAATAAATATTTTAGCTGGAAGGACTTCAGATTGCTGGTATGATATGTTAGGAAGGAAGGAAGGAACCTGTCAGATTTCTAAATGCTAGAATGAAAAACAATATTCCATGCAAGAACATTCCCACAAAGATGGATCTTGGATTAGAAGGGAGAGAGAGGAAAGAAAAGAAAATACTTTCCTGAAGGCATTTTAAGGGAACAGAAAGAACAAGAAAAATGCAAGTGCTTCATAAAGTAAGATAGAGGGCTAATATGTGCTTTAAGATGAAAACAAATGGAGCAGTATAAAGAAAGAAAAAATAAGCGGTACTATACTCACATTCATTAATAATTTAAAAAAATGCTTAGAAGATATCTCATTTGATCCCCACTCTATTCCCTGTGAGAAAAGAATCAGTCATGCCCATTTTTCAGATGAGGAAACTAAGGCTCAGAGATGTTAAATTTTTCCCAAGGTGATACATGTAATAGGATGCAAAATAAAAATTCTATCCCAAGCCTAGTCCTCTGTCCTGTTTACCAACAGGTTTCTAGAAGATTGACATAAACTGGCTACCTGTACAATGATTTAACCCAGGGATATAGAAACTGTTTCCTTGAGGCTACACGTGGCCCTCTAGGTCCTCAAGTAAAGCCTTTTGAGTGAATTCTAACTTCACAGAGAACTCTTCTGTGAAGTTTGGATTCACGCACAGAGCTGCACTTGAGGACCTTCAGGGCCACATGTGACCTTGAGGACAAGGATGTAAGATCCCCACCCCTGAACCTACTGACAGTCACACTTTCAGGGAGAAGGGCTCTATAAGTCCAGTTGTTAACAACAAGTCTCAATAAGAAACTCTATATCTTCCAAGGAGGGACTCTTTTATGCCAGAGGACTATCAGAAAATATTATTGTAATAGTTTAGGCATGAGGTGATAAGGCCCTGACCCAGTATGGTGGCCTCCTCAAAGAAGAGAGGGAGGCATGTATAAGAGATCTTAGAAAAGTGCAATTAGTAATTTTGGTAGCAGATTGGATATGGAGGGATGGGGCAAGAAAGGGTGAGGAGTTAAAGACGAAATTGGAGCCTGGCAGTAAGAAGATGGCAGTACCCTCAATAGTGATAGAGAAATTAAGAAGAAGGGAGAGTTTGGGAGGGGGTACGATATTGCCTTTAGTTTTAGACATGTTGAATTTAATATGTCTACAAGATATTCAGTTTGACATGTTTACTAGGCAGTGGGAGATGCAAATATTGAGATTACAAAAGAGGTTAGGTCAGGTTAAGTAGATCTGAAAAATGATCTTTTATTGTTGTTATTCACTCATGTCTGACTCTTCATGACTTCATTTGGGAATTTCTTGACAAAGATGCAGGAGTGGTTTGCTATTTCCTTCTTCAGATCATTTTACAGATGAGGAATCTGAGGTAAACAGGGTTAGGTGATATGCCCAAGATCACACAGCTAGTAAGTATCTGAGGCCAAATTTGAACTCACGAAGACGAATCTTGCTTATTCCAAGCCTAACACTCTATTCAGGGGTGGGGAGTCTGTGGCCTTCTAGGTCCTTGGATGCAGCCTTTTGGTTACAGAACAAATCCTTTTATTAAGGAGATTTGATTTGTGATGTTTGGATTCAGTCAAAGGGCCACACTTGAGGTCTTAGAGGGCCACATGTGACTTCAAGTCTGAAGGTTCCCTGCCAGATCCATTGTACTACCTGGTTAACTAGTGGATCACTGCATAGAGATAATAATTGAATAATGGGAGCAAATGAGATCACCATGTAAAATAATATAGAGGACAAAATGAACACGTCTATTTTTGTGTTGGGGAAAAATTGGGACTGGAAAACATCTGAACAAGTTACAGTATATGACTGTGATAGATACTACTGCACTATAGTAATGATAAAGGGTTCATTTAATTTGTACTTCTCTATTCAATAATGATTTAGAACATTTTTTTCATAAAACTATTGAATTATTTTGATTTCTTCATTGGAAAACTGCCAGTTCATGTACTTCGACCATTTTATCAATTAGATAATGATTTACATTCTTATAGATTTTACAAAGTTATATATTTGATATATGAGACTTATATGAAAAACTGGCTATAATTTTTTTCTCAATTTTCTTCTTTCCTTCTGATCTTGGCTAAATTTGCTTTATTTGTGTAAAAATCTTTTTTTTAATTTAATGTAATAGAAATTATCCATTTTATACCTTACTCTACTCTCTGTCTCTTGTTTTCTTTTTCCCATAAATTGTTCATATTCCTTAAGTCTGATAGGCAATATGTTGCATGTTCTTCAAATTTTCTCTTTCTACCTTTCTGAATATTTAGGTTCATGTATCCATTTTTACCTTATTTTGAAAAATGGTGTAAGTTATTGGCCTTTGTCCAGTTTCTGCCATACTGCTTTGCAGTTTTCCCAACAATTTTTACCTAATAATGAATTATTAATCCAAAATTTTAAGTCTTTACATTTGTCAAATACAAAGTTACTATATTCATTTGCTGCTGTAAATTGTATTCTACTCTGTTCCATTGATCTACCTTTCTATTTGTAAGCACAAAGTCAGAGTTTTTGTTGTTTTTTTTTCTTTTTGGAGCTCAGTTTCCCAGGATCAGGCTAAATTGTGAACATTTGAAGGCTCAATCTCCTTTGAACTCTGGTAGTTCACAGCTGTGCAGTTACATGTGTTGTGATACCTTCTGACTCTGAGCCTATTAGTTGAAAATTATATATATACTGGGACTCACTTGATGTGGGGACTCACTCATGAGAAGGACCTTTTGATTCCCTGGGCAGGACTGTCAGTAGCTATTTCTTAAGAGCCCCCTGCCTCCAACTACTAATAAGTTCTTGCTGTTCCCCCAACCAGTGGTGTAGGTAGGTGGTTATATTACCTTGTTCAGACAGTAGGAGCCTTGTCTGTTGAATCCCTGTGCTAATTTCTCTGCTTACTTCTTATTATATTATTTATATAGATAGATAATATAACATAACTAATATATAAGGTAATTTAATATAACATAATGTAATATAACAGTCTATTTTGTTTTAATATATTAATATAGCATATATCAATATTATTATAATATTATTTTCTACTTATCTATAATTAAAAGTAAGATTGCTTATCCCTATCAAAGGAAAAGCAGACCAAAGAACCTGTGCCAGCAGATCATCCTGGGTATGCTAGGATTCTTGATAATTTCATAGCCAGTACCAGATAGTTTTGATAATTAGTGCCTTATAACATAGTTTAAGGTCTGGTATTGTCAAGCCTCCTTCCTTTGTGTTCTTTTTTCCATTAGTTCCTTTGATATTCTTGATGTTTTTGTTCTTCAAAATGAATTTTGTTTTTTTTTAAATTAAGTAAATTATTTTGGTAATTTAATTTGGATGGAATTGAATATATAAATCAGTTTAGGTAAAACTGTGATTTTTATTATATTGACCCTGCCTAGCCATGACCAATTAATGTTTCTCCAATTATTCAAATCTAATTTTATTTGTATAAAAGTTTTAATATAATTTTGTTTATGCAGTTCCTGAGCATATTTTGGCAGGTATGCTCTCAAGTATACTATCTCGAATTATTTTAAATGTTTTTATTTATTTATTTAAAGAGCTATTTTAAATATCTCTTAATAGCTCTTCTTGTAAAGTTTTTTTTTTTTTCTGCATAGGAATGTTGATGATTTAAGTAAATTTACTTTATATCCTAATATTTTACTAAAATTAGTAGTTGTTTCACCTAACTTTTTAACTATCTTCAGAATTTTACAAGTATATCATCATATCAGCTGCAAAAAGAGAAATGCAAATTAAAACAACCTTAACATAACATCGTACACCTATCACATTAACTAAAATGATTAAAGAGAAAAATGACAAACATTGGAGGAGATGTGGAAAATTGGAACACTAATTCTCTGTTGGAGGAACTGTGAATTGATTAAACCATTTTGGAGAGCATTCTGAAATTATGCCCAAAGAGTTATTAAACTGACTATGTTAAACTAATGTATTTCCAGAGATGACGAGGGGAGAGGGGAAGGAAAAGGACCCATATGTTGTAATTATTTATAGCAGCTTTCTTTGTGGTAGCAAAGAACTAGAAATCGTGGGGATGTCCATCAACTAGGGAATGGTGAAAAAAGTTGTTGTAGATGATGGAATACTACTTTGCTATAAGAAATGATGAGCTTGCTGATTAAAAAACAAACAAACAAATGAATAGACATGCAAAATAATGAAAAGTTAAATGAGCAGAGCCAAGATAATATTTTATACAGTGACAGCAATATTATTTTAAAAGCAATTTTGATCTACTAGGTCATTTTGACTATTATAAATATCCAAATTAACTCTGAAGGACCTATAAAGAAAGACATTATCTGCATCTAGGGAAACAACTAATAAATAGAAGTATGTATATAACATATACATATTTGTATCTAGTGGTAGCCACCTGTAGGGTGGGATTGGGAGGTGGGAAGAAAACAAAGAAAAAAAGAATTTTACATGGCAACCTTATTATATATTTAAAATGAAGAGAATTATGTATAACAGATTTGCAATTTCATGTGCAATCATCTTTTTTTAAAAATTCTACCATGTCGTGGAAATGCTTGTTTTATTTCATAAATTAAAAAAATTAAAAAGATATGATGAAGGTGAAAGTTCAGAGAGGCCTTGGAAGATTTATATGAACTGACACATTTATTAAGTACCTATTAAATGACAAGCACTGAGGATCCAAAGAAAAGCAAACAACTCTCAAGGAATTCAAAGTCAGGGAAGAGACAACATGCAAACAAAATATAGAAGGAAGAGATATGTGTGTGTGTGTGTGTGTGTGTGTGTGTGTGTGTGTAGATATATACATATATATATACATATATATTCACATATGTGTGTGTATATATATATATGTATACATAAATGAGGATAATCTCAGAGGAAAGACAATAAGTTTAAGTAGGTGTGAAAAGGGGTTCTTGAAGAAAGTACAACTTTAACTTGGACTTCAAAGGAGCTAAGGAAGCTTGATGAGGATGAGATGAGGAAGGAGAGCATTCCAGTACTACAGAATATCCAATGAAAAAGGCAACAGTTGAAATATGAACAGTTGTTTAAGGAAAAATAATGAGGCCAGTTTCATTGGATCACAGAATATATGGAGGGGAACAAAGTATGAAAAAATTGGAAAGGAATGGATGATGAAAAGCTTTTAAAGACAAAAAGAGGATTTCATATTCAGTGGGAGAAGAATGTGGTGAAATCATGAAGTCCTTAGGGCCATAGTGAATGGGACTCACCAGAACAGGTGAATTTTTGTTATTGTATATATGCTATTAACAACTCTTTTGTCTGTTTCTGACATCTGTTTATGGGTGCCTGTGAATTATTTACAATTTTTATATATTCTCTGGGGTAGAATAAAAACTATTCTGCATTTATATTGTTACTTTGAATGCTTGCATAGGATGTGGGGATCATACTCTCATCTCCAGGCATCTAGACACTAGCTATATTCTGAGGTTTTTCCAGAGTATACTTTTGATCAAGGCAATACAAAATGTAGAGAACATTGTTTACTTATTTTTGTCAGAGCCACCAGAACTGTATTTTTTGGAAGCCCTAAACTCAATGATCTTGAGTCATAGGTTATATATTGCTTCAATTGAGAAACAAAACAAAACAAAAAACTCCCAAAGCTACTTCTAATTATAAAATATTTCCTTAGAGAAAAACTTTTGGGGAAAATAAACTTACAAAATGAAGTGTTGCTTGTACACGATAAGATGACAGATTAATTAATAGTTGTAAAATTTAATTAAAATAAAATGAGGCAAAGGCTGTTTTTAAAGATGTGACATGATTAGCAAACCATCTCCTTGGAAAAGTGCCAAACCAAACTTACATGAATGCAAAGTTAAAGGTAGCACCCCTAGAAATCATTTTCCCCCTAGAACTTAAAAGGACCTTGGGCATCATCTATTGTAATACTTTTGTTTCTTTGGTGAGGAAATGCAGGCTGAGAGAGAGAGAGAGAGAGAGAGAGAGAGAGAGAGAGAGAGAGAGAGAGAGAGAGAGAGACAGAGACAGAGACAGAGACAGAGACAGAGACAGAGACAGAGAGACAGAGAGAGACAGAGAGAGAAACAGAGAGAAACAGAGAGAAACAGAGAGAGAAACAGAGAGACACAGACAGAGAGGTTTGCTATGGGTTATACAGCTACATTATGTCTTAATATAAGAAAGAACTTCCAAGGGGTTAGGAGACTGAATCACTGGTTACTGTGGCAGTTTGCAGACTCAATTCACAAATGCCAAAGGCAGTTGTGAAGATCACTTGGAAAGGTCTTTCACCCGGGTGAGAGAGACACATGGTCCAGCCCCAGTTGCACCCCAGTCCCCAGGACAGCAGCAGCCACTGACAAAGTGGTAGCTGCCTCAGGAGCCCTCCACTTAACAAAGAGCTCAAAGTTCAAGTTATTGGCTGGGAGAATGAGAAAATTGGAGAGGAAAAAAAAAACAGAATATGAATTCTTACTTTCTTGGTGAAAAAGTATTTTCTTATGTCATTGATGATGCGGAAGATCAAGATATGCAACCAGGAGAAGATAACAAACTTGAGGCTCCAGCATCCAAGGCCTCCAAGAAAAATATGAATTGGTCTTATGTCATAGAAGAGCTCAAAATGGATTTTGAAAATCAAGTGAGACATATTGTAGACAAATTCGAGTTCCTAGGTCATGGAGAAAATATTGTAAGCAGCTAGAAAGAAACAAGTTGAATATTGTGGCAATACAATCGGGATAACACAAGATCCAGCAGCTTCTACATTAAGGGATAGCAGGACTTGGAATATGATATTCCCGAAGGGAAAGGAACTATGATTAAAACCAAAAAATACCTAATGAGCAAAATTAAGTATAATATTTCAGGGGAAAAAATGGTCATTCAATGAAATAGAGGACTTTCAAGCATACTTGATGAAAAGACCAGAGCTGAATAGAAAATTTGACTTTCAAACACAAGAATCAAGAGAAGCATGAAAAGGTAAACAGGAAAGAGATATCAAAAGGGACTTACTAAATTTGAACTGTTTACATTTCTACATGGAAAGATAATATCTGTAACTTGAAACTTTTCTCAGTATTTCAGTAGTTGGAGGGATTACACACAAGGTGAGTTGAGTAGGAAGGGATGATATCTAAAAAAATAAAATTAAGGGGTGAGAGAGGAATATATTGGAAGGAGAAAGGGAGAAATGGAATGGGACAAATTCTCTCTCATGAAAGAAGGAAGAAAAAGTTTCTTCAGTGGAGAAGAAAATGTAGGAGGTGAGAGGGAAAAAGCAAAGCTTATTCTCTCCACATTTGGCTTAAGAAGGGAATAACATGCACACTCAATTTGGTATGAAAATCTATTTTACACTACAGTAAAGTAGGGGAGAAGGGGATAAGTGGGGTGGGGGATGACAGAAGGAAGGGCAAATAGAATGAGGGAATAATTAGAAGTAAACACTTTTGGGGATGGGCAAGGTCAAAAGAAAGAATAGAATAAATGGGGGCCAGGATAGGCTGGAGGGAAATATAGTTAGTATTATACAACGTGACTATTATAGAAGCCTTGTGCAAAACTACACATATATAGCCTATATTGAATTGCTTACCTTCTCAGTGGGGATGCATGGGGAGGGAGGAGGCGAGAGAAGTTGGAACTCAAAGTTTTAGGAACGAATGTTGAGAATTATTTTCTCATGCAACTGGAAAATAAGAAATACAAGTAATGGGGTATAGAAATCTATCTTGCCCTACAAGAAAAAAGAGAAGATGAGGATAAGGGAAGGGAGGGGTATGATAGAAGGTAGGGCAAATTGGAGGAAGGGTAATCAGAATGCATAGTGGTTTGGGGTGGGGAAGGGGGAGAGATGAGGAGAAAATTTGGAACTCAAAATCTTGTGGAAATGAATGTTGAAAACTAAAAATAAATAAATAAACATTAAAAAATAAAATAAAATGTAAAAAAAAAAAGAAAAATCAAGAAATTATGAAACAAAACCAAAAGAATGAAAAAATAGGAGACAATGTTAAAAGAACTCCTTGGAAAAACAATTGCCCTGGAAAATAGATCCAGGAGAGGTAATTTAAAAATTATGAGACTACCTGAAAACCATGATCAAAAAAAGAGCCTAGACATCATCTTTCATGAAGTTATGAAGGAAAAACTGCCCTGATATTCTGGAATGAGAGGGTAAAATAAATATTGAAAGAATTCACTGATCACCTCCTGAAAGAGATCCAAAAAGAAAAGCTCCTAGGAATATTGTAGCCAAATCCAGAGTTCTCAGGTCAAGGAGAACATATTGTAAGCAGCCAGAAAGAAATAGTTCAAGTATTGTGGAAACATAATCAGAATACCACAGGTTTTAGCAGCTTCTACACTAAAGGATCAAAGGGCTTGGAATGTGATAATACAGACATCAAAGGAGGTAGGAGTAAAAGTGAGAATCATCTACCAACAAAACTGAGTTTAATACTTCAGAGAAAAAATGGAATTTCAATGAAAGAAGACTTCCAAGCATTCTTGTTGGAAATACCAGAGCTGAGTAGAAAATTTGACTTTCCAATACAACAATCAAGAGAAACATGAAAAGTTAACAGGAAAAAGAAGGCATAAGGGACTCATTAAATTTGAACTGTTTACATTCCTACATGTAAAGATGGTATTTGTAACTCATGAGACCTTTGTCATTTTAAGATTGTTAGAAGGAATATGTATATGTAAGTATGTATTATATATATGTGTGTGTGTGTATGCATGTGTATATTATATTTGCGTAGTTATGTATATGTGTATGCATGTATGTATATGTACACATACATACACATATTTATGTGTATATGTATACATATGCATATACCTAAACATACATACATACATACATATAAATGTGTGTATGTATATGTGTATGTATGTGTGTGTGTATACATATATATATATATATATATTTATATATGTAGAGAGAGACAGAGACAGAGAGACAGAGGGCACAGGGTGAGCCGAATATGAAGGGAGGATACCTAAAGAAAATGGGTTGAGAGGAATATACTGGGAGAAAGAGAGAAGTAGAACACAGTGAATCATCTCACATAAAAGAAGCAAGAAAGAGCTTTTACAATGAGGAGAAAGAGGTGGAAGGTGAGAGGGAATAAGTGAGCCTTACTTTCATCCAATTTAGCTTCAAGAAGCAATAACATGCGCACTCTATTGGGTGTGGAAGTTTATCTTACCCTACAGGAAAGCAGGGGGAAAGGGAATAAGAGAGAGGGGATGATTGAAAGGACAGCAGATTGGGGCAAGGGGTAATCAGAAATGAATACTTTTGTAGAGGGACAGGTCAAAAGTAAGAATAGAATAAATGGAGGGCAGGACAGGATAGAGGGCAGGGCGATATAGTTAGTTTTTCAAATCATGAATGTTATGGAAGTGCTTTTCATGACTACATATGTATAACCTATATAGAACTGCTTGCCTTCTCAGTGAGTTTGGGTGGGGAGAGGGGAAGGGAGAGAATGTGGAAAGAATTCACCAATCACCTCCTGAAAGAGATCCAAAAAGAAAAGCTGCTAGGAATATTGTAGTCAAATTCCAGAGTTCCCAGGTCAGGGAGAAAATATTGTAAGCAGCCAGAAAGAAATAGATACTTAGGCAATGGAGTATAGAAATCTATCCTGTCCTACAGGAAAACAGAAGGGAAGGGGATTTGAGGGGTGCAGATAAAAGGGAGGGCATATTGGAGGAAAGGGTATTCAGAATGCACTCTATCCTGGGATGAGTGGAGGGGGGAGATGGGAAAAAATTTTGACATTCAAAATTTTGTGGGAGTGAATGTTGGAAAACTGAAAATAAATAAATATAATTAGAAAGAATAGAAAGAACTTTCTAAGATTCAATCTAAAAATAAAATGGGCTGCCTCTTGAGGTAATAAATTCTCCATTACTGAGAGTGTTTAAGTAGTGACTGAATAGTAATTCAATCAACTATTCAATACAATTCAATTAATATATGAATATTCTATTTCTACTTGAATATTTTCAGTGTGCTTAAAGGGATATTGTAGAAAAAAAGTTCCTATTTTGGGGGAGGAAGTTTGAAAAGATGATCTTCAAGGCCCTTTCCAAACCTAATATTCTAATACTAGTTAATGGAAAACAGCGATGGGTGTTTTTGTTTGGTTGTTTCATTTTTGTTCTTCTTTTTCCCTTTCCACAATACTACTACCCTTCTTCCAGCTATTGTGTGCCATAGCTGTTAGCTTTAACAGCAACTTCTTCCTTATAAAGATTCAAGGTCTTGACCAGGGGTGGGGAACCTGCAGCCTGAACACCACATGTAGCCCTCTAGGTCTTCAAGTGGGACCCCTTGACTGAACTCAAACTTCACAGAACAAATCCCCTTAATAAAAAATTTGTTCTGTAAAACTTGGACTCAGTCAAAAGGTTGCACCCAAGGTCTTGGAAGGCCACATGTGACCTCAAGACCACAAGTTCCCCAACCCTGGTCTTGACACTCACCTGTTCTTAACCTTTTTTTGATTCATAGACTCCTTTGGCTGACTTACAAAGTCTATGGACTCCTCAGAATAATGTTTTTTCAATGCCTAAAATAAAACAGAGATTACAAAGAAAACCAATTATATTTAAATTATCAAAAACACTGTTTTTGTTTTCCAAGAAATATTTGTTTGTTTTCAATTTTCAACAATCACTTCTATAAGTTTAAAATTTTCTCACCCTCTGTTCCCTCTCCCTTCCCAAGACAGTATGCAATCCTTTATGGGATCTACACATACATTCTTCTTAAACACATTTTCACATTAGTCGTGTTGCATAGAAGAATTAAAACGAATGGGAGAAAGCATCAGAAAAACTAAACAAAACCAAATCTAACAAAAGAGAAAATAATTTGCTTCATTCTACATTCTGACTCCATAGTTCTTTCTCTGGATGTGGGTGGTATTTTGTGTCATGAGTACTTTGGACATGTTTAGGTCCTTGCATTGCTGTGAAGGGCTGTCTATCAGAAACAGTTCTCACACACTGTGGCTGTTACTGTGTATAATTGTCTCCTGGTTCTGCTCACTTCACTGAGCATTAGTTCATAAGTCTAATCCAAGTATTTCTGAAGTCTGCCTGTTCGTCATTTCTTATAGCTCAATAGCATTCCATTACATTCATATGCCATAACTTGTTCAGCCATTCCCCAGTTGATGGGCATCCCTTTGATTTCCAGTTCTTGGCCACCACAGAGAGCTGCTATAAATATTTTTGTACATGTGGGTCCTTTTCCCATTTTTATGACCTCTTTGGCATACAGCCCAAAAAGCAGTATTGCTGGGTCAAAAGGTATGCAAATTCAAAAAAATTTAAACAAATTCATGAACTCTATGTTAAGAACCCTTGTTGATCAAGGATGATGATCTTGGCGCCTCCCTCAGGACTTCATCATTTCTCTGTGTCCCATCCCTTTGCACCCTAGTTGGTTTTGCTATCTCTGGATTTATTCTGGAAGATTTGTTTTTTCCTGTTTAGATTTTGGTCTCATCTTCCTCCCCTCCCTGCTCAACCCATGATAAGGCATCATAGATCATTCTTTAAAACTTTAGGGGGCTGTACAAGTAATTTGGCCTAAGGATATTTAGATTCACTATTCTAGTGACAAACTATTGCTCAGTGGCAGAACCAATTCATAACCCTCTGGTAAATGTAATTGGCAATGCTTGCTCTTCTTTGTTCTCATATTAGTAAAATAAACCTAAGGATAAAGAAGAGAAATAAACACTTCACTTACAAAGTTTTGAAGTGCTATATGGATGTTAATTATTAGTATTTTTTTGATCATCACAAAAAATTATTGAGTTAAATTCTTGCTATGTGCTATTATCTTCTGAATAAAAATACAGCATGTTTTTAATCTCCCTTTTATGGATGAGGAAACTGAGGATCAGAGCAGTCAAATGATGACCTGCTGAAAGTCACACAGTTGCTATCAGTGCTGTTGTGCCCATTTGTTTACTGACTCCCTGAAAGGCCAAAGTTCTTTCCATCGCACCAAATTCTAACAGTAAAATATCACTATACAATATGTCTCAATCTGCTGGGGATGGAAGCTCAATTCCAGGTGGACAGTCTCGGGCGGGTAAAGGTGGGAACTTCTAAATCTTAGAGTTCTCACGAGACCCCCCAGGAAACGACTGGGAATCGAGGTGAACTGAGCTATCTCGTGTATTTCCGCCTCTTCCCGTGAGAGACGTGATGGGAGAGAGCTCTCCCCGCCCTCGAGATTGTCCCGGATCTGGGCACACCTAACAGGCACGGTATTCAGATGCAAACTATACGCCTGGAGAACTTAAGTAGGATCAGGAAAGCCTGAAAGCTCTCTTGGGCGGAGGGGCGCGGAGCGGACAGGACCACAAGGCTCCGCTTTTCCTCTCTCTTCTCTCCCCTCCCCCTCTCTCCCCACTTACACTTCTACTTCCAATCTCTTATTGTAAGATCTTTGCCTCCTTGGGAGATTCTTTGCTCCCTCCTAAGGAAGAATTCCCCTACACTTGTAACTAGACCCTGAAATAAAGCTCAACCCTTGTTCGACTCTGGAATGTCCTTTCTCTCATACGAGCATCCGGTTTGGCCAACTGAAGACCTCCAATAGAGGTAAGGGAAGACTTGGGTAGCCCTCAGGCCTCTAGGCCTGGCATCAATCTTCTCCTTAACTTGAACCAGAGGTCTCACTGAGGTTAGTGAAAAAGATACTTACAGAAAAAGGAGATTAAATAATTGTTTTATTCCATACTGCCATTGGTTTTTAGTATTAGAGCAACAAGGTGGTATAGTAGGTAGAGTATTCAGTCTAGAGTCAGAAAGATCTGAGTTCAAATCCAGCCTCAGACACTTGCTACCTGTGTGACCCTAGACAATTCCTTAACTTCTGTTTGCCTGTTTCCTCATAGGTAAAATGGGGGTGATAATACTCCCTACCTTCTGAAGTTGTAGTGAGCACCAAATGAGATAATAACTGTAAAATGCAGGTGGGTGGGCACAGTGGTTAGAGTGTCAGGTCTGAAGTCAGTAAGACTCATCTTCCTGGTCTCATATACTTACTACTTGTATGACTCTTAGCACCTCCATTAGCCCTGCTTGCCTCAGTTTCCCCATCCATGAAATGAAAAGGAGAAAGAAATGGCAAACCATTTCAGTATCTTTGCCAAGAAAACCCCCAAAGAACTCATGGAGAGTCAGACATGACTGAACAACACTTAGCACAGTTCCTGGAACATAGCAAGTGCTATATAAATGTTAGTTATTGTTATTACTATTGTTAGATGCTTTAAAGATTCACTAATCAAACTTCCTCATTTTCCAGATAAGAAAAGTGAGGCTCTGATAGTTGGAATAATTTACCCAAGGTCACAGGTAGTGTCAGAGGCAGGGCTAAGGTTGGATTCAGTCAAAGTGACACACTTGAGGACTTAGTGTACCACATGTGACCTCAAGGGACCAGGTTCCCCACCCCTGATCTAAACCATGTTCCTCTGTCTCCAGAACTTGAATTCTTTTCATTTACTGTTATTTCACTACTTCTGTATGGAGGATTCTAAAACATACTGTATTTGCAGGCAGAAGATCAGAGCTGGCTTCAAGGACTAGCATACACTGTGTGTTACAGTTTTAGGGAAAGACACCCCTTACCTCTGCCACTGTCAATTCTTCTTATTCATTACTTATATTTACTCTGTATGTACTTGTGGAACTTACATAGATATGCTTGTCTCCTTTGTTAGGATATAAGAACCTTTAAAATTAAGACTATTTCATTCTTTACATTTATATCCATGACAAGATGATTAATAATACCTTCTGATGGACTATTCACTTGATTTAGTAATCTACCATTTCCCCCAAGAGCTTGCCTTTTCTAAACTCTCCAACTAATTTTCAACTTATCCTTATCCATTCTCTCCTTCCTTTCTCTTTGTAAATGTGTCCAGATCTCTTCAATTTATAATATGAAATAAAATAAAATACAACCTTCCTCTTACCCGACCATCCCATCAAGCTATATTTGTCTTTCTCTTCCTCCCAGTCAAACCCTGGTGGAGGTGAGCAGGGGAGGATATCTATACTTATTACCTCAACTTTCTTTTCTTCCACTTATGCAATCTGGCTTCTGTCCTGAATACTCTACTGAAATTATTCTCTCCGAGGTCACCAATGATCTCTCTATTGCTAATGCAATGGTTGTTATCTCAATCCTTCACTTTTTATAGGATTTGACACTGTTGATCTACTCACTTCTGAATATTCTTTCTTAGCTGGATTTTCACAACTCTGTTGTCTCCCAGGGATCATTATCCATATTATACTCCCTATGGGTAAGGGTACCCCTCAGCCTTCTTCTCTCTGTGCATTTATTTTAGCAATCTAATCAATGCACATAAAGCAAAATTATCACCTCTATAGCAATGCCTACCCAGGCTATGTATCTGCAATTTATATCATCTCTTTCTTAAACTACCTGCCATATCCAATCTATTGCCAAGTCTTACTGATTCAAGCTCAGCAACACTTCTCACATCTGCCCTATATCATCATTCACATCCAAACACTCCAATGTAGCCCTCACCATCTCTAGTATCTTATTGCAATACCTTTTTTAAGTTTCTTTTTTTAATTAATTCTATTTACTTTCAGAGTTCTACAATCACTGCCATATAACTTAGATTTTTTTCCTCTTCCTCCCCTCTCCCTCCCCCCTCCCTCCTCTCTCCCTCCCTGAGATGGCATACAATTTTATATAGGTTCTACACATGCAATCCTATTAAATACATTTTCACCATAATCATACTGTGTAGAAGAATTAAAATGAATGGGAAAAATCATATAACAAACCAAAAGGTAATACAAAAGAAAATGATCAGCTACATTCTGTTATTGAATTCCATAGTTCTTTCTCTAGATGTGGAAGGCATTTAAAAGACCATTGGAAATTTTTTTTAAGTCCTTGTGTTGCAATGATGTTCCAAATCTACCAGAAAAACTCTGACACACTGTGGTAGTTACTGTGCACAAAGTTCTCCTGGTTCTGCTCCTTTCTCTCAGCGTCAGATCCTATAAATCTTTCCAGGCCTCTCTGAAGTCTTCCTGTTCATCATTTCTTATAGTGCAATCGTATTCTATTACATTCATATACCGTAATTTATTCTGCCATTCCCCAATTGATGGGCGTCCCCTTGATTTCCAGTTTTTGGCCACTACAAAGAGTGCTGCTATAAATGTTTTTATACATGTGGGACCCTTTCCCATTTTTATGATCTCTTGGAGATACAGTCCTAGAAGCAGTTTTGCTGGGTCAAAGGCTAGGCATATTTTTTGTACCACTTTGTGTATAGTTCCAAACTGCTCTCCACTGCAACTCACAGCTCCACCAATAATGAATCAGTGTTCCTACTCTCCCACATCCTTTCCAACATTTATCATCCTCCTCTTCTGTCTTGCTAGCCAATCTGGTAGGTGCAGTGTGGTACCTCAGAGTTGTTTTGATTTGCATCTCTCTAATCAATAGCGATTTAGAGCATTTTTTCATATGATTATAGATATCTTTAATTTCTTCCTCTGAAAACTGCCTGTTCATATCCTTTGAGCATTTATCAATTGGGGAATGACTTATATTCTTATACATTTGATTTAGTTCTCTATATATTTTAGAAGTGAGGCCTTTATCACACACTAGCTGCAAAAAATTCTTTCCCAGTTTTCTGCATCCCTCTGAATCTTGGTTACATTGGGTTTGGTTGTGCAAAAGCTTTTCAGTTTAATGTAATCAAAATTATTCATCTTGTACTTCATAATGCTTTCTATCACTTCTTTAGTCAAAAAATTTTTCCTTCTCCATAAATCTGATAAATACACTATTCCTTGCTCCACCCATTTGTCCATAATATCAATCTTTATACCTAGATCATACACCCATTTGGAGTTTATTCTTGTATATGGTGTCAGGCATTGGTCTATGCCCAGTTTCTGCCACACTGTTATCCAGTTTTCCCAGAAAACAGTGAGTTCTTATCCCAGAAGCTGGGATCCTTGGGTTTAACAAACAGTAGATTGCTCTATTCATTGCTTACTGTGTCTTGAGTACCTATCTAATTCCACTTGTCTACCCTTCTGTTTCTTAGCCTGTACCAAATGGTTTTGATAATTGCTCCTTAATAATACAATTTGAGATTTAGAAGCACTAGGCCACCTTCCCTAGCATGTCTTTTCATTAGTCTCCTTGATATTCTGGACCTTTTGTTATTCCAGATGAATTTTGATATTATTTTTTCCAGTTCTAGAAAATACTTATCAGATAGTTTGATTGGTATGGCACTAAATAAGTAAATTAATTTAGGTTGAGTTGTCATTTTTATTATCAGCCTACCCACAAGTAACTGATGTTTTTCTACTTACTTAGATTTGACTTTGTGTGAAAAGTGTCTTGTAATTTTGTTCAAATAGTCCCTGAGTTTGTTTTGTCAGGTAAACTCCCAAATATTTTACAGAGTCTACCTTAGCCTTAAATGGGATTTCTCTTTCTATCTCTTGCTGTTGGGCTTTGTTACTAATATATAGAAATGCAGATTTGTGTGGGTTTATTTTGTAACTTGCAAATTTGCCAGAGTTGTTTATTATTTCAAGTACATTTTTACTTGAATTTCTGGGATTCTCTAAGTATTTCAACATATCATCTGCAAAGAGTGATAACTTAGTTTATTCTTTGCCTATTCTAATTCCTTCAATTTCTTTATCTTCTTTAATTGCTACAACTAATATTTCTAGTACCATATTGAATAATAGTGGTGATAATGGACATCCTTGTTTCACGCCTGATCTTATTGGAAATGCCTCTAACTTATCTCCATTGAATATAATGCTTGCTGAAGGTTTTGAGTAGATACTACTTATTATTTTATGGAAAGTTCCCTTTATTCCTATGCTTTCCAGTATTTTTAATAAAAATGGGTATTGTATTTTGTCAAAAACTTTTTCTGCATCTGTTGAGATAATCGTGTGGTTTCTGTTAGTTTTGTTGTTGATATGATCAATAGTGCTAACAGTTTTCCTAACACTGAACCAGCTCTGCTTTCCTGGTATGAATCCTACATGATCATAATGTATTATTCTCATAAGTTGCTATATTCTTTTTGCTAAAATATTATTTAAAATTTTTGCATCTCTATTCATCAGAGAAATTGGTCTATAATTTTCTTTCTCTGTTTTGACTCTTCCTGGTTTAGGTATCAAAACCATATTTCTACATAGAAAAAATTGGGGAGGACTTCTCCAATTTTCCCAACTTTCCCAAATAGTCTATATAGTATTGGAATTAACTGTTCTTTAAATGTTTGATAGAATTCATTTGTAAATCCATCTGGCCCTGGAGATTTTTTTCCTAGGGAGTTAATTGATGGCTTGTTCAATTTCTTTTTCTGAGATGCAGTATTAACAAAAAGTATTCAAATTTTTTTGTTAATTTAGGCAATTTATATTTTTTAAAATACTTATTCATGTCGTTTAGATTGTTGAATTTATGGGCATAAAGTTGGGCAAAGTAATTTCTAATTATTGTTTTAATTTCCTCTTCATTGGAGGTGAGTTCACTCCTTTCATTTTTGATATTGGTAATTTGTTTTTCTCCTTTCTTGTTTCAAATCAAATTGACCAAAGGTTTATCAATTCTATTAGTTTTTTTCATAAAACCAACTGTTTGTTTTATTTATTTGCTCAATAGTTTTCTTAATTTCGGTTTTATTAATCTCTCCTTTGGTTTTCAGTATTTCTACTTTTGTATTTACTTGGGGATTTTTTTTTTATTTTTTATTTAACTTTTAACATTCATTTTCACAAAATTTTGGGTTTCAAATTTTCCCCCTTTTGTCCCCTCCCCCCACCCCAAAACACCAACCATTCTAATCACATCTATCATCAATCTGCCCTCTCTTCTATCATCCCTCTCTGCCCTTGTCTCCATCTTCTCTTTTGTCCTGTAGGGCCAAATAGCTATATATACCCCTTTGCCTGTATTTCTTATTTCCTAGTGGCAAGAACAGTATTCAACAGTTGTTCCAAAAACTTTGAATTCCAACTTCTCTTCCTCCCTCCCTCCCCACCCCTTCCCTTTGGAAGGCAAGCAATTCAATATAGGCCATATCTGTGTAGTTTTGCAAATGACTTCCATAATAGTTGTGTTGTATAAGACTAACTATATTTCCCTCCATCCTATCCTGTCCTCCATTATTTCTATTCTCTCTTTTGATCCTGTCCCTCCCCATGAGTGTTGACCTCAAATTGCTCCCTCCTCCCCATGCCCTCCCTTCCATCATCCCCCCCAACCTACTTATCCCCTTATCCCCCACTTTCCTGTATTGTAAGATAGGTTTTCACACCAAAATGAGTGTGCATTTTATTCCTTCCTTTAGTTGAATGTGATCAGAGTAAACTTCATGTTTTTCTCTCACCTTCCCTCTTTTTCCTTCCACTAAAAAGTCTTTTGCTTGCCTCTTTTATGAGAGATAATTTGCCCCATTCCATTTCTCCCTTTCTTCTCCCAATATATTTCTCTCTCACTGCTTGATTTCATTTTTTTTTAAGATATGATCCCATCCTCTTCAATTCACTCTGTGCACTCTGTCTCTATGTGTGTGTGCGTGTGCATGTGCATGTGTGTGTGTGTAATCGCACCCAGTACCCAGATACTGAATAATTTCAAGAGTCACAAATATTGTCTTTCCATGTAGGAATGTAAACAGTTCAACTTTAGTAAGTCCCTCATGACTTCTCTTTGCTGTTTACCTTTTTATGCTTCTCTTCATTCTTGTGCTTGAAAGCCAAATTTTCTTTTCAGCTCTGGTCTTTTCATCAAGAATGCTTGAAAATCCTCTATTTCATTGAAAGACCAATTTTTCCCCTGAAGTATTATACTCAGTTTTGCTGGGTAGGTGATTTTTGGTTTTAGTCCTGGTTCCTTTGACTTCCGGAATATCATATTCCACACCCTTCGATCCCTTAATGTAGAAGCTGCTAGATCTTGTGTTATCCTGATTGTATTCCCACAATACTTGAATTGTTTCTTTCTAGCTGCTTGCAGTATTTTCTCCTTGACCTGGGAACTTTGGAATTTGGCCACAATGTTCCTAAGAGTTTCTCTTTTTGGATCTCTTTCAGGTGGTGATCTATGGATTCCTTGAATACTTATTTTGCCCTCTGGTTCTAAAATCTCAGGGCAGTTTTCCTTGACAATTTCATGAAAGATGATGTCTAGGCTCTTTTTTTGATCATGGCTTTCAGGTAGGCCCATAATTTTTAAATTGTCTCTCCTGGATCTATTTTCCAAGTCAGTTGTTTTTCCAGTAAGATATTTCACATTATCTTCCATTTTTTCATTCTTTTGGTTTTGTTTTGTGATTTCTTGGTTTCTCATAAAGTCATTGGCCTCCATCTGTTCCATTCTAATTTTGAAAGAACTGTTTTCTTCAGTGAGTTTTTGAACCTCCTTTTCCATTTGGCTAATTCTGCTTTTGAAAGCATTATTCTCCTCGTTGGCCTTTTGAACCTCTTTTGCTAGTTGAGTTAGCCTATTTTTCAAGGTGTTATTTTCTTCAGCATTTTTTTGGGTCTCCGTAAGCAGGTTGTGGACCTGCTTTTCATACTTTACCTGCATCTCTCTCATTTCTCTTCCCAGTTTTTCCTCCACCTCTCTAACTTGATTTTCAAAATCCTTTTTGAGCTCTTCCATGGCCTGAGCTCATTGGGTCAGCTGGGATACAGAAGCCTTGACTTCTGTGTCTTTCCCTGATGGTAAGCATTGTTCTTCCTCATTAGAAAGGAAGGGAGGAAATACCTGTTCACCAAGGAAGTAACCTTCTATAGTCTTATTTTTTTTTTCCCTTTTCTGGGCATTTTCTGAGCCAGTGACTTGACTTCTGAGTATTCTCTTCACACCCACTTGGCCTCCAGATCTGCCCAGCCAGCACTTGGGGTCTGAGATTCAATGTTGCTTCCCAGCCTCAGGGCTTTGGGCAGGGGTGGGGCTGCTATTCAGTGTGAGATTAAGTTCAGGTGCTCAGGTGAGGGCAGGGCCGCCTCACAGGCTCAGTTCCATCAGGGGGTTTATGCAGAGACCTTCAACAATGGATCAGGGCTCCTGCCTGCTTGGGGAGCCCTGGTCTGCTCCCGCCTCCACTGCTGCCTCCCAAGGGGGCCTGAGTTATGGGGACACCCCACTCCCCTCTCGGCAAGATGAAAAGACCCTCTCACCAACCTTTGGGGCCCATGGGTTGAGGGACCCACGCAGCTTCTGGAGATTCTGTCCCTGAAGCCTGCTCAGATCTGCTCCTCTCTGTGCTGCGCAGCCAAGGCAGGGCTGGGCTTGGCTCAGGGTCCAGGGCGCCACGGACTTTTCACGTTAGGTTTTCAGGTCTCTCTGGAACAGAAATCTCCTCTGCTCTGTTGTTCTGTGGCTTCTGCTGCTCCAGAATTTGTTGGGAGTTCTTTTTTACAGATATTTTATGGGCTGTGGGTTCGGAGCCAGCGTATGTGTGTCTTTCTACTCTGCCATCTTGGCTCCACCCCCTGTGGATTTTCAATTTGTTCTTTTTCCAACTTTTTCAGCTGCAAGCCAAAGTCATGGATCTTCTCTTTCTCTGTTTTATTTATGTAGGCATTCAAAGATATAAAACTTCCCCTAAGAACTGCTTTTGCAGTATCCCAGAAGATTGATAGGTTGTTTCATTATTGTCATTCTCTTGAGAGAAGTTGTTGATTGTTTCTGTGATTTGTTGTTTAACCCACTCCTTCTTTAGCATTAGATTATTTAGTCCCCAATTAATTTTTGGTTTATCTTTCAATTTCCTTTTATTACACATAATTTTTATTGCATTGTGATCTGAGAAGGGTGCATTGACTATCTCTGCCTTTCTGCCCTGGATTGTGAGGTTTTTATGCCCTAGAAGATGGTCAATTTTTGTATATATGCAATGTACCACTGAGAAAAAAATATATTCCTTTCTATCCCTATTCAATTTTCTTCAGAGATCTATCATATCTACCTTATCCAGAGTGTTATTCACCTCCTTAACTTTTTTCTTGTTTATTTGAGGTTAGATTTATCGAGTTCAGAAAGGGGGAGGCTGAGGTACTCCACTAGTATAGTTTTGATGTCTATTTCTTCCTGCAACTCCCCCAACCCTAACTCTAACCATAAATGTCCTCTCCTTTAAGAATTTGGATGCTATACCACTTGGAGCATACATGTTTAGTAATGATATTGCTTCATTGTCTGTTGTGCTTTTTAACAGGATATAGTTTCCTTCCTTATCTCTTTTGATTAGATCTATGTCTGCTTTTGCTTTGCCTGAGATTAGGATTGCTACCCCTGCTTTTCTTACATCAGCTGAAGCCCAATATATTCTGTTCAAACCTTTTACTTTTACCCTTTGTGTATGCCCCCATTTCAAATGTGTTTCTTGTAAACCACATATTGTTGGATTATAGCTTTTAATCCATTCTGCTGTCTCCATTTTAAGGGAGACTTCATTCCATTCACATTCCCAGTTATGATTATAATCAGTGTCTTTCCCTCCATCCCCTTTCTCACCATTTGCGCTTTTAGTTGTCCCATCTCCCTTCCCCTCCTCAAAAGAGTTTTTGCTTTTGACTACCACCTCCTGCAGTCTTCCCTTCCTTCTTTCAGCCCCCTCCCTTTTACTCCTCTTTACCCTTACTACTTCTTCCCTCCATTTTAGCCTCCCCTCCCCTTTCTTCTCCCTTTCCCTCCTACTGCCTATAGAGCTAGTTAGATTTATATACTTAATTAAGTTTATTGTTCCCTCCTTGAACCAAATCAGATAAACCTTGTAGGAAAGTGCAACATCTATTTACAAACGAAAAAGTTGAGGCTCAGAGAGTGAGATAACCACTGCAAAAGAGTGGGGGAGATACCTTCTAGTCTTTTTTCATGGGGTCAAGCTTGATGATTATAATTTTGTAACACTTAGTCACAATTGTTTTGTAGTGATTGCTCTTCTTAAGTTGTGCTTTTGCATATTGTTTTTCCTGGCTCTACTTACTTCACTTTGCATCAGTTGAATGTCTTCCCATGCTTCTTGATATTCATCACATTCGTTGATTTTTGCATTAGAGAAATAGTTCATGGCATTTATGTACCACAGCTTATTTAGCCATGTCATAAGTGATGACCATTTAATTTTCTTCCACTTGTTTGCTATTATACAAAAAATAAAAGTGTTGCTACAAATATGTTAATGTATATTGGACCTATTTTAGTCATTTCAGGGGGAGGAGCCAAGATGGCAGACTAGAAAGACACACTTATGTAGGGTGTCCCCACACAGCCCACAAAATACCTATAGAGAAGGACTCTCAACAAATTCTGGAGCAGCAGAAGTGGAGAACAACAGAGTGGAGGAGATTTCCAGCTCACAGTGAACTGAAAGGCCCACGGAAATGTTGGTTGAGCCATATGCGGAGCAGAGTGCAGAGCCCAGCCCAGCCTTGGCCATGAGGTGTGGCACGACGAGACTCTGGGAGGAGGACACCTTGGGGCAAAATCTCCAGTTGCAGCAGCAGGTCCACAGATCCCTCAACCCGCAGGTGCCAAAAGTCAGTGAAGGGGTTTTATCAGCTGGCCAGGAAGGGAGAAGGGCCTTCCCATAGCTCCAGCAGCAGGTAGCTGCCACAGCGGGTGCACAGCAGCCAGTACTGACTCTCCATTGTTGGAGCATAAAAACCCCTGGAGGCACCGAAGGTCTGAGTCTGGCCAAGCTGGTCTTTGTCTCTCACTGAATGGCAGCCCTGTCCACCCAGCTTATCTGAAAATCAGCCCCCAGTGCTGACTTGGCAGAACTAGAGGCTAGTGGCTGTGGAGAGGTAATTGCTAAGATTCTGGACATAAAAATCCTTCTCTGCATCCAGACCAGTACACTCTTGATTGTGCCACCTTGGAGGAACTGAGATCTCACAGATGTCCAGAGTATACCCTATTCTTGACAAAGGACCCAAAAGTCAAGTAACTGGTTGGGAAAATGCTCAAAAAGGGAAAAAAAAATAAGACCATAGAAGGTTACTTTCTTGATGAACAGATATCTCCTCCCATTCTTCCAGATGAGGAAGAACAATGCTTACCATCAGGAAAAGACATAGAAGTCAAAGCTTCTGTATCCCAAACATTCAAAATAAATATTCAATGATCTCAGGCTATGGAAGAGCTCAAAAAGGATTTTGAAAATCAAGTTAGAGAGGTGGAGGAAAAACTGGGAAGAGAAATGAAAGAGATGCAAGATAAGTATGAAAAGCAGGTCAACTAAAGGAGACCCCAAAAAATACTGAAGAAAATATTTTAGTCATTTCTCTCTTGGGATATACGCCTACCAGTGGAATCTCAGCATCAAAAAGATATGGATTTTTAGTCAATTTCTTTGAATAATTCTAAATTGCTTTGCAGAATGAACAAATCAATTTACAGCTCCACAAACAGTATACCTCCACAAACAGCTATGCCTGTGTTTCTATAACTACTTCAATATCAATTATTCCCATCTTTGTAAACTTGCTGTGTGTAAAATGACCTGTCAGAGTTGTTTTGGTTTTCATTTCTCTCATTATTAGAGGTTTGGAGTATTCTTTGATGTGATTGTTAATAGTTCACTATCCTTTGCAAATTATTCATTTCCTCTAACCATTTATTCATTGGGGAATGACTTTTGATCATAATGTGTTAATTTTCTATGTATCTTGGTTATCAGACCCTTATCAGAAATATTTGATGCAAAGTTTCCTCTCAATTCACTTGTATCATTTGTATCCTAATGAAATTAACTTTGTCCACGCAAAAAAAAAAATACTTCTCTTTCATCTAAGGAAAGTTATCTATTAAATTTTTTTGTAATCAACTTGTTTACTTAAGAATTCACAGCAGCCCCATTCATGTGTGTGGAAAGGACCCTTTGTAAAATGTTGTAACAATTGTTACTGAGGACATCTCAGTATTTTAAATTTATTATGATAGATGATATGTGTTTGTCTAAACAAATTTTTGCTTGACTGCTTTCTTGTTTTCTCAGCAATTTTGGTTAAATAGTAGGTTATCCATTAGGTAATTTATGCATGTAGAATTATCAAATACTGAGATAGTGAATTTGTTCTTTTGTTCTTTTTTCCTTGTCTATTTTTGTCATTGATCTACTTTTAACCAGAACAAAATCATTTAGTTTTTTCTGATTTGTAATATGGTTTGAGGTCCAAAAATGCTATTCTTCCTTAATTCATTTTTTTTTCATTTTGTCCCTTGATAATCTAGGTCTTTTTATCCCCTCCAAACTAATTTTATTACTATTTTTAATAACTCTGTGAAATATATCCTTAGTAGTTTGATTGGAACAGTGTCAAATACATAAAATGATTTTGGTAGCATTGTCCTATTCATTATATTGGTATGGCCCAGTCATGAGCACTGAAAATTTTTCTATTTGCTTAGATTGTTCTTTGTTTCTTTAAGAAACACTGCACACATAAAGGTATTAAATGCGCTTTGACAAAGGACCTCTCAGATATTGTAGGCATTTTGTAGTTGTTTTGAAAAGAACTTCATTTTCTATTATTGGCTTCTGGATTTTCTGATTGCAACATCGTAATACAATTGTAGATTTTTATGGGTTCATTTAATAAACTGCTACTTTACTGAACATATTGTCTCAAATTACTCATTCTCCAGGATTTTCTAAGTAAATCATCATGTCATTAGGTGTATGTACTATCCATTCATCCCTGGTGTATATCTCAACTGGATCACAGTGAATGATTTTTTGTATAAATTGTGATATTTCCCCAATGATTTAATTTTAAAATTTTGAATAAATATTCATAAGTGGTATTGGGCTGTAATCATTATTCTTTGCTTTAACTTTCCTCAGTTTAAGTGTCAGGAATATATTTGTCTCATAAAAGAAGTTTGGCCGAGTATAGGTATCCCCATCTTTTTTAGAATCATTTGTGTAGTAAAGGTATTCATTGTTGTTTCAAAGCTTAATACAATTACCTAGTAAATCTTTTTGAACCAGGAGACTCAGGCTAATTCTTAAAGTGATGGTCTTTTTCAAAATTATGATCTCAACATGGACTGCCTATATTTTGATAATTCTCATTTAGCCAGAATATTCTGGTAAAAAGAGGAGCTAGGCTTTTTTTTTTTTTTTTGTCCCTCTCCACTTTGGAAGAATGGATGTATCCTTCCTTTTTCTCATCTTTTCCCTCTGCTCCTAAAATTCTGCTCTCAGATTCCTTGTCCATATTCAAACATAATTGATTAGTAAGAGTAAAAGTGTTCTAAATCCTAAGGAATTTATTTTCCATTCTACAAATATTTAAGTGCCTCTTGTTTGCCTGATACTATGCTAGGACATTAAGATACAAAAGTCAGAAATGTACTAATCTCTGCCATTAAGGAATTTACATTCTATTATATTTAAAACACACGTACACAAAGATAAATAAATTAACTTCTCTGAGACTTTCTTTGTCTATAAAATTATGATAAAATTATAGAGCCTCACAGAACTGCTTCCAAGTCCAGAAGAGATAGCATCTAAACACTTTGCAAATTTAAATTTAATTTAAATTAAATGTCAGTTTTAGCACCAATAGCAGCATCCCCCATCCCTTAGGATGTTTGCTCTTTTTAGGTTGATTGCCAAACTCTCTAACTACCCCTATCATCCCTCCCTCAACATCCCAAATATTCTCAAGGTGAGTAGCCACTTGATAAACTGGTAAAAGTCATACTTGGCACTGGACTTTGTCAGAACAACTGTAGCCAGTGAGAAGTTCCACACTTTTTATAGATACAATTAGAATTGACTGGGAAGACAGCAATGAAAATGATAAAAGGGTTAGCAAATAGGGCCTTGAAAACAAGTCTAGAGAGATGAGGGTTATTTAGCCTGAAGAAAAGGCAAAGGAATGACTTAATAACAGTCTTTAAGCATATGAAGCATTATTATACAGAAGATGGTGGCCAGCTGTTTGGCATCATCACTAAGAGTAATGAGTATGGAAGTGAGCAATTTCGTGATATCAAAGGGACTTGGAAATAACAAACAGCTTCATGATGGTGGGGGGGGGGGGCTCTTAGATTCTAGGACATGATAAATAGAGCTCCTAGATATTTTCCTTCAGAAGGCTTTAAAATTTTCATCATTCTCTCTTAGAAAGTCTATCATATTTATTGATATCATCAAGATCATCTAAATTCTTCTTCCAATTTTAGCAGATTATGAATCTAAGAACCTCAAAGTGTTTGAAATTGAATACCTTTTTCTGTTATTTGGGTAGTGTTAACAAAAGGAGGGATTTGACTCTACATCAAAACATCAGGAGATTCTGACAACCACTGTCTTGAGAAAGTCTCTTTCACTCCCAGTCTTGGGGGGGGGGGGTTTGAATATTGATCCATAAATTTGCTGAATGCTAGATCATTCCTACCAGTGGGCAGCTAAGTAGTACAGTGGATAAAGCATTGGACCTGTACTTAGGAAGATCTCAGTTCAAATCTGGCCTTAGATACTTACTAGCTGTGTGACTCTGGGCAAGTTGCTTAACCTATATTTGTCACAATTCCTCATCTATAAAATGGGGACACATTGAAGAAGGAAATGGCAAACCATTCCTGTATCTTTACCAAGAAAACTCGACTGAAAAAGAACAAAGAGCTAAAAAAGGATACGACCAGATTCTTTTAAATTTTAATTTTCTTATTTGACCTAAAAGAATCAAAGAATTTAAAATTGGAAAGGGTATGAAATATACTCTAGTAATATTCATTCATTTGTGGATGAAGTCACATAATCATTTAGTGACAAGGTTTGTAATAGAACTCAGATACTTTCATTTCTTTTAGACTTACCCCTTTGTCTTCAGCTCCATCTCTAGTTTTCACATGCTTGGTTGATTTTACTTTGTTTACTTGTCTGTTTGCTTGTATTAGATGCCGAGAAGATAGAATTCAACTTAGTGTGACAAATATTTATTGAGCTCTTGGGTTTTTGAGGATAGAAAGTAGTAGAAGTAATAGAGGTAGCAGAAGACTTACCATCCTACCATACCTACCTTACTGAAGAAACAAGATATAGGTTCAGGAAGCCAATACATAGAAATAGAAAACAGAATATGATAAAAGTAGTCAAATTAGTAGTAACAGAAAGGAGGCTGTACATGTATTTAGAGGAGGAAGAGAAAAATATGACTTCTTTTAGGCAATTTTTGATAGAGAAGAAGGCCTTGACTCAGATAATCAGTCATTACAAATGTTCATGTTGGCGGGGTTGGGGGGCAGGAAGTGAGGGAGGGAGAGAGAAAGAGAATCCAAGATCAGTTGATAGTTCTGTCAATCTGGGCTATATAGTAACTTTAGTAATGACCAAATTCAAGATGATAGAATGATAGTATTAGGTTGGAAATTAAAAGAATCTAATCCAATCCCCTCGCTTTTTAGATGAGAAATACCTGTCTGATCTTGTACAAGTCATTTAATCTCTCTGGGTCTCACTTTCCTCATCTGTAAAATGATGGTGTTGCAGTAGTCCTTCTCTAAGATCCCTTTTGGCTCTAAATCTATGGTCCTATGAGATGCCAAGTAGAAGCATATAGTAGCTAGGATACCATAGCACAATGCCTGGGACATCATATTCACTTCTAAAATGGTTTTTGACTTACTGGTCATAGAAAAATCATGATGACTCTCTGTTCCTCCTTTTCTGTGTCCATTAAATGGGAATATTAACATACAAAGTGCCACAAGTTTGTTGAAGATCAAATAGCATCATATATTTAAAGTGATTTTCATACCTTAAAATGCTATGTACGTCAGTAATTACAGTTATCATCAATATTATTGTTATTATTCCTAGGATGGAGACTAGAAATCAGGTCTCTTTTCCCATGAGTTAGTATTCTTTCCCCTGTACCATATAAGTGCCTGTTTGGATGACTTTTGATTCTCTGAACAATTTAAAATTCAGGCTACATGAGCAGCTGCATAGTGCACACTGTGGCAAACCACCCTCCCTTTGGCATCCAGTATGCTCTACTTGGTATGCTGACCATTTTGTACAGCTTCTGGGGGAGGCCTAAAGAGGGGAATCTGATCCAGTTTGGCAAATGTCTCAGTATACTGCTGAGTAAGTGACTTTGAGATAAGCAAGTGTTTATTTGCTCTTGAAGTGACCTTAATTACACTTGTCAAGAGATTTATGCTAGAGCAGCTGACAGGAAAACAAGACAACAAGTGGACATTAGGGGAAATGTATACAAAAGATTCTACAATTAAACTCAATTAGCGTTTTCATCCTTCTCTGAATGCCAAACTCAAGTTGTGAAACCAAAAAAATGGAAGAGAATGAGTTAAAGAAAGTATAAGGTTAGGAAAATTTTAATTTCTTTCACTCGATTCTCTTAGACTTACTCTCTACGCCCACTATTCCTCAGAATACTACCTATGGTTCTGTTCACTTCCCACTAGAACTACATTGCCTGATGCCTATTGTACAGCTCCACTTGGATGTCCCATTTCCCTCACATATACATTTCCAAATCATTATTTCAACCACAGCCATTATGGGACCAGTCTTTTTCTCCATCACATGACCTGCCATAATCCTCAAAGACTTCAATATTCACATTGAAAATTCCTCTAAAAATAACTATGCAATTCCTTAACCTCCCAAACCCTGATAATAATCCCTCCTTCAACATTGTTTCAATCTCACACCAACATTAAACAACATTAGACACCATTTATTAGACTCTGCCATAGTTCTCAGATTTGCACTACCTCTAGAGAGAGGTGGATATTTTACATTCTATTCTCCCACAACTTCCTATCCCTAAACCTCTCCTGTCATCCCTCAAGCAAAATCTCTTTGCCCTTGTCATGAACCTTCTAGTCATTTGACCAATTCTCTCAGTCCATTATACACTTCTCCCCTAACATTCCCTTCACACATAATAGCTTCATCTGTCCTCATGTTCAAACGACCACGTTATCTGCCACTTTTTGTATATTTCACTAGCAACTGTCTTTTAGAAATTTCTTATATCTTAAATCCCCTTGCTTGCTCATGGGATCTTCTATCATTTGCTACCTGTTAATTCTTGATCCTGGTCACTCTCTTCCATTGAATCTCCCTGATCTAGGTCCTGGGATGTTGATTTTTTCTGAAGGAAATAACTACATGGAATTTTATTCTATACAATACACACTTATTAAATGCCTACTGTTTATATGTCATGAGGCTAGGTCCTAGGGATTTAAAGATTCCATATGCTAAGAATTTATATTATGTAACTCAGCTGGGCTCTTGCTGGTATGTTGCATTCCTTAAGCTGTATTCTTTCCAACTCCTTGTCTTATACCACAAAGTTATTACTCTACAATCTTTTAACAGGCTAAAGGAGGGAGACAAGCATCATTCTTAAACTACCCTCACTCAAAATCCTGAATTCATCTTTGATGCTTCCCTCTTCTTGTTACCCTACTCCATATCCATATAAGACCTGTCTGTAAATTCTTCTTTTCTGTTGTCTTTTCTTACGATCTTTCTTTTCCAGCCTTACTTTCACCTGTTCTAGTTAGAGGCTTTATTTCTTCACCATTATACTAATGTAATAGCTTCAAAATGTTGTCTAAGTATATCTTCCCCTAGTAATATGATAATAATAGCTAGTATCTTCTCTCTGCTGATGGATGATGGGTTAATCTTCCTAGGGCACTATTTTGATCATGTGACTGCCCTGCTTAAAGCTTCAATATGTCCTCACTTTTTACTGAAAAAATGAATTTCTTATCCCAGAAATTAGAGTATTTATAGCTTTGACACCCAGTCTTTCTAACCTTAATTCCTACAATAACATTTTATCAACTATTATAGCCAAGCATATTCAATAATTCGATAAACATTTATTAAGTGCCTACTATGTGCCAGGTACTGTGGTAAGTACTAGGGATACAAATAAGAAAAAGGAAGACAGTCCATTGCCCACAAAGTCTTATGGTTAAATAGGGAATGACAACACACAAAATGAAGCTAAAAAGCCCAGATTGCACCAAGAGGTAACTTGTTTCATGGAGTTAAAACCAAACAGACCTGCTGATGGAAGCTGGAGTGAATTGATGTATTTTAAGAGAGAAGCAGGCAAAATAGTGAAGAATGTGTTGAACCTGAAGCCAGGATGACAAAAATTTGAGTACTGCCTCAAATATTTGCTACATATATAACCCTGAGCAAGTCACTCAAGCTCTCTATGCCTCAGTTTGCTCATCTGTTAAATGGGGATGATAATAGCACTTACTTAGGGGTTTGCCTTTTTGCTTGTCTGGTCTTCTGATTCCAAAGAAAGCTCTCTTATTATACTGTTCTGTTGACAGAGTATGATCTGCAAAGTGTCAAAAAAACTTGTATCAACTGCTTTCATCATAAGATGAAAGTTATTCTGCCTCACTGGGAGGTGTGACCATAAGAATAAAGGGGAAACACAAGCTGAGGTATTTCCCTCAGTCTTCAGAACAGTTCTCAGTACATAATGAAAGACCAATAAATGTTTACAGAATATTTTAACATTATAAAACACACGTTTCTTAATATGTAGCTGTTAGGTGGGCTATATTTCACAGCATGATTATTCCATTTTATGGATGAAGAAAATGTGGCTCCACATCTTAAGTGGCTTGCCTGAGGTCGCCCATTTTGTACATGAAAGAGCCAGGAATGAAGCCTTCTGTTGAACTGCCACACGTGCATCGGCTAGCAGTATTTTGTGACTATGTATGAGTGCATTTAGCTAATCATCAGAGACTCTAGTTTATTATTCTTTAGGTGGTTTCCTGATTTGTTCCACTATTCCTCCCAAAAGGCAGAAAATGGCCTGGGGTTTGGAGTCAAAATTAATGTTACATAAAGCATTTCTATTATTTACTTTTCCCAGAACATTCTTTTATCTTTTCTACTTTTCTACCTTTCCTCCTGGAATCTTTTCATTGCCACAGCTACATTCTTCATGGCCTATCCTAAATGCTATATCTTCCATGAAACCTTTTCCTAAACCCAAATCTCCTACAAAGTTGAACTCCTATAAGATTAACCATCTACATCATTCATCAAACACTGAAAAATCAATGATGAATCCCTAAAATTATTTTTTTTTACTAGAACTGTGTACACAGAGCTCCAAAAAAGAGCTAGGTGGTACAGTAGACAGAATATTGAGCCCAGAGTGCTGAAGATTCACCTCAAATATTTATTAGCTATGTGATCATGAGCAAGTCATTTACCTTCTGTTTGCCTCAGTTTCCTCAACTGAAAATGGGAATCATAATACTCAGTACTTCCCAGGGTGGTTGTAAGAATCAGAGATGAGATTTGTAAAATATTTAGCACAGTGCGTGGCACATAGTAGGCATTTAACAAGTGTTTCTTCCCTTCTTCTCTTCCTTCTTTTAACTTCTTTCATCCTTATGCAGATCAGTACCTTCTCTGTCATTTGTAGAATTACTGCCTTACCTTGTGCCCTAAGAGGTTAACTTCTCCAGAGTTCTACAGCCAGAATGTATCAAAGGCAGAATTTGAACCCCAATCTTACTGATAGGGAGGCCAGTTCTCCAATCACTGTGGCATGCTGCCTTTTAGATTTTACTCATACTACAATTCTTTGTGTCTTATTTAGCATGCCTTCCATTTCTATTAGCTTGAAAATGCTTTTGGATTAAGGATTTATGTCTTAATCATCTTTATGTCTTCCTCCGTGGTTATCACTGGGCTTTTCTACAGAGTGGGTGCTAAATATTCTTCATTGAATAAATTAGTGAAAAACTATAGAAAATAATACTGCCTGTCACAGAGGAGTATACTCCTTGACTTGCAAAGACTATCTTTTACTTCTCTTTGCACTCTCAGAGTCTAGCATGGTTCTCAGCAAATAATAGGTACTTAATAAATGCTTCTCGTTGACTGATAAGAATCATATTTTGTAAGTCACAAAGCAGTATATAAATATGAGCCACTAATAATGTTTTCATTCAAACATCCTCCAAAGATCAGTGACTTGATTTATATGACTACTTATATTGCTAATAATAGTTCAGCTTTCTTTCCAAATTTTCTTTGTAGCAGAGACCAGTGACCAAAGGATGTGATCTGTGATGGAAGTTCAGCAATCAGAATTTCTAAGAAATGACCATTAAAACCATGGAGAATTCATTTCCTGTGCAACTCCATAAGAGAATGACTTTTCTAATAGAGTTTTCTAGTTACTGTGACCTTGTCAGACAAAAAAAAAAGAAAGAAAAGAAAATTTTGCCTTATGACATGGCTCCAATTTCCAATTTTAAAATATAACTTTTTGATGACTTTAGATCATTCTGTGGGACTAAAACTTGAAGCTTTGGAGAGGGGATGCTACTGTTTAATATTGTCATCTATGGTTTCTGGAAGTTCAGAAGGGGAACATTCCTCTTTTCTGACTGGAAAAATACTCTCATATTTCTCAAAGCCTTAACTAAGATGTGGCAAATTGTTTGTCCATATATGTGTGGAAAATGGTTCTTCCTCTCATAAAATTCCAGCTGCTTGCCTTTCCTCATAGTCCTTCACTGATCAATATCAGCACACTGTACAACTGCCCTTCAGTCTGTCCATGCTGTCCCTATCAGTAGAACCAACATTCCCCCAAACCTTTCATGGAAAAGGTAGGACCATTCCTTCTCCCAATGTGATACCCAAAATCATATCAACCCCTCTTGCAAAGCCCACCAAAACTACCCCCACCAAATGCTTTTGTGCTGCATAAAAATATTCTTCGATACAGTTTTAATGAAGTTTTATACTACATTGCTTATATAGGGACACTTCGTGTGCTTGTGATTTTCTTCTTCTGTGACCCTTTTTGCTTTAGAAGAGGAATGGCAGGCCTTTTCAGGTATGTGACTAAAGGAGTTAAAATGGCAAAGTAAGCACGCTGTCTCTCTGTCTCTGTCTATGTCTCTTTCTGCTTCTGTCTCTCCCCGCCCCAACATTAGGTGAATGAAGTCATACGTAATCACAAAATACTGCTATCAGGTATTGGAATACACATGTGTGGTGTTTTGACAGATGGCTCTGCTCCTGGCTCCTCCATTTATGAACTACATGATCTTAGGCAAGCAACTAAAACACTCATTTCTTTCATCCATAAAGTTGGGGTTGTTACAGTAGGAGGATCTCTCTACTTCATGAATTCATTTCAAAGAAAGTGATTTGTAGATGTTAATACATTCAGCAAACATATATTGAGCCCTCACTATATACAAAGCACTTATTCTGCAAACTGAGGGAGATAATACAACTTTACCTCTATCATGGTTCACAGATATACAGAGTACCTTTTTACCTTGTGATAAAGGCATTTTGCATGTCCCCTCAACAGGGCATAGAAGGAAGAAAATCCAGGATAGTAAGAAAGACAAATGCCTTTCGAGTCAGGAGACCAGGAAAGTGATAAAGGAACAAAGGATCACTGATCTAGAGAAGGAATTGATGATCTAATCCAAGTTTTTTTTTTTAATTTAACAAATGATGAAAATAAGGCTCAGGCAAGTTCAATGATTTTCCCAAGGAGATGTGGGTAGGAAATGGCAATGACAGGATTCTTATATTCTCATATAATTCTCATTCTTATATTCTCATATCTTATAATTCTAAATTCCGTGCTCTTGCCACTGCACCAATCTGGCTACTGCCGTGACTTGGAAGACATTACTAGACGAAAATAGAAATACTTTTAAGTAAAGTTCTCTGAGAATTCTGTTCTCTCTTCTTCTCTGACCTTTACTCTTTTCTCCTTAAAGAATGGCACAGAAGTGAGATGGAACCACGATGGCAGATATTCACCTGAGTTCTCCCCCAAACACCTCCAAATACCTTTAAGTAGTGACTGTAAATGGCAGAACCCACAAAAAGGTAGAGTGAAACAATTTTCCAGCCCAAGACAACCTGTTAAGTTTGTAGGAAAGGTCTGTTGCACTAAAGTGAGAGAGGAGTGCAGTCCACTGCAGGCTGCATCAGCACAGACCTTGCCCAGAAAACTAGAAATAGGCCTCTGGGCAACTAAATCAGTGACAGGAATGGCAGTTTCCAGACCTTTCAGTCCAAAGATGCCAAAGACTACTTGGAAAGTCAGCAGGGAAGGTCTGTCACACCTAGGTGAGAGTGGAGCAAAATCCAGTGTACACTCCCACACAGCTCCAGCCCCAGGAAACCAGGAGCAAGTCTTGGGAGACACTGAATCAATGGCAGGAGCACCTACTTCCAGAGCTCTCAGCCCATAGATGGTAAGGATGCTGAACAACTGATCAGAAGGAGATTATAAGGATCTCTTTGCTAGCACTGAGGGAGGACTCTGCTGCTTTGCTCATACTCAGATCCAGGAGGCAGTCCTGGGCGGCAGCCCCAGGGTAAGGAAGAACACTAGCACACCAGAGCTTGTGGCTACAGTGGATCAGGCACCCTTCTCATAGCTCCTGGGCAGAAAACAAGTGCTTGTGGTTACTTATAGACCAGAGCACAGACCAGGAGAGTAGTAAACACCTCTCCTTAGATCTTGGAAGGACAGAAAATTTACAGGTCCCTAGAAGTATCTATGAAAATAGCTGCACAAAACCCCTGAACCTTGAGACAGTGCACACTCCATCCTGATACAGAGCCCTGCTTTGAAAAAGAGTAAAAAGTCAACTAATAGTCTGGGGAAATGAGCAAACAACAGAAAAAAAATTCTGGCCATAGAAAGTTACTATAGTGACAAGAAAGATCAAAACACACACTCAGAAGAAGATAACAAAGTCAAAGCTTCTAGATCCAAAGCCTCCAAGAAAAATATGAATTAGTCTCAAGCCATGGAAAAGCTCAAAAAGGATTTTGAAAATCATGGAATAGAGGTAGAAGCAAAATTGGGAAGAGAAATGACAGTGATGCAAGAAAATCATGAAAAATAAGTCAACAGTTAGGTAAAGGAGATGAAAAAACTGAAGAAAATAAGCATAGTAGGCCAAGTGGTAGAAGAGGCCCAAAAAGCCAATAAGAAGAATGCCTTAAAAAGCAGAATTGGCCAAATGTAAAAAGGAGAACAAAAATTCACTGAAGGAAAACAAAAATCCTTAAAAAGTAGAATTGGCCATCTGGAAAAGGAGGTACAAAAGCTCACCAAAGAAAATTGTTCATTAAAAATTAAAATATAGCAAATGGAAGCCAATGACTTCATGAGAAATCAAGAAACAATAAAACAAAACCAAAAGAATTTTAAAAAACAGAAGACAATGTGAAATATCTCATTGGAAAAACAACTGACCTGGAAAACTAGATCAAGGAGACAGAATTTGTGTTGTGTTGTCCTTCATTTTCAAAGAAGACCATGACATCAGAGAAATGATGACATAATTTGCACTTGACTTTTTTTGGAGGGAGGGAGGGCTGTGCAAGGTCACCAGCCTCACTTTATCCTCCTGAACCATATGGATCCAGTGACCAGATATTCATCTGAATGACTGGAGATGGTCCAGGATTTAATGGGAGACTTTGGTCTTTTTAGTCTTGGCTTTTTGACCTACTCACTTTGAGGGAGGCAATGCCCATTGAGTGAATAGACCTCTTTAAGAAGTAGTCAGGGAAAGGCCCTTTTAATGAGCAAAAGAAAAAAAAAATAACTAAATCAAACTGGGAGGGAAAGAGAAACTGTCAGATTGATATGTATATGAAGATGCTATTGAATGGAAAACATTGTATAAAGTCATTATATTGCCCCAGGATGCCACTCAGATGACGGAACACTCATCAACTCCCTGAAGGGAGTCTGGGTTCCAGTAAGCCCTGCCAACAGAGTGCAATTCTGGAATATTCAACTAAGTGGGAAAGACTTCATGTATGGTCCTTACAATTGTCTGCTCTATGAGGACCAACCCAACTGAGCACACTTTAAAAATTATTAGACTGTCTGAAAGCCATGATCAGAAAAAAGAACCTAAATATCATTTTTCAAGAAATTTTTTAGAAAAACTGCCCTGATTTTCTAGAACTAGAGGGTAAAATAGAAATTGAAAGAATCTGCAGGTCACCTCTTAAAAGAGATCCCAACCTGAAAACTGCAAGGAATATTACAGTGAAATTTCAGAGCTTCCAGGTCAAGGAGCAAGTATTTCAAACAGCCTGAAAGAAACAATTCATGTATCATGCAGCCACAATCAGGATAAAACAAGATTTAGCAGCTTCTTCATAAAAGGATTGGAGGGCTTGGAAAATGATATTCAAGAGGACAAAAGAGACAGAATTACAACCAAGAATCACCTACCTAGCATAACTGAGTATAATCCTTCACAGGGAAATATGGATATTCAATGAAATAGAGTATTTTCAATCACTCTTGATGAAAAGACCAGAGCTGAATAGAAAAATTTCACTTTCAAATGCAAGACTCAAGAGAAATATATAAAGGTAAACAGGAAAGGGAAATTATAAGGGAATTAATAAGGTTAAATTCTTTGTATTCCTACATGGGAAGATGATACTTGTAATGCATGGGACTTTTTTATTACTAGGGCAGATAGAAGGAGTGTATATATATATATATATATATATATATATATATATATATATATATATATATATATATATATATATATATATATATACACAGAGGGCACAGGTATGAGTTGAATATGAATATTCTAAAAAACATTAAAATTTTGGGTTGAGAGAGTAATGTGCTGGGAGAAAGGAAAAAGAAGAAATAGAATGGGGTAAATTATCTCACATAAAAGAGGCAAGAAAAAGCTTTTACAATGCAGGGGGAGAAGGGAGAGTGAATGAAACTTACTCTCATCAGAATTGGCTAAAAGAGGGAGTAACTTGCAAACTCAATTGGGTATAGAAATTTATCTTACCCTATAAGAAAGTAGGCATGGAAGGAGATAAGAGAAGGGAGGTGTCATAGAAGGGGAGGCAGATTGAGGAAGGCAATAGCCAGAAGCCAGTACTTTTGATGAAGGAAAAGGTGAAAGGAGAGAGAGAATAGAGCAAACAGGGAAGAATAAGGTGGAGGGAGATACTGTTAGTAATAGTAACTGTGAAAAAAACTGAAGCACATTTCTCTGATAAAGAGCTCATTTCTCAAACACATTGAGAACTGAATAAATTTGTAAAAAGGGCCACATCCCAATTGACCAATGAGCAAAAAAAATAAATATTTTTTCAGATGAAGTAATCAAAGCTCTATATAACCATATGAAAAAATGCTGAAACTCACTATTGATTTTAGAGATGCAAATTGAAACAATTCTGAGGTATTACCTCATATCTATTAGGTTGGGAAACAGGGCAGAAAAGGTAAATGACCAATGCTGGAGGGGATGTGAGAAAAAAATGGGACAGTAATGCACCATTGGTGGAGTTGTGAACTCACTCAACCATTCTGCAGAGAAACTTGGAACTATGAACAAATGATTTTAAAGCCATGCATAACCACTATAGTTATGCAATGCCACTACTAAATCTGTATCCCAAAAGAGATTTCTTTTTTTAAAAAAGGAAAAGAACCTATATTTACAAAAATATTTAAAGCAGCTATATTCTGGGGGCAAAGTATTAGAAATCGAGGGGATGCCTATCAATTTGGGAAAGATTGAATAAATTGTGGTATGTAATTATGATGGAATCCTATTGTTCTATAAGAAAGGATGAGCAAGGATGATCTCAGAAAAACCTGGAAAGATTTACATGAACTAATGCAAAGTGAAGTCTACTATCTACTAAATAACATAGATACTGGAAGATTGTGAATGATACTATGGGTGCTACAGAAGCTGTAAATGGCATTTTCAGCAATACACTGATCGAAGACAACTCTGAAGGAGTTATGCTGAAAAGTGCTATTCATGCCCAGAGAAAGAACTGATGGTATCTGAATGTAGACTGAAGCACACATTTTGTGCTTTATTTTTCTTGGGGTTTTTTAAATTTTTTTTTGGTCCATGTTTTCTTTCACAACTTGAGTATTGTGGAAATGTTTTGCAATAGTACACATGTATGACCTATATTAAACTGCACCTTCTCAATGTGGAGGGAGGGGTGCAGAGGGAGGAAGAAAGAAACTTTGGAACTGAAAGTTTTAAAAAATGAATCATAAAAATTGTTTTTATGTGTAACTAGGGGGAAAATACTAAATAAATTTCTAAAAGAAAGAAGCTATAGAAATGACAGTCTGTTTCCATTGCTCTCCAATGGCTATATGGGATGGTTTACTGGGTCAAGCATGTATATTGACAGGTGGTTCATTTCTCTTATTTTTTCAGTAACACAAATGGGTGTTAGATTTCCAGGGATATTGATGATTATATTTTCAATTTATGGAATTCATTTTGATGAGCTTACATGCCCTATTATTGAGCTAAAAATATCCTCAATAACCCATATGCTTTCAGTGCTCATTAAACACCTCTCTCTAGTCTAAGCAAAGTTTTCTTTATTCAGCATCAACAATCTGTTGCTGAAAAAACTCTCCAGACAAAAGAGCACCAGTCATAAATAAAACAGGCTTGGAATATTCACTTATAATTTGTGAGAGTCATTTATATTTTACAATATTTAACACTTTCACCAGTGAAAGTCAACATAGCCCCAAACTGTTGTGAAAGGCACAGGACAGAATTGTGATTTCAAAAGTAACCAGTGACAGGTTAACTTGCACGGTAAAGTGAATAAAGTGTTGGACTTGGAATCAGGAGAAAACTGTGTTCAAATAATTCCTCTGAAAATTAATAGCTATCTGGCTAGAGTTATGTCACTTAAAGTCAATGATCCTCAGTTTCCTATTGCAGAAAATCAAATTACTAACATCTGTAGGACCACCCAGAGATTAAACAAGAGAGCTTTAGTACTTTATAAACGTCACCAAATATCTAATACCTTGCACATAGTAGATTCTTAATAAATAATTATTGAAGGAGTTCAATATAGAATCAAGTAGAAAATAACAGAGAACTTGGATAACAAGATAACCTTTTAAGCTCACCAAACATTTCAGATAAAAATATTCCTTATGATTATAATGGATGTTCTACCTACATGTTCCTCAGGAATGTTGTTGATCTGAATCAGGAATTTCATAGAAGTAGGAAGAATTTTTCTACTTAAGCTAAAGGAATGCCAGAGTTAGAATAAGTAATGATTAATAACAGTTAAAAATGTTAAATTACCTAATTATAACTAGACATTTGTCTTCCTTTAAATCTTCTTTCAATTATTCCACATCTTTTAGATTCTGTGATGGGTCATTTCAATTAATTCAGTTTAATTCATCATTTTAAGTACCTAGTTTGTGCTGCAGGCTCTGAATTAAAAAAAAAAAAATAATGTAATCTCAAAGGAGAGGGAAAAGAAAAACATACATATAGAACTATGGCACAAAAGATAATGTGTTAAGGGCAGAGAACAACTGCCCACAAAATGCTCTAAGAAAATTCAGGGATGGAGCAGCAGCTTTCAGTAGGGTGGGTGGCTGAAAGTAATTGGAATCTGAGTTAAGGTTTGAAGTTATAGAAAGATATTAAGGGATTATCATAAGATAATGAAGAGATTAAGTTGAGGAACGAGTGAATTCTGGGCAAGGGGAAACAGTGCACAGAGATGGGAGGGTATAAGATTAGATCAGGTTACAGCTAGTCGTTTTAGAATAGTTGGAATATAGAGTTCATTCTGAAGGAACACATCAACTGTTATTCTTTTCATCTTGCAGATGAAGAAATTAGGTCCAGGGAGGTAAATGTGACTTATTCATAATCATCCTACCAATGTTAAAGGTAGAGTTCAAATCTAAGATTCTCAAGATTCATGTACAGTATTTTCCCCGTTATAGTATTCTGCCTCTCAGCAATTTTTTGCTTCATTTCTCTATAATTTCCTAAAAATATTTAAAATACCCAGTGCATGTTTTTTTTATTTTATCAAGGTTCAATAAAATGTAGGTTATAAGTTTGGAAAGAGTCCCTTGTGGCTACACTCATATCAATGCCCACAAATTCTACTGAAACCGAAATAGACATGGATGGTGGTGTGTATGCTCGAAGTGAGAGAACATTTGCTTAAAGTTCATGAGTTAGCACTCTACTATCTTGAAGACCATAGCTGTTGACTCTTTTGTTGATTGTCTTGTGTTTCCATCAATTTTTCCACATATTCTGTTATTTCATTTCATATTCAACCATTGGAGCATAGACCATTTTTCCCTGAGAAGTGTTTGTCTGACTGCTTTGATCCAGTGGATCAACTGAAAACAGGCTGTCCACAAACCTTTACAAGTTTTGGATGAATCTCTCTAGCAGAATTTAAAAAATCAAATATAGTCTGTGCTTCTTCTGGGGATCAATTGTGTAGAAAAGTTACTCTATTAAACCAAGGGACTGCCAAGTCATAGTTACAAATGACCTACTTCAGTTTTCATCTGCATAACAATATAATACAACTTGAGAGTTGACTGTCTTTTGCCTTGTTTCTGTATCCCTATGGCTTTGACAGTGTCTAGCACATAGTAGATGCTTAACAGATCCTTGTTGACGATTGACTGAGTGAACAATCATTCTTCTACATCTGTTATACTTTGATAATTAACCTTGCAAACTTACTCTTGCAATAACTTTCCTGTATTCAAGATTAATCAAGAGAGTATATGGGAGCTTCAGCTGGATAAAATAAACTAGCAGGATTGCAATCCTAGTACAATTTAAAAAAAACACATTTACTCAGCTTCTGTTACAAGTTAAACATTGAGCTAGCCATGCACTTGGATATGGAGATGAATAAGACAGAGCCCCTTTGCTCAAAGATTGTATATATGTGTATGCATGCATGTGTAGTTTGTGTGTATATATATGTATACATGTGCATGAATATGTGCATATGTACACATACATACATATATACACATCCCTTTGTTTCTCTCTTTGACTTCTTGGAAGTATGTGCCCAATAGTGGAATTGCTGGGTCAAAATATATAGATAATTTCATCATTTTGGTTATGCAATCCCAAAATGACAGTGATAACAGTGGATCAATTCATATTATGACTCCACCAAACATATTAGTATGTCTCTGCACAACTCCAACACTGACTATTCCTATTTGCTTTGACGTCTTTGCTTAAATAAGCAGGGTATGCAGTAAAAACTGTTTCTTTTTTATATTTTTTCACTATGAATTACTTGAAAGTTGTAAATTACTAGGTTTTTTTTTTTAAAAAAAAACTTGCATTTTTTTGCAGGGGGAGATGGGGCTGTTGTTAGTTCACATTCTTTGTCCTTTCAGCTATCAGGAGATGATCCTTGTACATGGGTGACTCTTGGTGGAAATGTGTTGGTTCTTTAGAAATCCTATATACCAGATTTTATCAAAGATATTTGCTAAGAATATTTTTCATATCCAACAGTTTCTTTTATTCAATCTTCCTTGATTTCTTTCATGAAATAATTTTTGGTTTTATGTCTTTGAAATTGTCTATATTGTTGTTTATGGTTTCCTTTATCTTTTGTTGAGTAAAGAAAGTTCTAACCCTCTCTGGTTAGTTTTGAAAGGCACCTTCTTCCCATTCTCCTTTTTTCATTCTCAAGTCAACTATCCACTTTGGGACTATTGTGATATGGAATAAGTATAAGCTGTTTCCCTAAACCTAATTTCTGCTAAATAGCTTTTAGGTTTTTTCCAGTGATTTTTGTCAAAATGGAAGTCCTTCCCCTAATGATTTGTACTCTTAAGTTTACCAAACATTGCTACTGATTTAAATTGCTTTGTCATTTCCTTATTTAGTATGTCCCACTGAACTACTTAACTGTTTCTTGACTGATATGTAATAACTTTGATGACTATTGCTTTTTAGTATAGATTTAGGTTCGGTAATTCTATTGCTACTTTTAAAATCATCTAGTTCTCTAGAAATATATTATGTGTTTGTTACTCCACATTAATTTTGTTATTGTTTTATTTTGCTAACATACAAAGTAACACCTTGGCAGTTTAATAGGCTTAATACTAAATATATAAATTAATTTATTATGGTGGGTCTAATAATGAGCAGTAAATGTCTCTGTAATTATCTTTTTTTTTATTTTTACAAAGAGTGTTTTGTGGTTGTAGTTATAAATAATATTATATGTGTCTCTCAGTAAATTAACTTTCATATGTTTTTGTATTTTGTAATAATTTTGAATAGAATTTCTCTTTCCATTTCTTCCTAGTTTTATGAGTATTATACATAAATGCTTATGATCATTACGCATTTTTCCTGCTATTCATTAATACTATTGTATCAATTGGTTACTTCACTAGTTTTCTGGGGTTTTCTTAGTTTGCCTCCAGTTTATCTGCAAATGTGAAAAAAAATCTTAATTGCTGGTATTGAAGTAATTAATTTTCTTCTTTCCTCTTATTGCTCTACCTAAAATTATGCCAAATAATATTGGGAATAAAGGCAGCTTTGCTTTACTTATATGTGCATTGGTAACTCTTATTATTAAGCATCAGAAATGTTCGTTATAAGTTCATAGATACAGAACTGGAACATATATCAGAGACCATCTAAATCAATCACATTCTGTAGATGCAGAACCTGAGTCCTGGGGTAATTAAGTGACTTGTCCAAGGTCATGTAGGTGGTGGTAGAATTTGAGCAAAAGTCCTATGACTCTAAAATCACTGCTCTTTTTACTAAGCTATACTGTTTATTTTATTATTTTTGCTCCTTTTGACTCTTTGTTAAATATAATAGATTTTATATACTTATATTTTGTGCTTGTGCATATGTGTGTTCAATAGATCACAGTTATCAGAGATGTAAGGGAATTCAGAGGATATTTCTTCCAACTCAAACCTGAGCAAAAATCATATTTTAAAAACATCCAACAAATGACAAGTGTTCACCTAGATTTTTATAATGGATCAGGTCTCATTAAAGTTCTTCTGGATCCTCAGGTTTAAAAGAAATGAAACACTCAGAGAACATATGCCATTTAACAAAAGGAGAACTATATTAAGAACAGGGAAAGGATTCAGTAAGAATAAAGCTTTGATTCAAATGATTGCTACTTGTTAGTGCTGGCATTGGTCAAGGTTTTAGTTTGACTATCAGAAGCCTGAGGGATGAGCTAAGCAATTATTTGTGGTCTATTTTTTAAATTATTATTTTTTCAAAAATAAGCATGCATTTTCTCCTTCCCAATGCTACCACCTTGCCTTCCTTACACACAGGGAAAAAAAGATAAAGAAAACCCTATTAATAAATAAGCACAGTCAATCAAAACAAATTCTCATATTGCCTATATCTAAAAATTATGTCTCATTTTGGATAGTAAGTCCATCATCTCTCTAACAGGAGAAGGCTAGTATTCCCTATTAGTCTTCTAGAAAACTGACTGATTATTGCCTTCATCAGAATTCTTAAGTTAATTAATTAATTCTTATATATTATTCTCTTGATTCTAGTGCCCTCGTTTTGTGTCAGTTCTTCCAAATCTTCCCAGGTTTCTCTGAAACCAACCCCTTTTTCATTTCTTAGGTACCTGGTTTTTGTGCTTAACAGCACCAGGAAGCTCTTTCAATACCTTAACCTTTGCATCTCCTGAGTCAATTATATCTGTATTGTCCTTCAAGAGATTGAACTTTAAAAATCAGGATTTTAAAAAAAGGAAGGGAACTTTGGATCTCCCCAAATCATTGGTTATTAATAATCTTTTCTCTCATAGTGATAATTCACATCTAAACTTGTACTGAACTTCTGATTTCATGGTATCCTGGAAAAATGCTGGATTTAGAGTCACAAAGACCTGGGTTTGAACTTATCCCCAGGAATTTACCTCTCTGGGTCTCAGTTTCCTCCTCCATAAAATGAGGCAATCAAACTCAATGATCTTGAAAATTTCTTTTGGCTTTAATCATATTAATCTATGATACTATATACCACAATTCCAGTCTAAGTCTGGCTTCTTGAACTGAAGGTGCTCAGTTTTGCCTTCTGTGTCCCTCTGGACAAAGTCAGACAATCTATCGACGATCTGTCAAAAAACGTTTATTGCGTACTTACTTTGTGCCGGACACTGTGTAAAATCAGTCACAAGAGAATAGCTTTAACCCTCAGAGTTCACCACCCATTATAAGCTCCCTTCTTATCATCAAACTTACTTTTACATTTTAAATAAGAAACTCTCATTGTTTGGTATTCATAAGAATGGTCTGTTCATTGAGGTCCAAAGACATGTAGAGGAAGAAAGGACTGAGAGCTCTCTTATGAGTTCCCTTGGTGCCTTTTGTTTATTTCAGCTCAATTCAGCAAACATTGATTCAACTTCTATTATGTTCTATCCCCAATGTAAAAAATAGAGTTAACCTCAAATCCAGGAATATCTTGGTTCCGATGCTGACTTTTACACATGCTGCCTGTCAGGCCCTGGCCAAGTCGCTTAAACTGTCAGCTTTCTAAGCAACTCTATAAAATTTTAAGTTAGAGAAAATGTCAATCTGAATTGATAATGGGAGTTTCCTCACCTTGGATTTCCCTGTGCTAATGAATCAGAGATCCAGTCCCAATCTCTTTCTCTTAGTGGAATACACTAGGGCCTGAATATGTGCTTTAATCCTAGAAGGGATTTTTTAAAATAGCTAAAATATCAAAGAAAAGGGATTTAAATGCAAAGATGAAGTCCAAGCATAACATCAGAAGAAGCTTGAGGAGGGGAAATGCTTTAAGTCTCTGTCTCTTATTACATTGGACCTTTATTATATTTCTCACATGCCCCCAAATTCCAGATGTTCTAGAATCGCCAGTAACAAGATATGGGAAAAATACAAACATTCCCAGATACAAATGGGAAGATTATAAAAATAAGAACCAAGCTGTTTGCAATGAGGCACAGGCTTAAGATATTTAGCAGGTTAAAGGCTGAAGACAGTTAAGAGCTGCCCCAGAATCCCACCTGTTGGAATTCCAGAAAATAAAAGCCACTAACTTGTCTCTTTAGCAAATAGAGAGCAACCGAGTTTGTTTTTCCTGTTAATACTAAATATTCTTAGGTGGACCAAATTTATAAAATTAGGAGAATGAAAGTGAGGAGTGGGGCAGTGAATTGGAGACCCCATGAAACTATGCTTTTTATACCACAGTTCATTATCTCAGCAATTCTAATACCTTTTGGGTCAGATGCTGCCCCATGAAACAGAATAAAATACAGTAAAATCCTAGAAAAGCAAATGATAATCATATCTCCTAAAAGCAACATTTTAAGACAGTTTTATTCAATTTTTGACATTGTGTGTCTTGATAAAAAAAAATAGAGGTCACATTTGGGCCCTTTACTTCCTGGAATCTCCAGCTTGTTTTACAAATGAGGAAACTAAAGCAAACAAAGGTGAAGTGCCTTGCCCAGGGTCATAAAGCTAGTAAGTGTCTGAAGCCAGATTTGAACTCAGGAAGATGAGTTTTCCTGAGTTCAGGCCTTGTAATCTATCCACTGTGCCCCTTAGCTGTCCCATCAAGGGGTTAGCGATGTAAGAACTGCTGAAAATGATGGATTAAGAGAAAAATATGGAGAGAAACCTTTGTTAAGTGATTATTATGTATAGGTCTTGTATTGGTAATACAAATACAAGCAAAAGGACACACAAGTCTCAAAGAGTTTTCATTTCAATGGAGAAGACAACACATAAAACAAAGTTGAAGGGGAGGGGATAATATCTAGCAAAAGCAGTTGTGGGAAACAATTAAAGGAATTCTGTTTCCACAGGATTAAAACTCCTCCCAGTTTTGGGTGATAGCAGCCGATCAGAGCTGTGACCTAGCAGAAATAGGCTCCCAATCATATAAAAAGTGACAAATCTTTGAGTGTGCTTGATAAGGTACTTAAGGGGGAGCCTATCAGAGAGGAAAATGTTGGGGGTGGGGGCTGCCTCTAGCCAATGAAGAGCGAGGTGAGACATTCGAATTTGAAACAGCATAAAAAGACCGTCATTGGTCTGCAAAACTGCAGCATTGAGGGGGAATGATTGTAAAAATTAATAAAAGCTTTCCTGATTTCACAACAAGGATTGTTCTTTGTTTAAAGTGAGCATGTTTTCCACAGCAGTCAAATGGGAAATGAAGAGGTGCCTGGTCTGGGTGCCCTCCATAAATGTGATTCTGGGAGGAACCCTTCACCCTCTAATCAGAAAGAGAGGCCCCAGGCAGAGGGTACTGATATGGTTTGAGTCCTCAGGCTGACATGATCTTCCCAGTTGAAGAAGTTCCTGGAGACTGGATGGTGAAATCCAGAGAGGCACAGCCTACTGGGAAATAAAGAGGGCAAAATAAGATAGATTTTCAAACAAGATCCTATTTCTTAATTAAAAGTGAGGGGTTGGGGACAGTTGGAGAGGAGGAAGTTGGTAGTGATAGTGATGCCAAAAAAAAGTACCCAAACACCTGAAGAAAATACAAGTAAGGCATTTGAAATCCATAGATCAAAGCATAAGGAAGTTCAAAAGGGGATTCAGACAAACAGGACTATCTTGTTACTGTGATGTTAAATTTAATTTAAATTTTAAGGAATCAACAAAACATAATTTCATAGTTTCATATAAAATCCCCCTTTTCCTGTTCTATAAATGCTGAAATGTTCACGTTTATGGATGCTTATTCAGTTCATTATAAAAAGAAATGAATCAATGTAAAGGATCAGGTTGCTATTTCCTAGGCAGATTACTTTAATTCTCTCTGGGACTCAGTTTCCTTATGAATAAAACATGTGAGTTGACTGAATCTTTAAATCCTATACTTATGTAATCCAATGACATGACACCTGTTTTCAAATATTCTTTTGGAAATAGTATTTGAGTTTTTTGCCAGAGGGAAATGTGTAGAACTATCAATGGGTACAAAATAGAGGTGGTCAGCCAAATTCCAGCCTCCCATATGACAGAGGACATTAGAGATCAAGGAGAAGGGTTTAAATCCCTGCTTTGCCATTTACAGCCTTCAATAATAAACCAACAAGGCATTAAGAACTCTAGAGTCAAAGGACGTGAGTTCAAATTCTACTTTTGTCATTGCTTCTCTAACTCTATGCTAGTTATCTATCTGGGCCTGTTTCCTCATCTGCCTATGAAGAGGTTTGATTAGATGACTTCTGAGATCCCTTCTTATTCTAAGTCTGTGACAATTAATGTTGTACAAAAGTGAAAAGAGCTACTTGAAGAGGGTAGTGAGTTGACTATCTGATGATGACTGCTCAAGGATTTTGTAGATGGGTTTCATGATAATTGTAGAACTCCTTCTGGATGACCTCTGAAGTCCTTTCAAATCCAGGTCTTTAACCTTGCGGTTCTGCATTCTTATTCACTCTTTGAGTCTCAGTTAGTTCATTTATCACATGGAGATGGTAAAGTTTACACATGATGTCTATTACAATCAAATGACAGGATGCGTGGAAAGTACTTTTTAGCAATAAAGCATCCAATAGAATTCTTCTTTCTTTGGAAACTGAGACTACTAGTTTAACTGAAGATTGAACTTTTGCTGGAGACGAAAGCCTGCGGACAAAGCCTGAGACAAAACAAAGAAGAAAATTGATCCTAGATCTTGTGCTGTTGCTTTTGTGTCTTGCTCCTTGGCTTATGTTGTAAGCACCCTTGGGTGGAGAAGTTATCTCCATCAGCAGACTGCAGCAATCCCTGCACACAGCAGGTGACCAGAAACTGTTTCCAGATGCTAATAAATAGCTCTTTTCCAATGTTCCCATGTAATATTAAAAAGATCTGTTGACTCTACTTGAGAGACAAGCCCAGAGGGGAAGAAGGGGGACAGGTAGGATGATTAGTTTCACAAACCAGAATATTAATTCTTAGGAAAATAAAATCCAGAGCTAGAAGGAAACCTAGGCCAAGCCCTGATTTTGTGTATGAGGATACTGAGGCCCAGAGAAGCAAAGGGACTTTCTTAAGGTTACATAACTATAATTAGGAGAGGTAAGATTAAAAACCAATCCTCTGACTGAAAATCAAGTCCTCTGTCAACTGCACCCACTGCAAGGAAATTGCTGTAAATATCAGTTCTGATTTTTGTCAACATCGTCATTTCAGGATATTGGGGGTGGTGGCATGGGACCACAATGACGTTTTAATATCACAATTTAGACCTGACCATGTGGACAATAGAGTTGTTTGAATGAAATTGAGCTTAAATGTGAGTCAACTGATGTTTGTTGGGGTAGACAGGCACTGAGAAGAATGATTGAGGGGAGGGGGAGGTTTGTTTGATTTCTTTCTATAACTAAGTGGAACAAAGCAAAAGGAGAATTCCACTTCATTGCAGCAAAAAATGACAACAAAAAGAAGATATTACAAAGTACTGGTAGAAGGCAGAGATCAGAGTCCTTAATAAGCAAGTGAAAATTAGGAGTAGAACATGCAGGGCACCTGTGGCAAATCATCCATTACCTTCACTGGGTCTGTGACCTTGACCTTCTGAAAATAAATAAACACAACAAATGTCTCCTGGACCTTATTCCCCTTGTTTAACGAAAAGAAAAGATAACAACTGTTCGGTTACACACATTCCAGAGATCCCTCTCCCTTTCTCACCCTACCTCCAGCCCCTGGGAAGGGACAATGTTGTGGCATGTTCGTAATTATCTCTGGATTAACACATGGCGACATTTCACATGATCCCTTCCTACAAAGTGTAACATCCCAGACCCTGGTATTTCAGTCGCATTCCACAGCAGCCTATTTAAAATGATTGATTTGTTTTCTACGTTTGCAAATAGATTTTGCTCCTTCAGAATTTTGGAGTGCAGCCTCACAGCAACTTGTGTGACCTCATAGGCTTTCTATTATTAATTATATCATGGTTTTCTCCATGGCAACACTCCTTTAAGTTCCAGAGATTGTGAAGGAAAAGAAATCAAGTCACCCAGGAAGCAGTGACAGTGAGCAGAGACCCAGAAGTCATTTATTCCAAAATCTAATTCTTAAAAAGAATGAAGATTGGGCTAATAACTTATGATGTCTTCCCAAACTCAACCCCCACCTCTTTCAATGAATGAGGGCAAGGTTTATGGGAATATTTGGATGCAGGGCCCCTATTAAAGGTGACTCAAGGCTTTCAAAACCAAGGGACAGAGAAAATATATAAATTATGCACTCACTATCATAAGCACAACAACCCACACTATATTTTTTTTTGAGTGGACTTCCTTGCCTTAGCATACACAAGACAGAAGTTGGTTTTTAAAAGTGTTAACTAACAATTAAGGGAAAAAACATATAGAATATAAAAATAACACATTACGAACGTAATATAAATGCCAAGTTACAGAGTTTAGGGGATTTCATCCAAAGATTCTTACAAATCTTGCCTTGTAGGCTAATATAAACTGAGATGAGATAAACCTATTCTCCCTTCTCCCTCCCTTCAGAAGTTTGAAGCTCTTGTTCCATGGGGCTATTTTGGAACATGTCTGCTAACACTCTCTCACTTTGTTTTTCCAAAGCCTTGTTCCCATGAGTGCTTTTTTCTGTACCCAGCTCATGCAACCAACATCTGGGAAGAATGGGTTTATTCCATCTCTAAAACCTTATGAGCCTTCTTACATTCCACCATATGTAGTGTTTTTACACTGATTATTCAAGAGTGAAAAACAAGTTTTGTTGTCCTTAAAGGCACCAGCATAATATTACAAGATTATTACATACGTAACAATTCACAATAGCTATGTACAATTTCTCCCACCCACAAATAGCCAAAAAAGGGTCATTTTTGTATACTCAAATCCAAAGGGGAAATTCTCCAGGGATGAAGTAGAAGAGGAGCTCTAGAAAGTCATGGCATACATATAGACTTTATGATCTTAGTGACCATCAACAAAATAATCATCCATGAAAAACAAAAACAAAAACGGGCAAAATCTTATAAGCTGAAAAGTAATGTTTACAGAGTGCTTTTAGGCTTGCAGCACATTTTATGTGGTATTTGATCCTCACAACTCTTCGACCGAAATGTTGTAATGATTCCCCAATTTAGAAATGAGAAAACGAAGGCTAAGAAAATGACTTGCCCAGGGTCATACAACTAGTAAATGACTGAGCCAGAGTTGGACCTCAGATCTTCTTTACTTTGAATCATTCACCATGCCCCTAGCTTGGCATAAAACCTTTGGCTTTACTGAGACAAAACTCAACAAGTGAGCAAACAGCAAGCAAGAAAATGTGTTCATTTTAATGTCAGAGTGGAAATCGGGGTCCATGAAAGGCTGGTGGGAGATATTTAAGTGGCAAGACCATTGCAAAAGTATAGCCTTCAAGCTGAAGTCCTTTCCCTTAGTGTGAAGAAGAGTGGAGGTAGCACAGTGGAATAGATAGCAAATGATCAGAAATCTCTGAGAGATCTAGCCTAGGCATGGAAAATGTGTTCCAGCAGGAAATGTGAGGCTTTGAACAGAGGTGAACAGAAATAAGATGTAGCAAAACTCGGAGCACACAAACATTTACAAACTGAATGCCAGGAAGATACAGCTAAAGAGGCAATGGTGTGATTGAACCTGAGGCAAAAGAGGGGATAGTGCATACAGAATGAATAATTTGTACACTATGAGTTGTGCATTTTAATGGTCATTTATCCCCATTGCCTTTGTATGGGCCATGGGTGGCCATCATTGGGTCTTCTTAGAGCTGACCCACTTCAAAGCCTCCTTTGTCCAGGAAAGACTTAAGCTCCATATGTGTGACTAATTGAATGTTTCCCATATTACCAGAAGTTCAAACCTCAAGCACATGCAAATCAAGAAGCATTTAGGAGTTTATGGATATAAAAAGACAAAATGAGTTACAGAATCACTCCTTTAAGAGTGGAAAAGACCTGAGTGACTGTCTAGTCTAATCCAAACCAAAAATTGAATCCCCCTCTACAGCATTTTTGACAAATGATCATGGCACAATGTATAGAGCACTGGACCTAAAGTCAGGAGGTCATGAGTTCAGATTTGACTTCTGACATTTACCAGCTTTTTGTGATCCTGAGCAAGTCAGTTAGCCTTTGTTTTCATTCAAATTGCTTCAGAGGGTGAGACTTTAATGGACTGTCCACATTGTTACATTGCAAAAGGTACGCTTGCCAAAAAGACTGTTTTACGGACAGCTCACACAGGACAAGAGTTCACATCACGGTCAGAAGAAATGTTACAAGGATGCTCTCAAGGTTTCTCTGAAGAACTTTGGAATTGATTGTGTGACTTTGAAGACACTGGCCCAGGACTGCTCACATTAGAGAAGGTGCTATGCTCTATGAGCAAAGCAGAATTGAAACAGCTCAGAAGGAAACACAGGGTGTGCAAATTTAGAGTATCCACCTCAAATGTTTGCACACACTATTTGTGCCTGACCTGTGGTTGTGCATTCCAAGCGCAAGCTCATGTTGGTCTGTTCAGCCACCCTCAGATTCACTGAAACTTGACTCCGGCATACTGATGTCATTTTGGTCCTCTTCAAGGACAAAGAACAATAACCACCATCTGCTAAAAAGTAATAATAATATCACTTCTCTCCCATTTGAAGATCCCATCATTTGAAGAGCAAATGAGATAACATATGTTAAGTGTTTCACAAACTTTAAATCATTCTATAAATACTAGTCCTGACTTAAATCTCTTACCACCTATGTGACCCTGGGCAAGTCACAACCTCTCAGCCTCACAAGGTAATTTTGAGGGATCAAATGAGAATATATATTTTTTAAATTTACAAGCAGTGCTTGCAAGTCTGTATAGAAATGCTAGCTATTATTATAGTCCTTTACTTGAAGACCTTTACTTTTTTCTCAAGGCAATCCATTCATCTTTAAGATAGATCTATTTGTTAAGAAGTTTTTTGTTTTGTTTTGTTTTGTTTTACATGAAGCCAAAACATGTTTCTTTCCATCCTCTACCAATTGCTTCTAGTTCTGCCATCTTGGGCAGAGTGAATAAGTGACATATCTCTTCCACATGATTGTCCTTTAATACTTGAAAACAATCAGTCAAAATGTACTTATTATATGCCTACTATCTACACTTAATACACCCTAGGAATATGAAATCATTATGCAATTAAAGACCTTGTATACTATTAGTTCAGTGTTCTCAATCCCTTTCCTCAAGAAATTTACAATCTCTCTCTCTCTCTCTCTCTCTCTCTCTCTCTCTCTCTCTCTCTCTCTCTCTCTCTCTCTCTCTCTCTATCTATCTATCTATCTATCTCTTTCTGTGTCTATCAGTCTTCCCCCCTACAGTGGTTGATTCTGTCCCCATAGTGGGCCAGAGTCAAGGTCAAATATGCTCCATTTTTGCACTCCAAAGGCTTCTTCAGTATCCAGAGAGGGTTGGGGAGTTCTTTGCTCTTTCCCATTGGTTTTTCCCAATTCGAAGGTCCCAGTGACTTTCATCCCAGTTCCATTTAGCCAGTTAACTACACATTAGCCCATTAGCCTTTAAAAGGATATTTACTTCAAAGATTTAGTAAAAGCAAACATTCAGGCATTTCCTCCAACATATTTGTAAAACGTTCTCCCACTCCACCTCATCTCTGAGGAGAGGGATTAGGCTCACATGTTTTCTTGAAGCTGGCAATATTTCTTTTAAGAATTTGAATGCTAGCCATTTGGAGTGTATAAGTTTATTGCTGACATTGTTTTATTTGTTCTGGTTCCTTTCAGCCTAATATAATTTTCTTGTTTGTACAATTTTTCTTTTTTGAATGTATATTTTTGCGTTGTCTGATAACATGATGACAACTCCTAATTTTTTTTAGATTCACTTAATGAATAGTAATTTCTTTTCAATCCAACAGTTTTATTTTATTTGTCTTTTTTTACCAAAAAAGTTGTATTTATTATATGCTTATAATTATAGCTAAGTTGTATAGTCGAAGGTCTGTTTACAAAGAACTTTATATTTTTAAAAAAAACTTATTTTTAAATATTTTGACAACCATATTTAAATATAACTGCTTTCTTCTGTTACCCTATGTATTTTATTTTATGCATTCCAAAACATTGTTCTCAGGAGGATTTCATAGATTTTACCAGACAACCAAAGAGGTTCATGAAACAAAAAGGTGGAGATTTCCTTCTGTCATTCTGTAATTCTTGTTTCATTGTCTATTTCCCTGTTGTCTTTTTTTTTAATACTTGTTTCTTGTAAGCAACAGGCTGTAGGATTTTGTTTTCTTATCCAACTTGTCATTCTTTTTCACTTTATTGTATTTTTAATACCTTCACATTTAAAGTCATAAGAGTTAGGTTTCTATTTTCTTCCATCTGTCTCTATTTTTAAGGTATAATTTCCCCCCTCTTCTGTTGTAAAACACAATATTATGTTTCTTCAGTTATTTTATTTTCAACTTTTTTTGAGATAGACTTGTTCCCCATGGCTCTCTTCACCTACCTTCTGATCCACTCTTCTTGCTTCATACACTGTTCCCTTTATGATTTTATTTATTTGTTCCTCTCTCAACTTTTTTCTCTAGTTATATATTTGTTCCTCCTCTTTTTTCCTCTCAGTCATCTGGATTTCCCTTTCTTCTTGTCCTCGTCAGCTAGCCCTATTCATCAGTTTTTAAAATTTTATTATTTATGCCCCTTTCCTAAAAGGACTTCTATTGATCTCCTCATTATCCACCTTTTTTGTTTCCTCCACATCTTCCTCAGATTTAGAACCATTTTCTTTTATAAATAAGGCTTCTAAGGTATCCATTCTGGGTCCTGCTCCCAGGTGCTTTCTGCCACCACAGTGAAGGATGTACTTACCCCATGGCTTCCTCTTTACTACTGTGCCTCCCTCTCAGAAGGATGCTTATTATTGCAGACATCCGATGGGACAGTGCTCCATAGCAGAGCCTCTCTGTCCTTCCCTCCTGTCCCAAACCCCACTGAGCTATTGACTCTTTTGCTGATTTTTTTTCCAGTTGCCTGGAAATCTCTTCCCTAGGTCCACATTCTCTTACTCTTAAAAGCATCAGTTGCATGCACACACAACACACACACACACACACAACACACACACACACACACACACACACACACACACACACACACACACACACACACACACACACACACACACACACACCCTTTCCAGAACAAGTAGTTTTTCATGCACTAAATCCTCCAGGCCTCATCCGTTCTTCACTCACAGGAACATTCATCAGTGGAACCTACCCCCACCTCTAAAGTAAGACCTAATTCAGGCCAAACCTGTTCAATCTTTCTCTTCCTCTTCCTCAACCATTCCACTACAGGCTTTCCTTTTTCTATAACCAAAAAGATCACTCTCTTTTCATTGTAAGTCTTTGATCTGATCCTGGCAAATCGCTCTTTCTTTTCTATCCCTGTTCCCCCTTTCATATCTCCTCCCATGTTGTAATGTAGTTCCTCAAAAGAAGCATCCACCTGTAAGCACGGTATTGCCAGCTTTTGTCCGTAATGTCCCTTGTCTACTGTCTTCATTGTTGTATCTACCAAATTTTTGTCTTCACCCCTGTCTCCTTGTGTATAAGAAAGACTCTTCCTGGTTTTGGGGGTTTTTTTGTGATTCTATTGCTGTTACTATCTGTATTTATTCACTTCTAAATCTGTTCTTTGGAATATTCATAAAACAAATAATCTCTTCAGTTCTAATGTTCTACCAAAAAACAGTTTCAAACTCCACTTTGTTTTTGAATGTCCGTCCTTTGTCCAATATGTTTATGTTCAGATTTGCAAGAAGAGTTACACTGGGCTGCATTCTGACCTCCAATGCTCTTCAGAGAGCATTTTTTTCCATTCCACCCTCCTTTCCTTAATTGATGTGTAATAGCGTTGTTTTAGTCAAATGTCCTTCCCTTTGTCTTTGGTGGTTTTTCTCCTGATGACTTGCAGAACTTATGGTTTCTAAAGTGAATTGTTAAACTTAACCACTATGTGTCTTGGAGTATGTAGTCCTTTTCCTTTTGTTTCTGGAGCAATTTGTGAATTGTTCGATTGGAATTTCATTTTCTATGTTGAAACATATATATGTTTTTCATTGTGATGTTAAGGTTTTTTTTCTTTCACATTCTGGGAGACCTAAGATTTCAGGTTGGGTTTTCTCTATGCCTCCTGACTTTGAGATTCATGTATTACTTGCATAGTGAACATATTTTCAATGAATGTTTTGTTTTATTTTGTTTTGTTTTTTTGCTTCTCTTCTTTCAGGTTATCCTTCACTTCTAGGTTTTGCATTCATAATCTGCTGCTGTCTCTTTTGTTTCTTTGATGAGACTTGCCATTGCAGACTAAAGTGCTTTTTAAATTATACTCATTACTTTTGCTTCCCAAGATATAAATTTTGATTTGCCCAATCATATTCCTTAATATTACATCCCATGTCCAAATCTTTCTATGTGATTTTGTGTGGTGACCTTTTGAAGTATCTCTTCTCTACAGCCATTGATTCAAACTACCCATTTGCTGTGTTTTACCCATACTGATAGATTCCATTTGCTTGCGTCTCCATCTCATTTAACCTTTCCACATTAATTAGTTAATAGAAAGAGATATTCACATCAAAGATGTAACAATAAAAAAAAATACAAACATTTCCTTAAGACCCGGGGTGTATGTTTTCTCCTATCTCACCTCAGTTTTGGGGGAGAGTGGTTTTAAACTTATCCAAACTCCTACTTGATCCCAAGTCCATGTCCAACTATAAAGTTTCTGCCAAATAGCCTCTTCTTGGTTATATCCCAAAGGTGGTTGAAGGTATCTCCTTCTGGGCACTGGTGCTGGCCTGGTTGAAAGACCCACCATTAACTTGGACTCTCGTTCTCCTGGAAGTTTGCTTTTCTAAACTTGTGATACTCTGTATAGGTCAATGTTTCCAGATTAATTTTCTTCACTCAGAATAAAAAAGAACAAATGCCAGATCAAGCAAAAAACAAAAAGAGTTTGTCTTCCCAAGGCATGTGTCAGCCTTGGTAGGGAAGAGTCAAGTCTTATCCCTTCCAGCGTTGTCTCTCGTTACATGTCAAATAAAGGAGTCCATCAAATTCATCAAAGAGCCCAGTTAAAGAGATAATATTTGATACTTTGGTCACTAACAATTTTTTAATGTGTTCCAGTCAATTAAACAGACTGCTTTTCATCATATGTTTAGCTGAACCAAACCAGTAAGAATATTTCTCTGCATTCTCAAAGTCCTTCCTAGACACTTCCATTTCACACCCTCACAATCCTCCTAGAACCTAGCTTTCAAGCCTACTGCAGATGGAGAAACATCAGAGGAATATATGTCTCTGTTATATATTATTATAAATATTGTCATATATATCATATATATATATATATACATATTTTTTCCTACTTGACAGTAAGCTTCATGAGGACAGAAATTTTCTTATCTATTCTATCTCCCCCAGTAATTAGAATAATGCTCTAGAAACATCAAGTGCTTACTACATGTTTTCTGAATGAATTATGATTGTGAACATGGGCTTGTAGTGCTCTAACTAACCAATTAAATGTGCTAGAGCTCTTCCCTTTTTCACAGGGAATAACACAAGTCAGTTAGGAGAACTTCTGATCCCAAGATTGTTTGACATACCAAGAATCCTGGTGCCTAGGAGTAAGGCCAGACAGATGTACAGAAAATCAGAAACTCTAAAGCCAACTAAGCACATACCAGCTGTGAAGAAGACTTGAAACATTTGGTGGTTTGTGGACCTACAAGAGACACCCTTATTTTCAGAGAGTCACTTAGCTGTTGGTTATGGAGCTCTCAGACAAAAATCCTGTTTTCTGGTTTGGGGAAACATCTCCTAATCTTGCTGTCTGTGTACAAGCCTTGAACTGTGGAGTGTTTTTCACCAAGGATGCCTTCTGATTTGTGTATCAAAGGGCCACAGCTCCAACACCTGGGATTGTTCATTTCCCTTTTTTCCTGTGTTATCCTGCCCAGGCTCTGCCCAGATTCCTGTCTTTTCTCTATTCTTTGTTCAGAAATTATATAAATATCTCACTTTTTCCAACTGGTCTTTGATAACACTGACACTGTTTCAGCTTTCAAGCTTTTTCTTCTTGGGCAATAAATGCATTTACAATCTGTATAAACTGTGATCAGACTGGTTCATTCCAGGTCCCTCTTGTGGTTCCTAGAATTTATTCCATTTAACAGTTCACCTGGGTTTTTCTTTAGCATGAATAATTGAATTGCATCCTGAGTGCCATGAAAATTCTCTATATTTACAAGTTAGATGCTCATAGTTTCCCTCTTAATAGACTTGAGGGCAGGAAACCTGTTTCATTTGCTGTATTTGCTCCCTATCTCAGTGCTTAATACAGTGTTCCAGAAAGAATATGTATTGACCTACTATTTGCTATTGTTTTGTTCTCCCTACTGATCAGTCATAAAAGAACACTGTCACCACCTTTTATCTATCTAAGATATCTATCTATCTATCATCTATCTATCTATCTATCTATCTATCTATCTATATCTATCTATCTAAGTATAAAAGCAATTGTTTCTGTTTTGACCAGAAACCCCTGAGGGTCTTCCCTTCCCAGACTGCTTCTTTCAATAGATGAACTAGACCATGTTTTGCTTCAATTTTTGCCTAGCTTTAAATCACTGAATGGATGTTGCCTCCAACAAACTGAGACTTGGGAAAGACCTTAACTTAAAAGGGCCAAGGTCTCCCCTCTGCATCCAAGGTCTCCAGTTGTCCTGACCCTTCTTACCACTGAGGTGACTCTGAGGAGGAAGTGAGGCAGATGACTCCGTATAGGCCTACCTCACTTAAATCCAACTCACTTGCTAGTTAAGACATCACCCTCCTGTTGTCATTCTTTTAAGAATGAAAGACGAACAACAACAATAGACGTAGGTTGACAATTAAGCTCTTCTCCTTGGAAGTCTTCAACTGGCATGGGCATCTAGGGGCCCAATTCAGTTTTGACCTCTAGCTAACTGAAGCCTTACTATAACAGTAAGGACTCCAACATACACAGGGGTACTTGCAAAATGTGAGGGCAAGCAAAATAGGACCTTTTTGCTATTTTTGTTTATATCAAGAAGAATAATGCCTCTGAATAATGTGATTAAGGAGGATCTTTCCCATCCATTGTTGGACCTGCTCCTTGAGAGAAGCATGATTGGGGAGTTGTTTTATAGGAGGGTCCCAACTACCTTTTGTTTTTTCTATTGAGGCACTGGGTCATGCCCTCTGACTCTGAAAAATGTATAAATACTCTGAGGATGAGGTTTTACTTTAGGGCTTAGTTTTTGGAAGAAGGTCTGTGTGCCAGATGAGACTTTGGAAAGACGATAAGCAGCTCCCCAGCTTTGAAAATCCAGATATTGGAGCTTCCCTCTCTGGTAAAGATGTATGTATATGTTAATAGTGAGACATTTTGGAAGCATGTCCGTTGATTTTTGCTTTCTCTAAATTTTCTCTGAAGTTCAGGGTGCTGACTTTTCTGCCTGAACTAACTGAATGAGACATATGCTTGGTTAAAGTGATTATTAACCCTTCAAAAGTTGTCTTTCCTTTTAGAGAAGCAGATCAAAGAATCTGTGATAGCAGGCTCCCCTGTGTATGTGGAGGTGCTTACTGATACATTATGTTGTTGAGGATGGGATCTGCATAAATTAAAAGGAAAATATGGGCACTGGAAAATGGTCTGTTGTTTCCTAGTTGTGGTGGCTATGATTCTGTGGAGCCCTGGGAGGTGGGGGATGTCCAGAGCCAGGGCTTGAGTAGATTAGCCCAGCTCTGGACTGTGCTAGAGAAGTCAAGGCCCTGAAAGAGTATTGTGTTCAGAAACTGGATCAGAGCAGTAAGAGCTTGGAATGGAGCCCTGGGACCAGAGCAGAAAACTGTATGCTGAACCACTCAGCAGAAGTGAAAAATGGCCTGTGTGCTGACCTTGGTGAGGTGAGGGGAATGGGAGTGCAGAGCTGCCTTTGCACAGACTCAGGTGGGAGCTTCTGCTGGGAGGAGGAAGAACACATGAGCTCTGATTTCAGCCCTGGGGCAAGATTGGGACTGTACAGCAAGGCACTGAGTGTGCTTTTTGCACCATTCTCCTGGGACAGTTTGGGATCTAGGTGGTGGAGTTGTCTGTGGTGGGTGGGGGGAAAGTGCCATGTACCACCACAGACCCCTTGTTGCCCAACTGCCCATCAGGCCTTGGTAGTGGGGGCTGAAACATTATTAAGATGTGCACCTGAGAGGGCAGGCTAGGGAAGACATACCCCCAAGAGGACTTTGCTTGGACATTTCTGTTTGGGATTGAGGAAGGAGGAACTGATTGTTTTCTCCTCAAAGAATGATATTATGCATATACTTTTGCGTTTATTTAAAGCCATTTGGCCACCCTGGTAATAAGTTGCCTTGTTATATATTCTGCAAATGTGAATTATGTTATATTTACTTAAGAATGTTAGTGCCTATTTGTTCTAGGATCCATGACCATTTGGACTGTAAGGCCAAGGATCCTGGAAGAGCAGAATATAAGGCCAAGCAAAGTAGGATCTTTTTGTTGTTTTTGTTTTTAGTATAGTCAAGAAGTATAATGCCTCTATTTGAATGTGATTAAAGAAGATCTTCCCTAACCATTGTTGGGCAGCATTGAGGGAAGCTTGATTAGGAGAGTTATAGGAGGCTCCCAAGTACCTGTTGTTTTTTTCTATTGAGGTCTTTGGCTCTGTCAAGTTTATAAATACTCTGAGGGTGAGGTTTTACTTTGGGGCTTAATTTTTTGGAAGAAGGTTTGTGTGCTAGATGAGAGACTCTGGGAAGCTGCTAAGTAGCCCCCAGAGTTGGAAAACCCAGATGTTGGTGTTTCCGTCTCTGTTAAAGGTGTATGTATGTTAATGGTCAGGCAGTTTAGAAGTGCTGTCTGTTGATTTCTCTGAAATTTTGGTTTTGATTTTTTCTCATATCTGTGCTTGATTAAAGTGATTGTTAACCCCTCAAAAGTTGCCTTTCTTTTTAAAGAAACTGATCAAAGAACCTGTGATAGCAGGGCCCTCTTCGTATGTTGGGGTGCTTATTTTTACACTTCCCAAAATGCAGCCAGCAAAATATGAGCCTGTGAGTGTTCTAATGGCTGTTGTTGGTCTTTACTATCACTTCACTATTTGTTCTCATTTATTTTGGGAAGCATTTCATTCTCTTAGTGCTCACACACTCTATCTTTTGCTTGTTATTTCTCAGTGCTCCATCCTCCCCTCTTTGTCTCTTCTTCTTCTCAATCCCCATCATTAGTTACTCATTGATGGTAATCTCTTTGAGGCAGCATATTGTGGGGACTCTGCCATCCTCCTAACAAGCACCATCTCACTGGAGCTTTCTGCCTAACTTTGAGATTCATCTCAGGAGTTTGCTTTCCTTCCTGAAACTTCATATAAAGACTAAAAATTGTGAGGAATAATAAAGAAAGGTCAGTTATTAATGGGAAGCCCCAGAAAGGTTATGTTATAAATATTCTTTTATATAGGCACAGAGATATAAAGAGAGACAGATATCGTAATGCCTTGGGACACCTGGCAACAATTCTAGTACAAGACAGATTGCTGTTGCGTTTTTTTCCTCCTGAGCTTTGTATGAGCTTACTCACTGATGCCATGAGTTCTTTTTTGTACACAAACATTTTTAAAAATCAAATAAAGAACTAAATAATATTTCACTGGAGGGGTTAAAGGAAAAACTTACTGACCACTTCTCAAGTATATTACAGTGGGCTTCATAGATTTGCAGCTGTAAAGGATACCAGAGGGCTACTCTGATTCCTTAGCTTACGTATGAGGAAATTGTGGGCCAGGGAGGCTCAGTGACTTGACTAAAGTAACAGAAAAATTTTAGAGGCAAAACTTTAACCAAGTCCTCTCGTTTGTATATGAAGACTCTATCTATGTCAATGAAGGAATTTAGTTTGATCCCTCCTTTTGTTATTTTTGCAAACAATTTATGTTATATTTGAATAAATTGTTCTTTGAATATTTAATATAATGGATTTCTGAATCCAACTGGTCCTGGGATTTTTTGTTTGGAAGTTTATTTATGACTTGTTCAATTTCTCCTTAGAAAATGGGTTTTTTGGTCCACCAAAAAATTAAAATTCATTCTACCAAAAGCACCTACACCTCTCATTTGAACCAGAAACATCTTGGCATTTCTATATTGCATAGCTTAAATTTGGGAAATGTATATATCGGGTAACTTTTCAGAATAAATTTTTATATGTTTTTGGTTTTTTGTTTCCTAAAATTTTTGACACTGGGTTATTTGTAATAATATAAAAGAGAAAATAAAGTTTAAAAAATTAATGTTTAAAAAAAGAAAGTTTTTCACCTATATTTCTTGTCTTAATCTAGGTATTTTATATTTGTGCAAATAATCATTTAATCTTTTTGGCATATATATGTAAAAAAATTTCTAATAATATCCTTTATTTCTTGTTCATTTATTATTTATTTGCTTTTCTGATACTGCTAAATTGATTTTCACATTTTTTCTTAATCAGGTTAAGTAACATTTTATCCCCCATTCCTGTAATGCTCACCCTTTTAAAATCTATTTACTGACTTTCTTGGCTTCCTTTAAGTCCCACTTATAATCTTTATTTTACAGGAAGCTTTTTAGATTCTAGTGCCTTTTCTCATTTAATGATTTCCTATTTATTCTGCACATAAATTACTTTATTTATGTTTGTTTGTATGTTGTCTCTCTCACTGGAGTATAAATAACTTGAAGAGAGCCACTGCCTTTTGTCTGGTTTTTTTTTTTTTTTTTGTATCCCTGATATTTAGCAGAGTGCCTAACACATGGGGGGAACTTAATAAATGTTTTTTTTAATTATTTTAATGAAAAAGAAATTGCCCCTAGTTTCAATGACTTTTTTTCTATTCTGTTCATCCTTTAGTTTTCAAGATTTCTCTTTTGCTATTAGAGATTTTTAATTTGTTAGTTTTTTAGTATATTTTGTTATATTCCTGATTCACTGAGCTGTTTTTTCTCTTTTTTTATTAATAAAATATTTGGACATCTAAATTTCCCCTTCAGAACTGCTTTGACTACATTTCTAAAATTTCAGAACACTATCTCACAGTTATCATTATTTTCAATGAAATTTTCTATCATTTCTTTAGTCTTAAACCTAAAACTCTTTAGGAATTTTAATTTTGTTGATTTTTAATATTTTGTCATAGTGATCTTTAATTTAATATAATTTTGTTCCATTGTGTTCAGTAAAGGATATGCATGATATTGCTGTTTTCTTGCATTTGTTTGTGAGTTTTTCATTTCCTAAAACATGATCAATTTTTGTAAAAGTGCCATAAACAGTGAAAACATGTATACTCCTTTCTGTTTCTGTTTAATAATCACTAGAGGTCTGCCACTTTTTTTCCTCAAAATTATATTCAATATCTTATGTCTTTCTTTTTTATTTTTTTGTTAGATATATTTAGGACAGAAATGGAGTAAGTTGAACCTACCTACATTATTATAGTTTTATTGTTTATTTCTCATTGTTATGTATTTAGGGTTTTTTTTTAACCTTTAAGTATTTGGAAACTATTTCATTAGATGGATATATTTTAATTATTTAAATCAATTCAAAACAATTTCTTTTTTTAATCTAATTTTGTTGTTACCTTTTCTGAAATTATAATTGCTACAACAAATTTTTGTTTGTGTTCATCTGAGGTATGACAGATTTTTGTTTAAATCCCTTATTTTAATTCTGTGAGATTTTACATTTTATATGTCATATAAATAACAGATTTTTGTATTTTGCTTTCTTCATTCTATTAACATCTTCTAGTCTATCAGTAAGTTCTTCCCATTCACATTCTCAGTTACAAGAGTGAATTGTTAGTTTCTCTCCAATTTATTCTTAAACTTTTTTTCTCTTTAATCCTCTCAACTTACTTAAATTATTGTTCTTCCTTTTTTCTCCTTCAGCTTTTTCTTCACTATTTTTTTATTTTGATTCTTACTAACCCATCCCTGAACCTACCCTGCCTATAATATTCTCCTTTTCCCTCTTCATGTTGCTATCAGTATCCCTATTAAGTTGAAAATATTTCTACATGAAACTTTCTGCATGTCTTCTGCCTCCTTTGACTCTTTTATTTTCTATCTTATATATTAGAATATAAATATTTCATATCTATAAAATCCCTTCTGATTATTCAACTATAGTGTTATTTTTCTCTTGACTCCCATATTTGTATTTCAAAATTCCTTTTCAAATTCATTTTTAAAAATCAAGAATATTAAAAATTCTCTATTTTATTAAAGATCCATTGTTTCCCCTTGTAGAATAATACTCAGTTTTTCTGAGAAAGTTGCTTTGGTTATGGACCTTAGTCTTTTGTCATTTGGAATTTCTCACTCCATATTCTGGACACCTATTTTAAACTAATAGTTAGTAAACTTTGTGCATTATTGATTGTGGTTCCTTGATATTTGAATTCTTTCCTTCTAGTTGCTTCTAGTATTTTTTATTTTGTCTAAAACTTTTGGATTTTAGCAATGACATTTCTGGAAGTTTTCATTTTGCTGTTTCTTTCAGGAGGTGATAGATGAATTCTTTCTATTTTTAGATTTTCCTCTTATTCTAATATACCTGGACAATTTTGTTTAATGGTTTCTTGAAATGTCATATCCAGTTCTTTTGGCCACTGATTCGAATGACTACAAAGTTGTCATATAGTTATTAATCATAATCTTATTGTTATGAAGTTATGAAGTTTCATTGATCTCTTTTCTAATCTGTTTTTTATGAGGTATTTTATATTTCCCTCCATTTTTTTCATTGTTGTGATTTTGTTTTAAAATTACTTTGCCTCCTGTGATCATAAATTTTCATTTGACCCATTATGACTTTTAAAGTGTTTGTTACTAGGATAAGGTTTTGTTCTTTATCCATTAAGTTGTTGATCTTTTTTGATCAGTTCTGTCCTCCATAGCTTTCATTTATCTTGCAATATTTTTTAAACTCTTGCATCATTTCTTTGGAGAAGCTTAATTCCTCCTACATGGAAAATGCCTTATTTTTCTTTGATGTTTTAATTATAGATATTTTTGCCATGCTCTATGTTTCTAGGTTTCTTCCCTAGTCATCTCTGTCATCATAAAGCCTTTTTTTGTTTCTGAGTCCTCAGGAGTTGTGTTCTAGGTCTCCCCTACTCTGGGGCATTAAATCATATTGAGAAGCTTTTCTTTCCCCAGGTGGTATTTCTGTAGACCCTTTCCCTTCACAACAGACATGTAATTTGAAGTGATGGTGGTCTCCACTGAACCCTGTCATCTTCTTGATCATGTAGAAGAGAGACTAGGCAATGGCTTCTTAGATGTTTTTTTTCCCACTCTGAGACTGAGTAATATTTAAAAGCTCTTCCAATCCCTGCAAAATGCAAAAAGAAAAGTTAGACAATCACTTACTTTCCACTCCAGATACTCACTTTTGAAAAAAGAACACAGGAATAAATCCCTTCCTCATTTGTTCAATGGCAATAGCAGAAACAGATGAATGTAAGGCCAAAGGCAGAAGGTATTTTTGGATTTGGATTTGGTTTGAATTTCCCATTGCATTTCATGGTATGATTAAGAATCAGGCTCAGTCTGAAAGGTTTTTGAAGTTGGGCTCATTGATGTTGTCGCTCCTTGTGCTGGCAAGTATCTTTTGGTTTCAATTTCCCTTTAAGCTTGGAGATGTCCAAATGCCATGAAATAGACTCCAAGCAATTACCACTGGAGCAGTACTGAAGGCTATTAGTTTTAATTAAGTCCATAGTTCTCAACTGGAAGTAGAAAAAAAAAACAACCCCAATTATTGTGAAAGAGGGAAGGAGAAACTTGTCATTCATCTATGGGAAAATTGCTATGCAACTTGTAAAGGCTTCCAGAATGAGCTAGCAGTCAGGGGACTGGCATTTAGGCCCCATTTTTGCCACTGGCTAGCTGCAAGACCTCAGACAAGCCCTTTTCCATCTCAGAGGCTCTGTTTACTCAATTCTAAAATAATGACTTGGTATTCAATGATCTCTCAGGTCTCTTCCATATCATGTAATCTATGTGGTCAGAATAGAAATAGTGCTGGCCTTGGAATCAGGAGGACCTAAATTCAGAGTCCCGTGACAGATATTTACTAGTTGGGCATCTCTGTACATGTCACTCATCTAATCTCTCTCAGTCTTAATTTCCTCATTTATAAATGAAGATAAAAATATGATCTACCTCATAGCATTGTTATAAGGATCAAATGAGAGTATATTTAGAGTGTTTTTCAAACCTTCACTTGCTAAATGAATAAGAGCTGTTAATATGCCCACTCATGGATGCCAGAGCAGCTAGGTGGCACAGTGACTAGAATACCAGGCCAAAAGTCAGGAAGACTCACCCTCATGTGTTCAAATCTGGCCTCAGACATTTACTAGCTGTGTGACCCTGGGCAAGTCATTTAATCACTTTGTGTCAGTTTCCTCATCTGTAAAATAAAGAAGAAAAGGAAATGACAAATGACTTTTCTCTGTGAAGAAAACCCCCAAATGGGGTCACAATGAGTAACACATGACTAAAACAACAGAACAAAGCATATTATGAAAATTCCTATATTTATACTATTTTTTTAGATGTATATGATACCTTTTTCATAATATGCCTGTGAGAAAAGTAGGTCTAATATTACTATCACTATTTTGTACAGCAACAATACTAAAAATAGCTGATGTGTATACAATGCTTTCTGGGTAGCTAGGTGACACAGTAGATAGTGTGCTGAACCTGAAGTCAGGAAGACCTGAGTTTAAATCTGGATTCAGACAGCTACTGACTAAGTCACCTTGGGCAAGTCTCTTAACACTGTTTACCTCAGTTTCATCATCTGTAAAATGAACTGGATAAGGAAATGACAAACCACTCCAGTTTCTCAGCCAAGAAAATTCCAAGTAGAGCCACAAAGAGTCAGATATGACTGAAAAATGACTAAACAACAGTATACAATGCTTTACACATATTATCTCACGTGGTCTTCACAACAACTCTGTGGACATTATTATCCACATTTTAAAGATGATGAAACTGGGAGAGATTAGGTGATTTATCCAAGGTCATACAGTTAATAGTGTCGGAACTAGGATCACAACTTAGGTCTTCTTTAGTCTATTGTGGAAAATTTGAAATTTGGAGAACCTATTTGAGTTGCCCAAGGTTGTGCAATGAGAGCAAGAATCATGGGATAATGAATCTAGAAGGAACCTCTGAGGCATCTAGTTTTATTCCCTTATTATTTATTTGAGGAAACCTGGGCTTGGAGAGTTTAAGTAATTTTCCCAAAGTCATATACTATCAGAGATGGGATTTGAATCCAAGTCTTTGGACTCCAGAGTCGGCATCCTTAATGAAATGAACCTAGATTCTCTCCTTGAAAACAGAGTGCTCTTTTCATCAAATGACTTCCCCCCAATAGAACAGAGAACAGAGGGCAAGCAGTATGAAAACTGAAGTACACTTGCAGACACAAATGGCCAGGTTAGACCCCAGAGAAAATGGCAGACGAGTTTCCTTATTCCTCCTTGGTCTTTTCTGCTCCTTTCCAATCAGTGCTATTGCTCTGTGCATTTGTCCAGGTACTTTAACCACATGCTATTGTGAAAAACAAAGCCTTTAATTCTTCTGTAATCAACATATGTCTCTTCCTGACCTTTCAGCCAAGGCAAGAAGAATAGATTTTTTGAACATCATAGCTGCATTCATAATGGAATTTTTGAAGTCAAAATGTGGGAATTTACATTTTTTTCTATTTTAAAATACATCATATTGGTTTCTCCTCAGCATTCCAGAGTGTTGATTTTGCAGTGAATTTTAATTACTTAACATATTTTCCCAAATAGCAGGTTACCTAATGAATATGTTGCTCTTCTCAGTTAATTTAATGCCTTAAACCTGCTGTATGTTTCCCTCAGAAGTGACTTTACTAGTGGGAATTTTAAACACAATAAAAGAAAGAGGGAGAGTATTTTGTGATGGAGGCAGTAGCTTTCAACACCCTTCCATTTATATTGTGTGGGCAACCTATAACTCAACTTATGCACAAGGCTGTAAATGATATTATGTTGACTTAAATATAGGTTGCCCCTAAATACAGGTTACACTATGAAAATGAGGTGTCTTTGAAAGGGAGAAAATGCACATGTAACACACAAAAAAATATGAGTGATTGTAAGTTTAGGCATAAGTTTTATACAAGTCAAATGAGATTAAAAGTAACTTTATATTTAGACCAATAGGGTATTTATTTATCAAATGGTTGTGATCAACAGCCCACTGATTCTCCAAGGTATTGTTACAGGCATTTCCAAGATTTTAACCGGAAAAAATGTTTTTGAAATGTCTTGTTGGGTAATCCCTGGCAGTATTAAAGTATTTGTTGGCTGACCATTTGTCAGGTTATTGTTGTCAAGGAATTCATCTGCTGGACAGGAGGTTGTAAAAGATAACCCCAAAGATCCCTTCGAACTTTGAGATTCTATTATTTTATGATTCATCCCTCTGTTAAAACAAGGAAAGGAGTGAAAAGTAATCTGGTCGATACTGTCCAACTCATGACCCTTGGGTCACATTGCTTGTCAAAGCTAACTCTTGGGCATACTGGGAATAGACAATGATGTTTGGCACACAAAGAGTCTCCTTTCCCTAAGTGTTTATCCTTCCATGCCTCTCTATTCTTCTCAACCCAATGGTTCAGAGCCTTTGTTCCTCTTTTTATGTTATAATGTAAAAGCCATTAGTCTAGAACCTGGAACACTGAGTTAGAGTTTTGGCTCTTGTATTTACAAGAACACTGATAAGTTTATAGGTGTCCAGAAGAGCATGACCAGAATTGTAAGGAGATTCAAAACCAGACCAGTGATCATGTAATTGCATGGATAGAATATTCAGAGATTAAACTAGAAGGCTTGGGTGATGTAGGTCTTTTCATTTTCTGTGAAAGAAACTAGGAAATTCAAGACTTTAAAATTGGCTGTTTTAGGATATATTAATGTACCATTAAATTTTAGTGTCTAACAAATCAGAATTGAGGAGGTTACAAGTTTAAAGATATCCTAAAGCCTTTGCTCTTTCCTCTCAGGCATATCCATTGAACCCTGACTGTTAATTACATGATTGCTTAAGACTGCAAAATGTCATAGAGTTTTTAGAATTATAAGATACCATACAGAACAACTTTCTCTAAGCCCCCCTTATCTATCTCTTTTTAAAAGTCTTTAGAAATGAGAGAGGATGGAAAGTTTGGTATGAATAGGCATTCTTTTAGCAAAAGAAAGGATGTTCTTGCCTGAAGAAGGAAAAACCTTTGGTAAAGCCTGATCAGCACCTTTGTATATTTGATGGAATGTCACTGGGAGGAGGGAAGGAAGGCTTGTTCTATGAATTTCCAAGGGCAGACATGAAAAGGGAAGGAAAAAAGAAATTTATTAAGTACCTACTATGTGTTGTGATGGTATACTAAGCATTTTAGAAATATTATCTCTGATACTCTTCACAACCCTTCAACTTAGGTGCTATTTTATCACCCCCATTTTACAGTTGAAGAAATTGAGACTAGGAAAGGTGAAGTCATTTGCCCAGTCACAGAGTTAATAAGTGTTTAGGCTAGATTTGAACTCAGATCTTCCTGACTCCAGACCCAAACCTCTATGTATTGTGCCACTTAGCTGGATTCCATAGTGAAGTTACCCAGGAGGACAAATTTCAGTTCTCTCTTACTCTCTGTTTCTTTCTTTCCCTTTTTCCTTTCTTTTATTCTTTTTTTCTTTCCTTCTCTCTCCCTCTTTCTTCTTTCCTTCTTCCTTTCTTTCTCTTCCTTTCTTTTTTCTTTTTCTCCCTCTTCCTTCATTCTTTCTTTTTCTCTTTCATTCTCTCTTTATCTCTTTCTTTCTTATTGACTTTTTTGTCTTCTTACTCCTCCTTCTCCCCTCTCTCTATATATATATGTATCTATATACAGATAGCTATAGATATTTATATAAATATAGAGCATAGATAGATAGACAATTTTAACCTTCTTAGTAACTAAAACCGTTCAGTCAAGGAATGGGCTGTGGGAATTCCCATCGATGGTAATACTCCAATAAGAATTGGTAATCTACCTTTACAGTGAGATTGCCGCTTTGGGTGGAAATTTGGATGGGATGATTTCTTTCTTAGGTAAGATTCCTTGAGTTCTTGAAGGTCTCTTAAAACAATGCTGTCCTGAGGAATGGTAAAGTAAATGCTCGAGTAGGAGCCCCCAAATCTAAGTTTTAAGTCTGGTGTTTTTGCTAGTAAGTACTGGGAAGATGTGAGGATCCGAATCACAGAATGACAGAATGTTAGAGCCTGGATATCATAAATCCAAACTGTCATTTTAATCCTGAGGAAATTCATGCTCAGTGAGAACAAGTGATTTACCTAAAGTCATAAATCAAACAAATAAAGGATCTGGAAGCAGAACCCAGGTCGTCTGTCTTGGAGACCAGTGCTCTAGTCACCATACCATGTTTCTCCCATAAGCTCTGAGTTTATAGTTGTTATCTCCTATGAGAAATAACTTATACTTACTCTTTGGGATCCCCTTCATCCATAGGCTACTAAACTGAGTCACTTGTGTGATGTATCAGCTGAGGGATATTTGGAACTATTGAAATATGAGCAAGATGTAAATGGGGATTAGATTCCATTTCTTATCAAAGCCTTGAGACTATTAACAGTGCCAGGCATGTTAGTCATTTACAGGGTGACTGGAGTTTTTTGGCTTGCTTCAGCATAAGCTGAGCCTCTGAATAATGCAATACCTGACTACTTTCCTCTTTTCCTTCCTAGAAATATTGAGATTAAAATTCGGACTGCTGCTTAATTGTAACAGCCATCAAAACTACAGGCATTCTAAGTCTGGAAAGCATTGATTGGTAGGCTGTTGCAGGCTTTATTATTTTTTTAATCTTAGATTCTTTTTCTCCTCTTGAAAACTAAAAGCAAAAAAACCATACCAAGACACGTCATGAAAAAGGTATTAAAGAAGTACCAGAAAATGGCAATATAAAAATTAAAATAATATAAGTGAAGACCTCTCATAAAGATTTTTGTACACACCAAGTTATTTATACATTGTCAACTCCATTTGAATGCATGCTTCTCCAGAGCAAGGCCTAGGCTCTGTTTTCAGGTGGATTTTTTTAAAATTATTAATCATTCATTTGTTTGTTTGTTTGTTGACTTTCTTCGAATTCTTCTTGCTTAGCACAATGCCTGGCACATAGTAATCTCTTAAGAAATGCCTTTTGATTGACTCACTCATTCACTGGCTCAAAGAAACAGACCTCTTCCTTCTCTCATGTGATAAAAATATGAATTCTGTGACCTTCAGTTTCTTCAAATGTAAATTGAAGATAATAATCCAGCAAGGTAGCACAGTAGAGTTCTGGACCTGGAGTTAGGAAGACCTGAGTTTAAATCTGGCCTCAGCCACTTACTAGCTGTATGACCCCAGGCAAATACTTTAAACTCTGTTTGCCCTTTATCCTCCTCTGAAAACGGAAATAATAATAGCATCCGCCTCCCAGGGCTGTGGATATGCTCAAACGAGAAAATTGTAAAGTGCTTAGCAGTGTCGGGTACATAGTAGGTGCTTCATAAACATTAATTATTGTTATTTTTTTATTATTTTTGCACTTTCCACCTACCTCATTCAATTTTTTGTGAAACTTTTTTAATAGTACTATGTTAAATTCAATTAAACAAGCATTTATTAAGTGCCTATTGTATACCAGGCACTGAAATTACACAAGACAAAAACCAAACCATCACTGCCATCAAGGAACATGAGTAGAGTGAAAGAAAAATGATACTATAATTAGAGCCCTATATCATACCATCATGCCTAAATAATCTGCTAAAATTCACACTAATAAATATCATATCTACTTTAGGTAAATATCGGTTTCTTCCCGTAATGAGCTCTAATTAACTTCACCGGGTTCTTGGAACAACCAAGAATGATACAGATATTAAGAGATTAACCTATATGGAAGTATTTATTTTCATGAAGCAGAATCAGTAAGTTTAATGAAAGAGGTATCACTGTCATTCTTTAGAAAGCTATTAGTCTGTGTTTGTATACACATTCAAAAAATTTTCTTAATGTTGTTTACATGGAGAAATGTTTTCTATGTTCTGTCATGGTGTCAACTTGTTTACTTCATCCTTAATAGTTATCAAGCTATATCATCTTTAGCCTGTTCAATACAATTTATGGAGTTTAAATAGGGATAACAAGTGCCCTGCCTCTGATGTCTAACCCTTAGTGAATAGAAGGATGGGAATTTCAGGCCAGCTTCAAAGATACAGTTATATAATTGGGAGGAAGTTCATTAGTCAGATGATTTCCAAATAATAGAAGATGTCTACAACATTCCTGAAAAAGCAGTTTTTAAATGTTGTACACTTCACTATCACTCAGGGAAGCACTATTGGAAGCACTCTAAATGTTAGGATCTTGAGCAGTGGATAGAATGCCATACCTGGAGTCAGGAAGATTCATCTTTCTGAGTTCAAATCCAGATTCAGTCACTTACTATCTGTGTGAGCCTGGGAAATTAATTTAACCTGTTTGCCTCAGTTTCCTCATCTGTAAAATGAACTGAAGAAAGAAATGACCAATCACTCCATTATCTTTGCCAAGAAACCCCCAAATGGGGTCACAAAGCATTGGATAAGACTGAAACAATTCAATAGCAATGATAAAATATTAGGAAATATTTCCCTGTGTGGTAAAACTTTAAGGAATTAAAAAGAGCAACAGCACTAGATCATGGATTTAGACCTAGAAATCACAGTTAGTTAATAAACATTTATTAAATGCCTGCCATGCCAAGAACTGGGGATACAAATACAACAAAAGAAAGTCTCTACATTCAAGGGGCTAACAAATTAATGGGAGAAGACAACACACAAAACTAAGCTAAAAATCGGTTAGAGGGAAGGGCCAGAGGAAGGAAAGGAAAGTACCTGATGTGGGAGCATAGTACAGATAGTGGAGAAGATAAAAAAAAATTATATGAGTGAAATGTATATTAAAAGCCATCTAGTCCAAATTCCTTATTTCTCAGATGCCTAAACTAGAGATGAAGGGATCTACCAAGCCATAACTTCCATCTCACTTGTACGACTTTTACCTTGAGACGAAACAGAACAAATATTTCCTATAAGAAATGATCAAATATTTGAATAGTCTCCATTGACCTTCTACTGTTCAGTAAAGTCATCCTCAATTACTTCAGCTGCCTCTTGTACGTTGATGCAAGATAGAGAATGATGGTGGCAAAGGAGAAGTCTGCATAAGACATTATAGAAATGTTGAGTATGAGAGTTATCAACTGGGAGAATTATAGAAGCCTTCATGGAAATAAGTGGGGCTGAACTGGAGCCTTTGAAAAAAGAAAAAAATTTAAGACTATTGTGAGAATCAACTAAGATGGCATATAACTAGTACTCTGCAAACCTTAAAATGCTATGTGAATGTTAACTGCTATTACTGCTACTATCCAGTACTAGGAAGTTGAAATGGTAGAAAAAACACTAGTTCTGGGTAAGAAAATTCGTTTTCTGCCACAACTTCTACGTGATTTTGCTTATTTCATTTAATCTCCTGAGTCTCAACTTCTTCATCTGTAAAAAGAAAGCATTGGTCTGGATGGCCTCTAAGGTAACCTCTGGCTTTTGATCCATGGCCCTATGATCCCACTGCACATGTACCCCTGAAGTACTGAAAGAATGGAAGAAATGGTTTGATTTGAGGTGGATTCTACACAGACAATCATGGTGAAGCATGGATAGAATAGTAGCTCTCAAGTCAGGAAGACCTGAATTCAAATCTTGTTTTAGATACTTATTAGCTAATTGACCCTAAGCAAGTCATTTCTTGATCATTCATCCATTGTTTTTTTTTTTTTTGTCTGTTAATTTTTTTTTTTTATTTTTGAAATATTTTAATTGACCTACTTGACCTTCCAGGAGCCAACATGGCAGAGTAAACTTTAAGTGCTCTTGCACTCTCATTGTTGATCTTGAAAAACCCAAAAAATATTTCCCCAGGAAAAATTCTGAAATAATGGAGCCAAAAGAAGGGGTACAGCAGTCTTTCGGCTCTGGAGGCTAAGGAGACTGAAGAAAAGAGTCCCTTTTGCTGTGGCTAAAGGGGACAAGTACAGGAAGGGAGGTTTCCCAGCAAGCCCCACCTCAGCAGACCAGCAGGAGATTCTGGGTTCCAGTGAGGTGGAACCAGTAAGGGCCAACACCAGGACCCCAGGAAGGCCTTAGCACATTCAGGGGAATTGGGCAGATACCAACACAGACAAGGGTTCACAAGCCAGCCAGCCTGTGCTCTAGTTTAGATCTAGGAAAGGAGGAGACTGTCTGTGGCCAAACTACCCTTCTGCCACCCACACCCTGTGTTTCATAATAATCTTGGGGAAACTCAGAAAGACTTCACCTGGCCTTGGCCTTGCCACACACCACTCAGCTCAGCACCAGATAAGTTGCACCATTATATAGCGTCTAGCTAAAAGAACCAGAGACCACAACACACAAAGCCAATAAGTAGGCCTCAAGCTCCCAGTACAAGAAATCTGGGACAGAATCCCCTGTGCCCCAGAGGCAGAGATGCATTTTAAAAGCCAGAAAAATGGCAATCACCATGAGCAAAAAGCAAATTAGAAAAGGAAAGATCATAGAATCTTACTACAGGCACAGAGAAGATCAAAATACAAATTTAGAAGAGCAAAGCACTGGAGCCTCAAAAGGAAATATGAACTGGTCTCAAATTCAGAAAGCATTCTTGGAAGAACTCAAGAAGAATTTTAAAAGCCAAATTAGAGAGGTAGAAGAAAAATTTACCAATGGCTTTAAAAAATGCAATTGACAAAATGAAAAAAAAAGAATTTTTGAAAAGAACAGGTCCTCTGATGCTGAGTGAAAGGAGCAGAACCAGGAGAACTTTATGCACAGCAACAACCACAGTGTGTGAGAGCTTTTTCTGGTAGACTTAGATTTTTGTAATAACACAAGAACTTCTGAAAAAAAAAAAAAAATCCCAATGGTGGACCTCAAGGCAAAATGCCTTCCACACTCAGAGAGAGAAATATGGAAGTCACTCACATAATGTAGCAGATCATGTTTGTGTATGTGTATCTGTTTGTGTATCATGTTCTGATTTGTTATACGGATTCTTTCATTTATCTTAGTCTGACTACATAGCATGACTATAGTGAAAATATACTCAATAGGAAAGTATATGTAGAATCTATACAGAATTGTATGCAGTCGTGGGGAGGGAGGGAGGTAGTGGGGGGTGGGTGGGGAGGGATAAAATCGCAATTGTATGGCAGTGATTGTTAAACATTAAAAAAATAAAAAAATATTAAAAAAAAAAAAAAAAAAGAAAAGAACAGGTCCTTAAAATGTAAAATTGGCCAAATAGAAAAGGAGGTACAAAACCTAACTGGGAAAATTGGAGAAATGGAAAAGGAGGTAAAAAATCTCACTGAAGAAAATGATTTATTGAAAATCGGAATTGGGCAAGAAGAAGATAGTGACTCTATGAGACATCAAGAATCAATCAAACAAAATCTAAAGAACAAAAAAAAAGAAGAAAATGTAAAATATCTCACTGGAAAAAAAACTGACCTGGAAAATAGATCCAGGAGAAAAAATCTAAGGATTATTTGTCTACTAGAAAGCCATGATGAAAAAAAGAACCTGGACAATGTTTTCCAAGAAATCATCGACAAAGCCTGTCCTGAGATCCTAGATTCAGAGGGTAAAATATTCATAGAAAGAATCCACCAATCCGTCCCTGAAAGAGATCTCAAATTGAAAATGGCAAGGAATATTCCTAAATTCTAAATTCCAGAACTATCAAGTCAGGGAGAAAATACTGCAAGCAGCCAGAAAGAAACAAGTCAAAATTGAGGAACTGCAGTCAGAATCACACAACTTCTACATTAAAAGATCAGAGTGATTGTAAAATGATATTGCATAAAGCAAAGGGGTGTGAACTACAAGCAAGGATCAATTAGCCAGCAAAATTGAGCAAGATCACTCAGGCAAGGAGATGGATATTCAATGAAATAAAGGATTTCCATCTCTTCCTGATGAAAAGGCCAGAGCTCAAAAGAAAATTTGATCTTCAAATACAAAACTCAAGAGAGGTATAACAAGGTAGATGAGGAAATAAAGAAAAAACAACTTGTTATTCAATATAGGCAAACTATTTATATTCCTATAAGGGAGGATGATACTTGTTAATCTGGAAAACTATATATTTATCACAGCATTTAAAAGGGATATAAATAGATAGACAAAGTGGGTATAAATTAACTGATGGGATGATAAGAAAACATAATTAAAGGGTTTGAAGGGATTGTAATGTGGGAATAAGAAACAAGGAGGCAGAAAAGGGTAAATTACATCAGATGAAGAGGAACAAAAACATATTATAGTACAGGGAAAGAAGGGAGGGAGATGAGCATTGTTTGAGCTTTTCTCTCATCAGATCTAGATCAAGGAGGGAACAACATATTCAGTTAAGTATAGAAATCTAACTTGCCCTACAGGAGGGGAAAGGGAAAACAAAGGGGAGGGAGTGGTTAGGAGGGAGGGAAGAAGTAGTAAGTGGAAAGGGGAAAAAAGGGAGGGAGGCTGATAGAAGGAAGGGAAGATTTAGAGAGGCAGTGGTCAAAAGTAAAACTCTTTTGAGGAGGGGAAGGGAGAAGTATCTATATACTCTGAGGTATGATATCACATCTATAAGGTTGGCTAACATGAGAAAACAGGAAAATGATAAATGTTGGAGAAGATGTGGTAGAGTTAGAACACTAATTTACTGTTGGTGGAGCTGCAAGCTGATCCAACCATTCTAGAGAACAATTTGAAACTATACCCAACGGGCTATAAAAATATGCATACCCATTGACCCAGTGATACTGCTTCTAGGGCTAGATCCCAAAGACATAAAAAAATGCAAAAAGGACATACATGTACAAAAATATTTACAGCAGGTCCTTTTGTGGTGGCCAAGAATTGGAAATCAACAGGATGCCTATCAATTGGGGAATGGCTGAACAAGCTGGGGTATATGAATGTAATGGACTATTATTGTGCTATAAGAAATGACAAACAGACTTCAGAAAAGCCTGAAATTTTATATGAACTGACGCTGACTGAAGTAAATACAACCAGGAGAACGTTATACACAGTAACAGCCACAGTGTGTGAGGACTTTCCAATAGACTTAGCCCTTCTCAGCAAAGCAAGGACTAAAACATTTTCAAAGGACTCTTGTTGAAAAATGCCATTCACATCCAGAGAAGGAGCTATCGAGTCAGAATACAGAATGAAGCAGATGCTTTTCTCCTTTGTCATATTCTTGTTTGATTTGGTTTTCTCAGGGTTTCTCCTATTCATTTTAATTCTTCTATGCAACATGACTAATGTGAAAATGTGTCTAATAATAATGTATGTGTAGAACCCATATAAGATTACATGCTGTCTTGGGGAGGGAAGTGAAAGAGAGGGGCAGAAAATTGAAAACTTATAGAAATGATTGTTTTGTGGTTTGGGGGGGTTTTTTTGGAAATTGGGTGATTTTTATTTTTCATTTTTAACACAGTTCATATCACATAAAACAATTCCAACTTTTGGTCAGATAATACTTTTTTTTAAAGCATTTACAATATAGACCACAAACAATTTTTTTTAACATTAACCAACTGAGACCCAAATAATAATTATGTATGATAACTTCACAAGCCCTTGACCTAATTGTCTCCACACTATTACTAAGAATTAAAGGACCCTAACTTATTGTTGTTGGTCTAAAGCTTAATTCTAGACTTAACCTTGGATGTTCCACTACCAACAACCTATAATTTAATAGATCTGGTATTAAGCTTACAAACCTTTTGACTATAGGAAATTGCCACTAAGAGTAGGGACATTGCAGGGAAACAATTTCTCCCCAACTTCATGTCAATTCCAGGAGGAGTAGATTGTCAACTTGCATTCAGTCAGGCTTAAAGTTTTCCAGGTGTCAGTGGGGAAATTGAGTCAGGAGAATCCTACCTCAAGCCAGGCTGAACAGCTGCTCTCCCACTCTTCCCATGAGATCACCTTTTTCAGTTCACGCCAGCATCTCACAGGCTTACTGGCATCATGAATTGGAGGCTCAGATCATCTTTCTTGCTATCCATACCTGGAGTTAGACTCAGAAGAACAGTCAGTTAATAGTCCCATAGAATCTTAAAATAGCAAGTTCAATAACCAGGCTTCAGATATGACTATAATTTCATATTGTCTAAGGAACATCTTTTGAGGCAAGTCTTAAGTGGCTTGCATGCCTTTCCATACATGTTCTAGTTCCTGTTATTGTTAAATAACAATCATAAAATCAAATTTACCATTAAGACCTTAACTTTTCCATCAATGCCAAATTTTACCCAAGGTTACTTGCCTCTAGGAAATTCAGACTAAAATTCTTTTCCCCAAACTAAGGATGTCTCTGATTTAGACTCAGTAATTAATTCAGTCAATTGTTTTAATACTAATTGCTTTTACATCACTTTGTAACATGTCCAATTTTTCTCCCTATCTCTCCCCTCTCTCCACCCCCTAATACCATGCATTCTGATTACCCCTTCCCTCAATGTACCCTCCCTTCTATCACACCCCACCCTTCCTTTATCCCCATCTTCTCTCTTCTCTTGTAGGGCAAGATAAATTTCTACACCCCATTACCTGTGTTTCTTATTTCCCAGTTATATGCAATAATAATTCTCAACTTCAGTTTCCAATAATTTGAATTCCAACTTCTTTCCCTCCCTCCCTCCCTACTCAGCCCCACTGAGAAGGCAAGCAATTCAATACAGACTAAATATGTGTCATTTTGGAAAAGACTTCCTTAATAATCATGCTGTATAATGCTAACTATATTGTCCTCTATCCTATTCTATCACCCCTTATTTTTTTAATCACTCATTTGACCTTGTCCATTCCCAAAAGAGTTTATTTCTAGTTACTCTTTGCTCCCATTTGCCCTCCCTTCTATCATTCCCCTCTCCCCACTTGTCACCTACTCCCCTACTTTCCTGTAGTGTAAGATCAATTTTCATACCAAATTTAGTGAGCATGTTATTCCCTCCTTAAGCCATATGTGAAGAGAGTAAGCTTCACTTTTCCCCTCTCCCCTTTTCCCTTTTCTCCTCCACTGAAGATCTTTCTTATCTCTTTTATGAGTTATAGCCTGCCCCATTCCATTTCTCCCTGTCTCCTCCTAGTATTTTCCTCTTTCACCCTTTAAATCATATTTTATTTTTTTTATGGATATCATCGCTTCTGATTCAACTCAACCTGTACTCTGTGTGTGTGCGTGTGTGTGTGTGTGTGTGTGTGTGTGTGTGTGTACAATCCCTCCACCTACCCGAATACTGAGAAAAGTCTCAAGAATTATAAATGTTATCTTTCCATGTAGGAATGTAAACAGTTCAGCTTTAGAAAGTCTTTTATGATTTCTCTTTCCTGTTTACCTTTTCATGCTTCTCTTGAGTCTTGTGTTTGAAAGTCAAATTTTCTATTCAGTTCTGGTCTTTTCATCATAAATGTTTGCAAGACCTCGATATCATTGAATGACCATTTTTTTCCCTTGAAGTATTATACTCAGTTTTGCTAGGTAGGTGATTCTTTGTTTTAATCTCAGTTCCTTTGACTTCTGGAATATCCTATTCCAAGTCCTTTGATCCCTTAATGTTGAAGCTGCCAGATCCTGTGTTATCCTGATTGTATTTCCACAATACTCAAATTGTTTCTTTCTATCGGCCTACAGTATTTTTTCCTTGCCCTGGGAACTCTGAAATTGGCCACAATATTCCTAGGAGTATCGCTCTTCGGGTCTCTTTCAGGAGGTGATCGGTGGACTCTTTCAATACATATTGTGGCCTCTGGTTCTAGAATAACAGGAGAATTTTCCTTGATAATTTCATGGAAGATAATGTCAAGGCTATTTTTTTTGATCATGGCTGTCAGGTAGTTCCATAATTTTTAAATTGTCTCTCCTGGCTCTATTTTCCAGGTCAGTTGTTTTTCCAGTGAGATGTTTCATATTATCTTCTATTTTTTCAAACTTTTGGTTTTGTTTTTTAACTGCTTGGTTTATGTCATAGTCATTCATTTCCCTGAACTCAATTCTCTCTTTCAAAGAACTATTTTGTTCAGTGAGCTTTTGAACCTTCTCCTCCATTTGAATAATTCTACTTTTTAAAACCTCCTTCTCTTCATTGGCTTTTTGGATCTCTTTTTCCAATTGAGTTAGCCTCTTTTTAAAAGTATTATTTTCATCAGCATTTTTTTGGTTCTCCTTTAGCAAGCTACTAACTTGCTTTTCAAGCTCTTCTATTTCCTGAACCCAATTTAAGTTCCCTTTGGAGTCCCTGGAGGCAGGGGCCTTGACTTCCTGTGACAGTATGCTTTGTTGTTCCTCATCTGAAAAGATAGGAGGAGACACCTGTTCACCAAGAAAGTAAACTTCTATGGCCTTATTTTTTTCCCCTTTTTTGGACATTTTCCCATCCAGTTACTTGACTTCTGAATCCTTTGTCTAGAAGATGGTCCTATTGCCTCTCCTCTCCTCTCCCCAGTACCTTGTTCAGTGCTGAGATTCGACTCAGCTTCTGCATTCCCTGGGGCTTTGGGTGGAGGCAGAGTTATCACTGAGGGCTGAGGTATAGATCAGCTGCTCCCTTCTGCCAGAGGCTTTAAGCTGAGCTGCCTGGACAATAGACCCAGGTTGCTTCCTGGCCACTGTAGCTGCCTGCATTCTGCTGCTGATGCTGCTGTTGCCTGGGGCTATTGTTGGAGGAACCCTATTCCCCTCTCGTCCATCTGGGAAAGCCCTCCCACACTGACCTTTGGAGCTTTCTTTGTTGCTTGTGGGTTGAGCAATCTGGGACCCTCCATGCTGGGAACTCAGCCTGGAGGTCTGTTCAGGTCCTGGTCCTCCCAGTGCTACATGGCCTGGGCTAGGCTCCACTCTGCTCTGCGTCCCATGAGATGGACCTTTCCTGTCAGGCTTCCAGGTAACCTTTGGCTGGAAACCTCTTTTGCTCTGCTGTTCTGTGGCTTCTACAGCTCTAGAATCTGTTGAGAGTCATTTTTTTGCAGGTATTTTGTGGGCTGTGGTGAAAGCGCTAGAGTATATGAGTCTTTCTACTCTGCCATCTTGATTCCAACCCAGGAAGTCATTGTTGAAAGCTGAAAACAAATAAATTTTTAAAATAAGTGTTTTAATAAATTTATTTTTGTTTTCAACATTTTTACAAAATTATGAGTTCCAAATTTTCATCTCATCTCTCCCCTCACTCTTCACCAAATAGCATGCATTCTGATTTCCCCTACACTTACTCAACCCTTCCTTCTATCACCAACCACCCCCTTATTCCTTACCCCCTACTTTATTGTAGGGGAAGATAGATTCCTATACCCCATTGCCTGTATCTCTTACTTCCCAGTTGCATAATAAAACAATTTTTAACATTTGTTTTGAAGATAACAGAGTAGAAGGAGGGACCTGCTAGAGCTCTACCCCCAAATCCCTCAAAAAACCTGTAAAAAATGACTCTAAACAAATTCTAAAGCAGCAGAAGCACAAAATTACATACTGGAGCAAATTTCCAGCCCAAGATAATCCAGGAAGTCAACAAAAGGGTCTATCACACTAGGGTGGGAGCAGAGCATGGTTCAGGGTGGGCCACAAGGTCATAGGGGACTAAATTGCTGGCAGTGACTGAAATTCCAGATTTCTCAACCCACAAATACCAGATAGCTTCGAAGGTCAGTGGGAAGGGTTACTCACTTGGCTGAGAAGGGAGCATGGTTTGACACCAGCCTCAGCCCTGGACCCAACCCCAGGGTGGTAGCAGCCTCAACTGTATCACGGGCTATTTCTGGAGACTCCTACCTTAACAAAGAGCTCAAAAGTTAAGTTATTGTTAGGGCAGCAACCTTTGGAGTCCTCAATTTAATAAAGAGATCAAAAGTAAAGTAAATGACTGGTAAATTGAGCAAATGGAGAAAGAAACAGACTACATTCTTACTTTCTCAGTGAAGAGGTATTTTCTTATGTTACTGGTGATGAGGAAGATCAAAACATACAACCAGGAGAAAACACACCCAGAGTTCCTGTGTCCAAAGACTCCAAGAAAAATATAAATTGGTCTCAGGCCATGGAAGAGCTCAAAAAAGATTTTGAAAATCAAGTAAGAGAAGTAGAGGAAAAATTGGGAAAAGAAATGAGAGTGATGCAAGAAAACATGAAAAATGAGTCAAAACCTCACTAAAGCAAATCCCAGAAAAAGGTTGAAGAAAATAATACATTAAAAAATAGACTAGCCAAAATGACAAAAGTGATGCAAAAAGCCGATGAAGAGAAGAATGCCTTAAAAAGCACAACTGGTCAAATGGAAAAGAGGTTCAAAAGCTCACTCAAGAAAATAATTCCTTCAAAAGTGGAATGGAGCGTATGGAAGCTAATGACTTTATAAAATATCAAGAAGTTACAAAACAAAACCAAAAGAATGAAAAATAGCAGAAAATGTGAAATATCTCATTGGAAAAATTGAAAAATAGATCCAGAAGATACTACGTGAAAACCATGATCAAAAAAGAGCCTAGATATCATCTAAAAATTTCAAGAAATTATCAAGGAAAACTGCCCTGATAGTCTAGAACTAGAGGGTAAAATAAAAAATGAAAGAATCTACTGATCACATTCTGAAAAAGAATCCCAAAAGGAAAATTCCTAGAAATATTGCAGTCAAATTTCAGAGAATTTTCTAAGCATTAAGGTAGTTGGAAGGCCACTCAACAATGAATAGGCCCAGATGTGAAAAGGGAAAGTGGTCAGAAGCCCTGCTCTAGACATCCCTAAGAATGCCCTTTTATTCCTGCTCTAAAGAAAGCAGTTGTCAGTTAAATTGGATTAGTTCCCACTTGGGGATCTTTAGATCTATTTATTTTGTAAACCAAGCTTGCTAGAGCTAGTCACTGCTATGAAAAGTTCTTGCCATTTTCATTAAGGTTTGGGGCAAAGGGGATCATGAAAGGTAAAAACAACCAGAATAAAGTGGATTTTCTTTCTGGGATGGCCAAGGATAGCTGGGACCTCATGACTTGGCCTCATTCCTCATTTGTTCCCCCCACCCCTACCCATTTGTTTTTCCTTCTGAAAGTTTAAAAACTTTTCTCCAAGTTCTATTGGTGGCCATGCATGTACTCCGACCCAGGCTCAACTGTTTTGTTCTCAATTAAAAATGCCTTTCTCCTTCACTTATGAGTTTGATTTGTTTTAAGATTAACACAGCAGATAAAAATTCTGAGTGGTGTCAGGATACCATCTAATCTTTAAGGCCATTTCAGAGTAGCACTAACTTTTGCCCAAGGTAGTTAATCAGGAAGATGGGAGGAGATTCTATCTTGCAATGATTGCCAAATTAATCAGATCTCAGACATCAGTATGGGTGTCCAAAGACCTAAGATAACACTGAGATAATTATGACCTACATATAGGGCTGTCCAATAATCCAGGAGACTGAGCCCTGTGATTTCATAAACTTACTCACAATCATAATCTGATAATTTAATCACCCCTTGGAATTTGAATTATGTCTTGACGTTCTCTCAACTTAAGGCTAAAGAATCCCAATTCATGCTTTTATTGTAAATCCCATTATCTTGTCCTTTAATTTTTTTGCTACTCTGACTTTTAATCACTCATTTGGTCATAATTTCTGAGTCTGAAACATTACGTCCATTTATTTGGGGAAAAAAGGCATAACTAAATGAACAATAGGAAAATGAGCAAAGTAACATCCATATTTTAAAACAAGCCATTTGCTTTTGAATCATCTGTCCCTTTTTAATCAGAAGCTGATGACACACAAAAGCAATCAACAGATCGGGAAATAAAAGACATTTGGTAGGATCAAGAAAATAAACGTACAACTACCCAATGATGCATTTCCTTAATGTTAGTTATGTCCATTTCATAAGCCTTAAAAACGTTCATAAATACTTGATGTGATGGGTCTTTTATTTATTTCTCCTTCTATGATGGCATTCTTACTGGAACTAATTTTGCCCATCTCCATGTTGTAAGATTACCTCTAGCAATATCTCTTTTCAACCAAAGTCACCAACTGTCATATAATAGTAAATACTTCAGTGCTTGCATTTTATGCTTAATACCTTGCAAATTGTCTTGTAGTTTCCTTCAATGTAATTAAGTAATTTATAACACTGAGACTACTTGTTAACGTCTGAGTAATAATATACATTCAAGTATTTTATATATACATATGAATGTCTGTGCATATGAAATTTAGATTTGCTTCAGCATAGTTATATATAACATATAATCCCAACTGTGAATAAATAACTTTTTTTGCCAGAATTGCACCTCTGATTTCATTGGCATAGGTAACTCACATTGAGGAAAATCCCTTTACCAATGCAGATTGGCATCTACCTGCAATTTGATAGTTGCAGAGAGTTCCTGGTGGCATTGAGAAATAAAATTTCTTGCAAAGAAGCATACACATCTAGTGTGTGTGAGAGGAGGGATGTTCGTGGTACCATATGAGAATGTTAGGGTTTAGGAATATTGCTCTTTTGTTAGTTCATCAGATATTGACCTTATTTGGGATTTGGGGGTACTTGATTGTGAAGACAGCTAAAATACCTTTGTCTCTTGTGCATAGTTCCTATTTTGAAGAGTTTTGACAGGTTGTAAGGATTGGAGAAAATGCATACCCTCTGTGTTGGCTACACATCTCAAAAGTCCTGTAAGCTATTATTATTATTTTTGAGCATCAAATTTTCATATTTCCCAAAGAAACATTATCAAACACTTTCCAACATTTTATTCTTATAAATTACTCTCTAGAAAGCCTTCCTCATGGGGATATTTTATAGTGCTGTGTTTTACTGCTAAGCTTTTCATAATGAGTTACTATTTTTATTCCTGCTTCAATGCATTATATAGTAGCTATTAATGAGTATTCATATGTTAATTTTAATACAACTTTCCAAAATCCATTCAAGACCTTTCTTATGTGGAGGACAATTTGGAATTATGAAAATTTGTTGAAGAGCAATGGAAATATTTTTACACAATATAATCAATCAGAATTATTCTAAAGAGAAAGCTCTTCTACAAAGTCACCTTCATTAAAAGGCTTATAAAATCTGTGGCAAATGAGGAAGAGAATAATCACATTTATCCATCTTTCAAGATTCAACTTCAATTCCATCCCCTCTATAAAATAGTTCTTCAATAGGATCAGTTAATTTAATTCAATAAACATTTGTTTGTGCAAAGTACTAACTATCTTGTGGGAAGAGCTGAAAAAAATGAATAAAATTCATTAATTGATCTGAACTAATTAAAATACATTAGTTGATTTCAAGAAACTTATATTCAGATATGATCCTCTTTTCCTGAACTTTTCACAGTATTTTTACTTTCAACTTTTATTGTATTTACTTGTGTATTTATCTTGTTTTCTGCTAGTAGTTTAAAAGCTGCTGAATGGACTGGATTTTATATGATTTATCTCCTTATCCATCATGCCCTCTACAAAAGTCCTTCTCTGGTGCCTCCTTGTAATATGGACGTGCTCTTAGGTTCATAAAGATTATGACAGAAGGGCAAAAATTTTATCTTGTTCTATCAAATTGAATTGGCTTGGAGCATGGCCCTATAAAACAATGTCTAATATCAGACCAACCTTTCAAAGTCTGCTGTTAAATTCTTGGACCATACCAATGTATCAACCAAAAAAAAAATAAAAATAAAGTGCCCATTTGCAATCAATAGCCTTTTTAACAGTACGTATAATGTTTTTATTATATGCCAGAAGATACAAAATGAGATAGTTCCTGCCCTTAGGGAACTTATAGTCTACTAGAAAGAATACAAGATGTTTGAAGATAAGTATATTCAAATTGTACATAAAATAAAGTCAGCATCATTGGCAGGGGCATTAGCAACTGAAGGAAATCAGAGAAGGCTTCTTAAAAGAGGTGGCATTCCAAGATGGCAGAGTAAAAGCAGGGACTTGCTTGAGGTCTCCCCCAAAACCCTCCAAATTCCCATAAAAAGTGACCCTAAACCACTTCTGGAGCTTCAGAACTCACAGAATGGTGGAGTGAACAGATCTCCAGCCCAAGACAACCTAGAAGGTCGACAAGAAACATTTATCATGATGGGATAGGGTGTGGTTCAGCATGGATGGCAACAGAAGAGATGGTGCTTGAGCAGGCCTCAGGTGACTGAATCACTGGAAGCTATGACTGTTTCCAGATTTTTAGACCCAAAAAATGCTGAGGGCAACTTGGAAGGTCAGTGGACATGCTGCTGGACATGTGTCAAAGAGTAGCGTGGTCTGGCTCCCGCCTTGCAGCAGTAAAGGAGTGGCAGTTGCAGTCACAGCAACAGTGGCTGTTTCTGGAGCTCTAGGCCTACAGTTTGTGGGTTGATTGAGTGGCTGTTCAGAGGGTGATAGCAGAGATGTGTTTGTCAGCACTGAGGTGGGATTCTCTTGCTTTGCCCTGTTTGAGTCTGGGCCACAGCCCTGGGTAGTGGTTCTTGGGCGAGGAGGAGTGTTGGCATGGTGAAGCTTGTGGAAGTGACGGAGAACGGATCCTCTCTACAGTTCCAAGGCAGAAAAAAAGTGCTTGAGGTCACTCATAGACCAGAGCACAGACTAGGAAAGTAGTAAACAGCTCTCCTTTGATCATACAGCCTTGAAAGAGCTGAAAATTTTCAGGTCCCTAGAAGTATTTCTGAAAACAGTTGCACAACAGCCTTGTGCTTGGGAAAGTACACCCCCTCCCCGCTGAAAGCAGAGAACTACATTGACAAAGAGCTCAAAAGTGACATAATGGGCTGGGGAAAAGAGCAAGGAGTGGGAACAAAATCAGACTATAGAGTCTTACTTTGGTGACAGTGAAGATAAAATCATACAACTAGTGGAAGACAACAAAATCAAAGCTCCTACACGCAAAGACTCCAGGAGAAATACGAATTGTTCTCAAGCCACGCAAAAGCTCAAAAAGAATTTTGAAAATCAAGTGAGAGAAGTATGGAAAAATTGGAAAGAGAAATGAGAGCTATGGAAGACAGTCATGAAAAATGAGTCAACTGCTTGCTAAAGGAGACCCAAAAAATGTAGAAGAAAATAAAACCTTAAAAATAGACTAACCCAAATGGCAAAAGAGATCCAGAAATCTAATGAGGAAAAGAATGCCTTAAAAAGCAGAATGGGCCAAATGTACAAGGAGATCCAAAAGCTCACTGAAGAAAATAATTCCTTAAAAATTTTAATGGAGCAGTTGGAAGCTAATGAGTCTATGAGAAATCAAGATATTATAAAACAAAACAAAAAGAATGAAAAAATAAGACAACATAAAATATCTTATTAGAAAAACAACTGACCTGGAAAATAGATCCAGGAAAGATAATTTAAAAAATTATGGGACTACCTGAAAGCTATGATCAAGAAGAGAGCCTAAACAATTGCCTCCTGAAAGAGGTCTCAAAAGGAAAATTTATAGGAATATTGTGGTCAAATTCCAGAATTTCCAGGTCAAGGAGAAAATATTGCAAGCAGCCAGAAAGAACCAATTTGACCATTGTGGAAGCACCATCATTATAACACAAGATCTAGCAGCTTCTACATTAAGGGATTAGAGGGTTTGGAATATGATATTCCACAGGTTAGAGAAGCCAGGATTAAAACCAAGAATCACCTATCCAGCAAAACTGAGTATAATACTTCAAGGGAAAAAACTGATATTTAATGCAATGGAAGTCTTTCAAGCATTCTTGATGAAAAGATCAGAAGTGAATAGAAAATTTGACTTTTGAATACAAGAATCAAGAGAAGCATGAAAAGGTAAACAGGAAAGAGAAATCATAAGGGACTTACTAAAGTTGAACTATTTACATTCTTACATGGAAAGATAATATTGTAATATCTAAAAAATGAAGTTAAAGGGTAAGAGAGGAATACATTGGCAGAAGGAGAAAGGGAGAAATAGAATGGGATCAATTGTCTCACATAAAAGAGGCAAGAAAAAAACTTTTACAATGGAGGTGACAAGGAAGAAAGGACAAGGAAATTAATGAAGCTAACTCTTACAGGTTTGGTTTAAGGAGGGAATAACATGTGTACTCAATTGGGTATGAAAATCCATTTTACCCTGCAGGAAAGAAGAGAAGAAGCAGATGGTGGGGGGATGATAGAGGGAAGGTCAAATGGGAGGAGGGAGTAATCAGAAGTAAACACTTTTCAGGAGGGACAGAGTGAAAAAGAGAGAACAAAATAAATGGAAGACAGGATAGGATGGAAGGAAATATAGTCTTTCACAACAAGACTTTTCTGGAATCATTTTGCATGACTACACATATTTAACCTATATCGAATTGCTTGTCTTCTCAGTGACAGTGGATGGGGAGGAAAGAAGGGAAAGAATTTGGAACTCAAAGTTCTAAAAATGAATGTTAAAAATTGTTTTTAAATGCAACTGGGAAATAAGATAAACAGGCATTGGGGCATAGAAACCTATCTTGCCCTATGAGACAATAAAGGAGGATGGGATGGGGGGGTAATAGAAAGGAGGGCAAATTGAGGAAGGGGGTAATCACAATGCATCCTTTCTTGGAGGGGGTAGAGGAGAGATGGGGAGAAAATTTTGAACTCAAAATGTTGTGGAAGTGAATGTTGAAATTAGAAATTAATTAATTTTTAGAAGTGTAAACAAAAAAGAAATATATTTAGGAGAGATCCAGCTCTAATAATGTACAGCATATGATACACACACACACATACACACACACATATATATGTAAAACATATATGTGTATATATATATGTGTGTGTGTGTGTGTGTGTGTGTGTTATCCTGTTCCCACATTATTTTGATGTCTTTTTCTGAGGATCTATGCACTGAGAGTTCTTATCATTATTATTATTCCATTTAATTTAGAGGTTGTAAATATTTGGCATGGTCATAGATATTTAAAAACATTGCTCTTAAGTGTTTATGGCCTTAATGTTATAATCCTAGAAAAGTGTGAGTAACTATTTTGTCGGTTAAAATACTCAAATTGCATTGCTATTTTTTTTAATTCTCAAGAATATTTTAGGATTTGTAATGTGAAATTTGTCACTTTTGAATTGATGAAGGCTAAAACACTTCCAGCATATCATTTTGGTCACTTGATCATGACTCTCATTTTTCTGAATGTGTTAAAAGTTGCAACCTGTTGTGATTTACTGTATAGTTTCTACCATTTCCTTATAGTATCTGCATTTATCAATAATCTAACTTCTTTAAAGATTAAAAAGGGAAGCTGAGTAGAAGGGAGGGTTTAAGGTCGAGATAATGAGTTCTGTTTTGAACATGTTGAGTTTAAAATGTCTACTGGACATTTCATGAGGTCTGAAAGGCAATTAGAGATTTGAGATTGCAGCTCAGCAGAGAGACTAAGGCAGGATAGTTAGAGTTCAGAATCATCAGCATAGAGATGGTAATTAAATCCAAGGGAGCTGATGAGATCATCAAGTAAAGTAGTACAGGGAGAAGAGGAGAAGGAGGAAGGGGAGGAGGGAGAAGAGAACAGATCCAAGATGGAGCCCTGAGGGGACACCTATGGTTAGAGGATGTAATCTGGAGTAGAATCCAGAAAAAGAGAGAGAAGGATCAGTCTGATAGGAAGGAGAAGTAGGAGAGAGTGGTACTTTGAAACCCTAGAGAGAAAAAGAGTATCAAGGAGGAGGGATCAGTAGTGCCAAAGGCTTCAGAGAGGTGGAGGAGAATAAAGAATTGAGAAAAGGCCATTGATAGATGGCTCTTGTATAAGCTATAATCAAACTGTTTGCCTTCTCAAGGATGGGGTGGAGGAGAAGAGGAATGAAGGAAAGGAGAAAATTTGAAACAAAAAATTTTTCAAATGAATGTTAAAAAACGTAATTACATGTGATTTAGGGGAAAATAAAATAAAAACTATAAAAAAAGAGGTGATACTTGAACTAGTCTGGATGAGAACTAAGAAGCGGCCTGAGGAGGCAGAGGATTCCAGCCATGGGAGCCAGGATGTGCAAAAGCATGCAGGCAGGAGATGGAATGTCATATATGGAAAATATTCCAAGGACCTGGAATTATGTTGGTGTGAGAACTCCCTCCATCTATGTAGAATTCGTCTCATCTATATTTTATTGTTTTTGGAGTTCAGAGAGGTTTGCTTATAATCAGACAGCTAATAGATATCAGAAATGATTTTTGAACTTGGTCTTCCTGACTCCAAGTACAACACTGTCCACTGCCTCTAATGAAATAGATGACAATGTAAAATAGCCCTTGGTGATGTGGCATAAACAATACTCAGAAAATGTAAGCAAAGGCCTATTTGTTGTAACATTTCCCTTTCTTCCTTGCCAGCACCACAAATATTTGAAAATAACTCATTTCCCTTATGTCTTCTCTCTTTCAAGCTGATCTCCCCAGTTCTTTTTAACCTCTCCTCATATGGCCTCATATTAGAGTTCTTCATCATCCTTCCATCATCTGGATGCTGTCCAGTTTATTAATGTTCTTCCTAGTATGGGCCACCCAGAACTGAAAATATGTCAAGAAGGAGATTTAACCTATGTGGAGATATTTGATCAATCACCTCCTTATTCCTGGCACCATGTATCTCAATGTAATCAAAGACTATTACTTTGCTGGGTTACCGTGTCACACTCTTGATTCCTATGGAGTTTGTGACATTCTAGTCTACCTCCTCAATCTTTTTTTTCCTTCCTGTCTTCTTTACTTCCTTTCTTCTTTCCTCACTTCTTTTCCTCTCTCCTCCCTCCTTCTTTCTTTCTCTCTTTCTTTCTCTCTTTCTCTTTCTTTCCCTTTCTTTCTTTTTTCCCCTTTCTTTCCTTCTTTCTTTCTTTCTTCCTCTCTCTCTTCCTCTCTCTCTCTCTTTCTTTCTTTCTTTCTTTCTTTCTTTCTTTCTTTCTTTCTTTCTTTCTTTCTTTCTTTCTTTCTTTCTTTCTTTCTTTCTTTCTTTTCTTCTCTGTCTCCTGAGTACTCATGATTCACTAACCTCAGAGTCTCTGGTAGCAAATATTATAGAAAAACAAAAACACCATTCCCAAGCATTCCCCATTTGTTTTCAAGTGACTTGTTAGTTAGTCATACTTCCCCATTTTGTACTTTTAAAGTTGATATTTTTATGTCCAACTTTTAGACTTTATATCAATCTCTATTCAATTTCATTTTATTATCAGAATTCAAAATTACAGCCTGTTAGAATACTTTTATGTCTTGACTCTGTCATTCAGTATGGTAGCTATCCTTTGTAGTTTTGAGTCATTAAAACAAGAATATGACAAGAATGTCACCTCTACCTACATCTGCGTCATTGATAAAAGTGATTTTTAAAAAAAGCATTGATCAAACAAAGATCACTGGGGTGTGCAATTTGGCAAACTTTTTCTTGATTGACATTGACTCATTAATAACTGCTCTTTGAATCAAACCATTCAATCAGTTCTTCATTCAAATTTCAAAGTCATCAATTTAAGTGTCATGTAAAGACAAGCATCCTAAAAAAATTAGGGCAATCCAAAGAAGAATGGGCTAACTTATGAGGTACTGAATTCCCCCTTACTTAGGGTCTACAAGAGAAGAAAGCATGAGCATTTCTCAATTATGTTGTAGAGGGTACTCTGTGATTCCACTTTTTTGCAGTTCTGATTGTTAGAAATCTATATCTGATTCTTTTTAACTTCCACACATTCCCAGCTGATTGCTGCTAAGTCAGCCCCGCCTGTGACTGAATAGAATAAAGTTAATTCCTCCTTCACATTATAGCCTTTGAAATACTTGACTACATAGACTACATAGATTCCCCCATCACCAAGCATTTTCTTCTCCATAATACACCTCCCAAATATTTCAGTAGATATTCATGGCATAATCTGTAGTATAGTGGGTAGACCATGGACTTGGAGACAAAAAGATCTGGTTTCTGATCCTACCTCAGGTACTTAATAGCTCTGTAACCCTAAGTTACATAACCTCTCTACACATCAGCTTCCTCTTCTGTAAAAAGAAGGGTTTGGATTTGATGATCTCAAGTATTTCTTCCAGCTTCAAATCTTATCAGTCTATGATCTATCCTTGTTGCCGTTCTCTAGCTACTCCCAGAATTCATTTTTGCCATTCTTTATCATCATTATTTCCTATAGATATATTTTAATTTGTTAATCATCCAGAGATAAAAAGAACCTTCACTTCATGGGTTCTTCTCATCAGACCCAGGAAAAATTTCCAACATTAAATAATAAGTTAATCAAAGGTACTATTAGACCCATTATCTCTTAAGTTCTGAGTCAGTATTCTTTATTCCAAATTGCAATAATCCCAGTCATACAGTGAAGTTGTAACAGAGCATCACAGAACCTGAAAACTCATCTAAACCTACTCACTAGTGCAGTGGGCGAAGTGCTGGAGTTAGAGTCTGAAGGTATGGGTTTCAATCCTTACTCTGCTACTCATTGCCTTTGTGCCCTCAGCAATATCCCCTTAGCTCTCTAGGCCTCAGTTGCTCATATGTACAATGAGGAGGTGGACTAGTCAGCTTCTGATCTACCTTGCAGATCTTTATCTGTGATCCTGAAATCCATGCCTAAACAAGAATATTCTCTACAACATATGTGACAAGGGGTGAATGTGTTTTGGTATAAAGATCTTATAGGAGGAGGACCCTGCTGCTATCTGAGGCAGCCCATTCCATTTCTATATAGCTCTAATTATTAAGAAGCTTTTTCATACATCAAACCTAAATTTACTTCTTTGTACCCTTGTAATGGTAATTTAAATGGAAAATATTTCATATTCATGAATAGGCCCATGTAACCGACCTGGGTCACATGGAAGCCAGAGTTGAGTCTGAGTCACATTGAACCTGTGGTGAGAGGAATTTGCTGAATGGGTGGAACAGGAAGAGGCAGAGCTAGAGCAGAGTTGAGAAGAAGTTAGTCTTGAGAGCAGTGAGATAGGAAGGATGCTGGCAGCTGGCCAGTGTGAGTGAAAGAGCTTGTTTGTAATTTATTTAATGGAGCTGGTTTGTAGGAAGCCTAGAAGGGGAAGGCTTGGAGATGGCATTGTTTCCTGAATTGTTATTGTGTATAAATTTTTGTTACTATGATGGATTTGGCTCTCTGGTGTCTGAATAAATGTTTTTCTTTTGCCTTCCATGTGGAGAATCTGTGATATTTCTTGATTCAGAATTATGCTGGGATATTTATGGCCATCTTGGGTGCTTTGCACTGATGCTACAACCTTTTCCCCCTTGCTCCCCTTTGTACTCTCCAGGGCCAAGCAAACCAAATATAACTCATTTTCCAAGTGATGTTCCTGGAAATCTTCAGATAGAGACTAGATAAATACTTTGGGGTATTATTGTCAAGAAGATTTTTGATTGAGTAGATATTGATCTAAATGATCCCTGGTGACCTTTCCAGCTCTATAATTCCACATTTCTAAGGTTTATAATATAGGAGGGACAAAATATTTTGGTAAACAGACATTTTGTTTGTAATTTCCATGGACATTGGATGTTTTCTCACACAAATTACACAAAAAGGAGACAATATAATTTTACTTGATAAAAGCTCTTTTGTATCCCTTTCTCCTCACTTGATTTAATTATCTAGTTATTTAGCTTATTATATATAATGATATAGATAAAATACCAAAAGTCTACCAAAAATCCAGGACTCCTAGTAGGGTAGAGTGGGTTTAGAATAAACAGGTAAATTAATTTGACCCCCAAGCAAACAGCTAGGCAAATGTCAAATTGGTCTGAAGGACTTCTGACATGGGTTATTATGTTTGAGAGACCATAAGGAAGCTTAATGTTCCCAGTCTTAAGGAGATTATAGACTGAACTAGGTATAGAGTACCATAGCTACTTAAATTAGTTATGGAGGTTACCTGGGATGTGACTAAGCAGTTTACTTTTATACTTCCAGAAAAAAAAGAAAGGTTAATCACATTGCATGATTAAAAGGCAAGTGAAGTCATTCCATTTGTAAGTGATCTAGAGGAAGTTCTCCAAGCCACTGAGTGAAACTTTGTGTGGAGGTCACCTCCAGATACTATAGAGGATATGAATAAGAGTACAGCAGAATGACCAGATATGGATTGTTGAAGGAAACATAGGCACCACTGACATTATTTGTTCTGTGTGATTGAGAATCAAGTATAATACTTCAAGGGTCAGTGATTACATCAGGGAAAGAGCTAACACAACTAACATTCCTTCCCTTTCTTTATAGATGATCATTGATAAATGTTTCCATTGACATATCTACCACCTTGCAGGAAAACTAAACTTGTGGCTCCCTGAACTGTGTGAGATTGGTCCTTGGACCATAAATATGTATGCCATCGCTAGAGCCATATTCAAAATCTTTCCATCTTGATTTATTCTGGAGAGCTTGTATTTTCTGGTTTACCTTTTGAGAATCAAAAGCCAGCTTTGTGCCATGATGAATGGTCAACAGAGGATCTCAAACTCCAGAAAACTTAGGAAGTGTGTGATAAATAGAGAGAAGAAGATTTAAAAGATACAAATATCATAAATGGGCATTTGGTTGTTATAGAAGAGAAGAAGGAAAAGTAATTAGCAAATTTATGTGGCAGATGCCTGAGCCCAGGAATACAAGAATCAAGGTCAAGAAATTCAATGCCTTGAGTTGCCAGTTCATTGATGACTATGAGCTTAGACAACAATTAGACATTAAAACAAAAGTGAAAACATACAAAATTAGTTTCAAAGGGGAACTGAATTTTTTAAAATATATTTTGTTTAATTTACATTTTCATGTAATAACAATTTCTTACTTTTTTCTAAAAGTTGTGTTTCAAATTCTTGACCTCTCTCCCTCCCCGCTTCCTTCCCTGAGAGAGCAAGCAATTTGATATAGGCTATACATGTAGAGTTATGCAAAATATATTTCCATATAAGAAAACACAGACCAAAAAAAAAAAAAGTAAAGAAAAAAATCTTCAACCTGCATTCATTTTCCAACAGTTCTTTCTGGGGAGGTAGATACCATTTTTCATCATAAGCCCTTTGGAAGTATCTTAGATCATAGTATTGCTGAAAATAGATGCCATTCACAGTTAATTGTCATTTATTTTCCTAATTTTTCCTCTGCCTTTCTTATTTAATTTTTAAAATCCTTTCTTGGCTCTTCCAGGAATTCTTTTAAGGTCTGAGACCAATTAACTTTTTTCTTTAAGGCTTTGCGTATTGTTGCTTTCTGAGTTTATATTTTAATCTTCCTTGTCAACATAATAACTATGTCCAAGCTCTTTAGTTGTTATTCTTGTTTGCTCATTTTCTCAGCCTATTTCTCAACTATTAGCTTTACATTAAAATAAGACTCTGCTTCTGGCATTAAGAGGTCACAGTGCCAAATTTCAGTTTTTTGGTGCTACTGTTTTCAGAGTTAGTTCTGGAGGGCCTGTAGGTTTTCAGTTGTTCAAAGGTGCTATGATCTAAGGAGATAATTAGTCACTGCTTTCTTGACCAGTACACTGGTCTGTGAGTGACATCAAGCACTCTTTTCAACTTTGAAATTGTGTCTAGGGTCCTTAGGAGCTAAATTTCTATAATGACTAATGTAGGAACAAAGGATCCTAACTTATTGAAATCACAGAGCTCATCTAATTCAACTCTCTCATTAGAACAAATACACAAGGGAGTTCAATAACTTGTCCAAGGTCACAAAGATAGCCAACATCAGAAGCATAATTTTAATTTAGGTTCTCCAACCCCAAAACAAATATTCATTCCACTGTATGACTAAATTCAATCACTGATTGTATTTAATTTGCCCGAATTATTTGACCCCTGATTACCTTCTTCAGTGTATTCTCTTCCCCTTCTCCTTGATCTGTTGCCCTCACCTTGTTTGATAACTAACAGTTCTTTAAACTTTCTTTTGCATAAACTGCAGAATCTTACAAAAAATCTGCAGGCTCCCTGAACCCATTCCATATGAAATCTATGAAAGCATGTGGATGGATTTTCTTCCAAACTCCATGAAAGTAGAGAAACATTCATACAACATTTTAAAGAATTGCAGAAGCACCTGAGGGAATTCAATGACAACAACTGTTATAATTGCATTTTTTTTTTAAAAAGTGTTAGTTCTAGAATATGATAGCCCTCTCATCCAAAGTAGCAAAGGCAAGCATAGAATAAATAATGCAATTTATTGTGAATTTTACTACAGTAATAAAAAACATCACTGTGACATTTATAAAAAGCTCCTCCATTAACTTGAGAAGAAAAGAGGAAATGTCAGAGGCTTTGTTTGGTTTAGAAAATCATTCCCATAAGCAGGTCATCAGAGAGAAGAGTAATTAAGTTAACAACACCTTGCGTTGTCTCCAGCTGTAACCTTGGTCTGAGAAGACTGGAGGGGCAGAGCTGAGGATTTTCCCATCAGTCCTGATTAAAAAATTCTCTCATTTGACTGATTTGGAATCAAAGGACTAATGGAAAAGGAAAGTTGGGAGATTCACATTTGCAATTTTAAATTGTACAGTGATCTTTAGGATGCTTATAAAAATGGCAAAGAAATAGAGAGTGCATCCTATTACACACAAACAGCAGAGTCTGCCATCAGAGAGCAGTGTGAAGATGGATGAGATACTGGACAATAGTAGAGTTTTTCTTTTACCTTTTCTGAATTCTGAATCAATGAGATAAGTAGAATCTAACACAAATTGGAATTGGAAGCAATTTCAAATTTTATGTAATCTAGTCCTTTCATTTTATAAACAAGGGAAGAAAGGAAGGAAGGTAGTCTAGAAGCAAGGAAGAAAAGATGATATGGGAAGTGAAGAGAAGGATAGGAGGAAGAGAGTGAGGAGAGTGAGGGAATTAAAGAAGGAGAAAAGAAAAGAGTGAAGGAGGCAGGGAGAGAGGGGAAGAGAAAGAGGAAAGGAAGGAAGGCAGATGCAAGGAAAGGGGAAAGGGAAAGAAGGAAAGAGGGAAGAAAAGAGGGAGGGAGGGAGGAAAGAAGTAAAGAGAAAAATACCAGGCACCATGCTAAGTGCTTTATACTTGTTAGTGCTTTATACATGTTAGTCTAGGTAAACTAAGTCATTCTCCCAAAGTTACACATATAGTAAGCATTAAAAACAGGATTTGAATTCAAGCCTCTTATTTCAGAACCTGTGTACTTTTTACTATATCTCATTACCTCAAACAGGTATTTAGTGGTTCATCCAGGATTTGCACCCAGGTTTTCTGATTCCCAACACTACCAACAGGGCTTTATAGGACAGCTAGGTGGCTCAGTGCTGGGTCTTGAGTCAGGAAGACCTGAGAGCAAATCTGACCTTAGACACTAGCTACGTGACCCTAGACAAGTCACTTCATCACTCTAGTAGCTTTGCCAAAAATAAAAAAATCCAAATGGTGTCAGAAAGAGTCACACATACTTGAAACAACTGAACAACGACAACAAGTAGTTCTAGAATCAGCATTTCTAGAATCTTAGATCTACAGGAAGGAAGGACTAAAGCAACTAGTCAATTCACCTTATTTTATAAAGGAGGAAACTGAGGCCCAGTGATGTTAAGTGATTTATCCAATGTCACACAGGTAGTAAATGGTAGAGCTGTGATTTTAACTCAGATCCAAGTATTCATTTAACTACTTAATTGGTTTAACTAATTCATTTAACTCACTTAGCTCAAGGTCACCCTTATTTCCCTCTGCCCTCACAGCAATTCAGACAAGAGAATTCAGATGGAAAGGCAAACTGAATTAACTTAACTAAAGAGCTAGTTGGTGGTAGATCCGGGTTACATTATTCTTTGTAAAATTCCTTCATCTAGACCACCACCCCAGCCTGTCCAAAGTAATAGCTATCATTTATATAGCACTCTAAAGAGTGCCAAACATTTCACGTGCTATCTCATTCTGTCTTTACAGTACCCGTGTGAAGTGGATGCTATTATTATCTCCATTTTAGAAATGGAGAAGTTGAGGTAGGCAAAGGTTAAGTGACTCCCCCAGGATAACACAGCCGGTCCAAGGCAGGAACATTAAATTCCATTGTATGAAGAATGTCTTTATAACATTGGTCCATTAAATAGTTTCCTAAAGGTCTAGAAGGGTGAAAAGAGACAACTAAAATGTTTAATTAAACCTCAGAGAAGGATCCTAGAACTGGGAAACATCATTAAGAGGGCAATGAGAAACAAATCCTGAGAAAGAAAGAGCAAGGCAGAGGATGGCGTTACTAAGGAGACAGAAGAAAGATTATGGAATAAACAGTTTGTTGAACAAATAAACACTAGGTCAGAAAATCAGAGAGCATCAGAGGATGTGATGAAGCCAGCTCTAACAGGCTCCTAGAGCCAACTCTTAAATTCTCAGTGTGAGCACTTACACCTCAAAATGGGCAAATACTACTTAATAGAACTGGAAGAGATCCCAAAAGGAAACCACTTAGGAATATTGTAGCCAAATTCCAGAGTTCCCAGGTGTATCACCAAGGAAATTTTCACAGTACCAATGGCAACTAGGAATATGTTGGCATAGTTCTGAATCACAAAGTATAACAGATTCTCCATATAGAAGGCAGAAGAAAAACATTTGTTCAGATACCAGGAAGTCATATCCCCAAACCAAAAAATAAAATCCATCATTACAACAAAGAAATACATGCACAATAAAAATACAAGGGATACTACCATCTCCAAGCCTTCCCTCTGTTAGGTTTCCCACAAACCAGCTCCTTTAAACAAATCACAAGCAAGCTTTCCCACTCATGGTAGTTGCTGCTCTAGCTGCCTACTTTCTCCATCCTTCCCAACTCTGATTAATCTGAACAACTTCTTCTCAGCTCTGCTCTAGCTCTGCCTCTTCCAGTTCCACATTTCAGGAAGCTCCTCCTACCACATGTGACTTAGGTTTCCATGTGATTTAAGCAAGTCACATGGACCTATTAATGGATGGGAAATACCTTCAAATTAAGTAAAAAATACATTAAAAAATATACCTGTTTGAGGAGAAAATATTACAAGCAGTCAGAAAGAAAATACTTCAAGCATTGTGGAAACATAATCAGGATAACACAAGATCTAGCAGCTTCTACACTAAGGGATCAGAGGGCTTGGAATATGATATTCCAGAGGTCAAAGGAGATAGGCATAAACCCAAGAATCATATACCCAACAAAACTGAGTATAATATTTCAGGGAAAAAATAAATTTCAATGAAATAGTGGACTTGCAAGCATTCTTGTTGAAAAAAAAAACAGAGCTGAATTGAAAATTTAACTTTCAAATAGATGAATCAAGAAAAGCATGAAAAGGTAATCAGGAAAGAGAAAACGTAAGGGACTTATTAAACTTGAACTATTTACATTACTACATGGAAAGATGATATCTGTAACTCGTGAGACATATATATGTGTGTGTATGTGTGTGTGTGTTTGTGTGTGTGTGGAGAGAGAGAGAGAGAGAGAGAAAGAGAGAGTGGGGAGGGAGGGAAGGAGAGAGGGAGGGAGATGTTGAGAGAAATGTAGAGAGGTAGAGAGAGAGGTAGAATGTAGTAAATCATCTTACCAAAAAGAGGTAAGAAGGAGCTTTTACAATGGATGGAGAAGGAGGAGGTGAGAGGGAACAAATGAGCCTTACTTTCATCAAATTTGACTTCAGGAACCAATAACATACATATTCAGTTGGATATGGAAGTTTATCTTACCCTACAAGAAGGCAAGGTAAAAGGAAATAAGAGAAGGGGGATAATACAAGGGACGAAGGCGTAATTGGAAGAAAACACTTTTGTACAAGGACAGGGCAAGGCAGAGAATAGAATAAAGGGAGGGTAGGGGAAGATAGAGGGAAATATAGTTAGTCTTTTACAACATGACCATTATGGAAGTGTTTTGCATGACTGCACATGTATAACCTATATTGAATTGCTTGTCTTCTCAATGGTAGTGGGTAGGGAAGGAGGAAGGGAGAGATGTTGGCACACAAAGTTTTAAAAACAAATGTCAAAAATTGTTTTTATATGCAACTAGGAAATAAGATACATAGACAATTGGGTATAGAAATCTATCTTGCCCTACAGAAAAATAGAAGGGAAGAGGATGAGAGGGGCATGAGGTGAAAAAAAAGACAGATTGGAGGAAAGGGTAATCAGAATACACACTGTCCTGGGGTGGGGATGGGGGGGAGATTGGGAGAAAATTTGAAATTCAAAATTGTGTGGAAGTGATAGCAGTTATTATGCCTGAATATCTGTAAGTACCATGACCTGTATTCATGCTAAATAAATAAGAGGAAAATTTGGTTTTACTATAAAAAAATGTTAATGAGGACATTATAAAATATTAGGGAGTCCACCTACCAAAACAAACCCAGGAACTATAAAAACACAATTACAAAACACTTTTCACACAAATAAAGTCAGGTCAACATAATAGGAAAAACATTACTTGCTGATGGGTAGGCCAAGCTAATGTAATAAAATGACAATTTTACCTAAATTAATTTAATTATTCAATACCATACCAATCAGATTATTGAAAGTTATTTTATAGACCTAGAAAAAATAATAACAAAATTCATCTGGAAGAACAAAATTTCCAGCATATCAAGAGAATTAATGAAAAGAAATGCTAGGGAAACTGGCCTAGCCATACCAGATCTCAAATTGTATTATAAAGAAGCAATCATCAAAACTACTTGGTACTGACTAACAAATAGAGGGATAGATCAGTGGAAAAGGTTAGGTACACAAGACGTAGTAGTCAATGACTCTAGTAGTCTACTGTTTGATAAACCCAAAGATCCCAGCTTCTGGAATAAGAATTCACTATTTGACAAAAACTGCTGGGAAAATTGAAAAATAGTATGGCAGAAACTGGGTGCAGACAAATGGCTGACACTGTATACCAAAATAAATTCCAAATGGGTACACAATTTAGACATACTCATATAATAAACAAAATAGGGTAGGAAGGAATAGTTTATCTGTCAGATTCAAGGAGAATGGAGGAATTTATAATCAAATGAGAAAGAGAATATTATGAAATGCAAAATTGGTAACTTTGATTACATTAAACTGAAAAGTTTTTGCATAAAGCCAATTCAACCAAGATTAGGAGGAAAGGTGAAAACTGGGAGAGAATTTCTACCATCAGTGTCTCTTATAAAGGTTTCATTCCTAAAATACATAGAGAATTGAGTCAAATTTATAAGAATACAAGTAATTCCCCAATTGATAAATGGTCTAAGGATATGAACAGGAGTTTTCAGAGGCAGAAATTAAAACTATATATAATGATATGAAAAAATTCTCTAAATTACTATTGATTAGAATAATACAAATCAAAACAACTCAGGGGTGCCACATCATATCTATCAGATTGGCTAACATGAAAAAATTGGAAAATGATAAATGTTGGAGAAGATATGGGAAAACTGGAGTACTAATTCATTGTTGGTGGATTTGTGAACTGACCTAATCATTCTGGAAAGCAATTTGGAGCTATGGATAAAGGGCTATAAAAATGTGCATATCCTTTGACCCAGCAAAAACACTTCTGGGGCTGTATCCCAAAGAGATCATAAAAAATGGGAAAAGGAGCCACATGTACAAAAATATTTATAGCAGCTCCTTTTGTGTTGGCCAGGAACTGGAAACTGAGAGGATATCCATCAGTTGGGGAATGACTGAACAAGTTGTAGTATATGAATGTATTGGAATACTATTGTGCTATGCAAAATGATGAACAAGTGAACTTCAGAAAGACCTGGGAAGACTTACATAAACTGATGTTGAGTGAAATGAGCAGAAACAGAATAACATTGTACATAGTACCAGCCACACAGTGTGAGGACTGACTGATAAACAGCCCTTCTCAACTATACAAGGACTTAATACAATTTCAATAACTCATATGGAAAATGCCATCTGCTTCTGGAGAAAGGACTATGGAGTCTGAATGTAGTGAAGCAGACTGTTTTCATTCTCATGGTTCTTCCCATTCATTGTAATTCTTTTATACAACATGAGTCATGTGAAAATTTGTTTAATAAGAATGTATATGTGGAGTCTATATCAGATTGCATGTCATCTTGGGAAGGGGAGGGTGGAGGAAGGGGGAGAAAATTTAAAACTTATGAAAGTGACTGTTGAAAACTAAAATAAATTAACTTAAAAAAAAGAAAGAAAGACCCTGCACTCAAAAAGTTTACATTAAAATAAGGGGTGGTAGTGGAGTACATTCAGTCGGTTCATCAGCAATGATTTACTAAGCACTTATTTGGAGAACTCCATGCTAAGAACTAGTGATGCAATAAATAGTCATTGATCTCAAGGAATGTATATTATTAAAGGGAAATATAGTTAGTTAGAGAGAGAGAGAGAGAAACGGGGTTTTGCTGAAATAGCAAAAATGGTGAGTGGAGCCATAGGTTAGTTGCTTAACCTACTGACCGTTCCCAAATGTTATATTTATTTGATTATAGTTTCCATAGCAAAAGATGGATAGGAGAAAGTTAGTGCTATGCACAGTTCTGGCAGCTTGACAGAAAGATGGTCAGGATGACGTATGTTTAGGGATCTGGTTCTGGCTAGATATTATAGACTGTACGTTTTCTTTCAAGCATTCATCAATCAAAGCAGCAAGACTTTGGGACAGCGATTACGAATCTGTGACTTAATTATTCTATAGAGTCTGGTTGGGGAAGCAAATGGGTACCTGGAGAAGCCCTGGAGTGGCACGGAAGCAAGACAAGAAGATGGTCAAGTGAATCTGGGTCCTAGAGCAGGACTTCTAAATCCTAGTCACTTAACCATAAAAAAAATAAGGTCAGTTTTTTTATGACAACTTTAAAAAATTATATCTAGCTGAGCCCTAAACTGGGGCTGAGTTAAGCTACTAGATTTGGAGGATTGACAATAATTTGGTTTGTTGTGTTCGTTTCCATTTGTTCTGCTGGGTCTGTTTTATGCCATGAATAGAAATATTAAGACATTCTGAAAAGTGTTTCTTCCTTTGTTGAAGCCAAAATATGTGAGAAACTTCAGCACTAAATCTGTCTTAGTGAGACTAAAGGAAGACTGGTTTCTCTTAAAGTTCTGAATCAAAACATTGTAACTCAGAATGACTTTGAAAAAGTATCAAGTATGGCAGTGACTCTCAAATACATGTGTTGAGAACTATCCATTTAAGCCTATTTCACCCAGGGAACTAATTTCACAATTGCCACCCTGTACCAAACCATTGTTCATACTGCTCAGCGTTTTATATCTGACAAGGTCCACAGGGGATAATGTCATGGTATAACGGAAAAAGTAGTCTTTTATCTGCCACCAACTAGGGCAACTCACTTTACAATTCAGACTCTTATTAACTAATGACACTGGGCAAGTCAGATTACTTTTCTGTGTCTCATTTTCTTCAGAGCCAATGTGACTTGACTAGAATTCAGGGATAGATTTTGCAGAAACTCAGTTTGGTGCTATCACATATGTTTGCTAGAAGTATGTCCCTCTTCAAGTCTTTTAATCTCTCCTAAATTCAGCTTCCTAACATATAAAATAGAATTAAAAATAGTATTTACCTTAATAATAATATTAATATATTTTTTAATTTTAATGATAATTTTAATTAATTTAAAAATACTAATTTAATAATAGTATTTACCTTAGAGCGTTATGATTAGGATCAAAAGAGCTTATAAACTGACATACATATATATATATAAATATATATATATGCTATTTTGCAACCCTTTGAATGTAGTAAAAAATACATGTTATATATTGTGTGGAGGGTATTTTTATATTTAATCTATAAATTTATCAAGACGGTCTCTAAAATTCCTTTCCACTATTAACACCCAATATCCTGACATTTTCTTCTAAGGTTATTTCAACTCTACCATTCCCTGCTCTAAAGAAGAGCTAAGGTATTTAATCTTAAAATATTTTATTATTTTTCCAATTATCAAACATTCCCTTTTCCCTCCCAAATCCTTATACTCACAGAAGGAAGCAAAGAAGAAAGGAGAGAAGGAGGGAGCAAGTCTTGTATCACATAAGCACAGTAAAGTAAATCATTACCATATTGACCCCATCCACAAATGCATTTCTTACTTTGCATATCAGTTCATCATCTCTCTATCGTGATGTGGGTAATGTTCTTCTTTATCAGTCCAGTGGAATCACAATTGGTAGTTAAATTGATCAGACTTCTTAGGTCATTCAAAATTGTTCAGTTTTTTAATATTGATGTCTTAGTATAAATTGACCTTCTGTATCTTTTGACTTCACTTTGCATCAATTTGTACCAGTTTCTTCATATTTCTTTGGAGCTGATTTTTCCTCCATGTCATAGCATGATCATATACCATAATCTGTTTAGCCATTCTCCAAATGGAGGGTATCCCTTAATTTCCAGGTCTGGTTCAAACAACATTGATAGACTTTAATAATTTGAAATATGTATTTTTTTGTGGGAAGTTCTTTCTAGCCTCAAAAGAAGGCACTGTTCCTGTCCCCTGCTCCATAGACACAAAACCTAATATAAAAGAGTTAAATACATTGGTTAATCACACAGAAGGTAGAGTTATGAAGTCACAGATTCTTAGTCTCACCCCAGACAGAGCTACTCTGTTTCCAAGGATCTATCCTTGGTTCTGAACAATCTCTACCTGGAGCACTCCTAGACCATGAGACCAGATTTATCTGTCTCTGTATATGTTCGGCTTCTGCATAGCCAGAATTTTGCTCTCTGTTCTTTGGAGGCAGCTAGGTGGTGTTGAGGATAGAGCTGGTCTTGCAGTCAGGAATCCAACCTATCTGCTTCAGTTTCCTCAACTATAAAATTGGGATCATAATAGCACCTATCTCATGAGGTTGATATGAAGAGCAAATGAGATGATATTTATAAAGTGCTTAGTACAGCACCAGGCACAGAGTTGGTGCTTGATAAAAATGTGTTTTCTTCCTTCTATACAGTTGGCATCAAACACTTTCCCTAACCTACAACCCACTTGATCTGCACTAATTCCAATGGCCATTAATATTCTCAACCCATGCTACTTCTGACTTATATCTCTCCCCATACCTGCTACCTATCCTGTATTTACCTCAGGATGAAAATTTACTTTCCTAGATGGGTTTCAAACAATTAAAAATTGTCCAGAAGTGTTGTTAATTTATGAGGCAGCACAAGGTGATAGAAAGAACACTGGACTGGAAAGTCGGGGAACCTGGATTCAAGTTTCAGCTTCACCACTTGTGGATAGTGTAGTCTGCTTCATACAGGTCCATTAGCTTCTTTGCTTTGTTTATTTTAATTATAAAATGAGATTGGTGATGATATTTGTTCTTCCTGACTCACTAGTTGATTTTGAGGATCTAGTTAGTTAATGTTAGTGAAAGTGTTTTATGAACAGTAAAACACCATACAAATATCAACTATTATGATTGTGGTGGGTAGTATAAAAGGAAACCACAAAGTCCAGATTCATTAAGAGCTCTTCTCATGATCTCCCTAGTCCTGATTATAGTTTGAACAAAAGAAGAATGATTATTTAACGAAAGATTCCCACATGAGGTGGGAGGTTGACTTAGATGATTTTTAAGATCATTTCTAACATCGAGGATGATCTCTTACCTTGTCATCCCCTGACCTCTGAAATGTCCCTCTGACTTCTTCTTCTCTTTGGAAACCTTCAGGAATATGCTGACAAGCAACATATTAAAGCTCACCCAGGATACTTGGCAACGTTTTATAATTCCCAAAGAGAGAGAAGAGCAGCAATGAGAAAGGCAAGAGAAAGCTAGGCTTCAAGGCAGTATATGAATGCTATTGTATGGCCGTTGCTGCTACTTTCATTTTTAACCTAACTCCCGTATTTACTTGCTTATCTTTCTTGGGCCAATCTACTCTAAAGAAAACTGAATTATGAAATAACCAGTTTAGGCATCAAGCAGTATTTACTGATTGAAAACACTTCTGAATCACAAATTTTATGTCAGAGTCAAGGGAATCTATGTTAATACTTTCTGGTTAACTTTGAACTAACTCAGATGTCTTGTATCTCAAAATCACTGTCTGTATTTTACATTCTGATACAGCTCTGAGATTATCTAAAACTTTGGCTTTATAAGTAGTTCTTCCTTATTTTCAATATTTCTTCTCTTTGACCTGATTTTCTCTTGAGCAGTTTTTTTCTTTCATTGCTTATAACAATGAAGGGGTCAGATTAAGGCAATCACAGATGAGACTTGAGACTAGGAGCTGAATGAGATGGAAAAGTATCAGAGTGTGAGCATAGCAATAATAGCTAGCATTTGACTAGCACTTTACTGTTTATAAAGTATTTTATGTATTTATCTTATTCAGTCTTCACAATAACCCAATGAGGTGGATTCCATTATTATCCCCATTTTATAAGCGAGAAAACTGAGGCTCATGGAGTCTAAGGGACTTGCCTAGGATATTACAAGTCTTAAGTATTTGAAGTAGATTTAAACTCAGACCTTTCTAAATCCATGTCCAGCACTCTATCCACTGAACCATCTAACTATGTCCAACAAATCCATTCTTTATATTCCTTTCTGATTAGTCTTTCTTATGTACAACACTGCTAAGGCCACTCACCTGTGGAAAAAAGAAAAAAATCTTATCTTCCCATTGTCCTTACTGAACCTAAAACTTTTGGGGCTTCAAAGTCCTTGCCAACTCAGTATAACCTTATTGTTCTAGCCTATGGAGTATTTTATTCATTTGTTTTTACTCTCTCGAGTATTTTATAGCTCAAACACGCCAGATTACTTTCTGTCTCCTACAAATAGGCCATACTGTCCACCATATCTTGTCTCCATTTGCTGTAGTTTCATAGCCCTGGGTTAATATTCCCTTCATCTCAGTCTATTTACCTCCTATTTTTTTCCTCAAGAACCATCTCAAATGCCACTCTCGTCAGAAAAGCTTCTCTGACTCCTTCATCATGAAACTCTTCCTTAGCTTATCTCAAAATATTTCAGTAACTTTTATGAATTTTAAAATGGGTGATATCACAAAGCAAGGGAAAAATAATGACTAGAGAGACAGAGAACTCAGGTTCATATCCTTCCTCTGGCATTCACTAACTACATGAGCTTGGGCAAGTCACTCTTCATCCTTGCACCTTAGTTTCCTCATCTGAAAATAAAGGTGTTAGAAATCTGAGGTGCTCCAGTTTTAGAATAGAGAAGAGCCACATGAATAGGCAGTTTTCAGAGAAAGAAAGTAAAGCTCTCTATAGTCACATGAAAAGTTGCTCCAAATCACTATTGATTAGAGAGATGCAAATCAAAACAACTCTTAGGTACCAAATAACACCTATCAGATTGGCTAACATGACAAAACAGGAAAATGATACATGATGGAGAAGATGTGGTTAAATTGGAACACTAATTCATTGTTGGTGGAGCTATGAACTGATTCAACCATCATAGAGAGCAATTTAGAACTGTGCCCAAAGGGCTATAAAAATGTGCATACCCTTTGACCCAGCAAGAGTGCTTCTATGCCAAAGACATTGTAAAAATGAGAAAAGGACCCACATGTACAAATATATTTATAGCAGCTCTTTTTGTGTTGGCCAATCACTGGAAACTGAGGTGATGCCCATCAATTGGGGAATGGCCAAACAAGTTGTGGTATATGAATATAAAGGAATACTATTGTGCTACAAGAAATGATGAACAGGCAAACTTCAGAAAATCCTGGAAAGACTCAAATGAACTCATGCTTAGTGAAGTGAGAAGAAGCAGGAGAACATTGTTCACAGAAACAGCCACATTGTGTTATGAATGATTTTGATAGACTTAGTCCTTTTCAGCAATGCAAGGAGCTAAAACAATTCCAAAGGACTCATGACGCAAAATGCCATCCACATCCAGAGAAAGAATCATGGAGTCTGAATGCAGAGTAAAGCAGACTATTTTCTCTTTTTGTTTTGTTTTGTGTTCTTTCTTATGGTCTCTTCCATTCATTATAATTCTTCTATGCAACATGATTGATATGAAAATGTGTTTAATAGGAATGTATGTGTAAAGCCATATCAGACTGCATGCCGCCTTGGAAAAGGAGGAGAGAGAAAGACAATTTCAAACTTATGGAAATGAATATTTAAAACAAAAAACAAATTAATATGTTTTTTTTTAAAAAATAGGGAAGAGCCTATTCACTTTATTCTAATTTCTGTTATATTTATGTATCTACATATATAATTATACAATAGGATACAATAAATATTGATTAAACATTTACTGTGTCAGGCACTATGCTAAATGCTGGATGTTCAATTAAGGAAAAGAAAAATAGTGCCTGCCCTCAAGTAGTTTACACTCTAATGGGTGAAAAAAATACACTAAAGCAAGCTAAAAGGGGGAGGTTGGGCTGCCAGATGTTACCTGATTTGGGGGCATGTTGATGGGTAGAGTCAAAACTATGCAGAGAAGCTGGTGGAAAATGGAAAGATGACTTGGATTTTGAGCCTTCTCTAAGGGAAGCTAAATAGGAAGAAGTTTTTTTTTCTTTTTTACTCTTCCCTCTAGCCCTATAAAAAGATAGGCAGAAATAACTGGGGTATTGATGAAATATGAGTACCAAAGCTAATGCAATCTTCATGCTGATGAATTTCCTAGTTATGAGTTTATGGAGGAGTGGGAGATGTTGATAATCATTCATACCAAGCTGTAAGTGTCTTGAAGGCTGAAAACACACTTTTCCTAGAATAATGCCTTGAACCTTACATTATGAAATGCTAAAGAACACCAGTAGCCATCAAGACAAGTCTGTAGCTATGCAGGAACCTCCTGCAAAACATATTTAATTAGTCATCATCCAAGTTCTGTTTTTTTAATTATTTTATTTGTTTTCAGTTTTCTACAATCACTTCCATATATCTTAGGTTTTTTTCCCTCCCTCATTCTCTTTCCCCTTTCCCTCCTCACAACCCTCCCCGAGATGGCATGCAATCTTATATAGGTTCTACATATACATTCTTATTAAATACATTTTCACCTTAGTCATGTTGCATAGAAGGATTAAAATGAATGGGAGAAACCATAAAACAAAACAAAACACAAGAGAAAATAGTCTACTTCATTCTGCAATTGAATTTCATAAGTTCTTTCTCTGGATGTGGAAGGTGTTTTGCTTCAAGAGACCACTGGGAATTTTTTTAGGTCCTTGCATTGCTGTGAAGGGATAAGCCTACCAGAAAAATTCCTTGCACACTGTAGTTGTTGCCATGCACAAAGTTCTCCTGGTTCTGCTCCTTTCACTCAGCATCAGTTCATTTAAGTCCTTCCAGACTCTCTGAAGTCTTCCTGCTCATCACTTCTTACAGCACAATAGTATTCCATTATTTTCGTATACCACAACTTGTTCAGCCATTCCCCAATTGAAGGGCATCCCCTTGATTTCCAGTTTTTGGCCACTACAAAGAGAGCTGTAATAAATATTTTTGTACATGTGGGACCCTTTCCCATTTTTATGATCTCTTTGGGATACAGTCCTACAAGAGATATTGCTGGGTCAAAGGGTATGCATATTTTTATAGCCCTTTGGGCATAGTTCCAAATTGCTCTCCAGAATAGTTGAATCAGCTCACAGCTCCATCAACAATGAATTAGTGTTCCAACTCTCCCACATCTTCTGCAACATTTATCATCTTTCTGTTTTGTCATGTTAGCAATCTGGTAGGTATGATGTGGTACACCTCAGAGTCGTTTTGACTTGCATCTCTCCAATCAATAGTGATTAACAGCCTTTTTTCATATGACCATAGATAGCTTTAATTTCTTCTCCTGAAAGCTACCTGTTCATATCCTTTGATCATTTATCAATTGGGGAGTGACTTGTATCCTTGTAAATTTGACTCAGTTCTCTACATATTTAAGAAATGAGGCCTTTATCATAGACACTAGTTACAAAAAATCTTTCCCTGTTTTCTGCTTTCCTCCTAATCTTGGTTGAATTGGGTTTGTTTGTGGAAAACTTTTCAATTTAATGTAATCAATATTATCCATTTTGCATTTTATAATTTTCTCTTGTCTCTTATTTGGTCAAAAATTTCTCCATTCTCCATAAATCTTACAAATATACTATTACTTGTTCCCCTAATTTTTTTTTATATTATCAGTCTTTATACCTAGATCATGTATCCATTTGGACGTTATTCATGTGTATAGTGTCAGACATGTAATGTCATATAATGCTTGCTGAAGGTTTTAGGTAGATACTGCTTATTATTTTATGGAAAGTTCCATTTATTCCTTTGCTCTCCAGTGTTTTCAATAGAAATGAGTGTAGTCTTTTGTCAAAATCTTTTTCTGCAGATAATCATGTGGGTTCTATTAGTTTTGTTGTTGATATGATCAATAATGTTGATAGTTTTTCTAATATTGAACCAGTTCTGCATTAGTGGTAAAAATCCTACCAGATCATAATGTATTATTCTCATGATTAGTTGCTGTATTCTTTTTGCTAATATCTTCTTTAAAATTTTTGCATCTATGTTCTTTCTTTCTTTCAACTCTTCCTGGTTTAGGTATCAGAACCATATTTGTATCATACAAAGTGGTAGGTCTCCTTCTTCACCAATTTTCCCAAACAGTGTATATAGTGTTGGAATTAACTTTTCTTTAAATGTTTGATAGAATTCACTTGTAAATCCATGTCTCTCTGGAGATTTTTTTCTAGGGAGTTCATTGATGGCTTGTTCAATTTCTTTTTCTGAGGTGAAGTTATTTAGGTATTCAACTTCCTCTTTTAATAATCTGGGCAATTTATATTTTTTAAAATAATCAACCATCTCATTTAGATTGAATTTATTTGCATATAGTTGGGCAAAGTAATTTGTAGTTGTTGTTTTAATTTCTTCCTCACTGGAGGTGAGTTCACCCTTTTCATTTTTGATATTGGTAATTTGGTTTTCTTCTTTCATTTTTTTAATCAAGTTGACCAAAGGTTTATCAATTTTATTGTTTTTTTCATAAAACCAACTCTTAGTTTTATTTATTAGTTCAATAGTTTTATTATTTTCAATTGTATTAATCTCTCCTTTGGTTTTCAGTATTTCTAATTTGGTGTTTACTTGGGGATTTTCAATTTGTTCTTTTTTTTAGCTTTTTCAGCTGCATGCCCATTTTATTGATCTCCTCCTTCTCTATTTTATTCATGTAAGCATTCAAAGATATGAAGCTTCCCCTAAGGCAGTATCCCATAAGATCTAGCAGGTTTTCTCATTATTGTCATTCTCTTGAATGAAGTTGTTGATTGTTTCCATGATTTGTTGTTTAACCTACTCATTCTTTAGGATTAGATTGTTTAGTTTCCAAATAATTTTTGTTTTATCTTTCTATGGCCTTTTATTACATATAATTTTTATTGCATTATGATCTGAGAAGGATGCTTTAACTGTGTTTTTCTGCACTGAATTGTGAGGTTTTATGCCCTAGAACATGGTCAATTTTTGTATATGTGCCATGTACCACTAAGAAAAAGGTATATTCCTTTCTATACCCATTCACTTTTCTCCAGAGATCTATTATATCTACCTTATCCAGAGTTTTATTCACTTCCTTAACTTCTTTCTTGCTTATTTTGAGGTTAGATTTATCAAGTTCAGAGAGGAGGAGTTTGATGTCCCCCACTGGTATGGTTTACCAGTCTATTTTTTCCTATATCTCCCTTAACTTCTCTTCTAAGAATCTGGATGATACACCATTTGGAGTATGTATGTACAGCAATGATATTGCTTCTTTATCTATGGTGTCTTTAAGCAGGGCATAGTTTCCTTCCATATCTCTTTTGATTAGATCTCTTTCTGCTTTTGCTTTGTCTGATGTTAGGATTTCTACCCCTGCTTTTCTTACATCAGCTGAAGCACAATATATTCTGCTCCAGCCTTTTACCTTTACCCTGTGTGTATCCTCTTCCCCCAATTCAAATGTGCTTCTTGAATCCAACATATTGTTGGATTATGGTTTTTTTCCCTTCTACTCTCTGTCTTTGTTTTATGGGGGAGCTCGTCCCATTCACATTCAGTTATGATTATTATCTGTGTGTTTCCCTCCAACTTCTTTCCCCTGTTTATGCTTTTAGTTCTCTCTCCTCCCTTTCCCTCCACTCTAAAATAGAGTTTTAATTTTTGAGAGCCACCTCCCTCAGTCTTCCCTCCCTTCTTTCAGTCCCCCTCTCTCTTACTCCCCCTTTCCTTTACTACTTCTTCCCTCCCTTTTCTTTCCCCTTTCCCCTCCCAATGCCTATAGAGCTAATTAGATTTGTATATTTAAATGTGTTTGTTGATCCCTCCTTGAACCAAATCAGATGAGAGTAAATCTCAAACAATGCTCACCTCCCTCTCCTCTTTCCCTCTACTGTAATATGTTTTTGTGCCTCATCCTATGATGTAATTTATCTTTTTCTGCCTCCTCCTTTTCACATCTTCCATTACAATCCCTTTGTACCTTTAAATCACATTTTTATCACATCGTCATTTACTTTATATCCAGTCCTTCTATCTATGTATATGTCTTTTATATATCATGATAGATGTATGATTCCAAAGATTAATAAGTATCATCTTCCCTTATAGGGATGCAAACAGTTTGCCCATATTGAATAGTAAGTTTTTTCCCCTGTTTACCTTTTTATGCCTGTCTTGAGACTTGTGCTTGAAGGTCAAATTTTCTGTTAAGCTCTGGCTTTTTCTTCAGGAAGGTCCAGAAATCCCTTATTTTATTGAATGCCCATCTCCTTGCCTGAAATATTATGCTCAGTTTTGCTGTGTAATTGATCCTTGGTTGTAGTCTCAGCTCCTTTGCCTTACAGAATATCATATGCCAATCCCTTCAGTCTTTTAATGTAGAAGTTCCAAGGTCCTGTGTGATCTTGACTGTAGCTCCTCGATATTTGAATTGTTTCTTTCTTCCTGTCTGCAGTATTTTCTTCTTCACTTGACAGTTCTGAAATTTCGCAATGATACTCTTTAGTGTTTTCAGTTTAGGGTCCCTTTCAGAAGGTGAATGGTGGATTCTTTTGATGACTATTTTGCCCTCTGAATCCAGGACTTCTGGCAGTTTTCCTTGATGATTTCTTGGAAGATATTGTCCAGGCTCTATTTTTCATCATGGCTTTTCTGGTAGACCAATAATTCTTAGATTTTTCCCTCCTGGAGCTATTTTCCAATCAGATATTTTGCATTTTCTTCTATTTTTTCATTTCTTACATTCTATTTCAGTGATTCTTGATGTCCTATAGAGTCATTAGCTTCTACTTGCTCAATTCTAATTTTTAACAAATTGTTTTCTTCAGTCAACTTTTGCATCTCCTTTTCCATCTGTCCAATTGTTCTTTTTAAGAAGATAATTTCTTCAGTTAGTTTTTGCACTTCTTTTTTCATTAGTCCAATTTTCCTTTTAAATTCTTCCATGATTTCTTTTTTCATATTTTTAAAATCATTAACCAGTTTTTCTTCTACTTCCCTAATTTGGCTTTTACAATCCTTCTTGAGCTCTTTCAAGAATGCTCTTTGTCCTTGAGATCAGTTCTTATTCCCTTCTGAAGTTTCAGATGGGAGTACAGTCTCAATGCTGACCTCTTTGATATTTGTGTTTTGGTCCTTGTCCCCCTAGAAATATTCTATAATCTTATCTTTTCTGGTTTGCTTCTTGCTCATAATGATAGTGCTTTTCCTGGCTCTTAAAGTAGATTTCTGCTTCTGGGGCACTGAGGGCTCTGTCCCACCATTCTTGTACTTAGAACTTGAGGCTTTGTGCATTGGGGCCTCTGGTTCTTTCAGATAAAAGCTAGAATGCTGTAGCTTACCTGGTGCTAAGCTGGCTGATGTGCCAAAGCAGAGGCCAGGTCAACAGGTCAAGTCTTTCTGAGTTTCCCCGGAGTTACCCTGGATCTAATCAAGTTAAGTGTGGGTGAGCGATGGTCTGACCACAGATGGTCTCCTCTCCTGAGCACAGGCAGGCTCAGTAGTTGTTGAACCCTATTTGAATTTGGGTCTTTCCTATTCCCCTGGCTGTGCTCAGGCATGTCTAGGGTCCTGGTGTTGACCATTGCAGGATCCACCCACCTGGGGCTCAGGATCTCTTCCCAGTTCACTGAGGTGAAACTGTTTGTTACAGGCCTGCACTGGTCCCCTTCAGCCATAGCAAGAGGTACTCCCTCTTTGTTATTTTCCTAGCCTCACAGGCTAAGAGACTGTTTATCCTTTCAACTGATTCCACTCTTCAAGGATTTTTCCTGGGGACATATTCTCTGAGTTTTTCAAGGTCAACCAGGAGAAGGGTAGAGTATTTACCAATCACTCTGCCATATTGGCTCCCAGAGGTTCTCCAAGTTCTGTTTTAGCACCCACAATGACAGGGACCACACCATCTTCCAAGACAGTTAATTCCAGTTTGGAGTAGATGTAACTGTTAAGATGAGTTCCTTACTTTGCTTACAGATTTATTTCTCTGAACTTAACAAATTTTGACGTTTACAATATTTAAATATTGAAATAATAGTTATATTTTGTTAAGTAAATGAAAAAATATCACTGATTGGAAAAAATGCTATTAACCCGTCCCCTAGGTTGATCATTTCTTATTTTATATATATTTTACATTTCTTTACCATGTACACACAGTGTACTCTGTATACTATGCATTTTCCCACACTGAGTGAACTATAAACACAAGTTCTTTGATGGAAAAAAAAAACCCTACTATTTTTCCATGCCCAAAGTACCTAATGCCTAGCAGATATTTAGCAAATGCTTGCTGAATGAATGCATGAATGAGTGCACTGAGATAATACTACCCTTCCCAGTTTTTATTCAGGTATAGCCAAGGAAAAGTACAACATGGGCTTCAGACTGAGAAGATTGTATTGATTGATATATTACAGGCTTAGGAAGAGACAGTGTGATAGCTGAAAATTCTGGGAAGAGAAAGAATTATTGTAGCAAGCTCCAAATCAACAATCGTTGTTCAGAATAAATGAGATTATGGATATTCATAACCATGACCTGATCTGGTTAAATTTGTAATACTATATACGTAGTATTATTTCTGGATGTCACACATTAATTTGTTTGATTTTCAATGTGTGCATGTGCAGCATATCCTTTAGGGCCTTTCCCCTGGTTTGCATTTAACTGAACTGCTTCCTGAGCTCATAGATAGACTAATTGTTATTTTTATATGAAGGCCTAGAAGTGGGTTTGATTCAATCAATAATAAAATGTTTTCTTTGTGATATTTTCTGCCTATAGCCAATAGTAAAAGTACTCCACTCCTCTCAAATTGATTAAAGGTATATTTGCAATTTCAATTTATTGATTCAATCTCAGTGTCTGTGCCTTCTATAATTAATTGAGAGTAGAGATAGAACCCAAACTTATATATGTATATATGCATTCATTATTTGTTTTTCAAGAATTCTTGAAGTTTTGTTTGTTTATCACAGTCACCTTAAGATATATTCCTTTCTTCAATGAAACTTACTTGGTAATAAAGAAAAAATAAACAAATAAGCAAAACCAACCAACAGAACAACCATATCCAACAATGTATACAACACTCTTCCTCCATCATCCCACACCTCCAATGAAAGGAGGCAATTTAATTTTCTCATCTTTTCTTCAGGATTAAGAAAGACTGAAAATTTAAGTCATGAAAATTTAAAAGGGTTTGTTTTCATTTTAGCATTCCTTTGACTCTTTCGATTGTTGTGTATTATTTTGTGAGTTCTACTTTCTTCACTTTGCATCTGATCTTACAAGTCTTCCCATATTTCTCTGAATTCATCAGTAATAATTCCATATACTACAATTTGTAGAACCATCTTTATTGACGGATATCCACATTGTTTCCAGATTTTTATACCAAAAAGTATTGCTTTTAATATTGTTCTTTATCTAGACCTAGACTTCTATTTTTAAACATCTTAAATTCAACATGTCCAAAAGAGAACTCATTCTCTTGTTTTCACTCCTTCCAAACTTCTTTATTACTGTGAGGGGGGACTATAATCCTCTTGGTTCCCCAGATGTAAAACCTAAGTGACATCCTTGAGGTTTCACTATCTCTAATCCTTCCTATCCAATTTGCTGCTGAGGTTTGTTGATTTCACCTTGGCAAAACCGTTCAAATATGCTCCCTTTTCTTCTCAGATACTGTCACCACTCTTATATAGGCCCTTATTACATCATACCTGGACTATTCTTTAATGTAGGTGGATCTACTTGTCAAAATTCTCTCCCTACTTTAGTGCATCTTCTATTCAGTTACCAATGATTTCTCTAAAGTGTAGGTCTGACCATTTTGCCCCACCCACCCACCCCCACACACAGTTAACTCCATCAGCTCCCTATCACTTCCAAGACCAAATATAAAATTCTCTGTTGACATTCAAAGTCTTTCCCAATCCCACCTCCCAGTCTTTCCAGTCTTCTTACACTTTATGACTCCCCATGTACACTTTGATCTAGTAACACTGGGCTAGATGCAGTTTCATGAATAAGACACTTTCAGCTTCAGGCATTTTCTCTGGCTATCCACTATGATTGGAATGTTCTTGCTCCTTGTCTCTGCCTTATAGAATTCTTAGTTTCATTCAAGTCTCAATTTAAATCCCATCTTCTATAGAAGGCATTCCCCAAGCCATCTTAACTCTAGAGACTTCCCTCTTAATAATTTTCTGTTTATCCCATTTATAGTCTCTTTGCACATATTTGTTTGCTTCTTGTCTCCTTGATTAGATTGTAGGTTTCTGAAGGGCAGGGAATATCTTTTACCTTTCTTTGTATCTCCATCACTTAGCACTGGACCTGGTAGATAATAGTTACTTAATAAATATTTCCTGACTGATTGACCCTTGTCCAATCCTAATCTCAGGTTCTTATACAGGCATGTACTCTGGTGTCCACTACCTGTCCCCTACATGCCTGCTCTATTCTAAGGCAACAAGTAATGTGACTTAAATGTGGCATCCCTTTACTGTCTATGCAGTAGAAAGTAGGAAGCTCACCCTTTTTGGGTGACAGGATGTCTGCTGGGGTGTAGAGTACTCAACTGGAGAATTAAAGAACAGAGGAGACCGAGGCAGGTCACCAGCATGTTTATGGGGCTCCACAAGATAGAAAGGAAAAGGTACTAGAATTCATCCTACTCTAGTTCTGTCCCTCCAGCAGATACTTGGAGCAGAAACCAAAGTCATTGAAAAGTGAATTTTCCAGGATAGGACTAGGTACAGATATTATTGAGATATGGATTCCAGGAGATGTACCATCAAAGAAGTAAGAAAATAAGCAATTGGGAAATATAAGGGCAGAGAAAAAAAGTCACAAATATCTCAGGAGAAGAAAACTCAGTTAAAAACCTTGGGCAAAAGAAGATAAATCAAGAAGGAATGTATTAATAACAGAAGAAAATATTGCCTACAGGCCATCTAAATATATCCAAATATCTCAAATAACTTTTATATGACAAATGTAGAGAACAAAGGCCTACTCTATACCAGATACTTTACAAAAATCATCTCATCTAATCCTCACAACAACTTTGGAAGATAAGTTCTATTATTATCCCCATTTTCCAGTTGAGGAAATAGAGACAGAGGAGAAGTTACTTGATTGGAGTCACACAATTGTGTGAAATTGACCTGAGGTCTTCCTGACTCCAGGCCCAGTACTCTATCTACTGTTTCATTAAGCTGTCTCAAAAAAAAAAAAAAAAAGCAATGAAATCAACACATGTTGAAGTAGAATACCCCTTGGAATGCCCTAGAAATACGGGAAAATTTTCTCTAGTGGTTCAAGAAAGAATATGAATCGTGAAAATAGAATATATGGTCTGCATAAAAAATAAAAAATGAGCTAAAAGAAAAATTTAAATTCATGTTGGCCAACTCACCAAACAAACAAAATAAAGAACAACTGATTGAGAATAAAAACACATAGAAGGAAAGGATAATCTCAGAGAAGCAAAAAATGATGACATTAAAAGAAAATAGTTTTTCAAGTAAAGCATATTATCTTCAAAGGCATGACACACAGGTATAAAGTAAGGACTGATTTTAGATCTTCCAGAAGAACATGGTAAGTAAAAAACCATGAATACCACAATGCATGAAACAATAAAAGTAAACTGCCTACAACTTCTGGAAGCAGAAAATAAAGGATTAATTCACACCTTCTGTCAAAGATGAAAAAAAAACTATGCTTCAAAATAAAAAATAGTGTTTAAACTTAGCAAACAACAAATTCTGCAAGAGACATTGAAAAAAAATTCTTTGAATATAAAGAAAAAATTTAAATAACACAAATCTATTCTATACCCCTTAGAAAAATACTAGAGAGAATGAATTAATATTTTCTGAAGAGAAAAGGAGTTGACTATAGAAATTAAGGTGACATAACCTGCAAACTTGAACCTAGTCATCAGTGAAAAATTATGCACATGTAATAAAACAGTTTTGAACATTCTTAAAGAAAATTAGATATGAGGAGATCATTTGCTTGGTAAACATTCTAGACAATAGAACCAAAAGAGAGGTAAGCAACCAAGGTAGGTAAAAGTAATAAAATAAATTGCCCCAGAAAAAAATGAGAAAATAAATTAGAGAAAGAAATGTTTGGTCTTAAAAAGAAAACACAATACAATAGCAACAAAATAACAAGAGAGGGATCAGTAAGAAATGTCTTTCTAAAAGTCTAGAAGAAGACAAGGGTATAAGTAGAATTTAAAAAGAATTGATGGCCAAGTAACAAACCTGAGTCATAATGGATTAAGCCTCACAGTACACCACCAATAAAATAAACAGAAAGATAATATAATAAATATATTTTATATATACATATATATTTATATATTATATTATATACAAATATATATTCATATGTAATAAATAAATAATTAAGAGAATGAGTGAAAGAAATCGTTTTTACAAAAAGGCACAGAACAATTACAAAAAAAAAATAACAAAAACAATGAAGTGGAGAAGAGGGAAGGGGATTTTACTTGATTACTTAACCAAAAGAGAAAAAGGAAAAGAAGGATAAAAGAAAGAAAGAAAAGAGAATTAATACTTTAAGAAGAAAAACTCCAGAAATAGGGAAAGAAATGACAAATGAGAGGGATTGCTGGGGGTAAGGAAAAGAGAGCTAAGGGGAATAGGACTGACTTAACGGAGGTTAAGTAATACTATCTGAAGAAAGAAAGTACTATTAACTGAGGAAGAACAGCAAAAAGAAATCCTAATTCAGAAAAACTATATATTAGATAAAAATGAAAGAAAATATAAATCTAATTCCTAACATTAAATATGAATAGATTAAATAATAGAGTAAAACAAAAAGAGGAACAAATTTGGTAAGAAAACCAATTTCCACAATCTCTTGCTTATATGACATGCACTTTAAAAGCAAAGACATGTAAAATAAATTCTTAGGGGCTACAAGACAATTTACTAAGCATCAGGAGAATGCAAAAAAAAAAGAAAGAACTTGTAATTATTCCATTAGCCAAAAAAAAAATTCACAATATAAAAAGAAACAATCAAGAAACTATATTATGCTGAAATGAACCATAGGCAACAAACCAATATCATTAAACTTATGCACTACAAATGTCTTCGCATCTAAATCAATGAAAAAAAAATTAACTGAACCAATTGCTAAGAAAAAATTGGGCTCACATTACCAAAATTTTTGTAGCAGCATTTTTTGAGACAATGGAGTCATAAATTGGGAAATGAGTAAATGAATTGTGGGATATGAACATAATAGGATATTATTGTGCTGTGAGAAGGAATATAATGAATTCAGAGGAGTGTGGAAAGATTCATATGATGTAATGGAGTGAAGTAACCTGAAAAAAGAAACCATATGCATGACTATATTAATATAAATAGAAAGACAACAACAAAACAATTAAAAGTGAATGTTGCAAAATTACATAAAACAAGCATGGTTTCAGTGAAGTAATATAAAAAGACACTTCTATCTCACTCCTTGCAGAGGTAAGGGGTTCACAGATATACTACAAATAGTTGGTCTTTTTCAATGGAATTGATCAGTTTTGCTGGTTTTTCTTCCTTTTTCTTTAAAAGATATTGTTTTTTATACGTGAAAGTTTTCTGGAGGTAGAAGGGAATGATACTAGGTAAAACTTTGGTTAAAAAAAGCAGAAGATATACATTTAAATTGATTAAATGCTTTTTTAAAAAAATCTAGGAAAGTAGCTTTTAGCAAATGCATTTCTAAAGAATAGTGCAAAAGGTGCCCCCTCCCCCCCCAATTCAGGGATACAGTCTACCATAAATAAATATGGAATCTATAGGAAGAGTGAGTTCAAACCTAGAGCATAGTGAGAATGGGGTACACATGTATTCAACATTTCATGGATTCTTTATATAATTATAATCACCAGATAGGTTCAGAGAGCTGTAATGACATTTCAACGATCAAACACCTATGAAACATCATTCTGAGAACCAGATTTAGGTTTATGACTTACAACCTACTCCCATCAGTAGAAGGAAAAGGCTGTGTGTGTGTGTGTGTGTGTGTGTGTGTGTGTGTGTGTGTGAATCCCAAGTACCTAACATGGTGCCTCACATATCATAATTGCTTAATAAATGTGTGATGAATTGGACTGGGTCTTGGACTAATGATCATACCACCCCACCATACTGCCTCTCTATAAAATAAATAGGTTACTAACAATTTTCCTTAAATTCGCCATTCCTTCTCTAGTCACGGTGCTTCCTAACCTGGTTTCATCACAGCCAAAGCTAGTAATTCAAGAAATGACTGCTAGTATTAAATGATTTTTACCACCCCAATGAAAGAGAGTATGCATTTCTTTTCCTTCTTCGGTGATATCATAAGGAGAGGGGAAGAAACAATAAGACACTAAGCAAATGAAGAGATAATTGCTTTTTTCACATTTCTGTGATGAAAAATGTTTCAAAGCTCTCAAAGCACCAGTATAAACAATGATCGCCTCCTGGTCTTCCAGGATTAGTACTGGGATGATGCACAAATTCAGAATGTTAATAGTCTCATCAGAGTCACATGACTGCAAAATAACCAGTAAAAATTCCCGAAACATCTGGGTTCTGTCTAACTTTTCTCAAGGATTGTGAAGATCTGGTAGCTCTAGCAGGAAGGAATTCTCATTTAGATTCCTAGGCTTGGGAGATTCAGTACCACTATGAAATGTTGTCGCTTCAGGGTTTCTGGACTTCAACTGTGAAATTCAATACCCAAAGTCACAGATGTTGACAAAACCAAGAGTAGGTAAAACTTAGCCACAGGGCAAAGCACTTACTGAAGAAGAAAAAGTATTGTTTTGTTGTCATTTTTAACTACAAAGATTGAAGTAAAAGTAAAAATTTCATGTTCATTTTTAATAGTTTACAGTTTACAGTAGTTTGGCAGTTTAATAAGTTACAGATTTGTATTATAGAAATAGAACTGGATTAGGAGTCAGAGAACAGATTCTAGATCTGGCTTTGCCACTAACTTGGTAAAGTAACTTTTCATCTTAGGAGCTTAACTTTTGCATTATATAAAATTAGACATTGAGAGGGAGAGCAGTAAGGTGGCACAGTGAATAGAGTGCCCAGCCTGGAGCTAGGAAGACTCATATTCCTGAGTTCAAATCTGGCATCAGATGTTTACTATCTGGGTGACCCTGAGAAATTCATTCAATTTGCTTTGCCTCAATTTCTTTATTTGTAAAATGAGGTGGAAAAGAAAATTCCAAAGAAAATGGTAAACCACTCCAGCATTTTTCACAAGAAAGAGCAAATGGGATCACAAAGAGTCAGATGAGTATAAGTAACTGAACAACAACAAAGATGACAAATATTGGAAATGAGCTAGAGATCATATCTAAGTTGATGGTCTGCTCTGAAAATGAACCATTCCATGAATTAATGTATCTGTCATTTTTAAATGATCCATACATATATTTTCTTTGTGATCTCCTTCCCAAATATCAAATACATTGTAAAGGCAATTCAAACAGCTTCTTTTTCTCCCCATTCCCCATCCATCTTCCTGCCATACATATTGGTATGGGACCATACAATAGGCCCTGGAGGTTTGTATCCTTACATTGCCTGAAAGCCTACTGTGGGGCTCTTCTGTAGTGACTGGCACATACTTCACATAGCACATATTTTCAATGTATTCTAACCATGTTTCACTTCACTCTCTACTTCCTGTCCTCCTTCTTCTACACTTACCCCACTCTTAATACCCCATGACTCACTATTCCTATCACTTTCTTGACAAACATGCCCCTCGTTGGCTACCACTCCACTAATATGTTCTGTCACCTCCTGCTACAATGCAAGTTTCTTTAGAACTGAAATTTTGCATCTGTATTCCCAGAAGTGAGCACACTTCTTGACACATTGTTCAGTGTTTCAGTCATGTCCAACTCTTTGTGACCCTGTAGACCATAGCACACCATGTTGTCCATGGGGCTTTCTAGACAAAGATATTAGAGTGGTTTTCCATTTCTTTCTAGACTGACATACATTAAGTGCTTAACAGTTTGTAAATTCCATTTAAAGATTTTGAGAAACAGGGTGGACTTGATTGAGGAGAAAGGTCATCACTCATTGTTGGAAGGAAGGAAACATTTATTAAACACCTAATACATGCTAGGTTCTCTGCTAAGTGCTTTACAAATATTATCGCATGAAGATGGCAGAGTAGACAGACACACATACACTAGCTCCGAACCCACCGCCCATAAAATATCTGTAAAAAAGAGCTTCTAACAAGTTCTGGAGCAGCAGAGGCCATGGAGCAATGGAGCAGACAAGATTTCCTCTCACAAAAGGTCCTCGCGCTGCGGACCCAGAGCCCAGCCCTCCTTGGCTGCACAGCGCCGAGAGGAGAGGATCTGGGCAGGCTTCAGAGATGGAATCTCCAGGGGCCGTGCAGGTCCCTCCACCCACAGGTGATGAGGGTTGGTGAAAGAGTCTCTTTGGTGGGTTGAGAGGGTAGTGGGGTGCCCCCATAGCTCAGGCCCCCTTGGGAGGTAGCAGCAGAGGCGGGAGCAGACCTGGGCTCCCCAAGCAGGCAGGAGCCCAGATCCATTGTTGAAGGTCTCTGCATAAACTCCCTGAGGGAACTGAGCCCGTGAGGCAGCCCTGCCCCCACCTGAGCACCTGAACTTGATCTCACACTGAAATAGCAGCCCTGCCCCTGCCCAAAGCCCTGAGGCTGGGAAGCAGCATTTGAATCTCAGACCCCAAGTGCTGGCTGGGAGGATCCGGAGGCGAAGTGGGTATGAAGAGAATATTCAGAAGTCAAGTCACTGGCTGGGAAAATGCCCAGAAAAGGGAAAAAAATAAGACTATAGAAGGCTACTTTCTTGGTGAACAGGTATTTCCTCCCTTCCTTTCTGATGAGGAAAAACAATGCTTACCATCAGGGAAAGACACAGAAGTCAAGGCTTCTGTATCCGAGCCCACTCAATGGGCTCACGCCATGGAAGAGCTCAAAAAGGATTTTGAAAATCAAGTTAGAGAGGTGGAGGAAAAATTGGGAAGACAAATGACAGACATGCAAGCAAAGCATGAAAAACAATTAAACACCCTGCTAAAGGAGACCCCAAAAAATGCTGAAGAAAATAACACCTTGAAAAATAGGCTAAAGAGGTTCAAAAAGTCAATGAGGCGAAGAATGCTTTCAAAAGCAGAATTAGCCAAATGGAAAAGGAGGTCCAAAACTCACTGAAGAAAATAGTTCTTTCAAAATTAGAATGGAACAGATGGAGGCTAATGACTTTATGAGAAACCAAGAAATCACAAAACAAAACCAAAAGAATGAAAAAATGGAAGATAATGTGAAATATCTCATTGGAAAAACAGCTGATCTGGAAAATAGATCCAGGAGACACAATTTAAAAATTATGGGCCTACCTGAAAGCCATGATCAAAAAAAGAGCCTAGACATCATCTTTCATGAAATTATCAAGGAAAACTGCCCTGAGATTCAAGAACCAGAGGGCAAAATAAATATTGAAAGAATCCACCGATCACCACCTGAAAGAGATCCAAAAAGAGAAACTCCTAGGAACATTGTGGCCAAATTCCAGAGTTCCCAGGTCAAGGAGAAAATATTGCAAGCAGCTAGAAAGAAACAATTCAAGTATTGTGGAAGTACAATCAGGATAACACAAGATCTAGCAGCTTCTACATTAAGGGATCCAAGGGCGTGGAATAGGATATTCTAGAAGTCAAAGGAACAAGGACTAAAACCAAGAATCACCTACCCAGCAAAACTGAGTATAATACTTCAGGGGAAAAATTGGTCTTTCAATGAAATAGAGGACTTTCAAGCATTCTTGATGAACAGACCCGAGCTGAAAAGAAAATTTGACTTTCAAACACAAGAATCAAGAGAAGCATGAAAAGGTAAACAGCAAAGAGAATTCATAAGAGACTTACAAAAGATGAACTGTTTACATTCCTACATGCAAAGACAATATTTGTAACTCTTGAAACTATTCAGTATCTGGGTACTGGGTGGGATTACACACACACACACATGCACATGCACACACACATAGAGACAGAGTGAACAGAGTGAATTGAAGAGGATGGGATCATATCTTAAAAAAATGAAATCAAGCAGTGAGAGAGAAATATATTGGGAGGAGAAAGGGAGAAATGGAATGGGGCAAATTATCTCTCATAAAAGATGCAAGCAAAAGACTTTTTAGTGGAAGGAAAAAGAGGGGAGGTGAGAGAAAAACATGAAGTTTACTCTCATCACATTCCACTAAAGGAAGGAATAAAATGCACACTCATTTTGGTATGAAAACCTATCTTACAATACAAGAAAGTAGGGGAGAAGGGGATAAACAGGGGGGGATGATGGAAGGGAGGGCATGGGGAAGAGGGAGCAATCTGAGGTCGACACTCATGGGGAGGGACAGGATCAAAAGACAGAATAGAAATAATGGGGGACAGGATAGGATGGAGGGAAATATAGTTAGTCTTATACAACACAACTATTATGAAAGTCATTTGCAAAACTACACAGATTTGGCCTATATTGAATTGCTTGCCTTCCAAAGGGAGGGGTTGGGGAGGGAGGGAGGAAAAGAAGTTGGAACTCAAAGTTTTAGGAACAACTCTCGAGTACTGTTCTTGCCACCAGGAAATCAGAAATACAGGTAAAGGGGTATAGAAAGTTATTTGGCCCTACAGGACAAAAGAGAAGATGGAGACAAGGGCAGAGAGGGATGATAGAAGAGAGAGCAGATTGGTGATAGGGGCAATTAGAATGCTTGGTGTTTTGGGGTGGGGGGAGGGGACAAAAGGGGAGAAAATGTGGAACCCAAAATTTTGTGAAAATGAATGTTAAAAGTTAAATAAATAAATAATTTAAAAAAAAAACAAACAAATATCTCATGGGATCTTCACAACAACCCTGTAAACCCTGTACCATAGGTGCTATTATTATCTCTATTTTATAGTTGAGAAAACAGAGAGGCAAAGGTCAAGTGACTTGGTTAGGGTCACACAGATAATAAATGTCCAAGATGGAATTTTGAACTCAGGTCTTCCTGACTCGCGGTCCAGAGTTTTATCCACTGTGCCTCTCTCTACTGAAATTTCAATCTGCTACGATTCAAGCAATATCCCACACAGAATAATTGCATGTAGTAAAATCCTGTTGCAACACAGAACACTACTAGATCAGATTAGAAAGGGACTTGATATTGTCCCACCTCTACTTGAAATGTGAAACAAAAGCTTGATAATTCATTACCAATAAATTCCTTGAGGACAATGCCTTTAGCATTGTGCCTGCCATACACAGTAGGTGCTTAATAAACATGGATTAGTTGATTGATTTTTATAATAAGGATTCCTTGGATTTATGAGTTGAATTAGATGGCCTATGAGGTCCCTTCCAACTCTCAAATTCTAGACTCTTCTGTTTCTATGTATGACCCTGACCCACATATACAATCTCTACTTAAAGATTATGAGGTAGCTAGGAGGCAACAGTAGATAGATCCTTGGACTTGATCCTAATTTCAAATCCAGACTCAGATCCTTACTAGTTGTGTAATATGGGGTGAATTAGTTACCCTCTCTCAACCTCAATTCCATCCATAAATTAAGGGAGTTGAACTGGATGGCACCCAAGTTCTCTTTTATTCCTGAACCTATGATCCTATCATTGTCTGATGAGAGAGGAGGAACACAGTTATCTCCCCAGGCAGCCCATTCCACTTTGGGCTAAATCTAATAGTTTTTATATCAAGTCAAAATCTGCTTTTCTCTAACATCCATCTAAGTTGTTTCAAATCTCTCTTCCAGACAAAGTGAAAGATTAATTTCTCTTCCACACAACAATCCTTCAAATATTAAAGACAACCCTCATGCCTCACAACATACCTTCTTTTCCCTGTACACTTCCTCAATTCCTTCAGTTTCTTAAAGAGCATGGTTTAAAATCCTCTGCCCAATTCATGTGGTCTTCTTCCTGAATGTGTTTCAGATCTCTGATGATTTCCCTAAAAACAGGTCTCTAAATATGAACATAACATTACATATATAGTACCTTGAGGGCAGAATCTCATAACCTTTTATCTGCTATACTGCTATTTATTAAATTTAGTTTTCTCAACTTATTTTGAGTTGATTTAATTTAGTATTCATGTGATATTTTTTTTGCTTGTTTGTTTTGTTTGTGGGGTTTTGTTTGTTCATTTGTTTTGCTTTTTATTCCAAATGTAAGTCTACATGGATCCCCATTAGATTTATCTTATTAGATTCAGTTTTTTAATTTAGTTTTTTGAAGTCTGTTTATATCCTAGTTCTTTCATCTTAGGTATTAGGTATAGCTCTCAGAGCCTCAAGTCAAGAGAAAATTTGACCATAATGTAATACAAAGCCCATTATCACTTTTTTAAGGCTAGATTGAGAAGAGATATTTGTGGCACTCTTTAATACAATGTCCTCCAAGTCGATATCCATCCATTTATGGTCTCTCTTTAGGTCCAGTTGCTCCAATAGTGACAAATCCACCTAATTAGACTATCATTCCACACCTCTATATCTTATAAATAATATTACCAGTCAATTTCTGAAATACAAGTATGATGCGATGCAAAAGTATAACTATAGCCCTATTGATGAAGGACAAGAAATTAATCTGACACAACTTAGTCACAATAATTCCATGCTGCCTAGTAGTGACCCCTGCTTGTCTTTCTAACCATTCTACTCATCATGAATTCTAGAATTTTTCTAGGAATTAAAGCAAAAATCACTGTCCTACAATTTGAAGAAACTACCTTTTTCTTTTCCTTTTTAAAAATTATTTGTAATGTTTATTTGTTTTCAGCCTTCTGGCATACTTTCAGATTTTTTTATTCAAACATTTAGGTTCTTGGAATCACATTTGATATTTCATTTCTCTGAGATGCTTGTTTGTTTGTTTTTCCTGATCAGGTAATTTGATTGAACCCCAGATAAACATATACTATTACCATCTCTTTATTTCCTCATTTATCTTGGTTTTTAACTCCCTACCAAAGTTTTTTTGTTCCTCCTTTAACACCCTGAAGAGCACACTGCTTGTTAGAAAAAAGAGAAGTGAAAGAGCAATAGGGGTAGTTGTGCCTTCTTACATTGTCTACCTTCTCCAATATCATCATTGTATGAACCCCAAGTAGCAGTCTAGTCTGTTCCCCTCTTTAGTTTTCCTCATTTCGCAGTAGTAGGAAAAACTGTTGTAAATGGTTGTACCTAGACACAGATAATCATGAACCTTAGACTTAGTGATAATACTCTTATAGGACTGTCACCAATCTGCCTTCCTCCTCAGTAAATTTGCAGATATATCAGTTGCCTTAGACTGCTTCTGTTTCAGAAGATAATGCCACTAATTAACTCCATGAAAATGGACAATTTTTTCCTCACTGTCTTTTTTATGTTTTAGATATGCAAAATTGTGAAACTCCAAAGTCCTTTCTACCTCTAAAATTCTATGATAACAAAAAACTTTCTACAGTGAAATCTTAAGATACATATTATACCAACTCTCATGAACAGTACTTTCTTAAACTAAATAACTATGATGTGAAGAATAGATTTCAAATTCAATTTAGATCAATAAATAGTGCAAATAGGAATGGGTGCTGGTGGCTACAAACATCAGATAAAAGCTAGTCCTTGCCCTCAGGGAAACTACAGACTTGTAAAAGAGAATGAAATATACATAGACCCCTCCTATTTGGGGTCTGCTATCTATTTGTAAATTGTATATCATTCTTTTCAAATGTTAAAATGTATGTTCTGGAAAAAGAAAAAAAAATCTGCTCTCTTAAAGCATCAAAAGCAAGTTTATGGCAGAACCAGAACATACAATTCTTGGAAGCATGTTCATAGTTAATGGGTAATTTTAGGCAATTTAATACCAAATTTTGTCCTTTTTTTCCAGAGGAACCTTCAGAAGTCAGAGAATTGGGCAAAAGAAAATGAATTACGTAATTCTTCTCTGGAGTAGAGAAACATTGTTACCATTTTTAAACATGCTCAAGAAAGTCACATGGCCTCTTATTTACTTGAAGTGTAGATAGTAATAATCCCTCTCTCTTCTGGATAAAACAAAGCATTGTAGGACAGAAAGTAGTTTTTCATGGAGCAATAACAAAAAATGGAAGAAAGGACAGTGAGAATGGAGACTGTTCACTAAAGAAATACTCAGAAGATAAATGTAATCACTATGGAGAATTCTGATGCTAAAAATGTGAAATTTCAAACATAAGCAAGATAGGAATAATATATAACGCATTATATCATACCAAATCTAGAAGGGACTCCAGAGTTTTTTGGCTACTTCAAAAGTTTTGTTATTTTAAGAAAGCATTGAATGAGTTGGTGAGGGAAATAAATAATAATTAATAACATCAGAATTGCACTTATTTTGTACTGGGTAGTTTATATTTCTGAAAATCTTGCTTTAAGATAAACCTTTTTCCTAGATATAGAAATGGGGTAGATTAATTTTTCTGTAATTCATATAAAGCATATTTCACCAAAAATGGTTGACTGGTATTGTAATTAGTGATTTATTTATCCAAACTTCAGAAAGAAATATTTAAGTGGATTGTAAAACCATAACCCAACATACTACTAGTCACCTTTTGGCAAATATAAAAACTGCTGTTACAGTGCCTAAGGGTATTGAATTTTCTCTAAAGAGCATAGTTGTGCAACTTCAGCCTCTAAAGTGGAAGAAGCATAAACTCTTTGATTAGTAGATGGTAGTTAGCTCAATCTGCAGGGTAAATTGTTTGTAGTTTCATAAGTTTGGGTTATCAAGTAGGAGATAGATAAGGAGCTCAAATGGATAAAGCAAAAAGAAAAAGAAAGGATCTTCTAAGAATGAAGGAGAGAACTGATATAATGAGAAAAACAAAAACAGAAAGACAGCAACAATAAATAAACAAAACTAAGGCCCATATCAGGATTAAAATAGTTTGAAACTTTCAATGTACAGGAATACTGTCAAATGAAAATCAATTAGCAACATTTTTATGTGAAATTTTATGCTTACAAAGTATTTTCACAAACATTACATGATTCATACTTGATCCTCAAAATTATCACATAATGTTCAACAGTTCTAGCTTTAATATTTTCTTATGGCACAATAATATTCCTTTAAATTCATAAATCAAAATCTGCTAAGCAACCCCAGAAAGTAAGAGGACATCTCTTTTGACTTTAGTTTTGAGTTACTATGAAAAGAGTTGCTCTAAATATTTTCTGGCATATGAATCCATTTCTTCTTTCTTTGATCACTTCAAAATATAGAATCAAATCAAATAATGTGTATGTAGGGTGCTATAATCCTTTTAGCACTATATAGATTATTATTATTAATCCTATCACTTAAAATTTTATCATCATCTTAATTGACTCAGTTTTGAGCACTAAATACTTTCTCAGCTTCCTCAGTCTCCCCTACCCTTTGATTGGAGGACTAGAGGGAGGAGCAGTAAAGTCCTCCCAAAGCTTTCCTTTATAGAGGGCTGAGAACTGGATTTTCCAGGTAACTCTCCATTTTACATCAGCGGTTCTGCTTTGTTTGGACTCCAGGGAACATCTGCCTCCAATTCAGGGTACTTCTGGTGTCCTCCTTTCCATTCCCTCTTTATACCCCCCATTTGTGCATTGTGTGTCTTCCTCCATTAAGTTATAAACTCCTTGAGGACAAGAAATATCTTTTTTTCTTATTTACATCTGCAGAGTTTTTCACAGTGTCATAGTACATGCCTAATAAATATTATTGAATAACAATTGTTATTACTATTGTATTTTTGGAGAAAGGCAATATATATGATTTTGTCAGCAAAAGAGATTCAGTGTAAACGTTCTTTCCACCAATCCAGTTGAGTAACTCACTTGAAATTTGCAGAATTTATAATCTGAGAGTTGCCTTAGGGATTGAGAGGTTGATTGACTTAGCCATTGTCATAAAGTAGTGGGCATCAGAAGCAGGACTTTCAAGTATTCCTTACTCCAAGGTTGGCCTGCTATCCATGACAACAAATAATCTCTCATCTTACAGATGAGAAAATGAAGGCCAAAAAATATTAAGTAACTTACCCAATGTCAAAACCAGAGAAAATGTAGACTCAAGTCCAGATCTTTAAAGCCCAAATTTAGTACATGTATACTGCTTTGCATGCAAAAAGTACTGTGCTAGGTAGGCACTATGTGGATTGAGAATATGAGTGCAAAGATCTGCCTTGTGTACAACAAAGAGCATTGACTTTAAAATGAAAGAACCTGAGCCCAAATCCCAGCTCTTACTTTTATTACTTGTGTGACCCTAAGCAAGTCATTTAACTTCCTAGATTTCTCATCTGCAAACTAAGAGGGTTGGATATGAATACCTCTGAGCATATTTCCATGTCCAGATCTGGAATCCTGTAATTATTTCTGCAAGGAGCTCAGAATCACAGAAGAATCCTAGATTATGTTCGTTGCTATTATGGTTATTATTCATTAGTCTTAGTGAATATCAAGGGGGCTTGTGTCCAACACATTTCTAAACAAGAATCATCTCAATAATACCCTCCAGAAAAGTTATCCAGCCTTTATTTGTAGACCTCTAGGGATTAGATTTTCCATCCTACATTTGAATAGTTCCGATAATTGGAAAGTTGTGTATGTTTATGTGCATTTAAGCTTACCCATATGTAGAGCCTGGATTTGCCCCTCTGCACACTTCAAACATTAGACCTAGCTTGGCACCCTGGAAGTAAGCAAAACCAACCTAATCATTCTTCAAACATACAAGATTTTCAAGCATTTGAATATAGTTATCATCTCAACCATTCCTCAAGTCTTTTCATCTCTAGGTTAAACTTTCTTGGTTTCTTCACTTGACCCTCACTAGACATAGATTCTAGCTTCATCAGTGTCCAGATCAATGGTTTTGGATGCTTTTTAATTTATCAACGTTCTTAAAATGTGATGATGATGTGATGATGATGATGGCGCTTCGTAAATATCTCATCTGTTCCTCACACAATCTTGTGAGATAAGTACTATTATTACTCCCATTTTACAAATGAAGAAACTGAATCAAACAGGTTAAATGACTTGTACAGGGTCACATAGCTAGTAAGTATCTGAAGTTTGATTTAAATGAAAGTCTTGCTGACTCCAATTCCAATGCTCTGTCCACTGAGCCAATAAGCTAAACTAAATAGAATAATATAAATGAGGTCTGATTAGAACAAGGTGCTGTAAAATATTACATTCCTCATTCTGATCATGGCAGCTCAAGATCATAATAGAGTTTTGAACCATGGTATTCAATTTAATTCAACTTAACAAAAGTTTATCAAGAACCTGTCATTTGTCAGTCTTTATGCTGTATACTAGAGATATAAATGCAAAAGTGAGACAATCCCTTCAGTCAAGGAACTTGGAGTCTTCTGGAGGGATATAATATCTTCACAGATAAGTAAATATAGAATACATGCAAAATAAAAACTTTGTCTTTGGGAGATTTCATGTGTGAAATATTCAGGGAGGACTACTACCTTGTGGAGGGGGAATTGGTGAGCCTTTTTCAGGGGTGCCCATTAACCTTTGGTGTCCTCCTTTGCCCAACTCTCATCTGTGTCTCTGCTACAAAAGCTTTGGTATGTACAGTGGACACTTTTCAGTAAAACTCTCTCAGAAGAAGAGCTAAATCAATTTTAGGGTAACTTACAGGTCTCAAACCCACAAGTAAATTAGGAGAATGTCTATCCCCAAGCATGTGAAGACTTTCCCATGCAGAATGGATGGATAAGAATAATTTGCTTCAACTACTGTGAAGGCAACTGAAGCAGGTCCTGTGAAGCACTTAGAGTCTGGTAAGACAATGAAGACACTGAGGTCATTCACTGCATCCCAGGCCATCACTAGTCATTCTGACTCTTGTCTTGCCACTGGACTTCAATGACTAGAAAAGAGAGTAAGGCTGATAACTTTGTACTCAAGTCAAGACATCAGCTAGTAATACCATTAATCCTCTTCAGAAATGAAGGATGAATCATAACAGTCAGTAATATTAAAAGTTATAGCTTCTGAGCTGATTTTTAAAGGGAACTAAGGTTTCCTATAGGTAGAGGTGAGGAGAGAAAGCATTTCAGCCTGGGGGAGAGTCTATGCAAAGGAATAGAATATTCTGTACTAAGGAAAGCAAGGAGACCATTATGAGACAGGCTGGAGCCAGATGGTTAAAGACTTTAATTGACTATCCACAAATACACAAGCACTACTATATTCCAGACACTGTCTTAGATGCTGAGTATACAAAAACTTTAAGAAGTTTATAATCTAGTTAGTAACAAGTAGATATGTACATATGTAGTACATATAGGCTCTTGACCTACTCTCTCAATAGCCATTGGTGAGGATAATCCCAGAGCATTGGTATCTATCTGCTTCGGGTTTTCTGGGTAACCCTACAGTGTCTGAGGGGTATCTAATATAATACTATACCCACTGTGATTCCATCCATTATTATCAGTTGATCTCAGTTAGTAGTAAGATTTAATTAGCTTTTTAGAAATATATTTTCTCAGGGAGTGGAGTAAAAAATATTTTGTCCAAAACATTCCTCCCATCCCCAAAGTCTGTGAAACACTCTCTTATTATTGCCTACAAATTCCAGGGGAAAGTGAGCTGAGGCTTAGAGAGTACATGGCAAAGGAATAATCCACAGCTCCTAGAATCCCTTAGTCCCAGATGTTGTCCCCCTTTTCTAGAGGCATTGCTAACATGCTGATGGCAAGATGTGAAGTCCAAAATCCTCCTGACACTTTGAAGCTCACAAGGTCTTCAGATGAAGACTTGCTCCTTGACCAAAGGGCAGAGGGTATAGACCATGACCACCTGAATTTTTCCTTGCTTCCCAAGCAGTTCTTTCTCAGAAGTTTGACTAGAATATTCCTTGACAGATCACTGCTCCTTCTCCTTTTCTATCCTTGGACCTAGATTAGTCTTTTGTAGATGGCCCATGATTATTGCCAGATTTTTCAGCCAATCTGAACACACTTCTTTACAAAGTCATTCCATTTCATCCAACGATTTTCAACAACTTTTTTGCACTTTGTTCAAATTAGTTTTTATACTTGGATCTGTGAACTATAGATAGGTAGATAGATAGATAGATAAATAGATAGATAGATAGATAGATAGATAGATAGATAGATAGATAGATAGACAGATAGATAGATAGAAAGATAGATAGATGATAGATAGATAGATAGATAGATAGATAGATAGATAGATAGATAGATAGAAAGATAGATAGATGGATAGATAGATAAATAAATGTGGATAACTCAATATAATGGATTTCTTTTTTAATACTATTTATTTTTTAATGCATTTAAAACATCTCTTTCAGAATAGGAGTCCATATGCTTTCCCAGACTACAAATAAAGAACATCTGCTCTAAAGTCTTTGATTCATTGATTTATTGAGATATATTCTCTTCAGATTAAGGTGTCAGAATACAGCATCATCAATTATTCTAAGTAGAATGGGATAATTGATTTGCTCAATGTCCCCCATCATTGCACTTGTATATAAAATAGATTCAAGGTAACTGTGGAAGGGGGCATAGATAGAGGGATAAGAGAAGGTTTCTTTTATAAGGCAGCAGTTGTATAGAGCCTTAAAAGAAACTGATAATTCCAGGGCACAGATAGGAGAAAAAAGTCTATTACAAGGTGAGTAGACTGCCAATACAGAGATGAAAGATAGAGTGTCAGGTATGAAGAAAAGGAAACATAATAAGTTTGAAATAACCTATAATAAGACTGGAAAGATAGATTTATACCAGGCTGTGTAGGGTTATAAACATGAAGAGGAGTTTTTATTTGATTCTATAAGTAATTGGAAAATGTTGGAGTTTATTGGTTTGGGGAAGTCTCTGTGTCAGACCTCCATTTTGCCAAAAATCACTTTGGTAGCTATATAAAGATGGATAGGAGAGGGAAGTAGCTGAATGCAAGGAGACCAATCAACAACTTATTGCAATATTCCATGCAAGAGGTGCTGAGGGCCTGCATTAGGGCTTTGTGCTATAAGCAGAGAGAAGGAATGGGTGCAGAAGCTCACACTGTTACTTCATATTGGAGACTGAAATCTTCTAAACCCCTATATTTTTTTCATGCTAACTCTTCTCTATGTCCCTTTGTATCTATGTCATTTTGTACTTGTTCAATTTCATTTTATTTGGCTTGTAGTACTTGTTATAACCTGTTGATATCTTTTTCAGTCCAAAAATCTGTCATAAAACATGTTAACAATCCCTTATAGCTCTGTCATCTACAAATTTGATTTTTTTAAAATGTTATCTAGACTTCAAAAAAGTCCTGGATAAAAATACTAAAAAAACAGAATTGGAGACAAAAGGCCTTCATTCCAAAATGACATGGACCCATTGTAACTCTAGGTCAAGTATTCTTGCTTGTTTGTTTTTGTTTGTGCTATTAGATAAAAATATTGATAGTTACTAATAAAAATATTAGTTGGATTTTTCCTAACTGTGGATAAATGTCTTAAAATTGCTTCCATGTCCAAGAAAAGAATTGCTTAATTCAGTGTCTTCTACACTAGAAGATATTTGTAAATCTAAATTAGTTTTTACACAGCCTGGATAGGTTAAATTTATACTTATTATTTCATCCTGAGATTTATCACTGTACTAGTAAAACTGAGGGATGAAGAGACTGGCATGAGAAGGAATTTTGATTACAAAAGAAGAGAGGAAATTGAAGAAAAGCTCTGTCTAACCATATAAGTTGACGTGTGGATGAATGGATAAATTAATCTATACACTTATCAGTCTATCATTTCTTTGTCCATCTTTCCTTGTTCCCATCTTTGAAATGTGATAATAACAACTGTAAATCTCCATCCTGGGGTTGATGATCCACACCCCCAAACATTGATACCTGACCTGCCAATGTAAACTAAGGATCCCAGGCCTTGTTTAACTTCCTGATTCTGGGCTCTTTAGAGCATCCTCCATGTAGCTAAATATTCCAGTGTTAACTCTCCCAATCAGAATTTTAGCACCTTGAAAGCTAGGAATTTCTTATTTTTATACATATATCCCCAGTGCTCAGCACAGTGATTTCAATACATTAAATGCCTAATAGATGTTTTTTTATTCATTCATTATAAGTCTCCCTTCTACCATTAGATCAAGAACTCCTTGGGAACAATAACTATCTTTTTTCTTTTCCTTGCATCCCCAGCATTTAACACAGTACCTGACATTTATTTGGTACTTAATGTCATAGACTGAAAGACTGACTTTTTGGAGGATTTAAGAATAGTCCAAGAGAGAGTGGATGGGTTGTGATTTGCTTCAATGGGAGAAGTACATTTACTCACGAAATTATCATGTCTTCACAGGATTATAGAATCTAAGATTTAAAATGAACCTTAGAGGCGATTTAATTAAATGTGTGCCTGACCAAGAATTCCCTCGACAATGTCACTTATCACTGAGTCATTGAACTTCTAGGAGTCATTTGAAGATCTCAAGGTAGGAGAGAGAAAGAAGGAAGAAGAAGAAGAAGAAGAAGAAGAAGAAGAAGAAGAAGAACAAGAACAAGAACAAGAACAAGAACAAGAAGAACAAGAACAAGAAGAAGAACAAGAAGAACAAGAAAGAGAAGAAGGAGAAGGAAGAGGAAGAGGAGGAGGAGGAGAAAAAGAAAGAGAAGAATAAGAAGAGCAAGAAGGAGCAGGAGAAAGAGGAAAAGGAGGAGGAGGAAGAGAAGAAGGAAGAGAAGAAGAAAATGAAGAAGAAGAAGAAGATGGAAGGAGAAGGAGGTGGAGAAGAAGAAAGAGAAGAACAAGAAGAAGAAGAGCAATAAGGAGAAGGAGGAGATGGATGTGGAGGAGAGAGGAGGAGAAGGGGGAGGAGAATACATAGCACACTCAGGTTTGCCAAACACTTTAAAAATATTATGTTATTTGATACGCACAATGACCCTGGCAAAGAGGTGCTATTAATATGCCCATTTTATAAATGAGGAAACAGGTTAAATGGTTTGTCCAGGATAGTACAGCTAGTAAATGCTTAAAGCCAAGTTTAAACTCAGGTCTTTCTAACTTTGGGTCCAGCCCTTTCTCCACAGTCCCACCTAACTCCCCAACACACAAATTAACTCATTGAAGGATTAAATCAGACAATAGATATTTAATGAGTACTAATACACAGTAGTACTAGGACAAAGACAAGAATGAAGTGATTCTGCCCTCAAAGAGCTAACATCCTACTGGGGAAGACAATATTTGTATTTATTAGTAAGATCAGAATAAATCCAAAATAAATAAAAGTCACTTTAAAGACAAGAGGCACTAGTGTTTCAGGGAATAAAAAGCAAGGGAAAAGGAATAAATACTTATTTAGTGCTTACTGTATGCCAGATATCATGCTAAGCACTTTGCAACTATTGCCTCAATTGATCCTTTCAAGAACCCTGGGAAGTGAGTGCTATTATTATCTCCATTTTACCGAGGAGGAAACCAAGGTAGATGAGGCTAAAAGACTTGCCCAAGGTCACGCAGTTAGTAAAGTGTATGAGGCTAGATTTGAGTTAGGCTGTAGGACCAACACTCTAAGTACTACTTGGGGAAAGTCTTCAAGGAGAAGTTGACATGAGTTTTGTCTTAAAAGAAATGAGGGATTCTGTTATCAAAGTAAGTGAAATAATGATTGTTGTTGAGTCATGTATGACTCTTTGTGACCCTGTTGGGGTTTTCTTGGCAAAGGAACTGAAATGGTTTTCCCTTTCCTTCTCCAGCTCATTTTACATGAAGACAGTAAGGGAAAGAGGATTAAGTGACTTGCCTAGGGTCACATAGTGTCTGAGGCCAGATTTGAACTCAGGAAGGGGAGTCTTCCTGACTTTAGGCACAGCACCCTATCCACTGCACTTGTTCACTTGTTATCACCGAAAGAGTGATAACCATTAACAAAAAATAAGCAAATTGATGTGCAACAGGTGTAGGCAAACAATCCTGAGTTCTTTGTATCCATAAGAGAACTGAATGTTGAAGAAACCAGTCAAAAGAGAGGAAGTTTGGGCAACTAGAAACCTGAAGATGCCCTTGTGAGCCAAGACCTGGGGTAATAATTGTGAGAAGTTTGACTTTATAGAATACAGGGAATTGAAGGCATCACACTGCTGAATCAAACTGGTATTTCTATCTTAGGATACTACCATCATGGTAATAATAATAACAATAATGGAAATCTCACCATCAACAATGTCATCTGTGAATGCAAAGGACATTCATGACATATCAAGATGGACAGAAGCCTCCCCAGTCTGATTTAGGAGCAATGATTTCTGTTCCCCCTGAGGTCAGTTCTGAAAGCAATTAGAGATTCCAAGCAGCCATTCTGCTTGGCAGTTAATTAGGATATGTTCAAAGGCCATGGCTCAAAATGAATAAAACAAAATGTTTGCACTAGATAAATCATTTTTGGCCCACAGGATGTTGTCAATTCTAGTCAAATACACCTTCAATTAACCAGAATGCTCTAGAAGGGTCTGACAAACAAACTTTTCTGATTAACTGATTTTTTTTACATTTTATTAAAGTGCTCCTCGATGGAAATCAAATATATTAGTTTATTTCTACCTTATCCAGAAGTCTATGGTGACAAGCTAGTTTAGGGAGGAAAGCTTGGAGAAGGAATCAAAAGATTTGGGCTTTTGTAAGACACCCAATTAGTTAATACACATTTTACTAATCACCTACTATATGCCATAAAAAAGGCAAAAGTCAGTTCCTGCTCTCAAGAAGCTCACAGTCTAATGGGGAACACAATAAATAGATAGATAGATAGATAGATAGATAGATAGATAGATAGATAGATAGATAGATAGATAGATAGATAGATAGATATGTGCAAACAAGCTATATACAAGCTGAACAGGAAATAATTAAGAGAAGAAAGGCACTAAAATTAAGAAGAGTTGGGAAAGGATTCCAGTAAAAGATATATTTTTAATTGGGACTTAAAGGAAGCGTGGGAAGTGAGGAAGTGAAGATAAGGAGGGAGATTATTCTAGATAGGGTGATAGCCAGAGAAAATGTCTGGAGCCAAGATGTACCTCATACATAGAAGAGAAATGTGGCCAACTATAACTGGATCAAAGAACATGAATCAAGGAATAAAGTATAAGAAGACTAGAAAGGTAAACCTAGAAAAGGTCTAGGTTACATAGGGCTTTGAACACCAAACAGAGGATTTTGTATTTTATCTTCAAGGAAATAGGGAAGCATTCGAGTTTACTGAGTAGATAAGGTAACAGTCAGATGCTTGCTTTAAGAAAATAATGTTGCCAGTGTCTTTGATAAAGGCTTAATTTCTAAAATCTATAGAAAACTGAGTCAAACTTATAAGAATACAAGTCATTCCTCAATTAATAAATGGTCAAAGGACATGAATAGGTATCTTTCAGAGGAAGAAATTAAAGTTGTCTATAGTTATATGAAAACATGTTCTAAATCATCATTGATTAGAGAAATGCAAATCAAAACAACTCAGGTACCACATCATACCTGTCAGATTAGCTAACATGACAAAACAGGAAAATTATAAATGCTGGAGAAGATGTGGGAAAATTGTAACACTAGTGCATTCTTGGTGAAGTTGTGAACTGATCCAACTATTCTGGAGAGCAATTTGGAACTATGTGTAAAGGGTTATAAAATGTGCATACCTTTTGTCCCAGCAATACCACTTCTAGGGCTGTATGCCAAAGAGATCATACAAATGGCAAAAGGATCCACATATACAAAAATATTTATAGCAGCACTTTTTGTGGTGGCAAAGAATTGGAAACTGGGGGGATGGCCACCAATTAGGGAATGACTGAAAATGCTGTGAAATATAAATATAGTACAATACTGTTGTGCTATAAGAAATGTTGAGCAGGCAGACTTCAGAAAAACCTGGGAGGACTTATATGATCTGATGCTGAGTACAGGGAGCAGAAGAAGAACATTGTACACAGTAACAGCCACATTGCACAACAACTAACTTTGATAGGCTTGGCTCTTCTCAGCAAAGCAAGGTTCCAAGACAACTCCAAAACACTCATGATGGAAAATACTATCCATGTTCAGAGAAAGAATTACAGAGTCTGAATGCAGATTGAAGTGTACTATTTGCTCTCTTTTTTGTTTTGTTTCTTCTTTCTCGTAGTTCATTCCATTGGTTCTCATTCTTCTTTGCAACATGACTATTATGAAAATATTTTTAATGTGAATGTATATAGAAAGAGTCTATATCAGATTACATGTGATCTTGGGGAAGGAAGGTAGAAGGAGGGGGAGAAAATTTGAAACTGAAAAGCATGTTCATCTGAATATTGTAAACTAAAAATAAATACATAAATTTTAAAAAGAAAATGATGTTGGTGGCTACTCAAATGGTGGATTGGAGTAGAAAGAAACTTGAGGAGGGTAGACTTACCCATAGACTATTGCAATAGTCCAGAAGTGAGATGATAAGGGCCTACACCAGAGTGGTAGTGGTTTCAGAAGAGAGAAGTAGACTGAGAGATATTGCTAAGGCTTAGCCTTGGCAATAGCTTGGACATGAAGAATTGAGATATAGTGAGGAGTATAAGAGGACACCAAGATTGCAAATCTGGGGAATCAAAATAAAGGCATTGCTATCTACAGTAATATGGAACATGGGGTGCCAATTTCAGGGCTAATTTTGGTATCCATCTAATTCACCCAGTTTTCACCAGTGCCTCCAAGATGCCATAGTATTCATAGTTGTCTCACCCTGTTAAACTATGTGGGCAGATTGACTAAATCAAGTTGAGGGTAACCAACAAACCTCTAAACCATGGGTCAGTTAGGGGGATATCTATCCCAAGTATGTGAAGACTTGCCACTCCCCCAGCAGAATGGACTGATGGGAACAATTTGTTCTAATGATCATGAAGGCAACTAAAGCAGTCTTTGTAATATGCTTAGAGCTTGGTCAGACTTTGAAAACACTAAGGTTATCCACTGCATCCCAGGTCATTGTCAGTTGTCTTGACTTTTGTCTTGCCAATGGACTTCAATTACTCTGGAAGACAGAGTGAAGTAGAAAGCTTTGTGCAACTCTGTCTTACTCAAATATAAATTATCAAGTCAAGAATTCATCCATTATGTCATTGGTCCTGTTCAATAGGGAAAGCAAGAGGGGAGGAAGGTTTAGAAAGAAAGATGAAAAGTTTAAGACATATTGAGTTTAAGATGTCTACCATTATCCAGTTAAAGAGGTCTGAAAAGCATCTGGAGATGCAACATTGGAAGTCAATAGAGAATTTAAGGAAGGATAGTTAAAACAGAATCATCAGCATAGAGATGGTCATTAAATCCATGATAGCTAATGAGAGCACCCAGTGAAATAAGGACGAAGAGAAGAGGGGTCAAGAAAAAAACAAACTGTGGAATATCCAAGGTTGAAGGGTATAATCTAGATGTTTATTGAGTAAAAGAGACTGAAGAATAAGTGGTGTGATAGGTAGGAGGACAAAGAGAGAGAGGTGTCCCAAAAACCTAGTGAGAAGAGATTTTCATGGGCAGGGAGGTGATGAACAGTATCAAAGGCTTCAGAAAGGTTGAGAAGAATGATGATTGAGAAAAGTCCATTGCATTTGGCAATGAAGGGACAATTGGGTAACTTTGGAGAGGGTAGTTTCAATGCAAAGGGCTTTGCCACTATTGCAGCATTTTAGACAATCATTTTCACCTTTCTGGGCTTCAGATTTCTCGATTTAGCAGCCAGTTAATCTTTTCAAATGAAGAAGATGGATGAAATAAGTACTAAGATTTTTCTCATTGCTGAAAAGCCATGATTCATTTCTTCTTGACACATGGAAAATGTTATCACGTGTTTGATCAGTGAAGATCATAGAAGGCTGAGATGTTGAAGATAGAAGGTCCTCCATTCTGAGTGCCAGTGATCATAGGCGCAGCCAAGAAATGGAAATGCAGAAGGCACAAGGGATTGAACTGAATCCTTACTGACTCTGTGATATCCCCTCAAAGTGTGTCTTTTGGCATGAACAAATGTTAACTCATTGTTTGTGATATTTATCTTTTTCCATAAGTTGAGTACATTCAGAGAATCCTAGAAAGGGAAGAAAAATGATGTGGTGAGAAGACTCCTGTCTCTGGAATTAGAGGACTTGAGTTCAAGTCCTGCCTCTGATGCTTACTCCTTTCATGACCTTGGGCAATTTATTTAGTCCTCCCTCTGCCCACAATTATTTTATTAATTTATAAAACAATAATTTAGATTCATTGGTTTCTGAGATGCTTTCCAGCTCTATAGCTGTGAACCTTCTTTCCTGGGTCACTATTTAGTGAGAATCAAAAGGAATCTCATGAGAAGTTATCCATTTCAGTCAATATTTGAACAGAAATCTCCTCTGTGGCAACATTGGCAAATACATCATAGATAAAAAAACATTTTTTCCAGGTAACTTGAATTCTAGCTAAGATTTTTTTTAATGTGATAAATCAATTCTATCTAAGAAGCCAATATTCAGCAAATATTTTGGTGTCTACAGTGTTCATGGGACACTAGATGTCGGGGAGAATACAAAGATTATAGGATGCAGTCTCTCCTCTTAAGGCACTTATTTTCTAATACGGTAAGCTATTTAATGAAAACATAAGAAATACAAGTTAGAATAATACGGTAGGTTATAAGAAAGGCAGTGTGCTATTGGAGTACAGAAGAAGGTTGTGATTCATGGAGAAAATGACATTTGAAATGGAAATGAAAGAGAATGGTATCAGATCCTGATTGTCCATTGTATTCGGGCATTATTTAGCATTATAAATTCACCTTACATAGTACATTGTACAAAGAAGGAATTTACTAAATGTTTGCTAAATTGATGAATGAATTCTAGTCAGAGGGGAAATGAATTCCCTAAAGTGGAGAAGTAGAAAAGATTAGATGTTTTCTTGCAGTGGTAGACAGTTCAATTTGACCACAAGGTAGTTTGTTGTTGTTGTTGTTTCTTCAAAGAATTAATGGGAAATAATGCTGGAAAGAGAAATTAGGGCCAAATCATAGATGGCCTTGAATGCTGGGCTAATGAATTTGGAATTTATTTTGTAGGCACTTTGGAGTATTGCAGATTTTTTACCAAGATAAATTCAGTGTTTACAAAAAAATCTAAAAATAATGTTAAAGATGAATTGGAGAAGAGAGAAACTGGAATCAAAGGAAACATTGATGAAGTTTGGTTATTTGAGTCAGTCATGCTAGCTATATGACCTCTCTGTGTCTTACCTTCCTTATCTCTAAAACAGGGATAGCCATCTACTCCAGAGAATTATTAATTGATTGTTAAGACGAGACAATGTTTGAAATATTTCATTAGCATAGAGCATTATAGAAATATTAACTATTGTTGTTTTTGTTATGGAAGGTCTTATTCTGATATCTCATGACAAAAAGGAAGGTTGTTATTTGGGCTCTCAGAGGTTATGCCAGTACTAGCACTAGTTGACACAATTTCCCAAAATGAAATCAGCCTCAGTTATCTCTCCAGCTCTGATTGTCTGAAGAATAGCCTTGCTAAATAGAAGATTATCATCAATTGATTATGCAACAGATTATGATTTTTGTTTGTCCATAGCAAGTTACAAGTACCATAAACTTAGATATGCAAGTTTTGTGGGATGTAGTGAAACATTAAAGAGCATAGTCCTCTTCTTGCCCAATGAATTTTTTTTAAATCCTAAAAGTAAGAGGTACCTCGTTACTGATCTTTCAGTCCCAATCTCACAGATTGATTCCTATCTCTGACTCTTACTAACTACATGACCATAAGCAAGTCACCTTATAACCCTGTGCCTTAGTTACCTCATCTGGAATAGCATATTGCCACTAACACTACCTAGATGACAGGTTTGATGAGAGGGAAGTGTTTTGCTAACCTGAAATGGCTCTAGATATGCGAGGTATTATGGGAAGCATAGCATAATAGATAAAAAGCTGACCTGAGCCAAGACTTGAGTTCAAGCCCACACTTGCAGCATACAGGCTGTATGATGTCTTTGGCCAAATTGTTTCAACTCTGAGTGTCACAGGCAAGCTCTCTAAGAATATGTGGCAGAGAACATGCCAACCCTCTTTCACTGAGTTTCCTCACCTGGGAGTCCCCTAATGCAAGTGATATCACCAGCTCACTCCCTATCCCTAATATTGCATATGCAAACTGAAAACTCTAAGCTTGTCACATTGCAAGGCTTTGGAGAGGGAAGGAGGAGTGAGGAAGAAGGAAATAAAATGCGAAGTGTGATTGCACTCCCCAAAGCAAGAAACCTATTTTTATCTCTGCCACATGGAGAAAGAGGTCTTACACTGTCATTTGCAAAAGGGTTTTGTCCTGACCAAAGCAGGATTCAATGTGACAGAATTTAAATCAGAAACTCTCACTCTTGTACTGTGTTCAAGCTTAAGACCTCCAGGTCTCCAGGGACCTATAAGTACAGAAGCTTTCAGATTCTTCCAGATTCTATTTGTCAGAAGAATTATTAACAGGAAGCATTAACAAAGATGAAATTGGAGACATAAGTTTTGCTGGACATATCCCTGTGTCCTGGGTGGCACATGACCTATCCAGGACATAACTGTTCTCGTCTGTAAATGAGATGGGTAACTAGGTGACACAGTGGGTGGAATATCAGTCCTGAAGCCAACAAGATCTGAGTTCAAATTTGACCTCAAATATTTACTAGCTGCATAAGTCTGAGCAAGTCATTTAACCTCTTTTTGTCTCAGTTTCCTCATCTGTAGGATGAGACTAATAATAATGCACCTGCCTTTCAATGTTGTTGTGAGGATCAAATGAAATAATAATTCTAAAGTGCTTAGCATAGCATGTGGCATATAGCAAACATTATATTAATATTTAGATATTATAATTTAATGAAACTTAAAAAAAATCACATTAAAACTTTCATGATTTATGTAACATAATGTAGCATAGTGATGGAAGATACTAGATCATTAGAGATCAGAAGACAATTCTAGTCTCGTCTCTGCCAATGGCATTGACCAAACAACACGAATTCTCTATGTCTCAGTTTCCCTATGTGTAAAATGAGAAGATTTAAATAGAATAGCATTAACTTTAAAACACCAGGGATTTTGTAAATGCTGCCCCTCCAAAGGTCTTCATCATGGGAAGCTACATTGTAGTGGGGCAATTAAGTTGAGTTCTGAAGGAAGCTTAGGGCTCTAGGTGACAAAAGTGAAAGGAAGTAATTGTCCAGCCATGGTTTTAGCAAGTGAAAACATATAAAAATAGGAGACAAAATGTTCTGCCCAGAAGGCAACAAGGAGGACAGTTTGGCTGAAACATAGAGTATATGTTGAGAAATAATGTATAATCAACTTGGAAAGATAGGTTGGAGACAGAATGTCCCAAACAATGAAGGTGGATTTTTGTTTGTTTTCTTTTGTTTGTTTTTAATACTAAAGAAAATTGGAAGGCACCAGAGTCTCTTAAGAAAAGGAATTAAGCAGTCATACCTCTACTTGTGGAATATCAATGGAAGTGGTACGAATAATGGGCTAGAGAGGAGAGAGATGGTGCAAGGAGGCCAATTAGTAGATTATTGCAACACTAAAGATGCAATGTGGTAAGTGTCTAAACTTGGGTGGTTGTGATATGAGTGGAGACAAAATAATTAAAGAAATGCTATTGATAGAAGTGGCAAGACTTGGCAAATGACTTGAAGTGGAGGATGAGTGAGAGTTAATGTGGCTCCTAGATTAGAAACTAGAGTTTCCAGAACAACAATAGTTCTCATTACAAAAGTAGAGACAGTTTAGGGGGAAGAGCAGCAAATTCTGCTTTGAGCATGTTGCAGTTGGGATGCCTGTGGGCCATCTAGGTAGAGACATTCAACAGGCAGTTAATGATATAGTACTGGAACTCAGGACTGAATACCTAAATGTGAGAGACATTTGCAAAAAGAAAATAGTTGAACGTAAGGAAACTGGTGGAGTCATAGAAAGAGTATGTGAAGAGAGGGAAAAATAGAAGGGAAAGTAAAGAGAAGAGAGAAAGGGAAAAAAGGAGCAGAGAGGGGAGCAAGAAAAGGAGGATGTAAGAGAAAAAGAGAGAAAGGGAGGGAGAGGGAAAAGGGGAAGAGAAGGAAGAGGAAGAGAGGGAGTGAGAGGAAAAGAGGAAAAGGAAGAGAAGAAAAAGGGAAAGAAGGAAAGAAAAAATAACAAGATAGGAGAAAAAAGAAGAGGAGGGGAAGGGAAAGGAGAGATAGGAGAGATATAAAACAAGGGATCAAGAAGTGAGTGGAAGGTGAGAAAGAGCAGGTAAAAAAATGAAGACAATATTTTTCTATGATTTTGATGAGAATCAAAGAGCTCCAGGAAAATAACTTTGGAGAATAAACTCTTTTCATCCTCATCATAACACCATAATATAACTACAACTCTTATTCCCATTTTATACATGAAGAAATTAAGGGTCTGAACAGTTCAATGAGTTACTTATAGAATTGCTACTAGTAAGGGCAAGAGGCAAAGTTCATACCTTGGTCTTCTTGCCTCTACATCTATCCCAGAATCCATCATGCCATATCACATAGAAAACCTCTGCCTCAATGGAATCACAATTTTTCAAAAACTTAATGTTCTGACTTGGGGAGAGGTGAGTTATTTTGTTCACTATATTCCAATTCCAAATAGCTGGAAGATAAGTTGGTGTTAGCTGTCCTTAGGATATTGCCAAGGATAAACAGCCAGGCTTCTATCAGCAGGCTTACAGTTCCCAAATAACACAGCTGAGACTAGAATCCTGGTCTTTGCCTCCAGGTCCAGTATTCTTTCCATTACATGATGTGACCTATGTTATATTTAATAGGAAGAATGAGCAGGATGTGATGATGTTTTCTGGAAATGGCAAATGAAGGAGAGGAAGGTGTCAACAATGATTCAATCCCTGACTGTTAGGGTTTATTTTTATGGAAGCAGTGGGTGATCCAAATCTAGAGACCATCCATAAAAACTTGATATATTCTGACAAGCATAGTTCCCTTGGCAATTCTCTGATCTGGCCAGAGTTGTTACTGAAAGATAAAATGTGAAAGAATGTTTTCTGCGTGTTATCCATGCTGATAGAGTGAAAATCCATATGTGTGGTCTTAATGAGTCCAGAGTTTGTCAAAACTTGTGATCAGAATGTGGAAGGCCTCCTCAATGGAAACTAATTCCTTCCAGGAAGTCTCTCTTGGATGATTCTATCCCGTTTTCTTTGTCTTTCCATCCTTAACTAAATCACCAATTCCTTTTCTGGAGTTTATGTTCAGTCTGTGGAATTAATCACCAGTTCATTCCCTAGAGATATTTAAAGAAGAAAGGTATCTTTTCTCTGTCTCTAGCTTAGAAAATTATTCATTCATTCTCTCACTTCAAGTATCACCTCTATGTGACTGACTCTCACATCACAGGATGTGCTAGCTATACCCTGGCCCACCTAATCTTTCAGAGCTCCAGTCTCCTGCTTTGTGAACATTATATTGTTAGATCACAGAATAGGCATTAAGTGAGGGTCATTACAGAAGCAGTCATATTGTGAGTACTAAATATGACGATCCAAGAGTAAAAATGCTCCAAACACTTTACCTTTGAAAGAAAAAAGTTATCTGAGGGGTAATCCTTTACCAATATGTTCTCTGGGAAGACTTGAGGAAAACCAAGCACAAAATACTATGTTGAAGGAGCTGTGATTTCAGTTTATTCAAGGAATTCTAACCCTTTACTTTGTTAATTTGTTGCTTTGTACTTTAATTTTTATAGGACCTATTAATCTTTTTCTGGTCACATGAAATAGGGATAGAAATTAGAATCTCAATGGGACAGTGCTGAAGTCATGGAAGATTTCTGAGTTATTATTTGTTATTCATGTCCCTAGATAGAGAACTCAGGATAGCACTAGAAAAAAATAGAAGCAGTAAATATTTTGAAACTAGTGTTTCAAACATATATCCAAAGTAAAGTGGTGTAGCTTCAACTTGGAAAGTTATTTTAGTTTTGAGGGCTATCTAGTAACTGATTAGATAAAATAACCCACGAGAATTGCTTTTTTATTTATACATGCCCAATAAGTGATCTGTCTCAGTTCAAGACAAATGCACAACTTGATGGCTTACACAAATATAGAACTGACTCTGAGTAGGCTAGAATCATAGTCCCTGGTGCCATTAATGAATAAAATCTTTATCCCTCCTATGTCAAAGTGACTATGTCAATCCTTTGCTCAAAAGCTCTCCATACAGCTCCACTGGTCAAGGGACAATATCCAGACTTCTTACCCTTCCATTTTACATGCTCTGCAATCTTCCTTGAATCCACCTTTCTCTACTGATTTACCATCTTCTACCACATGAAGTCATTATTCTCTATAGAGTACTCTACTTATTCTTTCCTATACAAACCTTTGTCATCTCCAATTCTGTCTTTTATCTTCTACCTAGAATATCAAATTCACCATCTCTGTCCATCATCTTAAAGCCTTCCTCTTCCAGGAGTAATCTCTACCTCACATAATCTGGTTTTTCCTTAAATAGACCAATAGTAGCAATAGAGAAAGAGGGAGGACCCCACCTGTGTAGTGAGTCTACATATATTGCTAGAACCTGTCCTTGTTTGGCTCAAAGAGAAGCAAAATAGACAACTCTAGCCTTTTCTCTCCCTCTCCCTTCTCTAAGGCTTTCATTCCATCCTGTAGATGAAGCAGGAAGTTAGGGCCAGAGGCCACTACTCCACTTTCCTTAGAGAAAGAGGGTACAGGCTAGTATATTTATCTGCTCCTTTAAATATTGTTTATTTAGGGGATACAATTGAGTTCCATCTAGCTTTGATCACTTTGTCATTTTGGGCAGTAAAGGGAGATGCTAAACTCTATATCTAAGGTTTAATACATTTCCCACCTAATACCAGCTTCACAATGAACACATATAGAAAATAACAAAGAAACTCATCATCCAAACCCTAGCAAAATAGAAATCGGACAATATATACATAGAAGAGCATATATCAGGCAATATAGAAAGAAGGAGTTCTCTCATTGGGAATGAATGACTCAACTCAGCCAAGAGACAGGTGACTGGATCCCATGCAAAGGCTAATTCCCTGGAGTCTATAGAGTAGCAATCTGAGAATAGGGATATGATGGAGACTATTTCCAGTCTCTTCTGAGTTCTGAGTCTCTTCCTTTATCAGCTGGAAGCAGAACTTCTCTTTCAAAGCTGAAATATGACTAGATAATATACAAAGAAATTTACTTGGTGAGTCACAGAGGGGAACTCTTACTTGAAGACTCAACAAAGCAGGAACTGGCTGGACACTCCACCCCTCACACAGGGCAGGCCATTCATTTCTACCAACAAGGAGAGAGTCCCATACCAATGGGGTTGGGGACAAGGGTTATATTTAAATAAAACAAAACCATCTTTGAGACTTAATTAGTCCAGGAGCTAAGGCTCCAAACATTGACTTAGCACAATGTCCTAGTCCAGAACATAACACAATGCCTGATATATGATCAGTCAATAAGCATTTCTCAATCACTTTAATGTGATGTTTTAGGTGGGTACACATGCATCTATCCTTCTAAGAGAACAGTTAATAAGGAATGATGTTCAACAAGTCTCTTAATTAGGGAATAAAGCAGAACAAGGGCCTTCCTAGTTTAGAGATGTAAAATTAAATATGAGAAGGGAACAATATTAAATTTTGTTTAAACATTATTAAAGTGGTTTACAAATATTTCATTTTATCTTAAGTGATCTGTGAGGGTTTATATTTCAGAAAAAGGTAAATCCTTAGAACCAAAAGGTTTCCTGCCAAAGATAAAATTCCAAGGAGGAACCAGTATTTGGTTGGACGGCAGCCCAAGATCAGCAAGGCCTAGGCTCAAGCAAGGATCTTTTGCAAAGCCATTATGAAAGCAACTCTGTTCTCCATCCCCAGGAAGGAATGAGCATCTGGAGAAGTCCTAAAATAGGTATACATGGAGGCCTTGGTATGACCTAAATGATCTTTTTATTTACATTCTCTGAGGCACATTGCCAGAGACACATGGAAAGTTGCTAGAGACCAGTTTCAGATGTCAAGTGAGATTATCTGTGCTTGGGTTGGCTGAACTATTTGATTCACTATTTTCTGACCTCTTGATATTACCTCCTGCCACCTTTTTCTGATTGATGTCAAAAAAGGGAAGAAATCAAGGATTAATAATGAGAATATGCTTCATTCAAAGGTAAAAAAAAAAGCATAGTTAATATGTTGACTATTGGACTAAAGTAGGCTTGATATAGGATTGACAAGAGAAAAGACTAAGTCAGGGGTGGGGAACCTGCGACCTCGAGGCCCCACATGGCCCTCTAGGTCTTTTGACAAAAGACCACACTTGAGGACCTAGAGGGTCACATATTCCCCACCCCTGGACTAGGTGAACCATGGAACAGACAAAACTAATACATGTCCACTCTCTGCTATTGAAAGGTAAAACATCTGATTTAAACATTAAACATTCTACTGTCATGTTCTATATTCAAAATTTTAATTATTTTCTGTTTATTATCTTATCTAAATAATAAATTCCTGTCTATAGAATGAAGTCCCAACTTCTTAGTCTGTTTTTCAAAGTCTTCTACTATCTATCATATAAGCCAATGAAATGGAAAACTCAAGAATTCTAGAGTTCATATATTGACTTAACCACTGTGACCTTGAGCAAGTCATTTAGCCACAATGGCCTCCATCTCATATAAAAAGCAGGTTTTCACCCAGTCATCTGGAGGGTCCTTCTAGCCCTACATTGTATGATCTTCCTTATTGCAGTTCATATAGTAAGCCACAACATACCCTACTATAATATACTATAAAAGGCACAGTCTATGAAGTTGGGAAAGGTGCATTTGAGTACTGATTTAACAATTATTATAGCACTTATACAATGAACAGCAAGACCCCAAATATTCCTAAAACTAATTTTCCCCCTCTACAAAATGAGGACAATGATACCTGCCCTATGTGCTTCAGTGAGCATCTAGGTGGCCTAGTAGATAGACTGTCGGGTCTGAAGTCAGGAAGACTTATCTTCCTGAGTTCAAATCTGACCTCAAACACTAGCTGCGTGACCTTGGGCAAGTCATTGAATCCTGTTTGCTTCTGTTCCTCATCTGTAAAATGAGATATAGAAAGAAATTGCAAATCACTACAGTATCTTTGCTAAGAAAACCTCAGACAGGGTCACAAAGAGTTGGACACAATTGACCAACAACATCTACTTCAATACCCAGATTTGTTGGGAATAAAAGAGAAGAAAAAAAACTGTAAAATTTAAAGCACCGTAGAATTCAAGTTATTATTTCTGATGTATTCCAGAGAATATATCCCTATTTTGTCTCTCTCATCAAAACTTATGTTGCCTATTTCTCATTTCCATAAACATTCTAGGTCCTTCACTTCTGATGGATGATTGCCTCTCCTGAAACATTATTTCAGAAAAGTCACAGCCATTCCTCATCCTCACTTCTTTGATCTTTTAAATTCTACTCACCATCTACCTTGCCACTTTTCCTTCTCTTCTTCCTTTTCAGTCCCAGAACTACAAATCATCATTAAGTCTACTCTGCTCATGTTCCTGGATGGAGTGTGTCAATTCCCTCCTTCTCCTCATTGGTGAGTGGTCCCAATCACCATTCCTATAACTTTCTGGACTAAAGCAGCTCTTGCTGAACATCATTCTCCTGCTAACCATGTAACATTAAATAAGGTATCTTAGCTCCCTGACAGGTTCAACATGGATCTATTTGAAATCTCTTTTAGTTCTAATTCTGTGATTCTAGTACTTAAGTCCTTTTTGTTACAACGCACTGCATCATAAGTTGTCCCAAAACTAATCAAGCTAGTATTAGTTTAATTCAATTCCTCTCTGAAATATGACTTCTCAATACAGTGTTCCTATTAAGTGATCCTCCACCTTTGCCTTAACAATTTCAGGAATGGAGAAATCACTGTTCCATAATCCATGGAAAGTAAAAAAAATCAGATATGGTGACCTATAATTTACTAATAATTGATTCTAGTTCTACACCATAAAGACATATAAAAAAACTTTTAACATTAAATAATGTTCCCTTTATTTGAATTCAGTCCTATCTGCTTTTATAATTCTATGAAGTTTCTACGTAGTTTCAAGGAAACTACATAGATCCATAGGCCAATAGGCCCACCAAGTAAGAGCCTACCTATTCTGATGAATCAACATACCACAATTATTTACAGGCTCCATATCCCAAAGAAAGTAGGATTGTTCTTAAAGTAGGATAGAGTTCTTAAAAGTGGGACAAAATAAAATGGAAGTATTGACTCTATTTTCTGGTTTTACTGAACCCTACCTTATAGCATTATGAAGAAGGTTAAGAAATTAGGCTTGAATCTAGGAAGGCATGAGTTCAAATCTCCCCTCTGATACTTACCAAAAGTATGACCCTGTCACAAACCTCTTCATGCCTCAGATTCTTCCCTGAGTCTTCTCTACTGAGTTTGCAAGTTGTAATCTGAGTTTCCTCTGCTGAAAGAAGTCACAAATTCTGTTCACTTATCTCTGGGGCTGCAGTGATAGGTAGTCCATAAATGTTTAGTAAAGATACACTATCTGCCAAGTAAGTGCTGAGGATTAAAAAAAAAAAAAAAAGATAGTTCCATCTATGAAGGAGCTCACATTCTAATGGGGGACATAACATGGAAATGAATGTATATGAACAAACAATGTAAAGAAAAAATGAAAATAATCAAAAGAAGAAAGTTATCAGATTAAAGAAGACCAGTAAAGTTTCCCATAGCAAGTGCGATTTTAGCTAGTATTTAAAGGAATACAGGGAATTACTCTAGGTACTACTGTATATATAAGGGAATAAGGGAAGAGTGACAAACCAAAATAAGTGGAAAAAGAACCTTCTGACCAAAAGACAGAGAAGGATAAAGACAAGCAAAGAGCTTTCCAAAAATGTTGATGGAATGAAATTTTAATACATTGGTTTGTTTGATTTTCATTTTTCAAAAATTTATTTACAACCTTCAAACAAGACAAGTTAATAACTATGCATTTTTCATCAGTGATCAGAATCCCAATTACCAAAATATGAGAATGGGAAAACTACGATTTTTAGTGTTTCTCCTATAACAAGGGCAAACTGTAACATCTAGGAGTTTACCATGAGAACTATATCATTGTTTGTGGACCAGTGTCCTCAAATTGGATATTAAAAGATCTCTAAGGCTAATGGGGAATCAGTAATATTTGTCAATTACTATACTATTTTGTTGCTATATGTCTTCACCATTTTACCAGTAACAAGACAACACTGTGGTGAAGTCTCCCAGTTTTTAGATAATAAAATACTTTAAAAGAATGACAACTTAGTATTCATTTAATATTATAGTGATGTAATATTTTAAATCAACATCAAAATGCATCTTCACAAAAGAAATTAGAAGCTTATAACTAAGGAAATATCACTCTCATTTTAAAGGTAAAGAAGAAAAATAAGTCATAAAGCAATTAAATGGTTTGTCCATATGGCTAGGAAATTATTGAGCTGAGATTTCCACACAGGTTTTTTTACTTCAAATCCAAGACTCCTTCTGACCTACCAGTCTAATTTGGAAAAAAAATCCTATGGATCAGCACAGGATACTTCTCCTTGAACAAGAAGGGTTAAGCTATTTAAAGTCCTATTTTGCATGAACTTTTAGTGGTGGGACTTCTAGGGGCAGAGTAGAAAAAGTACTCAGTTGGCTATTCCCAACATTTGCTTAAAACAACGTTAAAATAATGGTTCCAATTGAATTCTGGAGTGCCAGAGCCAACAAAAAGTCAGAGAAAGACATCCTTCACACCATTTTGGGTTAAAAAGAGAGATCAGTGATATGTGTGGAGGCTGACCCAGAGTCTACATTAATGAAACAGCAGTGGAGAGATTAGTTGGTGGTGACAGAAGCAGTCACGGCTTTAAGAATTCTCAAGCTAGAGACAGTAAAGAGATCAGGCAACTGGTCAGAAAGAGATTAAAGGGTACCCCTGTGCTAAGCGCTAGATGTAGGACCAGACAAATACATTGCCTGTACCCAGTTTTGGGACATAGTTCTAGGGTAAAGAAAAATACTTTTGATCATGAGGGAGTGAGAGTCCAAAAAAGCAATACCATTTTTGGTTGCAAGAGATCAAGGATACTGAGGAAAATCTGTCTTGTGGTCCCAAAGAATGAGGGATCTTGAACAGTATAGTTTTTGATCTTGAGGAAGCTGGGGCCCAGAAAAGTAGTATGGATTACAATCTCAAGGGACCTTCCTGAGTAAGAACCAGAAAGTAGATGAGGAGAGCAATGATCATATCTCTCCCTAGATCATACCACTTTAGAAACACCAAAAAATCTCCAAACCCCCTGAGCTAGCTCTGAAAATAGAAGTGAGAAAAAGCTTGAAGTTTTAGATAATTCTCCTTACCCTTGTGCCAGAAACAGAATCCAACTTTTACATAAAGTTCAAACTTATATGGGAAAATGAGCAAATAAAATAAAAAGAGAGAGAACCTAAGCATGAAAAAGTACTATGGTGACAGGGAAGATTAAGACAAGAACTCAGGAGAAAACAAAAGAGGCAAAACAGCTACAAGCAAAGCAATAAAGAAAAAAATGTGAATTGCATACAAGCCAAACAAGAATTCCTCATTAAGCTAATTTTTTTTTTCAGAATCAAATAGAAGTGGGAGAGGAAAAATTAAGTAAAGAAATGAGAATGAAAGAATAAAATAACAAAAAGGTAATTAAAAGCTTGATAAAAAAAAATGCAAATATAGTGAAGAAAATAACACAGAAAAAAAAAAGAATATGCCAAATGGAAAAGGAGATTCAACAGCTCATTGAAGAAGAAAATAATTCCTTAAAAATTAGACATTATGAAACATTTGACTTCATGAAACATCAAAAAATAATAAAAACATTCCAAAGAATAAAAATAAAAACAGAAGAAATTGTGAAATTTCTCAATGGAAAAAATCATTGAAATAATTAACAATTTCCTTAAAAAGTATGACAATGATGAGAAACCATTCCAAAATTTATATATTTTTGCCCTGACTACTGCTTTAACTGAGGTGTAGGGTGCATTAAGGGGCTACCAGTACCTTTGGTGTGATGGCTGCCGAGCCCTTTTCAGGCTCTTTCCACCTTTGGTGTCCACCTGTTCCACCTAACTCTCATCTGTGACTCCAAGAAGCTGCAGTATGCACAGTGGCCACACCCTGATAAACTGTTTCAGCAGACAGGCCAAACCAGGTTTAGGGTAAACAAGGGTTCTCAAACCCATTTTTGAGCAGAAAAGGAGTGGGCAGCTTTCAGAGATTTGGTGCACAGCACTGCATTTGCTCGTCTGGGTCAGAACACTCACAAACAACAAGACTGGTTTGATGAAAATGATGGGGAGATTCAGAAGCTGCTAAATGAAAAACAAGAACTCCACAGGATTTGCCAGAAGGATAGTTCATCCACCTTTAAGAAAGCAGCATTTAACTACATCAAAAGCAAAGTACAAGTAAAGTTTAGAGAGATGTAGGATTCCTGTCTCAGTAAGAAGGCAAATGAAATTCAGTTTTGTGCTGATAGTAACAATCCAAAGTGCTTTTATGATTCCCTGAAAGCTATTTATGGACCAAAACCTTTGGTACATCACAACTACTCAGTGCTGACAGAGTCACATTGATTAGTGATAAGGATGTGATCCTAGAGAGATGGGCTGAACACTTCCATAGTGTTCTCAACAGACCATCATCAATCAATGCTGAGACCACTGACCATTTATCTCAGTTTGAAGTCAGTCCCTCCTTAGCTGAACTTCCAACTGAAGAAGAGGTTTTGAGGGCCACTAACCTCCTTTCATGTGGCAAAGCACCTGGTGCTGATTCTATTCCAGCTGAGATTTATAAGGTAGGGGGACTATTGCTCGTACAGAAGTCAACTGAAATTTTCCAGGTTATGTGGCAAGAGGAGGTCATCCCCCAGGAGTTCAAGAACCCCTCCATTATCCATCTCTATAAGGGTAAAGGGAATATATTGTCCTGTGACAATCACCAGAGGATCTCTCTCTTAGTCATCCCTGGCAAGAATTTTCTCCAGGAGAAATGCCACAAGCAGAACAGAGGTCTGTACACAAGGTTTATAGATCTGACCAATGCCTTTGACATTGTTAGTCATGAGGGCTTATGGAAAATTATGTCAAAATGTGGTTGCCTGAAGAAGTTCATCAATATTGTACATCAATTTCATGATGGCATGCTTGCCTGGGTTCTGGACAGTAGACAATGCTCTCGTGCCTTCCCAGTCACCAATGGAGTGAAATAGGGCTGTGTGCTTACTCCCATACTTTTTAGCACGATGTTTTCTGTCATGTTGTCAAATGCTTTCAACAAGGATGAACAAGGCATCAAGGTCAACTGCCATACAGATGGTAAGTTCTTCAATTTGAAAAGGTTACGAGCCAACATCAAAGTGGAGAAAATGTTGGTGAATGATTTTCTATTTGCAGATGATTGTACACTCACTGCAGCCTCTGAAGCTGAGATGCAACAAAGTATGGATCAATTCTCTGCTGCCTGTGCTAATTTTGGTCTAATAATTAAGACCAAGAAAGCACAGGTGTTCCATCAGCCATATCATCCATATGTGTAACCATCAGTTAAAACAAATGGAAAAGTTTTGAGTGTTGTGGATAAGTTCACTTACCTTGGCAGTGTACTTTCCAGAGATGTACACATTGATAATGAGGGTGATGCACGCATTGTCAGAGCTAGCTCAGTGTTTTGGAGGCTCCAGAGAAACAGAGTCTAATGTCTCTTCAGTATACTATATGAAAAGAAAAATACGCTACTACCAAAACAAAATCATCATCATCAAAGGAAAAATAACAGATTAGGGGAAATGTTTATGGCAGATGGGATAGATAAGAATGTGATGTCTATGACATAAGGAACTATCAAAATATATTAAAATATACCATAAATTTTTGAAAGAAAAATGGCAAGTTTTAATAATCACATTAAAATGCCCAGCCTTACTAGATTGAGTTACCTCCTCATATCCATCAAAATAACAAAAAAAAATTAGAAGCAATAAAGCTCTCTACTGGCAGGAATATAAAGTAAAAATGCACACATTCTTTGTAAGTGGAACTCTAAACTTGTTGAATCTTTTTTGAGAACAATCTGGCAATATGTTATAAAAGTTACAGAAATAATTCCATCCTTTGACCCACTTTTTCCTTGGTTGGGAAAATACCCTGAAAGTGTTATCAAAAACAAAAACAAAACCAAAAAAAAAGAAGAAGAGATGTATATATTCCAGGATGTTCATAGCATTATAATTTAGAAACATGAAAAATGCATGCATCTTGGAAGACAAGTTGAGTAAATTGTGACACATTAATGTAATAGAATACTAAAACTAATGAGAGCACAAGTGGGAAGAATATAGGGCAATATAGAAAGACCCTTAAGAAATGTTTCGGAACTAAAAAACAAATACTAAATAGAAGAACAGAGTACATACTAATTGTAGCTACTTTAGAGGAACAGTGAATAGAAATAAGTGGACAAAAATGCTTTGAGATATTATAGGGAATAATAAAAAGTTCTTATGATATCAAATGACTTGAATTTAACTTATTTAAATATAACTGCAAAAAAAAAAGTTGAATTGATTTCATTGCTATTCAATATTGTTTAATGAATGGGCAGATAGATGGTGCAGTGGACAGAGTGCCTGCCTGGAGACAGGAAGACATTTTCCTGAGTTCAAATCCAGCCTCACTCACTTACTAGCTATTTGACTCTGCGTCAGTCACTTCATCTTGTTTGCTTCAGTTTCCTCATCTGCAAAATGAGCTGGAGAAGGAAAGGAAAATGACTCCAGTGTCTTTGCTGAGAAAACCCCAAATGGAATCACAAAGAATCAGACATGACTGAAAATGAATGAATAACAACAACATTGTTCCTAAATAATTTAAAGGAACATTTCTATAACCCACATAACCACTTGCATTGGAGCTGCTGTCATAGAAGTACTGGTCACTCTGAAAGCTGAAATTTATGTAACTCTTACCTTTGACTTACAGTTCTGGGATCCCCCTGATTCACTTTGATCTTTGTTATTGTAGTTCAGTTATGTCAGACTTTCTGTGATCCTGTGGACCATAGCACAAGAGACCCTTGACCTGAATGGCTCATCTTCCCATGTCATACATTATAATGCTGTCCATGGAGTTTCCTTGGCAAATTTACTGGATTGGTTTGCCACTTATTTCTTCAGTGAATCACCTTTCGACAAAACTCTACATTATGACCTGTCCATCTTGGGGAACCCTGCATGATATAACTCAGATTTCATTGATCTACACAAGTGCTCCACTGTGATGAGGCAGTAATTCAGGAAGGAAGCTTAATATCAAAGGTTTCTTAAAAATTCCATAACTAATACTCAACCCCATCTAAGGAAAAACTGGGAATATCTGAATAATTTCTTGACTCATTTCTAGTTCTCCTTAGCTGGGAAACAGGGTAGGGCAAGAACAGTCTTGTGTTCCCCTGTAAACAGAATGCTACCAAAAATCATTTAATCATAATGCATGCTTATTAAAAGGTTTAGGCAGCTAGGTTGTACAGTGGATAAGGAACCAGGTCTGGAGTCTGGAAGACTCATCTTTCCTAACCTGACCTCAGACACTTATCATCTGTGTGACTTTGGCTTTCATTGAATGACTAATAACAGTGCTCAGACCAAACCTTTGTTGTTCATTATTTGGGTTTTGATGACTTAGAGTGAGTGCAAACAACAATTGTTTTCTACTCTGATCAGAAACTCTGAGGGTCTTCTTCTCCAAGACTGATACTTCTGTGATGGTAAACTAGGCCATCTTTCATCTCAGTTCTTACTGAGACCTTAGTAATCAAACTGACAAACTGAGACCTGGGAAAGATCTTAAAAGGCCACAGTCACCCACTGTATCCTGGGCCACCTCTAGTCATCTTGACTCTTGGCTTACCATTGGACTCTGATGACTCTGGAGGATAGACTGAGGCTGATGACTCACTAGCAAACTCTGCCTCACTGAAACTCAATTCACTGGAAAGTCAAGATGCTGAGGCTTAGGGCTGCTCAGGACCCCAAAATACCAACACACCAGGTCCTGCCCAAAAGAATTCGACTCAAGTCTTCTTTCAGCCAAAGAAAAAGAAAGTTTATTTAAATCCATCCTATTGGGTAGACTCTTAAGGAATCTCAGCATTTGTCACTCTTATATTGACAAATGTACCAGATAAACTCTGAGCTAGACTGAGTCTGAACACCTTCAAGGAGGCAAAATGGATCTTCTATACAAAAGACTGTGGGAGAGATCTAGGGGTAGTCAAGAAGTCTGGAGTGATAGGAGAAGGGATACAGGGAGGGTCTTGGTGGGAGTGGTCTGTAGATTTAGGTAACTAGAGGTTGGACTCCAGGAACTAAGAGAATGGAATTTTGATAGGATCAAGAATGGGAAGTAGCTGGAGGCAATCTGGAGGCAACAGACAATGGAGGTCTAGGCTCCCTTAAGGGTAACAGAGATTGGGGCGTAGTGATAATGAAAAACTTATAGCCTCAGGCAAATGCTAGATTAAGATTCAAGGAGAGTTCAAGGGGGCTCATAGAGTCTATTATCCCATCAAAGACATCACCCTTGTGATGTTACTGCTTTTCTTCAAGAACAAAGGATGAACAAGCTGTGTGACCTTGGGTATGTTATTTAATCCTGTTTGTTTTAGTGTTCACATCTATAAAATAAGCTGGAGTAGGAAAGGGAAAACCTTTCCAAGTATCTTTGCCCAGAAAATCCCAAAAGGAGTCATGAAACGTTGGACAAAACTGAAAAACTACTGAGAAACAATAAAGAATAGATAATATGTGAGTATCCTAGCTGGTGAGCTGCTCTGGGTGAATGCTACTTCTTTCCTCCCCAACCCAGTGCTTCAGGTTAGTTTCAACAAAATTCACAGCAAGACAGCAAAATTTTAATGATATGCTCTGCTGTTATGGCTCTTAGATCTAGTAGTATTAGTTGCCCTCCTGCTTCTCCCTAAGGTACCATCTCCCTTACTTTGCCATTCACTGACTTTATTTACCCTGACTCTCAGCCACCACTGCCATTTTTCAGTGTGGCAGTTATCCCAGGTCTCATGGTTCTGAGATTGGCACAGGAACTCTTTGGTGCACTCCTGGAAGCTATTGAAGCTATCACTGCTTTTGCCTTTGTTAATTCTTCTATTCCATGGATGGAAAAGACCATTCTTCAAGCCCCTCTGGCTCTTATATCTCTGGAGTATACTGTGATGGAGAAAAATTAACCTCCATTTGGAAACAATTAAGCAAAAGCAGCCCTGTGATATTACGGGGAAAGCACTTTTCAGTGCTGTGGGATATTACTTATATAGGACTTTCCAGTTTTAAAATACTTCACTTACATTATTTCATTTAACTCTCACAACACAACTTTGAGGTTTCCAAGACATATAGTACAGATATCATTGCTCTCAATAGGGCAGGAGTTCTTAAACTTTTTTGTAGATTTCAGTTTGCACCAAACTGCCAAAGGCAACTGCTCTTGATAAGAGAAGAAAATGTCTCCCTGTTGCTTCTCCCCTCCATCCTTTCCATTGACCATGTCTTTGGAAACAGCCTAGAAGAGAGGAAGGAACATGGAGAGTAAAAACAAACACAGGAAAAGACACAGGCTGAAGGGTAGCCAGCTAAAGGCAAGGCAACTTCAAGGTATGACTCTCTGAATCAGAAAAAAATTCTGACTATGAACTCAAAAAGGACCTTCCAAAAAGCAGTTTAAATTTTGATCACATACATCTTCAATACATGTGTCTCACTACATCATATTCTATGTTTAAACCATTCTTACCTGGAGAATATGTGTGCTTTCTATATGCACTTGACATAGTGCCTGTCATATAGCAAGAGCTTAAGAAATGTTTATTAAATTGAAATTTTAAATTCTGGGAGTGTACCCCAGATTTTGGAAGAGAAATAATGTATTTCAACCATTCATTTAATACCTTAAACATTTCTGTTTTAAAACTTAATTGAGGCTACTGGCTGACAATGAGCAGAAGGGCATAAGAGTCCTTATATTGCCAATTTTCACAGAGCCCTTAGGGAGAAAGGGCCTTGTAAACTTTAAAGTACCATAAAAATGCAATGTGTTGCTATCAGCACTAGTAGCATCATCGGTGCTACTGATGATACCAGGTTTAAAAACCCTGGTTTTACCATTTACTCTTTTTGTAAATTTTGGCAAGTACTTCAACTTCTCTGAAGCATAGTTCTTTCACCTAAAAAATAAAAGGAGTGATCTCCAAATTCTTCAGTCCAGTGATACTGGCCTTCTGTCTATTCCTATAAACAAGACACTCCATCTCACAGCCCTGGGCATTCTCTCTGGCTGTCTCCCATGCCTGGAACACTCTCTCTTTTCCTCTCTGACTACTGACATCCCTGGCTGCCTTGAAGTCTCAGTAAAAATCCTACCTCCTACAGAAAGCCTTTCCTAATCTCTTTTAGGTTCTGGTTCTTTCCTTCTTGATTATTTCCTTTTTATCCTGTATATAAATTGCTTTTTATACATTTGTTTATGTTTTATCTTCCCACTGGATTGCAAGTTCCTAGAGATCAGGAATCATCTATAGCCTCCTTTCTGTATTCACTTTATTAGTAGGTTGATAGATTTAATGACCTGTCTATAAGGTAACAACTATGAAAGTTCTTTCCAGATTTAGAAGTGCAATTTTCATATTAAAGTGACTATGCTGCATGGAGCTGCCCCTGGGATTGTTAAGGAAGCCACACTATTACAATGGAGTGGAAACTCTGACAGGTCCTAACCAACAGAAAAGTCTCCAAGAATGAGGTGGTGACTAAATGTATGGCAGTATTCTAGAAACTAGCACAGTTCTAACTCCAGAGATACTCACTACCAGACTCGCTACTGGGAGGTGAATTTTATTTTACCAAATTTTTTAATTGATATCTTTGTCTTCATAACACTTTCACTTCTCAATATTTCCCTCCTCTTTATCCTTCCCAGAGAGTCAACCTTTATCACAAAGAATGAAAAAGAAAGAGAAGAAAGCAGTTCAGTAAAATTAACCAGCCCATCAAATGAGTATAACTATATGTATAATGTTTCACATCCAACCTGCTCAACTCCCCCCAAAAAGGGATAGAAGAACATCCTCTCATCTCTTGTTTGTGTATAATTCTGGTCATTATAAGTTTCCCTCATTTCGTTCTCTGTTGTTATGCTTCTTTTCTCCTCATTTGCACCGTGCTAATCTTTGTTACAGTGTTGTCCTCATTCTTATTACTTTCCTTGCATTGGTTTCCATAAGTCTTCTCAAACTTCTCTCAATTAATCATACCCATTTTTCATATGAGCTTTGGAATATACCATGATATTTGTGCACTGTAGTCTGTTTAGCCATTCCTTAATTGCTTGACATCTATTCTATTTAACCACATCAACTACCAAAAGCAATCTGTGGTCTGCTTAATGGAGGGAGGGTTCAAACAAAAGAATTCATGGATCAGTGTAAACATGAAAATATTAATTGTGAAAAATAAAGGAACTAAAAAACTGAAAGGGTAGTGGGCTGAGATAATATTTCTGGCTTAAGTATAACAGTAGTGGAATTAAAAAGAATTTTTCTTATCCCCAGCAACCAATTTCCAAAGTATCCTAAGTCAAAAGATTCAGTTAATATAATCATTGATTTAGAGCAAGAAGGGATTTCAAGGTCAATGAATTCATTTCAATCACAGAATAACGAGCTTAGAGTTAGGAAGAACTGAGTTCAAATCCAGGTTCAGGCACTTATTAGCTGTGTGGCCCAGGGCAAGTCATTTAACCTCACTTTCCTAGACTGTAGAATGGAGATAATAATAGCACCTCCTGCACAAGATTCTTCTGAGGATCAAATGAGAGAATCTTTGTAAAGCACTTAGCACAGTGACTGGCATATGGGATGTGTCCATATTTCATTGCCGAAGAAGACCATGCCATCAGAGAAATAATGACATGACTTGCACTTGACTTTGTTTTGAGTGAGGGAGGGCTGTGCAGGTCACCAGCCTCACTTCTCCTCAAGAGTCATCTGAATCCAGTGACCAGATATTCATCAGGATGACTGGAGATGACCCAGGATGAGGCAATTGGAGTTAAGTGACTTGCCCAAGGTCACACAGCTAGTGAGTGTCAAGTGTCTGAGGTGAGATTTGAACTCAGGTCCTCCTGACTCCTGCACTGGTACTCTATCCACTGCACTACCTAGCTGCCCAACTGGCATATAGTAAGCCCTGAATAAATGCTTATTCCCATCCTACCTCTCCATGACATGACCATGAGCTGCCTCAACAGATCCATTATTGAGCTTGAAGACTAGAAGTCATGAGTTCACGCCATGTCTCTAAGACTTACCTAACATCTGTGAAAATGGGTAAGTCATTTTACCTCTTCATTCTTCATGTAAAATATTGATAATAATACCAATAATTACCTATATCCTAGCACTTCTGTAAAGTTAAAATTATATATGTAAAATGCTTTGAAAATTTTATTTATCACCCATGGCCTAGCCCAATCCTGAAGGAGGCAACGAAGTGGCACGGTAGATAGAGAAGTAGGCCTAGAGTCAGAAAGTCCTAAGTTAAAATTCAGCCTCAAACAATCACTGGCCTTGTGGAGTTGGGCAAATCTTTTAATTCTGTCTCTCTCAGTTTCCTCAGCTGTAGAATGGGGATAAAACAACCCTCACCTCCTAGAGCTGTTGTGGGGCTCAAATAGGATAATAGCTGCAAAGAGCTTACCATTATATAGGCAGACAATAGGTGCTTAATAAACATTTGCTACCTTCACTCCTGGACTTGTACAAATAAGGTACAATTCTGGGAGCCTCTTATTATCTCTTTGACTTTTTGTCCCTATTGCAGAAGAAAATGACAGGGAAATCTGAATAAAACTTAACAATAACTTCTATCAAGGTTTCCCCACATGTTGGTTCTATGGTTCTCAGGGTCTGAATGGCAAACAATGTTTAATATGTTTATTGGGTATGGACCAGTTTAAGTCACTATAGAAAATGCATAAGACACAGAAGACTCATAGGAACCTATAAACAAATACAGGAACATACATACTTAAATATGACATTAGAGTCTACTCTCTCCAAAAAGGCAAAGATGCTTTGTGGAACTGCTCAACAACTACTTCCTCTTCTCCTCAGAACATATCTTAGGAGCCATTTTTTAAAATATCATGGAAGGTTGGCATGTCCCATTCTTCTGGCTCCTGATGACTTTGCTTTGGTTTTTCTGCTGCAAGGAGAAGTCTCTTCTGTTCTTTCTGACCTTTGGTCTAGATGTTCAAAGAAAAGAATGTAGGGGGAAAAGAAAAGACTATTTGGGGCCACATAGTAGAAAGCTCGTTTCACAATTGATCAATGAACATTCCAAATATCCTTTATTTTATAGGCATTGTGCCAGGTACTGGGAATATACAAAGATATTCTATTGGAACTGCTATGTGTCTGTGTATGCATACATATACATGTGTGTATTTATATGTGCACATACGCATATATACATATATATTTGCATGTATTTATATGTGTACATGTATATATTTCTATATTATGAAAATATATATTTGCATATATATATTACAAACTAATTACAAGGTAATTGGGAGGTCACTAACAGCTTAGGAAAGAAGGGAAAATGTCATACAGAAGCTGAAATTTGAGGGAGGTTGGGAATGCTAAAAAAAAAAAGATAGTACATTTCAGGCATGAAGGATAGTCAATGTGAAGACCAAGAGATAGAAGATGCAAGAATTTATCTACTGCCTCAGTTAATCAGTCCAGACCAGAAGGCCTTAATCTCTGAAGCAAATCAGTAAAGTATAGGTTTGTAAGCTTATTTACCCCAAGGAAAGCCCCTTCAATAAAAGAGCATGGCCCATAATCTCATTAGGATGACAGGAGGATTTATCAGATTGGTTGGTGGCTCCCCCAATGACCCTCCCTTACCCAATTTCAAATGTCATTATTATTAGGCCCAGTTCCTTGTGAGTCTATGAGGCATTAGGAAGAAATTTCACTGTCAGAATTCTGTTTGTGTTCATCCTTCATTGCCAAAGCAGACCACGCCATCAGAGAAATGGTGACATCACTTGCACATGACTTTGTTTTGAGTGAGGGAGGACTGTGCAAGGTCACCAGCCTCATTTCTCCTCCAGAGCCATCTGAATCCAGTGACTAGACATTCATCAAGATGACTGGAGATGACCCAGGATGCACTGGGAGACCTTGGGCCATTTAGGCCAAGGTCTTTGCAGGTACTCACTTAGGGTGAGGTAATGCCCATTCATTGAATAGGCCTGTTTAAGAATGCTGTCAGAAGCTAAATGGCTTGATGAAGAGGTGGCTATTTCCAGAGAGCACTTAGTACATTAACTCAAGAAGAATGCTTGGAATATGCTAGGAAATAGCTACTTCTGAATATGCCTGGGCAGCAAGGTGAGATTCATAGGATCATAGATTTTGAACTGGGATTGTAAAGTAGGGTTCCTTCTCCCATCCTTTTTAGTTCTTCTCTTTCTTATTAAAACCTATTTTTGTTAACCAGTTCACATGCAGGTCTGCCTGACTGGCAAAAACACACATGCAACATGCCGAATATGTGCCTCAGAATAACCTGCAACAAAAGAAAAAGTCTCAGGAAGGAGACTGGTTGTGGGATGTTCAGGTTGTGAGATGGCATTGGAAAGAGAGCTTCTGGGACTCACTGAGCAGGATCTCTTTAATCACTGATGACTTCATGCAGTGTAGACCTGAAAGAAAACATTCTATATCAGAACTTGTCATAGATTGTGGACTGAAAGTGTCATTTCACTCCGAGACCTTGAAGGGATAGTGAGTGGTCATGGCCATAGAGAAGGATAAGTTTTGACCATTGATGGAAAGCATGACTTTTGATGTATGACATGCAATGTCCTGGCACCTAAGCCACGCAAAAACATACAAAGGAAAGCTCCTACTTGAAAGATCTATGAAAGAACAAGGGCATCTTTGAAGCACATAGAAAAAGTATGCATGGGGAGGTTGTAATATCCCCCGATAAGAAAAATATCCACAACAATGAAACCAGAGAGCCACTCAGATATAAGTCTATGCAAGTTCCTGGGAAACCTACAAAGATGAAATAAAATATAATTTCTTCCCTCAACAAGATTATAATCCAATTAGGAGAATTGAATATGTGATGATGATGATGATATTATAATAATAACTGTTGTTATTATTGTAATGATTATAATAATTCTGATGATGTGATTTTAATTCTCATAATAATGATAATTCTCATAATCCTTAATTCATAATAAATCCATAATTCAAAATATAATTCTCATAATAATGAAAATAATAATAGCATTTATATAGTTCTTTAAAGTTCGAAGAGTGGTTTGCATATATCATGCTCTTTTATCCTCACAACAACCCTATGCAGTACATGCTATTATTACTTCCATTTTATATATAGGAAAACTGAGGCAGGCAGTGATTTGTTTGGAATCAAACAGCTAGTGTGATTGAGGCAGTTTTCAAACTCCCACATCACTATCATACTTGGGTGAGAATCATGCCAAAGATGAGTTAAAATCTCATCTCAATATGTGTTTAACTTTGGGCAAGTTACTTAACCACAATAAACCTTTGTTTTCCTGACTTGTAGAAGAATACCTGAATGATGAATACCTCATGTGATTTTTAGTCTCAAAAGAAACAGTGGATGTCAAAAAAAAAAAAGAAAAAGATAAAAGAAAAAACCAGCCTCCTTCCCGTCTCTTCTTTACACAGCCTTTAGGGAAAATAAAAAATTCAGTGCTGAAAGGATCCTTAGAGATCATATAGTCTAGTCCTTTCATTGTCCAGAAGAGATCCAAAGAGGTACTGTGGGTGATTTGTTCAAATGTTCCATAACTGGTAAGTAGAGTTCAAATTTGCGTCTTTTGATTATAAATCAAGAGCCCTTTCCACTACACCACATTCAATTTTCATTATCTGTACACATCCTAGAAAGATATAAACTATTCACAGCCTAACACTGACCCTAAATTTTTGTTGTGGTAGAGTCCCGCTAAGCTCAACAGGTATAGAAGATGCCCACAGGAGAACTAAAAGGCCACATCTTTGTTCTGCTGGCTTCCCTCAGCTGTAGCACACATAAACAGGAATTACACTTAGTGCCATTTTATAGTTAGTAATGAACTAGCCAGGAAACTGACCAGTAACTTACCTATCTTTTTCTAGCGTTCCCTACATCAGTTGAATTGAACAGGTCATCTGCAAAACAGTCAATATTGGAAACACCATACAGCTGCCCATATCAGCAACTCCACAGTCCTCTTTGTTCCTACCCCTGCCAATTAAATATGAGGACCAATGTGCTTACAGGATAAGATTTCTTCTTATCCTCTCAATAACTACTGTTTCTGTCTTTATCCAAGCCATCACTGATCACAACAGGAAGAAAATCATCTTTGGAACAAATCCCCTTCAATTATAAAACACTATTCTTTGCACTCCAAAGGAACTCAGTGTGTAACCATCCTTTTCTGTTCTTTTCTGGAGAGAATCATGTTTTCAAAGGAAACTTTGCAATTCCTACTGAGACCATAATTGTTTATAAAGCTATCAGATCTTGCTTGCAGGGGTGTGTACTTGAAGCAACTATACTGCCTCATCTAGACATCTGCTTTCCTCTGGTCCTCCCTGTCATGAGATGAAAAACAGAGAGGTAAGTTCTCTTCCTTAGATTAAGTCTAAGAAGCACACCATAATCAGCAAATTTCTATGAAATAAGACAACTTTCAGGCAGAACTTTCTAATCCTTGACTATGGATCTCAAAATCAACATGTCTAAAACTGAAATCATTGTTTCATCCTGAAGCCACCCCAATTTCTATTGAGATCATGGCTATTTTTATAGTCCTGTGCTTCCAGCGTTAGATATCTTTGTAACTAATTTAACCTGAAAGCACCATGCTGCTATTTCTCTGGCCAGCTTCATGTCATGTTTTAACAGAAATACTCATTATTTAGTACATATCTTATTTCACTCACCTGTGAAGACAAAGTCTTCCCAAGAGGATAAATACATACTACTTTGGAATAATGCTTGTTCCATTTTTGAGTTGGGAGCACCAATGCTTAGCACAGTGTTTGCTACACAATAGGCAACTAATAAATAATTGAGGCAGCTAGCTATGTGAAACAATTGATAGAACATAAAATTTGGAGTCAGAAAGACCTGTGTTCAAATCCTACCTCAGATATTTACTAGCCATGTGACCCTGAGCAGGTCACTTAACCTCAGGTTCCTCATCCGTAAAATGGGGATAAAAATAACCTACCTCACTCGGATTTAGTGAGAATCAAATGAGATGTTTGGGAATTGCTTGGCAAACCTTAAAGTGCTATGTAAATTTTATTATTACAATTGTTGTTAATGAAGGATTGATTAATTTATCCAGGAACCTCTTTAGACTGTCAGCATTAGGTAGGATTAATAAAAGTAGAACTTTAAAACAAGATTGACAATCAAATCACAAAGATACTTCTGACTATGATGTTGCAACCTCTCTGGACTCAAGTGAACAAGTCAATACAACAAGCATTGATTAAGCATATGCCATTTGGCAGCCACTGCACTAAGTACTTTGTTCTCCAAAATGGAGATAATGGTGTCTTTAAAATCTACTTCATAGGGCTAGGCTCCATGTTTTTTTCCAAGACATACCTTCTGTTGCTCATGCCTGCTGTGAGGATGGCTTCTTGAAGTCGTAAAATAGCACCCCACCCTCTATAAACTGCCTTGAGCCTTCCAATCACCTGTCTTCCTTTATGGACCACCACTGTCCATGGGCTAATATCTTGCAAGTTCCCCGATGATTAATATAATCCTAAAATTGTGCGGATAGAACATTGCGACTGGAGTCAGAAAGGTAAGGTCAAGTCTTGCCTCAGATACTTTCTAGCTGTGTGACCCTGGACAAGCCACTTAGTCTCTGTCTTCCTTAGTTTCCCCAAATGTAAAATTAGGAAAATAATAGCATCTACTTCATGGGGCTTTGGTGAGTATTAAATAATATTTGCAAAGCACTTAACCCAGTGTCTGGCACATAGTATGAATTTAATAAATGTTTATTACCTCTTATTATCCCCGTCCTGGTGATACACTAACTACTATTTGCTAAAAAGCTAATTTCCCTCCCACCACCAGTCATACTGTACCTCATTCACATTCAAATCAGCCCTCCTTCCCCACATGTCCCATTACAGATAGTAATATCTCTAACATTTGTATAATGATTCAAGGTTCAAAAGATTTTACGTATATTATCTCATCTTATTTGCACAACCATCATCTGAGGTAGGTGCTATTATCAACTACATTTTTACAGATGAAAAAATGGAGAACAAAAGATTAAATAACTTGCTCAGTATCAAACTGCTAAGAAGTATCTGAGGCAGAATTCAAACTCAGGTCTTTCTGCTTCCAAGTCAGATATATTATCCATACTGGGATAGTCATGCCATACCCTACAAGTCTTCCAACTTCATATTCATGAACACTAACATTTCTTTCTCTGGTCACATAGCTTCCCACATAACACCCCTTCCACTGTGTCTTCTGAAATGTTTGCGCCATAATTCACAAGACTCCCTTCGTTTTAAACATCTTCCTCTTTTGCTCTTTCTGCTTTCTGGCATTCACTGAGAACTGGTTCCCTCTTGAGGATACCACATCCCTGGCTACCCCTTCTAGTATGGGCTCATTGAGCTTGGTGTCAGAGTCCAAATACTCCTTGATCCCCACTCTCACATCCAGACTCTTCCTTTACCAACATCATTAAATAATGTCTTCCTTTAAGATTTATGCTAGCCTAATTTTTCTCACAATCCAAGTTCTATCATCTCACAAAGACTGCAGATTCTTCATCCCACAATGAGTTTACTGCCTGGATCATATTCTCCCCCTCTATTCAAAATCTTGCCCTTGTACTAGAGGTCTTCAATGTGTATGTATATACCAATGTTCCCTCAGATACCCTCAGTTCCTAGTTCCTCAGTCCACTCAACTCTGATTACATCTTCCTCTATCTTGGCTATATAAAAGACTAGTCATATCATTAATTATGTTATGTCCCATGAATGTTTCACTTTCATATTCATGAACCCTGACATTTCTTTCTCTGGTCATAATAATTTATCATTTCATCTTTCCATGTGCTTTATGCCCCTAATGCAGTTCTTTTACCCATATACAACCTCTACATTCTCTACTCCACAGTACTTTCCCAGGCATTCACCACTGCTTTGACCACACTGTTCTCCTTTCAGTCTTGACCTTTGGGTGAACCACTTTGACTCTATTGTATGCTCAGTTCCAAATCTCTCGTTCCCTTGTCCTCTTACTGGTTGCACTGACAAATACATACCATAGATTACTCCTACCATCTGCCTTTTTTTTTTTTACCATGACTCATGTGCTGCTCAGCAGAGCTAGAGGAAATCACAAAAACCATGCCAACTAGGTTCAGTACAGATTTGTTACTAAATCGCAACTGGACCTTGCTACAAGGTGATCCTTGTGCTTGATCTCCTGAGTCCATAAATTTCCACTGGCTTTTCACCAAGCCTGGAATGTTCTCAGTCCTCATCTCTACCTGCTAGTTTCCCTGGCTTCCTTCCAGTTTCAACTAAAATTCTACCTTCTATAAAAAGCATTTCCCAATCCCTCTTTAATCCAGTGCTTCATCTCCTATTTCCTCTTTACTCTCTCTATAAATTACTTGTGCATAGATGTTTCCATGGTATTGAAAACAACTTTCTGATTGTATTGTGATCTCCTGGAGGGAAGGGACCGTATTTTGTCTTTCTTTGTGTCCCTAGTGCTAAGCACAGTATCTAGCATTTAGTAGGAGCTTAGCAAACGTTTATTGACTATTTGTCATAATTAATTCTCTATTAAACATCTTCTCCTTTCAAGGCTCCTATGTAACTTTCAATTAACCCTTACATCTGATAACCAACCTTGCCCCTTACTTCAATTTAAAATACGAGGCCATTCACCAAGAAATTCCTTTTCTCCCCTTTTCCCCATATAGAGTAAGTGCTGGGGGAATTGCCCTGATCCATACATATACTTCTCTAGGAGTTAAGTATCTCCAGTCTTGGGATATCATTGGTCCTCTTTGAGAATGAAGGACAAACACCAAACACCTTGAGAGAAGAGAGTGTTTCATTTTTGTATTTCTATTCCCATTGTCCAACACCATACCTGACATAAAAAAGCCCTTAATAAATATTTGATGATTGTTTACTAATTCACTATATAGCATTCTGCCCTCTAACTATATCTCAAGATCCCCTCTCCTAGATTACATTATATCCACTCCCTAACAGGCCTACTGGAAATACTCTTCATATTCTCTCTGTCCTTCTAGTTCTTCATAGAATGATTCTTCCAGATCAATGATTTCCAAATGTAGGTCATGCCCCAAATTAGGACTGAGAGAGTCTATCTGAAAGGATGTCCCAGGAGACATCCCTCAAACTCCCACTCAACCAGAGTGAGAATGAGGAGAGGGGAGGTTCTATTTTGATGAGCAAGGATCAGCTGACAGAGATGCTCTTAACTAGCTTGCCATTTCTTGTCCTTCTGAGGCTCACAATGAGTAATAAGGCCACTCAGAGTGCCACTCAACCAAACAGGCATGAGGAGAGGAGTTAAATACCTTTCTATTTTCTTTATGAAGTCCCCAGTGAGTTTGTTTATAAAGCAGAAACAGCAGATTTTCATGGGTAAAATTTTTTTTTTGGTATGCAATTGGCACTGAGGTCCTAGAATGCAGCCTCCCTACTGGATCAACTCTGTTTTAAACAAATACAATAGAATCTTGCTATAACAATAGTGCTGGAAATTTTACTATATTTGGAATTAAGCTGCACTTTCTATTTAAACTTAAGCTACACCTCCCACCAAAATCATGCCTTACATTTTATCCTCTTAACCTTTTTGGTTCACTCCTCTCTCCACCTCTGGCCAGATCAAGTGCCTTCTACTCACCTTTAAAGCTATACAAATTCAATGAAGATCTCATCTCCTCCACTATCTTCTCCTTCCCTGACCTCCCATGTCATATCTAACCTGGACCACCCAATTATCTTTCTTTGACTAAATATGGGTCTTCTTCTTTTTCTGGTACCTTATGGTGCCCTTGATGATGTTAAAGATACTTCTAATTGGACATCAGAAAATGATTCTAGTCTTCATTTGTAACATAAAACAGATGGAGGCACTACTTGGACATAACTAGGCACCTAGGTGGTACAGCAGATAGACCATGGGCCTGAAGTCAGGAAGACCTAAGTTCAAATCTGACCTCAGAAACTAGCTGTGTGACCCTGGCAAAGTGACTTAACCCATTTTGCCTCAGTTTCCTCATCTGTAAAGTGAGTAGGAGAAGGAAATGGAAAACCACCTTAGTATCTTTGTCACAAAAACCCCAAACGGGGTCACAAAGAATCAGACATTACTGAACAACAACATTTTTCAAGATATGCCTTACTGTACCTTGACTGACCTGAAACTGCAAGTCATCTGATATCATAGTGTTCCATAATACACTGCTATAGGCTGCCAGGTGACATGATAGAGTGCTAAGAGCACCAGTGCGGGAGTCAGGAGGACCTGAGTTCAAATGTCACCTCAGACACTTGACACTCACTGGCTGTGTGGCCTTGGGCAAGTCACTTAACCCCAAATGCCTCATTCTGGGTCATCTCCAGTCATCCTGATGAATATCTGGTCACTGGATTCAGATGGCTGTGGAGGAGAAATGAGGCTGGTGACCTGCACAGCCCTCCCTCACTCAAAACAAAGTCAAGTGCAAGTCATGTCATTATTTCTCTGATGGCATGGTCTTCTTTAGCAACAGATGAACACACACACACACTGTGACCACAGGTAAGTCCCTAAGCCTTTTAAAGCATTGGTTTCCTCATTTATATAAAAAGGATGACTTTTACTATATTACTTACTATAAGTAAGTAATACTTATACTATAATATAGTATAATACTATACTATAATACTATAATAAGTATTACTTACTATAAGTAAGACTATATTACTTACCTATAAGTGTTGTTATTAGATCCAATAAAACAATGTACATGAGATGCAAACTTCACAGCACTTAAAATGTTGGTTATTATTATTAAGTAGGAGCCTTTTGCTGTTCTGGCAGATGATTTCCTCTAGTCTGTGTCTCCAGAAGGTGCTAGGGGGAAAAATGAGTGATAAACTGTTTCTCATGTTAATTGAATTGTCCTCATCTGTTTTTTCATCGTTTTACACAGTTGAATGAAAAAAGAGAGACAGGAGGACAGACATATAAAGGAGCAGAGCTGATCTTGGACAGCAGATGTCTGGTGATGGTAAAGGGTTCAAAAGTATCCACCATGAAAGGCCAAGATCCAATTGACTGCAATTAAATCAGAGGTAGAGGTGGTGAGGGAGAAGAGCAGTTAAAAGGGAATTTTTGCCTGCATAAATTTGAGCCAGAGAAAAAGAGGAGTGTTTTTAAAATAGTCCTTCATTAAAAATTCAAAAAAGAAGCAAGGTTTAGTTAAGATTAAAGCAATTTATTGTCTGTGAACAGGACTAGAAGCTGCTTATTTATAGATGATAATAAATATACCCAACAAGAACAATTACAGCCTGCTAAAAAGATGTGTTCCTAAACAGTCTTGGTGGACCAGTTATATCTAGCCAGTGCCTCCCTCTCAGAGACAGTGCTTCTCATCCCCCAAGTTAACCTAGGCAGTATTGGTCCAAGGGCATACTAGTTTCTTGAGGTACTAGAAACCTTATGTGATTTCCTGAGATATCCTCCTCTCTAGGGCTCTCTGACTTCTGACTGACCCTTCCCGTTCTATTGCACATTTTCTGTTCTCAGTGATTTTTCAAAGTTCATGGGCAGCATTCACCTAGAAAAGTCCACCTCATGGAAGCCTCTCTTCTCACCCACATTGACCCAGAATTCAGATGCTTGGGTCAATCAAATAAAGAACAAAGAATACCCGGGGAAGAAGACTGCAAAAGAGAACTCACATCAAAATTAGAACAGCAATGGCCCAATTTCTGTGGAGAATTCTTGGAGAAGATTGATTTTTTCTGTCTCCCATCAACAGAAAACATTAAGTCAATCTATCTTTTGTTCTGGCTGTCTAATTCTATTCTAATGAAATTGACCTTAGGTCCAAAAAGCAAGTGATACTACTCTTGACCTTTTAAAATCATGTTTACTTTTATCCAGCCTGCTCCAATCCAATACATCCATCATCTAGCTCATTCCACTGTGCCCACAGGAGCTTCTGCTCTCCTGTGCTCCACTATTGATTCCCCTATATCCTTAAATTTGTTAATCCACATTCCTTCCACTTCCTTACTAAAATATGTCTCTTGTATTAGGGAATCACACCTCTTGGAAAACTCTCCCCTGGTGGCTATTTCTTTCATTGCCCTCGGCTATTGGGGCCAGAGGGACATGGGGTTGGTATATCTTTGGCTCTTCCTTGTCTTTTCCAGACCATTATTTTTACCCCCTTGATTGAAAAACCTTTTGTTTTTCTTTCAATATCTATACCTTTTTAATCTTACCCTTTCCACCAGGCTGAGTTGTTTTCTGCCGCCAAGTTATTCTCCCTGCAATGTTCTCAATTATTTTAGTACCGGTCTCACTGTCATTCTCAGTACCATGTGATCTACCGTCATACTCCAGTACTTCAATATTCATATGATAATTTGGTTTCATGATTACTAATACTCCTCAATTCCAATAACCTCTTTCTCTGCTCACCCACCCCCACTTACTGACATGGTCACCTCATAAATCTCCATATTTCTTGTACTTATACTATCTCCAACTTTTGAAATTCTACTCTCTAATCACTATCTCCTATACTTTGATCTCTTTGACTCTTACACTAACCATACTCATTGTTCTCATTGCTACCTTTGGTAGCTTGGTCCACTCAAATTCTCTCTTGGTCTATCTCATCCACTACAGTCTCCATACCCAATCTTGACCCCATTGTTTGAATTGTTATAACTACAAACTTGGAATGGCTATAAGCCATTCCAAACTCATAAATCTTCATACCTGGGTTACCTTCATATCCAATTTCTCCATTCCTACAAGGAGGGATGTTTACCATGACTAGAGAAAGTCACAAAATCAAGCTGATTTCAACCACTACCCTTTACTGGGGCTCTGCAATCATTGACACTTTAATCCAACCTTTATTGTTCATTATGATATTCCATAGAGTTAATGTTCCAAATTTTTTTCTGTTCTTTGATTCAGACAGACCTCTTACCCCAAATCCTACATTAAAAGTAAATGATCTAGGTAGGATTGAGTAGCCAAGAGAAAGGAGCTGTTAACAGTGTCAAATTCTGCAGAAAGGCCAAGAAAGAGAGAGGACTGAAAAGGGAGTATTGATTGTAGCAATTAAACAACTATTGCTGACATCTTAAAGATCTGTTTCACCTGAGTGGAGAGCTAGGGAAAACAGATTAGAAGGTATATTGAAATTAATGGAGTGGGGAGAAAATAAAGGTTTCAAGTCTATACCAGTTTTTTCTTTTTCTTTGAGTTTAACAGAGATATAAGATGTAGCTTAAAGTAACAGAAGGGTCAAATAAGATTATTTTCATCTTTATTATTTTTGTACTACTTTCTTAAATCTAGAAAATCAACAAAACAATAAATTAGTCCCTAATTTGTAGAATTTGCCTATTTCGATGATATAAAAACTCAAACTGAAAACTTAACAATCACTTCCATAGCCAGTTGTCTCCAGCACGCCCCTGGATGGCAGAGAGCTGAGCCCATTTTAGGCAGAATGAAAGAGAAAGGGAGAGATTAGGACATTAGTTAGGTTCCTCTCTCTTTCCTCAGAAACTTTTCCTTCTTCAGGTATTCCTTCCATTTTTTCCAAGAAACACTCCATTCTCATTAAAAAATCAGATAGTAATGAAGAAGTCTTCTATTCATTTTGCTGTCTCTTCTAGCAGAAAAACAACCACATTTTAAAAAAGTTTTGTGGATCCCTTTTGCATTTATATTACAATATTTTTCCTGATATAACGATTCCCCACATAATTTCCTTTATAAACATTCTTAGATAAAAAAGAAAAATATCAGTTACAAAAATAAGTTTCTACATGCACTGCATCAGACAAAATATGCAATATCCCCCATCTTTAGATCTCCACGTCTCATGTGAAAGGTGAATATAGGTTCTTATCTCTTCTCCAGGGCCATCAGCATTCATTACAATGCAATAACGCCGACCTTCAGATTACTGTTTTTTTTTTCATTTATGGTTTAATAGTTGTCATGTATGCTGACTTCCTGTTGCAGCTTACCTTCAACTGCATCCATGTGTCTTTCTTTTTTTCCTTTCATATCCTCATACTGGTAGTTTTCATAATACAATAATAACCCAATATATTCCTATATGACAATTTTTAGTTATTCTTCAAGTTTTGAACTCTCACTTCCCTTTGATAGTTTAACTAATATAGTATTAAATCTATTAATTAAATTTAATGATACCATTTTTATTATATTGACTTGACCAGACATGAGTATTTGAGTATTCTTTCACTTATTTGTGTTTTTTTATTTCTGTTGTAAGAGAGGGGATTCCTTATCCCCACCTCATTGAATATAGTCACAACAGTCCCAGAACAAAATCATAAGGTGGTAATAAAGTGTTAATGTAATATGATCCCTTTATGAGGCCCAAATGCCTCTCTGATTGAATATAAAATGTAATAATATGATTGGCTCAGCAAATAAATTAGCTAAGCCTCTAGGACTTTAAATAACCTTAGATGAATTATTTCAGTTTGTGTTCAAGATTTTGAGATATATGAGCCAGAGGCTGCATGAACATTGGGGTTGGGGCTTCCAGAATGGGAACTAACTTAGCAAGCAGAGGTTGTAATGCTGTAGCTCTTCTGAGGCTTTCCTTACATCAGATTGTATCCCCCTATACCCCTCCAGCTATCATACTTAAGAAAAAGTGATGTGGGATATCTGTCCTCTGAGGTACAGCAAGGAGGAAGCAGAGAGGTGAATGGCCCTTCCCTTGAATTATAGCCAACCTACTCAAGCGAGGCTATAGTGTTGTATCTGACCACTGAGGCACAGCAACACAGAGTGATGAAGGACCCTTCCTCCAGTTTGGTTCGTCACCCAAGCAGAGCAAACAAGGAGCAATGGTACATCTTGATGGTGTCATGGTAATTTAAATGGGAAGATCTTTCCCATTCATTAATAGGCCCATGTGGCCTGCATGGGTCACATGGAAGTCTGAGTTACTTGGAGTCTATTGTGGGAGGAATTTGCTGAATGGGGGGTCAGGAAGGATGAGCAGTCAGAGCTAGGAAGGATGCAGGCAAGCAGGCATCTGACTAGTATGAGTGAAAGAGCTTGTTTGTGATTTTGTTTGAGGGAGCTTGCTTGCAATTTTTTAAGGGAGCTGGTTAGTGGGAAGCTTAGCAAGGGGAAAGCTTAAGGTGTTGTCCTCTGCATTGTTATTGTGTATGTTTTGTTATTATGATGGATTTGGCTCTCTGGTGTCTGAATAAATGTTTTGGTGCTGTGGAGAGTCTGTTGTATTGTGCTGGGATATTCATGGATGCCATAGACACTGTGAATATTGCATTGGCACTATAGATGGGCACAGCAGTGTAGATGAGGTGAATGTGGGCAAAATTGAAAGAAGAAAGAGACTCCTTTTCTACTCTGGATAGATGAAGCTCAGGGAGAGGACCAGGTTGTTGAGTGCCAGAGTCAGGGAACTACTCCTCCCCATTCCTCAAACTCATCTTCTAACAGGGATTCAGTGACTTCTCAGCCACTTTCCACCCTTAGGACAGTATCTAACATCTAGTAGGGGCTACTAACCCATACAGAACTACTATGCCTACCTAGTGGGATCCAGGAACCAGGCAGTTCTCTTGGTAGATTCCTGCAGGAAAAGAACACCTTCATACTCATTGCAGGCTTCAAGGTGTCCATGGGACATGAGCTATCATACTCTGAAAAGGCCCCCAGATTTCTCTCCCCAGGGGAGAAGGGAATCAGAGTCTGCTAGAGGTTATGGAAACAACACTTTCAGACCTCAGACTATATTATAAAAGCAGTAGACATCAAACTATCTTATAGTTATGGATAAATAGAGAATATGTAAATATATCTCTATATTATATGTATACTATATAATATAATAAAATAATATACTATATATTATAAAATAGAGAATTAGATAATGGAATAATCCCAATTCTCTTAGACAGGGAGAATTGCAAGCACTGGAACTCAATAATCCGTTGTTCAATAAATCAGAAAACATAAAAAAGAGTTCCAGAGCTATTTGAAAAAAAAAACAAACACCTGCCAGAAAAACTGGAAAACAGTCTGGCAGAAATTAGGCTTTGACAAGCACTTTATGCCTTTCTAAATGGATAAAAGACTTTAATATTAAAGATCTTACCTAAAAAAATAGGAACTAAGCATCAAACACCTCCCACAGCTATGAGTAGGAGATGTATTTTTACTTAAACAAGAGATAAAGGCAGTTACAAAAAGCAAAGTAGATAATTTTGATTACATGAAATTGAAAAACTGCACAAATAACAGTGATGCAACTAGGATAAGGGAAGTGATGAGTCAAATAGGAAAAAAGTCTTTGCATCATATTTCTCAGATAAGCCTTTGGTGTCCAAGATATATAAACAACAGATACATGAAGTGATCTAAGGTTATGAAAATAGTCCTCAATAAAATTGCCAGCTCTAAACAACCATATGAAAGAATGCTCTAAATCACTAGTAGCAAGAAGGGGAAAAAAAAGATTGGGCTAGTCATTGTTGGAGGGATTGTGGGAAGATAGGCACATTAATTCATTGTTGTGCACGAGCTGTGAATCTCTGGAATTATTGGAAAGCAATTTGGAGTGATCCAAATACAATGACTAAAATGTTCATACCTTTTATCACAGGGATTCCACTATCAAGCTTATGGCCTGAGGAGGTCTTGAAAAGGAGAAAGTAAACACATTCACTAAAATATGTGTTGCAACATTGTAATTGGTAACAAAAAATTGAAAACAAAACAGATTCCGCTGATCAAGGAATGGCCAGATCAATTATGGTACATGAGTGTTATAATATTACTATGATCTAAGGAAATAAAAATGTGATGTATACAGAGTAGCATGTAAAGATCCATATGAACTGATGCATATCAAAGAGAGCAAAGAAAACAAACAAACAAAACACACACACACACACACACACACACACACACACACGACTGCAACACCAAAACTTCCAATGTAAATTAAATGAACCACCTCTCACTCATCAAAAGTACATATTGAAAAATCACAAAAAGTGTTGGTCAAAAGAAGAGATTTAAGAAGACACTCTCCTCATCCCCCTTACTGGAGGCCAGAGGTCCACAAATGTCACACAATGCATGTTTTCAGACTTTTTCAACATAGTGATCATTTATGATGATTTTTCCCTGTCTTTAAAAAAATTGTTAAATGGGAAGCCTCTCTGGGAGAGGTAATGGAGATTGATACTGTGGAAAACTATGAAAGAAAGCAGACCACAATAAAAGCTGATCTGAAAAAAAGAAAAGGATTGCTGCTTTGAGTAGGGATTAGAGCAAATGACCATCAATATCCATTTCAACTCTGAAATTCTAATATTCTAATGTAATCTGTGGCTCAAAGCCCATTTCCCAATAAGGAGAACAATAGGGTTCTCCTTATTGTTGGAAAATTCATTATTTAATGGTTTTTGGCTATATGAGAGAGAGAGAGAGAGAGAGAGAGAGAGAGAGAGAGAGAGAGAGAGAGAGAGAGAGAGAGAGAGAGAGTTGGCAAGAGCTCAAGAAAAAAAAAGATCCTGTCCTTTCTTCCAGCCTTGAGAGGAAAGACTTGTGATTTCAGATTTTCTTAAGGTCCCTGAAGGGAGAGATAAAATGTAGAAAGAAACCTACATGTAGACGAGTCAGAAGTTCAATCATGCTGTGATCTCTAGGTTACTACATTAGAGCATTTGGGGAATTTCCCCGTGGATGCAATCTAGGACTCTGTCTCTTGGTTGAACATAAATATCACACTCTTAATGAGAGAACTCATTCAGTCTGATTATTATCTGTTATATATATTCTCATGTGCATACTTTTGCTGACTTCTGTTTTCTACTATATTGGATAAATGAGTGTATTTGCTAAGTATATTCATTGTGGAATCTCCATTTGGTAGAGAGTCAAGCCTTGGCAGAGAGTCAAACTATAGTTTGGGGTATTCCATTCCTTTTAAAGATTAATGATCAAGAGCTCAGCTTGAACCTTAAAATTGTTTCACTTAGATGAATAATATTGAGAGAGGGGGTTGGTAGATATAATTTCAATCCAGTATTCTTTCCCTAAAGAGATCAGAGTGTCCATTCTTTGGCTTCAAACTTCTGCTTTCTTTCTTGGCAGAAATAAAATTCCTTCTTAGGGAAGGTTGGGTGGAGGAGAATAGAGAAATAGATATGTGTGTATGTATATATGCATGTATACATATGCATGTGTATATATGTGTTATATGTGTGTGTATATACATACATATGTATATATAGACATACATATATTGATATCTCCCTATAGATCCCATCTAGACAAATCTAAGAGGCCACACATAAGCTACATGGAAAACAAAATTTAGGAAACCTTACTTTATGCTTTATGAAAATCAAAGATGAGCACCAGATATTTCAGGATCACCTCTATCAGAATAGCTAAGCAGGATTATATGTTGCTTTCCTGTTCCTTGCCTTCATGTAAGGACAACATGGCCTAATGACTAGATCCCTTAGGTTTGGGCAGGTTAGGAAGGAGGTATAGGATAATTAACTCTTGTCATCTAGCTTAGCAGTTCAGGAAAAGGGGGAGAAAAATCATATTAACGAGAGAGAAGGGAGAATGGAGATGGAAGAAACCTGTATAAAGCAGGGCTATAAATTCTAATTCTTTCCTCATTCAGTCATCCTAGCAAAACTTGTGACTGGTTCTCTAACAAATAGTCCAGAGTTGATAAATCCAGATGAAATATTATCTTCTTTAGGAACACAACAGATGATTTCTCAACAGTCCTTTTTTATCTCAAAGGTTGGGACACCCTCTTTTGAACAACTTCAATATTGTATTGATTTACTTCACTGTACAAATATTTGTCCTGTAAGGAGTGTCAGAGACTCATAGAATCTTGGAACCAGGAGCCACCTGTTCCAACCTCTTTCCAAACAAGAATCTCCTCTATTACACTTGATAAATAGACACCAATCTAGCCTTTCCTTTAAAAACTGGGACTCATCATCCCCTGAAGAAAAGTCATCCCACTTCTGGATGGCTGTACTTGCATGCATTGCCTATAGGGGTTATACGTGTTCACATAGGTCTATCTAGAGATGGCTCACAGAACATAAATGTCACTGGAATGTCCTTTGTCAACCCTTCCTGAAAGGAGACACTGATTCTAGCCAGGAGTAGAGTAGGAAAATTGGGGCCATGAGACTGACCTTTCTACTCAGAATATGGGTACAAGGCTAGAATTATAACTATTTGTACCCCCTAAATATTGCTAATCTGGAGGAATAATTTTAGGTTCAAACTATGTTCATGGTCTCTCAGCTTTAATAGGAAAGGTGTGTCACAAGTGAAGTCTTAATGACCTTCCAATTAAATATAGTTACCCAAAGACTATCATTCATGACATAGTAAATAGTGAATGAATCTGTTTATTCCAGCTGAAAGCAAACAGAAAGTTGTGCAGATTAATATATACCAAATGAGAGAGAGACAGAGACAGAGAGACAAAGACAGAAACTGAGACAGAGACAAAGAGAGACCCTAATTTCATCCAAGGGGAAATTTCCTGGAGCCTTTAGTTTGGTAAACTAATAGGTATGTAACAAATTTAGCAAGTCTTCTATATGTAAATTTATTTCTGAGGTGTTGCTCTCCCTACTGGGACCTCTCCTTGAATAGAATGTGAAGATACATATGTTCTCTCAGAAGTTAGAACACTATGATATAATAATCATTTCTCTGATAGTATGGTCTTCTTTGGCAGCAAAGGATGAACGCAATTAGAAGAATGCTAGCAGTTCTTCTCTCTTAAGGTCTCATCAACTTTGTCCATCCACCAATGCTCCCTACCAATGAAGAAAATGTTATGAAAATAATTTTGAGTCCCAGGTTACATTTCTTCTCTGGGCTGCAATTTGTTTCAATACCTTCCAAAAATCAGCCAGACCAAGCTTAAAATATACACAGCAAATACATGACACCTTAAAATAAAAAGGGTGATTTTCTTAACATCCTAGGAAATTGAGGCAAGGCATTGTTGAAATGAATATAAGAGATATGTTAACAAAAAATGCAGTAGACATTGCACAATGCAGAATATCACCAGAAAAAGTATTGCAGTGACAACATGCCTAACAACATACATAACATAACACGTACATTTGAAAAATAGATACTTGTGAATAGTACACAAAAATCAATCATAAGCAGGGCAAAGCATTGATAACTAAGGCAAATCAAGTTGACAAGCATTGACTAAGTGCCTGCTATGTGCTGAGCACTATATTAATTGCTGGGAATATAAATAGAAGCAAAAAGAAAGACAATTCCTGTTCTCAAGGAGTTTGCCTTCTAATGATGCTTTCATCATTAGAAGATAAGACATAAAAGGGAAGTACCTTAAAAAGTAAAAAAGAAGAGATGAAGATCCCCCACGCAGGGGTATTATAGAGAAATTTCTGAAGCGTCAGAAGTGCAGCATTGAGAGAAATGAAGACAGGGCTGACTTGGATTTCCACCTTAAAATGGAGGATCTTGGAGAAACCAGCCAATTAAATGGAGATACTACAAGGGTGAAGTACATGTCCAGTGTGTGAATTACAGAGATCAATGGGAGCTTCCAGGGTATAGAGGTCACTTGGGCATTGCAGAAAAAGTCCAAGGAAGTCAGATGTGTAGTAGCTATAAAAATAACTATTAAAGGCCTGATAACAAAAAAAAAATAACTGAACTATAAAAAATAACTTTACTATAATCATTGATGCACACAGAACAATTATAACAATTATTATGTATGAACATAACAGAAAATGTGGTCAAATGAATCTAAATTTGCCTATTAGCAACTTTCATCCATTGCTCCTGGTTCTACTTCTGGGACACATAGAATAAGTCTAATCTTAGGCTGCATTAATAAAGATGCAGTGTCCTTAACATTTCACTCTATTATACTCTCTACATTTCAAGATAGACTGTAATGTCAGCTAGACCAAGGTAACTGACATGGCAAAAGGACCTGAGATCAGGTTAGATGAAAGTTAGATGAAGGACATAGGGATGCTGAACCTCAAGACAAAAAAGACTTATGGTTTTCATGGTGTCTGTCTTCATGTATTTAAAGGAATGTCGCACAGAAAAGAGATTAGGTGTGTTCTGCTTGTCCCCAGAAGGCAAAACTATGATAAATGTGTGGTAGTTGAAGAGAAGTAGGCATTACTTTAATGTGAGAGAAAACATTCTGGCAATCAGAGCTTTATCAGAGTTTCCCTGGCTTCCTTCAAGTCCCAGCTAAAATACCACCACAAATCCCTTCATGATTTCTCTTAATTCTAATACCTTCTTGCTGTTGATTACTTCCCATTTATCCCATATAGAGCTTGTACATCATTGATTACATGTTGTCTTCCCCATTATATTGTGAACTGCTGGAGGGCAGGGACTGTCTTTTCTCTTTTTTGTATTCCCACTGCTTAGTGTAATGCATGACACAGTATAGGTACTTAATAAATATTTATTTATTGACTGATCGACTAATGATTGCACCATCAATGGAGGTTCTCAAGCAGTGCTTGGATGATTATTTTACAGGAATTCTGTAAAATGGACTTTTTTTTGTTCATATATTAGACTAGATCAATCAAGCAACAAACATTTATTAAGCACTTGCTATGTATCATGAGTAAGGCTTTGTGTTGATATAAAGAACAATAAAAACAAGGAGCTTACAATCTGATTCAACAGGGGGACAATAGATAGATAGATAGATCGATAGGTCGATAGATTAGATAGATAGATAGATAGATAGATAGATAGATAGATAGATAGACAGATAGACAGATAAAGATATACATATATATGTATATACAAGACCTACAAAGTTGAGAAAAGTTGACTTTAGAGGGGAAGTCACCAGCAGCTGGGAGAAACAGAAAAGACTTCCTGTGTAAGGTGGCATGATCCAAGTCATAGAGAAAGCCAGCAATTCTAAGGGTAGGAGGTAAAGAAGGACATACATTCTAGACATACAAGAAAGTCAGAGCAAAAGTACAGAGAAAGATGGTGGAGCACCATATGTGAAGACAGCAAATAGGATGATGTTTTGTAGAGTACAAGGAGTAATGTGTAAGATTCTGGGGAAAAAATAGGGAAGGGAGAGGTTCCAATAGCAAAAAGGGGACCTTATATTAGATTAGATCCTAGAGACTAGAGTTGGAAGAATGGCATAGATAGACCTGTATTTTAGGAAAATCACTCTGAAAGTTGAATAGAGGATGAATTCGATAAGAGAAAGACTTAGGGCAGAGATCAGTAGGAAAGCTGTCACAATTATTCATGCAAGAGATGATAACGATATTAAGTAGGATGGTGACTGTACAAATGGTGAGAAGAGATAAATGAGATATGTTGCAGAAATAGACCACATAGACCAGACAAAAGCCTGACTACCCATGTTGGTTGAGTGGGAAGGAGGAATTGATCATGAGACCGAGACTGAGTAACTGGAAGGATGATGGTGATTTGAGGAGACATTGAGAAGCTCAGAGGTTCTTTCCAGCTCTGAGAGATTTTTTTTCCAGAGTGATTTGTCTATGGTTGTGTACCTTAGGTCTCTGTTAAAACAAATCTACAACAGTTGTACTCTGAGGAAATAGTCAGCAATAAGGCCAGTTTATTGAGCCTGTATCCATCGGAACAAAGCAGTGTTTTGTTTTAAGTATTTTAGTATCTGAGTGACTAATGTAAGTCACAAAAAGAATTGTGTAAAGGCAGTCTAGGTCATTCCCTAAAGAAACTAAGATTAGAGAACAAAGAGGTATAGTCATAAAGTTGTGTCATTGCTGTAGAGCAATGTCATTGGGTTAAAGAGAGAATCAAGCAAGCCTTAGATGTATCACAGTCACAGGATTATGGATTTATACAGTGAGAGGGACTTAGAAATGGTAAAGGACAACTTCCTCATTTTGCAAAGGAAGAAACTGAGACAGGAAAAGAAGTGATATGTTCAAGGTCATATAGCTACTTAGCAACAAAAATGATCTATACACCAGTGTCCTTTCAAGCTAAACCTAGCAGTTTTTCCATGGTGTCACATGATTTTGTGGAAAGAGTACCAAAGAAGAAGTCAGGAATTTACATTGTGATTGCCAACTCTGATGAACTTTTCTAGTTGTGTAACCTTGGGCTCCACACTCCATCTCTCTGAGCTTCACTTCTCTTATCTGTAAAATGGGGTACTACTACAACTGACTTTACAAGGCTATTGTGGATAAAAAGTGTTTTATAAACTTAAACTGTTAAATAAACTGAAGTCATTATAGCATTTTCTGCATAATCCATTGCACTAGATACCAGGATCTCATACACCATGGGGGAGGAGAGGCATACAATAATTTGGTGTTTGTGGAGGACAAAACTCCCAAGTACCCAGGCTCTGTGATACATCACTACACAGAGATCTCACCTGGTTTTTCTTATTATTTCTCCTATCAGCATACTAAGCACCACAGTATGGTGCAAGTTCCAATTTAGAAAAAACCAGCCCAGAAATCTGGTTTATCACATAAGCATTCTCAAAGTTAGACGAGAGCTGAGCCTTTCTATAGTACTAGTGGTAATAGTTACTGCTTTCCTTTTTACTCTCTCTTGAGAACCTACCAGTTGTTTGATTCTTTAGTAAATGATTTGGATGTAGGAGTGGGAGGAGTGAAGGCAGGAACTAGGGTCCAGACCCTGTTTACACAGAGAAGGAAGGAAGTCAAGGATATCTATCTTCATCTTTATAGACTCACTCTTCTGAGACTTAGGAGGGATTGGGAGTAGATTCAAATCCACTGAAGATGAGTGGCTTCCCGAGTTTTCTCACACTCTGTCAAGGGAAACACCCTACAGATAATAAAAACAATAAGAGAATCTTCCCCCTCCGCAGGGGGATAGTATAAGAAGGGAATACTGAATGACTGATTCAAGATGAATTGTGTAACTATTCTGTTCTGTGTCTGCCAAAGGATAGAAAGAAAAACTCAAAACACCAAGGGCCAGAAGGGCTTTCCTGATGCAAAACATAACAATGAATCTGTTTAAGAGACAAATAAAAAACCCATATGACACTGGAAGATGGGCCCATTTGTCTTAAGCACTTAAGAACAAGTCCCAAGAATAATTCTTCCTTAGATGAAAAACAATGTCACCTCAGAAACCCTGGGTAATCTCAGAGCCTGAATGCATTGTCTGTCACTCAAAGGGCAGTTTTGAAAGATGGCCTCAGGTGATTTCCTCCTTCAGGTTACTGAAAGAGTTCTGGAGATTTTTTTAATCTCTGAAGTCACACACAGGATTCTTTATAGGCAATTACTCTCTTTTTCTCCATTACTTTAATCCAGGAGAAGGCCAAATATGTACCTTCTGGTCCAAATCTTACCCACTTGCTGCCTTGGAGCAAAGAATGTTTTTCTTTTCTTTTTTTTTTTAAACATTTTTAAATACAATAAAACTTTGTTGAGAAGATTCTGGGAAGATGGACGAGTAGGTCAGAAAATAAATTCTCCAGATCTTGCCCACAAACAAGACAAAATAGCACTTCAGGTGAAAGTCGAGCAGTATAAATAAACAAGATTTGGCGCAGAACAGTGGTTCTCCCTGGACCACTGAAGGAAAATCCCAGGACTGAGGTTTCGTTCCCGTGAAGTCTAAACACCTCTAGATTAGTTCCCCTGAAGTAGTAAGTGAGCCCTGGGGTTGGGTTGGAAAGTAGCCTTGGCCCCAATCACAGGAATTTTCACTTCCTGGACTGTGTAGAGTCTGGTGTCTGATAGGGGAAGTGGAGAAAACCTCTTCTGTGCTGTTGAGATGCAGTCCTGGGCAAGAAGGAACCAGAACACTCCTGGTGAGTACAGGAAGCAGTGGGGTAGGGATGCCCCTGGCTGTGGGCACTTACAGGAGGGTAGAGTTCTTGGTTTTTGGTTCCAGGGCAAAGGGGAAGAACAGAAGGAGAATCTGAGACCAGAGGCACCATTCCCCATGCCCTAGAACTAGAGATTATTACAACAATAAGCTATTACAAATTAACCAAAAAAATGAGCAGGTAAAGGAGAAAGAACCTAACTATAGAAAGGTAGGAATAGAGAATACTGGGGTTCATCTTCAGAGGAGAATACTGAAGCAAAAAATAAAAAGCCTACTCCAAAGAGTAATGTCAAATGGTCACCAGCCTAAAAAGAATTCAGAGAATTTTAAAACGACTTTAAAAATAAAATGAGACACATTAAGGAATGTTTTAAAAATAAGAATAAACCGAGGGGCGGAGCCAAGATGGCGGAGTAGAAAGACGCACATACACTACCTCCGAACCCACTGCCCATAAAATACCTGTAAAAAAAAGAACCACCGGCAAATTCTGGAGCAGCAGAAGCCACAGAAAGGAGCAGATGAGATTTCTGCTCCAGAGAGCCTGAAAACCTCTCGCAAAAGGTCCCTCACACCCCGGACCCGGAGCAGAGCCCAACCCTGCCTCAGCGGCGCAGCGCCAAAAGGAGCAGATCCGAGCAGGCTTCAGGGACGGAATCTCCAGCAGCCGCGCGGGTCCCTCCACCCACAGGTGACAAGGGTCAGTGAGAGGGTCTCTTTGGTGGGTCGAGAGGGGGGTGGGGTGCCCCCAAAACTCAGGCCCCCTTGGGAGGAACCAACAGAGGTGGGAGCAGACCAGGGCTCCCCAAGCAGGCAGGAGCCCTGATCCATTGTTGAAGGTCTCTGCATAAACCCCCTGAGGGAACTGAGCCTGAGAGGCGGCCTTGCCCTGACCTGAGCACCTGAACTTAATCTCACACTGAATAGCAGCCCTGCCCCCACCCATAGCCCTGAGGCTGGGAAGAAGCATTTGAATCTCAGAGCCCAAGTGCTGGCTGGGTGGATCTGGAGGCAAGGTGGGGGTGGAGAGGACACTTAGAAGTCAAGTCACTGGCTGGGAAAATGCCCAAAAAAGGCAAAAAAAATGAGACTATAGAAGGTTACTTTCTAGGTGAACAGGCATTTCCTCCCTTCCTTTCTGATGAGGAAGAACAATGCTTACCATCAGGGAAAAACGCAGAAGTCAAGGCTTCTGTATCCCAGCCCACTCAATGGACTCAGGAAGAGCTCAAAAAGGATTTTGAAAATCAAGTTAGAGAGGTGAAGGAAAAACTGGGAAGAGAATTGAGTGACATGCAAGCAAAGCATGAAAAACAAGTAAACACCCTGCTAAAGGAGACCCCAAAAAATGCTGAAGAAAATAACACCTTGAAAAATAGGCTAACTCAATTGGCAAAAGAGGTTCAAAAAGCCAATGAGGAGAAGAATGCTTTCAAAAGCAGAATTAGCCAAATGGAAAAGGAGATTCAAAAGCTCACTGAAGAAAATAGTTCTTTCAAAATTAGAATGGAACAGATGGAGGCTAATGACTTTATGAGAAACCAAGAAATCACAAAACAAAACCAAAAGAATGAAAAAATGGAAGATAATGTGAAATATCTCACTGGAAAAACAACTGACCTGGAAAATAGATTCAGGAGACACAATTTAAAAATTATGGGACTACCTGAAAGTCATAATCAAAAAAAGAGCCTAGACATCATCTTTCATGAAATTATCAAGGAAAACTTCCCTGAGATTCAAGAACCAGAGGGCAAAATAAATATTGAAAGAATCCACCGATCACCACCTGAAAGAGATCCAAAAAGAGAAACTCCTAGGAACATTGTGGCCAAATTCCAGAGTTCCCAGGTCAAGGAGAAAATATTGCAAACACCTAGAAAGAAACAATTCAAGTATTGTGGAAATACAATCAGGATAACACAAGATCTAGCAGCTTCTACATTAAGGGATCCAAGGGCATGGAATAGGATATTCCAGAAGTCAAAGGAACTAGGACTAAAACCAAGAATCACCTACTCAGCAAAACTGAGTATAATACTTCAGGGGAAAAATTGGTCTTTCAATGACATGGAGGACTTTCAAGCATTCTTGATGAAAAGACCAGAGCTGAAAAGAAAATTTGACTTTCAAACACAAGAATGAAGAGTAGCATGAAAAACTAAATAGCAAAGAGAAATCATAAGGGACTTTACTAAAGTTGAACTGTTTACATTCCTACATGGAAAGACAATATTTGTGACTCTTGAAATTATTCAGTATCTGGGTACTGGGTGGGATTACACACACACATATGCACACGCACACACACACACACACACATAGAGACAGAGTGCACAGAGTGAATTGAAGAGCATGGGATCATATCTTAAAAAAATGAAATCAAGCAGTGAGAGAGAAATATGTTGGAAGGAGAAAGGGAGAAATGGAATGGGGCAAATTATCTCTCATAAAAGAGGCAAGCAAAAGACTTATTAGTGGAGGGATAAAGAGGGGAGGTGAGAGAAAAACATGAAGTTTACTCTCATCACATTCCACTAAAGGAAGGAATAAAATGCACACTCATTTTGGTATGAAAACCTATCTTACAATACAGGAAAGTGGGGGATAAGGAGATAAGCAGGGTGGGGGGGATGATGGAAGGAAGGGCATGGGGAGGAGGGAGCAATTTGAAGTCAACACTCACGGGGAGGGACAGGATCAAAAGAGAGAACAGAAGTAATGGGGGACAGGACAGGATGGAGGGAAATATAATTAGTTCTTACACAACACTACTATTATGGAAGTCATTTGCAAAACTACACAGATTTGGCCTATATTGAATTGCTTGCCTTCCAAAGGGAAGGGGTGGGGAGGGAGGGAGGAAGAGAAGTTGGAACTCAAAGTTTTAGAAACAACTGTCGAGTACTGTTCTTGCCACTAGGAAATAAGAAATACAGGTAAAGGGGTATAGGATGGAGACAAGGGCAGAGAGGGATGATAGAAGAGAGGGCAGATTGGCAGACAGGGGCAATTAGAATGCTGGGTGTTTTGGAGTGGGGGGAGGGGACATAAGGGGAGAAAATTTGGAACCCAAAATTTTGTGAAAATGAATGTTAAAAGTTAAATAAAAATATATATATATAATAAAAAAAATAAAACACAAAGTAGATTACAAAATTCTATTTTGGAGATCAGGAAAAAACTTGTTGCATATCAGATAGAACATCAAAGTGTCAAAGACAAAATACCAAAGATAATTCAACAGCAACCCTTCTATTTTCTGTGGTCATAGTTACTCTGTATATAAAACTAAGGGTAAATACTATATGTGTTAGTCTCATACTTTTGTGGATCATATATATTTATATATATGTATATATATATATATATATACATATATATGTATATATGTAATATATAAACATCTTTATATATTATAGTATAAATATAATATACAATATAATACATATAAACGTATAATATATAGGGGAGATATATATATATATGTACACACATACTAACTGCTAAAGAAATGGAAATAGCTTTGAAAAGAGGGGACTACCACCATGAAATAAAGAGCCCCTCCCACTCTCTCTACATGTATATGTATATACATACGTACACACACACATGCACACAAACACACGTCCTACCACCAGCAACATAAATATATTGCAATAGTCCAGGTAAGAAATAATGAGGTCTGAATGAGAGTGACAGCCATGTGAGTACAGTGAATAAGCTGGATGTGAGATATAAATATTAAATCAATAAGGCTATGCAATCATTTGGATATATGGGGTGTGGACACAGTCTAGGGCAGGCAGAATTTTTCTGTGTAACTACCAGAGTAGGTCTTCTATGGAAGTTAAATCTTGAGGCACCAATGCCTGAAGTAGAAGGAGAGAAGGGTTGGGACCTTGCACAGTCACTGGATGGCAGTAGTGGGAAACAGCAGAGTTGGGTGGTAATGTTTGAAGCTTGGTGGTCTTGTTTTGGAGACAGGTTCCATAAATGTCTATTGCAGACGATAAAATGAATGTAATCCATTGTCCCACTCTCTGATTGGTTACACCTTAGAGTCATATCATGAATTTACTAGGGATTCTGGGTACCCACTTTAGAGACCATTGGCCTAGGTGACTTCTAAAGGTGTTTCCAAGTTGAGAAGTCTATGGTTTCCTATAAACTATATTTGGAGTCTTGTGATTATAAGGAAGAATAAATCAGGGAAGCTAGGAGGTATAGTGGACAGAGCACTGACCCTGGAGTCAGGAGGTTCTGAATTCAAAACCAGCCTCGGATACTTAACACTTTCTAGCTATGTGATCCTGGGCAAGTCACTCAACCTTGATTGCCAAAGGAAAGAAAGAATCAAATACAATTCAACAGCAACCTATCTATTCTCTTTGGTCACAATTACGCTCTAAATAAAACTATGGTTAAATACTAAAAAAAAAAAAATAAGAATAAACCAAGAAAAACAAGAATATTATGAAGAAAAAGTCAACTACCTGAAAAAGAAGATCCAGAATCTTAAGGAAGAAAATGACCCCTTGAAAGTTAGAATTGGACAAGGAGAAGCCAATGAAGTTATGAGACCAAGAAATAATAGAACAAAATATAAAGAATGAGAAAGTTTAAAAAAAATATATGTGAAATATCTCTTAAGAAAGAACAAAGGACAAAGCAAAAAGTGCACAGCAGAAAACAAAAGAAAATTTACAAGAAAGCAAGGAAAACATGGACAGCTCTGAACACAGTGTATAGTATTTATTATAAAGGCTTTCTTGAAATGGAAATTTATTGCTTTATATTTTTGACCTGATATTTTAGTCAGTTTATATCAAAATTTATTGCTATATATATTTAATCCTCTCTTACATTCTGCTGTGCACATGGCAATGCTGTTTTTGTTTCTTATTTTGTATCTAAGTTTTAATATTTAAGTTTACAATACGTTTCTTTTTCTTTTCTTTTACTATACTACTTAAAACACTATATAAATGTGACTCACTTGTGTTTAGTTAGTGTTAAGGGCTGGAATCTCTGAACAAAATTATCTTGTATCAGCAAGCACCCCAACATACACAGGGGTGGCCTGTTATTACAGGTTCTTTGATCTGCTTCTCTAAAAGAAAGGCAACTTTTGAGGGGTTAACAATAACTTTAATCAAGCCCAGGTGTCATTCAGTTAGTTTAGGGGAAAAAGTCAGCACCCTGAACTTCAGAGAAAACACTGAGAAATCAAAGATCAACAGATATGGCTTCCTCTGTCTGACCACACTCAGTACATACATTGCAATTCAACAGACTGTCTGACCATGGTTACCAAAGAGGGCAGTACCAACATCTGGGTTTTCAAAGGTGGGGGTGTCTCCTTAGCGGCTTCCCAGAGTCCTCATTTGACCAGACAAACACTTCTAGTCAGTAAGCCCCAAAGTAAAACCTCACCCTCAGAGTATTTATACACTTTTAAGAGCCAGAGGGCATGACCCTCTGACCCAGTGACTCAACAGAAAAAACAAAAGGTACTTGAGACCTTCCTACAAAACAATACCCTTAATCAAGCTTGCCTCAATAGGCAGGTCCATAAATGTGTGGGGAAGATCTTCTTTAATCACATTATTCAACCAGAGGCACTTTTAGTAAAACAAAAACAGCAAAAGATTCTACTGTGACTGAAGCACTGGCCCTGACTTCAGGAAAATGAATTTAAATCTGGCTTCAGACACTAACTAGCTGTGTGACCTTGGGAAAGCTGCTTACCCTCTCTGTACCTCAGTTTCCTCAACTGTAAGAGGTGGATTAATAATAGTACTTACCTCCCATGGCTGTTACAAGAATCAAATTATATAAGGCACTATACAAATCTGAATTATTGTTGCTGTCATCAGCGTTATTAAAGAACATTGAGTGAGCAGTAAAGAGAATTACCTTCTTATTGTTGTCGCTGTTCAGTCATTCAGCCTTGCCCAACTTTTCATGAATCCATGGATGATAGCATGCCAGTCACTTCTATCCATCACTGTCTCTCAAAGTCTATCCAAGTTCATGTTCATTGTTTTCATGATACTATCTACCTACCTCACCCTGTGCTATGCCCTTTTCCTTTTTCCTTCAATTTTGCCAAACATCTTTTCAACTGAGTCCCATCTTCTCATTATGTGGCCAAAGTATTTAAGCTTCAGTATTTGACCTTGCAGTGAATATTCTGAATTAATTTCTATAAATATTGACTGACTTGACCTTCCTGTCCAAGAAATTAAAAAGTCTTCTCCAGCACCAGAATTCAAAAATGTCATTTCTATGGCTCTCAGCTTTCCTTATAATCCAACTCTGACAACATTACTACTGGGAAAACTGTACTCTACTTCCACTATGGAGCTCTGAGTAAACAACTTTCATGTTTTTGAACCTGTTTCCTCAATTATAAAATAAAGGAATTGAACCTCATAAACTTTAAGTTCCTTTCAGAGTTTTATGATCTAGAAGTAACCCCTGAAGCAGCTTCCATTTCATCAAGAAGTCATAGAGATCCTAGACTCTGCTGTCACAAAGGACAGCAGATGTAAAATGAGTTGGAGAAGGAAATGGCAAACCACTCTGGTATCTTTGCCAAGAAGACACTAAATGGGTTCACAGAGTCAGACATGACTGAAATGACAATATGACATATAAATATGCACATATACAAATATGTATATGTACACATACACACAGATAATACACATATATCTGTGTATACATATGCATTAAATATGTATACACACAGTATAGCTAGAAGGTAGCCTCAGAAGGAAAAGAGGAGTCATGAAAGGTCTTATGCAGAGCAAAGATTTTAGCTAAGTCTTGAAAGAAGCCAGGGAAATTAGAAGGTGAGGTGAGGCAACAGACCATCTGAGGCATGGAGGAAAGATAGTGTAAATACTTAAGATGAGGAGGTGGAGCATTGTTTTCTTTTCTTTTTTTTTTTTTTACCATTTCCATTTTTTTTTATTTATTTAATTTTTAACATTCATTATCACGAAATTTTGGGTTCCAAATTTTCTCCCCTTTTGTCCCCTCCCCCCACCCCAAAACACCAAGCATTCTAATTGCCCCTATCACCAATCTGCTCTCTTTTCTATCATCCTTCTCTGCCCTTATCTCCATCTTCTCTTTTGTCCTGTAGGGCCAAAAAACTTTGTATACCCCTTTACCTGTATTTCTGCTAGTAGCAAGAACAGTACTCGACAGTTGTTCCTAAAACTTTGAGTTCCAACTTCTCTTCCTCCCTCCCTTCCCACCCCTTCCCTTTGGAAGGCAAGCAATTCAATATAGGCCATATCTATGTACTTTTGCAAATGACTTCCATAATAGTCGTGTTGTGTAAGACTAACTATATTTCCCTCCATCCTATCCTGTCCCCCATTACTTCTGTTCTCTCTTTTGATCCTGTCCCTCCCCATGATTGTTGATCTCAAATTGCTCCCTCCTCCCCATGCCCTTCCTTCCATCATCCCCCCCATCCTGCTTATCCCCTTATCCCCCACTTTCCTGTATTGTAAGATAGGTTTTCATACCAAAATGAGTGTGCATTTTATTCCTTCCTTTAGTGGAATGTGATGAGAGTAAACTTCATGTTTTTCTCTCACCTCTCCTCTTTTTCCCTCCACTAAAAAGTCTTTTGCTTGCCTCTTTTATGAGAGATAATTTGCCCCATTCCATTTCTCCCTTTCTCCTCCCAATATATTTCTCTCTCACTGCTTGATTTCATTTTTTTAAGATATGATCCCATCCTCTTCAACTCACTCTGTGCACTCTGTCTCTATGTGTGTGTAATCCCACCCAGTACCCAGATACTGAAAATTTTCAAGAGTTACAAATATTGTCTTTCCATGTAGGAATGTAAACAGTTCAAATTTAGTAAGTCCCTTATGACTTCTCTTTACTGTTTACCTTTTCATGCTTCTCTTCATTCTTGTGTTTGAAAGTCAAATTTTCTTTTCAGCTCTGGTCTTTTCATCAAGAATGCTTTAAAGTCCTCCATGTCATTGAAAGACCACTTTTTCCCCTGAACTATTATACTCAGTTTTGCTGAGTAGGTGATTCTTGGTTTTAGTCCTAGTTCCTTTGACTTCTGGAATGTCCTATTCCACGCCCTTGGATCCCTTAATGTAGAAGCTGCTAGATCTTGTGTTATCCTGATTGTATTTCCACAATACTTGAATTATTTCTTTCTAGCTGCTTGCAATATTTTCTCCTTGACCTGGGAACTCTGGAATTTGGCCACAATGTTCCTAGGAGTTTCTCTTTCTGGATTGGAGCATTGTTTTCAAGGAACAGAAAATATGTAGTTAGACCTCAGATACTAAGGAGGGCAATAAAGAGTAAGTAAGGTTTGTGAAGGTTTGTGAAGGATTTTAATGAAAAAGCGTTTTATATTTGATCCTGGAGGTAACAGAGAGCCATTGGAATGCTATGCATGCTGGCTAGGGTAAGGAAGAAGACAAGCATGTTTAGATCTGTGATTTAGAAAAATCTCAAAATCACTTTGTCGATTGTTTGCATTTCATTTTCCCTGGGACTCTCTCACTCTGACTCTGTGTCTCTTGGTCTTTCAGGGTTGGTACTTGCAGTGTGATGCATCTTGCAGGTTTAACCAGCCTAACAACAACACAAGGATAAGACATCACGAAGGCATTTGACCACATGGATGCCTAGACTCCCCAGGAAAAACTCATGTAGATATCAAGAAGTAGAGTTTCATACCAGCCAGGAGTTCAAAAAGGAAAATGACTTGAGAACATGAAGATTGTGGGAACCAGTAATGGGCAAATGGGCTCTTTAGCCCCTTTGTCACTTGGAAAGGAGTGATGCTTGGAAGAAAAAAAAGGCCTTTGGCAATGTCTATTAAAGTAGAAAGGAAAGAGATGTTGGGAGGAATTGAAAATTCATACTTTACTGAGAGCAACAGGACTTCACCATTCAGTTTTAGTTTTATTTTCAATTAACCTCAGGAAATGAAATTCAATTTAAATTAAATTAAATTAATCTTTTGGATCTTGCTGAGGAGGTAAAGCAAAATGACAAACTGACCAGCACTAGGGGTGCAGAAAACCAAGTGAATTCTGGAGTTATTGTTGACATATCCTTTCACTCATCTTTAGACAGAAGCAACTAGAACAGGGATTCTTAACTGGGGGGCCATAAAATTAAATGAAAAAATATTTTGATCATTGAATTTCAGCATAATTGGTTTCTTATTCAATACTATGTGTTTTATTTTATAAAAACTCTTCTGAGAAGGGATCTATAGTTTTCACCAGGCTACAAAAAGGTCAATATCACACATACATACATACATACATACACACACATACACACACACACACACACACACACACACACACACACACACACCAGTTTAAGAAACCAAAGCCAGAGGAATGTCTGGAGAGTTCAGAAGGCTAAGGAGTTCACATATTCACACATGATTGAACCAGTAGTCCAATATTTGAGTTCCACATTCTGTCTCTTCACAGTTCCCTTCCCTAGTGCCAGACTACGTACTATGCTCATGGGAGAAAGAGGGAGAAGAGGAGAAATCAGAGAGAAGTGTGTCATTGGTCTATTCATGTCCTTGTCCTAGTCTCCCTACTAGATTGTACATTCCTTGGGGAAAGGAATCATTTTTTATTCATCTTTTTATCAACTTCAGAACTCAACAGGCAGTATATACTTAACATATTTTTTTATTGAATCTTAATATCCAGAGTCCTTGCTGGCTAACAAATTTGACCCAGGTTAGCTGACAAGTACCTAATGTCAAGAAGGTGGGGAAGGGATAAGACTTGCTAGTGTTGAACAAAGGAAAGATGCTTGGAGGGGACTCAGAGAAGGGTGGCAGACTAGGAAAGAAGGGAACCAGAAAGAGAAGTTTTAGGTAACTAAGGTAGGGAACTAAGATAAAGAATAAAAATAAAAGTCTCTATTTTTGAGGTTTGGGGTTATGAAGGGTAGGATTTCACACAATGAGTCATTAGCCCTTGGTTTTAATCCTGATTCTGATATTTTTTAGTTGAATGACCTTTGACAAATCCCAACCTCTTTGACACTGCTTTCCTCACTTGTTAAATGGAGCTATTAATTGAATTATTGACCTCAAAGGGTTATTATAAGGAAAGGTTTTTTTTTGATCTGGTTTAGGATCTTCATTTTATTTTTTTCTTCTAAATGGTATTTTCTTTTCCAATTACATGTAAAGACAATTTTAAAAATTCTTGTTTAAACAAAATTTTGGGGTTCCAAATTTTCTCCCTCCTCCCCATCTCCTCTTCCCTACAATTTGATATAGGTTATATATATATATATGCAATAATGTAAAACATTTCCATATTAGTCACATTGTGAAAGAAGAAACTAAAAAAATAAAGTGAAAAAAGTATGCTCAAATTTGCATTGACTCCATCTTTCTTTTAGATAAGGATGCATTTTCCATCATTAATATCTTGGAACTGTCTTGGATCATTGGATTGCTGAGAAGAGCTAAGTCATTCATAGTTGATCATCACACAGTGTCACTATTTACCATGTACAATGTTCTCCTAATTCCTTTCACTTCATTTTGCATCAGCTCATGTAAGTCTTTCCATTTTTTTCTGAAATCTACCTGCTTGCCATTTCTTATAGCACAGTAGAATTATGTTACATTCATACAACACAATTTGTTCAGCTGTTCCCCAATTGATGGGCATCCCCTCAATTTCCAATTCTTTGTCACCACAAAAACAGTTGCTATAAATATTTTTGTACATGTAGGTCATTTTCCCTTTCTTTATGATCTCTTTGGGATGTAGACCTAACAGTGGTATTGCTGAATCAAAGGGTATGCACAGTTTGATTGCCCTTTGAACTTAGTCTCCAGAATGGTTGAATAAGTTCACAACTCCACCAGCAATGCATGTGTCCCAATTAAAGGAAAGCTTTTTTTAAAAAATCATAAACATGATATGTGTTTCACTATTACTACAATTATAATTATCAATACCATTATTATATTAATATTCACTGATTTCATCACATTCTCCAGGACTGGTTTCCTTTAAGGAGAATTACAGAATTAAAGACAAACACTTTGCAATTTAGTTTAACAAGTATTATTTATTAAACAAATACTATGTTTATTACAAAGCACTATGCTAGGAATTGGGCATACAGAGACAAAATTTGAACATTTACTTCCCTTAAAGAGTTTACATTGTACTGGGGAGATATAATATATACACAGAGATCACTGTTGGTAGTGATAGTTAGTTGGGGTGGTGGTTGGTTGGTTGTTGGTTATCAATTGTTGTTGTTGCTAGGATAGGAATTGGACCTGTGATTTCATTAGTATGAGGAATTCCCCTACAAAGAAACCCCCTTTATGGATACAGACTAGAACCAGCTTTACAATTTATAATTTCAAAGAGTTACCTGACCCTAGAACACTAAGTGGTCATGTGGTTAGTATGTGATAAAAGCAAAACTTGAGTCCAGGACTTACTGATGCTGAGGCTAGTACTCTATGTACTAAGTTATTATGTATAAAAATAATAAGCTTAATTTCAACAGGTAGAGAGTACTAAAGACTAAGGGCACTGGGAAGACCTTATATAGGATGTACTACTTGAAGTATCCATCAAAGAAAACTCAGTCTTAGAGAAAGGTAAGGGGTAGAGGGGACAGCATTCAAGGTACATGGTATAGGTGGTAAAAAGGTGGAAGACAAGATATTATGTATGGAGAATACCTAAGCAGGACTCATTGAATGGCTTGTGTATATATGTGTTGTTATGTATGTATGAATGAATATGTGTAAAGAGGACTTATATGAAAGAAAATCAAATGGAAACAAGATTATGGAAAACTTATGACTTTTTTCTTATCTAGTGATATGTCAAGGGAAGTTTTGTAGCTGTACTTGTGGGAGGAAGAAATTGTTCATACATATGGTACTCCAGACTATGGTCCGTTAGGCTTCCAAGGGAAAAAACCAGGAAGATGATAAACGATCAAAGTGAAAATTGAGAGCCTTATGTTTTATTTTAATAGGAAGACTAACAGATTTTACCCCCAGTACATCTTCAATGTAAATTTGCATATCCGTTTTCATAAAAATAAATGCCAAATTTCATAAATATCTATGTTCCATTCAAAAAGTCCTTGCTCTAAATGTATAAATAACAAGCACATGGAGTCTCCATTTTCTTCCCTTTATTTTTTTTTTTTTGCCCCATTCTCTAAATTTCTCTCCCTTTGTTCTTTTACATTCTGGATCTACTTACTTTTTACCTAATAACTTTTCATCATGATTTGGGTCAAGCTTTTCAGCAGCATATAAAATTCATAGATGAGTACATCAAGATCCATTATATAAACTCAATGTAAGGAATGCCTTCTCCACAGATAGAGTTGTTCTCTCATGGAATAGGGGAAAGGATGAATTTTTAATCATTAAAGTAGTCAAGAGGGGATCAACTTCTCATTGAAGCCAGGAGGCACAGCAAATAGAGTGCTGGACGTAGAACAGATCTCAGTTCAACTCCTGCCTTGACTACTTACTAATTTTGTGATCCTGGGAAAGTTGTTTCACTTCTTTTAGATTCAGTTATCTTGGGTATAAATGAGGATGATGATATTACCTACTGCACAGGCAGCAGTAGGTGATATTTGTGGAACAAATGAGAAAACATAAGTAAAGTATTTTGCCAATTTAAGGACTAGATAACTCCCTCACTAGATCTATCTATCCCCACTAACAATGACCTAAAACTTTCCTATTTCTTGGCTAAATTCCTTGAGAAGACCATCTTTAATCAGTATTTTCACTTCCTTTCATTTTTTTTTTAAATTAAGACTTAATTTTAATGAAATACATTTTTTCTTTTTAGGTAGGAGACAAAATTCTTCTATTAAAAATGTATGATCAAGAAAAATGAATTCCCTCATCAAGATATATACACGTACACATATGTGTGTACGTATACACACATATATAAATATGTTCATAATATACATATACACTTATGGTATTTATATACATACACATGTGTTGTGTGTGTGTGTGTGTGTGTGTATATATATATATATATATATGCACACCTGCATGCATATTCTACACCTTATACCCATGATCTCCGTGGTTAGACGGTAGGGATCATGTTTTATCATCAGTCTTCTGGAGTCATAGGTGATCATTGTCTTGATCAAAGTTTAAAGTATTTTTGCTTTTCATGTTTTTATGTCATTGTTATATATATTGTTCTCCTATCATTATTTATCAATTTATATCATTTGTCCACTTCCTTTCTTCTTACCTCTTTGCCATCTAGCTTCTGACTTATCATCAACTTCAAACTGATCTCTCCCCTATTTCTAACTTTCCTATATTACTGTTAAAAATGAGATAATTTTTAAAAACACTTTGCACTGTGCCTAACACAGACTAGTCACTTATTAAAGGGAAGGGAATAAATCTTATTCCCTCCCTCTTTCCCTCTTGAGGGTACCAACATATTCCCACTTACTCAGGCTTGGAATCTGGATGTCATCCTTAACTACTGACTCTCTCTTACTCTCCCATAACCATTCATTAGTCAAGTCCTGTCCTTTCTATCTTTCTTCCTGATAACTCTCATTTGTGTTTCCATGTCTTCTCTAATAATGCCACCACCCTGAACTTTTTCAGTAGCCAGTCAATCTTCTTACAGTTTACTTTCTTTCATGCACTGTGTAAACCAGTAATACTGCCCACTTCGCTGTTCTTCACACAAGTCCTTCCATCTCCAGACTCGAGGCATTTTCATTGTCTCTCCCTCAAGCCTAGAATTTTCTTCCTCTTTTTTTCCATCCCCTGGTTTCTCTGGCTTCTTTCAGGTCTCGCTAAAGTTTTACCTTCTGCTAGAAGCCTTCCCAGCCCTCCCCATTAATGCTAATATCTACCCTCTAAGACTACCTCCAATTTTTCCCTTATTTATCTTGTGTGTGTGTGTATGTCTGTGCATGTTCACATACTCACCCACACATATATGCATACATACATGTATGTATATATGTATGTGTATATATGTGTATGTATATATGTGTATGCATGTATATATGTTTGCTTTTATGTTGTCCTTTTCATTAAATTATTAACCCCTTAGGGCAGTGATCATTATTGTTTCTCTTTGTATTCCCAGCTCTTAGTATAGTGTGTCCTCATAGTAGGCACTTGATAAATGCTTGTTGAATTGTATAAACTTGATTCTCCCCCACCCCCAATTCCTGCCCCTAAAGAAAGATTCTGTAATAATAAGGAACATTCAAATCTTAGCTCTTTTAAACAAAGATTTACCAAATGCTTTCTTCACAATATTCATGTGAGTGAAATGGTACTATTTGTATTGTCCCCACTTATCAGATAAGAAAACAGACTCATAAAGGTTAAGTGACTTGTGCAAGGTAATAGAGTTGATAAGAATTTCAAACTCAGGGCTCCAGGCCCTAGCTCCAACAATCTTTTCTACAGTACCACTCTACCTTCCAAAGGCATTTGTGTCAGAGACCCAGGATCTGTAAAAAGACACTGATCAATAGGACAATTGCTTGTGTCAGGCCACATTCACAGAAAAGCATTTGGGAGCAATAACAGTAAAACACAGGAAAGAGTGAACAATCAATCAACAAGTATTGATGGAACATAGTAGGAACACTTACTATGCTTTAGACACTGCGAAAGACACTAGGGACATAAAGGGGAAAATAAAATGTTTCTTGCTTTCAAGGAACTAACAGATTCACCTAAAGTATTCATTTTGAAATTATAATAAATGAATCAAAATATTGTCCTATTACTTACAACATGTGTGGCCAAATCAAGTCATTCAGTCTCTGTGGGCATCTGCTTCCTCATCTGAAAAAAATGAGAGGAATAGACTAACTGGCTTTTGAAGCAGCTAGGTGGTGCAGTGCATAGAACACTGGATCTGGAGTCAGAAAGACTTGAGTTCCAATAAGCTTATCAGCTGTGGGGAAATCACTCAAATGCTGCTTGCCTCAGTTTCCTCAATTGTAAAATAGGGATAAAAATAGTGTCTATTTCCTAAGATTTCTGTGAGGATCAAATGAAGTAATATTTATAAAATGCTCTGTAAACATCAAAGCAAAATGTAAATGCTGGCTCTCGTGATTATTTTTATTATTATCAGTGGAGCAGGGGTCTTCAATCCATGACTCACAGCATCAAGTCCAGTGTTCCTTCTACTACACCATGCTGAAGATGGCCACTTCAGCATATTAACAGCAGCAGGAAGTAGCTCTCAAACACTATTATGCCAAGAAAGCCTTATGCCATGCGCCATGTTGGGGACACATACACAAAGAATGAAACAATCCCTGCTCCCAAGGAGCTGATATTTCAACAGAATAATCATATTCATATATGCAGAATGCTTATAAAGAGAACAAGTTCAAAGCAGTGGACTATGTGATTGTTAAGAAGAACAGGAAAGAGCACTGGGGAGATTAGGAAGAGCTTCATGTAAAAGGTAATGCTTGAACTGTATTTGCAAGTGATGGCTTCGATGAAGTGGAGGGGAGAAGATTATGCATTCTAGGCTCTGAAAAGGTCAAGAGAGTGAAGATGAAGAGTTATGTGTGAGAAAAAGAAAGATGTCTAGTTTAGTCAGAACTAAAGGGGAAGAGGGGAGTAACGTTGGTAAGAAAGATTAGGGTTAGGGCAGATGGTGAAGGATTCTAAGAGCTAAAGAGACAAGTTTATAGCAAGAGGTATTAGGAACATGGTGTAATAGAATAAGAGATATAGTTGTACTAAAGAGTTATCAGGTTCATACCACAAAGTCAAATCCAAAGCCAAGTTCTGTTACTGTATCTCTTATGTTTAATCTTGAGAAAAACATGTCCCTCTCTGAGCCTCAGTTTCTTTAAGTGCAAAATCATAGGATTAGAATATATGATCACTAATGACCTTTCTGGTCCTAACTCCTATGAACTGGTTCCACCCTTTACCTTAAGACCAGTGAAGTATTATTATTTCAACAATAGATTAGATAACTGAAGCTAATTGCATTGCCGAAGTTTGCATGACTGGTGAAAGGTATACCTATGAACTTTTTCAATCATTGAGGAATATTTGTTTTTCCAATCACTATTGAGAAATATGCACTTGAATGCATGATTGCAGATTTTATCCCATTTTTCTCCTCTGGCATGATTGTCTTTGAGCCATGCAACTTCAGAGTCCATTACCATTGTTCCTTTGCCTAATAATAATAATATATAATAAATATGTATGTATATATGGTAATCTTTACTTACATATTCTGTGCATTGATTCACTATTATTTGATTTAAAATGATTAACTTGGTTGAACTAGATTCCATTTCTTTTAGATTTAATCTCCATCCCTGGATGCATACCTAGAAAATGTTTGCAAAATTATCATACCAAGGCTGACATTTCTCATCGTTTTTCATTAATCAACTTTAGGCAAGTCCCTCAGTATCTTTTGACCTCAATTTTCTTATCTGTAAAATGGTAAAAATTGTACTAACAGGATTGTTTAGGGTGACCAAATGAGATAGCAAAGGCCCAAATGGTCTCTAACTGACTTATTTCAATAATAGCTTACTTTGATAATTATTGTTAATTAGTGTAAATTAATTCAATAATTTGACTTGATTAATTAATAGGATGAAGCTTCATGATGCAGCGGATAGAGTGGAGGGCTTAGAGTCTTGAAGGCTTGGGTTTAAATTCTGTTTGCAACGTTTACTAGTTGTGTAACCCTTGGGAAGCCACTTCATTGCTCTGAGCCTGTTTCCTCTTGTACAAAATGAGGAGGCTAGACTCCATGACCTCTTAGACTTCCCAACTCTAAATCTATGATGCTGTTATTTCATTATCACTTTAAGATTTGCAAGTGTGATTTAGATACATTATCTCATTTGATCATCTTAATGACTCTATGAGGTGAGTAATACAGATTTCATGAATTAAATTTTACAAATAAGGAAACTGAGATTCGGAGAGATAAATGACTGTTAGGGAACAGAGAGTCAGTGAGTGTCAAGAGTAGACTTGGAACCCAAATATTCCTTAGACCAAGTCCTGCGTGCTCTCCAGAATGCCACACTGCCTCTAATTTTCTCATTGTGACTTATTCTCAACATCAATGCAGATGTTAATCTCTACATACCACAGCAAAATACTTCGTGAGTTGTCAGAGGTAAAAACTCATAAATGTTTCATTTGTATCCTTTGTATCACTGGTTTTTCTAAACAGTAACTGATAACTAGTGAATATGTAATAAACATATGCTGGTTGATTAATTGATTTTGCTCATCAAAACCCTTTGATGCTTCTCCTTTCTATTGAATAAAATTAAGGTTTTTTTCAGCCTGTCATTCAAGGACAACCACAATCAGGAGCCATCCTGTTTTCCTTGCTTCATCTCACACTATTCCCTCCAATGTGTACCTTATTCACAGAGAATAAATGTTGAGAGGCCCCTCAGAAGCCATCTAGGCTAACCCATTGCTGAAAAATTATCCTTTCTGTAACATCTCCCTGAAGCAACCATCTGGTCTCTGTTTAAATAATAATAACAATGCGTAGTATTTTTCTAAGTTTGTAAAGTGTTTTACATACTTTTCCTTCCTTAGTTCAGTCTCAAAACAGTCATAAAACATAAGCACTATACTTATTATTGTCCTTGCTTCACAAATAAGGAAACTGAGGCGCAGAGAGGCTAAATAATTTGCTCATAGGGGCACAGTTAGTAAATGTCAAAGATAGTACTCAAACCCAGGTCTTTTCTATGCCATATAATTTTCTTATTTCATCCATGTTCATGTTGCTCTTTGAATCTAGGTTGACTGCTATCCCTCCTCTATTTACTGAATTTTTCCAAGTCTTTTATAGCTAAGTTGCTACATGTGATAGCTTAAACAAGTCTTCATCCATTCTGGGGCTTACTTTTCTTTCTATAAAATGAGGAGATTAGATCTCCCTTCCATCTTTCAGTCCATTTCCAGTCTTTTCCTGACAATTTTTCTAGCAAGCACTTATCACAGGTTGAGTTCTATTTGAATAGCTTCTAAGAGCCCTCTGCATACTCTTTGATGCTCATCTCCATGTCAGTATAGTAGTTGGTTGAACTCCATGAAGAATGAATAGGAATGACCCCTGTCCAGACTCATCAATCCCCACAAATGATCCAAGGCTTTCAATGCCTACTATGCCATGAGGATGCAATAAAATAGGGACTTAATAGTAGTTATGACTGTATAGTATTGCATAAAGTAGAGTAATTGGCAAGTTATTCAACAAGTACTCATTTTGTAGCCTATTATGTGCACTTCACTGCTAGGAACTGTGGGGACAGAGGTTGCAAAGAGGTGTATTTAGGCTTGTTGCCAGGGAACATTTTCTAACTTTGAAGCCTTTGACATTCCACCTTCTCTGAATACCATTCCCATTTATCACACACACACACACACACACACACACACACACACACACACACACACACACACACACTGGTTGATTCCACCCTATGGTAACATATTGCTTGAATTCATTTCTCTTAGAGCATATCCTTTATTGTTTTATACTACAATGATAATCCCTTTATATAGGCCTTTAAGGTTTATAGAATACTTTCATCAGAGTAAACTGCTGGTGCAGATACTGCATATGCTATCCCCACTTTACAGATGAGACATTGAGACTTCTAGATAAAGTGATTTATCCACATTTATTCAGCTGGTAAATATCAGAGCTGAGTTTTGAACTCAGATATCCTAATTACAAATCCCTTGTTCTTCCTACTATAGCATGATGACTCTATTTTATGTGTCCAAGGTAGGAGGAGGAGGGGTGAAGAGTGATGTGTGTGCTGTGCGCATGCAATATAATATTTGTCTATACATGTGTGTATACATAATATATGTACATATGCATATATACATACGTGTGTATATATACATATATACATATATATACATACTTCTCATGTTGTAAGCCATATTATAGCTGGGATAACCTCATTTTTTTTTCAAAAAAGGTTTTATTAATGCTTTTTGGTTTACTTTTTTTTGGCATCATCATCGTTTCACAAAGTTTCTCTCCCCACCCTTCAGAGCCATCCCATATAACAAACAGCATTTATTAGAGACAAAAAAGAAGAGAAAAAGTAATTGATCTATACATTTAAGAAGTTGGAAAGTATATGAAATGTACAACACTTGTAGACCTACTTCTGGAAGAGTATATGAGGTGACTATTTTCTTTTATCATCTTCTTTCTATCTATGCCTGTGCTTTATAATTCTGCACTATTCTCTTTTGATTTTTTTGTAGTTATTCTTTCCATTCCCGTTGTTGTAATCATTTTGAATATTGTTTTCTTGGCTCTGCTTATTTTACTTTATGTAAGCTCATGGAGCACATTTCATGTTTTTTCTGTATTCTTCACATTTCTCATTTCTTATAGCACAATAATATCCCATTATATTCATGTACCACAATTTGCTTGGCTATTCCCCAAATGATGTGCATCTACTTTGTTTCCAATTCTTTACTATCACAAAAAATGTTCCATAAATATTTTGATATCTATGGGAACTACTTTTTTGTTAGTGGGGTATAATTTCTTATACAAACTGTATCTCCCATAGAGCTTAGTGTAGTCCCCTGCCCACATAAGTTATTCAGTATATGTGCATTGATTGAATTGAAATGAGGAAGAAAAATTACCAGAAGGCAAGAATGAGCATGCTGTGGTCATGGGGCATGAAAAGACCTGCCTGTTGAAAGCAAGGATTTATGCTGAGAGGTAGTATGGAAATAAATTTGGATAGCTGGGATCAGTCCAAATTATGGAAGATCTTAGAAGCTTGATATATCTGGTTAGGAAATAGGGAAGCATTGGACTTTAGTAGCAAGGAAATAATTCTCTAAGAAAGAGTCATCTAAAAGTGGAATGAGGAGTGATTTAGAGAGGCTGTTAAGCGAAATAAAAGCTGAAATTAAGTTGGAGGGATTGGAAATAAGATTTAAATGTAACTTCTAGTATACAGGTAAGTCCATTTTGAAAGAGAAGGGGTAGATACCTGGAAGCTTCTGGTAGAAAGACTCAACACTCTACCACTGCTAGACCAAAGGAGCCCATATATTATATGTATATAAAATCAAGCCAGACAATAAAAGCAGGATTACCTGGTTAAGGGCAGTTAGTCTGTGACTCCAGGAGGCACAGGCAGGACTTTGGACAGGGCCTTAGTTACCACAGTAACTTTGGATGTCTTAGCACAGGTCGGCCCATGGAAACAGAAGATAATTGCATTGAGTCAGCTAGAAATCACAAGGCAGAGAAGGAAGTATGACTTCACAGGCATTAGCTCGCTAGAAAACCGTCCCAGTTGTTCTATGCAAGTTGCTGAGCTCTTTGAGAGAAGAGAAAGATGCAAAAGTTATTTCAGAAAGAGGATCTAATGGCTAGTTAACTAGCCATTAAATTATTTGATTAACTTATCATATACATATATAAATTAATGTGTGGAATATTAATGGAATAATTACTATTTGCCCAATGCAGTATTAGATAGTCCACAGAATAAAAAAAAAAATACGTGTCTCAGACTCTACATCAGGATGAATCCCTAATTAATGGACATGGTTTAGCCATCCATGTCTTGTGAAGGAGATAAGTCTAAACAATGTTGATTAATAAGAAACCAGAATCATGTATCTGCCACAGAGAATCTTTTACCCATATAATTTTGGACAAGTTATCTAGCCTCTCTGAGTCTCAAATTGTATCTGTAAAATAAATTGATTGGTCTATATGATCTCTAAAGTCCCTTCCATCTCCAAATTCTATGAATCTATAAATACAAGAGCAGGAAACTGGGGTCTGCTGCAGATGTACACTACAATGGTAGAAGCATCTGCCACTGTCTCTGAATTTAGACAAGAATAACAAATTGAGGGTCTGGTTTCTGTTGTGAGTAGGGAAAGGTAGCACTGGAGTCAGATTGGGATTCGACTTTTGTCTCTGGCACTTGACCCTGGACAAGTGACCCAGTAGCAGGAAAGTGGTGCAACAGAGATTATGTTGGGTCTAAAGTCAGAAAGAGTTTAATTCAAAGCCACTCAGACAATTTCTAGCCATGTGACCTTGGGCAAGTCACATAACCTCTGTTTGCCTCAATTTCCTCAACCATAAGATGGGAATAATAATAGTACCTACTTTACAGAGTCTTTGTGAGGATAGGATGAGGTAATAATTATAATATAATATACTTATAAAATGTTTAGTACAGTGTTGGGCACTTAGAAGACTTCATATAAATGTATATGTCCTTCTCTCCATTCTGACTTAACCTCTCAGGGATCCAAGCAATTTTCTTTATTAACATTGATTTTATAAAATTTATTTTACTGTTTTTTTTTTAATTTACAGGTATTTATTTCATTTCCCTCTCACTACCCGTCAAAAGAAAACAAATTCCTTGTAAAGAATGTGCATAATCAAGTGAAACAAATTCCTTCATTGGCCATATCTAAAATGCATTCATTATTCAGCTTGAGTTCCACACCTCTCCACTGGTGAAGGGTAACATGTTTAAATGAATTGCATCTTTACGTTTCTGATGTAAGTGATAGTGTGAATGTCCAACCACTGTCAGTTTTTTTTAATATTTTTAAATTTATTTTTATTCTGGATTTAACAAATACCAAATAAAATGGGTGTTCCAGTATACATAGCAGGTAAGAAAAAGGATTGCACATGGAACCACAGATCTCCATTATGAACAACTTACTATCTTTTTTAAAATGCATGAATTTACCTAGTAGTTTTCAAAATTATCTTGGTTATCTGTGTTTCCTTCTGTTCTCCTCTCTGCGTCTCTTTTAAGGATGTCCAGTGACCCTCTTTTATTTCTCTTTTTCTACATTGGACTTTTTTTTGCTATCCTATCCCTATTCCACATTGTCTTCCTACTTCTCAAGAAAGAAGGATAGAAAAGAAGGAAAGAGGGAAGGAAGGAGGGAGGGAAGGAAAGAAAGGAGGGATGAAAGGAAAGAAAGGAGGGATGGAAGGAGGGAGGGAAGGAAGGAAGGTAGGAAGGAAGGAAGGAACAAAGGAAGGAGAAAAGAAGAAGGGAGGGAGGGAAGGAAAGAAGACCTTTTTAACAAATATGCCTAGTCAAGCAAAACAAATTCCCATATTAGCTTTATTCAAACAGGTTTCTTTTTTTCTCCATATTGAATCTGGAGGTTAGTATTTGATTATTTGTCCCCAAGTCTTTCAAAGTTGTTGTTGTTAATTGTTTACCCAGTTCTTTCCATTTTGCTCTACATCAGATCACACAAGTCTTCCCATGTTTCTCCAATATCATTAACTTCATTGTGTCTCATAGCACAATAACATTCCATGACATTCATATACTACAATTTGTTCAGTTTTTCCCCAATTAATTGGCACTCTCTTTGTTTCTAGTTCTTTACTACTATGAAAAGAACTGCTGTATTTTTGTACATATGGGTCCTCTTTGTTTTTTTCATTTCTTCAGGCTATAGGCCTAGTCATTGTCCCAGACAATTCTGTAAGACTATAAATTACATACAAATTTCCAATTTGCATTAGTAGAGATAATTTTATCACTGAGATTTTTCTTCGGCAATGGAATCACAGCTCCAAAACAAACTGAATAAATAAATTTGTGCCATGTTAAAAAAAAAGTATAGGGCCATATATTAAAAACTGACATATAGGAGATAAAAATTACATAATCCTTCTCAAAAAGACCACAATCCACCTTCAAAGTTAAACCTGCAAACAAATAAAATACATATTAGAATGCTCAAGTTTATTAGAATTCAACAGAAAGGGATAAGAAATTTGCAGAGAGAATAATCATTTGTAACCAATTACAAATCATGGTGGGGAGATTAGGAAAAGCTTCATAAAAGAGCTAGGTTTTGAAAAAATTAAAGATAACAAAGATCCAGTTTGCAAAGATCAACGTTGTAGAGAATCCATTCTAAGTATGAATGTATCCTGGACAAATGCGCAGAGATTGGAGAATATTGGAAATAATCAACTAATTGCCAGTGAATTTTGGTTAGTAAGCATATCAAATATGTGGCAAGGAATGGTGTAAAAAAAAAAGAGTCTGGAAAGTGTTGTTTGGAGCCTTGAATGGCAAGGTAAAGAGTTTTCTCTTGATTGGACAGACAACAGAGAAGTCTAGAAGGCTCTTGAGCAAAGTGGCAGGTACGATGACTTCTGTGCATTAGGAAGAATACTTTGGTAGAAGTGCAAAGAATGTATTTCAAGGAGAAGAATGAAAGCAAACAGAATAGCAAGGAAGCCATTATAATAACCCAAATGAAAATGGATGGCAGATATGTTTGGGGCTAGAATGAACAAGATTTGGCAACTGATTTGATGGGGCAGGAGAGTGATTAAGGTGAGAAGGAGAAGGGCAAAGGAATAGATGAAGATAATTCTAAAGTTCAAGTGTGGGTGACTGGAAGGTAAGGAAATCTAGATGTTAGGTGACGGGGCACATTTGGAAGGAAAATATTTTGGACAAGTAAGTTTGAGGGACTGATGGGACACGTGCCAAAGAGAGATCTCCAGCCCTACTGTGGTTCAGTTTCACTCATCAGATGGTTCTGAGAATGAAACGGTATAATAGATTGGCAAGCACTTAGAAAAGATCCTATAAACCTGGAAGATAAGATAAAAGTCATTTGTACATTAATTCATTCAATAAGCATTTATTAAGATCTTGTGATTGGCACTGAAAGACAGACTAAATTTAGTTTACTATCTAAGAAACAAAAATATTGATTAATTAAAATATAGAGTATTATAAGACAGTAATATCCAATATTTATAGAGTGTTTTAAGGTTTGTAAAGCATTTTACAAATATTCCTTTTGGTATTCACAACAGCTCTGAGAAGTAGGTATTATTATTACCCCCATTTTATAGATGAAGAACTAAGACAGGCAAAGATTAAATGACTTCAAAGTCATACAACCAGAAGCAGAATTCAAACTCAGGTCTTCCTAATGCTAATTCTAGCTCTGTAGATATAATGCTGCCATCCTGTCTTAAGTTTAGAAAGCCACAAAACAAGATTATATGTGAAGTTTAAGAGGAAAGATCCTTCTAAGGGGATCAGAACAGCTTTTCCAAGGGGACATTTGAGTTGGATATTACAGGATATGTAGGAATTCAACAGGGAAAGAAAAAGTGGGAGGCATGCCAGACAAAGGAAAGAGTATGAGTAAACAGCATGGAGGTCGAGGTTGGGGCACAGTGCCTATTCCTGGAGAAGAGAGTAATTCAGTTTAACTGGAGAGTAGATATTTTGAGGGCAGATAAAATGAGATAAAAATGGGAAAATGTGGATTAGTGCCATATTCGACAGGCCTTGAATTAAAAAGATATATGAATTTCATTGAGTTAATTACAGGAATCTGAGACACCTGCTCATTTTGTTATCCTTTCCATGATGCCAACAACATGCCATTTACCATATAACCTGACTTCTATTCACCATAGAATCATAATCTGATAGAACGGAATAGGTCTTTTTGTTTCTCCTGTGATTTCGTCAGTGTAGGGAAATAAACTGTAGAAATTCCATTCACCAAAATGGATGAGCCACTCTATTACCTCATAATCACATAAGATTGCTTGAGTTCACTTAGAATTTGTCATGTACCTATGGTCACGTATTCATTGTGAGTCAGAGACTGGACTTGAACGTAGGTCTTTTTGACTCCAGGGCCAGTTCTCTATCCACTACACCATACTGCCTCTCCCTTAAGTGATATTAAAGATAATTAAACCCAGTTCCTGCCATCTGATTTTATTGATAAGAAAACTGAGGAGGCCTATAGAACATAATTCTCTTGAACAAGATCACACAATTAGTAAGAAATTTGAGACAAGATGGAACAGTTCTCTTACTCCATGAATGGGATTATATTCCTCTGTATAATGTTGCATTTTTTTCTTTTTAAAGGCATAATACATGCATGTATGTGTGTTTTATGCACATATGAATACACACATACATACACTGCTCTTAATTATTTTTCTTTTAGTATATGTTAGTATCATATAAATCTTGGAGAAAAAAATAAAGGAATAAAATGTTAGAAAGAACTACTTTACGCAGGATGAACAAAGCAGTCCTTTGAGTTGAAAATCCATTTGGTATAATTATAGTCTCAACTAATAAATTTGTAGGAATTTTGAAACCTAAAACATGTTTTAACTTGCCATATGTAAATAGCTGACCTCAGTGCTCCACTAAAACAAGCTCAATTACTGAATTACTGAGTTGTGGTCAACTCTTTGGCAGTATTCAAGTAAGGTACCAGATGGTTTCAATCTTATTCTTCATTTCCCTATTGTTAACACATCCTCCCAGCATCAGAATAGTTTTAGTTAAGATAAGAATTTACTTAGAACATCTAAACTGTTAGATTTAAAGTGAATATACTTCCTCTTTTCATCAGCCAAAAAAATATATAACTCAATAGTTAATATTTCTCAAGGTTTACCTGACTGTAGAAATCCTTTCTTGAAAATGTCCAGATAGAGGTATGTCATAGCCAGCTCAAACTGAGAGCTGATCATTAAATTTCCAGTGTGAGCATTCACATTACGTAATTTGACAAATGAGGGTTTGATTTATCATTTTGTTGATTGCTAAGACTTAAGAAAGCCTGGAAAATAGCAGAAAAATATCAGGTAGGCAGAATAAGCTTAAAAGTGGTATGCATTTTTTTCTCAGTGAGCCAGTTGTTAAATATATGCCCAGAATACTACTACAATCAGACCTAAAAGCAATGAAACTTTATAGTTGCTGTCATTCATTCATTCTTTTATTCAATGAAGATTTGTGTTTTATCCTTCATTTCTGAAGAGATCATGACATCAGGGAAATGATGATATGACTTGTAGTTGTCTTTGATTTGAGTGAGGGGGTGCTGTGTAAAGTCATCAGTCTCACTTTCTCCTCCAGAGTCATCTGGGTCCAGTGGTCAGATATTCAGCAGGATGACTGCAGATGGGCTAGGATGCAATGGAAGACCCTGGACCTTTTTGGCTAAGGCCTTTTCAGGTTCTCACTTTGAGTGAAGTAATACCCATTCATTGAATAGGCCCCTTTAAGAAAAGAGCCAAGGGATGAGCCCTTTAATTAGAAAGAAAAAAGAAAAAAAATTAAACTGAGAGGGAAAGATCCTTAGGGTTGCTGTTCCAAAGAGAAACAGTTACCATTGACATTCACTCTAAGCCAGGAGGGCCTAAAAAACATCAATTAAGTGGACCTTGGTCAAGGACCTATTGTGGTCCTATCTGCTCGTGGAGACTGTTCTACTTCAAACTCTTCCTGCTTCTTCCTGCCAGCAGGCTCCAAAGGCTCCTGCCACAGCTTCTATTTCTAGGGAAGCAAAGCTTAACATGGCTATAACAATATTTTTACACATGACCAGCACCATCATCTCAATTCACTTTAATAGCTCTTAAAAAGGGCTTAAGCTAAGCCTTCTTGCTATGGGCAAATCTCTGCTCTTCAGCTCAATTCATTCATGAAGACCAACAGACAGGGTGTCTGCCTGAGAAATTAACACCGATCAACAGACAGGACTTTTGTCTGAGAATGCACAAAGGGAGGGCCAATATCACAAACATAATTTCTATTAGGTGTCCCCATAAGCATGTTCCTCTAACCCGCTCACACTCACTTCTCTCTCTCTCAGCTTTGCTTCTCTCTCCACTCTCTCCTATTTCCCTCCAAGCAATACAACACATATATTGTTTCCAATCAAAGACTGTTGATTCAATCCAAGACTGTTGATTCAACCCAAGACTCTTGATTCAACCCAAGACTCTTGATTCAATCAAAGACAATAGTCAATCAAAGCACTTGATTGGCTAAAACTCAATCCAGAAAAACAGCAAAAAATCCTACTTTGCTTGACACTACATGTTCACAAACATAATACAAATTCCATTATGTTGTGAGAGGCAATATGACATAGCAGACAGAGAGCTAGCCTCAGAACCAATAAGATTTAGATGCAAGTCCAGCCTCTGACAGATACAAGTTAGGTCACACTTGCATAACATATAGACCATGGGCTGCTTGTGGCTCACCAAAGAATTTTGTCTGGGCAGCAAAAACCATGGAGAATGTAAAAGAAAATAAGGATGTAAAAAGTTCTTTGTATATGCCCTGCTTAAATCTCCTTCCACTAGACACTATTCTTCCCATCATGTAACTTGGACAGTGGGTTGCCACTGCACATTCTCTCCTGTTTGTCACATGGCCCTTGGCAACCAACCATCATCAATCTGTCACTAGTCTGAGAGGAGCAAGAGTCATATCTTTCCTCTGTATTTTCAGTCATTTCTGGTGCTGAATAGGGACAAAGTGAGTGCAGCCACTCGCCAACACAGCTGACACCCACTATGTGATAGCAGCAACAATATGAAGGCTTTCCCCGCTCCCTTGCTAAGCAGCTGCCCTCAAGTTACATGAGTGTATGGTACCCTCTCCAAGGTCACACACTCAATTCAATATTTCTTTGTATGTGAGCAGTTTCTGTAGAGGTTATTTGGTTCTAACATTCAAGTTTTGGGAATGATTTTGTAAAATGGTTGATAAAAAAGAAATGGAAGATCAAATTAGAATGTGGAGTGTTTAATCTGGAGTGGACAAATAGATACTTGTTTACTGAAAGAAGAAACAAAATATTGTGACTTGCTTGGTGAGAAGTAATAGCCATTTTGAAGGAATACAATCTTCATCGCCATTTCAAATAAAAATATCCTGACTTAAGCAAATTGGACACCAATGAAAAACAAATTAAAGCATCCAAATTGTTGAAAAATATCAGTGGAGAACAACATTTTTTTTCCAAGGAAGTTACCTCAGAAAATGAGGCAGCTACTAAAGTGAGTTTTTAGATTTCAAAAGAAATCTATTTCAAAAATGATTTCCGAGTATGATAAACTGATTGCTGAAAAGTATAATACACTTCCCATTAACTACAGGTAAACAGCAAGAAAACTTGAAAAATGTATTAAAACTTGTACGACTTAGCAAAGCGATTTTTAACATTGATGTGATTTCATGATAAACACAAATTTTAAGTAATAAAATGTAATTCATTTATATTAATTGAAATTCTCCATTTTAATATGATTTATTTGCCCTTTATATTTATTATATTATAATTGTAAAGTGGAGGGACTAAAAACCTACTTGTGGGCCAAAGAAATTTAGCCTATTTTAATTTCGGCCCCTACCTACTGCCACATTGTACAGGTCTAGGCTATATGATTAATCTCTCAGTGTTCTAGATTAGAGGTTATCAGATTCAAATGGAAATGGATCTTTGCCAGTAGCACGATGACTTAGAAAACCCACAAATTAATTTCAGCTGTATTGTTTTGTATTTTTATTTTTTGGTCAAACATTTCCCAATCACATTTTAATCAACTTTTAGCCATGCTAGGAAATATATCTCTACTCTATGTAATTCCAATATAACTTGCAGAGAAGGTGTTGACTTGAATTGGTAGAGGAAATTTCCTCATCTGGAATTCCCTATATCTGGGATTGGGAACTTACAGCCTCAAAGCCACATGTGACCCTCTAGATCCTCAAGTATGGCCATTTGACTCAGTCCAAACCTCAGAGAAATCCATTCTTTCTGTAAAGTTTGGATAAAATCAAAGGGTCACACTTGAGGACCTAGAGAGCCACATGTGGTCGTGAGGCAGCAGCTTCCCCCACCCTTGTCCTATATCAAGAAGTCATAGGTCTAATCCCTATCCCTATTCTACAATATCTTATATAAATCTAAATGTGTTAAGAAAATAGCAGAAATATTGTGTGGTTCACGGGGATCTGGTCTTGGAGTCATTTAGACTAAGAGGAGTAGTCTTCTAACTTCATTTTGGTTTAGAACTGCTTTATATTCTTAAAAATTTTGAGGACCTTTTTATATAATTTAAAATTATTGATGATCCCAAAAAACTTTTTTCTGTCTGGGCTATATTTATGGAAATTTACTGCATTACAAATTAAAACTGCTATATTTTTGAAAAATATTCATTTAACTCATTTAAAACTAACAATAATAATTCATTCCATATTAATATATTTTATGAAAAATAATTATATTTTCCAGAACAAAAAAAAAATTAGTGAGAAGTATGATGCTGTTTTACATATTTCTGAAATATTTTTTAGTATCTGATTTTAATTTTAAAAATCTGGATTCTCATATCAGCTTCTGGAATCAATCTGTTGTAATATGTTATTTTGTTTGAAGTATACCAAGAAAATCTGACTTCATGTAGATATGTAGATGGAAATGGGAATTGTTATTCTGACCTTGTAGATCCCCTGAAAGTTTCTTAAGAACCCCCAGTATTTTGGAGATCAAACTCTGAGAACCACCGATCTAGATTCAAGTTGTGCCTGAAGAATAATTGGCTGTGTGATATTGGACAAACCCCTTAACTTCTTAGTGATCCAGATATCTCTGTAAGATTAGAACTTGCGGGGGGGGGGGGGGGGTGTGGAGCCAAGATGGCAGACTAGAAAGACACACTTACGCAGGGTCCTCCCCACAGCCCATAAAATACCTGTAGAGAGGGACTCAACAAATGCTGCAGCAGCAGAGGTGGAGAACAACAGAGTGGAGGAGATTTCCAGCCCACGGTGATCTGAAAGGCCCATGGAAGCGTTGGTTGCACCAGACGTGGAGGTGAGTGCAGAGCCCAGCCCAGCGCAATGAGACTCTGGGAGGAGGACAGCTGGGGGTTGGAATCTCCAGTCGCAGTAGCTGGACCTCAGATCCCTTGGCCCACAGGCACCAAAGGTCAGTGACAGGGTTTAATCAGCAGGCCAGGAAGGGAGAAAAGCTTCCCCATAGCTCCAGCAGCAGGCAGCAGCCACAGAGACTGCGCAGCAACCCATACAGAAGCTCCATTGTTGGAGCATAAAAACCCCTGGGGGTCATTGAAGAGCTGAGTCTTGCCTCCACCCTGGGTGGAGGCCCTGGCCAAGCTGGTCTTTGTCTCACACTGAATGGCTACCCTGCCCATCCAACTTATCTGAAAATCAGCCCGCACTGCTGACTTGGGAACTGGAGGCCAAGTGGCTATGGAGAAGTATCTGCTAAGATTCTGGGCATAAAAATTCCTTTCTGTGTCCAGAGCAGTGCATGCTTGATTGTGCCACCTTGGAGGAACTGAGATCTCACAGATTCCCAGAGTATACCCTACTCTTGACAAAGGACCCAAAAGTCAAGTAACTGGTTGGGAAAATGCCCAAAAAAGGAAAAAAAAAAATAAGACTATAGAAGGTTACTTTCCTGGTGAACAGATATCTCTTCCCATCCTTTCTGATGAAAGATATAAAAGTCAAGGCTTCTGTATCCCAAACATCCAAAATAAATATTCAATGGGCTCAGGCCATGGAAGAGCTCAAAAAGGATTTTGAAAATCAAGTAAGAAAGGTGGAGGAAAAACTGGGAAATGAGAGACATGAAGTCAAAGCATGAACAGCAGATCAGCTCCCTGCTAAAGGAGACCCAAAAAAATCCTGAAGAAAATAACACCTTGAAAACTAGCCTAACTCAATTGGCAAAAGAGGGTCAAAAAGTCAATGAGGAGAAGAATGCTTTAAAAAGCAGAATTAGCCAAATGGAAAAGGAGGTCCAAAAGCTCACTGAAGAAAATAGTTCTCTCAAAATTAGAATGGAACAGATGGAGGCTAATGACTTTATGAGAAACCAAGAAATCACAAAACAAAACCAAAAGAATGACAAAATTGAAGATAATGTGAAATATCTCACTGGAAAAACAACTGACCTGGAAAATAGATCCAGGAGAGACAATTTAAAAATTATGGGACTACCTGAAAGCCATGATCAAAAAAAGAGCCTAGACATCATCTTTCATGAAATTATCAAGGAAAACTGCCCTGAGATTCTAGAACCAGAGGGCAAAATAAGTATTCAAGGAATCCACCAATCACCGCCTGAAAGAGATCCAAAAAGAGAAACTCCTAGGAACATTGTGGCCAAATTCCAGAGTTCCCAGGTCAAGGAGAAAATATTGCAAACACCTAGAAAGAAACAATTCAAGTATTGTGGAAATACAATCAGGATAACACAAGATCTAGCAGCTTCTACATTAAGGGATCAAAGGGCGTGGAATATCATATTCCAGAAGTCAAAGGAACTAGGACTAAAACCAAGAATCACCTACCCAGCAAAACTGAGTATAATAGTTCAGGGGAAAAAGTGGTTTTTCAATGAAATAGAGGACTTTCAAGCATTCTTGATGAAAAGACCAGAGCTGAAAAGAAAATTTGACTTTCAAACACAAGAATCAAGAAAAGCATGGAAAGGTAAACAGCAAAGAGAAATTTTAAGGTACTTACTAAAGTTGAACCGTTTGTATTCCTACATGGAAAGACAATATTTGTAACTCTTGAAACTTTTCAGTATCTGGGTAGTTGATGGGATTACACACACACACACACACACACACACACACACACAGCACAGAGTGAATTGAAGAGGATGGGATCATATCTTAAAAAAAATGAAATTAAGCAGTGAGAGAGAAATATATTGGGAGGAGAAAAGGAGAAATGGAATGGGGCAAATTATATCTCATAAAAGAGGCAAGCAAAAGACTTTTCGGTGGAGGGAAAAAGAGGGGATATGAGAGAAAAACATGAAGTTTACTCTCATCACATTCCACTAAAGGAAGGAATAAAATGCACACTCATTTTGGTATGAAAACCTATCTTACAATACAGGAAAGTGGGGGATAAGGGGATAAGCAGGATGGGGGGGATGATGGAAGGGAGGGCAGTGGGAGGAGGGAACAATTTGAAGTGAACACTCTTAGGGAGGGACAGGATCCAAAGAGAGAACAGAAGCAATGGGGGGCAGGACAGGATGGAGGGAAATATGGTTAGTCTTACACAACACGACTATTATGGAAGTCATTTGCAAAACTACACAGATATGGCCTATATTGAATTGCTTGCTTCCCAAAGGGAATGGGTGGGGAGGGAGGGATGAAGAGAAGTTGGAAGTCAAAGTTTTGTTTGTCAAGCATTATTCTTACTACTAGGAAATAAGAAATACAGGTAATGAGATATAGAAAGTTATCTGGTCCTACAGGTCAAAAGAGAAGATGGGGACAAGGGAAGGGAGGGATGATAGAAGAGAGGGCAGATCGGTGATAGAGGCAATTAGAATGCTCAGCGTTTTGGGGCAGAGGAGGGGATAAATGGGAAGAATATTTGGAACCCAAAATTTTGTGAAAATGAATGTTAAAAGTTAAATAAATTAATTTTAAAAAAAGATTAGAACTTGCAAAACCTGTGCTTCAGTAGACTGAAGAATTTTCCACTCTAAGAGCTCCTTATACTGATGAAATCAAAAATTTAGAGGAACTCTCCATCAAACAAACAAACAAACAATTTGAGCCCAAGTTTGGAGTCTTTACTATGTCACTCTTCAGGAATTGACACATGGCTTTTTAATGATGCCATAGTATAGTACAGATGCCCAGGGTGAGTGGGTAGTCATACAGTATTGACAAATGAAGAGCTGGATGTTCCAAAGAGGTGCTTCTTAAATTTCAGCTTCACGAGTAAAAACAGCATGTCCAAAACAAAGGAGCCAATGGTCCTGCCATTCTCTGTCTTGAAGTGGCCAAATCTGGAGTCTTGTGTTCAATTCCAGGTAGCTAATTTAGGGAATGACTTTGGCAAGCTAAAGTGGAGTGACCAGAGTCACACAGAGAGTGAGAGGGGTATTCTAAGATTATTTCCTGATTTGCCAATTAGTGTTCTCCCTTCTTACATCACTATGAGTTCTGCATAGAAGTTATACTGGTAATCATGAATCAGAGCTGTAGAATTGGGAAAGACCTCAAAAGCCCTCCTTCCCTCATTTGACCGATGAAATTAAGTCCCAGAGAGATTTAAGTGACTTCCAAGGTCACACAGATTGTAAGTATTGGGAGACAGGATTTGAATCTAGATTCTCTGATCTCAAAGTCAGTGCTCTTTCCAGTGTACCATGTTGATATAATTCTTGTGTATTGTATATAATTCTTTGGTCCTGATGCAAAACAGTATGATTTTGCTTTTATATCACAAAAGCCCAGGATACTGCCTTAATCATAGTAGGTGGTTTAAAATGCTTGAATCAAACTGAGTAATGTATATACAAGGATTGTGCAAACCGTTAAAGCTCTCTAAAAATGTCAGGCTATGGGAACCTACACTTCTTGCTACCATAGTTGAGAGAAGCTGTCTCATGCATAGCCACATCCCCCAGGGTCCCTCTTTTCTGTATCTACTTCATTACGCTGTTTTCTGTAGGATTTAATAAGGGGAGGGGGGGTGGATTTCCACAGCATCTATTATAAAGAAGCTAAGATACTGGCTAGTGGTCATTCTTTTCACCCTCAATTTTTTTCTTGTGCATTTGTTCTACTTCCTGCTCCCGACGTATTTTGCCACTTTGTGGAAGCAGCTACACTCTGTATCTCTTCAGGGAATTCTTTCCTCTTTCAAATATGCAAACTTCCCCTCCTGGATAGGTTTCTAAGCAGGAACAAACCCACATTTCCTTCTTATATTTTTCCCCATCTATATTAAAAACAGTAATTTGACTTCACACAGTTCCAGTCATTTAAAGTGTGGTGGACTTGAGATAGGAGAACAATTTCCATTCACAGCATAATGCAATGGAAATGATTAGAGGCAAATGAGATTTCAATTGTTTTCAATTGTTTTTTTAAAGCTTTCTCCCTGAAGTTCTCATGTGTTATTGGCTGCTGCTGAGCACTATGAGATGCGGATAGCCTGGCATCCCCTCAAACAAAGGTAGCTCCAGTATCATTCAGCAGAACTGGGCAACAAGGATGCAGGTGCCATATCTGCCCCTCAGACAGGCACATTAAGGTCTTTGCACTGCAATGCACCCACTGCAAAGTCTGTCTCCCCCTGCAAAGGTGAGAAGATCCCTCAGGGAGAGTTCCATGTATTGAAGTTAAAAATAATCTCGACAGCCTCATTAATGGAAAATTTTAGCAGGCAACAAAATAAATTGAATTCCATGTCAAACAGGTTCATTTTTTCCTTCAGGGTTAATCCTTGGTGATAGTGAATGAGGGGAGGGGTGAGAGATCAGATTTGGAAAGGACCTAAAAAATGATCAAGGCTAAATTGCTTGTTTCAAAGGTTAAATAAAATAATCAAGGTCACACAGATATTTAATGGTAGCCTGACCTGGACAAAAAGCATGAGTTTAACTGGTTATAGGTAAAGATTTTTAGGGGCATGTGATGTGAGTTTGAAGCCCTAGCCCCATGCAGGTGGCCCAGTGCTTCCAATCCCATCATTTTTAGACTTCCCATATCTACTGTTATCCTCATTATATTCCATATAATCCAGAAGACAATGGGCTCACATGCCACAAACCGGAAAAATCACAATTCTGCTCCTTCATTCTGGTGCCCTTTCATTAAATTCTACAGAATTTGTGGGTGATTACAAAATAAAAGCAGTCTAAACACTGAAATATTAAAGGGAAAAGACCTCTTGATTCTCTTAGTGACAGGGATAGGTTCAGAAAGGATTATGTAATGGGAAGAATATTAAAAGTATTTGTGATCAGATGATTTGAGTTCAATGATTTTAAAATCTCTTACCCTTTTTGTGCCTCAGTTTCCTTATTTGAATGTACTGATGTTTTTCTGTTGCCAAGAAGACCAAGATTTTTAAGAGAAAGTTAGTTTCAACCAGAAATTTTTCATTGTCCCTCTTTTCAGCAACCAGCAATATTTCCCTGACTGAGTAACTAGAATGGCTAGACTTCAATTGACAAGTTTTTTTTTTCCTTCTCACTTTAAATTTTTGTGGAAAACAAAATGAGAAGATGAGAAGAGAAGGAAGGAGTGGGAGGTATAGCCAGAATAATAGCTGCAGAATAGGTGGGTCAGTGATGGAAAACTGGTTCTGGAGCCAGGAAGACCTGAGGTTAAATCCACACTCAACTATCTAGTAGCTATGTGACTTGGGGCAAGTCATTTAAGCACTGCCTGTTTCCTCTTCTGTAAAATGGGGATAATAATAACATCTACTACCAGGGTTGTTGTGAGGATCACATGTGATGATCATTTAAAAAAACATTTGGTGTAGTACCTGTCACACAGTAAGCACTATATGAATGTTAATTGTTGTTATCAATCTATATGTATCACTGCTAAGATCAAGAGGAAAAGGCAATAGGAAAACACCCCAAAAAGGGCAAGAAATAGATTTAAAACTAATTTTTTCCAGAGTTTAATCTCTAGCTGGGGGATCAGAGCTATAGAAGAAAAAGTTTTTGATTCTTTTTTTTAATACTCCAAAAGAGAAAGATATTATTTATATTGGGATTGCCTGGCAATGAGGTAGCAGTAGTGGCAGCTCTAATTAGCTATCATTAGCTAGACAGGGCTCAGTCATCATCAAATGCTTAATGTGTGAGAAAATTCACTTCCAAAGAAGTAGCTGAGGATCATCATGAGCAAGGAGAGGTCCTTCCCTGTCTTCTCAAAGGCAAAGGTAGAGTTAGAGGGAGTGATTGATAGTGCTGCCAGCCTATTCATTAACACAGCATAGATATCTATCCACCCCACCACTGCTAGATGTAAAATGAAGTGATTAGATTAAACGAGATCTAAGATTACTTTCAGCTATCAATACTATGATACTATGAATATTTATTTATTTGTATGTATGCTACATGTAGTTTTGAATTAAACAATTAATCCTATTATCTAAATAATCCAAGTTAAAAACATATAGTCCCATAGAATATATAAAGTGACTGAAGAATGACACTAGCATTTATTTCCTACAAATAAAAGAAATGTTATATATCAAAGGCTCTCACCAGCTCACATTGATAGAGACTTAAAACTGGATCCAGTCATTTACTTGTGTTGTTCTGGCTGGCCATGATGCTCAAATGCAAAATGTTTGCTTCCCAAAAAAGATCATTTTATGGAGAACTTGCATGGGGCAGGTGATCACATGGTGGGCAGAAGAAGTGATACAACGATACTCTCAAAGTTTCTCTCAAGAACTTTGGAATTGATTGTGTGACATAGGAGACACTGACACAGGACCACTCTGCAAGGCGTGCCCACATCAGAGAAGGTGCTGTGCTCTATGAGCCAAGCAGAATTGAAACAGCTCAAAGGAAACATAGGATGCACAAATTTAGAGTATTCATCCCAAATGTCCACATGGACTATCTGTGCCCAATCTGTGGTAGAGTATTCCAAGCTTATATTGGTCTAAGCAGCCACAATCACACTGAAACTTGATGTTATCATAGTGGGGTCATTTTGGTCCTCTTTGAGAATGAAGGACAACAACCAACCAACAGTAAGTCTTTGGTCAACGAATCATGTCCAACTCTTCACGATCTTATTTGGGACCTTCTTGCAGAGGACTGGTTTGCAATTTCCTTCTCCAGTTCATTTTAAAGATGAAGAAACTGAGGGAAGCAAAGTTAAATGACTTGCCCAAGATCAAACAGCTGGTAAGTGTCTGAGGCCAAATTTTAACTCAGGTCCTCCCAATCAGTAATTTACACTGCCTATAATCTTTAACATAGATTGACAGAAACTTAAACAAGCTAAACAAACAGATGTACTGATGACTATTACATTCTGCCTAGAAGTTGAAAGTTAAACATCAGAATATGAAATATTTTGTGCAACTACTGGACATTGTTACATTTCACCCTAGCTGTGAACTGTCTAAACTATGCCAATCCTCTGTTTCCCAGCAAGCCAGGCTTGGACTTGGATTGATCCTCTTTGTCCAATGGTCCCCTTGCTTGGCTTCTGCCAAGTCCACTTGATACTACTGATAGAACCAGTATCTTTAAACTTTCAAACTCACTTATGTTTCCAGTCTAATCCTGGATTGCTGTTTACTCACCTGACTAGACAAAGATACACAAAGCAGAGGAGGTCAACAGAGACCCAACCTCAATCTTATTTAGCTGAGTCTCCCTGTTCTAATTGCCACATGGAAGTGGTTATTAGAAAGCTGGGATGAGGAAAAGATCACCATCACTTTCCCAAATTAACTAACAAGAAGCTTGAAGAACATATGAACATGTTCTACAAATGGGAAGAGAAAAAAATATATATTGAGAAAGGATCATTATTATTATAAGAATTTTTTATTTTTAATTTCCTCTTATTAATTTTTATTATTTGGGGCAAAGTCAGGACTGTTTCTCCTGGTTTAGAAGTTATTGAACTGGCTGAGAGCTGTCCAATGGGATGTGAAAAATTACTTAATCCTTCAAGTATTCCTCAGATAAGAGGCAAAAAAGAGAGTCAAGGCTTCCCAAGTATTTGACTTGAGGATGGTTAGTGGCTGGTTGTTTCCTTGTGATTGAAGAGGACCCAAAATGATATCACTATGTCAGGGTCAATGTACAGTGAGTCCTACTGCAATTGATCAGACCAATATGAGCTAGGACGGCTCTACTACTGGTCAGGTACAAAGAGTCAGTATGAACATTTGGAACGGAGTTGTCCTAAATGTGTACATCTTATGTTTCTTTTGAGCTACTGTAATTCTGCTTTGCTCATAATACATAGCACCTTCTTTGATGTGGTTATACCATGTTGGATGATCCTGTGCCAATGTCTCCCATGTCTCCCATTTGATTCCAGAGTACTTCAGAGATTCCTTAAGAGTGTCCTTGCAATTTGACTTGAGGAAGGATTCATCTGACACCAACAGTGTAGACATGTAAATTTCTCCTCTCAGTCAGCCCATAATGAAACCTCTAAATGTAATTTAATCTGTAATCTGACTTAGTTTATCATTAGAGTCTGTTGAATTAGATTTGTTTGCTTATGGGATGAATGAAATTATGATTCTGCCCAACTAAATTTGTTTAACTTTTATGACATTAAAGAAAGCATGGGATTATGAATCTGTCATTTTAAACTTTTATAGCCCCAAAGAATGCATGAATTTTCAATATGTAGAATAATTATTTCTCTGTCATTTTGATGTAATGCTGTCTGCAGAATGCCTCTTTAGAATCCTTAATTTTTTCAGGATTTTTTTTGCCTCCTGAACCTGTAGGTAAGCATAATAAAACTTAGGTTTTTGCTATAACTTCTGTGTCACATCAGATACCTTCTTCAGCAGCAGTAACCTACCTCATGACCTCAAAGAGGAGATATTTGTCCCATAGCACTACTGATGGGTTCTTGGGTGCATGTGCTTGGGCCCCAATTCTAAAATCATATTTCTCTTTAAAAATCACATTTTTCCCTAGCCTCAAAACACTATCCCAGGCAGTTTCTCCCCAGTCCAATGCCTGCACCAGCAACAACCATTATCTTTCTTCCTGCTACAGCAGCCAGCTGCATCTGTAAAACTTATTAGTCTGAACCAGTTGTGTACTGACTGAATGGCCTGTGCACTGAGTCATAACATTTACTACTCACTGAGCAATCATATGTATCCTAGACTTAGACATATATATACTCCTTCACATTTATCTTGTCTAACAAGACACTGATGAGAGCAGTCTGGGTATTTCTCAGTCAGCCCTGACTATTAACTGACTTAGTGACATTTCAGGCCTAAAATCACACTTCCATGTAGCTCCCCCACCCCCCACTTAGGCTATTTCCCATTGAACTCTGGATAAAATACCTGCACAGTAGATACCAAAAGTGCATGGTCCTTTAACAACTAACCACTCCTAATCTCCCCCCAAAACACCTAGTTAACATATTTGGCACATGTTTCCTACAGAATATCCTATCTAAACTTTGCCTGTACCCCTCTAGGGTTGCAGGTTCCCTAAGAACTCTTGCTTGCTGAAAAGCATAATAAATCTTCACCTTGACCTCAACAGTGCTTGAGTCCATGAATTCTTCTCCAGATGATCCATGCAGGGAATTCCAGTCTTGGAGTTCCTGTACCACACCCCGCACCCCAGTTCCAGTCCTCATCACTACCTTTTAAAAGTCTACAGACATTAACTCTCCCTTCTCAGTGACTAATAAGAGGATTGTTTAATCAATTTCCCCAAAAGTCCTTTGTGTCCCAAAGTATCCTTTGTCCCTGCATAGATGACTGATCAGAAGCATCTAAGGGCTTTGTCATCCTAAAAACACTGCTAAAGATGGAGCTATTAGTGATGCTTGGCCAATATAAGACAGGGAAGGTCTATGAAGACTCTGTGCAGCCCCTGGTTATTTCTGGCTTTCACCAAGCTGGGCAAGTCAAGAGAATCAAAAAACAAATATATGCCTGCCAAGGATACAAATTGAAAACTGCCTTTGAGATGTACAACATAGAAACATCTCATGATATTCTTTGGACACTGAGCCTACTACCCTTCAGCAGTCTGAGAAAACTGTCAAGATCCTGTGACCTTTGAATGAAACAATCCTCAGAGATTACCAAAGGGCTTGGAAGACACGATCAAGAATTCCAGTGTCACTTTCTAGAACAGTTTCATCAGGGTCCATCCTTTTAGTTTAAGCTGTGCCTAAGACCTCAGGAATTTTTCAAGACAATCTAGTGAAGCAGAATTTCTTCAGGGACAAACACAAGGAGATGTAGTCAAAATCAGAATGAATGTGAAAGCAACCTGGATGAACAGACTCTTCAGAGCAGGCATTGCCTAGTCACAGAGGGTCTTATCTTGCTTTTTTCTCGTCTTCAACAAAAATTAACCCTGTTAGTATTCCAGTACATGGACCAATTTAGCATCCTCATATTAGAAACTTGAGCAAGCTCTGTTTTTATAAACCGACTATAGGAAATTTCTGAAATATTGGCAACAGTTGTTGATTTCCTATCCCACATGATACTTGCCCTGCATTTCCCACTGTGGTAACAAGGTCTGATATCGTGAAATGAAATGCTGAGCTATTTCAAAGACCATGTGCAACCCATGAAATTGATAGGAATCTTGATAGAGTAACTCTGCCAGCACTACTTTTATGCACAAGTGGAAAAGTGAGATTTAGGGAGGAAAAGTTAGTGCTTTTCTCTCTTTTTTTTTTGGAGGCAATCAGGGTAAAGTGACTTGCACAGGGTCACACAGCTAGTAAGTGTCAAGTGTCTGAGGCTGGATTTGAACTCAGGTTTTCCTGACTCCAGGTCTGGTGCTCTTTCACTGTGTTACCTAGCTGTTCCTGTACTTTCAAACCACATTTTTACCACCTAAGAATAAGTCCATAACAGCAGAAAAATGAGACCATCCTACTATGAACAAGCCTCATGACCTCCAAGTAATCTGTAGCACTTCCTGGGATTTTCCTGGTATCATCACCCTTTCACTGCACATCTATTGAAATCATAATTTGAGAGCTGACAGAACACTCAGAAGCCAACTACTCCAAAGCCATTTATTTTTACAAATGAGGAATCTAAAGTTCAGAGAAGTTGTCATTTTACTTAAGTTCTCACAACTAGAAAGTGCTAGAGCCAGTATTTGAACCCAGATCTTCTTATTTGAGAGGCAATACTAATTGTTATTATAACTATCATTATTATTAATCATCATTGTATGCAAACTCTCTCACTTTGAAATCTATTTTTACCCATGTGATTTCTAAGAAACCAACTGCAACAGAGTGGAGCCATACAATCTCAGGGAGAGAGATGCAGACCCTCAAAGTTACCTTTGGAGTACATCAGCAAGATGTTGAAGGAACATTATACCCAGTCATGGACCAGACTGACCACCACAATCACAAGGAGCTACAGTCAACCCAGAAACTCAATGAAAGATAGATCCAGTAAGTCTTTGACACATACTTGCTGTTCAACCCTGAGCAAGTTTCTAAATCACTAAATCCTCTTGGCAACTCTCCAAGACTGTAAAGTTATGGAGAATGCATTTGTACCCTTGTCACCTTGCATTTGTAAAGGGAACTTCCTCTTCTGGACATTTCTTTTGCCAATGAAAGTGTGGCTCCAGTCTCTATCCTTCCAGAGTGAAGAATTACATAAAATTACAGAATGAGAGAATCTAAAAAGTCAAATGGAACTACAGAAGTCATCTGGTTCAACCGGCAGTTAAACAGTTAGCCCATTGACAACAAGTCGTTGTCCAATGTCCATGTCTATCTAACAATCTTCACATTAGCCAGGCTGGTCTCCTCCTCACATTGCACCTTTCAAATCGTGTTTTTGCTTGCACCACTCCCTCTGTCCACAATGCTGCTCCTCCCTACCCCCACTCACCCAAATCCTCACCATCCCTCAAGGCATAGCTTGATCCAACTTTTTTCCTCTCCCCTAACCTCCTTCTGCCAAACCACAGTGATCTCTTGCCTCCTCTGATTTTCTCCACCTCTGATTATCTGTTCATTCAGGTCTTGGCACACACAGACATATATGGCTATTTATATTTGCATGTGTCTCTGTTTTTATTATTGTAACTCTGTGGTAGGCTCTGTGTCTCATGCTCATTTGTTTCCTTTGAAAATAGTAGGTACTTGAGATAGAACCTATTGAGAGACCTCACCTTCACAAATTGGTGTGCAAATTTCTATTTTTAGCACCAATACCAGCCTGACCTAAGGGATCTTCCTAAGAAGAAGGACAATATCTGAGCTCCACTGCCAGACCAAAGAGGAGACTAGATAAACCCTTATCAAGTATATGTTAAGATTCTTTTTCAGGTATAGGTTGGACAACATGGCCAGGAAGTTTCCTTCAGACCGAGATTCTATCATTCTTTATTCAGTGGAGACACCAGCAGATATGAGTGGAGGGTGGTGATTGTGAATTAGAATGGACAGTGGAAGGCTGAGCATAGTTGCCAGCCATGGAAGAACGCATGGCAACATTCCTGTCAGTGTTGATTTCTTTTGGTTGATTTCTAATTGCTACTCATTCCCAATGGAGCACCCTTGAATACGGTACATTATGCCTGTATTGCTCTCCTGATTTGACTCTACTTCCAATCCTGCTCTAGAAGGATATTTGGATGTAAAGTGGCCTTCAAGATGACAACACCTTTCTCAGCGCACCTTAGTATGCTCTCTGATCTTCTTTGAAGTATGTCTCTAAGAGCTACGTTTCTTCCAGTCTACAACAGTGTAGTAGAGTAAAAATATGATTGAATTTGGGTTCAGAAAGGTCTGTATTCAAATTTTGGCCATACCACCTAGAACATATATGTCCTTGGCAGTTACTTAATCTCCCTGGCCTCTATTTCATCATTTTAAAACATGAAATATACAGGACTCAAAGAGTTTTTAAGGTCACTTCTACCTCTAAATTCGATTATTCAATAAGCTTTCAGACATCCCTCTGATACTAAAACACTGAGAAAATTCTCCACAGTCATAGGTAAACCCTCTGTGGAAAAATGATAGGAAAATATGAAGAATTGCAAAGGGTGGAGAGATGGGAAGAGATTGCAGCAATCATCAGCAGAGGGAGGACCCATACGGATAAAAACAAATTAAATGATTTTCCAAATATTTATAAGATACTATTGATAATAGCATTTACACTTACAAAATTAATTTATTTTTTGCTAATTGCATTCACATCTATTATGTCATTTTCTCATCAAAAACAACCTCTAGAGTAGTGCTAGGTGGGACATATTTAATGTGTCCATTCAACAGATGAAAGGCACAGAGAGGTAAAGTAGACTCCCTGGAGTCACACAGTGAGTCCTGATTGAGTTGGTAATAACATATGCGCTGTTTTATTTCTTGCCTATGGTTTTCCTTCAATTTACAATATATATTGTGTAGAGGAGACCAACATATTAGAAGCAAGATTAGCAAGCAATACAAGATAGTATATTGTGATGGGTTTATTTTATTGGATGGGGCAAGATGTTTATTGTTTAAAAGAGCAGATTAATTAGCACACTCACATTTTAGAACTGGAAGGATTTGAGAGATCCCATGCCTTCATTTAAGAAACTGAGGCCCAGGAAAGGGAAGTAATTTGTCCAAGATCCCACTGCTGGTTAGTAAGAGTGCCAGGACTAGAGTCCCAGTCCTCTGATGCCCAGTCCTCTGGTGCCCAGTCCTCTGATGCCCAGTCCAAAGCTTTATTCTAATGTCAGTTCAAGACCAGAAAGGGCTGAATGTTTTTCTTATTCCCAAAACAATCAATCACTGGGAACTTGTGAACCTATTGGGCACCAGGCATGCTAAGCGCAGGGCATATAAAGACAAAAACAAAAACAGCCCCTCACCTCAAAGAACTTGCAGTGTAGCCATGGGAAATAACACATCCATATGCAGGGGTGTACAGATATGTACAAAAATCGATGAAAGGTGATTGGGATGGGTAATGAAAGTGGAAAGCACAATAGCTGGGGAGCATGGAAAGTTAGGAGAAAACTACTTTCCAAATAGTGCATATGATATTTCTTGACAGAAGACACTTGGTAAATGCTTGTTGGCTTGATTTAAGCTCTCCAAGCTTCCCTAGGCTGCTGGAACTTAGTGAAGTTTTTTCTGACTACTGTCTAGAGTTCATTATTTAGAGAGCCTTGCAAAAGGAGTCGAAACTAGATTTGTGATTCCACTGGTATAGAGAATTATCTAGTGAGAAAATCCCCCTCCTAATGCAGTTCAACACCTTGTCTAAAGCATATAAATTTAGGGTTGGGGCAGCTAGGTGGCACGGTGGATAGAGCACTAGTGCAAAAGTCAGGAGGACCTGAGTTCAAATCTCACCTCAGACACTTGACACTCATTAGCTGTGTGACCTTGGGCAAGTCACTTAGCCCCAATTGCCTCATCCTGAGTCATCTCCAGTCATCCTGATGAATATCTGGTCACCGGATTCAGATGGCTCTGGAGGAGAAGTGAGGCTGGTGACCTACACAGCCCTCCCTCACTCAAAACAATGTCAAGCGCAAGTGCAAGTCATGTCATTATTTCTCTGATGGCATGGTCTTCTTCGGCAATGACGCACGAACACACATACTCTTAGGGTGCTTCCTTGAGTGCTGAGAAGGGATGCAGCTTACCCAGGGTCACATAGCCAGTACATGTGCCAGATCATCTTGGCTCTGATGTCAGCTTTCTAGTCCCTATTTCCCCATGCCATATCAGCTTTATCATGACTATATTAATTGTGCCCTATCAGCGCATCTAGATTTGACCTTTCCTATCCTACTGGGGATACAGTCATCCTCTCTACCCAGGCTTTCAGCCTATGTATATAATCTATGTCTCCTCATTCTCTTTCACAAGACCCCTATATCCAATCTGATCCCAAGTCCTCTTAGTTCTTTGGAATTGATTTGAACCTTCATTTGCAACATCTCTCTTCTAAACCCTCTTCTCTCCTTTAACACTACAACTGCTCTGATTCATAAAAGAAAAAGGCCAAGGTCTCTCCTTGTGTCCATGGCCATCTCCAGTTGTTCTCATCTATGTCTTGCCACTGGACCCCAATGGCTCCAGAGGACAGAATGAGACTGGTGGCTTTGCACATCCCCCTCTTACTTAAATCCAATTCACTTACATGTGATGCATCATCTTCCTGAGGTCATGGTCTTCCTCAAGAGTAAAAGACAAGCAACAGTAACAACCTAGTCAGTCACCTCATACCTGAATGGTTACGATAGCCTGTTGGTTGGTCTCATTGCCTGAAGCGTCTCCTCAGACTATCCTCCACACAGGTGTCAAACTGATCTTCCCAAAGTACAGGTCTTACTGTATCACCTTCCCCCCATTCAATAAACTAAAATATCTCCCTATTGCCTTTAGGATCAAATATAAAATCTTCTGTCTGGCTTTTAAAGTCCATGAGCTAACTTTTTCGTACTCTTTCCAGTTTTCTTACACTTTACTTCCCTTCACATATTCAGTGATCCAGTGACTGATCTCCTTTCTTTTCCTCATACAGAACAATCCCTCTCTCACTTGATGCATTTTCATTGAATAACTCCCTTCCTAGGATATCTCCCTTTTTATCTCAGCCTCCTGGATTCCCAAGATTCCTTCCAGTTCCAAATAAAATTGAACCTTCTGGAAAAGCCCTTTCTTGATTCTCCTCAATACCAGTCCCTTCCCTCTATTTATTGTTTCCAATTTATCCCATACATGTCTTATTTGTATATCGTCACTTACATTTTATTGCCCTCATTAGATGGTAAGATTCTTGAGGGCAGGGACTGTTTTTAAACAGCCTTTCTTTGTATCCCTAGCACTTAGCACAGTGTCTGGCACAAAGTGGGAACTTAATTAATGCTTATTGACTAACTGACAACTGTATGTATAATTACTCCATCTGGTTTGCACTTGACATACTCTGTATGTCCCAGCATGCATTTATCCCTATCAATGCTACTATTATCCTTCTATCCATCTCTCCAGCAGAAGGAGTAGGCACAGTGTAAAAGGCAGCAAGAATCATACTTAATAGAATCATGGTATCAGAGAATATTGGAGCCAGAAAAGACCTTCGTGATCATAGCCCCAGAGGACCATGAGATTCAGAGCTGAAAAGGACATAATACCTCATTTAACAAAACTCCTATATGAGACAAATAAGATAATGAGCACCCAGAGAAGTAAAATGATACCCCAAAGTTAAAAAGCTTGGCAGGATTAGGACTCAAATAGGAAAATAGAAAAAGTTGAAAAATGACTAAACTACAACAACTTTATCTCATTTGAACTTTCTAACAACCATAGAGGGTAGGTGCTATTAATAGCTCCATTTTACAAATGAGGAAACTCAGACTCATTGAGGTTAACTGACTTATCCAGGGTTACACAGTAAGTATCCAAAGCCTGATTTGAACTCAGCTGTTCCTGATTCCAGTTATCCACTCTGTCAGCTAGCTGCCTCAAAAATTTGGAGGGCGCTGATGTTTTTGGTAGAATCTCAAAGCTGGAAGAGGCCTTAAAAGCTATTTATTTCTATTTCAATTTAGTAAGACTCCTCTCTTGACCAATGGGAGTGCTTAGGGGTAACCACCAATAATAACACACACACACACACACACACACACACACACACACACACACACACACACGTTGTTATATAATTAAACCCCTACCTGTCAGTAAAACTGCCCATGACATCCCTGACAACTGTTTATACTGTTAACTGATTTAAGACTTCTAGTTCCAAGAAATTCACTACCTCCTGAAGCATCACATTCTATTTTTGAAGAGTTCTAATTATTAAAAAGATTTTCATTGCATTGACCCCAAATCTGCCTCTCCACAAGTGGTACTTAGCCCATGAGGCTAAGTATAGTAAGCCTAATTCTTCTTCCATATAACACTCCAAGTCTTTGAAAGCAGTTATTATATGGCCTCAAAATTTCCCCTCTATAAGCAAAACATTTCCCAATTTGTTTTTCCAAACTATCTTTCAACGAAATGGTTATGAGTTCCTTTACCTCCTTGGGAACCCTTCTCTCTGCTCATCAATGTTTTTCTAAATGTGATGCCCTGAACTCTGATAAGTTAGTGGAAAGAGAGAACATGGGACTTGTCTTCTGGAGTGACCTGGGTTCAAAGTCAGTCTTTGCCACTTAGGAGCCAAGTAACCTATGGTCCTGCTATTTAAGTCTGAGTTTCCTCAATTGTAAAATTGATATAATAATACTATAACACCTATCCCATGAAGTTGTTGTAAGGATCAGTCTAGGCAGTGTCCATAAAGTATATGAGAACCTTAAAATGTCATCTAAATGTCATCCATTTATTATTAACCTCAATTCCTAACATAACAGAAATCCATCATAACATTGGTTTCAGAAATGACGATGGATTTAAAGGGTTTTTGTGATAGCGTGGGAAATATACTGAGTTACTCATCAGTCCCCAAGACCAGAACTGACTGGAGGCAGTTCAATTTAAATCACAGCTGCCTCCTCATAGGTTTTTTTTTCTCCCCCTGTATTCAGAACTCTTTGCTTTACCTTGGCTGGGATTAGATGGGAGAAATCTATTGCTAGCATAGCACTTTGCTGTTAGCAAATGCTGCGTCTATTTGTCCCAGTTACACAGGCTCTATTGTGTGCCTGCCAAGTTTTAAGGCAGATAAAAATCGTTTTGATTTGGTTCTTTGAGCCGCATATGTACTCTGTGTGGTCTCCCATTTTCTGCCTTTGCAAGCGTAACAATATAAACTCAGAGATATTAACCAAAAAACTGGGGAGGCCTGTTTTTCCTCTGAAAAGTCAAGTCTTTAAATAATACAGGGAAATGGGTGTTTGCAGACTGCCAAGTTTCCCTCCCTGCCCCCTCCCACTCTGGGTCAGGAGAGAAGCAGCTCTAAGAAAGCAGCTCTTTAAGAATAAAATTCCTCACTCTGTTTCTTACCTACAGGAAGCCTTATTTCTTAGGCAGACAATAGCTTTGCTCACCCCACCATCTTGGGAGAATGAAGTCTAAATGGGTATCGTGTTTTGGTTTATATTCTTATCAAAGAGCCAACAGGGCTGAAAGGATAAGATCTCACAAAGAAGATAGCAAAGAGATTAAATGCATCAGCTGGGTCATTCTGCCACATGCATCCCTTCTTCCTTCCCTTTCTCCACCCCATCCCCAGTTTCATTTTCAAGGTCATACAAGGGCTGAAATTTCTATTTTCTCCTTTGGGAGGATGTTTCCACACATAAACTTTTTTATTAATTCCCTAAGAAGTCTCCCTCCAGGAGTAACTTGCAGTTGTAAAAATAATACCAAAAATAGTTCACATTTTTACAGCACTTTGGGGCAGCTAGGTGGCACAGTGGTTAGAGTACCAGGCCTGAAGTCAGGAAGATCTGAGCTGAAATTTGGCCTGGGACTCTTGCTAGCTATGTGACCGTGGGCAAGTCACTTAAACCCGTTTGCCTCAGTTTCCTCATCTACAAAATGAGTTGGAGAAAGAAAATGGCAAGCCACTCCAGCATCTTTGAAAGAAAATCCCTAAAGTTGAACATGACTGAAAAATGACTACCCTATAACAACAAAGTATAGCACGTTATCTCATTTGAACTTTCTAACAACCATAGAGGGTAAGTGCTATTAATACCTCCATTTTACAAATGAGGAAACTCAGACTCATTGAGGTTAACTGACTTGTCCAGGGTCACACAGTAAGTATCCAAAGCCTGATTTGACCTCAGCTGTTCCTGATTCCAGGTATCCACTCTATCAGCTAACTGCTTCAGAAATTGGGGGGGGGGATGGGGAGGGGCACTAATATCTTTTGTAGAATCTCAGAGGTGGAAGAGGCGTTAGAGACACTTCTTATTTGAATTTAGTAAAACTCCCCTCTACAATATTCCTGACCAATGGTAGGTATTAGGGGTAACCACTAACAATACGCATATATGAAATATGATTCTTACAACCATCACCTGCAGTACGTGTTATTAACCCTGTTGACCAAATGGGAAAATTAAGCCTGGGAGAGGTTAAGTCATTAGCTCAGACAGCTAGTGTCTGAGACAGGATGTAAACTCAGATCTTACTGTGCCAGAGTCCAATGTGTTAACCACTATACCACCTACACACCACACTGCCTCCACAGGCTGCCCATTCAACTTTGGTGGGAAGTTTTTATTTTCCTTTCTATGGAGCCTGCATTTGCTTTTCCTCAGTTTCCACCCTTTACACTAGCCTTGTGTGTGACTTTTCCCCAAATTTATCAAGATGCAGAAGTGAGAAAAGTAGTGAGCTTAGCCAAGATATTCAACCTTGTAAGACTCAGTTTTCTCCCCTGCAAACTCATGAGATCAGAGGATGGACTTCAGAGACTATTTGATCTCACCTAATTTAACACTTCAGGAAAGATAAATACAGAGAAATTAAGTTTCCTATCCTAGGCTCCACGGAGCTACTAATGGTCAGAGGTAGAATTTGAACCCAATTTCTCTGCCTTCTAACTCTGTATTCTTTTCATTATACAGTGAAATAGTTGGGTAAATTGATTTCTAAGGTCTCTTCCAGCACTAGATATCTATGAATGTGATAATCACTATTATAATTCTAATTTTGGTCAATATCTTTATCTTTCTACCTTTGCCTTTCTACCTCTCCTGGTAGTTCATGATTGCTCCAAAGCAAGAAATCCTCCCCATGTCACAAAGTGACCTCAACTGGAAATTGTCAGAGTCAACAAAATCAACGGATAAAGACAGATCTCAAAAACTTGTAAACTAACAATAATAACAGGACCTGCAATTTGAAGAGTATAGGAAAGTTCCAGGTGAGGAACCTCCTCCAGTCAAGCATCTCCTCTGTAACTGATGATTTTAGTTGCCTAGAGCACTTACCTAGCTAGGATCACACAAACATGTTGCCAGAGACAGTACCTGAAGTTTATGCCTGTAAGGCCAATATTGCCTCTTACACAAACTAACAATATAGAGAAGATGTAAATACTCCATGAGAGCATGCAAGAGACTTCAGCCATAATAACAGACTATCTAACAGATATGAAGTGACAATGTAAGAAAACAGGCAAAGGTCAATGCCATACCAATTAGCAGGAAAAAACCCCTAATTTCTTATTATGGAAAGATGTGGGAAGGGAATAAGCATTAATATAGGAAGGGGGAAGGAATATGTACCATCTACTATGTGCCAGGCATTGTTCTAAGCACTTTACAAATATTATCTCATTTGATTCTCACAACAACCATGGGAGGTAGGTGCTGCTATTATACCCATTTGACAATTGAGGAAACTGAGGCAAAATGACTTGCCCAGGGTCATACAGTTAAGTATGTGAGGCCAGATTTGAACTTAGGTCTTTTCTGAGGTCAGGCCCAGTGCTCTTTCCACTGTATCACCTAGCTTCCTCCTAATAAAGTTAAATCCCTCATGTAAATACTACAAAAAGAATCTATTAAGCAGCTGTTATATGTAGGACATTGTGCCCAATGCAAGGGATACAAAAATAAAATGCCTACTTTTAAGGAACTTACACAAGGAGTTGTAAAAGATGTAAACAGAAAAATATATATGTGATAATCTAAGAACACAGAGAGAGGGATCTAATAACTAAGAATCAGGAAAAGTTTCCTGTAGGAAGCAACACATGAACTGAGCTTTGAAGGAAGTTAGTTTGAAATTGGTCTCCAGAATGGTTGGCCTAGTTCACAACTCCATCAAGTCATTAATGTCCCAGTTTTTCCACATCCTCTCCAGTATTTGTCATTTTCCTTTTCTGCTGCTCTTTCTTTTACTGACGTATACTTTTAGACATAGAAATTTCCCCCTACTTACCACTTTGGCTGCATGCCATAAATTTTGATATGTTGTCTCAATGTCATTCTCTTCAATGAGATTATTGATATTTTTCTATGATTTGTTTTTTGACCCACTCATTCTTTAGGATTAGATTGTTTAGTTTCCAATTAATATTTATACTGTGCTTCCATGGCCCTTTATTAAATGTATTATTTTTTGCATTATAGCCTGAAATGGGTACATTTAATATTTTTGCTTTTCTATATTTAGTTGTGAGGTCTTTATTCCGTAATTCAGTTTTTGTGAAGGTTCTGTGTACAGCTGAGAAAAAAGTAAATGACTTTCTATTCCCATTCAGTTTTTTCAACAGGTCTATCATATCTATTTTTTTCTAAACCTCTGTTAATCTTCTTAACTTCTTTCTTATTTATTTTATGGTTTGATTCATCTAGCTCCGAGAAGGGAAAGTTGAGATACCCCACTAGTATAGTTTTACTGTCTATTTCCTCCTGTAATTCATTTAACTTTTTCTTTAAGAATTTGGTTGCTATGTCATTTGGATTATGTGTTTAGTATTGATATTACTTAATTGTATTTAAGATAGTATTGTAATTTTACCTATAGTAATTGTATTTAAGATAGAGTTTTGCTTTATAATTTCTTGAAATATGAAATGTGGGCTTTTTCTTTGATTATAACTTCTATTACTTTTATTTTATTACTTTTATAAGTAATTCAATAATTCTTAAATTATTTTTCCTTGATCTAGTCTCTAGGTCAATTGTTTTTCCAATGAGATATTTCATATTTTCTTTCATTTGTTTCATTATTTTGACTTGTTTTATTGTTTCTTCATGTCTCATGAAATCATTAGCTTCCACGTACCATTTCTAATTTTTTAGAAGTTATTCTCTTCAGTGAGTTTTTGTACCTTATTTTCCATTTAGCTTATTAGACTTTTTAAGGAATTATTTTCTTCAGTATTTTGTACCTCTTTTGCCAAACTGTTAATTGTCTTTTCATAATTTTCTTCCTTTGCTTTAATTTCTTTGCCTATTTTTTTCTGCCACTCTTTTTGATTTTGAAAATCATTTTTAGTTGTTCCAGGAATTCTTATGAGTGTGTGTCCAATTCACATTTTTCTTTGAGGTTTTGCATTTAGATGTTGGACCTCATTGTCTTCTTTTGAGTTTGTGACTTGATCTTCCTTGTCATCATAGTAGCGTTTTTTGTTTGCTTAATGGTCAGTTTCATTTGTTGTTTGTTCATTTTTTCACCTGTTTTTTGATTTGTTAAAGTTGGACTCTGTTCCCAGGGTGGTGGAAGAGGGCAGAGGAATGCTTTCTCAAGCCATGGGATTTTTCACACTATAGTTTTCAGAGCTAGTTCTGGGGGGCTTTGAAGTTTTGGGTGCTTCTGATGTGGGGTGATCTGTGGAGACGTCTGATCCCTACTCTTTTGTTCTGTACTCAAGTCATTACCCAGAAAGAGCCCCACATCCCTTGAGTTTGCAACTGATAATACTCCTCAGGGCCCCTTCTCTCTTGGGACCAGAACTAATAGTGTTTTTTAAAGTCTTGATGTTTTGGACCCAGGAGAAATACTATCGCTCAGGGCTTCCACTCCCTCTTAACCAAAGTGCACCTCTTTGCCCTTGAACTACCACCTAGAAGTGGGAAGTTGCCAAACATTATCTCATCTTGCCTCCAGTTCTAGCACAGAACTAAATCTCTTTCTGACCAGTTGCTTGGTCCCTTTACCAGCTCTTGAAAGCTCCTGAAGCTGCTATTGCTTCTGTCACCACCACCTAGTCCAACCACTGGTGTTTCATCCACATGGGCTTCAGGCCATCTTCTTCCCCCATGTCATACATATTTCTTTCCAAAATCCTTTTGTTGGCTTTTCCAAATTTGATTTGAGACATTTTTTTAAAACTGTTTGGAGGGGAATGTTGGAAGAGTTCAGTTGAGTGCTTTCTCTACTCAGCCATTTTGGCTCTACCACCAAATCATATATTCTCTTTGTAAAATAAAAAAGTTGAACTGGAATGAGCTCTGAGATTTTTTTTCTAACTCTAAAGCTATGATCTTATGAACATCTGTGATTACAGAAAACTCCACCTCCTGAAGCAACCCGATTCCATATTCAGATGTATCAGAGTTGAGAAATTCTGGATATTCAGCCCAAATAAGACTTAAGAGGCAGCATGGTATAACGTCAAGATCAAGTCAGAAGAGAGATGAAAATCCCAGCTCTCTGCCACTGTGTAACCAGGATAAATCATCTCACCATTTTGTGATAATTAGGTAATGAAGGTGGTGGAACACTAGACCCGGAGTCAAGAAGATCTAAATGCAAATTTAGCCTCACACATTTACTGTGTGACTCTGGGTCTGAGGAAGTCACTCGATGTCTATCTTTCTCAGTTTCCTCAACTGTAAAATGGGAGTATTAATATCACCTATTTCCCTACATTCTTGTAAGGATCAAATGAGATAATATTTGTGAAATGTTTAACAGTACCTGGTGCAGACGAAGCATTTAATAAATGTTTGTTTTCTTTCCTTACACTAAATTTCAACTTCCTCATCTGTGAAATGAGAGGGTTAGACTAATATAATCTCAGAGTTCCTTTCCAGTTCTAGATCAATGATTCTACAAACTTCCATCCTCTGTTTCCTAATTCTGCTTTTTGGGAACAATGAGGGAATGTCTAATCCCTCTTCCCCATGAAAGCGAACTCTTCAGCTATTGAAAGCAGTGGCAATATCTCCTCTAAGTCTCCTTTAATAGTAGGCATTCAATAAATGTTTGCTGCAGCTGCTGATAACATATTGGAGGAATTGCTTAGCTGTGTTCTTAATTTCTTCAGTTCAATTCAATTGAATTCAACATGTATTTACTGACTCCCTATGGCATGCATAATCATCCCTATTGCCTCCTAAGAGCACCTTTAACTTTTATTAGCATGCTGTTGGTGCTACTAGGCTCCCTACTGAATACAGGTTTTCCAGGCATAATCTGTTAGAAATCCTATGGGAAAAGGTTTTCACTTTAGCTTTCCATAATGAGTTGCAAGTTTTCCTGCACACTATAATAGCTTTAACCTTTGACTGCTCTGCTGTATTGTCTACTCAAGTCTGTTCGACTGCCTATTATTGGCATAACTTAGGTTTCTAGGTGATTTCTATAGAGTGCTTAGATTTTCCTCACTGGATTATTAGTTTGCATGTTTTCAAACTATTTTATTCCATTGGTTTCATTGGAATTTTAAGATTAGATAGATAGGTAGAGGTGTATGTATACATAGATATACATGTACACATATACACACAAACATAAATATATTAAGGAAATCAATTATATTAAAAGACAATGATAAAAACATTTTTTAAAACAGTTTCATGGATCCCAGATTAAGAATTCCTTTCCTAGGAGATGTGGCAGAGAGAAGTGGTAGTTCAATATAATTAGTTTTCTGCATAATCTTATATACTTGATTTATTTAAACACATTATTCTTAGAAGGGTCCATAGATTTCACCAGACTGCCAGAGGAGTCCAGGACATTAAAAAAAGTTATTAAGAACCCTTGATATAAATTGTCTACTACAAATTGTCTAGTGTGTAGGGTTTGTTATTTTTACTGTTCTACACAGGTAGGGTCTCAGAATTTACGTTTTCAATGTATCTATCAGACTAAGGTACACTGGCTTCTCATCACTTGCCATTGAGCCCCAGAAATTTGTCCAGTCAAGATCCAATTTCAAGTTTTTCTAGTCTTATATGGACAAGCACATGTTCCCAAGAGAATTCCATTCTCCAGGGAACCCTAAAGATGAGGATCAGTGGTTAAGATACTACCTCAGAAGAAAATACACATTCACAATACAGGGGGAACAGATGGGAGGCACTGCTAATTGCCAGAGGGCAAGAATTCCTTGGCAAAAGAGATACAAACACAAGTGTCCTAGAATTTTGTAACCTTCAGTTTTACAACCCTGTTAATGATCTCAGAGCAGAGTTAAAGACTAGCCACTTTCAATAACCAATACAGAAAAAAAGTGTCCATGCTAAACTATCTAGGTCAGGGCTTCTTAGCTTTTTGTGTGTATCGTAGACCCCTTTTGTACTCTGGCGAATTCTGCAACCCTTTCTCAGAATAATTCTTTTAAATGCATAAATAAAATACATGGGTTATTAAGGAAACCAATTATATTAAAATACTATAATCAAAATACTTTTAAAAATCATTTCTTGGGTCCCAGATTAAGAATTCCTTTGCTAGGAGACGTGGCAGTCTATATTGTTTGGATTAATGAATCCCTGGCAGTGGTTCCCCTGATATCATTCAATAAGCATTTATTAAGTGCTCACTATATGCCAGCATAAGACAAAGACAAAAATTTGAAGTATCCACCCTAAGCGTTCACATGGACAATCTGTGGGGGAGCATTCTGAGCTCATATTGGTCTGATCAGTCAGTCGGACACACTGAAACTTGACTTTATCATGATGATGCCATTTTGGTCCTCTTCAAGAATGAAGGACAGCAATCAATCAATTACATGCTAGTTGCATAGTGAGGAACAAAAATGAAAAAAAGACCAGAAAGACAGGAAGGGATAAGATTGTGGATGCTTTTAGATACCAAAGAGAGAATTTTATATTTTATCCTGTAGGTTATAGGGAGCTTTATTGACTTTATTGAATCGAGGGGAGGGGATTGATATGCTTTAGAAAGCATAAGAGGGTAAACTGCACTTCAGAAAAATCACTTTGGCAGGTGTGAGTATAGATGACTGTTCCCTGCCAAGCCTAGAGGCCTGTATTGGGCTACCTGAGTCTTCCTTACCTCACCTCCCGAGGTCTTCGGCTGGCCACGCCGGATGCACGTATGAGAGAAAGGACGTTCCAGAGTCAAACAGGGGTTGAGCTTTATTACAGGGTTTCGGTTACAAGTGCAGGGGATCTTCTTTCTTAGGACGAAGAGGGGGAGATTTCCTAAGGAGGCTAAGCTTAAGGGATTGGAAGTAGAAGTACAAGCGGGGAGAGAGGGGGAGGGGAGAGAGGAAAGAAAAGAAGCGGAGCCCTACTTTTCTCTTTGGCTCCACACGTGCTAAGAGCTTTTAGGCTTCCTCAATCCTACTTAATCTTCAGCCACACAGTTTGCATCTCAATACCGTGCTGTTAGGTAACTAGGTGTGCTCCAATCCAGGACGACCTCGAGGGCAGGGAGACTCCACCCATCAGGTATCTCCGGGGGAGAGGCGGAAATACCCGAGCTAGCCGAGCTAGCTCGGTCTGACCTTCTCGAACCCCCGCTGTTCATGGAGGGCCTCGTAAGACTCTAAGATTTAGAAGTCCCACTTTTACCCGCCCGAGACTGTCCACACGGATTTGAGCTTCCAGTCCCAACAGTTCCCCAGCTTTATAGTTGGCACATGAGTTTTCTGTGCCTATAGCCCAGTAGCAAAAATGACGACTCTACACTAATGGAAAACTATGTGAGGAAAAAATTCAACTAATCGTAGAATCTCTGATCTAAAAGGGATCTCAGAGGTCATGTAGAATGTAAACTACCTGTGCTTGAAAAAAAAAATCCCCTCCACGACTTACTCGACAAGTGCTCATTCAGCTTTAGCATGAAAACCTCTACTGTGTGGGAGTCCACTCTGTCCCTAGGCAGACCATCCCATTCTAGAAGACTGTAATTACTGGTCAAATATTCTTTGTATCACACCAGTTTGCTTCTCTGCACCTTCCATCCATTAATCCTAATTCTGCTTTCTGAGGTCAAGCAGAGCAATTGTATTCCCTGTCCTCAGGGTAGTCCTTCAAATATTTTAAGATAATTATGACCCATCATTCTCTAAACTTCTCTTCTCCAGTCTAAATATCCTTTATCTAAGCCTCCCATGGATTAAGCATGAAGATTTCTCTTAATCATTTTATTTCATTTACTCTAAAATTACAGATCTTGTTGGGTTCCACAAGAGACATAATAACACAAATTCATGGCATTTTCAATTAGTTTGCAAAGTTATAAATGATTTAGCAAAAGTATATGAGACTCATTATAAGGCCCCAATAATTGTAATGCAGAAACTGCCATCCAAAATATTTAATTATCATATAGTGGCTGGACTGTGATTTCATTGGGTCCCAGATGAGCAAAATTCTCATTACCAATACGGATCAGTCCCTTCTCTATAACTTAACATCTTAGACAGTTACCTGGGGGGCAAAGGGAGGTTAAGTAACTTGACCAGAGTCAGGTGGTCATACTGTATTTGAAATCAGTCTTCAACCCAGATTTTCCAGGTTTGCCACATACTACCTCAATTCTTCTCTTCCCTACCATTAAATAATTATTTCATCAATTAATTAATTAACTAATTAATTTCCCTACCATTAATTAAATCCATCATGAAGATATCAGACTACAAAAGGTACACAGGAGAAAACCTTGAATTTTTGGTGCAGTGAACTTCTGGAAACTGCAGAAAAGAGAATTTTTTTCCCAATCAGAAGCAACTTCAGAAATGACTTTGATAATACTTGTTCTTGCTTCTGTAAGAAACAAAGTAGATAAAGGGACAGTACATAAATCTTGCCCCTGAATTCTCCTTTGGCCCAGACCTTTGTATCCCTTTCTAGTGAATTAAGATGAGAGGGAATTTATGCCCCAGGTTTTACCTTCAATGCTAGTCACAGCAGGCTATAGAGACACACAGTCATGGGCCAGCCTTTGTGCTGGAGCCTGAAAGGATGAATTTGTCAGAAAAATAGAAGCTCTAATTCACTCTCCACTTTTTTCCCCATTATTCTGAAAAGTTTTTACAGAGAGAGACCAGATTTGTTCTACATGATTGCCTCATCATCATCCTTTGTTCTGTATTGCTCATTATTTTATTTCATTCTGAACATTTCAGTAACTTTAAGTTAGCACTTTAGTATCTGCCATAGTAGTGTCAAACACATTAGCAAATCAAAGGAGAGTGTTAACTTTAGGAAGTATCCTTTCAGTCTCAGGTTGCTCTTTTTCTATCTCTTCTAAACTCATTTGTCATTCAAACAGAGGCTATGATAGACAGACGGACGGACAGATGGAAGGACAGGCGCACAGACGGACAGACAGATAGATAGCAGAAACAGGACTTTTTTAGATCACTCCACTCTGCATTTGCAGTTCTACCTGGTTTCAGCTACATGGAACAAGATGCCTCATCTCTTAAATACATCACTGCAAATCTCATCACCATACTGGTAACTCAGTCCTGAATGGATACCACATCCTTCAGCCTCTTCTCCCCTCTTATTAGAAAGCTGGAGGGCAGAGTACCAAACTCCTCCTAATGCCTACCTTTTTTAGAGTGTTGATATTATACTTTTAGATCACTACACTCTGTTTCTGTTGCCCTGCCTGGTTTCAGCTCCATGGAAGAAGATGCCCCTGTACTGGAGGCCTCTTAGTCTCCTCACCCCCTTTATTTATCTGATTCCTTCTGTGCATTGTCCCCCACCCATTAGATTGTAAGCTCCTTGAGAAGGGCAACTGTCTTTCTTTTAATGAATTGTATTCCTAGTATTTAGCACAGTGCTTACCACACAGTAGATGGTTAATAAATGTTCATTTGATTGTATGGATGGATAAACAGCTATATACATAAACAAAGTTATACTTGCAATCATATATCCAAATTTAACTGATTGAAAGGATTCCATAATACTGGAATGTTTTTCATATTATTTCCTGGTGGTCCTGTTTTTAGATACCAAGAAAATAAGGAACTATAATTATTCACAATTATAGACAGTAGGGTCACAGAATCTCAAGGCGGAAGGGACATCTTGAACCATCTAGTTCTCTCTGAATAGGAATTCACTCTGCCACACATTCAACAAGTGATGATAAACCATTTGCTTTAATAATTCTAGTAAGAAAGAATCTACAGCTTCCCAAGGCAGCCCATCCTATCTCATTCTTCCTTTGCTCTATTTGTCAGGAAGCCTAAATTTTCCTCTCTGCTACTTCTGCCCATTGCTCTTAGCTCTATCCTCTGAAGCAGAGCTTTTACCTTCTAGATATTTGAATTTATGACAATTCTTTAATTTCTTTGGGAAATAATTCATAAATGTAAATGTGTTACATTTTTTATGAAAGTTTGATGACTCCTCTAGGGCCCAATAAAAGCCAGGGCATCTAACATCAATCTGATTCTAGATTAGATAAAAAAGAGAATTAAATCGGAAATTCTACTATGTTGCCAAAGTTTAGCATCCAAGTTTTATTTTATTTAAAATATAAAGATCATTACTAGCTCATGGACCATACAAAACTAGGCAGCTGGATAGACTTGGCCCTCAGGCCATACTTTGCTAACCCCTGACTTGGAGGATGGAAGGATGTGTCTGCCATGATTGAACCAATTCAACTTATTCTTCAGAGAACCTTGAGTCAGGACATAGAAACAAATAGATGAAATTTTTGGCCAATAATTTGTAATTCATAAAGGCACTTAAGGCACAAAAAGAACATGATTTTTAGCAGAGGAAAAAATATTCACAGCAAAACACAAAATAAAATAAAATCACAAATGTGGAAGGAACCTCAGATGTCACCGAGTCCAGAACATAATTGAACAGTAATTTTATAACATATCCAATGAATAGTCAGCTTTCTTCTAAAGACTTTTGATGGTGGGGATCCTTGATAGGTAAATCATTCCCCAGGGACAGTTCACACTTCAAAAGGGTTTTTTTTTCCCCTTACATGAAACCTAAATTGGCATCTTGGCAACTGCCATATAATTAGCTCCTATGAGACTAAACAGATCAAGGCTAATAAGTACCTTCTAGGTGGAAGCCAATAAATACTTAAAGGCACTTATTGTCTCCTCTGAGTCTTCTCCAGGTTAGACATTCCCAGTTTCTTCCACCTATCATTATATGGCATGACTCAAAGTCCCCGTATCATTTTTAGTAGCCTTCATTAATCATTCTCTACCTTGCCAATATCTCTCCTTAAGCGTAAAACATAAAAAAACCCAGTACTTCACATGTGGTCTGATGTGATATTAATTAGAGTTAAAGATCTTCCTTGCCCATTAACAGACTTCAGATACCTTTTGTTAATTTCTAGTGAGGTACTGGATCACAAGGGCCATGCTCTCCTGCTTTGAAAAGTATATATATATACTCTGAGGTGAGGTTTCACTTTGGGGGCTTGGAAGAAGGTTCATGTGCCAGATGAGACTCTGGGTAGCCATTAAGGAGTCCCCCTACCCCAGCTTTGAAAACCCAGATGTTGATACTTCTTTTTCTGGTAGAGCTATATATGTATGTAATTCTCGGACAGTTGGATCTATCTGTTCATCTCTGATGTATGTATTGCTTATGGTCAGACAGTTAGAAGCCCTATCTGTTGGTCTTTATTTCTCCGCTTGTATTTTCTCTGTTGGTGAATGTAATTAGACTGGTGATCCCTCAAAAGTTGCTTTCCTTTTAGAAAAGCAGATCTAAGAACCTGTACAGCAGGTCCTCCTGTGTATGCCAGAGTGCTTGCCGCTACATCTGACCAGAAAAGGAGATAATGTGACTCTACTCTCCTATCTTCTATCTTAACCATTTTGAATATCAAAGACCCTTTTGATAGTTTGATGAAGCCTTATGAACTCATTCTAACGATAATGTTAAAAAATCATAATCAAAGGAAATGCTAAATTTCAGTTAGAAGTTAGTTAAAATAAAGATGTATCTTCTTTCCTGTCCAAGTTCATAGACTCCCTGGAGTCTATCCACAGACACTCCCCACTAAGGGATCTATGAAGTCCCCTCTCTCCAGTCTAAGCACTCTATATAAATGCAAATAAGCATGCCTTATTATTTTTGGTTTCCATATCACACTACTGACTCATGGGCAGTTCATTAAAAGCAACATTCCATAGTAGATCCCAGTATCAAGAGCCCAGGTCCTCTGATTACAAAGACAAATCTTAAATACTATATAATGCTAGCTATTAGTATTACCACATAGCCAGTATGTGTCAGAAGCAAGATTTGAACTCATATCTTCCTAATTCAAAGATTAATGCTCTACCCACCAAGCTATCCAGCCTCTCCATCTCTTTTGTACTGTCCTCAAATTGTTTAGGCAATGGAGAGGACAAGATTCATTATAGTTATGATGAGTACAAACTGTTGTCATGGATGAAGGGAAAAATAAATAAAATCTTATATAGAAAAGATTATTTATTTGACAATCCACTGTAAATCTAAGTAATTCTGTGTTAGCTGGAATATTTGATTAATTAAACCAGAATATTTTATTAACTAGAGCACATTCTCACTAATCATCCTGGATTATGGTTTGCAATATGAACATCGGCTGTTGCTGTGCAGTGCTGTTTTAAATTCTTGGCAAGAATCATGGATTAAGAACCATATTCCGATTTAAAACACCCAGTGAAGTGTCATTGCAAGTGACTAATGGTTCTATTATCAGGGACTTAAAGCTCAGACAGTGTCTGTCTCCTCCAAGTACTCACTAGGACCAAGTACGGTTTGTACTTCATAAATAAGACATAAATCGGGTCTGCCCTTGAGTCTAACAGAGTAGCAAATGTCAGGGGTTAATTACTTTGGCCAAAGTCCCTCTGCCCACCCACTGTGCAGAGCTCACCCTTTGAGACAAGTTCATAAGAAAAAAGTTGATACTAATTCAAAAGTAATCTAGTGTAGTAAGGGTGCTAGCCTTGGAATCAGGAGCTTTGGGGTCTTTGTCTCAGCCATAGATCTAGTTTGTATGATGCTGGGCACGTCACATCAGCTCTCAGGACCTGAGTTTGCTCATCTGGAAACTGAAGATTTAAAGCTATATCTCTTAGATGTTATGATTTGATGGGCAGGTAGTCACATGAAATCTAACCAAAGCAGAAGTCTCTCTTGAACAGTAACCCTGAAGAAGGAAGGAAGGAAGGAACGAAGGAAGGAAGGAAGGAAGGAAGGAAGGAAGGAAGGAAGGAAGGAAGGAAGGAAGGAAGGAAGGAAGGAAGGAAGGAAAGAAAGAAAGAAAGAAAGAAAAAAAGAGGGACACAAGGCAGGGAGGGAGTTAGAAGTAAGGCAGTTAGAAAATTAATAAGTTTTTAAAATGCTGAAATAATTTATTTTACAATATATTATTAGATGGAAAGAAGGATAGGGAATGGACCTGTGACTTCATTGATAGTAGGACCTTCCAGTTTAGGAAACTCCCTCTCAAATGACAGTCAGTCAGTAACTTCTATGCAATTGATAGTCTTAGGAAGCTACCTAGAACACTGAAAGGAAAAGTGATTTCCACAGAGATACATAACTTGTATGTGTCCAAGGCAGTATTCAAACCCCATTCTTCCTGAATTTGAGACCATTTCTCTATATAATATCCTACACTGCTTCTCAGTATGGTATGAGAAAGGGAAGCAAAATATTTTTCTTAATACTGGCTAAAAAAAAACTAAACTGAATTTCAAATGTAATACATATAACTCATTGTCATATTACTGGATTCAAAGTAAGTGCTAAATCTATTTCTGATCATAAAATCTCAGTTAAATGGGACCCAAGAGATTACTTGATCTAACACTTACATGAACAAATATCCCTTCTATACAAATCTGACAGATGACCTCCAGCCCCTACTTGAAGATTTGGAGTCAGGAGACCTCAATTTCTACCATGTATGTGTAGGGTCAATGCTATATTCACAGTGCCTAGGGTGACTATGAATATGCTGGCAGAGTTCTGAATCGCAAAGTATAACAGATTCTTCATACAGAAGGCAGAAGAAAAACATTTATTCAGACACCAGAAAGCTGAATCCCAACACCCAAAAGCCAAAACTTATCACAGCAACAAAGAAATCCATCATAGTAACCAGGAAATCTATACACATTATCAGTCCTTCCCACAAACAGCTTCTCCTAAGCAAAATGTCCTTCTCTTATTCACAGTCAGTTGCCTGCTTCCTCTCTCTCTCCCAGATCTGACTAGTCTGACCAACCTCCTCTTAGCTCTTCTCCATCTCTGCCTCTTCTGTTCTACCCTTCCTGCTCCACCCATTGAGCAAGCTCCTCCCACCATATGTGAGTTAGTCTTCCATGTGATTTAAGCAGGTCACATGGGTCTATTAATATAAGAGAAAGATCTTAAAAATAGACCATGTCACCTACCCTAATGAACTGTTTGACACTAAGTACGTCACTTAGACCCCCTCTTCCGTTCCTTCTTCTATAATGGGAATAGGTCATACTTGATTTTTTAAAATTTCCTCTAGTTCTATACTTAATTAACATTTTCTTTTGGTTTCCATTCTTCCAATATGAACAGTTCTCCTTTTGTTGTTGTCCATACCTACCAATATCTATCTCCCTTATTCTGTTTGGTTGCCCTTTCCATCACAGCTTAATCAAGATTTGATAACTATATTTTTAAGCAATATTTTAGATGGAGTTTCACCATGATTTTACACAAGGGCAAGGCAGCATGTTCTGTTTTGTTTCCAAAGGCTTTCTTAACCAAAATTTTTATGCTTTCATTCCTTCAATCATTTTTTTTTCATTCCACAACTATTTTTTAGGTACTCAATATGTCTTCTGTACTCAAAGAGTTTACAATCTAGCAAGAGATAGGTCATTTATGCATATGAGAAGTTGGATTAGACTAGTTCACTTTCCGTTGGACAGAGATGGCATGTGTAGATAGGAAACATTAGTTTGACTGATGATGAGTTCATTAAATGAAGCAACTTACACCAAAAGATTTCTACCAGTGACTATATTAATCCTCATCTAACTTGTTCATGAGTAGGGTATTTAAAGGTGAATGAGGCTGGCTTTTTCTAGACCAGTAGATTTATATATCCTTTGATCTCCCAAAGTACAAAGCTATATTAGCTCTAACCATTTGGGGCCATTCCAAATCAGCCTCTGGTTCTGGGAAGGACTACTTCGTTTCCCAGAATCAGAGTGAACTTTGAGACTCCAGTGGTGACTGGGGGGCAGATTAGGGATATGCATGCTTGTATCTTCTCATATGCTTATGAGAGTCTGGTTTATGGCCCATCTGGTTTATGACCCAGTAGTTAGCCGAACTGAATGCAAGGGTCTGCCTGCCTTCCTTCCTTCCTTCCTTCCTTCCTTCCTTCCTTCCTTCCTTCCTTTCTTCTTTCCTTCCTTCTTTTATTCCTTCTTTCTTTCTCTTTCTTTCTTTCCTTCCTTCTTCCTTCCTTCCTTCTTTCTTTCTCTTTCTTTCTTTCCTTCTTTCTTTCCTTCCTTCTTCCTTCCTTCCTTCTTTCTTTCTTTTTCTTTCTTTCCTTCCTTCCTTCCTTCCTTCCTTCCTTCCTTCCTTCCTTCCTTCCTTCCTTCCTTCCTTTCTCTCTCTCTCTCTCTCTCTCTCTCTCTCTTTCTTTCTTTCTTTCTTTCTTTCTTTCTTTCTTTCTTTCTTTCTTTTCTTTCCTGCAATCCCAAACAGGACTCATAGAACAGATTATGTATTATGAATTTAATCCTAACTTAATTCTATTTAATGATCACAGGATTTAGACATGAAAGTCATTTTATGAATTATCCCCTTGTTCTACTGATGAAGAAATTGAGGTGATACATAACACAAGTAGTAATTAGCAGAGCCAGGATTTGAACCTGTCTTTAATTTTTTTATTTTAAAAAAACTATTTGATTTTCCTCATTACATACAAAAACAATTTTAACCTTTATTTTTTACAATTTTGAGTTCCAAATCCTCTCCCACCCTCCCATTCCTCCCCCATCATTGAGAAGGCAAACAATTTGATAAAGGTTATACATGAGCAGTCATGCTAAGCATATTTTCATATTAGTCATGCTACAAAAGAAAACACAGACAAAAAAATCCAAAAAATAAAGGAAGAAAAAGCAATATGTTAGATGTACATTCAGATTATAGCAGTTGCTTCTCTGGAAGTGGATAGCATTTTTCAGCACAGGTCCTTCAAAATTCTCTTTGGAATGCAAGTCTTTTCACACCTACCAACCAACCACCCAACAATACCTCTACTGAAACAGACCTATGCTTTTCTATGGACCCACACGACTTTGAAAGCAGTTCCCCTCCAGGTCATTGCTATTATTTCGCCATCTAGATGGTGGCATAACCGATAGAGATCTGGGCCTGGAATCAGGAAGATCCAAAATTATATATGGCCTCAGACACTTACTAGCTATTTAACCCTAGGCAAAGGACTGATTGCCTCAGTTTCCTCAAGTGTAAAATGGGGAAAATAAAAGTTGTTGTGAGCATAAAATGAGACAATTTATAAAAAAGCACTTAGCACAGTGCCTGACACATAGCAGGCGCAATATAAATGCTTATTCCCTTTCTCCCCCTGCCCCCACTTCACTTTCCAAAAGACATGAGAGTAGTTCATAAACTACATCATACATATGACAAACCTTTTATTAAGTAAGACTGCTTCCAGTACTAGTGAGGAGGTAGAGATTTCTTTAAACTGAGTTCAGATCAAGTAGCAGCTAAGTGTTACTTAAAGACAGTCAACATACAAGCATTTATATAAGTATGTACTATGTACCAAGTATTGTATTAAGTGCTAGGGATACATACAAGGTCCCTGCTCTCCAGAAGTTCATATTCTGATGAAGGAGATAACAAGTATATGACTATGGACATGGAAGATAGACTTAAATGGATGTAAATGGGCCTTAACCTCAGAGGGAAGACACTGGCAGTGGGGAATGCCAGGGAAGGCCTCTTGAAGAAGGTGTTTGAGCCAGATCTTGAAAGAAGCCAAGGAAAGTAAATGGTGAAGTGGAAGAGGGGCCAGGAGAGCATTTCAGGCATGGGAAACAGCCAATGTAAAGACACAAAGATGGAAGAGAAAGTGTCATTTTAGAGGAACTGCAGATAAGCCAGTATAACTGGACAAATATGTAAAGGAGAATCAAGTTTAAGAGACTTGAAAAGTGAGAAAGAGAACAGGCTATAAAAAGCTTAAATGAAAAACAAAGGAGCTCATATTTGATCCTGAAGGTGAAAGGTCAATGAGTCATTGGAGCTCAATGAACAAGGGATAATATAGTCAGATATAAGCCTTCGAAAAATCACTTTGGCAGCTGAGTTTAGGATGGACTAAAAGGGGGAGAGAAAGGCAGGGAGAAAAGTTAGAATGTATTGCAATACTCTAAGTGAGTGGTAATGAGACTCTGAATCAGGTTTATAGCTATGAGAGTAGAAAGAAAAGGACATTTAGAAGAGCAGGATGTTTATTCCAAATTATAAATTGGATTGGGAAAAACACATCTCTGAACCTTTCACTCTCCTACACTACCTAAGCCACTAGGTGGAGCCACAGTGCATAGAGAACTAGACCTGGAGTCAAGAATACCTGGGTTCAGATTGAATTTCAGATACTGACTAGTTGTATGACCTTGGGCAATTCACTTAACCTCTGTTTGCCTCAATTTCTTCGATTGTAAAATGGGAATACTACTTCACAAAGGTGTCCTGAGGAGCAAATGAGGTTTTTGTAAAGCACTTAGCATAGTGTCTGGCACTTAGTAGGTGTCATATAAATACTTATGCCCTTTCCCCCCATCCCCTCACCAATTCCAACTCCTTTGTCTGTGGCTACAGTGGTCACTGTCCTCTTAACTCCTTTGGGCCTCAGTTTACTAATCTACATCCAGGGTCATCTCCAGTCATCTTGTTCTATGTCTTACCACTGATCCCAGACGATTCTGGAGGAGAGAGTGATACTGGTGACTGCTCAGCTCTTTCCCTCACTTAAATCCAATTCACTTGCAAGTCAAGACATCACCTTCCTGATGCCCTTGGTCATCTTCAAGAATGAAGAAAAAATAACAACAGCAGCTAATATGCAAACAAGGCTAGATGATATAAAATAGCTTCTAGTTTCCTCCATGTTTCAGTGCTCTTTACTGCTTGAAAAGGGGAATAATGTTGTTTATAGCATACTTCCCACACTCCAGATCAAATATGGTCTTCTCTATCACCAGACAGTGCTTAGTTAATCGCTCTCATGTACAAGTTATTTATAAACTTGTGTATTGATAAACTTGGGTGTGGCTATAGTTTCCCAGGAGATCATAAGCATATTTGAAATACGTGACACCATGTGCTTCCTCAAAGGACTTTATCTCATAAATTTAGTGGAAGATAACTTTGCCTTTTCAACCTCACCTAACCGATATGATCATTTTAATTAGCAAAGACAAAAAATGAGCTTTTAAATTTAAAAGTGAACATGAGTCAACAAGACATTTTTCATGGAGGTTGCAAATAGTAACTAAAAGTGTGATCACATCTAAGTAACACCTCAGAGGTAGATTAGTGGAAATAAAGCTTGTTAATATTCTCCAGTCACTGCAAGGAAATAAATAGCTCAACAAATTGTAACTGGTAGCCAGTGTTTGAGGGTACCATTTTTAAATGGAAATTATGATTTATTATTAACAGACTTCATGGGGCACATGGCACTGAAGTACCACCTTAAAGACAACATCAAATAATGTCCTTGGAACATAACAAAACACCTGCCTGTGCAAATGCAAACTCAAATACTAACTAGATGTGGAACCCTGAACAAGTCACTCAACCTCTGCCTGCCTCAGTTCCCTCAACTCTAAAATTAGTGTCATGACAAAACCCACCTTGCAGAAGTGTTGTAAGGACCAAGTAAGAATATTTGTAGAGCACTTCACACAGTGTTTCGTACATAGTAAATGGTATGTAAATGTTTATTTTTTATTCCTTTTCTTTTCCCCATCTAAAAGGGCAATCGATATGACTTGTTTTTTTTTTTATTATTGTTTCTCAGCATGATTGTAATAGAAACAATACTGAACCAAGATTTAAGAGTCTTAGTTTTAGTCCTGCCTCAGACACTAATTAACTCTGTGAGCTTTATCTTATCACTTAACCATCCTGTGCCTCAGTTTCTCCATCAGTCAATGAGGTAAAGAAATCAAATGTACTCCAGAGCACTGACCTTTAATGTACCCATTTCGTGCTAAAAATGCAAATTCTCTGAGGTTGGGTCTGTCTTACTTATCCTTCTATTTCCTTCAGCATCTAACTTTGTATATAATAGGTTTTTAACAAATGACTAATTATAATTATATGAATTTTATGACACATTCTTATTCTCAAGTGAAAGAACAACTTAGCCTTCAATTGCTTGATTGGTCAAAACTAATTCCCTCAAGAAATGTGTTTTGTTTTGTTTTTTTTATGTCTGGTTCTAAATCAAGCACCATGTATTTCAGGAGAGTGAAAAGGCAAATCTATGACATCCACATGACTGGCCAATCAAAAGTCTTAGCAGGTCAGAGACACCCTAGTCTAAAAGCTAGTGAGCACATTGCTCTGGATTCTTTGAAACAGTTGTGAATTTGAAGTTATAGAACCTGGGTTCCACTCTCTGTTCTGTCATTCACTTCCCATGCAGCCTTAAGTAGGTCTCAACTTCTCTTATTGTCAATATCTCCATCTTTTAAATGAATAGATTAAACTGGATGATCTCCAAGGTCCTCTATAATTTTAAGCATAAGATTCTATGATATCGCCATGCTTATTTATTGCTTTGTCCATCATCTCTGATTTTCTGCTCTGTTCCTGGACCCCATGGCTTTCCTGTCTCCCCAACCTGCATGTTTAGATTTAGAGCTATATAGAAATCATCTAATTTCACTTCTTAAGTTACCAAGTCACAAAATGATTAAGTGGATTGCCTAAAATCACACAGATAGTCAATTACAGGGCTGAAACTATGACCCATCAATTCCAAATCCCCTCTTTCCATTATACCCCACTACTCTTGTCATTATTGTTCTGTAAATTCAGTCATGTCCAACTCTCCAAGATCCCATTTAGGTTTTTCTTAACAAAGATATTGATGTGGCTTGCCATTTCCTTTTCCACCTCATTTTACAAATGAGGAAACTGAGGCAAACAGTGTTCAATAACTTGGCCAGAGTCACACAGCTAATAAATGTCTGAAGCTGGATTTGAACTCAGGTCTTCCTGACTCCAAACCTAATATGTAACTCAGTTGTAACCTTTACAAGTCAACCATTTTTTAAAAAAATTCTATTATATACAAGATGTTGGACTAGTGCAATGGACATAAAGATGAAATAAACATTAAGAATAAATTATAATATTAAAGAAATGAAATAAAACATAACACCCTTAAGGAGCTTAACAATTAAATTATAGTTTTAGAAGATATCTAGATAGCTAGTGTAAAAGATATGTAGTCCTGGGATCCATAAGCTTGTTTGTATAGTTTGATCACTATTTCCATATACTAGCTTTCCCTTGTAATATTATCTATTTTATGAACTTAAAGACATTATTTTGAAAAAGGATCCATAGTTTTCACTAGATTGCCAAAGAGGTCCATGACATAATAAAGAATCCAAAACTTCAATCTAACCTAACAGCCTCATTTTTGAATTTTAACAAAAAGGGACCCTGAGTCACTTGCCTAGAACACACTGAATACAAATCCATGTCCTGTGATTTGAAATCCAGGGCTTTATCCTGTACCATTTTACCTCTATAAAACATAAGCATAGAGGAGGATGAGATCAGGTAAAAAGTGATAACTGTTAAGGAGAGATCCAAGCAAAATGTTGGGAGGGAGAGGTCACTTTTGTCATTTTTATAGGGTTATAAGGGACCTCAAAGGCATCATCATCATCATCATAACGTCTAGTATTCATATAATGCTTGAATATTTACAAAGTGTTTTATAAATATTATGTCATTTTATATCCCCAACAACTCTGAAAGGTAGGTGTTGCTATTATCTCTGCTATACTTGAGGAAACTGAAGAAAACAGAAGTTAAGTGCTTGCTCAGAGTCACACAGATAAGTGTCTGAGGCAAGATTTGAATTATAGTCTTTCTCATCTAGATCCATTACCCAGTCCCCTGTTCATCTCTCTCTGTCTCTAGTGTTTCATGATGACTCTCTCTGCTCACGTGTTTTTTCCAGATTCAAATCTGTTTCAATGCATTTCTTATCCACATTACTAAGTCCTAGAGGCTGAGAGTTCTATCATGAATACAAAGACTCCCAAAGGTCCCTTTTACTTCCATAGACTGGGCACCATTACCCATCCTCAGGTGTACACATCAGGGCTCTTTGCTTTATTTTTCTTTATAAATTACTTTATTTTTCCTTTATGTTCCTGAGCCTGAGTACAAATTTCACCTTCTGACTCAGTAATCATCAGGATGTACATCAAAATGTGGAATCTATTTATCTAGCCAAGGCTTTAGGAATCAAATGCCCCTCTAATTTTTTTCTTTATTCAGGGTCCACAGGCTGTCATGATATCTGTGAATAGATTTCATGGGAGATACTGTGAAGTTAGATGGGAAAAAATAATTTTTAAATTAATCTCCAATTGAAATTTTGCATTTCTTCCAACTATTTAAAGACATTATTCTAAGAAGGGATCCCAAAACTTCATGAGAATCCAAATGGGTTGAAGATACTCATGAAAAGTTAACCATCCCTGCTATAACTCTAACCGGATGTTTAACTGCCCATGCAGCCTTTACCTCACCACCTCAAACAATACTGTCTTTTCCCAGGCTAGGCTTTTGTAATAATCAAGACTTGTTTTTGTAAGCTGGTAGTAAATGGGACCTTTCTCATAATCCTATTTAATAAGCATTTTTTAAGTCCTTTCTCTAAATCAGGGACTATGCTGGGCACTGAGGCCAAGATGGTAGAGTAGAAGCAGAGACTTGCTAGAGCTCTTCCTCCAGGCACAGCCAAATACCTGTAAAAAATGACTATAAACAAATTCTAGAGCTGCAGAATGCTCATAATGACAGCATGAAACAAATCTCCAGCCCAAGACAGCCTGGAAGGTCAACAGGAGCCATCTATCATGCTGCACACACAGGTGGGAACTGAGCAAGCCTCAGAAGGACTGAATCTCTCACCTGTGGTGGTTGTGACAGCTATAGCAGGGGCAGAATCAGTGGCTGTTTCTGGAGCTCCAGGTCCTTAGATCATGGGGTGATAGAGCAGCTGATAGTACACCACCCCATGCCCATTGGAAGTAGAGAACTACCTTGACAAAGAGGTCAAAAGTCAAGTACATGGCTGGGGAAAAGAGCAAAAACCAGAAAAAGAATCTGACTGTAGAATGTTACTTTGGTGACAAGGGAGACAAAAATATACAAACAAAAGAAGACAACAAAGTCAAAGCTCTTACATCTAAAGCCTCTGAGAAAAATATAAATTGGTCTCAGGCCATGGAAGAGCTTAAACAGAATTTTGAAAATCAAATAAGAAAAGTAGAGAAAAAACTGGGAAGAGAAATGAGAGTAAAGCAAGAAAATCATGAAAAATGAGTCAAATACTTAATAAAGGGGACCCTAAAATGCTAAAGAAAATAACACCTTAAAAAATAGAGTAACCTAAATGGCAAAAGGGATCCAAAAAGGTCAATGAGGAGAAGAATGCCTTAAAAAGCAGAACTGGCCAGATGGAAAAGGAGTTTCAAAAGCTCACTTAAGAAAATAATTTCTTAAAGATTAGAATGGAACAAATTGAAGCTAATGACTTTATGAAAAATCAAGAAATTATAAAACAAAACCAAAGGAATCAAAAAAATAGCAGACAATGTGATATATCTCACAGGAAAAACCACTAACCTGGAAAATTGTTCCAGGAGAGATCATTTAAAAATTATTGGACTACCTGAAAACCATGATCAAAAAAAGATCCTAGACATCATCTTTCAAAACATTATCAAGGAAAACTGCCCTGATATTCTAGAACAAGGGGGTAAAATAAATATTGAAAGAATCCACCTATCACTTCCTGAAAGAGACCCCGGAAGGAAAATTCCTAGGAATGCTGTAGCCAAATTCCAGAGCTCCCAGATCAAGGACAAAATATTGCAAGCAACCAGAAAAAAACAGTTTGAGTATTGTGGAAAAACAGTCAGGATAACACAAGATCTAGCAACTTCTACATTAAGGGATCGAAGGGCTTGGAATAGGATATTCCAGAGTTTCAAGAAGCTAGGATTAAGGCCAAGAATCATCTACTCAGAAAAACTGAGTAGAATACTTCAGGGGAAAAAATGGTCATTCAATGAAATCAAGGACTTTCAAGTATTCTTGATGTAAAGACCAGAGCTGAATAGAAAATCTGACTTTCAAACACAAAACTCGTGAGACTCATGAAAGGTCAACAGGAAAAAAACTCATAAGGGACTTACTAAAGTTGAACTACTTATATTCCTACATGGAAAGATAATATTTGTAACTCTTGAGAGTTTTCTCAGTATTCGAGTAGGGATTTACCTACATATAGAACATATATTTACCTACATATAGAATGGGAACAGGGTGAGTTGAATATGAAGGAATGATATCTTTAAAAAAAGTAAAATTAAGGGGTAAGAGGAATATATTGGGAGAAAGAGAAAGGAGAAATAGAATGGGGTAAATTATCTCTCACCATAGAAGAGGCAAGAAAAAATTTTTTCAATGGAGGCAAAGAGGAGGGAAGTGAGAGGAAAAGAGTGAGCCTTCATCAGATTTGGCTTAAGGAGAGCATAATATGCACCTCAATTTGGAATGAATATCTACTGGAAAGTAGTGGTGAAGGAGTTAATCAGGGTGGGGGATGATACAAAGCAGCACAAATGGGAGGAGGAGGTAATTGGAAGTAAACACTTTTGAGGAGGGACAGGGTCAAAAGAGAGAATAGAATAAATAGGGGGCAGGATAGAATGGAGGGAGATATAGTTAGTCTCTCACATCATGACTGTTATGGAAGTGTTTTGCATGAGGACACATATATAACCTATATGGAACTGTTGCCTTCTCAGTGGGGATGGGTGGGAAGGGAGGAAGGGAGAGAAGTTGGAACTCAAAGTTTTAAAAAAAACTGTTAAAGATTGTTTTTATATGCAACTAGGAAATAATACACACAGGCAATGGGGTACAGAAATCTATTTTGCCCCACAAGAAAACAGAGGGGAAAGAGATGGGAGAAGGTAACAGTGTGATAGAAGGGAGGGCAGATTGCAAGGAGGAGTAACCAGAACCAGGAGTAACCAGGGTGGGTGGAGGGAAGAGATGGGGAGAAAATTTGGAACTCAAAACCTTGTGGAAGTGAATGTTGAAAACTAAAAATAAATAAAATAATTTTAAAAACAAAAAAAGAAGGAAAGAAAAAAAGTCCCTACCCTCAAAAAACTTACACTGGTGGGTCAGAATGGGTAGAGTAAGAGGAATACCATATTTACATAGAAAATTAAATATTAAATGTGTGTATGTGTATCTGTGTCTGTGTGTGGAGAGTGAGAAAGGAGAGAGAAGAGAGAGGAGACAGAGAGAGAGAGAAGAGAGACAGAGACAGAGAGAGGCAGAGACAGAGAGAGAGAGAGAAAGAGAGAGATTTGTAGGGATATAATTCATGTCTAATATAAAGGACAATTTCCTAACAATAGGAATGAGTTTCTAGCAGGCACCATGATTAGAATGAATATGGATATGGAGAGATGGGGTATGGGCAATAGATGGCTATGGGGAAGAAATCTAGGCAGCCAATGACTTTGAGTAGAGTCTTAGGGTAGTAGATCACCATAGACCTAGCATGGCTTTGACCATACTATGTTTCTGTTACGGGTACTTGAAAACCACTGAGAATTCATTTTAAAAGCTCTACCATTTTCTCACCAGAAATTGCCCTATATTCATCAGGGTAAGAGCCAAACAGAGCAGCTTTTTCTAATATTCATTATCAGGCAGAATGAAATGTTCTCTGAAAGAATGGAAGAAGTATTTTAAAAGGAGGGGAAAAGGGGAAGAAAGATTCCAAAAAGGCCCAGAGGAATCCAAACCTGTGTCAGGAGGTTGAAATGTGGAAGAATGTGACACAGAGGTGAAAAAGAAGCAGGGCGGGTAAAGGCCGGGGGGCAGGGGGAGCAGTCTGGAAAAAAACACTGAATTTGAAGTTGGAAGACCTGGTTTCAAATCTCTAGCTCTTCTGCTTATTACCTGTGGGTATGTAGACAGGTCAGTTAACTTCTCTTGGTTTCAGATCCCTCAGATGGAAAATACAAAGGTTGAATGAGATACTATGAACCACTCTGTGGTCCCTTCTAGGCCTAAAGCTGTGATTCTAGGATGGGCCACTGAATAGGGGTAGCTGTGCCATAGCTTTTTCCTGTTAACAGTTGCATCCAAACCCTCTTCTGTCATCTGAAAAGAAGTCATCTAGTACTGGTCATTAGAGGAAAAGATGAGTAATTAAAGCTGGTGACTCTGCTAAGAGAAAACAGGAGTATTTACCCTGGAGAAGATTGATGGGAACATAATTCCTATCATGGAGAAGAGAGTTAAGATTTGTTCTGGTTGACTCCAAAGACAAATATTAGTAGCAATTTGTGGAAGCTGTAGGGCTCATTATTCTGGAAAATATCTTAAAGAAGAGACCAAAGTCAAAGAAGAATGGGTTGCCCCATGGAAAAAAAGAGGATTCTCCATCCTAGAAGTGCCAAGAATATTGTTGAAGACAATAAATAAATGAATATTGGACTACCTGACCTTTTAAATCTCTTCCAATTTTGAGATTCTATGACTGTGTAATTTATTCTCTAAGACTTTTGGTTTCCTCCTCTGCAAAATGGATTTGGTATTCTCTAAGGCCCCTTATAATTTTAAATTTTCTTATTATTTCATTGTCCTAATTTTCCTATTACAAATGGAACTCCAACTTTATCTGTTGATGAGACTGACGGATGAAGAAAAATTAAGAAAACATACCTCTCTCCCTCCATTGCAAAAATGAAGAGTTATAGGAATGGAATATTGGATATCCAGAGTGTCTCAAAAGTCTTTAGTAAGATTTTTGAGACCCTGTATCAAATATGGTTGCTGTGTTTTGTTTTGTTTTGGTTTTTTTGCTGAACTTCCTATGTTCATTTTTTTTCTTTTAAAATATTTCTTAAAAGGGAAAGGTTGCTAGAGAAGTGAAAGATATAATAAAAAAATGAATGACATGACAACAAAAGGTATAAATCAATTAATATAAACATAAATGAATGACATTAAGCAAGTTAGAATGTAAGCTCCCTGAGAAAAGGATTTTGTTCATTGTATTTGTATCCTCAATGCTTAATACAGTGCCTACTAGACATACTTATCTTGATGATTGTAATCAAAGAAGCTTACATTCTACTAAAGCATTCTACTAATTAACTGAATATTAGAAGGGTTAACCAGAGCTGTTTTCAGTCAAGGTGATGGGAACTTCTGATTGGTTGATTAAGGAGCAGCTGCACTTCTTGTAATCTACATAAGCAAGTTGGATGTACTCTGGAACTTTTGAGGATTTGCTTTTTTATATTTCCCTTGTATCTTGCAACCAAGGAAAGGGAAAGGTAATTCATCTCCTTTACCCTATAACCAAGAGTTGTGATGGCAAGTTGCTTTAGAGCACATGGCATGTGTAACTTGGCTACATTCCACCTCTATAAAAACCTTTTACTATCCTCCTTGATTCTAGGGCTTTTCTTCTATCAATTATCTCCAGTTCATCATGTCTCTATCTTGTTTATAATAAACTGTTTGCATGTTGTGCCTCCTCCCATTATATTATGAAATCAAGGACTGTTTTTTGCTTTTTATTGCATCCCCAACATTTAGAACAGTATCTATATGGAACATAGTAGATCCTTAATAAATGCTTGTAAGCCTGAATTAATGGGCTGAAGTCAATAAATAAACAAGTGCATGCAGTGTGGGAGGGGGTGAAGAAAGAGAAGAAAATGTAGAACTGAGTCCTAATTTCATATTGGTCATTCCCACAGTCAATTGTCTGCATCTGCTGCCCCATAAAAATGGACAAAATGAAAGCACAGTCAGAAATGCATGAGACTTGTCCCCTGGAGAGATATTTAAAAGTCATGTTAACAGGCCACCCTTTCTTTTCTTTTTCTTTTTACTTATTTTTAGTTTTCAACATTCACTTCCTTAAGTTTTGAATTTTATCCCTCTCCTTCCCCAAAATGGCATGCAATCTGATATAGGCTCTACATATACATTCCTATTAAACATATTTTCACACTACTCCTGTTGTATAGCGGAATTAGATGAATGGGAGGAACCATGAGAAAGAAAAAACAAAACAGAACAAAAAAGAAAATAGTCTGCCTCACTTTATATTCAGACTTCATTATTTCCTTTTCTAGATGTGAATGGCATTTTCCATCATGAGTCCTTTGGAATTGTTTTAGGACCTTGCATTGTTGAGAAGGGCTAAGTCTATTAAAATCAATCATTGCACAATGTGGCTGTTCCTGTGTACACTGTTCTCCTGGTTCTGCTCACTTCACTCAGCATCAGTTCATATAAGTCTTTTCAGGTTTTTCTGTAGTCCATAACAGGTTACCCTTTCTTTGAAACTTCTATGTCAGAGGATCATACATTTAAAGCAGGAAGAAGTCTAGTCTTTCTACTCTAAGGACTCAACCTTTTTGTTTGTTTCAAGGCAACTAGGTAGTCCAGCAGATAGAGCACAGTGGGCCTGGAGGCAGCAAGAATTGATTTCCAATGTAGACTCAGAAGAGTACTAGCTCTGTGACTTGGTGCAAGTCACTTAACCTCTATCTCTCTTAATTTTGTCAACTGTAAAATAGGGGTAATAGTACCTACCTCACAGGACTGGTGTGGATATCCAATGAGACATTTGTAAAAAAATTAGCACTGTTCCTGACATATATCATGATCTTAACAAATGCTTGTTCCCTTTTTCTCTTCAAAGACAGCTTTTGAAGTCTGGTGAAACCTAAGAATTACTTCCCAAAATAGAGGACTTTTTTTAAACTGAAAGCAATACTAAATTTCAGGTTACTGAAAATACAGATGTATACATATATATATATATATATATATATATGTATGTATGTATGTATGTATGTATGTATGTATGTATTTGCCCAATTTGGCTTCAGAATCTGTAGACCCCCCCATTAAGATCTCTCACTTGAGTATAAACATCTTATTTTTAGATGAGGAAATTGGGGCTTAAAGGCATAAGTGACTTGCCCAAGATCACACAGATATAGAGCGGCAAAAATAAGACTTGGAGTGCTCTGAAGTTATATGATTCTGCACAGATTCCCAGGTCTAGGAATAACTTTTACCAACCCAGTCGGAATGACAGAGAAAGAGGGTTTAGTGTTCATGGAGTCAGTGGAACCATGGTCTTATCCTCATAAGACTCATGAGGCAAAGTCTTAGAACATTCACTTTATCAGAAATATTGCTAGGCTACTGACTTGTCTGAAAGCAGCGAGGTGGCACAGTGCAGAGAGAGTTAAGCCTGAAGACAGGAAGACTCCTTCCTGAATTTAAATCTGGCCTAGACATTTACTAGCTCTGTGACTCTGGACAAGTCAATTAATCCTGCTTATTTCAGTTCCTTATCTGTAAAATGACCTGGAGAAGGAAATGGCAAACCACTCCAGTATCTTTGCCAAGAAAACTCCAAAAGGGACCCAAAGATTTGGACATCATCAAAGTGACTGAACAATAACTGATTTGTCTATTCCGGAAAACTACCACTACCTCTGAAGAAAGTACCAACCACAGCCTTGGCACATAAGACATCCAGGGAAGAGAGACTCAAATGCAGTATATTCCTGCCCCAACTGCTTCTCAGCTGGCCAAAGCCCTAGGGATGATTCAAAGAGGCACGTCCATGTCCATAAGACATATTAGAATACCCAGACACTATCGGCATGATCTCACTACAAGGGTGCAGGGAATGTGACTGCCAACTTAATTATCCATCAACAAATATCATTTCCCTTTCTTCTCCTATACCTCCTACTTATACAGTACCCTATAACCAGTTCATCTGAGGAGGAGGGAGTTTTTCCCAAGTATAGGGAATGCCCTCAGAGGAAATCCTAAATCCAAAACAAATCAGTACCTGTTCTGTAACTTAGAGTTGCCTGCAATATTGAGATTTTGAATGGTTTGCCCAGGCTCCCACAAGCCAGAGAAAAGACTTGAAGAGCTGAGATCTTCCTGCCTACAAGACATGAGTCTTGTGTCTGCTGACTTGTGAGTCTCTAGGCTCCAGGCACCACACAGCTTCCAAGCTGGTAATTCCACCAGAAACAGCAACAGACCTGCAAGTCAGTTCCACTATCACCTGATAGAGCATTCTTTCTTTTGCAAAATAAATTTTTATTAATATCTTTTGCTTTTCATCACTTTATTTTCTCTCTTTATTCTCCTTCTCCCTTCTTATAAAGTAAACAAAAACTCTTTTGAGAAAAAAATAAAAAGAGAAAAAACAAAACCAATTGGTAAAAAAAGACATACTGTGCAATGCTCCACACTAACAGCACCCCCAAAACCAAACCCCTGACAAAGTGCAGGAAAAAGTGTCATTTCTAGATTTGGGGATGTGCTTGTTGTTCCTGATTTTTGCAACATTCATTTTTGACTGTTTTGTTATCGTTCCTTTCATTTACATTGTGGTCCAAGTCATTGTATGTATTGCTTTCCTGGTTGGGCTGAAGACTTGACTTGCATCAGATCACATTAAGTCCTTCTGTAGTTCTCTGTGTTCATCATGTTAGTCCTTTCTTACAAGCACAATAATATTCCATACATTCATGTACCACAATTTGCTTAGCCATTTCCTCATCAATGGGCCTAGCACATACTTTCAAATCATTTCAATGTAACTACCTTTAGTGTATGTTATATTGTAGGCAATCTCTCTATACTGATTTCTTGTCCTGCCTTCTGCTGTCTTCATAAGAGCAGTATCTGATTCCTGAAATGGATATCTTCTCCTAACCATGTATCTATAGGTTGAAATCCTTCCCTTCCTTCAAGGCCAAACTCAGATGGTATCCTTTCCTCAACTCTCTCTAGACAATATGAGGTCTTCCCTAGGCTCCCAGATTAAAATGATCTCTTCTCTGATTTCTCAAAGCTCTTTATTTAGACTCATTCTTCTTTTCCCTTAGCTCCTTTCCCTTCTATCATAGTTATCTATATACATGCCTTTCTCTCCTATTGGATTGTCAGCTGGGTGGATGTCATGGTTGTCTTATTTGTTTACAACTTTTGTGATATGATATTTAACAAATGTTTGTTGCATAAATAAGTTGAAAGAGACATTAAATGTAAGTTATACATGTCATTCAAATGCATCAATCACATCATAGTAACTCAGACAAGTGATTATCCAATCCTGAAATTTTCTAAATGACAGGGAGCTCATTACCTAATACGTACTAAATTACCTTCCCTCCCCTTTCCCCCTGAACATTTCTTAGAATTCATGATGACTTTGCTGTTAGATTCGCACAGAGAAGTGGCCTTGGGTATGGACACAATGATAAATGACTTCTAACCAAAGCAATCAGAAATATAAATGAATACAGATTTCAACAGAATCCATGCTCGTTCAAAGCAACCAGTCCTGCAGTTGCAATGAAATACCTGTTGCTGATAAATTCCTGAGTTCTGAGCAAGGCCAGGAACTTAACCAAGCTAAAGTGAATTTCTATTTTTCTGGCTGCCTTCCAGTTTGCTACTGATGGTTTCTTTAGTTACTAAATCCATGCATTATTTATTAGCACTGTTGCCCCTGGCTGGTGATGAGTGTATGCTTGATGAGTCAAATAAATCAATCTAACTGGTAAGCCAAAATAGCTAGAGAAAAGTTGAAACCATGACTTTAAAGGAACAAAAAAACATTAATTTTCTCTCCCAGCAAGCTTTTCTCTCTAAAAAAGGTATCAGATCAGAAGTCTTGTGATATTCCCTTCCCTAAACGCTCTTTCCACCTTTACCCGCCTGATCTCTTTTTTCTTCCTCTCTTCTCCCCCTTTTTTGCCTCACTCTTTTTGTTCTTCACTTCTACTCTTTTTCTCCCATCTCTTGCTTCTTTTTCCTGTCTTCTCTCCTTCCTTTTTCCCTCATTTTCTCCTTATCTCCTTAAACGCCTCTTTCCTTCATCCCTCAACCCTCTTTCCCTTCCTTCTTTTTCTTCCTCCTACTTCCTTCATTCCTTCCTTTCTCCTCCCTCCCTCCCTTTCTTTCTTCTTTATTACCTTTCTTCCTTTCTTCTCTTCTCCTCTTTTATCCCTTTCTTCCCTATCTTTCCTTCCCTCCTCCCTGAATCCTTCTTTATCACATGAAATTTCACAGGAACAGCAGAGCTATGAGTTACATCAAAATGCCTGAATTGCACTTTCTGTGAGGATGGGATAGGGAGTTTGAGGGCGACACTCAAACTGTGAGCGCTCTTTCCTCCTCTTTTGCTTCTGCCAGATGAGGAAGAAGAGATATTTGCAGCACCAACTTTACAAGTAGGTTGAATAGAGGTGTTATAATTTGAAGGGCAAAAGGAAACAAACTTCTCTCCTCAAGAAAATGTCTCCCACTGACTTGAAAATCAACCATAAGAACTGTATTTCTCTGGGACGTGGTAGACCACCCAGATTTCAAGAATTCTGTGATAAAATGAGCAACCACCACCCCATCCCCCATTAGGGTAAATTCTTCATCATGTAAGCCAACACCTTTTCCCCCATTGCAGTGTAGTAGAGAGAGATAGGACAAAGAGAGAGAAGAAAAATAGAGAAGTAAAGGAAACTCAGAGACTCCCTCCCTTCATTTCTCCTCATCTCTCCACACTCCTCTTTTCTTTGGATGGCTCTTTTCTATTCTAATCCTTACCTTCTCTCCTTATTTCCCCTCATTCTTCCTTTCCTTATGTTTTCTCTATTTCCATATCATTTTCCAGAGGAGAAAGAGTACAGGATAGATAGAGGCACACATACACACACACACACACACACACACACACACACACATACACACACCCCAATTATTTCATTTTGCTTCACTTTCATATTTGTATCCCCATCACTTAGCATGTTAATTGGCAAATAGTAGACAATTTGATGCCTCAGTCATAAAGTCCAAGTTCATGTAGACTCAAAACATATATGGGTTAATAATAGGGCATCTTTTTTTCTTTAAAGATGGACTCCTGTGGGCAGGGAGAAATTTTCAGAGTCTAGATCTATTAGCTTCTGGAACATACAATCCTAGATTCTGCCTGTGAAGACCCATACTTTCAGAAGCTCCTAGGCAGGAAAGGCTTTGAGAGAGAGGTAGAATAGACTTCCCCCAGAAAGTAGTAAGGAATAGTCTTTGCATATTAGTGTGGATTGGTATACACTGGTATGTAAAACAAACCAGATTTAAGACTTGGTCCCTAATAGTAGAAGATTTTCTCTTGACTGGGAGGCTGAGTCAAACTGAGAAAGGCTCTGGAATTTTTGAATCATTAGGAAGTCTCCAAAAGGTAAGAATCTTGAATTGGCCTTCTTTTACTGCAGGATAAAGTGAGTCAGAACACCACGTATGGGACAAGACTACTGTATAGGTTCATGTGGCTTTACTCATATATTCTTTTTCCCATTCCATGGGTATTTTCACAGAAAAGTCTCCATAGAGATGCAATAGAGGGTGAGTACTAGAGGATAGGAACTTCTTTGTGAGAGGAGATAAGATATGGTAGACCTGACCAGCAACCACAATATTCCAAAGGCTGCAGTCAATGGAGGGAGTAATTTCCCCTTTGAGCTTTACCACTTACCTTACTGACACTGACAGGCACATCTAGCTATATTAATATGCTGCTTAGTTTCTGGCCTCTCATACTTCCTTTTCCCTTTCCTCATTTTCCTCTTTGTTTTTCCTTAACACTTTAGTAATATTAGGAAGGGTTAGCTAGGAAGATGAGATAGCAAGGAACAAGACCTATCCATGATAAAATACTAATAATATTTCAAGGGCCATAAGATCACCAACATCTGTGTTAGGCTGGCAGTTTAGATTACAAACTCAGTACAAAGGCAACCCTAGCTCCATGGAATTCCTGTCTTCCTGCAAAGGGAAACAGAAAGATCTAAGAAGCTATGCTCACTATGTATCCTTACATTATTATTCAAAGTGGGGTTTTTTTGTACCAGTTGTTTACACACCTAGACTCCAAGGGCTTTGCTGAGCTATATCTAATCACTACCTGAAATGGTATTGGAGCAAGATGGGAATATAATGATCAAATAATCCATCTCAAAAATATATGGTATAAAGAATGGGTTGGATTTATGAATAACTCAAGAAATATGCTTGGGGATTTCCCTACAGTGGGCTATCCCATGGAGTGTGTATAAAATTGAACTGAGCTCTCTTGGACACTTTCAGTGATAAACAGGGCTCAGCATTGAAGGATATGTGCTTTGGAATAGTGTAACAATTGCTTTATTAGTCCTTTGGTCAAAGAAAGGACCCAGGCTTCCCTGAGACTTCATTATGGTGGTGAAAAGAATTACCTCCTATGCCAGGAAGGGTGATCTACTGAACACACTTTGAAAGGATCCATCAAATGTTCTCTTTTCCTTCTTGTTGACCACATGGAGATTCTATGAACCTCTCTATCAATTTCCCATGAAAGGAGGGAGAAGCTGCTCAAACATGAGAGCAAACACATGCGCTGCCTAGATGCCCAGCCACAAGACTTCAAATCTCCAGCTTCCTCTTCTATTTCTGTCTCAGAACATGGATGACTGGACTGAGACCAAAAGACGGACAATTCTAATCTTAAGTAACCCCCATTCTGAGTCTCAGTTTCCTCATCCATAAAAAGAATATAAATACTCTACCATGCACCTCACAAGGTTGTGAGGAAATTGCCTCGCAAATTTCAAATGAAATGGAAGTCTATCTTTGTTATTATCATTATTATTATTAAAGTCAGTTGTTGGTGAATAGGTAGCAGAAGCATTCGGGAAGCAGAGACATTTTCTTGTACCCCTGAAACCACAATGAAGATGACAATAAAAACCTATGGAAGCCCAATAGATAAAGCAAGTCAGGAAATTCGGCCCCTCCTATTGGGATGTAACGTGTCTAATCCCATGAGAGAAATGACAGCATTGAATAGAAAATGTGAAGCCAGAGAAAGCTATATCACCATGACGGGAGCACTGGGGAAAGAAAATGTTCAGTGGGGAAAATAAAAGAAGAAAAATGTCAGAGTAGTGAAGTGAGTGATTTGGATTTAGATAAGTGACGACTCATTAGATCTCTCTAAGCCTCAGTTGTGGTATCTTTTTTTAAAAATGGGGTAGGACTAGAAGACCTCAAAGGTTCCTTCCATCTTTAGCCAGTTGATTTTATTTCTTATCTTATCACCCTTCTGCCATTCACTATCATCTCTTCAAAGTATAAAACAATTATATTTGATTGATTTCTAAGGCTCGATAAGTGTTCAGGGTATGAGGTGTTGAAATAAATATTTTGTAGCTTCTGCAAGTTAGAAGCATCAGTTGTTATTCTTTTCCAAGAGAGGAGATGTAGCTGTTAATGTAATTTTTTTTTCATTGCCACCACTCATTTCTCTGATTCTGCCTTGGCTTCCAGGAATATACTGCTTAATGTACATAGTGGCATGCCATCTGATAAACCCAAATACAACATGTCCTAATTAGACAGCCTTGCTCAAAGTAGGTACTTGTTGATCATCGAGTTAATGTTTTCACCCTATTTTAAAAAATTGTGTAATTCTTTGGTATTCTCTTCCCTTTGCTGCCAGATACCAGAAGTAGAAATTGAAGCAGAGGGAGGGACTAGAGTGGACTGAGACAGATTTTCATCTATTAGTCTTCATTTATTTGTCACCTCAATATAGGACAAATTATCCATTCACTCAATACAATTTAAGTACCTCTTTTGTCCAATGACCAACAAAGGTACATAAATTCACCAGATAAATTCACTAAAAAAAAATTCTTCTCTGCCTAATTGACAGTGTACTAACTACATTAAGTCGCAGGACATTTGAGTAAAATGTATAATTATTTTAAAAACCCAAACTAATCATCCTGAAAAGGATGGCAAAAAAATTTTGATTCATTTAATACAAAATATATGTAATTGTATACGTGGACATGAAAGTGCTATAAGAAGAGTGAGCATGACATAATAACTAGACTTAAAGTCAGATATGAGATCAAATCTTAGCTATGACATTTACTGGTTACGTGACCAGGAGCAAGCCACAACCTTCCTGAGCATCTATTTTTTTAAACAGAGATAACAACAATATAATTAGTATCAATGTATCACTAAAGTCATTGACTTCATTGAGTTTTTGTTGTTAGGAAAGAACTCTGTAAATTTTAAAATGTTTCCGAATGCAAGGTATCACCTAAAGTAAGTTGTTTAATCTCAAAAACTTTCATAATTCCAAAGGTCTAGAGGTCAGGACAATAATATTAAAGAAAAATAGTAATCATTGAATGCATTAGAGCACTAAGAAAACTCGATAGGAAAATTAGCTTCCTTAGCTTAGCACAGTGCCTAGCACATAGTAGGTGCTTATTGTAGTGATTAATTATCTTCAAAGGAAAAAGAAGAAATTGACCAGTGACTTGATCTATTTGTTGAACTTTCAAGGCAAGTCTTAAGCCATAGTCATTAAATATTAAATTGAATGGCCAACATGTTCATTATTCTTGTTGTTTCTCCTGGCTAATTTCCTAGTAATTTATCCAGTAAATATAAATGTGTGTGGGTGGTGGTGTGTGTATGTGACTGTGTGTGTTTGTATGTCAGATAGGGGGATGAAAAGGGAGAGAGAGAGAAAATGTACGTGGTTATTGGGCAGAGATCTAAATCCATACTATCAAGTCAGGTCAATAAGCATCACTAGGTACAAGGCAGCATGATCATCACTGGGGATAGGATGAAAGGTAGACCCTGTCTTCAGAGATAACATACAAATAACTATGTACTTAAACTACATGTATGGGGAAAATGGAAGTAGTGTCTGAGAGAAGGCCCTAGAGATGTTGTGTATGCCCTAGAATTTATTATGGTGCATTGCTTAAAGCAGGTACTTAAATTTTGAGTGAATAGACAATTGGTCCTAGATTGAAATGACATATAAATGAAAGCAAATAGACAAGAATTTTTCACAGTCAACACTAGTTATCTTCCTCCCAATTTCTGCTTCTGATATAAGTGTTAGTATAATGGGCAGAAGATACAAAAGAATCGCATGGTTTTTAAACAGTCTAAAAACATTTACTTTAAATGTGAGATATTTCTTCAGTGACCAAGGGGTGTACATAATACTGGAGGGACTCAATTACATTAGTCTTGACATTCTCTCTATAGATAACACCAGATGACAAAAAGAGGAAGCCAAATGGAAGGCTGACTTGTTTTTAAGGTCTCACAGGAGAAACAAAACAAGGAGTCTGGAGAATTACTTTTATCATCCATCCAAAGGCAGCAAGAAACATCATTTCATGGGACATTTAATCATCTCCTATGGCAGAACTAATTATAAGTATTTGCAGAAAGACTGCCCTAGTAATGATAATTACAGCTTATGCAGAAGTTAAAGAGGTAGAGAAATTATGTGAATAACCTGATAAGAATCTCCAAATTAAATCAATATATACTTTGATAATTCAATTCAATAAACATTTATTAAGTGCCTATTATGTCCTAGGCACCGTACTAAGTGCTGGGGATACAAAAAAAGTAAAAGACATTCCCTGGTCTCAAGGAGCTTAAAATCTAATGGGAGAGACAACATGTACACAAATATAAAAAAAAGCAAGCTATATACAAGATAAAGAGAAAATAATTAACAGAGGGAAGGCATGAAATTAAGAGGGGTTAGGGAAGGTTTCCTGCAGAAGATGATACTTTAGTTGAGACTTAAAGGAAGCCAGGGTGGTCAGTAATTAGAGCAGAGGAAGGAGAGCATTCCAGAAGTGAGGAGCAGCCAGAGAGAATTCCCAGAGCCAAGAGACAGAGTCTTGTTCATGGAACGGGCAGGCGGCCAGGGTCGCTGGATCAAAGAGTATGTGTTGGGGAGTAATGTGTAAGAAAACTAGAAAGGTAGAAAAGGGATAGGTTTTGAAGGGCTTTGCATGCCAGACAGAGTACTTTATATTTGTTCCTAGAGGCAATAGGAAGCCATTGCAGTTTATTGTGTATGTGTGTGTGTGTGTGTGTGTGTGTGTGTGTGTGTGTGTGTGTGTGTGTGTGTGATGGGTGGGTGACATAATCAGATTTGTGTTATAAGAAAATCACTTCAGTGGTTGAATGGACAAAAGATTAGAGGGGGGAGAAATTTGAGGCAGAGTGACCCACTAGCAGTCTATTGCAATAAAGAAGTCATGAAAAGATGAGAGCCTGCACTAGAGTGGTGGTAGTTTCAGAGGAAAGAATGGAGTATATTTGGGAGATGTGGCAAAGATGAAATTGACAGGTCTTCTCAACTGCTTGGATATGGGGGTAAGAGAGTGAAAAATCCAAAATGATTCCTAGGTTGTGAACCTGAGGTACTAAGAGAATGGTGCTAACCTCTACAATAATATGGAAAGTAGGAGTGGGGAGCAGCTTGGGGGAAAGGATAAGTTCTGTTTTGGATATATTGTGTTTAAGATGTCTAATGGACATCCAGTTCGAGGTGTCTGAAAGGCAGTTAGAGATATGAGATTGGAGATCAGAAGAAAATTAGGAAAGGATAAAGGAGATTTGAGAACCATTAGCATAAAGATGGTATTTAAATCCTTGGGAGCTGATGAGAATACCAAGCAAAGTAATATAGAGGGAAAAGAGATCCCAGGGCAGAACCTTAGGGACATCTTTGGTTAGAAGGTATTATCTGGAGGAGTATCCAGCAAAATAGATAGAGAAGGAGTGGTCAGATTGGTAGAAGTAAAACCAGGAGAGGGTGATATCCTTAATATCCAGAGAGAAGAGAATATCAAGGAGGAAAGAAGGATCAAAAAGTCAGAAGTTGCAGAGAAGCCAGGGAGAAATAAGAGATAAAAGGCCACTGGATCACTGAAGAGAGCAGTTTTTGTGGAATGATAAGGTTAGAAGTCAAATTATAAAGGGTTAAGAAGGGAGTGAGAGGAGAGAATGTGGAGGCATCCATTGTGTAAAGTCTTTTCAAGGAGTTTAGCTACAAAGGAAAGAGGAGACACAGGATGATAGTTACCAGGCATGGAAGAATCGGGCATAGAGTTATTTTTCAAGTTAGGGGAAACATGGCAATGTTTGTAGGCAGTGAGAAAGGAGCCAGTAGAGAGGGAGAGATTGAAAATACATGAAAGAGTAAAGATGGCTCAGGAGGTAAGCTATTAAAGGAGATGGAATGGAGTAGGATCACTTGCACAGATAGAGGGTTTAGTCTTGGTAAGGAATAAGGCCATTTCATCATGTGAAACAGGGGTGTAGGAGGAGAAAGTGGCTGAAGGTATCTGGGTGATAGGAGATGAGAAAGAGGAGAGGGATTCATGACAAATGACCTGATTTTTTTCTGTAAAATATGAGGCAAAGTTATCAACTGAGAGAGTGGGTGAAGCCATGGGAGGTTTTAGAAGGGATGAGAAAGTTTGGAAGAGCAGCTGTGGAGAGTAGGATAGTAACATGATAAGGGAGGTATAGTGGGATTGCCAAGGAGTAGACAGGGCCCAATTAAGGATATTTAATATAAATTTGTAATAGACCCTCTCAGTACAGTTGGGTGATTTTCTTTACCTTGTCTGAACAGCACATACGTAGGCAGGTTATTCAGTGACTTCAATGCAAAGATGGACACAGACAAGGGCAGGGAATATATACATATATATGTGTGTATGTGCATATGAATACATGTATGTATATGTGTATGTATACATGTGTGTATGTATGTATATGTATATATAGTATAAATATGCCTCAGAAATAAGCAATGAGAAAGGCCAAAGAGTTATAGGCTATGCGAGACCCTCACACCTAAAAAACTTGAATATTATCTTTGTAAAAATAATTTAAAGGCAATGGTCAAAAGGAATATCAATATTATGACAGTGAATTTGATTATATTTTGGATAGTCACTAGTTATAGATGTACATATTACTAGTATGGGAACCATTTCTCAATCTTTCTGTGTATAGTTAAGACTGTTTACTTGTTAGAGCAAAGATTGAAATTAATATGAGGCTAGATAAAAAAAAGATTGAAATGAGTTTTTGTTCGAGGTTTACAATTAAGATAATGTCAACTTGACAATATCTTAGGGATATGGATATGAATCAAGGAAGTGATATCAACACCATTTATAAGAATCTCATATAGAAGTCTCATTGATGAAAATAAGTTGCCATAAGTAACTGGGAGAATGAAAAACTAAGTTAGTCAGCAAATAGTTGGCATACATGCCAAGAAAAGAAATATGACAATAACAATAAACCCTGACTTAGAATAAAAAACACTGGATTTGGAGTCAGGAGATATATGTTCAAATCCTCACTCTGCCTTTTACTACCTGTATGACCTTAGACAATTCAATTCACTTCTCTGTCCTTCATTGTCTACATTTATACTATAAAAAGATTGGACTAGAATGGATATTATAAGAATAATGTTTATTTTGTTATGAGGGCTAAATGAGATTATAAATAGATAAATGTAAATATATACCCAGTTTCAGTGACAATACTGTTTCATGCTTATGGATTTTTTTATTATACAAACAAACAAAAACTTAAAAAATTGACCAAGAGAATGTCAGAAACAAGTAACACACCTACTTTCTTCTATATATAAAATATTTATGAGAATGATCTGTACAAGGATAGCATTCATAATGAGGATATTAAAAGAAAAGAGAGACTTTTGCAGGCAACACACACAGTAAAAACACATCAAAATGTTGACAGAAAGATGTCAAGAAATGAGTAAATAGATAACTTCAAAAGGACATGAAAAGATTTACGTGAACTGATGCAGAGTGAAATGAGCAGAACCAGGATAATAATCTTCATCAGAACATCAGTATTATAAAAACAAATGATTTTGGTGATTTTTATAAGCTAATGAAGAATGAAATTAATATAACCAGAAGAACAATTTGTACAAGGAAAACAACACTGTAAAAGCAAACACCTTTGAAAGCTGCAAGATTTATGATCAATAAATGACCATTTATGGTTATAGAAGACCCATGGTGAAACATACTAGTCATTACAGAATATTGGATTTAGGATTGAGAATGAACCATATCTATCCATACACACACACACACATGTGTGTATATATGTACACACACATATATACATGTATACACATAGATATGTACATCTATAAGTATGTGTACATGTATATACATGTGTTCATACATGTATATACATGTATTCATTCATATATTCACACATATTCATACATATATTCATACTTAAATTATAGATCATATAGCCATAATAAATATGACTATGGATGTTTGTTATAAAATTTGCTTTGGGATTGGGGGAGTGGGAGGGAGAGAAAGTAGATTTCTGCCCATTTAAAAGATACAGTGATGAGGGATCTACAGATGTAACATGCACTTTCGATAGAAATCATTATATTATTAAACTCAGTAGTTTTCCTTTGTTACAAGAGATCTTTTACAAAATGGGAGTAAATGTTTGCAATGTTAAAACAAAACATCAATAAAACTTTATTAAAAAAAGCAGAGATTACCAAGTCCCTCAGTGTTTATTGTTTGACTATAAAAAATATTTTATTTGTTAGAACAAAATGTTGTCTTAAGCCTCTCTCAAGGTACGCCCCACGCATGTGTCAAAATGACACTATGTTCTTTGAAAGATGTAACAATATAGACATTCCTGTTGAATGCCTCTCTGATCATATGTACCAATGAGAAAACTAACGTTCATACAACAGAAGAGGCTTACACAAGGCTAAAGGGCTGGTAAAGTTGGGAACCAAGTTAAAGGCGTCTCTCCATGTCCAAGTATCTTTCTGGTTACCATGTTCTTCCTCTTGGAGTGAGCTTAGGCAAAATGCCAGTCAAAAAAATAACAACCCTATTTTAACTTTAGGAGTTATTCCTAAGAGGAAGTTGGAGGAGGGCTAAAGGGAGAAGGATATCCCTTTTACAGAGTGGTATTTTTCCCCTGACCTTACCTGACTGATGAGAGCAATGCCTTTTCTTCTTCCTCCTCCTCCTCTGCCTCTCTTCCTACCTCCCACAGGATTATTTTCCTTTAGATGAACTCTAGTCTCCTTCCAGGAGGCAGGGTCTTATTTAAGTAGTCCCTCTGAAGATGTAAAATAACTTCATATATTTCTCTCTCCTCTGTGTTTTTCAACCCAATAAACAAATGAAACAGCATGTAATACATAGATACTTTATGTTTGGTTACATCTGTAGCAGCACTTCAAATGTATCTAATCTATATACATTTTAGAATTTGTATTCTAGTTACTTTATAGATGACCTTTCCCTAAGCACTTGCTCAGAAAGTTCGCCTCTGGTATTTCTCAGGAGTTAACTCTCCAGGGACTGTCTTTTTCCCATAAGGATTTCCAACTTTGGAGTTCTGCCCAACCACCACCAACCTCTTTCTCTGTGGAAACTGTATCTCTCTGGTTTCATTTCTCTTTCCTGAACTGCCAGTCTTTTCTTCAACATATTAATATTTTATATATGCTTTTTTTAGAGCATAAGAGTTTCCTATGGCATTTTGCAAATGACATTGGTTTTATAAATATTAAATCTGTAATAAGATTAACCTGGAAATTATAGTTCCATTATGCCAGATATAAAAAGTTTCTTCTCCTTAACTTGGCTATTATCAATATAAGAATTTTCTTTCAGGCCACAGAATCTAAAGAGGATGGAATAGTCCGGCTTAATGGAAAGGACACCAGAGGATGGGGGAGGAAGAGAGAGAATTTGAAACTGAAAAAAAATATTTTAAAAAGGACACTGGACTTTAAGTCAAGATTTTTGGGTCCCAGGTTTGACATTTACTACTTGTGTGTCTATGAACAAGACATTCATCCTTTCTAAACCTATGTTTTCCCATTTGTAAAGACTAGTAACTGTACCACTTGACTCTTCAGTTGTTATGAGCAAAGCACTTTGTAAAAACCATAAAGCATCTCACAAATTAAATAAAATGGAATGAATTGGTAGACGAATAAATGAATGAACAAAAAGCCACTTATTAAGTGCTTCAAGAGTCAAAAAGATTTTTAAAAAAGACAGTTTTCTCAGAATGTCATTCATCATGACAAAGAGTGGTATATGCCAGGGAGACCAAGATGGTACAGCATTAGAAAAACAATAAACATAATTAATCATTTTAAAAATGAAAACATTCAAAACCATGATTGTTTCAATAGATACAGAAAAAGCTTTTGACACAATACCATACTCATTTATGTTAAAAAAAAACTCTACAAATTATAGAAAATATTTTTAATACCATAAAATGTATCTGTCTAAATTTCAAAAAAAACAAACATTACATGTAATAGAAATATAACAGAACCATTCCCAAAAATTACAGGACTAAAGCAAGAATTTCAACTCTTCCCACTATCATTTGATATCATTCTAGAAATGCTATTAGTAATAATAAAACAAGGCACAAAAATTAAAGGTGTAAAGACATACAAAGAGGAAATAAACCTTCCTCAAATGATGATAATACAAAGACTTATTTAGAAAGTCCTAGGTAATGAACAATAATACTAAATGAGATTATTGCTTCTAAAAAGCAGAATGCTACAAATAAACCTAAAATCAACAATATATCTATGTAATAACAAAATCTCAGGGGCAATAATAGAAAGAGAAATCTCATTCCAAATAATTAAAAAGGCATTAAATGTCTAAAGAACAATCGATCAAAGCACATAAATACCTGTATAGAGTCAGTTACATCTTATTATATCTTTACGTTATCATATATTATATTTTGCATTATATATTATATCCATTAAGATACGTTATATCTTTAAAAACATAAAAAACAACTTAAATATTCAGAACAGCTGAATATTCAAAGAATAATTAGTATTCATGGCTAGATCGTGATAATTTAATGAAAATTACAAAAGTTAACTTACATTTTTGATGCTTTACCAATCAAACTATCAAAGGGACACTTCATAAAATTCAATAATATAATAAAATTCATCTGGAAAAATGCAAAGCCTCGAAGATTAAAGGAGGTAGGAATGAAGGGAGAGATCAAACCTCCAGAACTCAACCTGTCTTATAAAGCAGCAGCCATCGAAACTATCTAGTAATGATTACAAAATAGACAGATTGGTGAAATAGACTAGACAAAGAGAATCAGAAATCGTGCAACTCAACAATCCAACGTTCAATAAATCAGATCACATAAACTATTTAGTTTATGTAAACCAGTTTAACATAAACTCCCTATAGGAGTTCTTTAAAAAAAAACTGTTGGGAAAACTAGAAAGGAATCTGGCAGAAATTTGACCTTGAACAATACCTTAGTCCATATTCTATGATACAGTCTATTAGGTGACAATATTAAATATCATTTCACAAAAATACCTGAATGAGAGGTTGATCATAGGCTTCTTACAGCTATGGATAGGAAATATATATATGCATATATATATATATATGCATATATATATGCATATATATACACACACACACATATATGCAATTGAAAAATAAATTTGATGACATAAAACTGAAAAAACTGCATAAATAAAATGAATGCTCCTAGGTTAAGAAAGAAAGTTGAAAAATGGGGCAAAATTATATCATGTTTCTCTCATAAAAGTCAGCTAAGTGGTAGTACATAGAGCACTAGCCTTGGAGTTAGGAAGAAGTGAGTTGAAATCCTGCTTCGGACACTTACTGGCTGTGCTGCTATCAGATTCACTTTCCTTATCTAAAGAATAAGCGTAATAATAGCGCTAACTCACAGGATTTTTGTGAGGATCAAATAAGAGAAAATATACACATATAGTGTTTTTCAAATCTTAAAGTATTGTATAAATACTAATGATTAATCAGCCAAAATATACATACGTAACATAATATATATATTTATACCTATGTATGTATATGTGTGTATTTTCAAAAGCTATTCTTCAGTAGATACATGGTCAAGGGATATGAATGAACAGTTCTCAAAAGAAACAAATTCAAACTATTAACAACCACATGAAAGAACTGTCCAAATCACTAACACTAAGAGAAATACGCATCAAGCAACACTGAGGTTTCACCTCAGATCCCGCTAACTGGGAGAAAAATGACCCAAAATGGCAATAGTTTCAGTGGAATGATACATACCTTGTTAAATTGTTGGTAGAACTGTGAAATGGTATAATTATTTTAAAAAGTGATTTGGAATTATGCAAATCAAGTGGCTAAAATGTCCATAGTCTTTGAAACCAAATTCCAAGACTGGGTTCTTACCCTAAGAAAGTCATTGATAAGATGAAAGTCCCCATGTATACAAAAAGAAATTATAGTAACACTATTTTTTGTGATGGTAATGAGTTGGGAACATTAATTTGGGATGCCATCAATGGGGAAGTAACTTATCAAATTGTGACTAATGATTGTAATGGGTTATTTTTGTGTTGTAAGAAACTACTGACATGTTGAGTAGAGAGAAGCATTGAAAGACTTAATATAATCTGATAGAATGAAGTAAGCCAACAAGAAAACAATATACACACTGATTACAACAAAGCAAACAAAGAGATCAACGACAGACACATAAAATCATAAATAAATGTAGCAAAATTATAAAGAACAATCATGATTGAAAGATGAGGGATGTGAAGATAACCCTACCCCACCCTTTTGTAGAGGTAGGAGGTCCACAAGTGTTATATGCCACCCACATCTTTTCAAAAATTTTAATTATATTGATCATTTATGTTGATTTTCCCTTCTCTCTCCTTTTCGTCTCTCTAAATACTATGGAACGGCTTTCAAGGAGGAAGAGGGGAAGGTATACTTGGGTAAAATTGGGTAATATAAACATAGTTATTAAGAAAAACTTATTTTCAAATAAAAGACAGTCCCTGACCTCAAGAATCTTATATTCAATAGGTAAAGACATTACATATATGAAAACAATGACCCCAAAAGGGAGTTTTGTTCTAAAGAGGTGGAATGGGGTGGGGGGCAGAGGTAAGGGTGGACAGGTATGGTAGTAAGTATGCAGTGACAGGGAGAGAGACTGAGATGGTCTGGGTAGGCGGCTAGATAACATGAGAAGCTGAAACAGAGTGTCCATTCATTTTATTTGTCAAAAATTCACTCCCTTTAAGATATATCATGAACTCTGGTTTAAGCAAAGTATATAAGAAACTATTGTTCTAATTATTTTTTTTCTGCTGCCACTCAAACTATTGTCTATATTGATAATTTTTTCCAGTTTTCAGGATCTGAGGTAAAGCCTCACTATTGTTTTGATGTGCATTTCTCTTAATATTACAATTTGGACGATGATCTTTACAGTTAAGTCTTTGAGTTGATTGGTTATTGTCCTTTCTTCTCAAAATGACATCACTATGTTGGAGTCAAGTTTCAATGTGTCTCACTGTGGCTGATCAGACCAACATAAGTTTGGAAGGCTCTACCAAAGGTTAGGCACAAGTAATCCATACGAACATTTGGGGTGGATTTTCTAAATTTGTGCATCTCACATTTCCTTTAAGCTACTGCAATTCTGCTTTGATCATAGAACACAGTGCCTTCTTTGATGTGGGTACACCATGCTGGGCAGTCCTTTGCCAGTGTCTTCCATGTCACACAGTCAATTGCAAAGTTCTTCAGAGAGACTTTGAGAGTTTCCTTGTATCTCTTTTTTCTTTCCACCATGTGATCACTTGCCTTGTGTGAGTTCTCCATAAAGTAGTCTTCTAGTCAAATTTACATTCTGCACTTAAACAACATGGTCAGCCCATCAGATTTGTGCTCTCTGAAGTAGAATTTGAATGTTTGGCTGTTTAGTTTGAGAGAGGATCTCAGGGTCTGGTACTTTATCCTGCTGGATAATCTTCAGAATCTCCCTAAGACAATTCAAATAGAAACAATTGAGTTTCCCAGCATGGCACTGCTATACTGTCCAGGTTGCCCAGGCATACAACGAGATGAGCACAACCTCTCTTTAGTCGTTTGGTATGCAGTCTAATACTTCTCCCACACTTTCCTTCAGAGTTTCTCAGACACTAAGCTAGCTCTGGCAATACACGTGTCAACCTTATTATCAGTAAGTACGTGCCAAGGAAAGTGAACTTATCCACAGTATTCAAAACTTCTCTGTCTTCTGTGACTGATGATTTCACATATGCCTGGCATTGTACTGGCTGGTGGAGCACCTGTGTTTCCTTGGTGTTAATTGTGAGGCCAAAATTAGCACAAACAGCAGAAAATTGATCCATACTTTATTGCATCTCAGTTTCAAAGTCTGCACTGAGTGCAAAATCAAATAGTAAAATGATTTGGATGATGTCCTCTGATTCGTGCATAAATCAGATTTAAGTGAGCCAGAGTTGCACAAAATCACTGGCCTCACTCTCTCTTTCAGAGTCAGCATAGTCCAGTGGCAGGATAGAGTCAAGAGGACAGGCGATAGTGCAAGGGCAAGTAAAATAGGGTCTTTTACTGGTTTTGTTTTGCTACAATCAAGAAGTATAATGCCTCTATTTGAATGTGACTAGGGAGGATCTTTCCCACCCAGAGAAGATTTGTAAGAAGGTCCACGCTTTTTGTTAATGAGGCACTGGCTCTCCAGGGATGTGATGCCCTCTGGCTCTAAGAAGTGTATAAAAATTCTGAGGGTGAGGTTTTATTTTGGGGCTTAGTTTTTGTAAGTGTTTATTTGGTCAAATGAGGACTGTGGGAAGCCACTAAAGAGTTCCTCAGTTTTGAGAACCCAGATGGCATGCTTCCCTCTCTAGTAACTATGGTCAGAAAGCTGTACCTGTCTGTTGAATTATGGTCAGGCAGAGGAAGCCATGTCTGTTGATTACTTTGGGGCTTACTTACTGGAAGCGTTTGTTTGGCCAGATGAGGACTCTGGAAAACTGCTAAGCAGCCCCCTGGCTTTGAGAACCCAGATGTTGTACTTCTCTCTCTGCTAAATATGGTCAGACAGTGGAAACTGTCTGTTGAATTCAGGCAGAGGAAGCCATGTCTGTTGACTTTTAATTTCTCTGTATTTTCTTTGATGTACAGGGTGCTGACTCCCCTGAAGTAGGTGAATGATATATGTGCTTGATTAAAGTGATTGTTAAGCCCTCAAAAGTTGCCTTTCCTTTTACGAATGCATATCTAAGAACCTGTGATAGCAGCCCCTGCTCCGTCCCTGTGTATGTTGAGGTGCTTACTGAAACATTAGACACAGATGGGTAGAGATGCAGTGGATGACCTTGCCATCTCTGATGTCTAACCAAATTCTAAGCACTCCGCAGTGCCTCCTTCAACTGCCTTCACAGCTGCTGGGAAAAATTGTCCTCATCCACCCATTCTACTAGGGGAAGTCTTCACTTGCTTGGGGTAGATACCTCCCTCCCCTTACTTACAGTTGGGTTTGAGCCCCTTAGTTATCCTAAACTTGGTTAAGCCAATATGCTGAAACCAGGGTATGTCCACTGCACTGCTACAGCTTCTTAGAGCCACAGGAGAAAGTTTGGTGAATCAGGAAAGCAACAAAGGCAGAAAGTAGCCCTGAAAAATTTGGCAGCCCTTACAACACAAGAAATGCTAGTCTTTCCTGAATACACCCTATACCTCAAAGTCTTTGAGTTAATATGGTTCTGGATGTCAAAGAATAGGAAGCCAATATATTCACCTCTAATTTGTCATGCAAACAAGAGATGGAACATGCACTCTCTCATCTACAAAAAGGGGCAAAGAGATGTCTTTCTCATCACTACCCTTGGGTTTTTAGGCTTAGATGAGTTCTCAGGAATGAAATCACACATGAAATGGCAATCTATTAAACCAGCTCTAGAAGATTCTGGACCCTAATAAGAATGACCTAAGAAGGTTAGTGTCTTTGCTCTTTTATACTGTGGTAGACAAAGGGAATCTGGAGCCTCTTACCTATGAACCAGTCCAGGGCAAGTTAAATCAGGCACATTTGAATAGCCCTATCAAGGATAATAGATTCTTCAGTCATTCAAATGTAAATTCCTTGTGGCCAAGGCCTGTTTAAATTATATATCTAGACCCTAGAATAGTGGCTCTCATATAATAACCTTTTGCTAAATTATTTTTAATTGCTACTTACCTGCTTGCTAAATTCTGTTTTTATGTACATTTCTATTTTTTTCCCTCTTAGATAAGGGCCTGGTCCTGTCAGCTTGCAGCATTCTTCAAAACCTGAATCAAGATTCTATTTATGGAAAATCAGACGTAAATTAATGTTTGCCTATGGACAAATTGGAGGAAGCTAGATCCTATCTCCTAGGACGAAGATAGTATGTAATATTTATCTTTGCCTCCCCTCTACCCATAACCCCCCACACCACACCTTTCACTAACAAATGTTTATTGAATGAATGCATGGATGAATAAATAGGCATTACTATGGAACTCCTTACAAAGTGTGTTGACATTACAGTTGCTTTTGAATAATATTAAGTCAGAACTCACATGGCATAGGCAAATTTTTGCTAGCTCACCAAACTTACTACCAAAAGTCCTCATTCTTGTGCTAAAAGAAAAACAGTGTTTGAAGACAGGACAAATTATAGTCTATTTCTTGATTAATTTAATGGGTTAGATGGAGGTCTGAGTCTCCACATGTCTTGGTGCAAAGTGGGCCATGCTTTTGCAGATGCCATGACCCTCAGATGTACTTACTTTTTACCATTAACCAGCAGGTGGGGGGAAATGTTTATTTATCAGTGATACTATGTGGTTACTTTGGGCAGCTAGGTGGCGAAGTGAATAGAACACTGGACTTGGATGCAGAAAGACACATCCTCATAAGTTCAAATCTGGCCTCAGAGATATACTAGCTGTGTGACTCTGGACAAGTCACTTAATCCTGTTTACCTCAGTTCCTAATTTATAAAATGAAATGGAGAAAGGACGTGGCAAACTACTAAAATATCTCTGCAAGAAAAACCCAAATGAGATCACAGGGTCTAGTGACTTGCCCAGGGTCACACATGGGACATAACTGAAAAACAAGTTAATAAAACGTGCTTATTGCATTTGTGTTTGAAGATTTATTAAGACTAATATTTTGAACAACATAAATACTACTGTAATCCATGAGGCATTTTAAAATGAGTGGGAAAATATAAGGAATATTTCTTAGCTTTGTTTATAAAAATAATGGAGAATCAAGCAGGGAAACCAGTGAGGAATATTAGAGAGGACACTGAACTTAGAGGTGAAAAATTCTCATTTCAAATTCCATTTAGGTATTTATTACCTGTGTGACCCTGACAAATCAATGAACTTCCCTGGATTTCAACTTCCTCATCTATAAAATGGGGGGTGGGGTTGGATTGGATGGCCTCTTAGCTCTTAATTTATGATTCAAAATACTTGATTCTCCCATACCCTACCATAAAAATGAGGAAGAGCTTTAGAGCCTTGGCCTCAGAGAGCAAAAGTAGAATTAGTAGTTGTAAAGAAGATGTGTTTAATATGGAAAATCTTTCTAAAAATCAAATGTGCCTGAAAGTAGAATAGATTGCCTGGCAAGGTATGCTCTCCATCACTGAAAATATTTATGAAGAAGGTTGAAGAGTTTTGTAGGGACAGGCGGAAGTTCTAGTCAAGAATTGGACTATACCAGTGATTTCCAACTTTGCTAAGTAAGAAAGGTTCTTTTTAATTATTTTTTTAAAATGTCATTTGCCACATGATCACGACCATAGGCACTGATTCATTTTGCCTCTCTTCCTAATATAGTAACTTGCATTTTTTTTTCCTGGACAGAGATTTTATCTGTGTAGGGAGATATGTGGGGAACTTCCTCTATCAATACAGATAAACAACTGTTTCTGAAATTCATCATTCCAAAAGTTGGCTAAAGGCACTGAGAAGCATGATAGAGCAGTGAATAAAGAGCTATTTTGGGAGCTAGGAAGACTTGGGTTCAAGTCCCGTGTTTCACATATACTGGCTCTCTAACTTTGTTGTTGTTCAGTTATTTTCTGTCACATTCAACTCTATGTGAACGCATTTGCAATTTTCTTGGCAAAGACACTGGAGTGACTTGCCATTTCCTTCTCCAGATCACTTTACAGACAAGGAAACTGAGGCAAATAGGGTTAAGTGACTTGCCCAGGATCACGCAGCTAATAAGTGTCTGAGGCCAGATGTCCATTTAGATAATATTTTACATATTAGCCCTGTGAGGTAAATACTTAAAGTATTAATTTTCCTAAATTGTTGTTCTGTCATATTCAATCATATCTGACTCTTTGTGACCCCATTCGTGGTTTTCTTAGCAAAGATACTGGAGTGGTTTGCCATTTCCTTCTTCAGTAACTATAGGCTAAGTCTTACTACATCAGGATAGCACTTAGTACATGCTTAATACATGTCTATTCAGTAGATGAAGGAAACAGCCAAAGGGCAAATTTAGACTTGATATGAAAGAGTCCAAAGCTCTTCCAAAGTAGAATGGGCTACCTTAAAGAAGCTCTTTAAACACAATACGAATTACTACTTGTTGGGGAGATTCTAGAAGGGATTCTTTTCCAAGTATTGATTAGACTAGGTGGCTAGTAAAATTCCTTCCAGTTCTGAGATTCTGTGAAATATATGACAGATAACTACCATGAATTCATTAATACCAAATGAATGTTGATTGAGTGAATGCATATTTTATGCTTTATTTTCAACAGCATCTGCATATATTTGAAAAGTTTATATATGTGTCTGTGCCTGTGTCTGTATACATTCATACATGTATATCTGGCATCCTGTAACTGTCTAGGAAACTATCTTCACTGAAAATGACTTTCATCGATACAGACTATCTGCTTCTTTTAAATTTGTACTCTTAAGAGTTACCTGGGGATACTGAGAGTTTAAGGGTCACATGGTCAATATTATCTGAGGTGGGACTTGGAGCCAAGTCTTCCAGAGGCTAAAGAAATTTGTCAATATACACGCAGCACATATTATCAATTTTGTCTACAGAAGGCAGGTTTGTTTATTGAGACAATAGATATTGTTTCACAGATTCTAGTCTGGAAATCTGATTGAAGCTTGGTATGCATTTGGATGTAGGGACCCCTGAGCTACAGCCTTCCTACTTGAAGATTCTATTCATGGAATAAGTGCCTTGATAACCATTAAGTGAAACTCTATTTATACAACTATACCCTGTGTGTATTATTTTAAAACTATTAAAATCTAACACTGCAAAAGGGGAAATCTAGGTTCATTTTAAGAGATATTTCCACCTTGCTCTACACTGATTCACTCTAAGATCATGAAATTCCTTGACTTTCTTCAGGTTGCTCTGTTAATTCATCATCTTGGACCATTTTTTTTTATTGGATTACGTATCAACTCATTAATTTGCATTCATTCTTTTTAATGCTTGGGAAATCATACTGACAGGAATATTCTTGTTGGAGAAACATCTGAATATGGCAAGGTCCATCTGAATTCAAACCTGTGCTTTATTTAGGCTAAATCTACACACTCTTCCACCTCCTCAGGTAGTGAAAAAGAGGTCTATTTCTTTGCCGAAGTTGCTAATGTGCCCACTTAGCATAGAAGCCTTGGGGGGAGGGGGAATTGATGGAATGTACCAGAACTAGCTGGAGAAGTGAATCAATTTCTCTAGATGAGCAGGGAAGTGTATAATAATTCACATTTAATAATAACTCATATTTCTCTAGTGAACTCTTTTCACAACAATCCAATGAGGATTACTTTTCTTTTTTTGTAATACTTGCCTCTCTGTAAATAAAGCAAAATGGAAACACTGTAAATCCTCATTTTGAATACTGGTTCAAAAATGGGGAAAGCAAAATGCAGCTTCCCTCCCCTCTTTAAATGTCCACATATTCTTTGTCAAAATTAGGCTCTGTTACAACTTCTTTGAGATCTTTGTAAGAATAACACAAGTATGTATATTATGTATGAATAAAAACAGAATGCCTTTCTTTCCTGAGAAAATATTTATTATTTCATCTTTTGGATAGGATTGAGATAGAAAAGGTAATTAGGCAAACCTCTGTCCTGATATTATTATTAATATTATATATATTATATTATTATTATAACATTAATATTATTTTGGGAGCAGTGAGAGAGCCCAGTTAAATTTCCAAAGGATTGGAATCAAAGCTGACTTCTTTAGTGTTTCCTTGGTATCTGACAAATCCCAGGTCACAATTTAAGGAAAGGGAAAATGTGGACATTTCTCTCCTCTCTTTCCACACTATGTAGCTCATTGTTTTAGGGATTTTCTAATGTACTTATTGAGCATTCTGCATTTATGGTTATTTGTGTACAAGTTGCCCCCATTAGACTGTAGTAAGCTTCACGAATCTTATCTCCTCCAGCATAGTATTCTGCATACAGTAGGTGCTTTAAAAATATTGAATTCTCAAGACATAGGTGCTCATTGCCTTAAATCTTCAGGCTCCTTACAGTCTGATCTGAAACTCATCTACAAGGGAAAGAAACACATAACAGGGGAGCATACACCTAGAGACTAGAGGACAGACAATTCAAGAATTTAAGGGGGTGCCCTGTCCAATGTCATCAATCCTCTTTTCTCCAGGACTGCAGAGGAGGTGAATTGCTCCCTTAGGTTATAGGAAGGTCACTCCTTTAGGAGATGAGGGAGGCCTGATGGGGCAAGGTAGGTGATCATTTTTGCCAACAGGGGAGTGGGAAAGATGCTTGAACCTGACGTCTCTAGGCTTCAGATGACAGTGCAGTCCCTGTCTCTTCTGGTTAAGCAGTAGGAGACAGCAGCAGCAGCAGCAGCTGTGAAAGTGACTGAAGCTGCTTCACTTTCTCAGAATCTGAACTGCTGGTGCGCCCTCTGCAGCAAACAGGAATCCTTAGGGTCTCCCAGCCTGCCGGTAGGAGCGCAGGAAAACTGCATTCCACTGGCCTTAGGCATTGGGGTTGCGCTGAGATCACTGAGGCTATGCTTGTCACTGCTCTGGGAAAAGCTGGAAGGAGTCACCTGAAATATCTTACCCGATATATAACTTCTGATATAACTTCTGAGCACGCGTCTGTCTAATGTCGTAGAGGGCCAACACCTGACCACTTAAGGAGTTCTTTCAACACCATTTCCCTTGAATAATAAAGTAATAAAGTGACTCCCAGAGACTGTCTGATCCTTTATTTTTTATGTGCATAAACCGAACCTGTTTAAGAGCTGGAAAACAGTTTCTACCAATGCAAGTCAACATCATATATGTGTGTGTATATGTATACATACATACTTATACACATACATACACACACATATATACACATATATGTATTTATATATAAATCTGTAAGAGAGAGAAGACACATATACAGATACTGAGTTGCCTAAAGCATTGAAAGGTGAAGTGACTTGTCCAGGATCACACAGACAGGATGTGACAAAAGCAAGACTTGATCCCAAGTTTTCCCCTTGAGTTTTCCAGGGGACTACATAAGAGGGGTATTCCTCATTCAAGAACAGGAAGTAATTTGCTGTTCCCAGGGGTCCCAGTTGGAAATCTGTGCTTTTGCGTTTTCCAAGAACAAGACGGGAAGGTGAGGGCAGGAGCCAGGGCATGAGGAGATTTTTGTTGAATTACGAATCTTTCCCTCCACTCTGACTGGGAAAAGAGGATCTTCTAGGCAGAGTTGGAGACAAGCTAGAATCCTCGGGACTTCACACCTTGCAGCCAATAGCCACCTCTGACGCTCAAAAGTGGGGGAATAACAAGCCGCTTGCCAGACTGAGAAGTTGGATTTTAAGTCTCAGAAGGAAAGCCCAGAGTCCTTGCTCATTGATCAATTTCCCCAGGGAAGTGTGCTCTGGGTGCAGACATGCCATTTCTCTTCTTCCACTCAAGCTTGTGAGAGATCGAAAAGAGATTTAGGGAAAATGCCCAACTTCCTTGAGACCTTGATTTAGTTTTTCTGTAAGACTTTTTCCTTCCTCTGCCGCTTTTAGAGTTTTTAGGCTGTTCTGTTCCCAAAGACCTCGTTGGATATTACTAATGGTTGCGTTTTCCCTTCAAATGTTCTTTTAAACTAGTAAATTTAGCAGCACATTTGCTTCCTAGAGCTAGGGACATCGCTGTTGTTATCCCCAAGTTTCTTCCTTTTCTCCTCGCTATGACTTTCACTCTCTCCATCACCCAATCCCATCCCACATCCTATTCGGTTTCTCAAGGCCGTGGTCTAGACAACTGAATTCTGGACAATCCTAGTTCATTCTTTCTTGGGCCAGTTTGCTTTGAAGACAATCAGGGCTCTTCCTCCTCCCCCCCTTCCCCCTCCTTGCTCCTCCCCTCTTTCCCTGCTTCCCCCTCTCACCTTCTCCTTTTTTTTTTCTTTCTGGCTTAATGGATCCAAGAGTACCAATTGAAGGGGAATAGAATAGGTTGACTTGAGTCCTCGAAACCGCAAGTGGAGTCCTTCACTTCTCCTTATAGAAGAGCCAGGAGTATGGGAACCGCCCCCATCCTCTCCACCCTTCCTCCTCCCCCACCCCCTTTACCCCAGGAAACAAACAGCCAGACCTGGTATTGCCCTAACTACCCTCGCGCAGAAAGAGGAGGGTAGGGAAGGGAACTGAGGAGCGACCAGCTGCAGCCTCCCTCTCACCAATTAACTGCTTTATGATTTACTAGCCCAGCGCCCACCTCCCTTCCGATCGCTCCTGTGGGACGCGCAGCCACCCCCTCCCCTGCCTCCGTCCCCCATACTCCTCCTCTCCCCTTCCCATCTGGTCAGCCTGGTTTCCCATTCCCACTGAATGGAGTTCTCCGATGTGCGCTGCCCCAGCGGCCGCTAGGAACTTCCCACCATCCACCGGACACCCCCAAAAAAGCCCCCATTTTTCAAAGGATGCAGCAGTGCCGTGGGCGGCTGGGAGACCACGGCTGCGGACAGACCAGCCTGGCGCACAACAGAAGCAGCGGCGGCGGCGGCGACGGCGGCGGCGGCAGCGGTAGCGGTAGCTTTCAGGTGCCTGGGTGGCTCTCTAGGAGCAAAGGATTCCCAGCTGAGACAAGCCCTGGAGGCAGTGCCTCGGAGAGCCCCGGGCTCCGCAAATAGCCGGGGCCGCCTCGCGCCAAAGTGAGGAGGCTAGAGGAAGAGAAGGAGGAGGAAGAGGGAAGTGCAATTCTTGGCGCTGGCGCGTACAGCGTGCAAAGATAGGTTCTGCGTTCCTCCAGGCTCCCCTTACCACTAAAGACTGGATCATAATCGCCCTCCCTGGCGTCACCTTCCGAGGACGAAAGGACAGCGGTAGGCTAGACTAGAGCTTAGCGCCCTTTCTCCACTACTCTGGTTTCTTTTTCTTTCGTTCTTTCTTTTTTAAATATAAAGCAACTCCCACCCACCCCCTGGGGCGCTCCGCCACCTTCCCTTCTCTGCCTCCGGGCTCCTCAGGGCCAAGCACTATGGAGTTATCCGATGTGCGCTGCTTGAGCAGCACGGAAGAACTCTACACCATTAACCCAACACCCCCGGCCAGCGGCGGCAGCGGGGGGAGCTGCAGCGGCGCTGGCGGTGGCTCACGACCCCAGAGGCTGCTGTGGCAGACCGCGGTGCGGCACATCACCGAGCAGCGCTTTATCCACCAGAGCGGCGTCTGCGGCGGGAACGGCAAGACCAGCGAGCCTGGCCCCAACCACCACGCGCCCCACCTCCAGCAAGCCCCAGCCCTCCCCCTCTACCCTTTGGGTCAGGCTGGGCGGCTGGGCTCGGCCGGGAAGGGCGGTCACAACAACGGGGGTGGTCCCACCAAAGTCTTCCCGGAGCGGAGGGGCAGCAGCGGTGACCTGGGTTTTCTGCACCTAGACTGTGCTCCCAGTAACTCGGATTTCTTTCTTAATTGGGGTTACACCTACCGAGGGGTGATCTTCCCCACCCTGAGAAACTCCTTTAAGTCCCGGGACCTGGAGCGCCTTTATCAGCGCTATTTCCTGGGACAGCGGCGCAAGTCCGAGGTGGTCATGAACATCTTGGACGTGTTGACCAAACTGACCTTGCTCGTGCTCCACCTGACCCTGGCATCGGCCCCCATGGACCCCCTTAAGGGCATTCTTTTGGGCTTCTTTACAGGCATCGAGGTGATCATCTGTGCTCTGGTGGTGGTCAGGAAGGACACCACTTCCTACACGTACCTACAGTACAGCGGGCTGGTGACCTGGGTGGCCATGACGACTCAGATCTTGGCCGCGGGTCTGGGCTACGGGCTCCTCGGGGATGGCATTGGCTATGTACTTTTCACTCTCTTCGCCACCTACAGCATGCTGCCGCTGCCCCTCACCTGGGCCATCCTCGCGGGGCTGGTCACATCTCTAGTGCAGATCGTCCTGGAGCTAATTCACCCCCGTTTGGCGGTGAATTCCATCAACCAGGTACCTCCCCCTATCCCTTCCCTGCCTCTGGCTTCTGGGGAGCCTCGAGGTTGTTTATCAGTGTATTCTTGACTGAGTGACGGAGTGGACTAAATGACCTCTAAGATCATCCTTCCATCTCCAGTATTCTAGGCATCAATAGTAATGCTGATTTGACCACTCTTAAACGGTTTCAGCCCACCACCAGAATCACCACTCTTCCTCCACCTCTAGCTTAGCTTTTGGCACTCCAGAAAGGTCAGAGGGGAGGTGCCCCTGTTTATAATAGAAACCAAGAACAATAGATATCATTAAGAACCTGTGAAGTAGTTGATGAGAAGATCTTTAAAGCTGCTTCCTAGTCAAAAATCCTGTATAAAATGTATTGCAGTGTTGACTGTGGAATTGGAGGACCAGATTCAGATACTGGTTGTACTAATTACTTATCTGTGAGATCTTAAGTCACTTCTTTCTGGGCCTCAGTTTCCTCATCTGTAAAATGAGGACTTTGGGTCTCTTCCTGCTCTGAGCCTACGAAATCAGTCTCACTTCACTTTTATTTCTGACATTTCTTCCACATTCTCGATCCTCAATTCTCATATCCCCATACTCCTCTCAGCACCCCAACTCCCTTAATATATTCTCTGAGAAATACTTTCTGAGAACTTCTGGACCATTAAGAAACCTAAATAAAGTAATAGTATTGGTATTTTATGTGCGTATAACATGATTTCATGCTTATTAGCCTTTAATGAGGACCCTCCTACTTTACTGGGCAAAGTTCAAACCTTTGAACAATCAAGTGGGGAAGGGAAAGGAAGAAGGATTGGTGTTTTCTAGGAGGGCAAGCTTATTTCAATGAGTTGAAACATATTCAAGTAAAAGGATGATCATTGTACAGATCTCCATTCATTCTTCTCCTAGTACAGGATTTCTGCAAAGTATCTGAGCTAGGGAAGAAAGTTATCACTTCATGTGTATAGGGAATTAGTGGTGAAAGATCTCTCCACTTCATCTAAACCTAGTAAACAGAATAATGCTCCAACTATTCCTTTCCCTAGTACTATATTTGTAGTTGAAGAATGTGTGTGGGGGCAGGGGGAGGAGGGCTGTCCCAAAGTCAAGGAAAACTTCTAACATATTTTGATTAGAAATCTGTTTGAAATTTTCAGTGTTGCATCTCTTTTTACTCCATTAAAACCTTTAAAGGTTCATTTTTGTGCTATTTGGCTTCATGGTGCTTTGCATGGTTCCAGTGAACAGACACCAGCAAATATTAAACATAAAATTCATTCAGATGAACTGAATACAAGTTTTTTGGAACTTTAGTGCCTCTAAAATGCTTCATTCATCATTGTTCTTCCAGTTATGTTGTCAGTCTGATAATCTATTTCTTCTCTGATAATTCCATATCCATTTGCTCACATTGCTTATCTGTCTAGTTGTTTTTAGAGTACTTTATAGGGCTTAGCTGTCTTTCTGGTGGAAACATGGACTTTATAATGTATGTTGCTGTGGTCACTGGTTTGGATAAATCTGGACAAATTGAACTTAAAGCTTATTTAAAACAATTAAAGAGTAATTTCTAGAAATCATAAACTTCAAAATTAGCTTCTGATAAATTTTCTATTACCTTTGAGGAGTGAGAAGGGTAGACAGGATACTTTAGGCAATAGCATTACAATGTTTTCTTAAACATACAATCCTGTCATCTTTTAAATATGGATTGCAGCAGTTTAAAAATTCATATTTCCTGACAAATAGCTCGCTCTTTCTCTTCTCTTCTCTCATACAAAAAAAAAATGACACTAAACAAATCATTGTGGTGTCTATATTAGAGGGAGAAATGAAAGGAGACAGAGACACATACGCACACAGGATGACTATATATTGTTTCTTCTATCTTGTTAGTTGAAGAAATTATACCCTAAGCTATATCTTGACAAACTCCTTTTCACATTCTTTTCTTTCTTAATGGTGGCAAACATTACTGAAATACTTCATTTAAAAATTAAATAGCATTGGGAAGAACATGTCTCATGTACTTTCCAGATGGCAAACTAAAGTTTCAAAGTACAAAACATACAAAATTTCTTAGACTTTGTGTTTTATTTTTACTGTGCAATTAATCCATAAAGTCAAACAATTTATGATCTTTATTTTTACATGTTATTCAAATGTTACCAAGAAGTGGTTTAAAATACACATTTTAGTTTGTTCACATTCCAAATAATTATTCATTGAAAAATATTCTATATGACCCTTAGCCCATAAAATCCATACTAACTGAACTTCATATTTTGTTTTATTTTTAAAATGCACATTAATTGATTGCTTAACATGTAACATTACTATCATTCATATCTTAAGGTGTTGGAGAATCCTTACCCTTTGCTGAAAGCCCAAGGAGCTCTCCTCTAGCTGGAGGTGCTGAAGAGTCCTCCACTTCTTGGTTTGTAATTTTTTTCCTCTGGCTCCCTCTAGTGTTCTTAATTTTTTTTTCAAAAATGTCCCTCCCCTTTGCATTTAAATAGACTTTGGGTGTTAATTTTTTTTCCTTCTAATTTTTTTTTTTAAGCAATGTCTCTTGAGTTTATCTTCATGTACTTAGTGATGCCCCAAACTTTTAAAATGCACTTTGGTTTATAAAAGGATGACTTTGAATGTGGTATCTATCTTGGATAGATAACATCAGTTTCTTGCAGGTTTCTTCTAGATCAGAGATTCTTCTTCTTTTTAGTATATCAAAGACCCCTTCGGCAATCTGATAAAGCCTATAAACCCCTTCTTGGAATAATTTTAATGAATAAAATAAAATTCACAGAATTATAAATCAAGAATGGTGATATATAGTTATAGATATATATAGATAAATGACAGATAGAAAAAGTTCATGGACCCCAGGTTAGGAACTCCTGTTCTAGACAGTAAAATATCTCCCAAAGATACTCTTTGCATTTGACAACATCAAAAACCCAAGTGACCTGATAATTGATGTTAAATAAGAAAATAAAACCTTATAACTTGTCATAAAGCATACTTAGAAGAGTTATGACTTCGCTAGTGACATTTCTTAACCAAAGTGGCTCTCAAGCCCCATCACTAACATAATAAATACTCTTGATTGTTTTTGTACACACCCCTCCATACCAATGTACAATAATTTTGTGACTCACCTGATCATGAGACCATCTGAACTTTAGCTAGGCTGGTTCTCAGATGGAGAGCACAAGTGAATTTGCCACTGGGTTAGCTGTCAATTTGTATTCTAGTGGCATAACCTCAAGAACCCCAAGGTCATGCAAACATTGTTATGAGTCAGGAGAGATTACCTTTAATGGAGAATGTGTATATATATATATATATACACATATATAATGTATATACATACAAACACTCATATAAGTATATTGAATGCAAACACTTTAGGGGTCCAAATAGTAATTTCTGTGGAGTAACTCTTTGAGATTTACTCTGGATTATTGTGGATAGCTATGAAATTTTTCAGAAAGTGCATTTACAAAGGTAGCACCACATATGATATATGAATGAACATTTACTGAAGGAGCTAAGGAAAGACACTATGTTAGACAAATGCTGCAACCCAGGCAGGAGGTTATTCTGCAGTAACTTCATCATCTCTCTCAGCAGGGCACAGGCTTATCATCTGACAGCCACAGACCCTGGGAATCTCATTCCATCTCAAAATTAACTTTGACTTCCATTAAGAGAGGTCCTCATGTTAACTTAGCATCTTCAAAAAATCAAGAAACATAAATATGGAGCTCAGAGTCAATGAATTTTTAGCAGCTGTTTTATCTCTCTGAAGATACAGTCTCTAAGTGTACAAATAATGTCAATAATTGCTTTTACTAAAGTCAGTGCTATGAGAAGCTTCTCTCTCCCTTCCTCCTCCCCAACAAGAAAATAAGATCTGTGGCATAGTATAAAATAACGAAGCTGTAGTTCTCTTCCTGTACAAAATGTAGAGAGAATGGGCCTTAGTGTTTTCTCTGTTGTATAGTGTACTTTACCCAAGTGAGACAAGATTATAAAATGCTTCCTTAAAAAAGTCACCCAAGAATCCACAAAGAGGTAGATTATCTCTCCCCCTCCCCACCTCAAAGGCAAAGGTTAGGATAAAGTCAGCCCTTTCTCATCTGCAAACAAAGAGTTATGTCTCATGGCAGATCTACCCATCCTACTGTTTTCTTCTTCCCCTGTGGTGTGGAAAAAGTGTTTAATTCCCCAAGGGTATAGACAGTTCAAAAGGCTCCTTTATTTCTCTGCTCACCTGAGCTCTGCCATTAGTTGTAAAACTGATGCTCCCCTGAGTAGCACTGTCTTCCCAAAGGTGGATCAGTTTCATGCCAACAAAGGAATAGAATGTATCTGATACAATCCAAGGACATGCATTTCTTTGCCCTCTTTCTGCTTCTGTCACTAATTTCCTGCTCATCCTAGACTAATAAATTGCCCTGTTGTTTTTGTTTATATGCCCGTCAATTCATGACACAATGTCTTCTTGTGAATATATATAGAGGCACCTGAGGCTCATAATGTTGACTGGCTATTAGGAGAATTAGAAGTGATCTAAATACTCTAAATACCATTGTCATCATTATTAGTACTCTTTTAATTGCTGATGAGAATTATAAACTCTCTGGTATTTGACTGTTACCTAATTATCATCTCTTTAGTGATGAGGTGGGTGGAAATCATTTTAGAGGTTGGACATTGATATCTAATCAAAGAAAAAACAATGATCTGGGGCTTTCTTTTGGTGGATTCAAAAATATACTTCATTAATCTTCTGTACATCTGTGTAAGGTAAATGATAATGTAACGTCAGAGTGGTGACGTGATTTGTCTATGTTAGCTAGGCAAGTAAAAGGCCCTCCAAATGGAAGAAGATTAGTTCTTGCCAAGGTCAGATCACTTTGGGAGTTGAATTTAGCACATGCTTTCCAACCCCATTCCTCACCCCACCCCAATCCAAATTTCGTCCCACTGAACAATTGAAAGAAACATAAGATCATGTCAACTTACCCTGGTAATGGTTTTTTTCCCCCTTGAACAATTTTTTTAGGAATCTTTTTTTTTTGGCCCAGGGTTGGACCAAAGGTATCTGTGAATGTGTATGTATGTTGAGTGTATATTGCTTATACTATGAATCAAGATTTGACTTGACCAAAGAAAAGTAGAGACAGAATAACCAACTTTTAAAATCATTTTTAAGGAAAGAAAGGCCAATCTCAGCTTAATAAATATCTCACCCAGACCAACTCATATCATATGAACTAAATTCTCTACTTTGTGCTTAACAAATGTCATGTTCGCTAAATCACCTCAATTTGGGTTTTGAGATAGTCTCTTCAAAAGAAAAAAGTGAATATTCCACAGCTGAATAAGTCTAGGCTCCAACTGAATTTATCACTGTACTTTATATGGTACATTTATTTGAAAAACCTATGGCACTCTGCCTGTACATTTTTCTTCAGCAGATTCTTAAAGGTTTTTAAAAAATGATTGCAGCTTCCCAGCATGCCTGAGGGAACAAAAATACCTCTCCAATAAACAGATTTGAGTGTCAACCTTCCCAGGGGGTTCCTATGGATGCCAGAGAATGAAAATATTATTCTTTTACTGGTGAAAAATATCTTGAGACTATCCTTTTAAATTTTCTTTGGTGGATGCAGGGTGGAGGAAGGGCTTTAGCCTATGATGGTTGTGTGACAGTCCAAAGCATCTAGTTAAATTTCCCCTGATCAGTCTCTGCCACCTTTGCCCTGCCATTTCCTAATGGGTTCAGGTTTCATGGGTTTAGGGTATTTCATAATGTGATGGCATAGCTTGCTTTCTTCTTGATTCAATTATCAATTTATCTTTCTTCATATCCGGTAGTATCACCTAACTGATATCAGTAGGTCAGAGCTTAATTATATTTGAATTGGGGGTTGTGGAAGGCTCTTTGAGTGATGGGGTATATGTGTGTGATTGTGGGAGGAGGCTTTTCTCTTGAAGCAGCTGCAGCTATGTCCTGTTTAATAGAGCAAACACATTAGTCATATTTATACTTTGATGATTGATGGCATTTTAAGAGCTCATCAAAAATGAGGGAAACCAAGCATAAAAATGAAAGATGCACACGCACAAAAACCCACTTATCCCAAACTCAGTGCAGCAAGGAAGCACTTGCAATCAAAGGTCACTGCTGTGATCAAACTGATGTGACATTTTGCCGTTGTCTAAATACTTCCTCTGATCCCAATCTTGTCATTTCATTAATCCAGATATTTTTGGTGTGAGTCAAAGTATATACACAATATATGACAATGAACATCTCAAAAAAGCTTGCCTTTGGGACAGAAAGTAGGCACATATTGACCCAGTGAGGGACTGATAGGCAAGATCTTATCAGGAATCTGGATGCTCAACATACCAGCTCATTTGACATCTTGATTGTGAAGTGTGGCATCTCCTCCTTTGTCCGCAGCCCCCACCACTGGTATTTAAGGCAAAAGGAAAATTCAAGGTTGGAGAGGCAAAGGATTTTGGGACAAGGGATTTGACTTTTGTCAGCAAGAGAATGGATTATGCAAATTATACCTTCTTCAGTATTTTTTTAAGGTACTCTAAGAGGCATAGCATTCTTTGGCCTAGGGTGCAACAACAGAAAATGGAAAGTCAATGTAAGAGTGGGGAAATGTAATTGGATTTACACACTTAAATCGTATCATGTGAGTTTTGTTTGTAAGGAACTATTTTAAGAAGTCAGGTTACTTAAGCAGCACTTCTTATGTCAGTTTTTCTCACTGCAAAATTTTTCACAGTCAGCCCTACTGGGCAGAGAAAGAATGCAGAAGCGATGAATTAACTGCTTTGGTGCCAGACAATCTGAGAAGACACTGCAGCATCCAAGTAGAAAAAAAGCCATTTTTAAAAAATCAACAACCATTGACGATCCTCTGGCAGTTCTCTATCAGGGTCTTACTGATGGATTGTGCTTAGATAAATTTGAATTTGCTGGTTTCTTTGTGAAATCTATATTGGAAATTGAGTAAGAATGTATGTGACAGTATCTGGGCTGCATATTTTCCTTCTTATGCTTTTCACATGTCGAATTGTTGGGATTTTATATTTTTTTTCTGTGCCTGAGCTCAGGTGTTTCTAATTGTACAAATGTCTTGCAAACAGAATTCTCTCATAAATCAAAAACAGGAGATAAAGTTCTGAAGGGAACATTCCAAATTTCAGCAAATACATGAGGCTAAATCATACTGCTTTCCTTCTTCTCCACAAACCACCCTGGCCACTTTGGGATTAATAATTCTTAAAAAACCATTTTTTCCTATGAAAAGATTATGTCATATAAAAGAAAAATTAAATCATACTCTAAGAACCATTCTATTTTGAAAATGGAAGATTCTTTGTATCTTAGCTGATTTCATAACCAATTGGAATAAGCATTTCAACATCCCTTCTTTGTTGTTCGTGATTGCATTCCCAAGATATAGGATCCCCTAAAAATATGAAAGCATAGGGACAATCTAATTATTATTTTTTTCTCCTCTGACTCAGAATATGGAGGAAAATGAAGTAAGAGAAACTGCTGTTATGGGTATATTTCTTTGCATATGGTGACACAGTGCCAAGGGACTGGCCTTGGAGTCAAGTATATCTGGTTCAAGTATTGCCACTGATATGCCACTATAGTCCACGGGTAAGAATGAATAAGTCACTTAAGCTATTAGTACTCCAGGAAGCTCCATAATATTATGTATTATAAGTGAGTTATAGATCTGCCTTGGTGGAGAGAAGTTCTGTACCTGAAATTCCCCACACTCAAGAATTCACAGTTCTAAACAAAACAAAGAAATGACAATATCAAATAAATTACAGGGACTTAAGTTGTTTGTCTTACGGAGAAGATATTTGAGGAACATGACAGCTTTCTTCACAAAGGAAATGTGAGAAGTGTAAATCTAGAGATGTCTTCATTCCAAATGTTCAAATAGAACATTTGTGCCTCACCTGTCCTTCTGAGGTCATATTGGACTGAATAGCCACAGTCAAACACACTATATCTTGACCCCCAACATTATGATGTCATTCATCCTCTCCAGAAATGAAGGATGAACAGTAACAGCTGTCTTCAGTAGGGTATGGCTATAGAAGGTAGAATGTGGGACCAATGGAGAGAAGTTGTGGAAGACATAATTTGAATCCACATAAAGAAGAACTTAATAGTTTTTACTGCTCACAATGAGTTGTCTTGTTTTCATAGTGAGTTCATCATCTCCAAAAGTCTTCAAAAAGAGATTAGATGCTTCTCCGTAAGGGATAACGTAGAGGGAATTCTAGTACTGGACAGGAGGTTAGATTCAGTGACCCTGAAAGCCATTTCCAACCCCAAGAAACTATGAAACTAAGTCAACAATATATTAATCCTTATACTGAATCCTTATAACAGAACCGTGGTAGACAAAAATGCCAGGAAAACTAGTGTGCGATTTTAAGGTATAGAAAGGATTAAGAGAAGGAATGTGATTTGAGATAATATGGGGAGCAAAGAAAAGGATCTGTATGTATTTAATTATAATTTTTAGTTTTGAATTCTCTCCTTCCCTTTGACCTTTTCTCCTCCCATTAAGTAAGCAAGAAATATGATACCATTAAACTTAGGAATTCCTGCAAAACATATTTCCACATTAGCCATGTTATCTGCCTGTTTTTAAATATTGCATTCCCCTAAGTTTCTTTACCCAAAGAATCCCTGCTAACAACTGTTGTCTTTCATTCATGCCTGCCTTTTAGGACAGGAGCTTGAGGGAAAAAAATACAGTTTAGTACAGTATAACTGTGGACAGTAATACTTAAAAGTTTTAACTTAGTAAATGAAAAGTTTCCAACGTGATCTTTACTTATTCATTTATCTTAGTTTACTCATTTGTACAATGCTTATACCTACCTTAAGGAGGTCTGAGAGACTTTCCTGACTTCAAAAAGAACTACAGTCACTTTTATTCTGTAAGGATTAATTCCTCCCCACCCCCAAAAAAGGATGGTCTTTTCTAGGTGAGATATGGGTCCACTACCTACTTAACTCTATAACATACCTCAAACCCTTTTCCAAAGAGTATTCCTCAAGGAAATAAGCAATGAGCAAAATAAACAAAAGATTTCTCCGTCTTTGCATAGGTTAGTACTCTACTGTGTATCTAGAATGCATTTCCATTGCTTATTCACCCCTTATAATCCATAGCTTCCTTCAGAAGAACGGAAACTCCAGGGTCGCTTTCTACATGGAACCTTTCTTTATCCCTCCCAGTTGCTATTGCTTTCCCCCTCACCCAAATTGTATCTATTTTATTAAAAGAAAAGGAACCTGAACCTATGATATCATATGTATAGGAAGATTCCAGTGAAGAATTTCCTTTTCCAAGGTGAAAGGGCAAGCAAAGTAGGATCTTCTGCTGTTTTTGTTTTAGTATAATTAAGAATACAGTGCCTCTGACTGAATCTTGCCTTTATCAACCAAGAGTCTTTTCTAGGAGCAAAGTGCAGAAAAAAGAGTTTCTTTAACTAGAAACAATATATGTATTTGTATTTTTAATGTTATTAAAGATCTTCTCCATCCATCAACGGACCTGCCCATTAAGGGGAGATTGGTTAGGGAAGATTTGTAGGAAGGCCTAAACCTTTTGTTAATGAGGTGCTGTTTCTGGAGTGCTAGGATCCTCTCTGGTTTTAAAAAAGGTATAATTACTCTGAGGGTGAGGTTTTAGTTTGTGGCTTAGTTTTTGGAAGATGCTTTTTGTGCCAGGAAAGCCTCTAAGCAGTCCACCCCCTGCTCCCCTTTGAAAACCCAGATGTTGATGCTTCCCTCTCTGGCACCTATGGCCAGACAATTGGGCCTGTCTATTGATTTGTCATATATGTCTTGCTTATGTCAGACATTTTGGAAGCACTGTCCATTGACTTCTTGAACTATGTGAATAATATATGTGCTTGATTAGAGGAGATTGTTAATCCCTCAAAAGTTGCCTTTTCTTTTAGGAATGCAGATCTAAGAACCTGGGATAACAGATTCTCCTGTGTATGTTGGGGTGCTTACTGATACATAAGGCAAATGGATCTCTTCTCCATGATGGAAGAGTTGCCTTAATCCTTCTTCCATCAAGTGACTTGCCTAGGGTCACATAGCTTGTATGTGTCTCAAAGGCCAGTTCTCTATTAGCACATTGCTAACCTACCTCTTTTTATTGTGTGTGTGTGTGTGTGTGTGTGTGTGTGTGTGTGTGTGTGTTGGCTCCTCCAGTTAGATCATAAGTTATGCAAGATCAGGGACTGTTTCACTACTGTATTGACCATTTTGGAAAGGGATCACTGAACTGGAATATGACATATGTTGCCTCAAAGAAGGGAAGAGAATAGTCTACAAATAACAGACTTGTGAATTTGGCCATGTTTTCTTAGAAAATTCTCATGCTATTCTTATGAGGCGATGATGCAGATGTATAGACTAAAGCATACCCTCATCATCATGGTATGTCTATAATGTATTGGAAAAAAAAAAGAGAAAAAAACTCATTGGATTTAAAATCCGCCTGAGTTCTAATTCAGGCTATGCCACTTATCATCTTTGTGACGTTAGTCAGGTAACTTCTCTTGGCTTTCCATTTTTTATCTGTAAGATGAGGTGGTTAGATTGGAAGACCTTGAAAGTCCCTTATAGTATTAAATCTATGATTTCCTGAATTGCACCCAATAAATGGAATTCGCCATGAGGCATATTTCAGCTAAATATAATTTGATTCAATTCATTAATTATTTATTAAGTGACTGCTGTTTGTACAACGCTATGGTTAGTGCAAAAGATACAAAGATGACAGAAGACTCAATCCTTGACCTCAAAGAATTAGCCCATCTAGTAGGGGAATAAGAAAAAAACATACACAAATGACAAGAGGAGCTGTTATATCTTCAATACATAAGAGAGGTCTAAACAGTGAGAAGAGAGATTTGAGAAGGGAGTATTATTTTATGGTTGAGGGGTGTCAGAATTTATTGACAATTAGAACTGGTAAAGGTTGGAGCCTGTGATCAGAAGATTTAGAGCTCAATGAGGAAACTAAGGTACCAAGAAACTGTGGTCCTCTTCTCAAGATCAATCAATCAAGGTAATTTTTAAGTGCCTACTATGTGTCAGGAACTATTCTAAGTTCTAGGGATACAAAGAAAGAGAACAACACAGTCCTCAAGGAACTCATATTTTAATGGTAGAAACTATATGCAAACAACTACGTACATATAAGATATATGGAAGGTAAATAGAACGTAATGTCAGAGGAAAGGTACTAGGGGGCAGAAGTGGAAAAAAGGAGAGCTAGGGAAAGGCAAAATCAGGAAAAGTCTTTTGAAGAAGGTAGGAATTAAGCTGCTGTTGGGTTTTTTTTTCCCATTTTGTTTGTTTTTATTTCATGACTCGGTCTTCCTATGTCACCAAGGCTGGAAGTGACGTGGACATTGGTGGCCACTCATGAGTAATACTGATCGGTAAAAAGGCTTTAACCTGCTCTGTATTTACCCTAGACAGGCCACCTCTCCTTAGGCAGCTCGGCTGTCTTCCACTCCTGTGGGGAGTCTCATCATATCTGTGGCAGATGAGTAGAGTTTTTTCACTACTGCAGTATAAATTTCCCCAACTCAAGTGATACAACAGCCTCTAGTAGTAGGGGTTATAGGCCTAGATTGTTATATTCAATTTGACCTGAGTCTTAAGGGAAGCTAGGAAAGCCAGGAAATAGACACGAGAAGGAAGAATATTCCAGGCCTGGTAGCAGGTATCAGAGCCAGGACTTGAACCGAGGTCCACTGATATCAAATCCAAAGCCCTTTTTACTGAGCTGTTTAACAAGGTTGTAAATTCTCCATCTCTGTTTGAACAGAGGTTGAATTTATCATTGTCAAAAATATTATAAAAAATAATAATTTAAGAACTTGCTAGAAGGCACAGTGGAGAGAGCACTGAGCCTGGAGTCTGAAAGGCTCATCTTCCTGGGTTAAAATATGACCTCATACACTTGCTAGCTATGTGACCCTGGGCAAGTCAGTTAACCCTATTTGTCTCAGTTACCTCTTCCGTAAAATGAGCTGGAAAAGAAAATGGCAAACCACTCCAGTATCTTTGCCAAGAAATCCTAAATGGGGTCACAGAGTTGGATATGATAAGAATACCGAGCAATAAAAAAAGAGATTTGATAAGATTACGTTGGGGGTTCCTTACAACTTGAAGAATCAGTGATTTTGTGATCCCTTGCCTGAAACAGAATCTGCAAAAGGACTTATGTTCAGCATCAATGGGCATGAAAACAACAGGAGGAGCTAACATGACTGCATGAGAGGAGACTTAACCAAGCAGGAAAGCATCAACCTGATGAAGGTAGTCTGAATTCATTCTAGGCTCAGTTAGCAGAAATGAGGGATTTAATGGATCATCACCCTCACAGAAGGAGTAAGACATGGGTGGACATGGGAAGTCTGCATTTATGGGGAGCCTGGTCTAGCCCCAAATACTCAGAAGTCTTTGAGATTCACTTTTCAATGGAGTAGCTGTTCACTGTAGGTTTGCCTATGGTAGTTATGGGGACCTTATCATCTATGATACTTTTAAAGACTTTTGGGGTTAGAGCTGGGAGTTGGGAGCAGAGGAAGAAAGTTGTCATTGACAAATCGTGTAGGGTCCAAACCAAGTGGAAGACATGTTTGGGAATTTGGGAGAGGGGAGTAGAGGAATAATACTTGTTAATTGAAAAAAATTAAAAATAAAACTAGGGCAGTTGATTCACAACCCTTATGAGAAAAGAAAAATAAAAATCACTTTAATAAAATTTCATGTGGTACTCAATTCTTATTTGTGGTCCAAGAAGATGTTCCATGTGTAGTGGTCATACCCCAATAAAACCCTCTCAGCAGATGAGCTAAACCAGGTTAAAGGTAACTGACAGACCACAAACCCATCAGTGAGTTATGAGGATGTCTACCTCAAGCATGTAATGACTTCCTCCAGTGGAATGGTTGAATCAGAACAATTTGTTTCAATGTCCTTGAAAAGCAGGTGCTGTGGAGCACGAAGAGCTTGGCCAGACATCAAAGACACCAAGGTCATACACTGCATCTGGAGCCATTACCACACAACTTTACTTTGGTCTTGTCACTGGTCTTTGATCATTCTGCAAGAGAGAAGGAAGCTGTCTACTTTGGGCAACTTTGCCTTATATCCAATTCATGCACAAGTCAAGACATCACCCCATAATGTCATTGGTCCTCTTTGAAAACAAAGAACACCAACAACTACTGCTGCTGCTGCTGCTGCTACTACCACTTCACTTAGGTTCCACTCTCCATAACTAGACTTGTCCAGGAAGCACTGATCCTTCTAGGACACAGCTTGCTATATGTCCTCAGAAAAGTCACTTGACTTCCATGGGTCTCAGTTTCTTCAACTTTATTGGAGGGTGGTTGGACTAAGTTCCCTTGAAACTTCAGATTTCCACGTCTCTTATGCTAGCAGCTTCATTTATGTGAAGTTCACTAGAGACGGTGAATTTTCCCCAGTTTAATTGTTTCCCAAATCATCTGATATGACAAATAGTGTGACGAAAATTTTAAATTAAAGGCAGAATGGTCCTGGAGTTGTTAGTGCTAATCAAACTACTCCTTATTTCAAAAAAGAGATGTTTGAGTGCCCAGTTTTTCTTTATTAAAAATGTGAAAATTAATTCTCCAGAAATCATTTCAAATTTAATTTTCATGGTATAAATATTCTTGATTATCCCATTTATTGATCAAACACTACAAAATGTGTCCATTTCAGAGAATTACAGTTAAAAAAAGTGATCCATTGATAGTTTCTCTGTGGGTCTGCTATCTTTTTGAATGAGCTCACAAGCTTGGGAGATAGATTATTCTTTCTGTCTGGGAGAGAATGTGTTCAGTCAGACTTCATTCACCCTGACACCATATAGCCTTTGCCAACCACTTCCTCTCCCTCTTTCCCTGCTCCATCTGTCCATCCATCTAAAGGTTAAAAAAGGGGGTGAAATCCTTTCCTCCCTTGAATGTTATTGACTGACTTCAGAATTAATCCTCTGAATTGCTAATACACAGTCAATTTCGAAAAAGAGCTAGAAATATGAGTTTCCACCATATACATGTCGGAGAATCCATAAATATAGAACATAGAATAGAAATAGAGAGGTCATATATTTATTCAGATGATTTATTCCAGTTAAAAAGCAACTCAAGAAAAAATCATGCTATAACAAAAAAGAAGTTTGCTGAATTGAATTAAATTATCTATCTTCCCTGAATATATTAATGAAATAATTGCCCATATTTTCCTGCCACTTTAATTTGTCTATGTATAAAAGCAATATTCATTCAATAAATTTTTTCAGAACTCAAATATATAAAATAGTGTGGTAGGCACCAGTAATAAGTAAGACACAATTATTGCTTTCAAGGAATTTCCTGCCTAGCAGGGGATTTGTTTTATGTGCAGAGCAATGTGACATTGCCCAATAAGTAATGCAGACTGCAACATACTAAAAATATCAGAAAGCTACACAATTCTAGGCTAAGTGAAATGAAGCAAATATCGTATTTAAGACAGGCAAACCAAAGAAACCATTTGGAGGATGCTGAAACAGTAGACAGCAACTACTTACACAAAGATGAAATGGACTTCCTTGGGAAATAGCAAGGATCCTCCTCTTCTGGGACATCTTCATTTATTAAAATAAATGGATATGTGGTAGAGGGGATTATTTTTCAGCATAAGTTGAACCAAGTGGCCACTGAGGTCCCTTGCAACTCTGCAATTCTTTGTGTTTTCTGTGTACTTCCTGAAGGAGATAGAAAGCAAGGTTCTGGAGGACAGGCACCATTTAATTTTTTGGTCTTTTCATCCCCAGCCTATCACAATGTTTTGCACATAGGAGGTAATAAATTATTGTTTGTTGAATAGAATTAAATGAAATAGAGTTGGATTCATTCATTCAATATATATTCATTAAATCCTTAGTGCTTTTTACCTAGGCTACCACTGGGGATACAAAGAAAAAAAATTAATAGTCCCTGCCTTTAAAGAACTCACATTCAATTTTGGGAGAAAACAATAGATTCACAGATAAGCACAGTCAAAGTAAATACAAAAGAATTTAGGTGGAGGAGGGAAATCTGGAAAGTACTTTTGTGAGAGATGGCAGTTGAACTGAGCCTTTGAAGGGGAAATTCATTATTCTGGCAGACAGAGAGAAAGGTGGAGAACATGGTAAGCATGTGGGATAGCCTATGCACAGGCAAGTATGACATTCTGACTGGAACAAGGAGTGCTTAATGGACAGTAATGTGAAATTGGTCTGCAGTGATAAATTAGAACCAGACTATGAATGGCTTTAAATGTCAGAGGGAAAAAGTTTGCATTTCATTCTAGAAGCAATAAGGAGCCACTGAAGCTTAAATTCTACTGTCATAGTACATTTGAAAGTGCAGTACGGTATCATGTAAAAAATGAATTTAGAGTCAGAGGACATGAAGGTACGCTTTGGCTCTCCTGTGTAACCTTAGGTAAGTCATAATATCTCTAGGGTCTCAGTTTTTTTCAACAGTAAAATAAAGGGAATGGACTAGATAGTCCCTGAGTTTCCTTCCAAATTTAATATAATCATACTATTATAATCATACTATAATCATACTATTTTAATATTCAGAATTGATGAGGTAAGCCTAATAATAAGAAATTTAATAGAGAATAAAAATAAAGTTCTATGTTTGATTTAAAAACATATACTAGACATGATCACTTAAATGGAAATATGTCTAGACATCAGTTCATGTGGAAATGACCTGCAAACCTCTGTATGATTCCATAGTGTGACATGACAGTCAAAAACTTAACTTGACCTTAGGATACTTTCAACAGAATCAGTCCAATGTAAGGTCCAGTACAATAAGCATTTATTAAATCAGTTATGCTAGGTTCTGATGAAAAAGAAATAAAAGTGACATAATGCTTGCCCATAGGAAGATGAAGTTCTAATAAAAGAATAAGAAATATGCACAAATAAGAATGCTATAGACTGGAATGAGGTAGGTGCATAGGAGAGGTCAAGTGGAGGACGGCATTCAAAGTAAGAGAACATATAAACAGATACATATGTGTTTGAATCAGAACACATCTGAGATATCATTAATGGTCCTGGTACCCCATTTGGGGAAGGATATTAACAATTGGGAATGAAGCAAGGGCTATCAGAATGATGATGGAAATGAAAGCCTGCCACAGGAGGATCAATTAAATGAACTGGCAATGTTTAGATTATAGAAGAGAAGAAATAGGGATGACATGATTTTTTAAGTCAGCATTTGATAAGATGATATGGGAAAGATAGATTAGAGTTACTTTGCTTGAACTCAACAGATAGAACAAGTTACAATGCATAGAAACTATGGAGAGGCAGATTTCTTCTTAATATCAGTAATAATTCCACAGTTTTACTTTGATCCTTTCTTTTGCCATGGAGGTATTCCTGGATTCTTACAGACTGTCAGAAGAGTGTGAATACTGGCAGATTCTATCATCTTTGACAGACTTTGAGTCTAATCCCAGCAATAGTCTGAGTCTGTCTTCTGAGGACCAGCCTAGGCAAGTATGGAGAAGCTCGTCTATACTTGATAATGAAGTTGGCCACTTCATCATTAATTCTGTGGTCATGTCTACACATGAAACACAGGTGCCATTGGGGATAGAGTACTAGACTTGGAGTCAGGAAGACCTGAGTTTGAATGCTGCTTCAGATGCTTATTAGCTTATTAGAGAACCTGGATAAATCACAACATCTCTCAGCCTCAGTTTCCTTATCTATAAAATAAGGATAACAACAACATCTACCTCAAGGGCTTTTGTGAGCAATCAATGAGATGATTAATGAGAGCCTTAAAGTATTAAAATTATTATGATTTTGCTTCTGATTATTATTTTACAAAGTGATTGGCAGTCTAGAGTGGTCTCTTGATTCTGTAGTGATGGCAAAGTGGTAGAAGAGGGGGCCAAGGGTGATAAGAATCATTTAATTTTTACAGTCTAAAAAATGTTAGCCATTGATATTCTCAATGGGAAATTGTTGGACATTATTGATAAGCAGACATATGGGATTTTCAGGGAGGACTAACACCTTTAGTGTGAGGACTTGCTGAGCCCTTTTCAAGGCTGCTCATCCACCTTGGTGTCTACCAGACACCCAACTCCCATCTATGGTTCCAAGAAGCTGTAGCATGCACATTTGCCACACCACTATAAAACCCCTTCAGCAGATGGGCAAAATCAGGTTAGGGATAACTGACAGGCCTCAGACTCATCAATGAGTTAAGGGGATATATCTACTCCAAGCATATAAAGACTTCCCCCACGGGAATGGGCAGATGAGAAGAATTTCGTCCAATGGCCATGAAGGTGGCAGAAGCAGGTGCTGTGGACTACTTAGCACTTGGCCAGACATCAAAGATACCAAGGTCATCCAGTGCATCATGGGCTATTATCACTCATCTTTACTTTAGTCTTACAACTGGACTCTGATGACTCTGGAAGAGAGAGTGAAGCTGACAATTTTGTGCAACTCTGTCTCTCTTAAATCCAATTCATGAGCAAGACAAACGATCCCTCCAAGATCTTATTGGTCCTATTTGAAAACAAAGGACAAAGAACAAGAAGTGGGCATAATAGTGGAGCAGAGGTTCTTAACCTCTTTTATTTCATGGAAATTTGATGAATCCAATCTAGTCTTGTGAAGCCATTAAACTCCTTCTCAGAATAGTATTTTCAAATGCATAAAACAAACTATATTGCATTACAAAGAGAAATAATTACATAGAAATATATAGTTTTCAGACTACTAAAGGAAAAAAATTCATGTGCTCCAGCTTAAAGACTCCTGTGATGGAGTAACTGTATCGTATAATCTTGGCATTCTCACTGTAAACAGAAATCAGAAGATGGGAGGAAATTGTAGCTAAATGGAAGCATGGCTCAAAGGTTCTCTTTGGAAAGAACAAAAAAAAAAGAAAAAAAAGAGTTGGCCAAGTTTCTTTTGTTGCAGGATTATTGAAATCTATAATTAGAACTGACCTCACCAACCATCTCGTCCAACTCTTACTCCAAAAGAGATCCATGCTATAAAATGCCTAATTACTGGTCCTCAAGCCTCTGATTAATGAGCTCCAGGGATGGAGAATTCAATACTTCTAAACATAGCCAGTTCCACTTTCAGATGGGTCAAATGGGTAACAAGTGTTTTCTGACATCAAGCTTAAACTTGTTTATTTGAAATTTCTACTCATCGCTTTTGATTCTATCTCCTGAATGTAAGTAAACCAAGCTGAACGCTTCTATAGCATGACAGCCTTTCATACACTTGAACACAGCTATCATGTTCTCTTCAAATTTTCTCTTCTGTAGGTGAAACTTCTCCAGTTCCTTCAACTAATCCTCTTGAGGACAGGGGGGATGGAGGGTGAGGAGGTGAGGGATAGGGGGTGGGGTGTGGGGAGAGAATACCTTCACAAGTTTCAGAGTCAGAAGAACTTCATTCAAATCCCATCTCTAGGTCTCAGTTTTCTCATCTGCAAAACAAAGTGATTGAACTAGATGGCCTCTTGAGTTAACTTCCAACTGAAGATCATCTCCATGGATTCTAGGCTCTTTACCATGTAGACTGTCCTCTTCTGGATGATCTCTAGCTTGTCAATGCTTTTCCTAAATAATAGCACCAAGAACAGAATACCAGATGTATACTGACCAAAGCAGTGTACCGTGAAACTATCACATCTCTTTCCTGAGTGCTATGACTTTCAGTACAGTCTACTATGATCTTAGTGATCCTGTCTGCCACTTCACATTGCTTTTTCATACTGAGCTTTCAATCCACAAAAATTCCTTGATTACTTTCAGGAAAAAAAAAAATTTCTAACCCTTCTTTCTCCATCTAGTACTTGTGAAGTTCATTTTGAACATAAGTAGAAGACTTTAGGCGCAGCTAAGTGCTACAGTGGATAGAGCACCTTGCCAGAATTCAGTAAGACCTGAGTTCAAATCCAGTCTCAGATACATATTAGCTATGTGACCCTGGTCAAATCATTTACTTCTTTTTGTCCCAGTTTCCTCATCTCTAAAATGAACTCTGGAAGAAAATGCCATTCTAATATCTTTACCAAGAAAACTCCAAATGGGGTCACAAAGAGTCAGATATCACTAAACTGACTGAACAACCACAAAAATCATCAGGATAATTTGTTCCTAGCTAAGAAATAAAGTGATCAGTCACTGGAATAGATAAAATATACAATACACAGTAGTGAATGATCACAGTGCTCTAGTGTATGATAAGCCCAAAGATCTGAGTTTTGGGGATAAGAACTCAATATTTGACAAAATTACTTAGAAAACTGGGAAAAAATTGACAGAAATGAGGCATAGAGCAATATCTTATACCACATACCCAAATAAGGTCAAAACTGATAAATGATTTAGACATAAAGGGGTATATCAGAAGAAAATTAGGGGGAGCAGAAAAAAATGTACCTGTCATATCTATGTACAAGGGAAGACTGGGTGAACAAATAAGAGATAGGATTACAGGAGGTAAAATAGATAATTTTAGACTCCATGAAATTTTAAAAAGCTTTTGTACAAACAAAACTAATACAGTCAAAATTAGAAATAAAACAGGAAACTGGGGGGGGGGGGGATTTTGCAGCAAATTTCTCTGATAAATGCCTCATTTCTCAATATATATGGAGCTGAGCCAAATTTATAAAAATAAGAGCCATTCCAGAATTGATAAATTGTCAAAGGATATCAACAGACAATTTTAAGAAGAAATCAAAGCTATTAACAGTCACACAAAAATGTTCCTAATCACTACTGATTAGAGAAATGCGAATAAAAACTATTCTGATATGTCACATCACATCTGTCAGAATAGCTAACACAATAGAAAAAAAATGACAAATACTGGAGGGGATGTGGAAAAATTGGGACATTATGCACTGTTGGTGAACTTGTGAACTAGTCCAACCATTCTGAAAAGCAATCTGAAACTATGCCTAAAGGGCTATAAAACTGTGTACCTTTTGACTCAATAATACCATTACTAGATCTGTATCCTAAAAAGATCAAAGAATATGGAAAAGAACCTGTTTGTACAAAAATTTTCCTAATAGCTCTTCTTTGGTGGTGGCAAAGAATTGGAAATCAAGTATGTTTTACATGACCTCATATGTATACTTGAAATCAAAGTGTTTCTCTTCTCAAGGAGGGGTGAGAGTTGGGAGAGAGAAAGAAAATTTGGAACTCAATTTTTTAAAAATATTATGAAAAAGTTTATATGTAAATGGGAAATATCTAACAACGTAAAATAATTAAAATAGCAAAGATAAATATTTTGATACAACCTTTAAAAAAGTTGTGATACATCCTTAAAATGACAGCAAACTGACTACATGTATCACACAGAGATTGACTTATTTTTGAGCTTACTATCTATATTTTGGGATGACTGTTGTTAGATGATTATAGAACCTTTTGTGATTACATAGATGGAAAGTAAGTTTATCCTTTTAACACTGTTCTTTTTGATGACGTGCTATCTTTCCTTTAAATTAGAGCAGTCAAAGACAATGATCCTGACAATAATTTGGAAATATCTAACAAAATAAACAAGAATAAAATAGAACATAGATAACATTAATATGTGGTTTTTCAAGGTTGCTATCCAATAGTTTAATTTCTTTTTGAGTTTGACACCACCGCTTTCTTTAAACCAGTGAACCCTTCATCAGTCCTCCTGCTCTCCCTTCATTCTTTCTATTCATTTCCTTTTAGTGGGAAGTGATACCAGTAGATATGATCCTCTCTCGGAGAAGTTAGTTTCATATGCTCCTTCCCTCTCTCCAAGCCTTTAATTGGAAAATCCCTGTCTCACCTTCTCCTGCCTCCATGGAATCCTTTGTGCTGCCACAATGTTTCTTTTTTTACTGGAGATTTATAGCTCCAACTCTTCCCTCTGTGATCTGTCCACAAAATGGTCTGTTCTTACTCTCCTGCCATCCCACAGACACCTCCCCTCTCAATGACTAATGTCCTTTCCTATCCAGTACCTTCTCACTTATCTGAGTTGTTTTCTTTGTTAGTTTCACATTGTTCCTTATATCTTTGATATTCTTATTAATTTCTTAATGTTTATGAAGCATTGTGGGTTTTTTTCTTTTTTTACAGTTGCTCCAACATTGTTTCAGAGGAACTTGTGGAATTTGCTGCAATCTCTTTACCTTTCTCCAGAGATTTTGCCTAAATGTTCTTTGTTGCATAGTTCTAGTTCATTGAGATGGCTCTTTAATTGTTTGTTGATTTTGCCCCTTAGTAAGGTTTTTCCATTTCTTTTCTGTCAGTCTGCTGATTATCCTATGGTGTCCTTGCTATAAATGTGCTTGCTACCATCAGTTCTTTGTCTTCCGTAGATCTAACGGTGCTCTGTACCTCTTCCAGCTTTTGTTGTCTATTTTCTGTTTTATCATTGCCCCACCTCCCACCTCATCCCCCAAGATTTGGCAAAATAGATAGCCTCCAAGAGATGAATTTGACCCATGGGGACAATCCTGCAAGAAACCTCTGAGAAGCCACAGTAATTGCATTTAAAAATTTTTAATTTATGAAACAAAACCAGCCCTTCCTTATCATAGTATAATAAAAAAAAGATTGCATATAAAATTGCAAATCTGTTCACAACTTGCTATTCCTTTCAAATATATAACAAAATTATGTAAATTTCTGTTCTCCCTCCCCCTCTAACCTAGAGATGGCTACAATTAGACACAAATAGGTATTATAAATATATATGATATATATCATCATATATATAGTTAGAAGTGAGCCCATCTAACAAGCCCCCAACAGTGAGAAACATGCTCACCTTAAAGGAAGAAAAATACTTGTTGTGAAATCAAGAAAGCTTTGATTCATCTTTACATCCATTCTCCCTGAATGGATGGGTACCCTTCCCAGTAAGGTTATAGGAAGACTGCAACACATTCAGAAAAATGGAGTTTCTTATACAGCTTTCTGAACTTTGGATCTCCTGGGACACTGTCCCCTGGTCGTATGACTTTATGTTCTCCTCTCTGATAGGCTTTTCCTCACACAGCTCCTTGAAGCAGCTCATTAGTTTCTCACCTCTAACCGGACCATGCTAGGTTGCAGGACTCTGTGGAAACTGAACTTCTTTGTTTCCCCCATACACACACACACACATACATCTCCACACCTGTGTGTATGTAAAATTGTTCTATCTATACGTTAACTTATCAGTTATTTCTCTGGATACAGATAACATCTTTCATCATATGTCCTTTATAATTAATTTGGGTATTTGTGACAGTCAAAATAACTTGCTGACTCAGAGTTGCTCCTAAAACAATATAGATGAAATTATTTTTCATGTTTTCCACTTTTTCCAGTTCTGGGATCTGTATTAGTCTTTTAAATTTTTCTGAGTATTTTACATTACATAATGTATTACTCACTTAAGCCTTACTACAACCATGTAAGGTAGGTATTATCATGCTTACTTTACAGATCAAAAAACTGACTCCAAGAGGTTGTGTTTTGCTTAGTGTTAATAGGTGTCCAGAGTGGGGTATGTAACAGGGCTTTCCAACTGCAAATACAGTACTTTATTAACAATACCATGTTGTTAAAACAGTTTAAAAGCAGCTAGGTAGCACAGTGGAGAGAGTACCAAGCCTGGAGTCAGAAAGACTCATCTTCCTGAGTTTGAATCTGGCCTTAGATACTTACTAACTTTGTGACCTTGAGCAAGTCACTTAACCCTGTTTGCCCTCAGTTTCCTCATGTATAAAATGAACTGGGAAAATAAATGGCAAACCACTCCAGAATGTCAGAAAAATCCAACTCTGGTCATGGAGGGCTAGACATGACTGAAGTGACTGAACAACAAAACAGTTTAAGAACTTAACAGCATGCTTTAGGTGACAACCATATCCCCCTAATAAGATCAGTTCAATTGGAGGATAAATGGCAGCTTTTCTGAAATATTATTGAAAAGATTCTCACTTCATATGAGGGTTGGGCAAAAGAGGCATCTCTAGGTCCCTTCCATCTATGAAATCCTATGTAACTTTTCCTAATAGCATTTTTATCTCCTAATAGAAAGAGTCCTAGATATGTAATCAGAATCCTGGGCTTAAGTACAGACTTCCATATTGAGTACCTGTGTGACCAGGGTATATCAGTTAGACTTCCTGAGCCCTGATTTCTTGTACTGCGGATGATAGTATTTGCAGTACATGCTCCTCAGGGTTTTTCTGAGCAAAGTTCTTTTTGAACCTTAAATACCTGGAGAACTGGAATGGTGGCCGTGTTATTATTGCTCATACATTCTTATATTGTTAATTTTAGATTAAAAGAGTTGGCAAGAGTGGAAATTGACTTAGCATTTTAAAATCCTCTTTACTTTATAGAAGACAATGAAAAGCATTGTCTGATGAGTGTGGCCATGCCCAGGAGGGAATAAGTCATCCAATGAAGTCCACAGTTCCCACCACTAGTCTGATGGTGCTAACTAATCTTCCTGTGATAGTTGTCTCTGTCTTTTTTTCTGAAACAAAAAAATCAGCAGATGATGATGAGGGGCTGAGAAAATCCCCCATCTTCTCACCTCAATCTGCTGACTCCTTTCTTGCCTTATGATTTTTAAGTCATGATCAATTGCCAAGTTCAGGAGGCTAACATTTTATGATCAGTCATGAGTAAAAAGTCTGAATGATAGCAAATTCATTCTTTCAAAAATCAGAGTTTGTGATCTCAGAACTGAAAAAATCCCTTTGTAGCCATAGAGTTCAACCCTTACCTGAAGCATGAAAACTTTTTACTTATGCCATTATCTCATCTTTCCCTGAATCCCTGTAGTGATAAAGAACTCAACTTCCCAGGGCAGCCAGATTTGTGGTTGGTCATCTCACACTGGAGCAAAGTTCTTCCTTAAAATGAACTCCAGTGGCTGTGTTGTAATTCCAGGATCAAATGAAAAATGATCTGTTTCACATTTGAAGATCTTCACTCATACTTTGCTCCCTTAATGCATACTTTGATCTAACTACAACAGCCTACTTGAAGTTCCTTGAAAATGAGGCTATCTTCTGTCTCTGTGCTTTTCCATAGGCTGCCCCCCAGCCCTTTAATGCCCTCCTTCTTCTGCTTGTTGGTCTCACTGTCCTCCAATACTCTGCTCAAATCCTACCTTCCTGCTACAAGAGTCTTTGCCTGTCCTTCCCTATATTCCCCATACTACCAGTATCTTCTCTCTGAGATGACTTTTCACTAATATTGTGTATTTCTTATTTCTATGGTTGACTTTTATCATTCACAGTAGTTGTATTGTAAAAAGTTGCTGTAAACACTAAATTTATGAATACTTAACCATTGCCCCAGGGGAATATAAGGTTAGGTCCTTGTGAGCCTCTGGTCACAATATTTCTTTAGCACTTTCCAGAGGGGCCTCACTTAAAGATTGGTAAGTTTCCTCTTCCTTTTCCTGAATGTTCAGTATTGTTGATTCTTTAACAACTGAATTCATGGCCAACAGCGCTATAACTCATGCCTAAATGAAGCTAATCTAACACACATGTATTTTCTCTGTAAGGCAGATGCCAGCTACAAGGCAGTTCACAGGCTTACACTCAAGAACATTGGACAGTAAATTCAATGCTACACTTGGAGGCCAGTTTGAATAGTGTAATCACCAAAAAGAATACCATAATGCAAAAAAAATGTGGCACCAAATGCTACTTATCTTTAAAACGAGAACTGAAACAAGAATGCAGAACGTCGCCTTGTTTGACCTTAACTTGGAAGCTGAATTGAAGGGAGGCAGAAAGGAGAAGTAAGGAAAGGATGTGATCACAATAGTCTAGATTAGAGAATCTGAAAGTCCAAATAATTTCAGGAGAGTGGAAAGAAGGGATATTGTGTATGTAGAATTTCTATGACTTGACAACTGAGGGGATGCCAAAACAATGTATGACAAAGGCTATTTTATTTTTTAGTTGAAGGATCATTTCTAATAGACACTTAGATTTTCTTGTGTGAAACCTCCTTCTCCTGGGAAAGTTCATTACCCTTTTAAGGCAGTGAGTCTTGTCCATGGTCATATAAAGTTTCAAAGGCAAGTTTTGAGCTCAGTTCTTCCTAACTCTAAGCTCAGTAACTAACTGTAAGCCCCAGTAATGCCACACTACATCATATTGACCCTTAAACCTTATACTTGCCCGTATAGACTCCTGACATGTCTAGTAAGATAGCCAATCCAGGTGCCTGTGCATTGGATAATTGCTGAGTAAATGACTGGCTATGTTCAGTTTTTCCTGCTTGGTTAATTTAATGGGTTATCTATTCTACTCATGATACTATATTGAATTTATCTATTTTAGGGGGACCAGGGATAGAGATTTTATTGAAATCTCATTATCTTAAATATTCAGTTGGTCACTTTTTAAGAAGCACATGAGAAATGTTTCCCTAGTATGTTCAAAGCACATAGATTAACTGTGATCAGTGAGCCATTTCACAAGTATAAAAATTAATAATGGCTCATAATGATAAAATTTAACATTTAGATAGCAGTCTAAGGTTTGCTTCTTGTGATCTTGATAATCTTTTTCTTCATTCAGACTTCAGCTTAGTTATTACCCTCCTTCTTCCCACTTCATTTAACCTTTCCCCTTCCATTTATTAGTGTTTCCTACCCTTCAAATTGTTGTTGTTTGTGTTTCAGCTGTGTCTGATTCTTTATGACTGGATTTGGGGTTTTCGTGACAAAGATACTAGAGAGGCTTGCCATTTCCTTCTCCAGCTCATTTGACAGATGAGGAAATTGGGGCAAACAGGGTTAAGTGACTTGACCAGGGTCATACAGCTTGTAAACATCTGAGGCCAGATTTGAACTCAAGAAGATGAATCTTCCTGACTCCAGGCCTGGTGTCCTATCTGTTGAACCACCTGGCTGCCCTCTTTAAATTACATACTTATATATGTATATATATGCATATATATGCATATATGCATATATATGCATATATATGTATATATATACATATATATCTGTAGATATATTTATAGAGAGATATAGAGAGATAGATATATAGATATATTTATATTGCATTTCCCCAAGAAAAGACAAACTCCTAGAGGAAAGAGAATTCTTTGAGTTTGTCTCTATTTGCCCATCACTTAGCACAATGCCTTCCACTTAGTGGCACTTAATAAATGTAAATTAAAGTGAATTGTTGTTAAACTGAAACAATGCAAAGTATTTTGTGAATGATTGCAGATCTATTATCGTACCCTGAAAAAGATGTCCCAGGATCCTGAACTCAGGAGCCTAGAGAGCAGCAATGCTTCTGGCCCAGTGCACTCGCCTATCATCCTGGGAAAGGATACAATATGGCAGCTGTTCCTCCAGGTGCTATCTTCTCAGCTACTAAAGATCCAGAAAAGAAAGTTCTTGTCCCCAAAGTCCTTAGCCCTGTCAAATGATTCAGCATCAGAAACTGATAGGATTTTGCAGTGGAATGACATTAAAGCAGAGGTATGATCATTTTCTTTGCTGTTGCGCCATGGAACCTTCCCATCTGACTTGCTGCTGAAACCTTTAATATGTATTATCTTCCCCATTACGAAGAAGTTTCCTCGAGAGCAGGGGCTGTCTTGTTTTTCAGTGTGTATCCCCAGACTTAGCATAGTTCTTTGCCCACAGTTAAATGCTTCATTTATTCATTGTGAACATATTTGTGCAATTCAGATGAATCCAAGCTGATAGGCTATAGAGTTGGATGTTATCACAAAGACCACTTAGTTTAAATCTTTCATTTTATGGTTAAGGAAACTGAGATATGGAAACTGAGGTTAGATAGCTTTCCCAAAGTGACATAGATAGTAAATAACTGAACCAAGATTCAGTGTAGGTCTTGTTCAATCTTCTCTGCACTGAATCATCCTGTGATACATCATGGCAAATTAACAGTGATTTTTATTGAATTGATGTTCTGTTTATATATTACAGTCCTTGGTATGAAGGGAATGTTCACAAACCTATGAGATCATGGATCCAGAGAAGTAATAAATGTAATAAATAAGTAATAAAAATAACATTAAAATGGGGTGCTATCAGTCAACAGTCAGCCAGCTGTTAATAAACAATAAACTTAACCAAGAGCTTATTAAATGCTCACTGGGTGCTAAACACTGTGTTCTACCGCAGTATTAGGGAATTGCTACTGAATTTCATAGGGACACTCTGTTTCAGTTTTTTCACTTACTAAAATAGTATTCATTAGGAAGCATTAAGAACAGAAAAACCTAAGACACTCTTACTGGTTTTTTAGGACATTATTTATAAGGAGAAAGACAAGTTGGTCACATTTTCCCCTACCCTTCCAGCATTCCTTCTCCCATTCTGAAAAAATGACCTTTACTTTTTTATGCCTCCTACCTTCCTTTATCTCCCATATAGATAGATATGGATATATAGATATAGATATTGATATAGATATGTAGACATAGATATTGATAGATAGATAGATAGATAGATAGATAGATAGATAGATAGATAGATAGATAGATGGATAGATATACTTCCTACTCTCTCCTCTGTCTCCACTGAGGCTATATATCATGTAAGGTTTCAGAATAGATTTTTTTTAACCATTATAGTTTTTTTAAATTTAGTGTAGGAAGATGGAAAGATGAAATAGGAATGGTGATGAATATTTTTTTACCTTTATGCACAAATGCTAGAGAAGTATTGTGGTGTAGGGGAAATGAACTTGGGATTCCTGAGTATAGCTGACTATACTATTAAAACCCATGGGCAACCCAGTACCATCTTGGCATACTGAAGCCCTCTATGACATTTTACTGGTTTTCTCGTCCCAGGAAGAAGGAACATGCCCATATTGATTATTTCATCAGCTCTTCTGGCACATTATCTGGTCTTTTCCAACTCCACACCTGTTGCAGTACCACTTCCCTCCCACCTCATGTCTTGGGATGAGTCCACACTGAAGCCTATAGAAGAATTAGTGAGCCCCTGCCTGGAGCCTTCATATTGTTGAGTAAATCCATCATGCTATTCACTCCACTACTGGCTTCTTGGCCCTGCCCAACTCTTCTGTTCTGGCTGGATCCCTGGGGGATGATAACCTGATTGAACACCTTCCTCAATGATTGACATATTCTCACTCTATCATACTGTCCTTACTCCAGTGATTATAAACTTCTGGTGGTCATTATACGTACTTTATCTTCCACACATATCATTGTCTGCTCCTAGATTCTTATCATCCTGAACTCAGCTCCCTCTCCCTCAACCCTCAACCCACTTAAGCTCTACCCATCCCTTCCCTTGTGCTTTCTGGAATGCTTACTCCATGGACAACAACTGTGTTTTCCTCTTATCTTTTTCCTTTCTCATTTCTTCTGTTACCCTCCCTGAGTTATCTTCTTCCTAATCACAGGTAATCCCTGAACACCATTTTGAACACTAGGTTCACTTTTACTTCTATTTGAAATGCATCAGGTAAGGGAGTTGGAATACTCCTTCATCCCCACTACTACTTCAAGACTATCTCAGCTATACCGTAACTCAGTAAACTCTCTTTGAGATTCATATTTATCATTCAATCAAAATTCTAATGGCTTTTATCTACCATACTCTCTTGTTTTCCTCTTCTCCCCAGCACCTGAAATTATACTTTGTGACTTCAGCACACAGATCAATACTCTCTCAAATGTTCTAACTTCCCAGCTTTTTGATGGACTCATTTTCTATGGTCTAATCCTGCACTCCACAGCAGCTTACATAGATATGATCATATCCTTGATTTTACATACCCATATAATATTACTCTTCCATGTTCAGAATTTGTGAAATTCCTTGATTTGATCACAATCTGTTGTTACTACATCATTGCCTCTGCTTTATAGCCACTAACTATGGTCTTACTCAAGTCATAATCCCTCAAGCCCTCCGTTCTTTCCCAGATGGCAACACTTTCTTCTTTTCCTCTTTATCATCCCCCAGGGGCCCAGTTCATTTTTATGCTGTTTTCTTTTTCTCCTCTCAAATCCCTTGCTCCCTTAATAGATCTTCTTTTTCTAATACCCAGCCTTGGATTACTCCCACCATTCACTGCCTTCACTCCTATTCATGTGCTACTGAATAAAACTAGAGAAAATTGTGAAACTGTGATGACTGAGTCTACTACAAAGTTATGTTACGTAATCAAGTGGGCCCTCATTGCAGCTAGGCAATCATTTTATATCCCCAATCCATTCCCTACCTCACCACAGTGGCCTTTCCAAAATTTTCCCATCCTTTCTCAAATTTCTCATTGCTTCCACTCCTCAATTCTCTCAGCTTAACATCTTGCTTTATATTTCTTTTTTAAAATTCAATTTAATTTAATTTTCAATTCCAAATTTTTTCCTTATTTTCCATTCCTCCACCTTTCCCACCCATTGAGAAGGAAAAAAAAAACAAACCCCATTACAAATATGTGTAATTATGTAAAATAAATTCCTACATTAGCCCTGTTTTTTATAAAAGGAAAGGAAAGGGGAAAAAGGAAGGAAGGGAGGAAAGAAAGAAAAGAAGGAAAGAAGAAAGGAAAGAAGGAAGGAAGAAAGAAAGAAAGAAGGAAGGAAGGAAGGAAGAGAAGAAAATGTGCTTTAGTCTGCACTTCGAGTTCATCAGCACTCTATATCAATGTGCACAGTATGTTTCATCCTTTGGAATTGTAGTGGGTCTTCATGTTGATGAGCATTACAGATGCTAAGTGTATTTCTTATATGAATGCACTGTGTTAGCAGATCACTTGGGATGAATGTTGGTCCAATCAAGAATGTGGATTTTGAAATAATCTTGACTGCTTCAATATTTAGTCAAAGTAAGGTGTATTCTGCATTGAACCAAGAGTTGAAATGGATGGACTCTAACATGTCTTTTGAATCCAAATAATTTTTAATTACCCTTGGATATAGTTTAGAGTCAAATTCCAATCTTATTTCTTTGGAAAGTTGTTCATCATAGATAGATACACACACATTTATGTATGTATATATGTATACATATACGTGTGTATGTAAGTATGACAATTCTCATGTCTAGCTTTCCTCTGTGACAGGATTGAGATTTGCAGAGCAACCATTCATTTGGGACAGTAAGATTCACATGATATCTCAAGTAACACTCAGCCAATGTTGAACCAGTCAGAGTAGACCAGGAAATGTCAAGAAAAAGATATTGTTGGAGATAATAGTTTTCTACCCATCTCTCCCCATCTCCCACCCCAGCACAGCATGCACCCCATCAATCTCTTCCTCCAATCTGTCCTGTCTTCTATTACCCACCCTTTTTCAGTCCCCCTTCACCTCTATTTTCTTGTAGGGCAATATAGATTTCTGTACTCCATTGTTTGTATAGCTTAATTTCCAGTTACATGCTAAAACAACTTTTAACATTCATTCTTAAAGCTTTGAGTTCCATATTCTCTCCCTCCCTACCCACTCTCATTGAGAAAACAAGCAATTCAATATAGGTTATACAGGTGTAACAATGCAAAGCACTTTCATAATATTTATGTTGTAAAAGACTAACCACATTTCCCTCTGTCCTATCTTGCCCTTCATTTATTCCATTCTTTCCCTTGACCTGTCCTCCCACAATAATGTTTGCTTCTGATTATCCTTTTCCCCAATTTGCTGTCCCTTCTATTATCTTCCCTTTCCTATACCCTTCCCCCTTGTCTTCCTGCAGGGTAAAATAGATTTCTATATCCAGTTGAGTGTGTGTTATTCCCTCCTTAAGCCAAATCCCATGAGAGTAAGGCTCAATTATTTCCTTTCATCTTCCCTTCTTCCCCTGCATTGTGACAGCTCTTTCTTCCCTCTTTTATGTGAGATGATTTGCTACATTCTCCCTCTCCCTTTCTCTTACTCCTAGTACATTCCATTCAACAGTAAATTTTATTTTTTTAGGTATTCTACTTTCATATTGAGCTCACCCTGTGCCCTCTGTCTACGTGTATGTATGTATGTGTATATATATATGTATGTATGCATGTATGTATATACACATATACACAAATACACCCATGTACTTACACATATACTTACACATATATAATACACACATACATATCTATCTATACACTCCTACATATATATTCCCTCTAGCTACCCTAATACTGAAAAAGGTCTCATGAGTTGCAAATAACATCTTTCCATGTAGGAATGTAAACAGTTCAACTTTAATGAGTTCCTTAAGGCTTCTCTTTCCTGTTTACCTTTTCATGTTTCTCTTGATTCTTGTATTTGAAAGTCAAATTTTCTATTCAGCTCTGATCTTTTCAACAAGAATGTTTGGAAATCCTCTATTTCATTGAAATTTCATTTTTTTCCCCTGAAGCATTATACTTAATTTTGCTGGGTAAGTGATTCTTGGTTTTAATCCTATCTCCTTTGACTTCTAGAATATCATCTTCCAAGCCCTTCAGTCCCTTAGTATAGAAGCTGGTAAATCCTGTGTTATCCTGATTGTATTTTCACTTGAATTGTTTCTTTCTGGATACTTGTAATGTTTTTTCCTTGACCTAGGAACTCTGGAATTTTCCTAAAATATTCCTAAGAGTTTTCCTTTTGAGATCTCTTTCAGAAGGTGATTGGTGAATTCTTTCCATTTCTATTTTACTCTCTGGGTCTAGAATATCAGGGCATTTTTCCTTGATAATTTCTTGGAAGATGATGTCTAGGCTCTTTTTTGATCATGGTTTTCAGGTACACCAATAATTTTTAAATTATCTTTCCTGGATCTGTTTTCCAGATCAGTTGTTTTTCCGATGAAATATTTCACATTGTCTTCTATTTTTTCATTCTTTTGGTTTTATTTTGTAATTTCTTGGTTTCTCATAAAGTCTTCCATCTGCCCCATTCTAATTTTTAAAGAGTTATTTTCTTCATTGAGTTTTTGAACCTCCTTTTCTATGTGGCCAATTCTGCTTTTTAAAGCATTCTTCTCCTGATTGACTTTTTGGACCTCTTTTGCCATTTGGGTTAGTCTATTTGTAAAGGTATTATTTTCTTGAGCATTTTTTGAGTCTCCTTTAGCAAGCTGTTGACTCACTTTTCATGATTTTCTGTCATTGCTCTCATTTCTTTTCCCAATTTTTCCTCCACATCTCTTACTTGATTTTCAAAATCTCTTTTGAGCTCTTCCATGGCCTGAGACCGTTGCATATTTTTTTTGTGGATTTTGGATATAGAAGCCTTGACTTTGATGTCTTCCTCTGATGGTATGCTTTGTTCTTCCTCATCTGAAAGGATGGAGGAAAATACCTGTTCACCAAGAAAGTAACCTTCTATAGTCTTATTTTTTCCCCTTTTTGGAGCATCTTCCCAGTCAGTTACTTGATCTTTGAGTTCTTTGTCAAGTAGAGGGTATATTCTAGGGATCTGTAAGTTCTTAGTTCCCCCAAATTGGTACAATCAAGGGAGAGGATTTTACTCCTCTCCTGACCTGCTCTCTGTTCTGTGAGCAACCACAAGCATTCTTATCTGCCTAGGATCTGCGAGTAGGATTCCCTCTCTACAGTTACCACCAGCTCCACCACACCAGCCCTCTTCCTCACCCCAGGACCACCACTCAGAACTGAGATCTAGATCAGTTGCTCGATTTCCCCAGACTCTTTAGTCCAAGGGCTCCAAAATTGGATGCTGCTGCTGCATGGCTACTTCCACCCTGGGATCAGGGTTGGGGCCAGATGACACTCCCCTCTCATGAAGGTGAAAGAGCTTTCTTATTGACCTCTGAAGCTGTCTTTGGCATTTGTGGGTTAAGAAATCTAGGAACCACAGCTGTTACCCATGATTCCACATCCTGAGGCCTGCTCCTGTCTTATCTGTGCTGTGGGCCCTAAACTGGGCTATGCTCTGCTCTGAGTCTGGTGTGATAGACCTTTTCTGTTGGCCTTCCAGGCTGTCTTGGGCTGGAAATCTGTTTCACTCTATCATTTTGTGACTTCTGCTGCTCTAGAATTTGTTTAGGGTCATTTTTACAGGTATTTTATGGATTGTAGGGGGAGAGCTTTTACAGGTCCATCCCTCTACTCCTCCCTCTTGGCTCCGCCCTGAAGAGGTAAAGTCTTACTGGTAACTTATGCAGAAAGAAGTCCTTTGTATTGTGTTAAACATAGTATTATAAGGGAATTTTGTACACTCTCCTTATATTTAAGGTAGCACCTAAAATTTTTACAATCTAAGGTGTCTAATAGAAGTCTAGGAAAGACAGTTATGCAATATTCCCTCATGATTGTCCCTAGAAGATGAATTTCAGAAAGCAAAATTTACCAGATCTCAGAAATGGAAAGGGTCACAGAAATAATATGATCCAATTTGTACCTGAATAAGACTCTCTTCCAAAGATTAGTCCCAAAGAAAATCTATAAGAATAGAAAACATTTATCCTATAAGAAGGGAAGGCACATACACCACTTTTTTTTTTCAGAGATGGGGCCTATAGGATTGTGGATAATGTCAGACTTTTTGATATGTTGGATGATTTTGCTGAACATTTTTCTCATCTTTTTTAAATTCTTTTTTATAAGACAAGACTGGAAGGGGAGTGATATATTATAAATTGAAGGTGCTGTTAAATTGAAATGCCAGAGGGTTTTATGTTTGATCCTGGAGGTGATAAAGAGCCACTGGAGTTTATTGCTTAGGAAGAAGATATGGCTAGATCTGAACTTTAAGATCACTTTGACAGCTGAGTGGAGGATGGAGCTGAATGGGGAAAGATGTGCAGCAGACAGACCATCCAGCAGTCTATTGCAATAGGCTAGGCATAAGGTGATGAGGGTCTGCACCAATGGGGTAGCAATTTTGGAGGAGAAGGAGAGGGACATATACGAGAGATGTTATGAAGGATGAATATGGGAAGTTAGAGAAAGAAAGTTCAGGATGACACATCTCAGTTGTAAGTTGAGTTACTAGGAGGATAGGGGTGACTTCTACAGTAATAGATAAGTTAGCAAGAGGAAAATCTGGGCTATAAAAAAGTCTGTAAGAGGCAGTGTGGGCAGCTAGGTAGTGAAGTGGATATAGCAAAGGGCCTGGAATCAGGAAGACTCATATTCATGAGTTCAAACCTGACCTCAGACGGTAACTGCGTGACCCTGAGCAAGTCACTTAACCCTATTTGCCTCAGTTACCTCATGTGTAAAATGAGTTGGAGAAGAAAGTGGTAAACCACTCCAGAATCTTTGCCAAGAAAACCCCATATGGGCTCAGAAGAGTCTGACATGACTTAAAAATGACTTAACAACACTACTGTTGTGAGTGGGATAGAGAATTGATTACAGATGTATAAAAGGTTTATTTTACTGTAATGAGGGTCAAGTTGAGATTATGTAACATAAATTTGTAGTGGATCCAGTTAGCACAATTTTGTGACTTTCTCCAGCTTTGCTCAGCGCCATTGGAGTCAAAACTATGGCAGTAGTTGGTTGCAATTAGCCAAGGCTGATGCTTAGCAGGGCAAGTTCTTTGACTGGACAAAGAGAAAGGGGACTCAGGAGAAGAGGATGGTGTTGGATTGACCTAGTACACCAAGGCAGCAAGATGAGAAGAAAAGAGAGAAGAGCTAGAATATCGATAGGTGACGGTATAGAAAATAATTGAGGTCACTATAGGAGTGAAAACATGGCATTGGATTTGCAAGGAAGAGGGAGAAGTAGAATGACAACATATTTATGATCAGATAATAAGAATTTCAGTGTTCATGAAGATGGACATGAAACCCTTGTGAGTGATGTAAAGATCAAAGGTATGACCATGACTCTGTATAGCTGTGGTGGGGTGTTGGAGTAGGTCATGGGAAATAAGCAAATTGAAAAACTGGGAAGTTATGGTATTTGAATTAGTAGCAATATGTATGTAGAAGTCTCATAATGTAAGGGCAGGATTTGGGTGGAAGAACATGAAAGGAAAGACAAATATTGAATGATGACTTGAGGGAATGACAGGATTTAGCAAAAGTATTTTCTTAATGGGGTATACATTAGCATATTCATAAGCACCAGGGAATGAGCTAGTAAAAACAGAGAAAATGAATGAGGGGAATGAGGGAAAGATTAGAGGGGATATAGGATCAGGGGCAAGAGTGAGAGGTCAAGCCTTGATAAAGTGTAAGATCACATCTTCCTCAGAAACTAGAACAAACGAGGGGATATGGGATATAGTGAGAAGTAGTGAAGTTTTGACATGTTTAGTAGGGTAAATGACAGAACTTATGATGAAAATTCTTATTTTAAAATGGGAGCTGAGATCAGAAATTTCTAAGTCTTTTGAATAAAAGCCATAAGATTCTCTAAAAGCCCATACATCATGTAACCTTGGTTTGGAATTTTCCAAAAATGAGCTTTCATTAGATTGATTATCCTTTTTGACATTTAAAGCAATAATAATAGTTCAAAGAAGACATTATTCAGACTCAGATGAGTCTTATTTTGATGAAATATTGAATGAGGCTATATATTTATTGCAAAGCTATATTTTCCACTTGTACCAGCATATATCCCAAATGATCTGCTCACTCAGATAACTCAAAGAAGAAATACACTTTGAATTTGTAAGGAAATTTGTATCTTAAAGTTTCTTGTTGTTTAATCACATAGACTAGCCTAGTGGTATAGGCCAATTTTATTGGTCCTACTTGTCACAAAAGAAAAAGAAGAAATAGTTATGAGTTCAGGATGGAAAGGACCTTAGACATAGAGTCAAAGACCTGGGTTCAAATTCTAGTACTATCATTAGCCGGCTAAGTCATTTGGCCTTAGTTTCCCTATGAGAATAACAATTTCCATCCCCAAAGAGTTTTGCTAGGATCAAGTGAGATAATATATATAAAGCACTTTGAAGTTGTATGATGATGCACTTTTTTTTGTAATAATGATACTTTATGATGCCAATGGATCTTTAATTTAATTAACATGGGACATTCATTCTAAGGATTCAGATTACCACTTACTTATTCTGAGTGATTCTTGACCATATCATTCCGTAAATTTCCCATGGAGATTCCAACCAATTTGCTCAGGAATTTCTAGTTCATTTGACATCATGAAGATATCGACAGAGTTTTAGATTTACCTCTCACTTGCTGACCAGCCCACCTTCTTTTTTAGCCATACTTCTCTGATTGCATCCTTTACATTGTTTCTCCAGTATGGTTCTTGGTTTTGTTGTGTTAGATCCTGTTCATGCCCAAAATTTATGTGAATACTATGTAATGTTACTGTTCTGGAAAAAATGATGAATATGACAAATTCAAAGCAGCATAGGAAAACATGAACTGATGCAGAGTGAAGCAAGCAGAATCAGGAAAGCAGTGCATATTATGACTTGTTCGGTAATTCAGTCCCATCTGACTTTTCATGATCCCATGGACCATATTGTCCATGGGTTGTTGTTGTTTTGGTTTGGTTTGGTTTTGCAAAGATACTGGAATGGTTTGCCATTTTCTTTTCCAGTAGATTAAGGCAATCAGAGGTTAGGTGATTTGCTGAGGGTCACACAACTAGTAAGTATTTTCAGCTGAATTTGAACTCAGGTCTTCCTTACTCCTGGCCCTGTAATCTATCCACTGAGCCATATAACTGCCTCTATACCATGACAGTAACAACATGAATATAAAGAATAAAAAATGAAATGAAATAGTATATAATTATAGTGATCAAGCTTGGCCCTGAAGATGAGATGAGTTGAGCAAAATATACCTCTCTCCTTTCATTGCAAAGGTAGGGCACTATGGGTATGGAATATTGCATATTGTTAGATATGATCGATAATTTGGCTAGTTTTGATGAACTGTTCTTTCTTTTTGAATCAATGTTATAAGGGATAACTTATAGTGAATGGGGAGAACTATCATCTGTGATGCAGAAACAAAATACCACAGTATAATTAAGATACTTAAAAAAAAGATGGTCCTATGTTAATACCATTGACATTTAAAAAATATTATTATTAATATCATTATCATTCACAGCAACAGCAGCTATAGTATCTTTATTCCCCTACTCAAGTCCTAATCTATTGTCTCATCCTCATGTAGAATGGACACTAGAATCTTAAAGCCCATGTTAGAATAACACAAAATCTGTGAATCCTATGAGATTGAACTGGCTCAAAGAGTATGGATCCTTAATGAATTGTGAGTTTGTAGACTCTAAACCAAGGTAAGTTTATACAGACTCATCAACAGAAGGTTAGCCTCCTTGATGAATTTTCTAAATTTCAACAACTCATGAAAGCTGCTGTAGGAAGTAGATATATGGCTTATGCCAGTAGGAGTATTCACACTAATAAAATAAGAAATCTTTTGAATTATTGAAGAAGTGTTTTCTTGTTATGAGGCAGCCAAGACTTAGATGCTCTACTTTAGTTGCCATTGTCCAGCTCACAAAGTGAATCAGCTTTCTGTTTGAGGATTTCTAAAACTCCCAGGGCCAAAATGAATTAATAGCCAAAATGGCTGTACATCAGCCAGGGAATGACTCAGGGAATTACTAATTGTGTATGAAACTTGTCACCTCTGAGCAAGAGGGTCAAATCTGCCTGCAGGTAATTAGTGACTAAGAGAATTAACTGACAGTTGCACTTTGGAGTTTCTGACAGAAGCTGGTCGCATTTCAGGGACTGCTGCATCTCTCGACTGTGAGTTCTCCTTTGGCAGGGTGAACAGGTTTTATGTACTTAGCATTTTACCACAGAGAGAATGTCAAGTTGAGAGTTAAGGAACTTGTTCAGGCCTCAAAACTTGCTACCAGGATTTAAGAAATCACAGCTGAGGGGGGCCTGATTTCTCTGACTCCAAATAACAAAATCAGCATTGAAGGTGACCTTAGAAGCCATCCAGTTCAATTTGACAAAGAGTTCTTTAGGCTAAGTGGTCATGTTTTCACCATCTGAAGACTTGTAATCAAAGGGAAAAAAAGAATTGGTAACTATACAGTGACCTCTTCATAGACGTGTATATTCTTTAAACAAGAAGGGATATTTGAGGTGCCCCAATTCAGTCTTAATCAATACAATGATATCTCCTGCAGCCTGCTTTCCATCTGGTTATCCATCCATTCCTTAGATACTTATCATTTTTTTCTTGTAGATACAGCACATGTATCTAGATGTAATCACAAAGGTTTGATAAATCTGTAGTTATATGTTCTAAGTAAAGACTTCTGTCTTTAAAAATGATTCAACAACACTATTTTGTAAGTGGAATAGAGAATTTATTAGAGAGGTATAAAAGGTTTATTTTGCTGTAGTGAGGGTCAAGTTGAGATTATGTAACATAAACTTGTAGTGGATCCAGTTAGCACAATTTTGTGACTTTCTCCAGTGTTGTTCAGCACCACTGAAGTCAGAACAGTGGCAGTAGTTGGTTGCCGTTAGCCAAGGCTGGTGCTTAGCAGGGCAAGTTCTTTGACTGGACAAAGGGAAAGGGGACTCAGAAGAAGAGGATAGTGTAGGACTAAAGTCGTATTTCCTAGATAAATACACAGAAAGTCATAATGAATATTACATATACACATACAAATTGGAGTTCTGTGTATCTCTGTGATGAAGGCTATTCAATTTTTCTTATGAAGAAATATTTATTTAGTACCTACTATATTCAAGACTGTTATGGGAACTAAAGACAACTGTAAAAAGGCAGTAGGATATACAGTGTTTGCCTGTAAGCAACATGCATTTTGTTAATAAATGTGGTAGAAAGAGTATATATGACTTCTGTTTCTGAGGGGACTAGGCTCTAATCTCATTGTGTGACCTTGAATAATTTCACTTCTAAACTTAGATTCCTCACTTGCAAATTGAGTACTTCAGAATAAATGAATTTAAAGGTCCTTTTCCAGTTCTGACATTCTATTAATCTATGATCCAAATCAATAAAAAATATTTATTTAACACATGGTACACTAGGTGGCACAGTAGATAGAGGGCCAGGCCTGCAGTTAAGAAAATTCATCTTTCCACGTTCAAATCTGGCCTCAGACACTTACTAGCTATGTGACCCTGGGCAAGTCACTTAACCCTACTTAGCTAAATTCCTCATCTGTAAAATGAACTGGAGTAGGAAATGGCATACTACACCAGTATCTTTGTGAAGAAAACTTCAAATGGAGTCATAAAGAATTGAATATGACTGAAAAATGACAGAATAACATTAACCACTGAAAGACATTAAAAACGTTTTATTGACATATTTTATTTTTACATTACATTTTCATATCACCTCACCTCCATAAGAGTACCCTTATAACAAAATAAAACAATTAAGCAAAACTAACAATATAATAGTCTCATCTGAAAGAGCATGCAGTGTTTTACAACTGCGTTCTCAAAACCTCATTATTTTTAAGTACTTTTAATTAATAGAAATCTCTTTTCTCTTCACTCTCCCCAGCCTATTAAAAAAAACTAATTCTTTGCAACAAATATGCACAGTTAAGGAAAACAAATTTCCTCATTGACTGGGCACATATACATACACTCAAACATATATACATACATACATACATGCATACATATATATGTATGTATGTGTGTGTGTATATGTCTCATTCTGCACCGAAAATCCATCATTTTTCTTGGAGGTGGATAGTATGCTTTATTATCATTTATCTGTAGCAATAGAAAGTCATTTTTTTGATCATTATCTTACACCTTTCAAAGTTCAGAATTTTGCTCATTTCATTCATCATCAGATTATATGACTTCAAAATTGTTCATTTTTACAAAATTGATGTTACAGTATGAACTCTTTGTCTGGTTCTACTATTCTGTATCAATTTGTATAAATTTTTCCATGTCTCTTTGAAATCCCCTATTTCCTCTATTTCTTACAATACTCTAATATTCTCTCATACTCATATACCACCATTTATTTAGCTGTTCCTCAGTTGATGTACATCCCTTTAGTCTCCAGGTTTTGCCACCATAAAAAGGAGCTACTATAAATATTTTCATACATATGGCACCTTTTCCTATTTTTAAAAAAACTCTTTTGTTGGATTCCATGGTACTGTGTAAACAGCAAAAGAGTGAGGTCAGAACACCTACCTGGGTGTGAGTCCTGTTTGTGTGATCACAGATAAGTTTTTTTCTTCTTTGTTTCTCAGTTTCTCAACCTGTAAACAGAAGCAAGTGTTTCTTGTTGTGAGGCTCAAATAAGGTTATGTGTTCTACCTTCTCATCCCATGTAGTAATGCCCCCAGTCCATTAAAGTATTTGGTAAGGCGTTATAGTTATATAGTACATGGTAAAACACTGTATACATATATAATATTGTGATTGTGCTGTTGTGGCTTTTATCTATTACACATAACTCAGATGTCTGCCTCAGTTTCCTCATGTAAAATAGGAACAGGAATAGTATCTGTCTACCTATGTAAAATGAAATAATATTTATGAAATTCTTTGCAAATCTTAAGGAGTTATATAAATGCTAGCTAATATTATTCTAAAACTCAAGATTGTTTATTGAGTACTTCATAACACTGAATTAGATTTCAAGAAGTATAAAAAATTGTCAATGCCCACCAGTCTATTTTTAAGACCTAAAACCTCATGTGAAACAACTAGCAAACATACTGTCATCTTAGATACTTATAAACAAAATTATCCTGAGGTGACAGAGTTCACGAAAGGATCGGCTGAACCTGATCCCCTTTTCTAATATATTCAAACCTGCCTGTTGAAAATGTTAAACATATTTTCATTTACTTATGGCTACTGATTGTCTTAAAACTGGAGGAGTGTTGAACATTCTATTCAGTTTTAAAAAGAGGAGAAGAAAAAAGTTAACCTTGATGTTGAACGTAAACAAGAATCATTTGTGAATTTGCTAATTGTTCATCCTTATGGACTTTTGATAGGGTTTGATCCTTAAGTTTAGATACATTTCTAAAAGACTAGTTTCTTGACTCTGCAGAACACACTTCATATCCTGCAGATTGTACACACTCAATAAATATTTGCTGAAAATAAATAAAATCTGCTGGCTGGAAAAATATTTTTCTCTCCTTAATATGAGTTTCTTGAAAAACTACTGGGGGATGTGTGGCTTTATGATATTCTTTCCTCTAAAGTGTTTAACTAGACTAGATGATTTTGTTCTGAACGATGAATCTTGATTGTATCAATCTGATGCCCTTCTCTGACATTAAGGGACTTTGTAGTCATGTAATTAAACATAGTCCTTGTGAAGGAATTTATTGTTGTTGAATAGTTTCAGTCATATCCAATTCACCATGACTACATTTGGCATTTTCTTGGCAAAGATACTTATGTGGTTTGTTATTTCCTTCTGCAACTCATTTTTTCAGTTGAGAAACTGAGGCAAACAAAGTTAAGTGGCTTGTCCAAGGTCATGAAACTAATATATGTCTGAAGCTGCATTTAAACTAAGGTCCTTCGTACTCCAGGACCAGCACTTTATCCATTGTACCACCTAGCTGTCCTTGTGAGGGAATAGCAGCTGTGACGTAGTTGTTGGAAATGAATTGTTTATTATAATTAACATAAAATCCTTTTCTGTTGTAAACTTGTAATGATATAATTTTAAAAAATATTTCTCACCCCTATACAGACCTTGGTGCTACCTTAGGAGTATATCACACAAGACAACCTGAGGTAAATAGCTGGCAGAACTGATGGCTGGAACTTTAGCCACTCACTAAGTTCTAGACCTGTCAGTCATTGCTGCTCTTAAATGGGATAAGAACTAAAGACATCTGTCCCTGACCATAAGCAAGAACTTAAGAGGAAAGTAGGTAGTGGCAATCGACCAATGAAATAGGGGTCTGAGCCCTAGGACACAAGAAATCAGCTCTTTGGCCTAGAAGTGTCTGCAGATGTTTAGCCTGGGCAAGAGGCCTGATGAGGCCTCCCCTAAATTGGGGAGTGAGAGAGAGGAACAAAAACACAAGTGAAGCATGAAGACCACAATTGTAAAAGTATATTCTGTTTCTTTACGAACCTTGAGAAGCAAATGCATTGTAAAAGAAAACAACCTCATGGTAAGTGACTATTTTAGCTCAGTAACTAATGATGAATCAAGATGTTTCTGCAAACCCAATTACCCAATAAAAATTGCCATAGTAACCAGAGCATTGCATGACATATTCTTCATGCACTCACAAAAACTTCCTTAAAATACTGCTGCTACCCAACTATACTGTCATTTGTGATACAACAGAATAGTGAAGAAGGGTATAGGAGAGCACAGGAGAATCAAGGATCCCTATGATTTAGGCAAATGGTTGTAGATTAATACAATACCAAGATTACTTGTCATATGCAAGCCAAGCATGGCACAGTGAGAAGAGAACTGAAGCTAGAATCACAGGGGCCAGGTTGTGCCTCTTAATTGTTATGTGACATTGGACAAATTACTTCACTTCTTTGGGCTTCAGTTTCCTCAACTGTAAATCCATGAGAAATTGGAACTTAATGATCTTTCAGATCCTTTATAGTTCTGAATCTTTGATCCCTATGGTAACTTAGGTTATCAGATGGGGAACTATAAATTACATAAATTATGATTGTCTCAATTTGCTCCTTGAGACTATCTCCTGTCTTTCAGGAAGATGGGGAGCATACTTATCAGTCCTTTGTAATTTCAGTGGATCATTTTACTGAATGGATTTTTTTTAAGTCTCTCAAAAAGTGTTTTACTTTAAAACATGACTATTGACTATTGTATACATTATTCTGGTTCTACTTGATTTATTTGCATCAGTTCATGTGTCTTCCCAGGTTTCTCTGAAACCAGTTGTTTCATTCATTATCTCTTCTGGCACAGTGACATCAAATAGCTTTTTCTATAGCCCTTCAGATACTTGAAGACAATTATATCCCCCAGAGTCTTCTCTTGCCCCAGCTAAGGATCCCTTATTCTTTCAATTGATGTACATGACATAGTTTCAAGCTCTTCATCATCTAGTTGCTCTGTACCAGTTGATGTCCAGTCTATAAGTATTGATCCTAAAATATGACTCCTAGAACTGAAATGGTATTCCAAATATGGTCTAAAGAAGGCAGAGTAAGTAGAACAATCATGTCCTTAGCCTCAGATTTTTTGCCTCTCTTAAGGTAGATGAAGATTGTGTTAATTTTCTTACCACTCATATCATAATGTTACATGGTTTTGAGGTTGGATTCTACTAAAATTACAAGATCTTCAGATGAATAGTTGCCCTCTTAGTGCTCCATCTTGTGTTTTTAAAGCTAATTGTTTTCATCCCAAGTGTAGCATCACTTTCAGATTTATATAATTGCGATTTACTAGATTTTTTTGCCTGTCAAGATCTTTTTTGGATCTGGACTGTTGTCCAATGTGTTAACTATTCTTTCCAGCTCTAGGTCCTCTCTAAAATTTATAAACATGCCACTGATACATGCATTCAAGTCATTGATGAAAGGTTAAATAGCACAAGGTCAAGCACATATCCCTAGGACACTGTGTGTCCTTAAGAGCTCATTAGGACTTTTTTGACTGTGGCCTACCTAGAGAGCCTAATTGTCTTCTCTCTTTTATCTCTCTTTTAGGCTGGTGACTTTGCACAGCCTTCTCTCACTTAAATCTAGTTCATTTGCAAGTCATGGCATCATCATCATCCTGATGTCATGGTTCTCTTTGAGAATGAAGGACAAATCACACAATATAAAATTATTTATGGGTGCTAAGGGGGTCTATGGAGTAGGTCTTCCAATTACAGCCCTTCTTATATTCCTTCAGCCCTGCTATGAGCCAGACAAGTCTATGGCAAATATAACTTAGACTTAAACCCTAACTCCAATCCCAGTCTATTAGTTTGGTTTTTTTTTAAAGTGGTCTTGGAAAAATTCATAATCTTCTAAAAAGGATCTCTTTGGATTATACATAACTCTAGTTGTTCTGTTCATTGTGGAGATGAGGAAGAGCTGAAGAAAAGGTAAGGAAGTAGATAATTCAGTAAATCATATGCTACTGACATGAAAGTAGAACTCAACCAACAGAGAAGCAATTTATTCCATTCTCACAGGCATTGAGTCAAGTCCATTGACTCATTTTAGCTCTCCATATAAAGTACCCTGAGACAAACCTCCTGACATGTCCCAGATGAAAATGAAAAATTAATTGAACTAAGTCAGTGTTTACTTTTGGCTCTAAAGCTATTTTATTTGTTTGGCTTTGCTTTCCTGAGGGTATGGCCCTCATTTCCATATTGACTTTGAAAAATGTCTACACATAGGGTATTTCTAAGAGGAAATCTAATTGTCTTTATAAAAATACAACAAATGAACTCTTAGGATCTTGGAACTGAAGGGGACCATAGATAGATCTTTTACAAAACTCCTTCATTATATAGATGAGAAATCTGAGACTGGAGAAAGAGCAAGTGATTGATTTATGGTCAAAAAGATGTGAAGTAGCCATAGCTGGAACTGAGTGCAACTGTTGTATATTGTCTGATGCCCTGATGCATGTGTGATCTCGTTATGGATGCTCTTTTCACTGAAAAAGTTTGAAACCTATCAATTCCTTCTCCTCTTGTATGACTCTCTCCCATGCTCTTAAATGAATGTGCTAAGGTAGAATAAAAGCTTTGCAGTATTAGGCACCTTCTACCCTCTTTTCTACCACTGTCATTGCAGAACCAGGAAACACTTGCCCAGGACTGAGGATGGGTATTCTATTTTTACCTGTTTCATTGCTTACCAAAGAATTCATCCTTGGGGGATCAACATGTTAGTGATGAGTCTCTTCTTCAGTGAGCTAATGGTCAGCAATTAGTAGCCACAAGACCTTACTGGAAATTTTTACAGCTTAGTAGGATCTACCATTATTTGTACCGAGCTGTCATAGCCATCAAGACCTCCAAAATCATCTTCATCTAAAGGTGAGGTGTCAAACTAAGCTTTTAGTAGAGCTTAAGACATGTAGACAGATACGAATGATATAAATTCATAAGAGGAGCAAAAAATACTTAGATCAAATGAAAGGGAGAGTTCATTTGAACCTGTGTCTGTCATTAATTAATTAATCAATCAATAAAAGAACCTTCAAGTGCTTATTGTATGCTGGACTCTAGGGGAATAGATATATACATACATACATGCATGCATACACATACGTACATATACACATCTGTGTGTATGTGTGTGTGTGTGTGTGTGTGTGTGTGTGTGTGTGTGTGTGTGTGTGTGTGTAGCTTAAATAAGGGACAACATGATTCCTGCTTTCATGATGTTTAGATTCCAACTGGGAAAGCTTCAAGGAAGAGATGAGATTTCAACTGATTCTTTAAGAAGGAGTATGGTATGGAAGAATCTTGATCCATTCTGAGAATAAGGAATTAAATAATCAAAATTAGAAAATAGTAAACAGTACATGTTTTCTGTGTCTTATTTAGTTGTAATGGCAATAGTGGTAGTGGTGATGGTGGTAGTGGTGATTATTTCCAATTTGTAATATGTACAATTATTATATAATATACTATATATTTGTATATATATATAATCTTCTAATTAGCATATCTATACTTATCAGCATAGATCTTGCATTCTCCTCAATACCAGTACAATGTAACCTCCTTGAGTGCAGGGTCATATTTTATGCAAGATATATATTTTGACTGCATACAGTTGGTTTCCTGTTTTCCATTAAACTGAAAGCTCCTTGAGAGCAGAGGATGTCTTTTGCCTTTCTTTGGATATCCGTCTCTTAGCACAGTATCTGTCACATAGTAGTTGCTTAATAAAGTGCATTACAGTTTATTATTCACTTTCCTCACAATAACCCTATGAAATGTTCTTATTTCATAGCTGAGAAAATTGAAGCATTGAGAAATGAGGTGGCTTTCCCTAACCCACACAGATGGTAAATATAAGAGCTAGAATGAGGAACTGTGTCTTTTCCCTGCAATTCCAATGGTCTTTCTACTGTACCATGCAGTGTGGAGTATGGTGGGGGGAAGGGTGTGAGGGAGTGTGAATTAAAGCTGAAAAAGTAGGTTGGTGCCAGATTGTGGACATCCTTGAATGCCAGGCAATGGGAAAACACTAAAAGGTTTTGAGAATTGAAGACATGTAGCATTGTTCGTTCCTTGTTTATTTATTATTATCATTATCAGTTAGCACCAAGTAGTTCACCACCATGTTCACTTATAAATAAAATATCTTGAAGTTATCAGTCAAAATTATTGGATAAATAGAAGTTAAGGTTATTAAAATTATGTATTATTTCTATGTTTCCTATATAATTTTTATGTATTTTATTTTTGAGTTTTCTTCTTTTGGTTTCTTTATCTTGTATTATTTTCCCCTCTCTAAAATGTAAGCAATCTAAATATATCAAGTGATAACAAGAAATGTGAATGATGTGAAAAAATCAATTTATCCAGTATAAGAAAATTCGCTATTTTAACAAAACACAATGGCAGCCATCCATTGTAAGGTTACCATCTGGCCTCGGCATCTAGCCAAACTCTTCTGTGAAATGATGACAAGTCTTTTGGAAACTGTCATCTCTGGCATTTGGCACAGAGCACTAAGAAACCTTAAAAATGGTAGAGGGTGTCGTTGTTCCAGTTTGATGATGAGGAAGTATAAGAAGATTGTGATGGTACATTTCTGAAGCATTTTAATTTAACCAAGAAATTCAACATTTTTTTTCATACTGATGACTCAAAAATGAATTTGAACACTGAGTCAACAAGCAAGGTAATATGCTACAGATCCTTTAACAATAGCAATTCCACCTCTGTTTTTAATTACCACTATTAGAAGAATGTATGCTCCTTTGAAGTCAGGAGCTATCTCTTGTAATTTTTGAATCCCCAGCATTTAATGTAGCTCTTTCAACAGAGTAAGCACATAAATGTTTGCTGAAATTAACTGAATTCATAGCTCTATGTTAAGTCCCAGGGACACAAAGGAAAAATAAAATATGACCTGACATCAAGGAGCTTACATTCTGCTGGTGTTGAGGCAAATGCAACATATCTGCAGATAAAGAAACATATGATGGAGGATAGTTAGAGATGATGCCAACAACTAAAAAATTAGGAAAACTTTCAGGAAATTACATATGATCTGAGCCTTGAAGAAAGACAAAGATTCAGAAATAGAGGTGAAATGGAGTGCATTTCAATCCTGGGTGACAGTCTATGAAAGGGCACAATGGTGGGATAGGGAGTGTAGAATTTGGGGAACATCAAGTAAATTAGTTAGAGTGGAACCTCATGGAAAGATGAAACAAACAAAAAATATATAGATAGCTGAGTATGGAAGGGAACTACTATAATTCTAGTTTCTGAGAGGCTGGGGCTGATCACTTGACCTCTAGAGGTCTGCGCTGCAAGGATCTATGCTGATAAGGTGGGTATCTACACTAAATCTAGCATCTATAGAATGAACTCACAGGAGGCAAGAATGGGTGATAGCAATTATACTGCTTACAGAAAGGTTAAAATGGAATTGATCACAGGTCCTGTAACTATGAGTAGTGAAATTGGGTCGATAGATAAGAATTGCACTTCTGGCCTCAGCAAGATGGGGAGACTTGTTTTGTGTATTTATTGGCTTCTAAAGGAGAAGGATATGCCACATAAAGAAATAAGTATGATAGAACTAAGATAAGCTCATAAGAGAAGTGTAAACACAGTGATGTTGAAGTCTGATGTTGGAAGAAATCATTTCTTACTGAGGAGATCAAGGAAAGCAATTCTTTGGAATCAAGAAAAACAAGTCTAAACTCTCTTCCATGAAATAATGCATCAAAAATGTCTTGACAGCCATCCTGTCACTTCCAAGTTTTATCTTCTCCAGACTAGATGTTCCCAGTTTCTGAAAATGAGTTTTAGAAATGGTTGTGTCCAGTTCTTTAACCATTCCCATCATCCTTAAGTCTAAAGATGAATTTAAGCTTCTCAATATATCTTCTAAAAATGACACCTAGAACTACTCATGTTATTCCACATGATCATGATTGAAGACAGTGGGAAGAATCATCCCTATCACCTTGGACACTATATCTCTCTTAATGTACTCATAGATTTCATTGGATCCCTTGGTGTCTACATCACACTCAGTTAATTGAACTTTATCTCAGTTGGAGATATTTTTCACATATGTTGTTTTCTATACATCTCTTCCCTACCGTGTATATTTATAGCCCAATTTCTGGACTTTTATTTACCCCTATTACATTCCATCTTATTAGTCGTAGCCCAATTTTCCATCAAATGGATATATTTTTCATTATCACTTCTGTTATCTAAAATTTTGGAGATTCTGTTTAACTTTATATCATCCACTGATTTTATAAATGCTATGCCACTAATATCCCCATCCAAATAGCTGAAAGTTGAGTTTTCTTCCAGAAAATTGCTAATATGGAAATACTTTACATGATTGTACACATATAACCTATAAACAGATTGTTTACCAACTCAGGGAGGGTGGATGGGAATGAGGGATAGAATTTAGAAGTTGAAAAAAGAACATTGGCAGAGCCAAGATGGCAGAGTAAAAGTAGGAACTTCCCTGGGCTCTCCTCCAAAGCTCTCCAAATAACTGTAAAAATGACTCTAAACAAATTCTTGAGCTACAGAACCCACAAAATGACAGAGTGAAACAAATCCCCAGCTGAAGAGAACCTGGAAAGTCAGCAGGAAGGGTCTATTGCACCAAGCAGGGAGCAGAGTGCAGTCCATTGTTGGTCACATTGACACAGAATGGCCAGAGCAGGCATCAGGGGACTGAAACACTAGCAGCTGTGGCAGTTTCCAGACTTCTCAACCCACAAACACCAAAACAGTCAGTGGGAAAACTCTGTGGCACCTGGGAGAAAAAGAAGCATGTGGTCTTACCAGGTTCACCCTTAGCCCCAGGGTGGTGGTGTTGGGAGCCACAGCAGGAGCAGCAGCAGAGGCTGCTTCCAGAGCTCTGGGCCCACAGACAGTGAAGGATCAAGAGGCTTATACAAAATCCCTGAAGCCTGGGACATTATACCCACAACCACCACCCCCACTGGAAGCAGTGTCCTACCTTGAAAATGAGTTAGAAAGTCAAGTGTTTGACTGGGAAGATGAGTAAACATCATAAAAGAACTCAGATTATGGAATCTTACTTTAGTGACAAAGAAGATCAAAACATACAATCAGAACAAGACAAAAAAGTCAATGATACTACATCAAAAATCTCCAGGAGGAATATGAATTGGTTACAGGCCATGAAATAATTCAAAAAGGATTTTGAAAATCAAGTAAGAGAAGTGGAGGAAAAAGTGAGAAGAGAAATGAGAGTGATGCAAGAAGATCATTAAAATTGAGTCAACAGCTTGCTAAAGGAGACCCCAAAAATTCTGAAGAGAATAACACCTTAAAAAATAGAGTAACCCAAATGGCAAAAGAAGTCTGAAAAGTCAATAAGGAGAAGAATGCCTTAAAGAGTAGAATTGGCCAAGTGGAAAATGAGATCCAAAAACTCACTGAAGAAAATAATTCATTCAAAATTAGAATGCAGCAAATGGAAGTTAATGACTTTATGAGAAATCAAGAAATTATAAATCTGAACCATAAGAATGAAAAAATAGAAGACAATGTGAAATATCTCATTGGAAAAACCACTGACCTGGAAAATAGTTCCAGGAAAGATGATTTTAAAATTATTGGCATACCTTAAAACCATGATTAAAAAAAAGAACCTAGACATCATCTTACGAGAATTTATCAAGGAAAATTGCCCTGATATTCTAGAACCAGAGAGTGAAATAGAAATTGAAAGAATCCAGTGATTACCCCTGGAAATTGGTCATGAAAGGAAAACTCCTAGGAACATTACAGTCAAATACCAGAGTTCCCAGGTCAAGGAGAAAGTATTGCAATCAGCCAGAAAGAAAAAAATTTCGAGTATTGTGGAAATACGGTCAGGATAACATAAAATCGAACAACTTCCACATTAAGGGATTGAAACACTTTGAATATGATATTCTGGAGGTCAGAGGAGGTAGGACTAAAGCTAAGAATTACCTACTCAGCAAAACTGAGTGTAAACCTTCAGGGGAAAAGATGAATATTCAATGAAATAGAGATCTTTTGAGCATTTTTGATGTAAAGCTGAATCGAAATTTTGACTTTCAAATACAAGAATCAAGAGAATCATGGAAAAGTAAACAGGAAAGAGAAATAGTAAGAGACTTATTAAAGTTCAACTGTTTATATTCCTACATGGAAAGATGATATGTGGAATATATGAGACTTTTCTCAGTATTATGGTAGTTGAAGGAAATAGATAGATAGATAGATAGATAGATAGATAGATAGATAGATAGATAGATAGATAGAGAGATAGAGAGATAGATAGAAAGAGAGATAGATAGAGGGCACAGGGTGAGTTGAATATGAAGGAATGATGTCTAAAAATAAAATGAAGGGGTGAGAGAAATATATTGGGAGACAGAGAAAGGGAGAGATTGAATGAGATAAATTATCTCAGATAAAAAAGGCAAGAAAAAGGTTTCACAATGGAGAGAAAGAGAGGAGAGGTGAGAAGGAATGAGTGATTCTTATTGTCATCAGATTTGGCTTGATGACAGAATAACATACACACTCAGTATCTAACCCTATAGAAAAGCAGGGGGGAAAGGAATAAGGGGGGTATTAATAGAAGGGAGGGAAGATTGAGGGATGGGGTTGTCAGAAGCAAACACTTTTGAAAGGGGACAAGGTCAAAGGAGAAAATGAAATAACTGGGGGACAGGATAGGATGGAGGAAATATAGTTAGTCTTTTACAGCATGATTATTATGGAAGTGTTTTACATGACTATGCAAGCATAACCTGTATTGAATTTCATGTCTTCTCAATGAGGGTGGGTGGAGATGGAAGAAGGGAGAGAATTTGGAACTCAAAGTTTTGAAAACAAATGGTTAAAATATTGTTTTTACATGCAACTGAGAAAGAAAATGCAGGCAGTGGGGTATAGAAATCTATACCCTCCTTCAAGAAGGTAAAGGGGAGGGGATAAGAGGGTAGGGATGATAAAATGGAGTGTAGACTAGGGGAAGGGGTAATCAGAATGCTTGCCATCTGGGCTGGGAGGGAGGGGAGAGATGGGGAGAAAATTTGGAAGTCAAAATCTTGTGGAAATGAATATTGAAAACTAAAAATAAATTAAAAAATAAATAAGGATGCTAAAAATTTACATATAATTAGAGTAAAAATGAATATTATTTTAAAAAACCTGTTCATAAAAATAGTTGAAAATAATGTTGAATGAAATGGGACCAAGTTCTGGTGCTCTCTATACTTGTAATCTCTCTTTACTCTAGGTTTGCCTCAAGCAAGACTCTTTGGGTCTAGTGATTCAATCTGTTCTAAATCCACATAACTCTGTTATCACACATCCCCTATATTTCCATTTTACCCACATTGATACTGTAAAATTTCCAAAGATTTTTCTGAAATTCCAATATTCCCATGACAGTCCCCTCATCTAATCTAACTCTAACCTAAAGGGAAATGAGATTAATGGTTGGTTTTTCGTGATAGCCTTTCTTTCTACTTTTTCACAAAGCATTCTTTAATGATATGTTCTAGAATTATATTAAGAATTGAGGTCAAACACACTAGCCCATAGTGTGCTGTATCTGCCTTCTCTTTATTTAAAAATAAAACTTGCCCATCAACAATTTAGTGGGTCTCACTTATTCCCCATCATTCCCCAAGAATCACCATCATTAGTTATCATACTTAAACTTCCATCAAATAGCCTAATATGTAGTTTCTCCTGTCCATTTGACTTGAACTTGCTGAAGGATATGTACAGTCTTGCAATTTCCATTTCTCCTTTGTGATTTCATTTCCCTATGCAATCTTAGAGTGAGCCATTTTTTTATTGTATACTTCAAAATTTGAAGATCATTCTTATTGGTAGAAAAAAAAAAACAGAAGCAAAATAGAACATGAGTTATCTTGTTTTCTCCCTCTATGCAAATAATATGTAGATTCAAGATAGTCTACTTAAAGTAGGAGGCAATCTCTGAAGGAAGACACGAGCTTTGGGAGAATAGGGCAGATAGGCAAAGGCCTTCATTAAAGGACAGGTGCCTTTTTCAATCATGTAGAACTACTCCTGCCATCCTGTTCCTTTTCTTGTCTCTTGTGAGAGTAATCTTCCTACCAGGTAAACTGGTTGATGAAATCTATTCTTTCCTTCTCCTCCAGTGAGAGGAGCAGCTGCAGGAATCCTTAATCCTAACCACCCCAAAGGGTTAGACAAGCAAGAAGGTAAGGATTTAGAACTTTTGAAACCTAATTCTCAAAGGCTGAAGATTCCTGATTTCACAAGTTCAGTGTTGCGTGATATGTTTTCAGGAGTTTAGGATTTTGAGTCAGAAGACCTGAGTTAAAATCCTGTCTATATCTGCTAGCCATTTAATATGGGACAATCCCTTCTCCACTTTGAGCCTTAATTTCCTCATCTGCAAAATAAAAGTCAAAATTCTAGAACTATCTATCTTAAATGTTCTCAAGGAAAGCATCTTGCAAATATTTTCTCCTTATTTTAAAATAAGTTTCATATATAATAAGCATCAACATCTAGGTGGAACAGTGTCTAGAGCATTGGATTTTGATTCAGGATGACTCCTCTTTCTGAGTTCAAATCTGACCTCAGACTCTTAGCAGCTGTGTGACCCTGGGCAAGTCACTTAATCCTGTTTGCCTGTTTTCTCATCTATAAAATGAGCTGGAGAAGGAAGTGACAAACTACTCCAGTATCTTTGCCAAGAAAACCCCAAAAGGGGTCATGAACAGTCAGGTACAACTAACTAAAAAACAACTTAACAACAAATGTTCAAGTGAGCATACAATTTTACAAAGGGGAACATTTTGCCCAAATCCCTACCTAGGCTTTAACATTGGAGAACCCAGGAAATTAAATAACAAACCAGAAAAGAAAATGTTTTTGCTTTGAATCTTCCTTAATTGATCCTGGAAGCTCAATTACCTTTAGCTCTGTTTTTCTTCTTTTCTTGTTTCTTTTGTTTTTGTATAATTATAGCAAGTTCTAGTTCTATTATGTATCACTCTGTGTATCACATTATATTAGTCTTTCCATATTTCATTGCATTGCTTTCTATTACTTTTATGACACTATAATCTTCTTTAAGTTGACATGCCATAATTAACGCAGCTGGTAGAAAGGATAGTGAGTCAGCCGGGGGTCAGGAAGACTGGGGTTCAAGTCTTGCCTTTGACACCTACTGGCTCTGTGACCTTGAACTTAACCTTAACTTACACTTAACCTCTCATTTATGCTAACAATATAAATGAAAATATTCCAATATTCTAATATTTTTAATATTTGAATAGCATAATGAATAATAAAAATCTGTAATAATATAAATTGCAATGCAGTAGCTGATCTGCAGTAGAAGAGAGGACTTCTTCACTGGGAATTCCCTATATCAATGAATTCATAGTTCTGGTTTCCTCTCTTCCCACCTTAAATATGCAGCCATTTGTTATGCTTCCTTATTCTGCTGTTATTTCAGATATGGAAGACTTGTATACATCTTTAGAGTATGATTAAAGTGTGAGCTAGTATTATTAAATTTGATTCAGTAACCATCATGGTCCTTAAATGCCCAATAAACCTTTGCATCCAGCAAATACTCGCTCAAGGTACTCAGGGTGTTGGCTACCCTCAAGCTACATGACATTGAAATTCTAAATAAGGAAAACAAGTTATAACCCATTACCCTACATAGACATGAGATAATTATGGAATGGAATAGCCAGCTGTCCTGGAATAAGTCAAACTTGGGAAAAATAAACAATCAAATTAGTGAGATGGTTAGTGCATGAAGCAATGAGACCAAGCCTAGAGGGAAAGTGAAGACAATAACAGATCCAAGAGGGTGGAGGTAATTAACTGAGTCCTAAATCTTCTCTTAGGGGATAAATTTATTCCCTTTAATATTGTCTTATAATTAGATCTATCATTATTTATACTTTGTTAACATAGCAGAGACTTCCCTAAGGACTGACAGGGATAATTGATGATCCTCTGAAGGGTAATGACTTCAATATGACTTTGATGGAGCAGGCAAACAAACTTTTCTGCCCTTCAGAGAACAAAATTTCTGTCCTGGAATTCCTATAGGATAATGGGATTTAGGGCTGGGCAGATCAAGAGAGGAAGCATAGTATATCAAATGAGTGTTGAATTTGCACTCAGAGGACCTGTACTGCAACTTGCATGACCTTGGACAAGCTACTTGATTTCCCAATTTTCTCCACTGAGGAGATTACATTAGATGACTTCCAAAGTTCCACCTAGCTTTAAACAGAAGATCCAATCCCATGCCCTCATCTTACAGATAAAGAAACTGAGGTCCAGTGATGGAGAAATCACTTGTTCAAGGTCACAGAGGTGTAAATAACAGAGTCTGGATTCACATCCAAGTTTTCTGATTCTAAATGCAGTATCTATTCCAATGTGTCAATGTTGCTTCCGAAGGATGTCACTTAACCAAGTGCTGACACAAAGTTCAGACTATGACCCCCGATTTACCAGACTGATGCACTTACTGCTGGATGACAGGTCTCATTACATTCCAAGGGTTAACATTTTATGATTGGATGTTGCCATGAATTTATTTGTCCTGAATTTCATGTAAAAAGTGCTTAGTGCATTGAAGTTTCTCTGAGATCTGTCAGTTTACTAAATGCAGCATGACGTGGTAAATTGTGATGGAATTGGAAGTCAGAACAACTAGATTCATACTCCATATCAGACACTTATTAGCTGTGTGTCCCTATGTGTCCTTAAATAAGTGACTTACCATCTCCAGTTCTCATTTTCCTCAACTGTAAAATGAGGAAAATATTATCACCAACTTCACAGGTTATGAGGATCAAATTAGGTGAACTGTATAAAGCAAATTTAAAACCTTAAAACATCATGTAAATGCTGGTGATTACTACTATAAGAAAACTCAAAGGAGCTAGAGTATCTGCACAAATGAGCTCTGTGACCTCGTTGTTCCTCTACGCCTCAGTTTCCTTCTCTGTAAAATAAAATGGGGTTGGACCAGATGGTATCCTTAATTTCTAAATCTTTTATCCTATGATTCTAAATATTGAAGAGGGTTCTGTTTTGAGAGACCCCTTACCATTTTAAAGATTAGCATCCTATTTAATTGTGAGTAGGCTTACTGCTACATCAGGACAAATGCCTAGTAAATGGTGGTTTTGAGCCTAGATTATGTTACTGTGCAATTCTCTCTAACAGACAAAGAATAAAAAATTCATAGCTTGTCATATATGCAGAAATAAACTTGGAAGTAAATGAGCACTTATATATCCCAAGCAAGTATCAAGCCCCTTTTCTACTGGTTCACCACATAATGTGTGTTACTGGTTGGTTGTCATTCTTCCCATTCTATAATATTAACAGTGAGCCAAACAATAATCAGAAGTTAATAGTGTCTGCTTTAAACTTTCATCCATCTGGCTTGTTCTCTCTCTCTCTCTCTCTCTCTCTCTCTCTCTCTCTCTCTCTCTCTCTCTGTCTCTCTGTCTCTGTCTCTCTCCTTTTTAATATGTCAAAAGATTCTATCATCTTCTGTCCTACTTTTCTATCTAGTTAATAATGCATTATATATGAGGATGATGTTAATGGCTCAGCCTCAGTGACAGATGATGACGTTTGTATGACACTGCCTTCATTAGCTGTTACAGCTCATCGTGGTGAAAGTGGGGGGGGGGGGGGGTGAAGGGAATGTTTTGTAAGTTGGCGGTCAGGTTGGTGTTATACTTATCCATGGGTCCAGCCATCAGTTGAAGAAAACCTCATGGCTAAAGGAACAGGCATTTGATCCTATTCTGCATACTTTTACATCATTGACCTATGACTGCCCCTGGAGCTTAAGCTGTTTTCAGTGCTATTTTCTAACTTCCGATGAGACTATCTGTTGCTCTAGCACACAAGGCTCTTTTTAATAAGGATGTTGGTTGATCTCTTTTTTTAACTATTTTGGCTCTCTGTGTATTGACAAACATCTTGCTTCTACCTGCTAAGTACTATCTCTATGTTACTAATTCATTTTCCCTTGACTTGCCTCCACCATGAAAGAGAACCAGGAACCTACTAAACAAGACTTGTTGCCTTATGAAGCCATGTGCCTAGGACAGATTTGGAGTAATTTTTTTCTAATCAATCAATAAGTGTGTCCTGATAATAACTTATATAGCATTTTAAGATTAATAAAGTCTGTTCATCAAGATAATCCTAGGAGGTGGATAGCATAGGTAGGAGGTGGGTAGCATAAATATCATTGCTCATATTTTTATAAATGAGGAACCAAAACCTAGAGAACTGAAATAATTCACTCTTGATTACACAGAGCTGGGATTTAAAATTGGTTTTCCCAACTTCAAGTCTAAAATAATTTTCATGATGCTACATTGCCTCTCAACCTGATGTTTCATCTGTGACAACTCCAGTTTTTCAAAATCACTGTTTAAACTGTGAGAGTTGTCATCATGGAGAGACCTGAGTTCAAATCCTGTGCCAGATTCTAGTTACATGATCCCAAGAAAGTCACTCAAGCTTTCTCAGACTCAGTTTCCTCTTCTGTAAAATGTGGGTAATAATATCACCCATCACAAAAGGCTATTGTGAGTTCCCAAATAAAATAATAAATGTAATGATTTGTGAACCTTCAGACACTGGGTAAATGTTAGTTGTTAACTATTACAGGCCATAACAAGGAGGAAAAGCTTTGAGTATGGGCTTTTACATTGGAATGTTTGTCTGTCATCCAAGGAATAGTCTAGTTGTATTTGGAGATTCTTATTAGAAGGAGGGTCTCATGAAGGTGATAACATTTGGGACCACAATAACTCATGAAACCATTTACCAAAATGTGGAGGAGCTGTGTTCTGTCTCATTGAAGTGAGTACTTATGTCAATGAAATCACCAAGATCCTTTGCAGAATTGAATTCCTTTTGCTCCACTTCATGAGATACTTTCAAGTCTTTGCTTGCAAAGAGCAGTTTTCACCTGTGATTCTTCTCTAATTTTTTTTCCCTTGTCTTCCCTAAGTGTCTTGGACTCCGTCTACAATTTCCTATTCTTTGGATCCTATATTTACTCCCTAAATGAATTCTCTTTGAATTTAGTTAGGGATTCTATCTTATGTCCCTTTTTCTATCCCATGGCATTTAACATATGCAACATACTTTATCAATATTTGTTTCATGAATGAGCTTACATGGTTTCAGGAGTCATTACAGTGGTTGATTCATAAATTTCCATTCCAACTTTGTTTTTGTCTTCAGTCTTTATGTATTCTCTATCTCTGTCTCTTATCTCTATCCACACAATATGTGTGTATTCATTTCATTGTACAAAATTTACCTAAAGCTGACCATTCTAAAAACCAAAGACTTTAACTTCCTCAAATTTCACCTTTTCTCTCCAACTACTCTGTCACTGTTGTCAATGAGGAAGCTTATGTGCCAAATTTGGAAATTTCCTTTTTTAAAATATTCTTTCATATTTATGTTTTACATCACTTATATTGCTTCTATATTCCTCCTCTTACCCCTCCCAGAAAGTCATCCTTTATAATTGATTTTATGAAAAAAAAAAGAAAAATTTAAGAAAACCAATTATCACATTAAAAAAAAAAACATGTTGACATTATTTGCAATGTCTCCAACCTGTAGACCCCTACTTTTGCAAAAAGAGTAATAGATCTCTTCTATTTTTTCTTTGGGGCCAAGATGATTCTTTATAGTTTTGCAGTATTCAGTTTTTATTGTTTTGTGGTCGTTGTCCTTCCCATTTACCCTACTGTTGTCATTATGTATACCTCTTTCCTGGCTCTGGTTATCAATCTTGCATCATTTCATACAAGTCTTTCCATGCTTCTCTGTGTTTATCATGTTCATTATTTCTTACACACCATAGCATTCCATTGCATTCATTTACCTCAGTATGTTCATCTCTCTCCCAATCAATATGAAACCCATACTTGGTTTTCAATTCTTTTCTAACACAAAAAGTAGTATTGTAACAGTGTATATGAAGTCTTTCTTTTGTCAGTGACTTTGTTCAAATACATACCTCACAGTGGAACCCCTGATTCAAAATATATGGGTGTTTTGTCATTTTATTAGAATTATTCCAAATTGTTTTCCGTCATGGTTGTACCAATTCTCAGCTCCAGCAACAATAAATCAATGAGCCTTTCTACATTGAGCCCTCCCACATGGACTACTCCTGATCTTTGTTATTAATTCCATTTTACTGGATGTTGTGGTGAAACTTCCATGTTATTTTGATTTTAATTTCTCTTATAAGTGTTTTGGAACATTATTCATTTTTCAATTTTGGAATTTTTATTTGTCTTCAAATTCTCAAATATATCTGTCTGCATTGTTTAAAAAGCAAAATATATTATTTTCCTCCCTATCTCAAAGCTTTTCCCCTTTCTAGTCCATTGCCATTGTGCAGTTAATGGTATCTAGCTAGATACAAAGGGCTCTAATAGGTTCTATTCTAGACACTATTGGAGCCTTCTCATGTCTTTTTCTAGCTTATCTTATACACATTCTTCCAAAACAAATAGTAAATAGTTTGTGGTATAGGGGAAAGAACATTAGTTTTGGACTCATGAGTCTTTGGTTCTAGTTTGTTTTGATTCTATCATGATTTTTGAGAATATCTTCTAACCTCTCTGAACCTCAAGTTTCTTACCTACCAAATGAGTGGTTGAGTTAGAACATCTCTAAGGTCCTGCTTAGCACTATGATTGCATTACTTATGATCAAATCTTGGGCCTAAGGATAAAATAATGTGTTTATCCTTAGAAAAAGTCTGTAGGAATGGAAAGAACTAAATATGCAAACAGAATATGCTGTTTCACGTGTGAGCTCTAATACTTACTAGCTAGGTGATTCTGGTCAAGCCATTTAAACTCTGAAACTCAACTTCTTCATTGGTAAAATGGCAATAATGATACCCATCTTACCTAAGGGAATCAGTTTGTCATAGACAGAAAGATGGGACATTTATTAGTCACTTACTATATTCTAGCTCCTTTGCCAAATTAAAGGTATACAAATATAAGCAAAAAGAAAGCAATCTTTACTCCCAAGGTGCTTACTTCCTAAAGGGGAAGGACAGCACGTATAGAGGATCTGGAAACAGGTACTGATCAGATTAGCTAGGTGGCACAGTGGATAGAGTGCCAGGCTTGGAGTCAGGAAAACTCATTTTCATGAATTCAAATCTGACTTCAGACATTTACTAGCTGTGTGACCCTGGGCAAGTCATTTAATGCTGTTTGCCTCAGTTTCCTCATCTTTAAAATGAACTGGAAAAGGAAATGGCAAACTGCTCCAGTATCTTTGCCAACAAAACCCCAAATGGGGTCACAAAGAGGCAGACACAACTGAAATAATAGCCTACCAAGGATGAAGCCAAAGAAGTAGAGAAATCCAGAGGGTGAGGAGTAAAGCCAGAAGTGAAGTGAGAATGACCTGGGTACCCCATGAAATGAAAGGTGGAGACTCACCAATCAGAAGAATGGACCTTAGGATGACATCATATCTAGGGTTGGAAGGCTACTGATGAGGAGGTAGAGAAGTCAGGAGTGAGGAGTATATTTAGAAGGCAAAAAAAAATTATCATAAAGTTTTTGTTCACCAGAGTTTTTGCTCTGTACAATTATGAAAAGTTATTTTTATTGTTATTAATACACATGAATAATCTGATTAAATAAACTCAGTATCTCCCAATGTGGGACCTCCATCCAGAAATACACATCACACCCTCTCTATGGCTAGATAAATTCTAGGGAATAACCTGAGACACATAGTGCTTCCTTTGGTGAAATTTAGTGAGTATCTGTTAAATTCCTCATTTATCTTTTTCATCATTGTCTAAAAAATGATTGAAAATTTAATTTTAAATTAATATCAATTTGCTATGCTAAAGTCTTATGGTGATGTGTTGCCATGAGGCTCAAAGGAGATAATAGATTTGGAATGCTTTGTAAATTTTAAAGTGCCTGATAAATACCAATTATTCTTATTATTTTAATTATGTTACATTTTCCAAAAAAATTATTATTAACCTATGGTTACTAGACCTTCAGTCTAGTGATTACTTCATTTCCTGAGACTTTGACTGTTGTCCTGCTGAATTCAAATAATATTTATAGAGCAACATAGGGGTGTGCTGCTAAGTGTTTTACAACCAGACTCTTGAAGGAATAGGGGAGGTGATGTATGTACACATATTTTTAAGTTTAATCTGAATTTTTAGCTCTTTCTTAAGTCTAGACTATCAACCAGATGGTAAATCAAGACCTGATTTATAGTATTTGCCAATTTCAGAGCTATAAATGCTCACACTGAACATTTAACAATTGGATGTCTCCAGTTCCTTGGACTTCATGCCTGAGTCACCAAAAGTTAAGACATCAGAGTGAAAACTTGGATAGGTCATGTGAAACTATGAAGTTTTCAGGTGTGAACCAACACTTAGCCTAATACATGCTATGTAGAAGATGCTTAATAAATTGACATCCAAGCTTTAGCCTGGGAGTGCTCATCACCAAGAAGTTTGTCACCAGGTAGTAAATATTTTAGGTCTTAGTAACTTGAGAAAATTGTCTTCTGGGACACAGAAGGGTCATGATCTAAGCTTGTGGACAGGGAGCACACAGTCATGAAATCTTTTAAATTACGGAAGCACCAATTAGTGCTATCATACAACATTCCTTTATACTCTGTCAATTATACTCTCACAACCATGGATTTCTTTCCTTAAATATAGAGGATCAAAGACTAAGAACTGGAAGGGACCTCAAAACAATTTAGTATAATCCTCTCACTTTACAGAAGAGAAAGCTGAGGCCCAGGGACATCATGTGACCTGCCCAAGGTTACACAGGCAGGAAAGATCAGGTATGGAACTATGGTCCTATTTCTTGAGCCAGTGCTCTTTTCACTGTACCATGCTGACCATCCAAGAAAAGTTTTTCCCTGTGGAAACACAAGATGAAGAAACTCGTAGGTTCAAAACTAATCTGTGAAAAATTGCTTTCCTATTGTATTTAATAAACAGTTTTAACTGAATTTTCAGACTAAGATGCATAGAATAATGGGGTTCAAGCTGTAAGACACCTTACAAACCATCCAGTTTAAACTTCTTATTTTATACATGGGGAAACTGAGGCAGAGAAAAGTTGAGTGAATTTTTCAAAATGACAAATTTTGACTTTGAAGTCGGGTCTTCTGACTCCAACTCCAATACTCTCCACATTGCCACATTTTCCTGACACAGAATGATGAGTTTTCGATAAAGCACAATGTGAAAATGAAGCCTAATTCCTTTGTATCCCAGACAATACACATTTCAAAGTGCAGAGAACTCCCAAAATCTACTTGTAGTGACTGCCTTGTTTGCCTCTGCAGTAATTAGAACCATAAGTAACCACTAATGTATCCTTCAGGAAACAGTACCATCTACCAGCAGAAGGATGCCCCAAGAATAATAATGACACATGGTCCTTTTGGATGGAGTCATGTTGGCTCCCTTAGTTTTGGTGCCTTTCCTCCATTGAGTATTTCAGATTTGCCCTGTATATACCTTATTTGTACTTAGTTCACATGTTGTCTCCATTGGACTATGAACGCCTGGAGAAGTTGAGAGACTTGAGAGACGGTCTCTTGACTGTCATTTTCCCTCCCCCCTCTTTTTTTTTTTCTGGTAACCTGTGTTTAACACAGTGCCTGGCACAGAGTAGGTGCTTAATAAATTTTTACTGTTTAACTGTCTGACTGATAGGGAGATTATTACCTGCCTAGTCAAGGTGATTTGCAATTTTCCCTATACTGCATAAATCTATGGAGTACTTTCATCTATAGTGGTAGCTAACTATAGGTTAGGGCACTAAACAGGGTAGAACATTCATACCTAGTGCACCAGTATTTATTAAACACCTATCACATGTTCAAGGCTGGATGTCAGGAAATATGAACCATGAGGAACCTGACAAATAACCTCAGAAGAGGCAGGGCCACCTAGTAGAAAGAATGTTTGATCTTGGTTGAGCAGAAACTTTTGTTTGATTCCTGTCCTTGACATTTCAAAGCTGTGTGACTTTGGGCAAATTACTTAATCTCTTTGGGACTCAATTTCCTCATCTGTAAAATGGAGAGCATAACATTTCTAATCCTTCCCTCACAGAGTTGTTGTGATGAAGGTTGATAAGGGAATTAGTTTCATGAACCTTAAAATGCCAGATATGTGAGTTGTTATTATGCCACAAGAAAAGAATCAGGATCAAATGATTAATAAATAAAAAGGGAAATGCAAGTACTATGAATCATGTGGCAATGGTTGGGTGTGCCCTGGCAACAGGAAAGGGGCAGAGTCCAAAGAGGAGACTATGGTTAACATCTTAGGAGGCAGTGTGATGTAGTAGAAAGATCCCTTTTATGAGAGTCTAGAAAACTGAGTTCTGCCATTAAATTTCTGTATGACTGTGAGCAAGTTGCTTTACTTCTGAAAGCCTGAGTTTTCTCAACTATAAAATGGATTAATAATACTTCCACTTCCTAGCTCACAGGATTATTGCTGAAGAAAGTGATTTCTGAAACTTAAAGAAGCAAAAAAAAAATGGTACCTATTATTATTTCTAGAAAACCATAGTAAACTATGAGTAAGCAGTCTAGCTAGAAATAGGCAACTGGATGGCACCATGGATAGTGTACTAAGCATGAAGTCAAGAAGACCCAAGTTCAAATCGCACATCAGACACTTATTAACTGGGCAAGTCACTGAACCATTTTTTGCCTTATGTTCCTCATCTGTAAAATAGGGATTCTAATAATAGCACCTACTTGCCCAAGTTGCTGTGAGGATCACATCAAATAATATTTGTAAAGTGCTTAGTGGAGACTCTGAAACATAGATAGCGCTATATAAATGCCAATTTATCATGACCATCAGACTGATTTGTGCATCTAATGATACAAACTATGGAGAGAACAAGAAAGATTGAAAAAAGCAAAAAGGTAAACTATAAACTTCTGACACTTACTTGCTATGTAAATGGGCAAATTATCTAGCTAACCTCTTTGAACTTTAGTTTCTTCATTTATAAAATAAAGGTTAAAATGCCTATAGTACTTGCCTTATAAGGATATTGGCTTACAAAATCAGTAACGTATGCAAAATTCTTCAAAATCTGAAGGATCAAGTATGTGTCTCATTACTATTATACCTACCACCATTGCCACTGCCATCACCACTGCTGCTGCTACTGTAATTATGATTAAAATGTTCTGAGAGATGAGATGAGACAATCATTTTTAACTCATTAACCACTATAGAACTCTGAGAGAGAGGTATGCTGGTAAATGTTTAACAGCTGGATTTCTAGAAAATACACTTGTGCATACATATCTATGTTTACTGCTGTGTGTATGTGTGCTTATGTACTTAAACACACACAGATATGTGTGTGTATATATATATGAGAAACAGAATTTGAAGGTTAACCTGGATTCATTATGAATCAGTTCCTAGTTTATGGTGTTTGCTGATTTTTGAGGTAGAAGTAGTCATACCGAAAATTTAACAATGAGCTCTCACAAGTCAGTGAGAGTTGACTCCAGCACATGCCGACTCTAGGGTCATATTTCCAATTGTAGTTTACCAAATGTGTCCGTAGATACTCTGGACCCTATGAAGTATTGTACCACATAATATTCCAATACAGAAATTGTAGGTCTTGAAAAAAAAGTAGGTTACATATGAACGAGCCATTCATAGCTTTAAAATAATAATACTGAGTATCACTGATCCAAGTCTAAGTATTGACCTGAGACCAATCATTGGTCTCAGTTGAAGAGAGAGTGAATTAAATTTCTTCACAGGCTTGCATCCTGAGAGTGGACCAGTTTTGTTTTCATTGCTATATTAAAAGATTTTTTAGCACCGAGTCACTGCACTAAATCTCTTTAAGGCATCCAATCTCTCTTTCTCCCTCCCTCCCTCTCTCTGTTTCTCTCTATCTCTGTCCCTCTGTCTCTGTCTCTCTCTCTCTCTTTCTCTCCTTTAAAATAAATATGAATTAAAACACCTGACCAGGGTCATGTTTACCCCTCTATTTCAGATAGTGGCTCAGGCGGTCTTGTTCATGTGCATGAACACAGCAGGAATCTTCATTAGCTACCTATCAGACAGAGCCCAACGTCAAGCTTTCCTGGAAACCCGAAGATGTGTGGAAGCAAGGTTGAGGCTGGAAACGGAGAATCAGAGACAGGTACCAAATGGGAAAAGCATATAATAACATTACTGTATTGTGTTGACCTCTGTTCTGTGTTTTCCCCAGCTTTCTTTGAAAGTCAACCCAAGTTTCAATAATCAATTCCAAGGTTTCCCTTTGTTATAAGATTCTCCCCCATTCCATTCCTACCTCATCTGATGGAATGTAAGCTCCTTAAGTTTAGGACTATAACAAATGTTGAATGAATGAAGAAATAAGTATGATTCCAGATTTTTACAAAGAGCCATTGTTAATTAATTTTAGCTGACAAGAGTTTTATTCTCCCTTTCCTTTCATGCTCTACCGAAGGTTCAGATTATTGAGTAATATAATGTTAAAAATGTAAGTAACCTTAGAACATGGAATGTTAAGGATGGAAGGGGCCTTAGACTAAAAGAATGTTAGATAGGCAAAGGAGATCCAGAGAGGTAAAGGAACTCATCTAATGGAATAAAGTTAGGACAAGACTGGGATTAGAACCCAAGCCTTTGAATTTCTAGAACAATGCATATTCCATTGGCTCATGCTTGTTGACTTGAAAAAATAAGATGCAACGACCCTGTATTTTGATGAGAAAAGTTACAGTCTCTCATTGTGTTGAAAACGCAAGGTATATGTACTCCTGATCTTACTACTCATCTCCTAAGGGACTGTATAAAACAGTAACTGACCCCCTATGTCATGTCAAAGTTGCTCTCATGTGGAAGTTGAGGGCTGTGAAAGGTCAATGACTACTTGGTCACACATTTGGTCCCCAGAAGCCCATTCTGACATTCAGGGGAGATGACTTTCCTTCCTTGACTGGAGAAATATTGCTTTGTGAATGACAGGGAAAATATTGGATTCATTGCAGTTCAGTGAAGACCAAGCATTTTATTCATGGCCTGTCTTACCTCACCAGGAATTGTTTAACTTGATGATCTTTTTTTTCTTCAGAAAGTGGGATTGTAAAATAATAATACTAATTTAATAAAAAAAAAAAAGTCCATACAAAAAAATGTATCTTTCCCACCACAAAGTTGCCATCTTGAAAACTTCTAGAGCCTATTTTGTGATTTTATTCAAGGTAGTGTATGAGAGGAAATGAAAAAGTACATATTACTTTGTATTATAGTAGCACTAGTCTTACGATTTTTTCAACAGAAAACACAAACACACATAACTCAACTTGTTTATATGTTATATATACCAGACAATTAGACTATTTCTCAAAATCATTCCCATCCCCACATCATAAATAAATCCGAGTTCAAGTTGGCTTCCGACACATACAAACTGTGTGATTGTAGGCAAGTCCCTTAACCTCTGCCTTCCTCAGTTTCCTCATCTGTAAAATGTGGATAATAGCATTTACCTCCCAGAGTTGTGAGGATAAAATGAGATTTTATCTATAAAGCACTTTTCAAACCTCAAAGTACTACACAAATGCTAGCTTATCACTGTTATATAATTATTATTGTCATTCATTTCAACGTTCAAAAATTATAGTTATTCAATTTTAAACCTGAAAGAGACCTTAGATATATTTTAATCTAACTCTTTTATAAAACTCATGCCCAGAGAGTATAAGAAATTGCATCAATCCTATTGTTATAATCACACCTCTTATATTTAGTTCTGTGGCTTACCTGTGAATATTTCAACACCTCAAGGATACATTGCTTCACTGATGTGATTGCTTCTTCCATGCATGCAGTAGATGGGAGGCAGTTTGAATGATGGGAACAGAACTGGCTTTAGAATCAAAGGAGTAGAGTAAAAATTCCACTTTTGATGCTGACTGCCTGTGTGCTCTTGGTCAAGTCTCTCACCCTCTCTGGGTCTTAGTTTCCTGCTTAGCAAAGGTGAGAAAATTGAGAACTAATTGGTTTTTGAAATCCCTTGCAATTCTAGATCTATGACCCTGTAGTTTTTGTTATGTACCAAGGTTGAAAAAATATATTCATACATACATCCATATACACACAGATGCCAGATATATATAAAATATGTGTATTTGTGTGTACATGTATATATATATATATATATCTACATCCATCCATAAACACACACACACATATATTTGAGTAGGGTTGTTTATGACTTTTTTTTTTACAAGTTTGCGTCTCTGATTTTATCAGTACGTGGAACTCCCACTGTCCAAACTTCTAATAATGCAGGTCAGCAAGTCACAATTTAAGTTTAAAGCCTTGCTTATGATCATTAACTAGTATATGTTAGAGTTAGGATTTGAATCTAGGTCTTTCTGATTCAAAGATTTACTTTGGTTCTCCAGTATTACTAAACAGTTCAATTCAACATTCCTGCTTCTGCTAATGTTGATTATGTAGTTTTGATAATTAAGTGTATTTATATTGTAGTCAGATGACTGTCCATTGATTTCTCTTCATTTTTCACTCTTTTGTACTTCTCTATCAGGTCCATAGGAACCTCATCATCCTGCAAAATCTAAATCATTTTGATTGGAAAAATACAAATTAAAACAACTATGAGGTACCTATCAGATTGGCTAATGTGACAGAAAAGGAAAATGACAGATAATGTCAGAGATATAGGGAAATCAGGACACTGTTGGGGGAGTTGTGAACGGATCTAACCATTCTAGATAGCAATTTGGAACTATGCCCTAATAACTATAAAATCGTGAATTTCTTTTGACCCAGTGATACCAATATTGGACCTGTATGCCAAAAAGATTAAAGAAAAAAGGAACAGACTTTTATGCACAAAAATATTTATAGCAGCTTTTTGTGGTGGCAAAGAATTGGAAATTAAAAAGAATGCCCATCAAATGAGGAATGGCTAAACAAGTTGTAATACATGATTTTGATGGAATTTTTGTTCAGTTGTGTCTGACTCTACCTGACCCCGTTTGGGGCTTTCTTGCCAAAGAGACTGCAATGGTTTGCCATTTCTTTCTCTAGCTCTTTTTACAGGGAATTGAGGAAAACAGGGTTAAGTGACTTGTCCAGAGTCACAAGCTAGTAACTATCTGAGGCTGGATTTGAACTCATGAAGAGTCTTCCTGATTCCAAGCCAAGTGCTCTATCTACTGCACTACCTAGACACCTGTGATGAAATACTATTGTGCTATAAGAAATACTTTCAGGAAAACCTAGAAAGACATATGGGTTAATACAAAAGTGAATGGAGCCGAACCAGAAAACATTGTATGAAGTACAATCACCTGTGAATGATTTAACTCTTCTCAGCAATACAATGATCTAAGACAATTCCGAAGGAGTTATGATAACAAATGTTACCCATCTCCAGAGAGAGAAGTAGTTTAGTCTGAATGCAGATTGAAGCACATTTTAAATTTATTTTTCATCGTCTTTTTTTGTCTATATTTTTTTCTTCACATGACTAATATGGAAATGTTTTACATGACTACACATGTATAACCTATATCAATCTTCTTCTCTTCACAATGAGGGGGGAGGGAAGGAAGGGAGGAAGAAAATATGGAACTCAAATTTTTAAAAATTAATATTAAAATTATTTTTATGTGTAACTTGAAATTTTTTTTAAAGATAAAATCTGCCTTGCTCTTCTCACTTCATCAGGACCCTTTGCTCTGGGACTTCTCTGAATGGTGTTTGGAGTGGAGAACTCCTCTCAAAACTTCTATTTAAGAAAGGCTTGCCTCCCAAGGGTAGCTATCTCTTCATTTTCTACCAAGTTATATTCCTTTGTTCTTTGTGTCTCCAGCACTCACAGTTTCTGGCAAATAATAGAAGCTTAATAAATACTTATTAACCGACTGACAGGGCAGATTGCAATCCATTCATTCCTTTTCATAATGTAATATTCTTGTCAATATGTTTCCATTAATATTTCATAGAGAATCTATTGAACATGCTGTAGGCCTCCTTGAAGCTTTTAATATTTAATAGATAATATTTCAGGTCAAAATGGGTACTTGAATAGAGGCAGTCGGCCTACCTTCCACACACTCAGTATAGCAAAAGTCTAGATAATGCCATCAGACAATGGAATAATAAAAAAATCCAATCAGAAACTACCCAATTAGTCCATTATTTAATTCGATTAGAAATTATCAAATTAATAAATTCATCTACTCCCATAATGCCCCCAAACCTTAAATCTGCAACCAATGTGAAAAAGAACCCATCACAAAATCTAGCATCAGTTCAGACAAACAAGGTAGAAGCTCCTCAAGAATATAGAGTCACTGAGAGTTGGGGAAAGAATGAATCAAGAGATCCCACAGAAAAGTGCCAGAGTGTTCAGTTACCCAGAACACTCACTTCAGTAACTCCTGTCAGAAGCAGTGAACAGTATGGGTACAATCATACTCAGACTGGGACATCATACAACCAGGGGCTCCAAAATCCTTTTCACTGTCTCTTGAGATGGCATAGAATGCTTTAAAGGTATGGAACTGTGAACTTAAAAGATCTGGGAGGGCCTAAAATCTAGCAGAGCTTTTAGTTCAAGGTAGCATTAGCACAGGAACTCAAGTGACATAGGTCAAATAAAAATCAGGGACAAATTCTGCTGAAAAAATGCAGCAGAAAGTGAAGACTGGCCTTGGCACAAAGCTCTAGTTCATGCGTATATATGTATACATGTATATATGCATATGTGTACACATATATGTATATACACATACATGTATACATGTATGTGTGTATTTATATGCATGTCTATATATGTATGTATATACAGAGAGAGAGAGGACAACAGAGGAGAGAAAATACAATTTTTATGGACAATTATAGACAATTACTATAAATCTGAGAGAACCAAAAATCCAACTTAACATAGACAATAGAGTAATCCCACAATTGCATGAGCTCTAAGGGAATAAAGTTCAAAATGGATTGTCCACAAGGAATATATAAATACCTGGAAGAGACTTTAAAATTGAAATAAAATTTCAGTAATAAGGAATATGTTAGAGAATAAAATGGTAAACTTTATTAAGTAATTAAAATTCTTGAAAATAAAAATAGACTAAAGAGAAAATTACTTCAAAAAACAAAAAGAAATATGAGAACAAAATCAAAAGTTTGAAAAACAGAATAATAGGCATTTGCTATAAAAATAACAATTTAATGGAATATAGTCCAAAGATAAAGAGTTTGAAAATCATTACATTTCTTGAAAACTATGAAGGAGGAAGAGGATCATATAAGACTCACATGAGTCTTATATGATTAGAACTGTTGGGCAAAATGCAGACTTAAAAAATATCCACTGATAAACTCCTGAAAGAAATCCCAAAAGGACAACTCCCAGGAGTGTCAGAGTCAAGATCCAGAGCTTCCAGACCAAAGAAACATACTACAAGAAGCCAAAAAGAATTCAAGGATCAAGCAACAACAGTTATGATCACATAAAATGTGACAGCTTCTACTACAGATGAGAAGAAATTATGAATTACAATATTCCCCAAATCAGAGAATGAAAGTTTACAAGCAAGAATAATTGACTTTGAAAAGCTGAGCATAATCCTACCAGGGGATTAATCTTTGATGTAATAGAGAACTTTCAGATACTACTGATGAATAGACCAGAACTGAGTAAAAAACTTTGAAATGCAACCATGAAAAGTGAAACGAACCTAGAAAGGTAAATTAATTTTAACAACCTGAAGGGTCTATATGATGAAATTTATGATAAAAGGAAGAAGAAACAAGTATCCTTTTAGAACATTACTGTCCTCAAAGGATGTTAAATAAGATAAATGGAGGAGGGGAACAGGAAAGGGGATTGTTTCTGTTTCAAAGGTTTTAAGAAGGTAACAAAAGGGAGAGTAAAAGGAATATATTATGCTTTTAGTTTTATGGAATCCCTTAGGACACTGAAAGGTTAAAGACTTGTATATGTTCATATTTCTAATATTTATTAGAAAATGAAAAAATGAACATAATGATAGAGAAAGGAAGATAAAGGAAGTAGATATTATTTTATAATTTTTAAATATTAAATTATTATTAATCAATAAATAAATTATTAAGTATGTTTATATATAAATAATTCTATTGTTATTAATTAATAATTATATTATTAAATTAATAAAATTATTGTCATAATTGAGATATGAGAAAGAGTATACAAACCTGGGGGAAGTAGAAAGGGGAATTACCTTTAGATGAATGTTATTATTATTTCAATCAATATTTAGTAAGTATCTATTATGTGTCAAGTACTATGCTAAGCACTGGGCGTAGGGGACAAAAGATAGTACCTGCCCTCAAAGAGCTCATGATCTAATGGGGCAGACAACAAACAAATACATATGCACAAATATATTGGGTACATAGACACAGGATAAGTAGCAAGTAAGAGAGAAAAGGCACTAGAATTAAAAGAGGTTGAGAAACACTTCCCATAGAAGATAGAATTTTAGTTGATACTTAAAGGAAGCCAGGGTCATTGAACAGAGATGAGGAAGAAAATCCTTCCATGCATAGAGGAAAGTCAATAAAAATTCTTGGAGCCTAGAGATGGAGTATCTTGTTTGTCTAACAAGAAGGCCAGGGTCATTGAACCAAAGTGTATATAGTGGATGGAGTAAAATGTAAGAAGACTGGAAAGACAGAGGAAAATAGGTTATGAAGCATTCTGAACACCAAAAAACAAAAAGGATTTTATTTTTTTATCCTAGAGGCAATAAAAGCCACTAGTGTTTTTTGAGTTGATGTGATTGAACCTATGCTTTAGGAAAATCATTTTAGTGGTTGAATGAAGGATGGATTAAAATGGAGAGAGACCTAAGGCAGGCAGACCTACTGGCAGGCTATTGTAAAAATTGAGGAGAGAGGTGATGAGGACCTGTACCAGAGGGGTGGAGTGGAAGATGAGATAAGGAAGCATGTTCAAGAGATGTTGCTTGGTGAAATAAACAGATGTTAACAATAGCTTTGATATGGAAAGATAAGAGACGGATTCTGAGCCACAGTGGGGTAAAGCCATCAACAGCCAACACCAGGACACCAGGCATGCCTCAGCACCGCAGGGGAATTCAAAAGGCACTAGAGCAGATGGGATCACCGGTCACTGAGCTTGCCTATGCTCTAGCTCAGCAGAGGAGACTTCTTATGGCCAGACCACCTCTCCCCTACACTTAACTAGCTAGCTCCAGAGTAACTCCAGGGAACCCAAAAAGACCTCACCTGGCCTCTGCTCTCCAATACCAGCCAGCTCAGCACCAGGTAAGCTGCAGCGTTTTAGCTGATAAGTGAAAGAACCAGAGGCCACAACACACAAAGCCTCAAGTTTTAGGCACAAGAACTGTGGGCAGAGCCCCCTGTGCCTCAGACACAGAGATCTACTTTTAAAGCCAGGAAAAGGGTGATTATCATGAGTAAGAAGCAAAGCAGAAAAGAAAAGACCATAGAATCTTTCTATGAGGACAAGGATCAAAAGGTCAGCATTGAGACTAGACTCCTATCTGAAACTTCAGAAGGGAATATGAGCTGGTCTGAAGCACAAAGAGTCTTCTTGGAAGAGGTCAGGAAGGATTTTAAAAGCCAAATTAGAGAAATAGAAAAAAAACTGACCAATGACTTTAAAAATATGAAAAGAGAAATCACAGAAAAATTTAAAAGGACAGTTGGACAAATGAAAAAGAAAGTACAAAAACTAACTGGAGAAAATAACTCCTTAAAAGGAACAATTGGACAGATAGAAAAGGAGATGTGAAAGTTAAGTGAAGAAAACAATTTGATAAAAATTAGATTTGGACAAGTAGAAGCTAATGAATCTATGAGACATCAAGAATCAGTCAAACAGAATCTAAAGAATGAAAAAGTAGAAGAAAATGTATAATACCTAATTGGAAAGACCTGGAAAATAGATCTAGGAGAGAAAATCTAAGGATTATTGGTCCACCAGAAAGCCACAATGAACAAAAGAGCCTGGACCATATCATCCAAGTAATCATCAAGGAAAATTGCCGAAAAGTCTTAGAGGGCAAAATAGTCACTGAAACAATCCACCTTTCACCTCATGAAAGGGATCCTAAACTAAAAACACCAAGGAATATCGTTGCCAAATTCCAGAACTATCAAGTAAAGCAGAAAATACTGCAGGCAGTCAGAAAGAAGCCATTTAAATATAGTGGAGCTATAGTCAGGATCACACAGGACCTTGAATCTTCTAGATTAAAAGATCAAAGGAATTGGAATACAATATTCTGTAAGGCAAAGGAGCTGGGACTATAATCAAGGATTAATTATCCAGCAAGGTTGAGCATAATATTTCAGGCAAGGAGATGACATTCAATGAAATAAGGGGGATTTCTAGACCTTCCTGATGGAAAAGCCAAAACTCAATAGATAATTCAATCTTCAAACATAGGTTTCAAGAGAGGCATAAAGAGGTAAACGGGGGGAAAAAACTTGTTACTCAATATGGGCAAACTGTTTGTATCCCCATAAGGGAAGATAATACTTGTTAATCTTGAGAATTATATACTTATCATGAAATATAAAAGGGATATACAGAGATAGAGGGAATGAGTATAAATTAAATGATGTGATGATAACAAATGTGATTTAAGGGTGTGAAGGAATTGTAATGGGAGATGGTCAAAGGAGAAGGCAGAAAAATATAAATTCCATAACAGAAAGAGGAACAAAAATATATTACAGTAGAGAGAAAGAGGGGAGGGAGATGAGCATTGTTTGAGAGGTTCTCTCATCTGATTGGGTTCAAGGAGGGTACAACAAACTCAGTTAAGTATAGAAATACAACTAGTTCTATAAGCAGTAGGAGGGGAAAGGGGAAAGAAAAAGGGGGGCAGGCTAAAAAGGAAGGAGGAAGTAATAAGGGAAAAGGGGAAGGGGATTAAAAGGGGGGGGCTGAAAGGAGAGAAGTCTGAGGGAGGTGGGGGTCAAAAATTAAAACTTATTGTGGAGGGGAAGGGAGAAGGGAGAACTAAAAGCACAAACAGTGGGAAAGAGGATGAAGGGAAAGACACATATAGTAATCGTAACTGTGAATGTGAATGGGATGAACTCTCCCATAAAATGGAGATGGATAGCAGAATGGATAAAAAAATCATAATCCAACAATATATTGTTTGCAAGAAACACATTTGAAACATGGGTGTACACACAAGGTAAAGGGAAGAGGTTGGAGCAGAATATTTTGTGCTTCAGCTGATGTAAAAAAAAGCAGGGATAGCAATCCTCATCTCAGACAAAGCAGAAGCAGAAATAGGTCTAATCAAAAGAAGTGAGGAACAAAACTATATACTGCTAAAAGGTACCATAGACATTGAAGCAATTTCATTACTAAACATATATGCTCCAAGTGGTATAGCATCCAGATTCTTAGAGGAGAAGGTTAGGGAGTTACAGGAAGAAATAGACAGCAAAACTATACTAGTGGGGGACCTCAACCTTCCCCTCTCTGAACTTGGTAAATCTAACCTCAAAATAAACAAGAAAGTAGTCAAGGAGGTGAATAAAACTCTGGGTAAGGTAGACATGATACATCTTTGGAGAAAGCTGAATGGGGATAGAAAGGAGTATACCTTTTTCTCAGCAGTACATCACATATACAAAAATTTACCATGTAGTAGGACATAAAAACCTCACAATCCAGTGTAGAAAGGCAGACATAATCAATACATCCTTCTTAGATCATAATGTGATAAAAAAGGTATATGTAATCAAAGACCATGGAAATATAAACCAAAAACTAAACAATCTAATCCTAGAGAATGAGTGGGTTAAACAACTAATTATAGAAAAAAATGAACAACTTCATCCAAGAGAATAACAATAATGAAACAACCTACCAAATCTCATGGGATACTGCAAAAGCAGTTCTTAAGACAAGTTTTATTTCTCTGAATGCCTACATGAATAAAGTAGAGAAAAAGGAGATCAATGAATTTAGCGTGCAGCTGAAAAAGATAGAAAAAGAACAAATCAAAAAATCCCCAAGTAAATGCCAAATTAGAAATACTGAAAACCAAAGGAGAGATTAAGACAGTTGAAATTAAGAAAACTATTGCCCTAATAAGTAAAACTAAGAGTTTCTTTTGTAAGAAAAACAATAAAATTGATAAACCTTTGGTCAATTTGATTAAAAGAAAGAAAGAAGAAAGCCAAATTACCAGTATCAAAAATGAAAAGGGTCAACTAACTTCCAGTGAGGAGGAAATTAGAGCAATAATTAGAAATTAACTTTGCCCAACCGTATGACCATGAATTTGACAATCTAAGTGAGATGGATGATTATTTTAAAAAATATAAATTGCCCAGCTTAACAGAAAAGGAAGTTGAATACTTAAATAACCCCATTTCAAAAAAGGAAACTGAACATACCATTAATGAACTTCTTAGGAAAAAGTCTCGAGGGCCAGATAGATTTACAAGTGAATTCTATCAAATATTTAATGAACAGTTAATTCCAATACTATATAGACTATTTGGGAAAATTGCCGATATAAATATGGTTCTGACACCTAAACCAGGAAGAGCAAAAACAGAGAAAGAAAGTTATAGACCAATTTCTTTAATGAATATAGATGCAAGAATTTTATTTTTATTTTATTTATTTATTTTTTTTTAATTTAACTTTTAACATTCATTTTCACAAAATTTTGGGTTACAAATTTTCTCCCCTTTTATCCCCTCCCCCCCGCAAACACCAAGCATTCTAATTGCCCCTATGACCAATCTGCTCTCTCTTCTATCATCCCTCTCTGCCCTTGTCTCCATCTTCTCTTTTGTCCTGTAGGGCCAGATAGCTTTCTATACCGCTTTACCTGTATTTCTTATTTCCTAGTGGCAAGAACATTACTCGACAGTTGATCCTAACACTTTGAGTTCCAACTTCTTTACCTCCCTCCCTCCCCACCCCTTCCCTTTGGAAGGCAAGCAATTCAATGTAGGCCAAATTTGTGTAGTTTTGCAAATGACTTCCATAATAGTTGTGTTGTATAGGACTAACTATATTTCCCTCCATCCTATCCTGTCCCCCATTACTTCTATTCTCTTTTGATCCTGTCCTTCCCCATGAGTGTCGACTTCAAATTGCACTCTCCTCCCCATGCCCTCCCTTCTATCATCCCCCATACCCTGCTTATCCCCTTATCACCCACTTTCCTGTATTGTAAGATAGGTTTTCATACCAAAATGAGTGTGCATTTTATTCTTTCCTTTAGTGGAATGTGATGAGAGTAGACTTCATGTTTTTCTCTCACCTCCCCTCTTTATCCCTCCACTAATGAGTCTTTTGCTTGCCTCTTTTATGAGAGATAATTTGCCCCATTTCATTTCTCCCTTTCTCCTCCCAATATCTTTCTCTCTCACTGCTTGATTTCATTTTTTTTTAAGGTATGATCCCATCCTCTTCAATTCACTCTGTGCACTCTGTCTCTATGTATGTGTGCGTGTGTGCATGTGTGTGTGTGTAATCCCACCCAGTACCCAGATACTGAAATGTTTCAAGAGTTACAAATATTGTTTTTCCATGTAGGAATGTAAACAGTTCAACTTTAGTAAGTCCCTTATGACTTCTCCTTGCTGTTCACCTTTTCATGGTTCTCTTCATTCTTGTGTTTGGAAGTCAAATTTTCTTTTCAGCTCTGGTCTTTTCATCAAGAATGCTTGAAAATCCTCTATTTCATTGAAAGACCAATTTTTCCCCTGAAGTATTATACTCAGTTTTGCTGGGTAGGTGATTTTTGGTTTTAGTCCTAGTTCCTTTGACTTCTGGAATATGATATTCCATGCCCTTCGATCCCTTAATGTAGAAGCTGCTAGATCTTGTGTTATCCTGATTGTACTTCCACAATACTTGAATTGTTTCTTTCTAGCTGCTTGCAATATTTTCTCCTTGACCTGGGAACTCTGGAATTTGGCCACAATGTTCCTAGGAGTTTCTCTTTTTGGATCTCTTTCAGGCGGTGTTCTGTGGATTCCTTGAATATTTATTTTGCCCTCTGGTTATAGAATCTCAGGGCAGTTTTCCTTGATAATTTCATGAAAGATGATGTCTAGGCTCTTTTTTTGATCATGGCTTTCAGGTAGTCCCATAATTTTTAAATTGTCTCTCCTGGATCTATTTTCCAGGTCAGTTTTTCCAATGAGATATTTCACATTATCTTCCATTTTTCCATTCTTCCGGCTTTGTTCTGTGATTTCTTGTTTTCTCATAAAGTCCTTAGCCTCCATCTGTGCCATTCTAATTTTGAAAGTACTATTTTCTTCAGTGAGCTTTTGAATCTCCTTTTCCATTTGGCTAATTCTGCTTTTGAAAGCATTCTTCTCCTCATTGGCTTTTTGAACCTCTTTTGCCAATTGAGTTAGGCTAGTTTTCAAGGTGTTACTTTTTTCAACATTTTTTTGGGTCTCCTTTAGCAGGGAGCTGATTTGCTGTTCATGCTTTGACTTCATGTCTCTCATTTCTCTTCCCAGCTTTTCCTCCACCTTTCTAACTTGATTTTCAAAATTCTTTTTGAGCTCTTCCATGGCCTGAGCCGATTGGGTGGGCTGGGACACAGAAGCCTTGACTTCTGCGTTTTTCCCTGATGGTAAGCATTGTTCTTCCTCATCAGAAAGGAAGGGAGGAAATGCCTGTTCACCAAGAAAGTAACCTTCTATAGTCTTATTTCTTTTCTATGTCCCACCTGGCTGTCTCAGTGACTGCTTTGCTGAATGAGACCACGGTGTTGTCCATGCTACAGAGGCTAAGCTTTGAGGGTCTCTCAGAGATCTTAATAGCTTTCATCCTCACAAGTGGCACCCCTGCAGCACTGCAGTGTTTCACCTATGGCATGATTGAGATGTACAGCTAGGTCCTAATTAGTGTGAATAACATGTGAATTCACATGTATTCAAACTCGTATTCTTCTAAATTGTAACTATGTAAAATGTAGTAACTGGTTGCAGGACAATGGCAATATGCAGTACAAATTTAAGTAATATGACCCCTTAATGGGATTAATTTTTCATACTAATAAGGACCTAACTGTATTTCAAAATCTGATACCCTATACGCCTTGAGTCCTGTTGGACTAAACTGGTCCTGTAAGGTCTCCTCTATTCAGGAGAAAGTTTCTTCTTTTTTGTTATTATTGATGACCCTTCCAAAAAAGTGCTTTGATTGGATCATTGTTAGCAAGTCGAAAATGAAATGAGAAATTATTTTGAGGAATTGATAATAATGTAAGAATAAACTTCTGTTCTCCATATTCTATCTTTCTGTAACTCAGCTTTCAATAACCATTAATTAAAATGGGTACTGAACCATTATCCACACATTTACCACACTACTCCCACTTGTCAATAAAAACCTTTCTTACTGTTAAATATGAAATTTTGGTTCTATTAACTCTTTAAGAAAATATATTTTCCTAATTACTTTAATAATTTTATGCAGTATTTTAAATTTATGAAACTTACTTTCATAATTTAGTCTGGTTCTCACTTCCATGTGACTTACATCTCTATTCATTACAATTCCCCTGAAACTACTGGGTTTTTGAGACCAAGAAAACTTTTCAGGGTGAAAAAGAAAGACTAATTTATGATTGATATACAAAAATATCTCATGGTAGATTCAAAAACATAAATTATATCATATTAAAACATTATGCATTAGCAAACTTTTACCTGAACATTAATATAGGAAAATGGTTTAAATATCGTTGTGGAATTTTCTGTTAGTACATTTGAAATGTTTTGAATAAAGATAAAAGTACTGACCACGAAAAAGTGAAACCACTTAATGTTGTGCTTTGTCCTAAATTGATTTGTTTCAGATTAACAAATAATGACAATGGGATTTTGATTTCTTTATATTTCTGAATCAATTGTTTCTATAAAGTTATGTCAAACACTATTTCCTTCTGGTATTTTCTTCAAGAATACCCTTGATGTGTGTATAATCATTTTAAAATAGATTTTATAGAGATGAGGAAGTATATAGACCAGTGATTCCTAATGTCTTTTTCAGTCATCTGTTTTGCTAATAACATTATCTATCTTTCTTTCTTTTGGAATCTTCTCCTTGAAATGTCTTGAAAATCAGTCACAGGAGGCTTTTAAAATTGTCTCTTCCCATATGACTGTCTTCTGTCTAATCTCAGTGGATTAGAATTAGCTCTTTCTTAAGTGCCTTTTAGACTTCTTCAGATGGTAAAATGAACAATAAAAAAGCTAGAGTCCACTTTGGCAATTCCACTAGCATTATGATAGAGATATGAGATTATTCTACTGAAAGACTTGTTCCATTTCACATCTATTTATTGCCTGTCTAAAACCACTATCATTGGTTACTTCCACATTCTAGATCTATATGTACGAATCAAGTCTTAGGGTTGCAGCAAGATCTGAACAAAACCCACTTCACCCATAAAATGATCTTCTTGTTATCCCTGGACACAAAATAAAACCAGTTCCATAAATTCCTTTATTTATCTCTCTGATGGGAACTTCTGAGCCCTCATTCCATTCTGCTACAATTTTTTTGGCTTTTACCTTTGTTTAGAGGAAACCAGGTCTTGTTTCAATTTTGTTAGAGCATCCAACTCCAGTCATTGGTGAATAGGTATGATGGTGACATTTATAATATTAACAGTTAAATTAATATCCATAGATATTCTGAAAGCTTTGTGATTCCTCACTTTGTCAGCCCCCTTCTCTGCCATGCCACCACCATCAATCTGAATCGTAAGAGAGCCACATAGGACTGAAGGCCATTTTGCATTTTTATTGAAAAGTTTTTCAGGGCCAAAACATTCATCATGTGGTGATCAGTTTTCTGGTGATGACCCTCTCTGAACGTACAAAAGCCAGTCCTCTGACAACGCGTATGGTTCATTGTATATTTTTCACATCAGTATCAAAAAGAAATTTCTTCACATCAAAAGTATTTCCTTATGGTAAATTATGAAGACCTAATAGAACAGTGAATCAGATAAGATCACATGATTGTAGATAGATACATGACTTTGGTATCAAGAAGACCTGAGTTCAAACCCCATCTATTTGTTAACCTGTGCAAGATATGTGACAGTGGCCCAGGTAATTCCATAAGAATCTAAGTTAAAGACAAGATACCTACCTAATTTAGTGGGGAAAATTTCTCACCTGTGCTTCAGTTTAAAAAGAAATAGTGAACCAGGAAGAGTTCAGCTAGGTAAGACAATGCAACTTCATATCACCAAAGGTACAGAGGAATTCATTTCATTAGCAGATTCTAAATGGACTTTACAGAATCTGGCATTAGAAAAAAAAATATTAATCTTGCAGATTTTTGCAGCATGAATATCAAAGACCTTGGGAGCAAACAGACATGAAATCTCTTCATATATTTGCTATAACTTTCCTAAACAGACTTCGGGGGAAAGATTTTTAAAAATTTGTTTCATGATAATATGAAAGATTACTAATGTGAAATTACAGAAATTTAGAATTAGAAGAAATCGCAATGGATTATGAGGCCAACGCATGCATTTAAAGGAATTAACTCTATGACACTGCCATTTGCTTGGATATCTCCAATGAAGGGAAATGCACTACCCTGATAAGTAACTCATTCTACTTTTATGTAGTTCTAATTATATCGAAAATGTTTCTTTACATTAAATCTAAACTGAACTTGGTACAACTTTTATCTATTAATCTTATTTCTGCCTTCTGGGACCAAGCAAAACAACTTTATTCTGTTGTCCCTGGGACAGTCTTTTAGATACTTGAATGCAACTATCACCAACAGCTCCAGTCTTCTCCAGGCTAAACATCCCAGTTTCTTAAATACACCATCACATGCCATTAATTTGAAGTCCTTCACCATCCTGAATGTCCTCCTCTGAACACTGCATGTTGTATGTGTCTGTCAGTATAACTATCTGTCTGTCTATCTATCTATCTATCTATCTATTTATCTATCTATCTATCTATCTATCTATCTATCATCTATCTATCATTTCTATCATATCTATATGTATCTGCCATCTCTATGTCTATCTCTGTCTTATCTATATCTTTTTTCTTACCTGTTATTTCTAAATCTGTAATCCATATGTGTCTTCCATCTCTATGTCTGTCTCTTTTCTATATCTACATCTTTTATCTATCTATCTATCATTTATCTATCTAGGGATATATAGCAGCCAGAGTGACTGGAGAAGTGACTTCAATTCTCTAAACCTCATCCTTTGTAAATTGGGCTTAAGGACATCGTTAGTACTTACTTCAGTCTATATTTGAAAACTCACATGACATATTGTGCATAAATATTAATAATCTTATGTTCGCTCCCTCTCCATCAAAAACCTATGAATTAGGTAATACAAGCATCACTTTTTCTATTTGTTTCCTATTTTGTAAAGGAGGAAATTGATGGAGAAAATTAAGTGAATTTCCCATTTAAGGATAAGGTAGGAAGGATGAAGAACAATATGGAGATGACAAGAGTGGAAAACTGAGACTTGATATAAGGAAAAGCGTACTAACAGAGCTATCCAAAAATGGAATTGACTATCAGAGTTGGAAGTAATGAGATGACAATCTTGTCATGTATGTTGTTGATATAATTCATGTTCAGGTATAGTTTGAATTAAATGGCCAATGAGATCCATTACAATTCAGAGAAAAGTTTTAATACTTGTACAACATTCCTGATGAGTGCTCATCCAATTTCTATCAAAAGATCTCCAATAATGGGGAAATCACTACTTCTCAAGACAGCCCATTCCACTTTTAGACCACTCTAATTATTAGGACAATTTTCTTTATGTTGGGCCATAATTTGCGAGTGTGTCATTTCTACCCATTATTTCTATCTCTGCTCACTCCAGGACTAGAATCAGCTTTTGCAGTATCACTCACATCTGCTCCATCCTTTTCAGCCCCTTTGCCCTCCCTGTCCTCATTCCTGATAATTATTCCTCTCCTTGACTAATTGTAATAGCTTCCTAAATGGTCTTCCTCTCTCTCTCTCTCTCTCTCTCTCTCTCTCTCTCTCTCTCCCTCTCCCTCTCCCTCTCCCTCTCCCTCTCCCTCTCCCTCTCCCTCTCCCTCTCCCTCTCCCTCTCTCTCCCTTCCTCCCTCCCTCTCTGAATCTGGCTCTCTGTCTCTGTCTGTCTCTCTCTCTGTGTCACCCTCTCCTCTTCTACTTCATATTGCTACTTTTAAAATAATCTTCCTAATGTCCAACTCTCATCATTATACTTTACCCTTAAATCTAGCCATCTAGGTAAACCAGTAGATAGAGAATAAGACTTGAAATCAAGAAGTCATTAGTTCAAATTCTGATTCAGACACACTAGATGTGACCCTGGACAAGTCACCTAACCTCTAACTGCCTCAGTTTCTTCATCTATGAAATTGGAATAATAGTAATAATGCTTACCTTCCATGGTTGTTATGGTGATAAAATGTGATAGTATTTGTAAAATTCTCTGCACATCTTAAAAAGTTTTATAAATGCTAGCTAGTTAAAAACTATCAAGATTTCCCTAATATTTACTGAATGTAAAGCAAACTATTTTGCCTGGCATTCAAGGCCCTTTATAACATTTCTCCAACACCTCCCTCCCCAACTTTCCAAGCATAATTCAGGTTATTTCTCTTCACCCTCCATATTTCAGGCAAACTAGACCCATCTTGCCATATTCTGCCTCTGTGTTCTCAAATTCCATTCCTTACTCCAGAATAGGATCCCCAAACTTCTGACTTTTGCTGTCCTTCCTTCTCCTGCTTCAAGACACAATTTAGCTGCTACCACCTCCCTAAACCTTTCCTTATCCATCTCTTTCCCATACCCCAAACTAGAAATAATCACTCCTTTATTAAATGTTTATTGAATTGAGTTAATAAATCATAAACTTAGAGCTGGAAAGGAACTAAGAGATCATCTAGTCCAATCTCCTCTTTTTACAAATGAGGAAACTGAGTCCCAGAGAAGATGATAACTTATCCAAGACTGTTGTTCAGTCATTTCAGACTCTTCATGACCCCATTTGGGATTTTCTTGACAGAGATATTGGAGTGGGTTAGCCATTTCCTTCTCCAGCTCATTTTACAGATGAGCAAACTGAGGCAAGCAGGTTCAAGCAACTTGCCTAGGGTCACACAAGGTAGCAAGTGTCTGAGGTCATATTTGAACATGAGTCTTCCTGACTCCAGACTCAGTACTCTATCTACCATCTAGCTGCCCAGGGCTACACAGGTTGAGAGAGTTGAGAAAATGAAAATTTAAACAAAGGTCTTCAGACTTCAGAAGAATTGTTTAAATTTTCCAATCTTTGTCCCAGTTCACTGAATCCTGAATTGAGTTGCTCAGTTAAACAGTGGTCAGTCATTAAGTGCTTACTCTGTGCAAGATACTGTTCTTTTTAACCTTCATTATGCAATGAACCTGACTAAAACTTGTGTCATAGTTACTCGGGTGCTTGCCTGTTTAATCACTCTACTAGAATGGAACCTTCATCATCATCATTTTTTCAGATTTCTTTAATAGTTATTGACAAAAAAGTAGAGAATAAATGTTTCTTGAAATAAATTAACATGAAATCAAATGGAGACCAAACCCTTTAATGTTGAGGGAATAGCCAAGAACTTTTTCACTCATATAGTATAGTATGGTGTAGCATAGTAAGAAGTGGATTAGATGTGTAGTTTTACTCTGACAAGCTTTATACCTTTGAGCCTCAGTTTCTCTCTGTAAAATGTTCCTATCATATATCTCAGAGAATCGTTGTGAGGAAAAAATGAGCTGTGCTCCAAAGCACTATAGAAATGCCACTGACTACATAATAAATTAATGATGACAAATTAAAATTTAAGAAAGCCGCAGAAAAACCCCAGCCTGCTGTTTGTCAAAATGTCAAAGGCAAGTGAGCAGCTGAGAGATTACAGCAGATGTCAGTAACCAACTCAAAGAGCAGGCACCTGTGAATTGATGGGTAAATCTAGAAGAAATGTGGTTTCCACAGAATTAATCTGATGAAGATCCACCTAAAGAAGCTTATGTTAAATTCTTTTGGACAGAAAAAGTAATTTGTCAAAGGGGTTTGGGTTAACAAAGAAGATGAAGAAAACTTGGGGATAACAATATTGAAGGAGAATTTTTAATTGCATTTTTTTAGTGCCTAAGCTTCCTAGAGAAATATGAAGAAGAATGGTCTATCATATGATATGACATTATATAGTTGAACACTGTAGAAGAGGATGATGATTTTTCTTCAAAATTACCAGAGCAATTGTAGGGTTCAAATCCTGCCTCAGATATTTACCAACTGTGTAAACAAGTTATTTAACTTCTCCCAGCCTCAGTTTACTCATCTATAAAATAGAAATAATAATAATAGTTCACAGAGTGGTTGTGAGGATCAAATAAAATAATCTATGTAAAGTGTTTGCGAACCTTAAATTTATTATGTAACTGTTAGTTATTATCAATGTCATTTTCTTGGCACGGGTACTTTCTCTATTGGTGAAGATGGAAACTTCTCCATTCTGTAGTCAATGGGAAAAGATCTATCACCTAACAGAGAGTCTTCTAGAGTTATCACACTTTGTTGACCTAAGCTGATTTTTAAATGACAAGTCTCAAAGCTAGACCTGCCTTCCAAGCTTTTCCAACCTGGCGAAATATGCCAGGACTTTGTACTCTGCTGTCATGCTCTTCAAGAAGCCACTTTCCTTGTCTGTAAAAAAAGGATTTGGGTTGGGTGATCAATAAAGTCTAGTCTAGCTCAAAATCCTATGAGCCAGGAGACCAGACTGTAAAACTCTTGGTGGACCGGTACAGTTTTTTGTTTTGTGTCTGTATCCCTACTTCCTGGAAAATGCCTTCAATGTAGTTCATTGTTCAGTCCTTTTTCAGTCATATCTGGCACTTTGTGACCCCATTTGGGGTTTTCTTGGCAAAGATACTGGAATGGTTTGCTCATTTCCACTCCAGCTCATTTTACAGATGAAGAAACTAAGGCAAACAGGTTTAAGTGACTTGCCCAGGGTCGCACAACTAGGAAGTGTCCGAAACTGGGTTTTAATTCATGAACATGAGTCTTCCCAACTCCAGATCAGACACTCTATGCACTGTGATACCTTGTTGCATTTTGCATACAGCAGATACTTCATAAATGCTGTTTAGATTGCATTCTGTAATCTGTACTTTTTACTGTGATCTATATGTGACTCTACTCCTCCAAGCTTATCCCTTGCATAATCCTCTTTCATGTACCTTATACTTCTCTGCTATCACACCTTTGTTCATGTTGTTATTCATGTTGCTTGGGATGCCCTCTGAATTCTTCTTATACTCAGTAAACCCTATTCACTGTCCAAAGTTTGTCCCACTGACTTTGAACTGATGCAATATTAAATCATCTATCCATAAGATAAGTACTTAGCGTGTAGAAAGGAGAAGAATCAGAAAAGAGCTGGAAGTCATGTCTTATGAGGAGAAACCACTGTTAGATGTATAGATGCTTGTGAATTGGGGGTGATGATGGTGAGGGTAGGGATGGTAGTTATCATCAAGTATTCAAAGAGCTACCATGTGGACAGTCAATAAGAATTTTCCTAGTGGGTTCTGGAGGGTTGAACCAGAAAGTTAAAATGAACAAATTTCAAAGCATTTTAGGGAGAACTGGATGAATATCACTGTCCCAAGTTAAAATGAGTATTAAGTTCCTCATTACTGAAGGTATATAAGAAGCTGGATGACTTGGCTGGGGATATTTTCAAGAGAATTCATGCTTTATGAATTAACGAAATTGGGACTAGAGTACCTCTAAGATTGCTAACATTTATAGAGTGTTTTTTTCTGTTTTTTTAATTTTTGTTCGTTTTTTTAAAAATTATTATTCCATATTACTGTGGTTCCAACAAGTTAAATCTTTTGCCCAGAATCACACAGCTAGACTCTGAGGCATCATTCAGATCCATATCTCCAATCCCAACTCTCTACCCACTACACCAGACTGCCTCTAAGCTCTACATCGTTCAGTGGCAAATGTTGGCCTTGGAATCAGGAGGACTAATCACATCTCTGACTGTCAAGTCCCTGAACCCCAGTGTCCTCATCTGAAAATTGGGGCAGGGGAATAATGGCACAAAAATCTCACATGAAAGATAATATACATTGTATTTGCAAAATGTTTTGTAAGCCTTGAAGTTCTATTTGAATATTATTTATTATTTTGAAGATTCCATATTACCATATAGGGTTAGTGACCTTTTCCTAGAGTTAGAGTCCATTTTGTCAATTGCACTGTTAACATTTTGAGGACAAGCATCTTAGCTTGCATCTTTCGTATCTCATACATTTCATACAATGTTAACGCTCCATAAATGTTTGGAAATTGTTTGAGTTTGTTCCATCAGCTCCAGAACTTTAATTTCTTCTGCCCTTTATCATATTTACTGACCCTCTTCATCTCTGTGTGATCCTGATTCCACTTTGGATCTTCTTACTTAGAGTGGTTTACCTTAAGGGTGCATTCTGTACACTCTATGTACATTGTTGCTATGATGAGAGCCTTAACATTGGGGATAAACCTGAGAAGTGGATACCTAGGTTTAATGGGAGGAACTGGGAGTAAAGAGACCCAGATGCAAGCGCAGACTCTTTCCCTAATGAGCTGTTTGATTTTGAGCAAGCTATTAACCTCTCTGAAACTCAGTTTCTTTATGAAATTGAAGCTTTGGACTAGATATCTTTAGCCTCTATCTCTCTATGTTTCTATCACTTAGACATTAAAACCTCCAAAAACATGCATGTCCTTTCAGAATTAAGATACTCCTACCTCCCACCCACTACCAATCTTTGCTTCTGAGTGAAATTGGGAATCAAATATATTTCTTCATTGTTTATCCATACTAGTGAGAGATTCACACCTGAATATACTATGATTCTGTGAAATGAAAAGAAATATCTGATTTCTGATGGCTACTCCTGATCTAACACCCAGTACTTCCATTCCTTGCCATCATCCTGCCGAGGTACTGAGCTCAGACAAAATCATCCTATCCATGGGATAAAGAGAAGTTGATTTCTTCGAGAGCATCTCAGTGTTCATAAAACAGAGAGATAGATGCCAGATAACAATCTGATAAACCCCTGAGTTCCGACTCTGTAAGTTCAGTAGGGGGATTTCTCCCTAGTGGATTCATTTTCTTGTCTTCCCTTCTCACCCTGAAGATACCTTCTCCCTGGGGTCCATTCTACTGAGCAGTGAGTCCCTAGGTTGGGCCACTATTTCATGAGGCATCCAGGCTATATTCACTTTATTCCAAGATCTTCCCCTCACTATAGAGACTTTTCCCTCTCCAAACCATGAACCTTGACCCCCATGCACATATTCTTCTTCCCTTTTCCCTCCCACTCTGATTTTCAATCTCCCTTTATGTATTATCTTCCCCCATTAAAGTATAAGCTTCTTGAGGATAGGGATTTTCTTATTTGCTTTTATTTGAATCTCTAGCAGTTTATACAGTTCCAGGCACATAGTAGGTGCTTAATTCTCCAACAGATTACCATGTGAGCTCCATTAGGTTCTCTTGTGGCTCCACCAACCATTGCTGTAATTCTCTAAACCAAAGTATCCTGGTCTGGCCACTACTCTCTTATATCTGTTTTGGGTTCAGGTTCTGCCTTCACACATATATAAATATATATACACACATATACACACACATGTATATGTATTATCTATATGTACACATATGTATGTGTACGTATGAATATAAGCACATACATATATGTATACAAATGCATGTGTTTGTGTATGCATATACACAAGCATACATACATGTACGTGCATATGTATACATACACACAGACATATGTACACATACATAGCACTTAGTGCAATGCTGTATACATAGTAGGCACTTAATAAATGCCTTTTAAATTCATTCATTCAAAACACCATCATACATGAGGCTGTGGAAGGAAGTTGTGCTTTCCCAAAAAGCCGTTGACTCCCTTGCAAGTTTAAACAGTTTGACAGTCAGGGCCCTTTACGGTACGGTCCTAACCCACATCTTTCATTAGCTCCAATGTATCCAGTCCATATTTTGTTTGTACATATTTGTTGGCCTGTTGTCTCTCCCATTAGACTGTCAGCTCCTTGAGAGAAGGGACGTGTTTTGTTTTTCTTTGTATCCTCAGTGCTTAGCACGGTGCCTGGCAGATAACAGGCAGGCAGCCAGTAGATGTTTATTGATTGTTGACTGGCAATATACATATATACATACACACATAAATGCAGACTTATGTGTATGTATGTGTGTTTGTGTATGATGTATATACAGATATAAATATACATATATGTAAATATGCAAATATACACACGTGTGTACATACATATGTACATGCACACATACACACACACATTAAGTTGTGAGGGAGGAGGAAAAACTGTCTCTTCCTTGAAGATTCTTGCTTCTTTTGAACACTCAAACATACCTAAGGTCAGCATCCTCCATAAAGAAACTGTTTAATTGCTGCTGCTCCAAGAATTCTAATGATGTCTGCTTTTGACCTTCTCTGGGTTACATTTTGAAGTCTCATTTGGTTTGTGTCCAATTATGCACATAATAAATGTTTATTTACTTGAATCAGAGCGTATGGGGAACTATGCCACACCCCATGTGCAAGAGGCACACAAGGACTCGTGAGTTACCTCTAAGATGTAATGACTAAATTCAGGTTAGGAAAGATGCCCAGAGCAGGCTGAATTTGAGCCCAGATTTTTCTACCTAAATTTTCTATGGCAAAATGCCTTTTTGTAAAATTAAAATTAATTTTGTCAATAAACTGAACAAAAACAAAATAACATGCATATAGAATTTACCCACTGCACAAGTCTGGAAGGTTAGCCACATTTTAATGTTAGTCAAGATCAAAAATGCTTTTGATAGGTTATAATTATTGGCAAGTCTAATAAAATGAAATTTAAGAGATAAAGTCCCATACTTGGGATTAAAAAAAAATCAGATAAACAGGAGGTAGAATTTCTAGCTAGACAATAGCTCACATGAAAAAGGCAGGTAGGTAGTGCTGTGGATAGAGTACTGGAATTGGAATCAAGAAGAACTGAGTTCAAATGTGGCCTCAGACACTTATCAGCTGTCACTAGCTGGGCAAGTCATTCAAAGCGCAATCTAGCTCAATTTCCTCATCTGTAAAATGGAGATAATAATGGCTCCTATCTCCCAGGATGGTTGTGAGGATCATATATAATAATATTTGTAAAGCTCTTTACAAAACTTAAATCTCTTTATAAATGATAGTTGTCATTGTTAGTGTAATTGGTGGTGGTGTTTTTAAAGAAATCTGGGTTTTTTAGTGGACTCCAAATTTATATGGTTTATACAATCTAAGAGTGGTACATGGAGGAACAGAAAAAGAAAAAAAGTCACTATAGACCTAGGCTGCAGTTATTAAACGATGCACAGAGTCCAGAGTCCAGAAGGAGAGTTGAAAGAGATATCGTTGTACTGTATCTCATTGATTCTTCCTATTCCATGGACCTATATTTAAACAGTTTTCAAGTCTTGTCATTTCTAATTCAGCAGTTTCTTGACTCTACTCCTTTTCACTATTCTGTACCTATTAAGGCTTTTATTACTTCTCATTGGGACTAAAAAGCATCTCTGTCACTGTCTCTCTAATGTCCTGAACACAACAGCTGAAATGATATTCTTGATGTGTAGGTTTGATTGCGAAGGTCTTCTCAAAATTTATGTGTGTTTAGTGCAAATGTGGTATGATAACATCAGAATATAGAAGAATTATATATGTATGTTTGTGTGTATGAGAGAAAGAGACAGAGACAGAGAGGGACAGACAAATGGGACATGGGGAGAGGGAGAGAGAGAGTCAGGGAGAGGGAGAGAACAGGAAGGAGGGGGAGATAGTGACAGAGACAGATAAAGAGAACACATCTGCAGTACCAAATTTTAGTGATATACTACATCTGGTCCAGAGGAGGGACACCAGAATGGTGAAGGAACCTGAGACAATTACATTAGTTGGAGTTGCAGGGTATATTTAGATTGGAGAAGGAAAGAATTCAGAAGTGCATGATAGCTGTCTTCAGATATTTGAAAAACTACTATGTGGAAGAGACATTCTTAGTTTTAGACTTATTCTGCTTGGCCCTAGAGGGCAAAATTGGAATCAATAGAGGGGACATTTTCAGAGAGGCAGATGTTATCCAAGAAAAAAAAATCTAAAATATCGTATATTCTTATTACTGAAGCAGGTTTTAAGCCAAGACTGGATAGCCCTTTGTGGCAGATGCTATAGAAGGTTTTCTGTTTAGGAACAGTTTTAACTAGATGAACTCTCAGGTCCCTTCAAGCTCCAAGATTATGTCAACATGTTTTGACCCTTTGTATAAGTCACTAAATACAATAAGAGTGGAAAAAAAAGAATGAAAAAAAGAATTAGTGTTTAGTCTAAATTTAGGAGGGGGGAAATCTTCTAGTGATTATATACTGCAGAGCTTTATTGGATGACAAATTGCTTTGCCCAGTAATTAAGGAGAGTGCGTCACTAAATATCCTTAGCATGAGAGTGTCATAGATTTTCAGAAGTGAGATTTTGTTCTTTCATTGGACAAATCCAGACGGGATAGGTACTACCACCTTCCTAAGCCCAAGTTTCATTCCTATGATTTTGCTCACTATGTTCCTTATCTATTTTTCTGACGTCTTTTCCTGACCTCTAATATTTCCTGCCCACCCCTTCTACTATGCCTTTTGGAATTCTTTTTCTATTGTCAACAAATTTCCTTCATTCACCTATTACTTTCTTTTACTGTCTTACCTCACGATTAAAAGAGTGTTCCCCTGATTTCAAACTCAATGTATTTGAACAAATTGAATTTATCTTCTTCGGTACTTATCTTCCCTGTCCTTTTAACTTTCTTATTAACCACCATCTTCCTAAGTCATCTGATCTTGAAACCTTGGAGCATTCTTTGATTCATAGGACTGGAAAGAAACTCAGAGGCCAACTAGTCTAAATTTCTTGCTTTTTATTTACAACTGAGACCCAGGGAGCCAAAGAAATTTGCCCAATATCATACAAGAAGTATGTAACATAGCTTGAATTTGAAACTAGAGGCCCCCCCCCACTTCATAAGCAGTGATTTTTCCACTGTCCCAATACATTGACTCTAGTCAGTTTTTAAGATGTCATTTCTTCCTCAGTGATGCCTCTTAAACCTGACTTTTCCTTTTTCATTTCTCAGCATTCAATTAAGACCTTCATTACTTCTTTTCTGGATTGAAATAAGAGTTCTTCCACTGGACTTTCCACTATCCAATCCATTTTTTACACAGCTGCTGAAATGATCTTTCTGATCATGCCATATACATACACTCATTTATAGATATATATATATATATATATATACACATAATATAATTGTGTGTGTTTGTATGCATATATATACTTATGTATGTGTGATATGCATTTATATATAAACACACATGAATATATATGTTTGCAGGGATATATGTGATATATGTGCATATGTATAATATATATATTTCTTATCTATATCCTTTCCCAGTCAATCATTTTAATATAGATCACTAGCTTGGTGAGACATCATTAATGCACACAGAAACTCATAGAATGGCAGCATTGAAGTGGACTTTGGGACAGCCCAAATGTACTTTAGGATACCCAAACGGAATGTTAGCACACAGAATATAGAACATTAGGAATAGAAAGAAACTCAGGATAGAGAATCTTAGAATATAAAACATTAAATCTTAGTGTTGAAAGGAATCTTAAGAAGTCATCTACTCTGACTTCCTAATGTTAGAGATGAGGAAACTAAGGCAGGGTGAGGCTTATGTTCTAATCCTCACACGAGTGACCTCTCTAGTCTCATTTCTGAGATATAACATCAATCAAAGTCCTAATGTCTTTGCTGGAGATCTGATGTGATGGCACTGCTGACCCTCTCTGAGGTTTTTCCTCTACTGAGCTGACAGGATGAATTTTGACTGAAGAAAGGGAGTCTGTAGTTGAAAACATGAATCACCACAGTTACCAAGATCTGAAAGATTTGCATGTTGTCATCTTCTTGATACTGAAACCCAGTTATGTAAATGAATTATGAAAGTTCACATTGCTATTTAAATAACATTGAAGTCATTCTTCATTAACACACAGAGCCTTCAAAGCTGAAACATAGCCTAAGCATTTTACCCCTGCTTAGAAGGCAAAAAGGAGAATGGTTCAAGATGGAATGATTATTTGAGCCTTTTTTGACTAATTTAACATTTATCAGGTACCTAGTCTGTGTGTCAAGTGCAACAATAGGGAATGTTGGGGAAGGAGAACACATGATCCTTTCTATTCATTGTATGGTTAGGTGTGAGTCAGACTAGAGAGAAATTAAACTGACTCTCAGTCTCTACAGAGAACAGTCTAAACAAGTCTTCTTTAAGACTGAGTGGAGTCCACTGGAAGCCATTAACACAGACCAGTATGAGGCAGTTTACTTAGTGAAGTGGATAGAAAGTCAGCCCTGTATTCACTAAGGTTTTAATTCAAATCCAACCCCAGACATTTACTAATTGAACAAACCTGGGCAAGTCTCTTAACCTTTCCATCTATTTCATCATCTGTAAAATGCGGATGATAGTAGCATCTCCCTGTCAGGGTTGTCATGAAGATAAAATGAAATAGCATATGTAAAACACTCAAAATTTGAGGAGGTATGTAAAAGTTAGCTATTATTAGCATTATTATTATTACTGTTATTTAAAAAAAAAAACAGAAGAGCTAAGTTTACTCCCTGCTATTGTAGCCATCTTTCTGACCATTTTTAAAGGGAAAATCAGTGGGACAGGGGCATCAAATCCAAGAACAGAAACTTAGCTGGAAATAAAAATCTGAGCCATCAGCCTTAGCTTTGAGGCAAATGTGAAAAAGAAATGGAAAAATTCACCCCAAAGTCAGTCTACATCAAGATCACAAAATCAAGCAGAGATTTTCATGCTTATGGAGACAAATTATCCAGTGATAACATGATGTAACTCAGGAAATTATTTTGATGAAGTAAAATTCATGAGTACCTAAAGCCTAAAATTTTGCTGAATCCAGTTTAGTTAGCTGCAATCCCAGAACTGAGCACAGTTACTGGTAGATAGTAAGCATCTAATAAATGCTTATTGACTTGCTGACTTTTTTAAAGAAAAAAGCAAAATAAGCTACCCAGGGCATCTGAATCATGCAACATGCCAAGGCAAAGCAAAATGTAGTAGTACTGTGGAGCATACCATGCAAGAGATCTCGCTTGAAAGAGCTCCCTGTATTTGGCACATAGGAGTAGTATAAAGCAAAGCTTCTCAGCTTGTGTTTTGGAGGTGGGAACATCTTTTACCACTGTAGCAGATCTGATTATCCTTAAAGAAAGAAAGAGATTCAAATGAGCCCTTTTCATGATGGAGCAGTACAATGGTTCCAGTCTGGTATTCATGACTAGCTTTCCTGGGGTGATTGTATTTTCCTTCTCCTGTGACATGTGTGTTCGTGAGGAAGTATTTTGCGCCAGTCCATGCTTAGTTGCTCAAGATCTTGGGGTGTAGAGAACATCAAAGAGTTTGGTGATGATCAAAAACTCTATCACAAAGTTAGCTTCAACTTCATCCTTGACAAAACCTTCTGAGTCATTCCCTGTTCTTTCAGGCATGCTTTTGTTAAAGGACAACTTATGCTAGTATGGATCACATTTTTAAAATAGAGGAAAATTTTAAAGTACTTTAAAAGTGCCTCTAAGGGATTATCCTCTGATACCTTATCCTGATAAATATGTAAAACCTTAATGTTCCCAAAGGCTAAGTTCAAGCTCCCATATGTCTTATCAGAGAAGAAGAGGCAATAAGCATTTATTAAGCACCTATCATGTGTCAGGCAGGGCATCTAGGTAGTGCAGTGGATAGAGTGCCTGGCCTGAAGTCAGGAATTCAAATCCAGCCTCAGACATGTAATAGCTGTGTGACCCTGAGCAAATCACTTACCCTGTTTGCCTCAGTTTCTTTGTCCACAAAATGAGCTAGAGAAAGAAATGGAAAACCACTCCAGTATCTTTGTCAAGAAAACCCCAGATGGGTCCACAAAGAGTAGGACACAACTAAAACAACTGAAGAACAAACAGCAAGGAATTAATCAGGCAAAGATGTGGAGGGAGGATATAGGATCAGAAATTTAGAATTGAAAGGGAATTTGGAAGACATAGATTCCAACATCTTGGTATGTTTGCTTATTCAAAATTTTATATATCTTGTTCTACCCAAAAAAATCTATTTTCTTTCCCTGCCATCATCCTCCCCCAGTGGAAGACAGAAAAAAGAGAAACAAAGTCTTTGTAATGATTTTGCATAATCTAACAAAAAAAAAGTTTCCACATTGACCATGCCCAAAATTATGTTTTATTCTTCACTTTGAGTCTCTCATCTCTCTGTCAAGAGGTTGGGTGACATGACTCAGTATCCATCCTGTGGCATCATGGTTGGTTATTACATCGATAAGAGTACTTAATTCTTTCAAAGTCCTTTGTCTTGTTATTTTATAAAATTTTCAACTGATTCAGCTCACTTCTTTCTGCATCAGTTCATGAAAGCCTTTCTAGGTTTCTTTGAAGCTGACTCATCATTTCTTATGGAACAATAATATCTATGACATTCACAAACCATGATTTGTTCAGCCATTTCTCCATTGATTGGTATCCCCTTAATTTCTAGTTTTTTGCCACCACAAAAAAAAAAAAAAAACCTGACATAAGTATATTTGTTATAGAGGTCCATTTTCTCTTTCTTTGATCTGTTTGGGGAATTCTCTCATCCTATTACAGATAAAGAAACTGATTCCAAGAGAGGACTGACTTGCCCAGAGTTATACATCTACTATCAAGGGTATAATTTGAATTTAAGCCTTTCTGACTCAAAGTTCTATCAGTTCTACCCATTGTATTACCTAGGCAACAGTGTGAGTGAAGGGATGGATGTGGGAGAACACATTAGAGGCTCGAGTGGAGCAGAATGTGTGGAGGGGAAAAATGCAAAGAAAACTAAGACTATAGAGTAGCGTTAAATTGTAGAGGGCCTTGAGTTCTAGGAAAAGACATTCAAATAACTTTTATTCTTGTGGAAGATAGTTACTGATATCATTCTTCCATTTCCTCCTAATAAAAGATATTCTGAAGGTGATTGCAGTCTCTTTTACTGGTGAATTTGCCTATTTTCTGCCTCCAAATCATTTTTCCACTCTAGCTGGATATGTTTTCTTTACTGTTGTAGCCTAAGGAACAATAACTCACATTGGGCCCTTCTCTGAGATGCAGGCCAGACAACAAATATGTCGAGTCCCTGCAGGATGCAGAGCATTGTAGGGGGTTTCTGGGCTTCAATAGAAGAGTGGATTATAAAAACAGTAACTCTCCTGCATTGTGCAGGGCAGATTAATGAGTAGGCCAAGAATGCCAAGGGGGAAAGAGACAGCCAAGCTCCAGACAAGTAAAGATGCCTTGTGAGATACCTCTAACATTTTGACCCAATTCTTGCAAATGTTTCATCTTTAAAATAACCTTTGCAGTCATCTTAGTAATCTGTCTTTTTTGGCAAAAGCATGCCCCAGATACATATTTCTATTCATTTTCACCTAACTCTTTTAAAAGGACCTACCAGGTTCAAGTCCTTGTCAATTGACTTCCACAAGAGTAAATTAATGTCTAGGAAGTCTTAGGAACTCATTGTCTTCTAAGCCCTTCTTATTTTGGCCTTTGATGTTTAAGAACTAGAAAATCACATTTTTCAAAGCTCCAAAAGCCTTAAGCCATTTGATTTTTTTTTTTACTTCAGCAGTCTGATTGACAGAACTTTATGGGTCCTCATTAAAACACCTGCCCCTCCTTTCTTCTATAATCTCAGGTTCCTGTATAACTTTCAGTGGATTTGGAGTGTGAAATTTGGGGTGGTTATTTTATCCTTCTTTTTACCCTTCCTCCAAAACATTTGGATGACTTTTCTGACCACCTCTAAGGGCGTAAGCTACCACATTTGTTATTTTCATTTCTAAGAAGGCACTCAATAACAAAACTCTATAACATTTATAAGTTATACTGTTTTATTCATCAAAAGTTGGGCATATACAAGCCTTGTTTTAAAAAGGAAATGATATTTTTAGTTTTTGTTAACAGCATACTGCCTGAAATATAAGCCTCAGTCCTCTTTCATTTATCAAATTCCATAAAAAAACTTAGTAAGCACCTACTATGTACATGACCCTGTAATAGGAATTGGAGATAGGACAGTCTTTTTTTCTTTAAGAAACTTATTAAATTGCCTGGAGCATATCACCATGTGCAAAATTAAATTTAACATGAAGATGGGTGTCGTCAAGCAAAAAAGAGATGCAGATAAAATACTAACAGGGGAAACAGATGGGGAGGAATGACCTTTATTTGGGAGATTCATAGAAAAGGCCTTACCTGAGTCAAATCTGAAAGGAAAAAAATGTTATTAGTGGGCAGAGATGAGGAAAGTAGTTCATTATAAGCCTAAATGATGGTCTATCCAAATGCACAAAGGTCAAGCAAGATAAGGGGAACAAATAGTTCATTAGATGAGTTTTGCTGATTGTGTGAGCTAGGTGGTACAGTAGATAGAGTTCTGGAGTTGAAGTCAGGAAGATTCATCTGCCTGAGTTCAGATCTGGCCTCAGACACTTACTTGCTATGTAATCCTGGGTGAGTCACTTTACCCTGTTGACCTTTGTTTCCTTATCTGTAAAATGAGCTGGAGAAGAAAAAGGTAAACCACTCCAGTATTTTTGCCAAGAAAATTCCAAATGGGGTCATGAAGAGTCAGACACAACTGAAAATTATTGAACAATAACAAGAGTGTGTAAAGGAGAGTTATTTGAAACAAGGCTAGAAAGGTAAGTTGAAACTCAACTGTGGAAGGCTGTAGACGCCAGACTTGGTTTGTATTCTGTCCTAGAGGCAATAGAGAACCACTGAAAGCTTTTGGTGAAGGGAACAGTAGGAATCTGGTCAGGCCTGTGCCTCAAGGAGATTTTCTTGACATTGATATGAAGAGTGGAGAGGAAATAGGAGACACTTGAAGACCACTGTGCGTCAGGCACTGTGCATGCTGTATCCACTTAAGTCCTCTCCAGGCTAAACATCACCAGTTTTGCTCAACATTCTAGTTGGCCCTTTCTTAAATACACACAAACTTGTCAATGTCTTTGTTAATACTCAAATAATACTCAAAAGTGGAATCAGTATTGCTAATATGGGCTGACCAGGCTAGAGGATAGTAGGACTACCATCTCCTTCCTAGTCCTAATCACTGTGTCTCTCCTCACAGAGTCCAAAATTTCACTAGTATTTTTTGGAGGTTATAAAGGGGTGATCAAGTGGCACTATTGGCTCTTTCTGAGTTTATAGTCCACGGTATTTCCCATGTGGACTATTTTTAGTTTGAATACTTTTATATAATAATCATAAAATATTGCTTTGAAGGTATGTATATATGCATGTATGTATATAGATGCAAAATGTAGAAAAAACAAAGTTTTTGCAGTTGGATGATAAATTCTTTTCATGATCCCAAGTTTCTCCATGGAAAAAGAAAGATCTATATTCTTACTACCAATAAATTTTATGTTGATGTTTTTAACTGTGAGTCCCAGATAGAGAAAGGCAGTTAAATTTTCAACATGAGCATTCACATTTCAGAAATCAACAAATGAAATCAAGAATTCAGGAAATCTTGGAAATCAGGGTTTGATTTATTGTTTAATGATTGTTGACTTAAAGTGATGGAGAAAATGTTAATAATGCATATTAAACTTAAATATATGTTGTGAAGTTTTGAAAATCCAGTGGTTAAACATGTATTAGAATATCAGTGGTCAAAAAACACCAGTCTCTCAAGGAGCTAAGTTGAAGATCTCTCAAGGGGAAGCACCTGGTAGGTTGCAACACATTACAGACCCAGAATTAGATCCAGTCAATCAATAAGCATTTATTAAGGTTTATCATCTGTCAGACACCTTGCTAAGTGCTGAAAAAGCAAATGCAAGTAAAAAGAAAAACATCCTTGCCCCTGAAGAAGAAAGAACATAAAAGGAAGTTGAAATAAGGAAAGGGAATGGAGAGAAAAGAAGCAGTGAGGAGGCTATCAAATATATGACCAAAAAAAGTACATGAGTCAGATACATAGCAAGAGCAAAGGATAAACTGGAGGATATCCTGTGTGGTGCATTTATTCCTTAGTAATATAAAAAGAACATCAGAATTCCCTCAGAGCATTGGGCATACTTTTTGTAATGAATTTATGGCAGAACATGTATGTGAGTCAAAGGATGAGTAGGTGTGGATGAATTACAAATTGCTTCACTGTGGGAATTCACAAATTGATGAGATCACTGATCTGTTCCAACACAAGGTATGGTCAGGCTATTTATGGTACCTAGTCAGAATCAAGAGGTTATCAGAGTAGTGGATAATTCCAGTATCATTTTTCCCCTCTCTGGGACAAGGGAGCCCTGCTCTAAAGTCTTGTTACTATTCTTAGTGTGTTACTAGGAAGAAAAAAAAATAGACAGTTGTGAACTCTGGAAAGTAAATCAATATTCTGTCTTATTATTTTTAAGTTACATATAAGCATTTTTGATATTTTAATAATCATTGGAACTCTCAGAAACTCAGTAACTATACAGATGTTATTTTAACTAAAGTCAGAACTAAAAGAAATGGGTCCTTCCTGAATATCTGAGGGCAAAACAAAGAGTAGTTTCTAAGCTTACTGGGAAATTATTTTCTAAGGGCTTTGAGAGGACATTAGACCACAAAATTGCCTTTTATTCATTGTCTGGACATTGATTTTATTTTAACATCTTACAGAAGAGTTGAAAGCTTAATGGAGTTAACTCTGTAAAACACTAAGTAACTGGATAGTTAAAATCCTGTAGAAATATAAGATTTATGTGTTACAAGTATTTCTTACAATAAAAGATAATTATACCTGGTGATAACTATAATATGTGCATACAATAATACATCTAAGAAACATAAGATTGAAGAGAAGTGACCCATCATTTAGTAAGAGAGACAATGGTTAGACAGCTAGAGTAATGCAATGGTGCCACAAAATATTAACAAAACTAGAGGAAGGTTTCTGAGTCATTGGGTAGATCTGTGGAGGATATGTGGGAAGCTATGGATAAGGTGATAACATCAGCTGAGAGGTCTATCATCTTGCTTGAGATGTATCCAAGACATAATGGAAAACTTAGCAAGGTTTGTTAAAACATGTGATTACTACACACTTCTCATGATTCCAGTGAACACAAATACCATCAGAGTCTAAAAAGTGTTGCAGTCTTGGGTAAGAAACTGAAAAGCACAGGAGGATAGGTTACATTTTTTTTTTCTTACTCTTGACCACTGAAGGCAAAGGATGAGAAAATTCGACTGGGAAATTGAAAAGATGACTTTTGAAAAAAAAAAAAAGTTGTTTTTTTAGAATGAGATTTAGAATTCTGCACTAAGGCTTACAATAGAGTAATGTAAGAGCCTAGTCAGGAATGGTGTCCATTTAACAAAGGCTGATAAGAATTATATTTCTGAACATCTGGCAAAACTAATCAAGGGAAACTCAACTAAAAACAAAGGGAGAGAAGGATTATGGTACCATAGTATATACCTAAAATGAAGAGTTGCAGTTGAAACACTCACAAATGTGCTTCTACACAAATGCCCAGAGTTTATTACATAAGAAAGAGGAACTGGAGACCATAATACAAGAAGGCAAATTTGACCTTGAGAGAACAAGACCTGTGAATGAAATATGGGTCTAAATGGATGGAAATTATTCATAAAAAAGTGGAGTCAAAGGAGAAGGTGGGTTAGCTTCACATGTTAAGAAGATATACTACTGTGAGTAAATTCAAGTAGGGACAGGCAAGGAATAATGGAGAACATTTGTATGAAGATCAGTGGTGACAGAAACAAATAATATTGTGATCAGGACATGTTAAAATATGTTCACAGGAAGTTCAAGATAGTTCACAAGACCAGCACAGCATAGCAAGGGGTATCAAGAATCTCATCATCAGCTTCTTCTTCCCTTTTTTCCCTCCTTCATTTTCCCTTTCTTTTTTCTTCCTTTCTTTTTCTTTCTTCTTTCCTTCCTTTCTCTCTTCTTTCTTTTTTCTTTCTTTTTCTTTACCTCTTTCCTTCTTCCTCCTCCTGCTACTCCCCTCTTTCTCCTCTCATCTTCTTTTTTCTTCTTCTCCTTCTCCTTCTTCCTCTTCTCCTTCTTCCTCTTCTCCTTCTTCTTCTTCTCCTCCTTCTTTTTGTCCTTTTTATTCTTCTCCTTCCCATCCCCCCCAAAAAAGAGCAGATAAATAAAATCCTTAATAAGAATTATGGGTTCAGAGGTACAATTGGTAAATTTCCATGGACTAAAATTTGTTGGAGAAAAATCACCCTAGATGGGTGGGAATCACTCAATAATTAAATTCTGAAGATACAAAGGGAAAATTCCAATGAGGAAGAAGACCAGTAGTTGTCTAAAGAGGTTAATATGAATTCACAGGGTTTCTCACACCAAACCCGATTTTCTTTAAAGTCAGATACCAAAATGGAAAACAAGAGCAGCTAATAGGAGGTGAATATAAAACAACAGCAAAAAATATTTTAAAAATAGTGGCAAGATTGATAACATTCAGAACAACCTGAGACTACGAAGGGGAAAAGAAGTGAATAAGCATCTTTTAAGAGCCTATTATGTACCAGGCAATATGCTAAGCATTTTCAAATATTATGCCATTTTATCCTCACAACTCTAGGAGGTAGGTGCTATTACTATTGCTATTTTAAAGATGAAAAAGACAAGCAAATAGAGGCTAAGTGACTTAACCAGGATCTGAGGCTGGATTTGAACTCGGATCTTCCTAAAAAATTTTATCCACTAGCTACCTCAGGAGAGCAGCCCAAGACAACAAAAAAGAGTTTTATTTTCTTAGCTATGTTGGGGAAAGGAGGAGAATCAAAGAAAACATAGGAACATTGCTTTGGGTGAATAGTACGGAAACAACTAACACTAGAGAGAAGGAGAAACTGCACATTTTTTCTTCTGCATTCTCTAAGAAGAAGAACAAATGTCCTTTGCCCTGGATATAGGGCACAAAAAAGGGAACAGAAATGTTTAAAGAGAATTGGTCCTCAGGATCAAAATGCAAAATTCAACAAGAGAATTTCGAATTGTACTTGTTGACTTCAAGTCACATATATCTGATGAGGGGCACTAGATGGTTCAGTAGATAGAGCACTGAGCTTAGAATCAGAAAGACTCATCTTCCTGAATTCAAATCTGGTCTCACACACTTATAGCTGTGTGACCTTGGGCCAATCACTTAACCCTGTTTGTGCCTCAGTTTCCTCATCTGTAAAATGAGCTGGAGAAGGAAATGGCAAACCACTCCAGTATCTGCCAAGAAAACCCTAACTGGGGTTGTGAAGAGTCAGACATGACTAAAAAAAATGACTGAATAACAAGTTCATTGTCAGGTTGGCCAGAGACCTGCTTTGGATTATCCCGATCAATCTGTGTCTGGCCTTCTACAGTTTAAGACTTTTATCAGTGAGTTGGATAAATAATAGTCATCAATTACTTTACTTGGAGAAATAATAATTATAAATTACTTTAAGGTTTGCAAAGTGCTTTATAAATATTCTCTCCTTTCCTCTTCATAACAACCCTGTGAGTAGGGTGTTTTACATATGAGGAAAAGTGAGGCTAAGAAAGGTTTATGATAATAATAACAACCAACATTTCTATAGCACCTACTATGTGCCAGGCACTATGCTAAGTGCTTTACAATTCTTATCTCATTTGACCCTCACAACAACCCTGGGAGGTAGGTGCTGTTATTATTCCCATTTTTAAATAGGACAAGAAAAATGAAGCAAACAGAGGCTAAGTGACTTGCCCAAGGTCTCACACCTGTCTGAGATCAGATTTGAACTCAGGTTTTTGGGACTCCATGTCCAGTACTCTGAGGGAAATTAGTATTATATTGTTGCATTAATTACCAATTTTTCATTTGTGATCCATTCATTTTCCTCCTATTTTTGCCAAGACCCCGCTTGCAAAAAGAACAGGCAGTCTATGAAGGGCATGACCAAGTAATGTGATCACTCCTAACACCCAAGGCATCTGCACACTAACTATACTCATTAACTGTCCCATCCAAATGGGACCCTGCCTTCTGTTTACTTGATAAACAGTGCCCCATTTGAGTTAGATCCTCCGCCAGGAAGTATAAGTTGTTCCCTTCACTAAAGTTTGGGGTGATCTGGTCTGCAAGGGGGAGAACAAGCCAGTGAAAACTTGAATCAGATGGCTTATGTTTTTGTAAAGGTTAAAATTTCTTGAAACTCACATTCCTTAGAAGTCAGAGAAGGGTGTGATGAGCCATATCTGAAGTTATCCTGCAGCCTTTCCCCCATCTTTATAGGGAGGAGCTGAGAACTCTTAGCCTGTGTCCTCATTAAAATGTCCACCAATTGGGATTGCCAGGGGAAATCCCAACAGTACACTATCAAAACAATCAGAAGGAAGATACACCTGCCATTTCTCACTCAGGGTCTTTGGTGCAAATGGAAGCATGCCACTGCCCTATTCTTTATTGATAACCCCATGCCCCCATTAATAAATGATATTATTCTGGGAGAAATGGCTTTATTTTATTTATTGGTTAAATTTCCCTCTATCCACTGCATCACCTAGTTGCTTCTAAAGATATAGATAGCATACTTATCAGATTTGCAGATTACACGAAGCTGGAGGGAGACCTAACACACTAGTTGGTCCATAAAGATCTTAATAGCTTGCAGCACTGGGATGAACCTAATAAAATAAAAAATTCCATAGGCAGAAATGTAAAACCTTGAATTTGAGTATAAACATCAACTTCGGCAATCCAGAATAGAGGTTAGAAAGCACACTGACCTGGAAATAATACCAAGAAGTTTTCAAGCTCATGGATCATTAAGTGTGATATGGTAACACAAATACTAATGAATTCTAGGGCTACATTAAGAGGAGCAGAGCTTCCAGTAGTCAACAAAATGCCAATCCCTTTGTATTCTACCCTATTAGGACCATGTCTAGAGTGCTGAGTTTAATTCTTAGTATCACTATCTTCCCAATGCCTTGGCATCCCCACTTTACATACCCTCAGTTTCTAGTCCACCTCAGCAAGGAGCAAAGGGTCATACTTTAGACACCCCTCACTACTAAATGAATTTGCCCACCAAGGGGCTGGTGTTCCTAGTTGATATTCAACTTCTTAGCCTGCTTTTTCTTTAGTCCTCAAATTTTATATAACTCACAACAATTTCTGTGACTCCATTATTAGGTTTAATATTTTGCTACCTTTTACCCAACATACAAAAAAAAAAAAAAAGGCCTGGTCGACAAAGTGCTTGATTCTACTATTCACTCTTCAGAGAGAGAAAATAACTCTATTCCCAGGTGAAAATACAATCTCTCTGGAGATGACTTATGATTCTCTGATTTGGGGATTCCAACTTCATTATCAGGGACAATAAAAGAGGAAGAATGTCTTGGGGGAATCAGCGCTACTCACTGGAGGAATCTAGATGCTTTGATAATATGTTCAAGGACAGTAGAGTGTTGGTAGTGGAGGTGATGGCAGTGGTGGTAGTGGTGGTTTTTGGTGATACTTGCTAAGAAGAAAAAATCTTGTTTCCAGCACAACCTATAATTAGTAGTTGAGAAAAGGGGAGCAACAGAATGACACCAAGGAGTTGCAGATGAAGCAGAACACTAATGTTGACCCTCATGCCTTCCATAATGGTCTTTTCCTTCCTCAGTTGAGACATGGCATCTGTCAGAAAAAGCTCAGAACAACAGTAGGAGTGCATTAAAGCAGACAAAGAAGAAGGTATGGTCATATACTACTTACTCAAATAGGTAGTTGGTTGGTTGCTTGGTTGGTAGTTGTTGTCCTTCACCTTCAAAGAGGACCAAAACAACTTCACCATGATAAAATGAAATTTCATTGTGTTTGACTGTGACTGATCAGACCAATATGAGCTCAAAGTGCTCTACCACAGGTTGGGCACAGATAGTTCATGTGAGTATTTGGGGTGGATACCCCAAATTTGCGCATCCTACATTTACTTTGTGCTATCTCAATTCTGCTTTGTTCAAAGAGCACAGTACCTTTTCTCATGTGGGCATGCCATGCTGAGTGGTCCTATGTCAGTGTTTCCCATGTTGCACAGTCAAATCCAAAGTTCTTGTGAGAGACCTTGAAAGTGTCCTTGTATCATTTCTTCTGACCACCATGTAATCGCCTGCCCCATGTGAGTTCTCCATAAAATAGTCTTTTTGGCAAGCATACATTTTGCATTCAAACAACATGGCCAGCCCATCAGAGTTGCACTCTCCGAAGCACAGTTTGAATGCTTGGCAGTTCAGCTTGTGCAAGGACCTCAGTGTCTGGTACCTTATCCTGCCAGGTGATCCTCAGAATCTTCCTAAGACAGTTCAAATGACAGTGATTCAGTTTCCTGCCATGGCACTGCTAGACTGTCCATGTTTCAGAGGCATATAACAATGATGTTAGCACAATAGCTCTGTACACCTTCAGCTTGGTAGTCAGTCTAATACCTCTTCTCTCCCAAACTTTTCTTTGGAGCCTCCCAAACACTGAGCAAGCTTTGGCAATTAGTGCATCAACTTCATTGTCCATATATATATATATATATATATATATCCTTGGAAAGTATACTACCAAGGTAAGTGAACTTATCCACAGCATTCAAAACTTATTAGAAATAAAAGAGAATCCATAAAACCTTCTCTTTTAATGCTAGTGACTTTCTGCTTCTTGTGTCATCTTTATCCAGCTAGTTTTCCTGTAACTCAATTTTTGTCAATCTTAATCTTTGCATCTGGAGGTCCTTTCTCAGGTGAAGTTTTGTTCTGTGTCTCTTGGAGATCAAGAAGGGCCTGTACACTCCAAAGGACTCTAGCTTTCTGTAATTAAATTTAGTCTTATACCCTCACTATATCCTTAGTTTGCCTGTATCAAGAAACTGTCTCCCTCCATTCATTCATTTGGTCTTTCACCATTTCTTTTACTACCTGCTTTATGTGGGACACCATGGTAGGTGCTGAGGAATGCTCAATATTTATATATAAGGTATCGTTCTTGTCCTCAGGGAGTTTACATTCTAATAGGGAAATAGGATACAAAGATATTTATGATATACAATATTACTTGATACGTTAGAAAACTGCAAAACAGACTCTAAGGGGAAATCATTCCTAGCTGGTGGAGAGGGGTGGGGGTTTGAGAATCAAGGCCAGTTTCATGGGAGGCAATGGTATTTTAATTAGGCTTTAAATAATGGGTAGGAATTCATCAGGTACGTAAGAGGAAAGAGATTCCAGGCATAGGGACTTTTCCAAACAAATGCATGCATATACAGCCTGGAATGAGGGAAGAGGCTGTTCCAGTTAGGGATATACAGTAGATGACATGGATAGCATAATATGGAATAAAATATGGAATATGAAATAAAACTGAAAAAATAGGGAAGTACAAGATTGTGGAGGCCCTTGACTGTCATGTACTAGTATCACAAATAAACTTCCTGGAGGCAGAGGTATTAAAGATCAATTTATTAAGCCAGCCAATAATCAATAAATTGATGGTCATTGATTTCTGTTGGTTATCAAGGTTATTGTTGTGTTTGTCCTTCCTTTTCAAAGAGAACCATTACATCAAGATGATGACATGACTTGCACTTGACTTAGATTTGAGTGAGGGTGGGCTGTGCAAGGTCATCAGCCTCATTTTCTCCTCCAGAGCCATCTAGGTTCAATGGCCTGATATTCATCAGGAAGAATGGAGATGACCTGGGATGCAATGCTGGACCTTGGCCATTTTAGGCTAAGGTCTTATCAGATTCACACTTTAAGTGAGATAATCAAAGATACCAAGGGAAAATCCATCTGCACCAGTATAAGTCCAGGTCTGTCTTCCTAATGGCAAATTACTGGGAATTTCCCTGACATAAGAAAAGCAATCCCTGATTTGTGGATATTTAATGAGAAGGTAGGCTAAGAGCTTTTAACCTCTCCCAATTAGTCATCTTTTGGGGGAGAGGCATCAACTGAGAAATGAATCTTGGTCATGAGTTTGGAGCTTTCTCTAGCAATCTAAGCACCCCCATCAAGTTCTCTCTGGTTTTATTTCTTCCTGAGCCAGGTTGCCTCAAATTCTAATGAAGGGACCAGGGACACAAGTTCTTTACTCCTAAGGAAGTATCTAACTCAAGCTGAGTCCTATTTATAGAATAAATAGAAGTCAGGTTCCCATTTGCGCGGAGCCCACCCCATCCTTGTTAATGAGCAGATGCCTTGAGAACACTCTTGATGCGATGATATTCCTTAACTATTGGTTGGGGGAGCAGGTGGTTTCTCTTTAAGCTAGTGTAAGAGATAGCTTTTTGACAGAGAAGAGAATATTACAAATTAATATTAAGAGCCAAATGTGTAGAGTTAAAATTAATTTTCCTCAGTAGACAACCCTGAAGATCTTTGAGCAGATGACTAAGACATGTTTGTAAGAATAAAGGGCAACATCAACCTCCCAAGAATTGTCTTGCTAGAACACCAAGCAATGGCATTATGAAGCTACAATTTTTTACATTATAGCTAAAATGTATAGGGAGTACTTAAACTCCAACTATAAATCCTAATGGTTTACTAGGCTACAGAGACACATGAAAACACACAAATAGTTGAGATTGTTTCTTGGGGAAAAGGCTTAAATTTCAGAGATTTCTTCTTCCTCTTCAACTCCCCCAAGATATTCCCATGGGCCCTTTTCTCTGCTTCTGAGAGAACATTTGCTTATCAGTGTTATATCATTTATATATGTGCCATGGGCCTATTAGCTGCTTAGAAGAATGGCCCAAGTGAGGCCAGAAGCATTGATCTGAATGGCAGGCTCTTCATTATAGCAACATTTCTAGCTCAGATGTCTTCAATATTAATCTAAACACAGGAACAACTTTTTCTGAGAATTAGCACTCTTATTAAAAGGCGCTATGAAGGTACACAATATGTTCAGCAAATTAAGAATAATTTGGTGTCCTAAAATTCATAATATAGGACTTAATTTTGTGTACTTCACAACATATCAACAATTGTATGTATTCAGAATGATTTTTCACTAGCAAGTTAAATGGATAGGTTATTAAAAAATCACATAGCAAAGATGTTTGATTTCATCAGCTTCTCAGGATCCCCTTTCACCAACACAAATTATAAACCCTCTCTGAATGAATTGATAAACCTTGGGAAGTTGCTTGAGACAAGATTTCAAGTTGTGTGTTCAAGTTCATATACATACTTGCCAGACCTAGAGGCCTGTGGGCTACCCGAGTCTTTCTTACCTCACCTCCCGAGGTCTTCGGCTGGCCACACCGGGTGCGCATATGAGAGAAAGGATGTTCCAGAGTCGAACAAGGGTTGAGCTTTATTTCAGGGTCTCGGTTACAAGTGCAGGGGATTCTTCCTTAGGAGGGAGAGAGAGAGGGATCTCCCAAGGAGGCAAAGATCTTACAATAAGAGATTGGAAGTAGAAGTATAAGTGAGGAGAGAGGGGAAGGGGAGAGAAGAGAGAGGAAAATGGGGAGCCTAGTAAGCTCACACGTGGCCCTCCGCCCAAGAGGCTTTTTCGGGCTTTCCTGGACCTACTTAAGCCCTCTGTCGCGTAGTTTACATATCAATATCGAGCCTGTTAGGAGACAACAGGTGTGTCCAATCCGGGACAGCCTCAAGAGCAGGGAGGCTCCACCCATCACGTATCTCCCGGGAAGAAGCGGAAATACCCGAGCTAGCCGAGCTAGCTCGGTCTGACCTTCTCGATTCCCTGCTGTTTTCCTGGGGGGCCTCGTAAGAACTCTAAGATTTAGAAGCTCCCACCTTTACCCGCCCGAGACCGTCCACACGGAATTGAACTTCCAACCTTCACACATACTCATTATGTAAGTATCAAAGATGGGATTTGAACCCAGGTCTAGACCAAATCTAAGCTCAGTGCTCTATCCATTATGCTACCTGCCTTTTCTAATATTGCTACTTAGGTAAAGATACTGCCAATAATGCAGTTTGGATTCTTAACCTGGGGTCTGTAAATATATGGTTTAAAAAAACTAATGAGAAATAAAAATGCAAAATGGCCTCGGGTCCAGTATAGGCTGTTTCTACTTCAGTGAAGGTGACAGAGAATAGATTTTATTTAGGCAGTATATTAAAGTATGCAAATATTGACTTATCTTTTGGGATTCACCACATCATCATGAAGGAAATATTCCAGTTGTTATTATGCGTATTTTGTAGATGAGAAAACTAGATGTCAGACAGGTTAAATGACTTATATGATGTCAGAACTACTAAATGAAAGAGATAGGACTTGACCACATACCTTCTTAAAGCTGGGTTTGGCACCCTTTTTGCTATACCGTATTGCCATTCTCCAATGCCTACCCCCTTTTAATTATTTTCTCTTCATTCTGTTTATGGATTATTTATATTTGTTCTGTCCTTATCTCATCCATTTGTTCTCTCCTTACCTCACCCTGGAGGACAGGGACAACATTCTTTTTGTATTCCCACTTTTGGATAGTTCTAATGGTTAGGAAGGTTTTTTCTTTTTTCTTTTTTTCCTAATATCACATCTAACAACTTACATACACTGCCCTTATCACTGCCCTCTTAGGCAAAAGAAAATTCAATTCGATAGATGATTATTAAGCACCTACGATGTGCTAGGTATTGTAATAAGAACTGGGGATACAAAACTGGCAAAAAACAGTCCCTGCCCTCAAGGAACTTATAGTCTAAGGGAGGAGATAAAATGCAATCAGATAGAAAAGCAAGTTATATATAAGATAAATAGGACATAAATAACAGAGGGAAATCATTGGAATTAAGAGGAGTTAGGGCAAGCTTCCTGCAGAAGGTAGGATATTAGTTGGGGTTTGGAGGAAACCAGGGAGGTCTGTAATTAGAGGGAGAGCATGCCAGGAATGGGATAGAACCAGAGAAAATGCCCAGCACTGAGAGGTGATGTATCTTGTTTTGAGACAAAAACCTTGAATCACAGAGTATGTGGCAGCAAGTAAGTATAAGAAGGGGATTAGCTTATGAAGGGCTTTGAATGCTAAACACAGCATTTTGTATTTACTTCTGGAGGCAATAAGGAGGCACTGGAGTTTATCATGCGAATGGGGCAAGGTTGCTTGATCAGATCCATGTCTGAGGAAATCAGTTTGGTGTCCAAATGGAATATGGTTTGGAGCAGGGAAAGATTTAAGGCAGGCAGATGCACCAACAGGCTACTGAAATAATCCAGGCATGAGGTAACAAGGGCCTACGCTAGAGTGGCAACCATATCAGAGGAAAGAAGGGGATATATTCAATATTCATACTGAATATGAATAGTATATTCAAGAGATATTGCAAAGGTGCTATCAAGAAATAGGCTTTGGCAATAGTATGGAGATGGGAGTGAGAGATAGTGAGAAATCCATTAGTACTCCTAGGTTGCAAGCCTCGACAACTGGGAGGATGGTGTTGTCCTCTATAGTAACAGGAAAGGTAGAAGAGAGGAAGTGTTTAGGAAAAAAGATATTAAGTTCTGTTTTGGACATATTGAGTTTCAGATGTCATTTTGAGATGTGTGAAAGACAGTTGGAGATGAAAGACTGGAGCAGAAGAGAGACTCAGACGGGAAAGGTAGATATGAGAATCATGCACATAAAGATGGTAATGAAATCTATGGGAGCTGATGAGATTACCAGGTAAAGTAGTATAGAGGGAGAAGAAAGGAAAAGAGAACCCAGAATAAAACCCTGAAGGACATTTATGGCTAGAGGGAATGATCTGGATTAAGATCCATCTTCTGTGTGTGTTCGTCCTTCATTGCCTAAGAAGACCATGCCATCAGAGAAATGGTGACATGACTTGCACTTGACTTTGTTCTGAGTGAGGGAGGGCTGAAGATGCATCTAAAGAAACAGAGAAAGAGTGGTCAGATAAGTAGAAGGAAAGTCAGGAAAGTAAGATCCCCAAAATCTAGAGACAAGAGAGTATCAAGGAAGAAAGAGTAATCAATGGGGTCAAAGGCTACAGAGGGGTCAAGGAGAATGAAAATTGAGAAAAGGCCACTGGATTTGTAAATCAGGAGAGCATTAGCAACTTTGGAGAGAATAATTTTGGTGGAATGATAAGGTTAGAAGTCAGATTGTAAGGGGTTAATAGAAGAGTGAGAGGGAAGAAAGTGGAGGCACTTATTATAAGAGGTTTATTTGCATTTAGCTACAAATGACAGAAGATAAGTAGGATCATAGTTGGTAGAGATGAAAATATCAAGTGAGAGTTTTTGAGGATGGGAGAGACATGGGCATGTTTATAGGCAGTAGGAAGGGAGACAGTAGAGAGGGAGAGATAGAAAATAAGTGAAAGTTTGGGCATGACAGAAAGAGCAAATTGTTGAGAATTGAGAGCTCAAAGAATTGGAAGTTCCAATGAGGATGAGAAGTAGGGTTATGTAAGGGAAGGCAGAGGGAAGGTGAAAAGTCAATAGATTATGGTTGAATAAGGGAATCTCAAAATTCTTTTATGTAAAAATGGTACATTTGTAGGTGATGGAAAAATCAAGGATATAACCATCTCTGTATGTGGCTAAGGTGGGTGGAAAAGTACCTCATGGGAAAAGATCAAGTTAAGGAATTGAATGATTAGAGTATTTGGGGGAGAATGAATATGTATGTTGAAGTCCCTTAGTATGAAGGTTGGAGCTGGGTAGGTAAGAAAAATAGTAAGCTAGGCATTGAACTCATTGGGGAAGGAAGAAGAGTGACTTAAGAGTTTGTAGACAGACACTATCAAGATTTCAATTGGATGGTAGATATGAATAGCATGAACCTCAAAAGACAAAAGGTTACTGAGTAAATGAGGGGATTTGGAATTCCTCCTTGACCAGTGAGCCAAGGAGAATGAGTGAAGGTGCAGCCAGTACTGAAAAGGATGGCCAGGGAAATTGTGTCATCAGGGAGAAAGCCATGTTTCAATGTGAGTTAGTAAGTGGAAGGAGTAGGAGGAGAATAGATTTAAGATGAAGGGAAATTTGTTGTCTATGGAATTGGGATTCCACAGGGCCCAGTGGAAGGGATGGGGAGAGTTCAGATGAAACTCTGGAATGGGAAGGGTTAGGGAGATGGAACTAAGGAATTAGGTTGGGAGTTTTGAGTGGAGCTTGGACGATGAAAATTACTTTAAATAATGCTCGTTCCACATGAGAGGCCTTGAGCTATTTGAAGATTGCTACCATGTTCTGTAGGCTAAATAACCTTAATTTCTTCAGCTGATTTTTATATAACACACTCTAGAATCCCTATATCCTACTTACCCTTCCCTTGAAACTCTCAGCTTCTCAAAATCCATCATAAAATCTGATGCTCAAACTCAAATGCTATCCTCCAAATGTGGTTGGATTAAGGTAGAGTGAGCAGGCCTATCCTTTCCTTATTCTTTACTCATATCTCCCCATCTTTTTCAAAAGAATTACATGGGAGACTTTAGTCAAATGCTTTCCTGAAACCCAAATAAACACCAGCTACAGCTTGTCACTTGATCTACCAGTTTAATAATCTAGTCAAAAAGGAAAAAATGAATAGATTGCAATTCCCTGTTTCAGATGACATTGTCCCAGACCTTTGTGATCAATATTTCCTTTTCTAAATGCTTTCTAAGCATCTTTTTAAAAAATAAAATAGAAATTTAGCAAGGGATTTTTTCGTCAATTTTTTAATTTACCAATAGTTGTGTCTTTTTTTTATCCAATAAAGACATTTATCATTTTCCAGTGCTTCAATACCTCTCCTACTCTCCATGATCCTTCAAAATAACTTACGGTTAGTTAGCAATCGCATTTGTCTTTTTTTTTTTTTAAAGAACCTACATATGCAGTTTGTCTGGGTCAAGTTACATTAATTTATCCAGTACAATGAGGTGCTTTTTCCTCATATTTTGTTTATTCTTACCTATCATTTTTTTTCCTATCTATTTTGGTTCTTTCCAATAAAATCTCAAGGTAATGCTCCTTGGCAGAGAAAATAGAAGCCTCCTGGTGTCATTCATAGAAAAAACCCCAAAATCTGAGATAGTTTCAAGAAGAAATTACAGGATTTTAAACAAGGATATCCAAACAGGAAACACATATACACAGCTAAGCAATTTTGTCAAGAGATCAATCTGAAAGGCAGATTCATACGGATATCAGTAAGTACAGATATTCAATAAAATTTGGGTGACAAGGTGAACCCAAAACACAAACTTGAGTCAACCCAAAATAAGATCTGGGTTAGTAGACTGAAAACAGGAATATTTTGGGTAGAGGCAGGACCTAGAGGAATTCAAAATTATTTGCAGCCATCTTGGCTTTCCTGAAGAGCTGCTGAGATCAGGGCAACATTCTGGGTTCAACAATTTCTAGTCATAGTATCATCATTAATGTTTTCTGAAAAATATTTTATTTTGCACAATGGGAACTGAAGAGCTCCTCTCATTATTTGAATTTTCTTCACCCCATCCACCCAGAGCAGTGGGCTTATTCTCTTCTTTGATCCTCCTTTTCCCTAATTTTAATAAAACATTTTGTGATCTTTAGCTTTCCTGTATAATTGCAGTTCACTCTGATTGACTATGCTAGACTTTTGTATTTTCTTCCAATACTAACCTTTATTTATGTCTCCCATGTGCGCACACACACACATACATACACACGCATGCACATATTTAAAGGCAGAAATTTCACTACTACTGACAGCTGTAACAGCAAGCACTTAGACAGAGTTTTAAGGGTTGCAAAGAGCTTTAAATACATTATCTCATTTGCCCTGTATAATAACTCTGTGGGGTTGAAGCTATTATTATCTTCATTTTACAGATGAGGAGACTGAGGCTAGGAGAGGTTAAATGACTTGCCCAGAGTCACATAACTATTAAGAATCTGAAGTGCAAAAAGTCTTTTGGACTCCATGTTCAGCCCTCAATTCATGCCGCCACCCAGCTGCTTCATGTTTGGCTTATAGTATATGCTCAAAGATATGAAAGAAAGAGGGAAAAGACATATACATATATATAGGTATACACACACACACACACACACACACACACCGCACGCACACACACATATAAACTCATGGCAGCACTTTTGTGTTGTTGTTGTACTAGACATCTGGAAATAAGTTAAGTGCTCATCAGTTGAGGGATGGCTGAAAAACATGATATGTAAATGTAATGAGATATTATCACCCTACAGGGTGTCTTACAAGGGACAAATTAAAAAAAAACTAGTATGAACTTGTAGGAACTGTACAAAGTGAAGCAAAAAGAACCTTTTGAGCAATTCATACATTATGCTCAGTATTGTAAAGATATTTAACTGTTAAAGATTTAAGAACCATGATCAATGGAAAGGCAAATTGCTACTCAAGTCGTTCAGTGAGTCAAAAAAACAATGATTAGACTAAGAATCCTGCTTCACACCTACTGAAAAAGAGGAATGTACTAAAGGTGTAGAATGAGACGTATATTTTCAGACACAGCCATGTCCAAAGTGTTTTGTATGAAAGTATACTTAATGTTACATGGGAAGGCTTTCTCTTCCTTATCTTCCTTCCTTCCTTCGTTCCTTCCTTCCTACCTTCCTTCCTTCCCTCCCTCCTTCTTATTTTCTTTCCCTCCCTCCTTTCTTGTTTCCTTCTCTTCCTCCCTTCCTCTTTCCCTCCTTCTTCTTTCCTTCTTTCTCTGTGGTGTAGGGTGTGTTCAGGGAAGACTAGTACCTCTGGCTTGAGGCTTTCTACACTAAGCAAGTGAAGAGTTCCTCTGGTGGTAGGGGTGCTAAAGAACAATTTGTTCCAATGGGCATGAAGGCAGCTGAGACAGGCACCATGGAGCACTTCAGAGCTTGATTAAACACTGAGGTTACCAAGGTCATCTACTGCATCCCAAACTATCACCAGCTATCTTGACTTGGTCTTGCCACTGGATTCAATGGCTCTGGAAATAAGAGTGAGCCTATGACTTCATACAACTCTACCTCACTTAAATCCAGTTTATATACAACAAATGACATCACCCATAAAATCCTACCATTTTTATCTACTTCAAAGTCCTGTGGTGACAAGCACGTGAAGAAGCAGCAGGTGTGGATACACTGGAAGCTGTAGTTACAACACTGCACACAGGTGGCCCATGCCACAGGATTGTCTTCTCACTGGAATGAAGCAACAATGGAATTTGGCAACCCCATGAGTGTCTGAACAGCTTTTTTAAGGACCACACTGCTCACCTCTTGAAGTGAGGAAAAAACTAAAAAAGATACTCTATTTTTTTCTACTTCACTAAACCCTGGACTGCTTACTGTGGTATGCAGGGATTTATGGCTGAAATAAAAAAATGTATACAACCTTTTCAAAAAATAGTGTCTACTTATCACTGGTACATGGCATGCGTGTGTCCTTATATATAACACAAAATCCAGTAAACCTAAAGGACAAACAGCTCTTTAGTGAGAATTGAGCAGGTATCACATCCACATAGCAGCCCTAACTGAGACAAGGCTGGCAAATGAAGGTCAGCTTACTGAAGTCATGGCCGCAGTGAAGGGGATCACCCTGAAACTGGCATGGGTTCTGCAATCAAAACTAATCTAATCAACAAACTTGTATATCTATCAAAAGGAGTGAAAAATAGACTCGTGACAATGCAATTGCCACTTGCAGGAAAATACCATGCCATTGTCATCAGAGTATATGCTCCCACCATGATGAATATATTCAGATCAAAGAAAAATTTTATGAAGATCTGGGGAAACTCATCATCAATCAGAAAAAGCAATAGTCACTTACTATGGAAGATTTGTGCATCTCATGACCAACACTGTTTCCCCTTTACTTAAATGCAACAGAACTTCATGGATGCACCCACACAGCAAACGTTGGCATTTAATAGACTATGTCATCGTAAGGAGAAGAGATAGGAGGGATGTGAGAGTGATGAAGGCAATCGTAGAGCAGATTACTGGACTGGTCGTAACCTTATTCTTGCCAAGCTAAATATTCATGTTCAACTAAAGCAGCAACCCTAAGGCAAGATCACTACCAGAAGACTTACTGTCAAAAGATTAGAGGGAAAGCTGAGCCAACACATGGTTGGCAACAGTAGATCGGAAAAAGAGTGGGCAGCTTTCAGAGATTTGCTATACAGCACTGCATTTACTGATTTGGATCAGAACATTCACAAACATCAAGCTTGGTTTGATGAAAATGATAGGGAAAATCAGAAAATGCTAAATTAAAAATGAGAATGCCAAAAGGTTTACCAGCAGGATACTTTATCCATATATAAGAAAGTAGTGTTTAACTCATCAAAAGTAAAGAACAAGTGAAGTCTGGAGAGATATAAGATTCGTGGCTTAGTAAGAAGGTGGATGAAATTCAAAGTGCTTTTATGATGTCCTGTAGCTTCTATATGGGTCAAAGATCTATGGTGCATCTCAACTACTCAGTGTTGATTAGTGATAAGGACAAGGTCATGGACAGATGGACTGAACACTTCAATAGTGTTCTCAACAAATCATTATCAATCAATTCTGAAGCCATTGACTACATATCTCAGATTAAAGTCAGTTCCTCTCCACCTGAACTTCCAACTGAAGAAGATATTTTGAATAGGTGCCTCTTCCTTGGCAAAGTACATACTGTTGGTTATATGCCAGCTGAGATTTACAAAGCAAAGGGTTCAGTGCTCATACAAAACCTAAATGACATTTTCTAGGTTATATGGCAAGAAGAGGTTATCCTCCAGGAGTTCAGACACTTCCATAGTCCATATACTTAAAGGTAAAGAAATAGATTATCTTGTGACAATCACAGGGGATTCTCTCTTAGTCATTGTTGGCAAGATTCTTGCCAGAGTGACCCTTAAAAGGCTTAATCCTTCACTAGGAAGATGGTCATCTACCTGAGAACCAGCATGGTTTCAGAAAGTACTGAGAAATAACTGATACCGTGTTTGCTGCCTAACAACTCCAGGAAAAATACCAGGAGCAAAACAGAGGTCTATACGCAATGTTCATCAATCTGAACAAGGCCTTTGATACTGTCAGTCACGAAGGCTTGTGAAAAATTATGGCAAAATTTGCTTGTCCAGAGAATTTTATTAGTATTTTATGTCAGTTTCATGATGATGCGCTTGCCTGGGTTCTGGATAATGGACAATGCTCTGAAGCTTTCCCAGTCACCAGCGGAGTAGAGCAGAGTGGTGTGCTTGTTCCCATGCTTTTGAGCATGATGTTTTCAGCCATGTTGTCAGATGCCTTCAACAAGGGAGCAAACATCATCAAGGTCCACTACTTCACTGATGGTAATTATTTAATTTGTAAAGTCTACAAGCCAAGACTAAAGTGGAAGGAGAGTTGGTGCATTAATTTTTGTTCTCAGATGAGTGTGCACTTAATGTAGTCATTGAAGCTGAGATGCAGCAAAGTATGGATCAGTTCTCTGCTGCTTGTGCCAATTTTGGCCTAACAATTAACACCAGGAAAACAGAGGTGCTCCACTAACCAGTACCACACCATCGCTATGATCATCAGTTATAGGAAACAGAGAAGTTTTGAATGCTGTGGATAAGTTCACTTACTTTGGCAGTAGATTTTCTAGGGATGTACACATAGATGATGAATTTCACATATTTGCCAGAGCTAACTCAGTGTTTTGGAGACAATGAAGGAAAGTGTGGCAGAGAAGAAATATTAGACTGCCTTGAAGGTCAATAGAGCCATTGTGCTGACCTCATCGTATGCCTGTGAAACCTGGACAGCATGCCAGTGCCATGCCAGGAAAGTGAATTTGAATTCTCTTAGAAAGATTCTGAAGATCACCTGGCAAGATAAGATACCAGACACTGAAGTCCTTTCTTGAGCTAAATTGCCAAACATTCAAACTCCACTGCAAAGAGTGCAATGCCAATGGGCTGGTCCTGTTGTTCAAATGCCAAACATATATTTGCCTAAAAGACTTTTATGGAGAGCCCACATGAGGCAAGTGGTCACATGGAGGTCCAAAGAAACAATAAAAGGACCCCCTCAAGGTGTCTCTGAAGAACTTTGGAATTTGATCATATGACATGGGAGACACTGGCACAGAACCACCAAGCATACTTGTCCTTGTGAAAGAAGGCTCTGTGCTCTATTAGCAAAGCAGAATTACAATGACTCAAAAGAAATGTGTGATGTCAAGATTTATAGACATCTCTACTCCAAACGTTTATGTAGACTATTTGTTCCCAACCTGTGGTAGAGCTTTATGAGCTCAAATAGGTCTGATCAGCCATAGTGTGACACACTGTACCTTGACTCCAGCATAGTCTTCTTTGAAAATGAAGGACAGTAACTAACCAACTTCCTTCCTTTCTCCCTCTCTCCCTCCTTTCCTCCCTCTTTCCCTCACTCCCTTTCTTCCTTCCCTCTTTCCTTCTTTCCTTTCTCTCTTTTGGGTATGGACACTTATCAAGAGACTGGATAGTAGTGACGGTGATATTGAAAAATGAAGGAAAAGAGTGTCAATGAATCATTAAAAAATAAACAAGAGAAAAGAAGGAAGTATAAGCAAAGGGAAACTATCGAAGTAGCAGTGTTGGAAATATTATGTAAAATCTTAATTAAAAGGGGAAAAAACTGTGTATTAGAAAAAAGACAAACCACAAAACAAGTTCACATTTTTCCTGTTTTTACCAAAACATGTCTCTGTACCAGACTTAAGATCATTTCCCTTAATTCTTCATCTAGTTCCTCTTTCTGTCCAAGTGGTCAAATATGTGTGTGTGTGTGTATATATATGTATGTATATATATGTATATGTATATGTATATATATGTATATATGTATATATGTATATGTATATATATGTATATATATAGTGTGTATATATATATAAATAATAAATTTCAATTATTTTTCTGCCTTTCTTCTCTTTTTTTTCTCCTAGTTCTTTACATTTTCTCACTTAAGTATATTCTCTTGATGTACAGTGCTACTCTGAAACCTTTTTATCTACTTCAGTTTAGCAATGTATATCTTTAAGAATCATATTCTTGTCATATACATCATTCAACCATAACTCAGTAATAGCAATAAAGCCGCATTTTTCTCTCCACCTTTATGATATGTGATCCATCTTCTTTATCATCTAAAGTCTGGACATATATGTATCAACTCGGAGGTCATGGATTTTATTACTGTTTATCTTCTTTCTTTAGATTTTGTTTCTAGTTAACTTCTAGGTGTTTACATATTTATTCAATTATACCTACTTCCTGTGTTATGTATCTCGGAGGGTATACACAACTAGCTTTCTCCTTCTACTTCCTTTTCATTTGTGTTTTTATACGAAAGGTTATAGGGAGGAGGAGCTACTTTTATCATCTTTACTGGATCTATTCCATTCCTGCCTAGGAGTTGCCTATTCTCAGTCACCATCTCATGAAACAGTTTTTCTTTTCTGAAATCAGTTGTTCCATCCTGAATCTTTGCCTTCTATTGACAGCAGTGATAGAAACATTACTGAATTTCTTAAGGTCTTCAGTTTTTTGCCTAGGATGCCATAATCTTTAACTATGTTTTCTGGATTCCTTTTGGCACTATCAGTTGTACTTATATGACTTAGTAGAAGCACACATAAAAATCTGTTGATATTTTCGGCAGAAATCACTATATATGAACATGTTCTTTTGGTTCATAATCAGTGCATGATCTGTTTGAAATCAGACAATGGATTGGTTAGAGTAAAATCAAAGATGTTGCCACCCTGGAGTGTATCACTTAAGAGTAGGAGCTCATTTGAAAAACATTTACAAAGTCAACAGATTGCAAATAGCAGCATTTCATCAAACAACAAAAAAGTAGCTGAGAAGAGAATGGATTTTCAGATTTCTTATGCACTTAGCATGAATGTTTAGCAACTAAATTAAATTATCCTAAGAGAATTTATGGATGAATCTGGAAGGATTTCAATAAGTTATCATTTGGAACACATTCACTGATGCACTCAAGAAACATATATTAAGCAACTACTGTATGAAGAGCTCTAATTAATCATTGATAAAGACTCTGGAGGAGCTATAGTCCCATCCTATATGAAATTTAATGGTTTAGCAGAAGAAATGACAAACACAGATGATCATAAAATACAACACCATATATAAGCTAAAAGAAGCGTTTTCATGGACTATCGTCCCCTTGCCCCAGTCTAAAATTTTCAAACAAGGGATGGGAAAAAGAATGAAATGATTAAGACACAGAGGATGCATACAAGGCATGAATGTGGTCCATTAAGAATTTTAGGGATTTTAAAACTTTGGATGAGGTGAGATTGACCATAAAATCTAAAGGGGGAAAAGAGTGTTTTGTTTAGCTGTATTGGGAAATAGAAGAGGCTTAAAGGCGCAGCTAGGTAATACAGTGGATAAAGTGCCAGAGCTGGAGTCATCTCATCTTCCTGAGTTCAAATCTGACCTCAGATACTTAATAGCTGTTTGACGCTGGGCAAGTCATTTAATCCTGTTTGCCTCAGTTTCCTCACATGCAAAATAGTTGGAGAAGGTAATAGCAAAGCACTTCAGTATCTTTGCCAAGAAAACCCAAAATGGGGTCACCAAGAGTCATATTGAAAACAACTAAACAACAAAAACACCACCACCACCAAAAAAAAAGAATAGGATCCCTGCTAGACTTTGAGGGGAAGATGATAAATGTATGACGGATGACTGAGTTGCTTAGTTTTTATTTTACTCATGTTTGTTACATCAAGGATAATTATCTTTGAACTAGAAAGGATTAAACAAAAGGGCTAATAGGGATTGAAAGCAAAAATCTGTAGGGAGATAATAACAGATCATGCTGATTCTTTTAATGAGTTTAAGTCATTAAACCAAAATGACACATCCTAATGTACTGAAAGAAATGACACATGTGATTGCTTGTTTTCTAAGGATTAATTAGTCTATTTTACCTCAATATTTTGTCAGTCCATATTTCCTTTCTTTTTTGATGGGAATGATACTCTTTCACTATAGACCTGAGTGATTCTTAGCTTCCCCACAGCAATAGACTCTGCAACCTTCTGAACAGTCATAGAAGTGTTCTCTCTAAGGACTACATTATCTGCACATTTTCTTGTTTCATTATCCTTCCTTAAAATGCACAGAATTAAAACCACAGTGTAAAAGAGAAATATAATGCATATGTATTACATGAAATCTAACACTTTACTAATGGAGAACTACCTAAAGGTTGTGAAACCAGGTCAATCCTATTTCATCTGGCCAAGGTCAGGCATTCTAAGTCACCCTGGTAACATTAAGAATATGCATGCATGACCACTGCACTTACAAAATGAAGCCACATCCAAATTGTTGCTTTTCCCAAGTAATTAACTTGCCAATGCAGGCAAATCATGGACTAGATCAAGGGCTAAGTCCAAAGAATATAGATATCAACTTGAAGGAGTGGTCTAATGAAGTACTCCAACAAGCATCTGTGCTTGACACTAACATTTTTTTAATAAGCTACTTGGATAAAGACATAGATGGTATACTTAGCAAACTTGTAAGGATAGCTATCAGCCTACATGACAAGATAAATATCCAGAAAGATCTTGACAAGCTAAAATTGGGGAGTCAAATTGTATTAGCTAAAATTTAATAGAGACAAATATATAAAATCTTATCTATGGACTCAGAAAAATAAAATTCTCAAGTGCAAGATGGATGAGGCATGGCTAGAGCATGTCAGTGATGAGGCAGCCAAAAAAGCTTATTAAGAGTTGCTACAAGACGAGTCGACCTCCATTTCTGATTATGAATCTAATGGTATCTTTTCCATTGTTTCTCTTGCACAGTCCTAATTGATAATATCCTGAAGCCCATTAATCACCACTATTTTTCTCTCTTTTGCACTTTGAGTGACTTATAGTTTTAATACTTCAGAGACACTGGCATTCTATGATTCACAGTCATTTGTTCACAGAGGAACTTGGGTGTTGAAAAAATGATCCATTGTTTCAAAGAAGATTTCATTAGAAGTACTGCACAGTTCCCCAAGTGCAACACAACCCACTTTCTTCCTCTTCCTTTTCAATTCTAGGCACTTTTTGGTCCATCTGCAGTGTCTGTACAAGATACATTTACTTATGGACCCGCTCAATGGGCTATTTGTCCAACTGCAACAATGAAAATAATAATATCCTACATTTTCACTGTAACTTATTATTAGAAAGTTCTTTCATCTCTGTTATCTCATTTGATGCCAGCTAGTGTTGTTTTTTGCCTATATCTATATGCCCAGAGTTTAGCACAAGTGCCTGAGAGCACAGTGAGCACTTGATTAATGTTTGTTGACTAAGGTAATAATTTAGTGGAATAATATTAATAATGATGAAGGGAAAGAAGTAGTTGGAAGATGGGATCAACTCTGCTTCTCTATCAGCTAGCTCTGTAACTTTGGACAAATCATACAACTTCCCTAATCTTCATATTCTTCATTTATAAACTTGGAGTACTTATTACAACATACTAAACTGGCTCTCTGTTCAAAAGACAGTAATGTGTAGTTCACCTCACTTTATAATTACTATATCAGACCACAAGCAAGCACTTCCATGCATCAGCTGTCTAAACAGTCAAAAATCCATAAAAACAAAATCCAAAAATCTTGCTCCCTCCCCCCAAGCATTTATCTCCATTTAGCTCAGCTTGACCCTTCCCAATCTTTAACTTCTTCTGTCTCCCCTTTTTACTGTGTCCTCTGAAATCTCAAATCTATTTTTAACAAACTCACCTAATCCTAGGATGCTTCCTCTTGCATTTTTTTCTCATTATGATGCTAACTGGAAACCTGACTTTCTCCTTCACCCTTCCCATTCATTTCTCATGCCCCACAACAAATTCAGCCAGGAGGTGATGTCATACTCATTGTTTTCCACAGCCTCTTCCAGACTCTCCCCCCTTCACTGTCATTCAGCAGCCTCCTGGATATTCACACCCTTCACTCAGATTTCCTTATAAAGAATCTTGTTAACATGAGAGGCATCATGCTATAAAGGAGAGATAGATTTGGAGTCATGAAAGACTAGCGTTTGAATGCCACCTCCAATGCTTACTAATTGTATGACTGATGAAGTCAGTTAACTTCTTTCTACCACAGTTTCCTAATCTCAGAAATAAGAATAATAAAACCTATAATAACAAACTCATTGGAGTATAATGAGATTCGAATGTTAAATCTGCTACTATTGTACACTCTCCTTCTTCTTTGATTCCTTCATCACCTGGCTCACATATTTACTTCTTGTTTTCATGCCTGGGGATTTCATTGCTCATTTTATGATCCTTTATACTCTCTGACACTCCAATTCATCAATTTTCTTATCTCTTCTGAACTCAGTCACTCATGGGTGTGGTTAAGATCTCATCATCATCAAAGGCTTCCCCTACTAAGATTTTAAATTCTGAAATTACCCTTATGTCCTATTAGCTGGTCTTCTCATGCTTCCTATTACAATATTCTTCCTATATGTGTTCTTCTTACTCACTATAATTTCCTGTCATTTAATCTTCCCCTCTACTCCCATGTCATTATGCCTATTCTGGACTTATTTTCCTCTTTTCACAGTCTGGACCCTAACTTCAGGGTTAGTTAATTCACCTCAGAAGCCCTTGTTCTCTTGTGTTTCTATAGTTGAACCCAATCCTATAGCCTAGTTTTTGCTTTCTCTCATTCTGCTCCCAAACTGCTGAATGCTCCTGAAGAAAATAACAAATTGGACAGTCTGAGTTCATTACCAGTTTCTACTGTTTAAACTTGACTGAACTTTTACTTTTGAATAGCAAACATTGACACCAATTGACAATAGCAAACCTTCTCAACTCTCTATCAAAATCTCCACAATAACTCTTTCAAACCTTATGTCTCCTCAAACACTGATCTCCATCCTTGGCTGGTGACTTAGCCTATGGGAAAGAGGGAGGACATTACACACATTGGTATCTCTCTACTTCTTACCTGTCCCCTCCTCCTTTACTCCAATATCACAAAATGCAGTATTTTTTTTCTTTGTTCTTAGGATAAATCTTCCTCTAAATGTCCTTAGGTCCATCCCTTCCTATCACATTCATGTCATTCTCTGTCTTACATTTTTAAACTCAGCTTTTCCACCATCTACAAATAAGCCCAGGCCATCAGAATGTACTTTTCTCAGTCTTCATCTTCCTGGTCCTTTGCACCACTTTAAACACTATAGATAGCCATCTTCTCCTAGATAGATAGTCTTTTTTCCACTGATTTCCAAAACATTATTTTCTCTTGATTCTCTCCTATTACTTCACTTTTTTATCTATGCTGACTCATCTTCTTCTGCCCACTCTGTGAGTATGGTTGTCCCACAAGGCTTTGTTTTCTGTCTCTATGCTCTCAGTCTTGATGATCTCATTTTCTCCCAAGGGTTTTATAATCAACTCTGCACAGACAATCAAATCTATATAGTCAACTTTAATCTGTCCTATGAATTCCCATCTTGCATTACAAATTGTCTGCTGGCTACCTCTATCTGGATGTCCTGTCTGTACCTCACACTAAATATGTCCAAAATTGAACTCATCATCTATCTCACCCCACATGATCTGTCACCTTTCTTGAACTTTTCAATTTTTGTTGTTGGTACCACCATCATCCCATCAGCCACACCTGAAATCTTGGAGTCATCTTTGATTCTACCTCCTCCCATAATCCCTACTATCCTAAGGTTTGTTATTTTAAAAGGAGTTTGTGTCTGACTCATAGTGACTTCTTTAAGAGTTTTCTTGGCAAAGATACTGGACTACTTGGCCTTTTTTTCTCCACCTCATTTTACAGATGAGGAAATTGGGGAAAATAGGGTAAAGTGTCTTGTCCAGGGTCACACAGCTAAGTGTCTGAGGTCAGATTTGAATGCAGGAAGATGAGTATTCCTGACTCCAGGCCTGCTGCCCTATCACTGTGCCACCTAGCTGCCTTTAAAAGGAGTAGGGCAACCTTAACTTAGTAAAAGATACAATGCATTATCTACTGAATAGTAGTTTTAAAGGGCCTGGAGGGCTGTGAATCTCTTGCAAAGCCCAGTCGGTTCTATCTCCCCCAACATCTTTTTCAATTGCCTCCCTTCCACCCATGACACTATGACCCCTTGGTCTGGGCCTTGTTCATCTCTCAACTGGATTTTATTGTCTTAATCTCTTAAACTGTTTCATTTCCTCCATTTTTCCCCCATTAAATAATCCTCCTACAGGACTGGTTGGGCCATATATTACATATGTTATAGGACAAGTTTGGCTATATTACTCAAGAAATTTCGATGGTTCCCTATTTACATGGTGGAAAAAACAATAGAATCCCTGGGAAGCTATTTACTCTTACGTATTACTCCATCCTTCTATCTTCTGAATGGTTCAGAAACTATGCATTTTGAAAATCTTCATATCCTTAGCACCTAGCATAGTGTCTTGTAATTGGAAGACACATAATGAGTATTTGTTGATTGGAACTGAATCCCTACTTTACTATCTACCATATAAGCTCTCCCTCCAATCTTCATCATCATCTACAATATTTGATAATGATGCATATATACCTTCATTCAAGTCATCTTCAGGAATGTTGAACAAATATTGATCCTTCAGTACTCCATTAGAGAATTTCTCCAAGTTAGCATTGAAGGAATAATGAGTACTCTCTGTGTCCAGTCATCCAGTCAATAACTGAATTACTCAAATGTCTTCTAATCTAGTCTGCATGTCTCCACCTTGGCCATAAAGGTGGCATTTAAATTCTTTCAAATGTTTGATTCAAAGTCAGGTATGTTCTATATTTGACATTCTCCTGATCTGTGGATATTGTTGTCTCTTTAAAAAAAAAAAAGCAAAGGACTCTGGAATGACCAGCTTTTCAAGAAGTTATGATGCTTTTGAGTGACAGTCATCTATGACATTATCTTGAGAACAGCTACATTCTTTTAGCTAATTTTTCCCATTGATCTCTAGTTTCATGTCATTAACACAGTAGGTAGAGCTTCTTCCCTGGAGTCAGGAGGACCTGAGTTCAAATCTAGCCTTGAAAGCTTATTAGCTGTGTGACCCTGAGCAAATCATTTAACACTAGATGGTGTTTTCTCATCTGTAAAATGAGCTAGAAAAGAAAATGGCAAATCACTCCATTATCTTAATAATTTAAATTGATTGTTGTTCATTGTGAATTTAAATTGATCTCTTTCAATAGACTTCCACCTTTGTCTTTCTCACTCTCGAATATGTTTTTTTCCTCATTGGGATTACTTGTTTTTGTTTTTCCCTAAAATTTTATTCTTGAGAGCTTCCTATCCCTCTCAAATAGGATTTCTTAAGTTTTTTGTGAATCATAGACCCCACTGACAGTCTGGTGAAGTTTATAGGCACCCTTTTCAGAACAATATTTTGTTACCTATATTCACAGTTGAAGGAAATAAGCAATTTCGGTAAAAGGTTGGCGAAAATAAAGATTTTTTTCCCCCATCCAGGTTCAGATATCTGCTGACATCTATCCATGAACTCCAAGTACTCCTGGTCTAGAATTTTAAGTTACGACATCTCTTAAAATTTAAGCTTCACGCTAGAGTATCTCTGGCTTTTTTTCTCCTTTATCATAAATTCCTAGATAAAATGGGCATTTCTTCCTAATATTCTCATTTTTATTTTTTTAACTGTTCATAATTCAGTTTTATTTCCAAAGACTTAGCGTACAGAATATTTCCATTCATGTGTCAGAACTTTTGACATAATAAAAATTAGTACATTTTCCTGTGTAGTGGCACAATGTATCAATCACTGTAACTTTTAACATGAGCATCAGAAAACCTGTAAGACTTTTTCCCTTAACCTGAGAAATGGACTCAAATATAACTTTAACAGAACAGCAAGAATCTAGGCAAGTAGCAGGTTAATACAATTAACATAAGTGTTTTCGCACTCATAATTTATTCAAAATATTCATTATAAATCCACTTTCAGGTTCATTATATTCTAGCTCATGACCTCTTTTTTTTATATTAATTTTATTTATTTTTAGTGTTCTACAATCACTACCATACAACTTAGATTTTTTTCCCTACCTACCCACTACCTCCCCCATCCTTCCCTGAGACAGCATATAATTCTATATAGGATCTATACATACATTCCTATTAAATACATTTCCACTATAGTCATGCATTCTCATTATTTTTAGATCAGCAACCAATTCTTCCTTACTGCTCAGTCAAGTTCAGAGTAAGAATTTTCCCTTGGTGCTTCTTCCACTCTGTAAAAAATGTGATCATCATTTATGCAAGGCAATGACCTATGTGCTTTGGGCAATGAGAGGTACAGCAGGTCTCTTGATAGGGGAAGTTCTACTGTATCATGCCTCTCTCCCAGATTTCTATGTGTTTTCTAAAATCATCATCTAACTCTTTTTTCTTTCCTGGTAATCCATAGCATACTCTTTTTTTTCCCCTTGTATTGCTCCTCACATGAATATTCCCCACCATGCTTCTCTCTTTTGATGGTTAGATAAACATGTTTTCCTAATTTATAGTCCTATCCAACTGAATTTTTAATCTGCTCAATTCTGTCCCTCTCAAATCAGTAAACCCTTGTGGAGACATATTTCAGGAATGAAATGAATTCCTACCAAATCTCACTGATATTAAGTAATCATGTTAGAATCTCTACTTCACTTTATTACACTGATTCTTTATATGTTTTTAATAAATATGTAAGAAAAAAATAGTTACTATTTTCTCCTTGAGTACCACATCCTGCGAATTACTGGATCTTTCCACTGTTCTTCTTCTGGTTATGGCTATGGTTTCAGATTTGGCAGGTTCATGTGAGAAATTTTCCCCTTCCTATTTTCAGTTTAAACCCAACTTAACAAATATTCAAGATTAGATATACGTGTACATAATGTGTATATATACATATATACACATATAAATACATATGTATACATATGTGTATGTATAAATATATATATAGTAGAATAAAATGTTCAAAATTATACATAAGCAAATACATATATTTACCTTCCTTGGTCAAGAGTTTATCATCCCTGCATTTTAATTTATAGTCTAGAATCTTCTCTGGTAGGAGTAGGAGTAGTGGTAGTAGTAGTAGTAGTAGTAAGTAGCAGCAGTAGTGGTCATATTTATACCATGAATTTCACAGTGTGTTATGAAAGAAATATCTTTTAAACTTTAAAATGTCACACAAATGAGAGGTTGATATTATTCTGCCATCCAACATGTTAGCTCTCCTTGCCTTGCTTCTCTAATCTTGTCGCTCTCCCTTGGATGGATGCCTTCTTGTGCTATCCTCTGGCTCTTGGATAGGGCTAGTCTTATCTCCTACTGAGCATACAGGAACAGGTTTTTCTTATTTTGTGTCCCCACAGCACTAGGCCTAGTGAGATCAATATTCCTCTGCCAACCTGTTATGTAGTCTTTGGATCAAACCATAGATGAGGAAACAATCATTAAGCACCTACTAAGTAGTAAGCACTGTCCTAAGAATTTTACAAATGTCTTATTTGATCCTCACAACAACCCTGAGACACAGGCGCTATTATTCCCATTTTGTAGCAGAAAACTAAAGCAGACAGAGGTTTGTGACTTACTTGGCATCACACAGGAAAAAAAATATCTGAGGCTGAATCTGAACTCCACTCAAGGCACGGCATTTTATTTACTGTACCAGCAAATCCTAGGTCTAAATTTTATGGGAAATGCTAATAAAGAAACTTTCTTACTGTCCTATACAAAGTCCTGCTTTGGCCTAAGTAGTTTTATAAATGTCATCCATGTGCAGTCTAGGCATTTAGGAGGTAAGTCCTTGTCTCATTTCAGAAAACAGCATGGTAGAGCTTCTTTTGCATAATCAGTTCTCAATAATTGATTCAGGTGTTCATTCTCCTAACAAACCTTGGAGCAACCAATTGAAAAGCTGAAGTCAGCATTTTGACAGTGAAGGTGAAAAGACTCTTTCTATGTCCTAACTAGTGATTAAAAGTGTGAGTAAAAATTGTTAACAATATCACCTAGGCTTCCTTGCTTTTCCCAAAGTCACGCAATCAAAAACATTCCTAATCAGAAAGAACTTTAGACATTATCTAATTCATCAGCCATCCTACACCCTTAACTAAAGCCTTCTATAACATAACCTGGCTTCCCTGACTTGATTCAACTCCAGGGCTGGGGAATCTAGAACCTCAGTGCTCAAGGCCATAGGTTCCCCACCCCTATAATCAAGCCCCAGCTAAAATCTCATCTTCTACAAGAAGGCTTTCCTGATCCCCTCTCCCCAATCCAGTGCCTTCCCAATCTCTCTCTCTCTCTGTCTCTCCATCTCTCTCTCTCTCTCTGTGTCTCTCTCTCTCTCTCTGTCTCTCTCTGTCTCTCTCTCTCTCTCTCATCCATCTATCTCTATCATCTATCTATCTATCTATCAATCATCTATCACATTATATTTTACTTGGGCCTAGTCATTTGCATGTTATCTGATCCTACTAGACTTTGAGCTCCTTGAGAGCATGGACTGTTCTCTCTTTTCCCTGTATCTTGACATTCAGCATGTTGCTTTGGCTGTTGTTGCTTGTCCTTCATTCTGTATTAGACACTCAATAAATGTTTGTTGACGTAGTCACCTAGCCCAGTTTGAAGATAACTCTCCCATGAGGCTGAGGCCCACTGTCTTGAAAGTCAACCTATTCCATCATGACATAGCTGTTCAGAAGTTAGTTGCTGTTGTAGCTTTCTTTTTCCTTACCTCTACCCTAAATCTTCCTCTCTGTAGCTTTCACCCATCTTTCCAAGTTCTTCCCAATCAATACAAATATAATCTCTCTTCAGCCCTTCAAATACTTGGAATTCAGTTATCAAGTACCCTCCACTCCAAGTTCTTTCTATTCTAGGTTAAATTTTCTCAATTCCCTCTAAGCACTCTTGATGCACCTCAAGAATGTTAGGATTGATGTGTGCCATGATGAAGAATAGACATGCAAGTCCCAGTGTACTGAAAGAATCCACTTGAATAGTCTCTAAGTAAAAGAAAAACATTTATTGGAGTGACACACACAGTGGGTTCTGTTGCTCCCCTTGGGAGAAAGAGCTCCAGTGGGCCCTGTCCATGTGGCAGACAGAGCACTTAGCTAGGTTAGATATCTGATCTAAATACACTTTTACAGGATAGGGGGAAGGAGGAACAGGAGAATGGGAGGAGGGACATCCATGACTCTAGAATATCTGGAACATCAGGTAGTCCAAGCTGTCTTTGTCATACAGATAAGCAAGGGGAACAGGAAAGGGGGAAGGGGAGCACTGTTCTGGAATGTCAGGTAGTCGGCGGGAGGGGGATTGTGAAATCACACACTGTAAGTCTACAGTGGGTGTATCAATATGTAGTCTCTGGCTAGTCACAATCTGCATCTTATGTCACATCTCATAACCTGATTCTGCTTGCTCCTTCTGCCTTGAACACTAGTTCATCACTCTGATACAGCACTGTCTCCTAGTCACGGGATCTAATAATTAAAAGAAATGGCATGGTGGCTTACTTTAAAAGTCTGGGGGATGTGGGGTGGTGCAGAAACAATTAGTTTGTGAATGGCAGTTTCTAAGATTCTAAGAGCCCAGAAGGATATTTTAGTATTTGAGCTCAGGGAGTATTGAATGTGCAGTAGCCTGGCCTTTATTCTATTTTTCTTTATCACCACAAACATTTGCATGAAATGAAGATCTTAGTTCCCTGGTAGACGTTTAGGTTCATTCGTCCCCTCTAGGTCTAACCTAGCAATTGATGACTGGGGGAACAATTTTTATGGCATAAATGGGCTTGGTTTTATGGTATGAGAAGGAAAAAGAGGCAGAGGTCTTGATGCACTTGAAGTTAAGTCAAGATCCCCTTTTTATGCAAATAATATAGGCCTAAGGAGAGAGAGAAAAATCAGAAAATGTGAGCTATCTGGGAATTCTGTGTAATACAGTCTTCCTGGGTTTTGATTTTCAAAGCGGGTAAAGGTTGTATTTTGCTTCAGTGCAAACTCTAAATTTGTACTTAAAGCTTGTTTGCTCTCATTTTTATTCATGGAGTATTCTTAGTATAGTAGGGTACTATAGTATAGTAGTTAATAAACCAATGAATCAAGCTGAGGGAAATGACATGAGAAAGAGTTAAGCAAGGTAAAATAATAGTAGCTAGCATAGGATGGTATAAAACAGCAATAATAACACTGGGTTTGAGCTAGAAATTGCCCAATAGTGTGATAGTATAAAGATACTTGGATTTAGAGTCAGAGGTCATGGATTCCAATCCTGCCTTTGCTCCCTAGTACCTATATTACCTGGGCAGCTAGGTAATGCAGTAGATAGAATACTGGGCCTGCAATCAGGAAGACTTATGTTCCTCAATTCAAATCTGACCTCAGCCACTCACTAGCTGTGTGACCCTGGACAAGTCACTTAACCCCATTTGCCTTAGTTTCCCCATCTGTAAAATAAAGAAGGAAATCATAAACCATTCCAATATCTTTGCCTAGAGAACTCCAAATGGGGTCGCAAAGTCAGAGGGGACTAAAACAACTGAACAACAAGTACCTATGTTACCTCACCTCCTTAGGCCTCCTTATTTGAAATGGGGGAGATTCAGCCTACATATAGATCATCTCTAGGGTACCTTCCTTCTGGTTCTAATTCTTTGTTCCTGTGACTTGGGTTTGAATCTTGATTTTGACTATGACAGTTTACTAGCCTCTTTTTCTATATCTCAGTAATAAGGATAGTAATATCAACATTGCTTATGCAAGAAATGTGATTTTGTGAAGAAATATTTTATAACAATAGGGACACTTTTGTATAGTGGAGAGAAGGCTAGGCTTGAGTCTGAAAAACCAGGGTTCAAGTCTAACCTTTAACACATACTAGTTTGTGATTGCTAGGCAAGTCCCTAAGTTCCTCAGTGGCGAGATAAAAATTAAGTGGTATGTGGGTGTGGGTGTGTTTTCAATTCACTAGATATTTATTAAGAACCTACTATGTGCCAGGTACTATACTAAGTGCTAGGGATACAAATAAGAAAAAAGAGGATATTCCTCCTATCAAGTAGCTTATGCTGTAATGGAGGAAGATAATAAGCACAAAGAAGAGAGGAGGAGGGCAAGTTTTTTCAAAGAGAAAAAAAGAGAAGGAAGAAAGAAAAGAGGAGGAGGAGAAGGAAGGAAAAGAGAGAAAAGAAAGAAGAGGAGGAGAAGGAGAGAAGAAAGAGGAGGAGGGAAGACAGAAGAGGATGAAGAAGAAGAAGGAGGAGGAGGAGAAAAAGAAGAAGGAGGAGGGAGAGAAAATTTAAAACATATGGAAGTGATTGTTGAAAACCGAAAACAAATAAATTAACAAAGAAATAAAAAGAAGTGGAGGAGAAAAGAGAAGAGAGAAACGAAAGAAAGAGAGGGAATGATTGCACTGAGTATACAAGAATACAAGTTTGATCGTTGTAGGAAAAAAATCCAATAAATAATCTTAGGAGATCTCAAGGATTATGAGCGCATCACAGAATATGAAGGGTCTTTGGTCATAAGTTCCTAGATATGGAAATGAAAGGAATCTTAAATGTCATCTAGTGTGACACCCTCATTATACTGATAGGAAAACTAAGGCACACAGAGATTAAATGACTTACTCAAGGAGCCAAAGGTAGCAAAGGATTCATACTGGGCTATTATGAAACTAGAATTTCATCTAAATTTGACTTTCCTTTGCTTCTAGGCAGGACTGTCTATCTATCTATCTATCTATCTATCTATCTATCTATCTATCTATCTATCTATCTATCTTTATCTATATATACATCTAAATCTATATGTATATATACACACACATATATAACTCAATTGTGGACAACTAGTTTAATATCCTTTTTAAAATTTATTTTCAGTTTCCAACATTCACTTCCACAGAATTTTGAATTTCAAAATTTCTCCCCCTCTCCCTGCTGCCCCCACCCCAGGAGGGCATGTATTCTGATTATCCTTTCCTCCAATCTGCCCTCTCTTCTACCACCCCCAACTTATCATCTTCCCTTCTATTTTCCTGTATGGCAAAATTGATTTCTATCCCCCATTGCCTATATATCATATTTCCTAGTTGCATATAAAAACAATTTTTAACATTCATTTTTAAAGTTTTGAGTTCCACATTCTCTCCCTTTCCCACTCCCCATCTATGCTCATTGAGAAAGCAAGCAATTTGATGTAGGTTATACATGTGTAGTCATGCAAAACCTTTCCATAACAGTCATGTTGTGAATGACTAACACTATTTCCCTCTATCCTGTTCCACCCTCCATTTATTCTGTTCCCTCCTTTGACCTGTCCCTTGACCAAAATGTTTGCTTTGGATTACTCCTTCCCCCAATCTTCCATTCCTGATATTATCTCCTCTCTCGTATCCCCTTCCACTCTGCTTTCCTGTAGGGTAAGATAAACTTCCATACTTAATTGAGTGTGTATGTTATTCCCTCCTGAAGCCAAATCAATGAAAGGAAAGCTAGCTTATTCCCTCTCATCTTCCCCTTCTTTCCCTCCATTGTAAAAGTTCTTTCTTGCCTGTTTTATGTGAGATGATTTATTAAATTCTACCTCTCCCTTTCTCTTTCTCCTAGTACATTCCTCTCAACACTTAATTTTCTCTTTTATGTATCATCTCTTCACAATCAGCTCACCCTGTGCACGCTCTCTCTCTCTCTCTCTCTCTATGCACACACATACACACACATATATATGCACATATACACAGATATAGATATATTCCTTCCAGCTATAGTGAGAAAGGTCTCATGAGTTACAAATATCATCTTTCCATGTAGAAATGTAAACAGTTCAACTTTAATAAGATCTTTATGGTTTCTCTTTCCTATTTAGCTTTTCATGCTTTTCTTGATTCTTGTATTTGAAAGATAAATTTGCTATTCAGCTCTGGTCTTTTCAACAAGAATTCTTGGAAGTCCTCTATTTCATTGAAGTTTAATTTTTTTTTTCCTAAGAAGTATTATACTCAGTTTTGCTGGGTGGTGATTCTGGTTTTAATCCTATCTCCTTTAATCCTATCTCCTATCTATCTCTAGAATATCGTATTCCAAGCCCTCTGTCCTTAGTGTAGAAGCTGCTAAATCTTGTGCTATCCTGATTGTATTTCCACAGTACTTGAATTGTTTCTTTCTGGATACTTGTAATATTTTCTCCTTGACCTGGGAACTCTGGAATTTGGCTATACTATTCCTAGGAGTTTTTCTTTGGGGATCTCTTTCAGGAAGAGATCAGTGGATTCTTTCCATTTCTATTTTACCTTCTGGTTCTAGAATATCAGGGCAGTTTTCCTTGATACTTTCTTGAAAGTTTATATCTAAGTTCTTTTTCTTGATCATGGCTTCCAAGTAGTCCAATAATTTTAAAATTATCTCTCCTGGATCCATTTTCCAGATTAGTTGTTTTTCCAGTGAGCTACTTCACCATATCTTCTTTTTTTTCATTCTTTTGGTTTTGTTTTATAATTTCTTGGTTTCTCATAAAGTCATTAGCTTCCATTTGCTCCATTCTAATTTTAAGGAATTATTTTTTTCAGTGAGCTTTTGGGCCTCTTTTCCTATTTAGCTTATTCTGTTTTTTAAGACATTCTTCTTCTCACTGACTTTTTGGAACTCTTTTGCCATTTTGATTAGTCTAATTTTAAAGGTGTATTTTCTTCAGGATTTTGGGGAGTTTCCTGTAGCAAGCTGTTGACTTGTTCTTCATGATTCTCTTGCATCATTCTCATTTCTCTTCCCAATTTTTCCTCTACTTCTCTTACTTGATTTTTAAAATTCTTTTTGAGCTCTTCCATGGCCTGAAACCAATTCATATTTTTCTTGGAGGCTTTGAATGCAGGAGCTCTAGTTTTGTTCCCTTCTTTGGGTTGTATGTTTTGATCTTCCTTGTCACCAGTGACATAAGAAAATACCTCTTCACCAAGAAAGCAGGGATCTTTTTCCCCCATTTGCTCATTTTTCCAGCCAATTACTTTACTTTTGAGCTCCTTGTGAAGTGGGAGGACTTTGGAAACAGCCTTCACTTCAGCAGTGGCTGCTGCTGTCCTAGGGCTGGGGTCTGGGTTGGGGCTGGGACTAGAGCTGGGACTGACTCTGAGTCTGACCACATTCCCCTCTTACCCAGGTAAGAGACCCTTCTCATTGACCTTCGAATTTGGCTTTGGTGTTTGTGGGTTGAAAAATTTGGAGACCATAGCAGCCAATAGTGATTCAAACCCCTAAGGCCTGCTCCATCTCTATCTATGCCTATGTGGCCCATGCTACATTGTACTCTGCTCTGGTGAAATAGACTCTTCACATCAATCTTCCAGTCTTGTGCTGGAAACTTGCTTAAGTCTGTCATTTTGTGGCTTTTGCTGCTCTACAATTTGTTTAGAGTAATTTTTACAGGTTTTTTGAGGGGTTTGGGGAGAGAGCTGTAGCAGGTCCCTGCTTCTACTCTGCTATCTTGGCTCTACCACTTACTATCATTTTTTTAAAAAATCTTTCAGGATAATGGCCTAGGTCTCATTTTCCCTCAGAAGCATTTTACTGTTCACTTTCCCTTATTGTTGTTTTCCCTTCTGTCCAACTTAAAGCTTTCTCTCTTCAATTTTATCCTACTACTTTAATTAGATAATAAGCATTTAATGAGTGCCTACTTCATATGGAAACCTTGGGAATAGACTTGAGGATAAGCATCAGAAAGGGATAATAAAAAGCAAATAGAAAACAATGTCCTTGCTTTAGAATAGAAATAAAGTCTCAAGAATATAGGATGATAGAATTTCAGAATAGAAAGGGACCCAAAAGGTGATCTAATCTAACACACATGGCCGAAGATCCATGCACATCTTATTGAACAAAAGCTATGCACTATTTGCTCAAAATCTAAAACAGGCATTCCCTCTTTCATAGTAAGGAGTAGAACTGGCTTCATATGAAGACTGAGAATTAGTCCATATGGAAATGCCCTGGAGAATTGGAGATGCTTAAAGTGGAGAAGGGACTTAGGAAGCAAAGTATATTGTCAGCCTTTGAAAAAACATCAAAGGACCAAAACTACATCTTATTTAATTTTCTCTAGCTCATCAAAGAACATTCAGTGTTGCTAAGCCAGACCATTCCAGTCTTCACTCCATTATAATATTTTTGTTAGGATAGTAAAGAGAGTTTGACAAATACTACTATTTATTATAAGATAATAAACTATTCTTAGTCCATGCTATGGGAGTAAGAATATAGCATATAGAGAAAAGGCATGGTGTTATAAAATGTACTTTTTACTTGGGTCAAAAGATCTGCATTATAGTCCCAGCCCTGCCACCATAGGCAAGTTGTTTAATCTGCTTGAGTCCCATTTTCATCTGTTAAATAGAAATAATCATACTTGTAATATTTAGCTAGCAGAGGAGTAAGAGGAATCAAATTAAATATTGCACACAGAATCAATTAGGAGCTTAGAATCCTAGAATTGGAAGGAACTTTAGTTATATGACCAAAACAGGAATCTCCTCTACTTGTCCTTCAGACCAGAGGTGTCAAGAACATGGCATGAAGCTCATAATGCTCCCTAGTGCAGTTGGTATAGGGTGTGTTCAGGGAGGACCAGAATCTTTGGTGTGATGGCTGCGAAGCCCTTTTCAGGGCTCTTTCTACCTTTCTTCTGTTCCACCTACCTCTCATTTATGGCTTCAAGAAGTTGCAGCACGCGTAGTGGCCACACTCTAGTAAACTGTTTCAGCAGATGGGTCAAACCAGGTTGTGGGTAACCAAGGGGTCTCAAACGTGTTGGTGAGTTAGGGTGGTGTCTACCCCAAGCATATGAAGACTTCCTCTGATGAAATGGGCAGATGAGAACAATTTGTTCCAACGGCCAGGAAGGCAACTGAAGCAGGCGAAGTGGAGCACTTAGAGCTTGGTTAGACCTTGAAGACACCAAGGTCATCCACTGCATCCTGAGCCATGGCCAGCTGTCTTGAATCTGTCCTGCCTCTGGACTATGATGACTCCAGAGGAGAGAGTGAGGCTGATGACATCATGCAACTCTGTCTCACATAAATCCAATTTACTTTATGCCTCAAAGCCCTGTCACGACAGGCAAGTGATGAGACAACAGGTGCAGACACACTGGGAGTTGTAGTTTCAACCCTGTACACAGGTGGCCCAGGTCATAGGGTCATTTCTCATTGGAAGCAGCAGTGGGACTCGGCAGCCTCCTGGGTGTCTGAGCATCCTTTTAAGGATCACACTGCTCACCTTCTGGTGTGAAAAAGGGACCTAGAAAAGGTGCCCTAAACATTGTCTGTTTACCCAACCCTGGCCTGATTACCATGGCAGGCAGGGAATCCCACTATGTGGTTGAAACACACACAAAAAAATGTACAAAATGTACAAAAACATTTGGAAAAATAATTCCATTCACCATCAGCACATGAAATGTGCGCACACTCATAGTCAACACAAAATTCAGTAGATCTGAAAGAAGGACTGCTCTTGTTACAAGAACTCAAGAGGTATTGCATCCAAATAGCAGCCCTGAGTGAAACAGGGTTGGTAAATGAAGGGCAGCTTACTGAAGTTGGAGCTGGATACACATTTTTATGGAGTGGGCGCAGTGAAGGGGAGCACAGTGAAGCTAGTGTGGGTTTTGCAATCAAAACTAATCTAGTCAGCAAGCTGGTATACCTGCCAAAAGGAGTGAATGGCAGGCTCATGACAATGGGATTGCCACTTGTAAGAAAATGCCCTGACGCAATCATCAGTGCCTATGCTCCCACTATGATGAACCCTGATGAGATTAAAGAAAAATTTTATGAAGACTCAGAGACCCTTATCATCAATGTGCCAAAAGAAGACAAGCTGATAATTCTGGATGACTTTAATGCTAGAGTAGGCTCAGACTATCAGACATGACAGGGAGTACTAGGGAGGAATGGAATTGGAAACAGTAAAAGCAGTGGTCATTTACTGCTGAAAACTTGTGCATTACATTACCTCATCACTAACATTGTTTTCTGTTTACCTAAATGAAGTAAAACTTCATGGATGCACCCTCACAGCAAACATTGGCATCTAATAGATTATGTGATTGTAAGGAGAAGAGACAGACAAGATGTGAGAATGACAAAGGCAATGTGTGGTGCAGAGTGCTGGACTTATAGACTTATTCTTTTCAAGCTATATATTCACATTCATCAAAAGTGCCACCCCCAAGGCAAAGTGATTACCAGAAGAATTAATGTCAACAAATTAGAGCTCTTCTCAGAGTGTGAACAGTTTGATGCTAACTTGCAGGGAAAGTTGAGCCAACATACAGTTGGCAACAGTGGAGCAGAAAAGGAGTGGGCATCTTTCAAAGATTTGATGCACAGCACTGTATTTGCTCATCTGGGTCAGAACACTTGCAAACACCAAGGCTGATTTGATGAAAATGATGGGGAAATTCAGAAGCTTCTAAACGAAAAATGAGAACTCCTTAGGATATACCAGCAGGATAGTTTATCCACCTCTAAGAAGGAAGCATTTAATTCCATCAAAAGCAAAGTACAAGCAAAGCTCATGGAGATTCAAGATTCTTGGCTCGGTAAGAAGGCAGATGAAATTCAGTTTTATGCTGATAATAACAATCCAAAGATTCCCTGAAAGCTATTTATGGACCAAAAACCTATGGTGCATCACAACTACTTAGTGCTGATGGAGTCACATTGATTAGTGATAAGGACATGATCTTAGAGAGGTGGGCTGAACACTTCCATAGTGTTCTCAACAGACCATCATCAATCAATACTGAGCACATTGATCATTTACCTCAGGTTGAATTCAGTCCCTCCTTAGCTCCTTTCATGTGACAAAGCATCTGGTTTAATTCTATTGCAGCTGAGATTTACAAGGTGGGGGGACCATTGCTCATACAAAAGCTGACTGAAATTTTCCAATTTATATGGCAAGAGGAGGTTTTCCCCCAGGAGTTCAAGGATGCTTCCATTTTCCATCTCTATAAAGGTAAAGGGAATAGATTGTCCTGAAACAATTACAGGGGTGGTCTTTCTCTTAGTCATTGCTGGCAAAATTCTGATCCTTCACCTGGAAGATGATCATATACCTGAGAGCCAGTGTGGCTTCAGAAAGGGATGAAAAACAGTCAATATAGTGTTTGCTACCCAATAACTCCCAGAGAAATGCCAGGAACAGAACAGAGGTCTGTACACAAGGTTTGTAGATCTGATCAATGCCTTTGACAATGTTAGTCATGAGGACTTATGGAAAATAATGTCAAAATTTGGTTGCCCAGAGAAGTTCATCAGTATTGTATGTCAAATTCATGATGGCATGTTTGCCCAGGTTCTGGATAGTGGACAATGTTCTTGTACCTTCCCAGTCACCAGTGGAGTAAAACAGGGTTGTGTGATTGCTCCCATGCTCTTTAGCATGATGTTTTCAGCCATGTTGACAAGCACTTTCAATGAGATTGAACATGGCATCAAGGCCAACTACCATACTGATGGTAAGTTCTTCAATTTGAAAAGGCTACAAGCCAAGACCAAGGTGGAGGGAGTGTTGGTGCATGATTTTCTGTTTGCAGATGATTGTGCAGTCAATGTAGCCTCTGCAGCTGAGATGCAACAAAGTATGGGTCAATTCTCTGCTGTCTGTGCTAATTTTTGCCTAATAATTGACACCAAGAAAACACCACCACACCATCCATATGTGGTTACAGCAAATGGAGACGTTTTGAATGCTCTGGATAAGTTTGCTTACCTTGGTAGTGTACTTTCCAGGGATATACACATTGACAATGAGATTGATGCACTCATTGCCAGAGCTAGCTCAGTGTTTAGGAGGCTCTGAAGAAAAGTTTGGGAGAAATGAGGTATTAGACTGACTACCAAACTGAAGGACTACAGAGCCGTTGTGTTGACCTTGTTGTTGTATACCTGTGAAAAATGGACAGTCTACCAGTGCCATGGTAGGAAACTGAATTGCTTTCATTTGAACTGTCTTAGGAAGATTCTGAAGATCACCTGACAGGATAAGGTACCAGACACTCCTTGCTCCAGCTGAACTGCCAAGCATTCAAACTATGCTTCAGAGATCACAACTCTGATGGGCTGACCATGTTGTTCAAATGCAAAATGTATGCTTGCCAAAAAGACAATTTTATGGAGAACTCACTTGGGGCAGATGATCACATGGTGGCTACAAGAAATGATGCAAGAATACTCTCAAGGTCTCTCTCAAGAACTTTGGATATGTCTGTGCAACATGTGAGACACTAGCACAGGACCACTCAGCATGGCATGCCCACATGAGAAAGGGTGCTGTACTCTATGAGCAAAGCAGAATTGAAACAGCACAAAGTAAACATAGGATGCGCAAATTTGTAGTATCCACCCCAAATACTCACATGGACTACCTGTGCTCAACCTGTGATAGAACACTCTAAGCTTGTGTTGGTCTGATCAGTCACAGTCAGACACACTGCAACTTCACTTTATCATGGTGGTTTCATTTTGGTCCTCTTCGAAAATGAAGGACAACAACCAGTCCAGGTCAAACTAGATTAAAATGTAATTGGGAAATTTAAGTCAATATGTGGCCTGCAAGGATCCTTATGTAAGAATCAGTGGACCCCATTTCTGATTGAGTTTGGTCCCAGTGCTCTAGGGAACTTAGGTGGTACCATGGATAGAGTACCAGACCTGAAGGCAGGAAGACTCATCTTCCTGAGTTCAAATGTGTCCTCAGACAGTTGCTAACTGTGTGACCCTGGACAAGTCCATTAAAGTTACTTTAACCCTGTTTGCCTCAGTTTCTTCTCTGAGAGAGAGAGAGAGAGAGAGAGAGAGAGAGAGAGAGAGAGAGAGAGAGAGAGAGAATGACAGAGAAATGAAAATGACAAAACCACTTCAGTATCTTTGTTAAGAAAATCCCAAATGGGGTCACAAAGAGTCAGACACAACTGAAAGGATTGAACAACGACCAGTGTTCTACACAAATGATCATCTAAACTATACTGATTATCCCCAGGAAAAAGAATCACACTACTTGACGCTCCTTGAACAAGATAACTTAATAATTTTCAGATGTTTTTTTCTTATGACTGGTCCAAATCTTTCAAGATTTTTAGGGCTGAAAAGGACTTTAGAGGTTATCTAATCAAACTCCTTCCTTTTATAATTTTATAGTTGAATAAACTGCATTCTAGAGAAGTTAAGGGTCACATAAGTAGAAAGTTGCAGAGCTAGGCTTCAGATCCATGCCCCAACACCCCAAATATAGAATTCTTTCTTTAACAGAAAAAGATTAGTATTTTTTAAATTTTATTTTGAGTTCAAAATTTTCTCCTTCCCTCTACTCCCTCTCTCACCCACTGAAAAGGCAAGAAATGACACCCATTACACTTAAGAAGTTGTGCAAAATATTTTTGTGTTAGCCATGTTCTGGGAATTGGAAAAGCAAGAAAAATGCTTAAATTTGCAATCTGAGTCCAACAGTTTGTCATTCGGAGACTAATAGCATTTTTCATCATGAGTATTTTGAAATTACAGTGGATAATTGTACTGATGAGAGTAGAATGATATTTTTAAATTAGCAAACATTTATTTTCTCTCTTTACATGTCCTCACTTGGAAAACAAACAGAAAAACAACACTGATATCAAATTTGCTTTGTTAAGCAAAAAATAAATTCTCCCTTGACCGTGTTCAAAAATATATGACTCATTTTATTTATTTGATCCATTATCTCTCTCTCAGGAGGTGAGTATTAAGCTTCATCACCGGTGCTCTGAAATCTCTGTTTGCAATTGTGTGGTTCTTAGGTCTTCCTGATTTGTTTGCCAAAGAGTTCTTTCTACTGCATTGTGTTATTGTTTCTTAAACTTTCAAAAAATAGACCTAATCATGCATCCACAGGACAGGCTAGCAATTCCAGTATTTGAAGACAGCAATTGGTTGTAATGGTAATTTAAATGGGAAGATCTTTCCTATTCATTAATAGGCCCATATGACTTGCCTGGGTGACATGGAAGTCTGAGTCACATGGAGTCTGCAGTGGGAGGAACTTGCTGAATGGGTGGAACAAGAAGAGGCAGAGCTAAGAGCAGAGCTGAAAGGAAATTGGTCAGAGTCTTATCAGAGCTAGGAAGGATGCAGGAAGCTGACTAGTGTGAGTGAAAGAGCTTGTTTGTGATTTGTTTAATGGAGCTGGTTTGTGGGAAGCCTAGCAGGGGGAAGGCTTGGGGATGGTGTTGTTCTCTGCACTGCTATTGTGTATTGATTTTTGTTACTATGATGGATTTGGCTTTCTGGTGTCTGAATAAATGTTTTGGCTCTGTCTTCCAAGTGGAAAGTCTGCTGTATTTGTGATTCAGAATTGCACCAGGATATTCATGACCACCATGGGCACTCTGAATATTACGTCAGTGCAACAAATGGTGATGAGGATGTGAAATATCAGATCTCTATTTGGAGGCAGGAAGGCTTTGGAGGAAGAGATGGATGTCCCAGGATGGGAGGATTTGCCTTATTCCTCCTTAGCAAGAGATCGAACAAAAGACACAGAGCTGTGTGAAAACTGGGAACCAAGACTACAAAGGGGAGAACCCAGAGACTTAGAAAGATGTTTGCAAGGAATACCAATAGAACCAGGGAAATAAATGGCAGGGGTATTTAGGAGAGGCTGTACTTTGCTAACAAGCTATCAAATTACATGTAAAGACAGAGACAATCTCTGGAGGAGAAGACTCAGGTGAAAAGGGAGTTGGCTGATTTACATATGCTGTAGCATTCAAACTCTCCTTTAGAAGAGCAAACTCCAGGTTCTCAGGTGGTGGAAGAAAAAGTTGTTGTTAGTTTCGCTCACTAAAAGAAGCAAAAAAGTAACAAAACGAAGTTGAATGTAGCACTTGCACAGGCTGGGTTTGATTGGGACCCAAACACAGGTCAAGAGGATATGTGGGAGCAGAATGAAACAAGTGAGGAAGCTGAGGTTAGGCCAGTACTAAAAAGCAAGCAGGAGAATCAGGGGGCCTCCACAGTGTTTGGGGAGATAATTGAGGAGTTTACTCAGTAGGACACTGCAGATATTTTGAGTCAGTTAACCCAAAGGATGGAAGATTTATTGGTATCTTGGATGGGGAGAATCAGTGAAAAAGATAAATTTCCTTGAGAGAGAAGAGTATATAAAAGTATAAATTAGAAACCTACTATGTGTCAGGTCTTCAGTAGATACCAGAGATACAAAGCAGCTCTCTCTATGTGAAATCTTGCATCCTAAAGGTAGAAACAGCATATAAATATATGGAAAATATATATGAAATAAATACAAAATAATGTGGAGGCTGAGGGGAGACACTTGTAGCTGGGGAGAACATGAAAAGCTTCCTGTAGGAAGTGACAGTGACACATATGCTTTGAAGGAAAGTAGGAATTCTAAGAAGCAGAGATGAGGAAGGAGTGCATTCCCAACAGGAGTGGGGGATTACATGCAAAACATCAAGATGATAAATGGAACGTTGCATTAGAGGAAGAGTACAAAAGTTGATCTAACAGGATTGTAGAATGTGGGAAGGGGAGAAATGTCTAATAACATTGCAAAGATATGTTGAAGCCAGGTAGGGGAGGCCAGGGCTTTAAATTCCAACCAAAGGAGTCCGTCTTGAATTTTTTTCTTCTAGAGGCTAAGCATCTCCAGTGGCAGCATACTGAAATGAAAAGGATTCAGAGTCAAGCATTTTGGATTTGCATCCTAGCTCTAATGAAAACTTTTCTAGTCCTATCTGTATTTAATTTGTCTACAAAAAACAAACCCTTTTAATGTATATGTTATCTTTGGTGATACTCTCTATCATTTATTTGGTCAAGAATTATTTCCCTATCCATAGGTCTTATAGATAATTTCTTCCTTATTTTGGGACCTTTGGGACCTTTTATTTAGGTCACATATCTATTTGGAACTTATCTCGGTAAAAGGTATGAGGTGTTTGGGTATAACTAATTTCTTCAATACTTCTATCCAACTTTCCCATCAGTTTTTTAACAGATATCTCCAGTGATTGTGTTTCTGAACTTCTAGCTTCATTTTTCCCCTGTATACTGTAAGCCTAATCTATTTTACTGATCAATCTATTCTTTAGCTAATTTCAAATTGTTTTGATCATTATTGCTTCATGGTATAGTTTGAAAATTGGCATTGTTAAAACATCAGGGTTTCAAGCAGAAGAGCATTTATGTTCAGTTTCCAAAGGAACAGGAAGTCATTGGAGTTTATTAAGTGGGAAGGTGGGGAAAACTAATGACATGATCAGATTTGCACTTTAGGAAAATCATTTTGCCAGATGTGAAGAAAATAAATTCAAGTGGAGAGAAGCTTGAGGCTGGGAGAGAAAATGAGAGGCTATTAAAATAATCCAAGTGAGAGGCCTGTGCTAGGCTTCTAGCTCTAAATACAATATTCCAAGAGTAGTCTGACCAATGAAATCTTTGAATAAAGTTCAATATCTTCTTTATGATCAATAACATGCTAGAGTGAAAGACATTGTTGCTTAGTTCCTAACCAATAGATATATCATTGAGTAAATGCTTTATTTAAACCTTCCTCAAAGTGTTGTATCAGTCTGATGTGGAGGACAGTTACAATCTCTTATGACAGTTAGATGGCATAATGGGTAGAGTTCTGAGGCTGAAGTCAGGAAGACTTATTTTCACTAGTTCAAATCTGGTCTCAGACATTCACTAGCTATGTGACCTTGGCAAGTAACTTCACTTTCTTTTTCTATAAAATGAATTGGAGAAGAAAATGGCAAACCACTCTAGTATCTTTGCCAAGAAAACCTCAAAATGGAATGTCAGAGAGTCTGAAATGACTGAGCAACAGCAAACCATAGCAGTTCCTTCAATAAAAGTTTTAGCTTCTTGACAAAGAAGTAACTTTCCTTCACTGGTAAGGAATATATATCATTGACCTTAGCTCATATGCCACCCTTTGGAAGGAGACTTTTCTGATCCTCCTGGTTATTAGAGGTCATTCTCTCTTCCTTAGATCCTGTGTATTTATCTATTCACGTATTGTATCCCTCAGTAGGCTCTAAGCTCCTCAGTGGAAATGGGTGTTTTATTTTGTATTCCCATGGTCTAACATAGTGCCTAGCACATGGTAAGTAATTATTACATGCTTTTTCGATCAGATAGAATGAGCTTGGAGCACCTGTCATCTGGGAGCTTTGGCCAAGAGAAATAAGGCAACCATAGTCTAATTAGCCCAATCTTTGCCTCTTGCTTTGTTTCAGGAACGACTGGTACTTTCTGTACTGCCTCGGTTTGTTGTCCTGGAGATGATCAATGATATGACCAATGTGGAAGATGAGCATTTGCAGCACCAGTTCCACAAGATCTACATCCATCGCTATGAGAATGTCAGGTGAGCAATGGACACATTCACATAGACACACATGCATGCAGATGTTTGGGGAGAAGTTGTGGAATAGTGAATAACGTACTGGTCTTGGAATCAGAAAGATCTGAAATCAAGTCCTTCTTCAGACATTCACTAGCCTTGTGGCCCTGACCACTCTTTTCCAAGCCTCAGATTTCTTATCTATAAAATGGAAATAATAAATATCTCATAAGGTTGTTAAATGGTTCAAATGAGATCATATATACAAAGAATTTTGCAAAAACTTACTTAAATGGGTTATGTGAATTTTTACATTAATTTTTTACATAATATTTTTACATAATTCACAGGTACATGAACTCAATTTATTTTTGTTATTTAATGGCTTCTGTCTATGATTGATGTCAAGGACCTTTTCACTTGCTTTGTTAATTCTTTAATTAGGAATTCACTTGAGGTCTTGATATTTTTAGGTTGAATCATGACCTGATCACTTTGGTTTACATATACATGTGTATGTTCACACATATATACATGTACACATATACTTGTATACATATGTGTGTATGTCTACATCAGTGAAAACTCCATCCATACATGCAGATAAGAAGCTCATCTGGGATACTAAGTGATTTCATGACATCCATTCTAAGCTTGTAATAGAGGGTAGACTTGAAGTCAGATCTTCCTAACTCTATCCATTGTACTATGTTGCTTCTCATTTTTAGGCTGAATTAAGACCACGCTCCACTTTGTTAGGGTTGGTCACCTTCACATTTTATGAAGATGTTGAAAGGCACATCAGATTGTGACTCATATCACCAAATCCAGTTCACAGAGGTGGGGAATCTGCTGTCTTGAGAAAACTTGAAGAACTAGAGGATCACATGTGGCCTCAAGGCCACAGGTTCCCCACCCCTGGTCCAGGACATAATCCATAATAGTGATTATTTATTCCCCATGTATGCCAATACTCTACTTTGTGATTAAAGAAACCAAAGGCTTCTCATTTTGACTTTTCTCTTTTGGTAAAACTAATTGTTCTCTTCCTTTGGCAAACAGACCTCTTTCTCCTACACCTAGTTTATTGCCTTTGGCACATCTCAATTTGAAACTCCTTTGTTCCTTAGTGAAAAGTGACTTCTTTGTGCAGATCACATCCAAGTCAGAAACAAATTCCTTGCTCCAAGAGCTCAACACAGGAAGTAACCAATGATGTCAGTCATATCTGACTCTTTGTTTGCAGAGATCCAGGAGTGGTTTGCCATTTTCTTCTCTAGCTCATTTTACAGATGAGAAACTGAGGTAAACAGGGTTTAGTGACTTGCCCAAGATCACACAGCTAGTAAGTATCTGAGGCTGGATTTTAACTGGGTAATAGCACTCTATCTACTGTAACACCTAGCTGCCCCAGTAGACACTCACAAATGTATGTATTATTGATGGATATGGTCACTGGTGAGTGGATTCAGATGAGGTGATACTCAAAGGATTGTTTTTGAGGAAATGAAAAGAAAAGTATTTGACACCATAAAAGAAGTCCATAATAGCAAGGCTGGTGGTGGTGATGATGATGGTAAAAATAATAAGAACCCTCTTCCCAATTTCTAAAGAATGCACACACAAATACCTCAGAAGAACTGGATTTCATAAATACCAATTTCTTTTCCCTGATCATCCATTTCTGGAGCTCCCCTTGTTCCTGCACAGCTGACGCTATTCAGCCCTCTTTGTTTTTAATCTCAAAGCTGAGTTCTCTGTGATTTTGCAGAAGTTCACATTGCACTAAATTAAAATTTAGTTTACTGCCCTACATTTTTGCAGCTTCCTCAGTGACGGGAGCTGTTTCTAAGGTAGAAGAATCTGCACAGAGCCCAAGCTGCTGGCAACTGGTGTCTCTGCTTCTTTCTATTTACAGCAGCAGTGAATGCCAATGGCATCTTTAGGTATTGACGAGCTGAAATCAACAAGCAAGTGTGTAGCAGTTCCTTCCCACTTGAAGGCTGTTTGGTGTTAAAAATACCACTGCGTCCTGTGTAGTTAAGGAGCCTGGTCTCTCAACCTGATTCTGGGAGCCAAGCTAGAAGCACAGCTGAACCTCCCTCCTCACAATCCTCAAAACAAGTCCAGTGGTGTATAATTTTTTAAATTAGCTCATTCTTTTCATGTTGCTTTTCCTCAATACTATTCTTTCTTTTCTATTATGTTTTATTTACTTATTTTTTTTTAAATTTACATTGATAGCATGTAAACCTGTGACTCTGGATTCTAAGTTTCTTAATTTAATTGTATTCACCCTTTCATCCCCATTTTGCATCTAAATGAAATGGATAGAGGTGACTTTCATAGAAGACAGCTTGCTATATAATAAAGAAAACACAGAACTTTCTGACATAGCTGCTGGGATGGTAACTTCATTGAAAGTGCAGAGGAACAGATTTGAGGTTTCCTTATCAGGAAAACACTTTTCAATAATTGGAGCAATTCAGAAGTAAAATAGGCTGCTTTAGAAATTAATTGGTTCCCCATTCCTGGAGCTCTTTAAAGGAAGGCAGAATGACCAGTTGTCAAACTTACTGTAGAATGATCAGTTATGAATTGTACTAACACTCCTTCCAACTGTGAAAGTCTCTGATTCTATGACCTTGGACAAGTCCCTGTAAGGTTGTGGAATTTTAGAGTTGGAAAGGAATAGGGCCTTTGATTCAGCCTTATGCTTAGTAAATGAACACCCACTATAGATCACTCGGCATCTGCTTAAACACCTTCAACTGAAGGAAGAGCATTACTTCACAAAATAAGAATAGGCATAAGGAATGGGCACATTATTTCATTGGTATAGGGAACTCCCACATAAAAAACATTCCCTTTACTTAATGCAGCTTGGCACCTTCTGTGCAATTTAGGAGTCTTTGGGATTGGCCCAGAATATCTAGAAGATAAGTGATTTCCCCAGGATCACAGAGCCAGAATGTCAGGCTTCATGAAGGAGATGGCACCTGAGCTTTTATTTAAAGGAAGAGAAGAATTTCTAAGGGGATGAGGATAGAGTACATTCCAGGCATTTGAACACATGTTTTCTTGCCTTCAGGGTCAGTTCTATCCATTTCCACATAACGCATCATTTCTGTTCCTCCCTGTTTCAGTCTACTCAACTGTAAGACCCCAGACATGGACAAGATGAAGGGAACGGCTTCTCTAAAAAACTTATAGCTCCTTCTAACACTGTAATTTTGTGTTCTTGATTTGTTAGAATTTCAATCCCTAGATATGGGTTATTTTCAAAAACTGAGTGATTTTAATAACTTTTTCCCACATGTCCATTTTCTTTATTTCTCTATTACCATTTTAAAGCATGGGTCCTTTTCACCAGTTCTTTCTGTCACCCTGTCCTTCTGTTTGTCTGTCTCCCTCTCTGTTAGGATGTTTATCTCCTTCCATCCCCAACTCCCCCAACCAGTGTCTATTTCTCTGTCTCTGTCCTGTGACCTCTGACCCAGGTAGAGAATGAGAATAATGAGTGTATTCAAACTTATTTTTCTTTCAGTCATTATTGCTTGCTCTCCTTACAAAATTTGCATCCATACCTTATATTTTTTACTTGACAGAATAACTTTGGAGGTATAAATTCTTGTATGGTTGTTTTTAAAAACAAACAGTGATCTCCATTTTCTTTTCTTTGCTGTTATTTCTTAGTAGTACTCCCCCATAGAACTCTTCATTATAGCAAACACCAACAGGCAAATTGATTATGTGTGACAACACATACCTCATTCTTTATCAATAGTCCACCACCTCTTTGCTGAATCACTGTATTGATTAGAATTCTCCATTATTTTTATTTCAGCATTATTTTCTTTTTAATTTGCGTTGGATGAGTACTTACAAGTCTTCTCTAAATCACTTATGCTGGTCACTGCCTGCCCAATCCTTTATTCTCAAACATCTTAATCCAACCCCCACCCCTCTATAATGTCCCACTCTAATGCTACACAAGCCTCATCCTGTGATCTCTGTGATCCTCTCTATAGGCAACAAACTTATTTTCATCTTAAATCTTTTCCTTTTCTACTTCTTCTGCCTTCTGGTCCTCAGTGAGACTTACCTGCCTCCTGATGGCACAGCCTTCCTAGCCACTCTTTCCAGCACTGATTGTACTTCCTCCCCTACTCACTGGATAAGGTGAGGGTGTTGGAATACTACTTCCTCCCCAATGCTTTTTGTAAGCTTTCCCTCTGCTACCATCAGTCTTTTACCATCTCCTCCTTTAAGGTTCACTCAATCCATATTTAGTTTTTGTTATTATTTTGTTGATGAGTCATGTCCAACTCTTCATGACTCCATTTGGATTTTTTCTTACAAAGATCCTGAAGTGGTTTACCATTTTCTTCTCCAACTCATTTTACAGGTGAAAAAACTGAGGCAAACAGGGTTAAAGCGATTTGCAGCCAATGTTGGAGGACAGATTTGCGCTGAGGTCCTCCTGACTCTAAGACCAGCACTCTATCTACTGTGCCACCTAAGTACTACCCTTTCATAATTCTGGTAGCTGTTGTATACTGACCTTCAAGACATTCCCCTTCTTTCCACAATTGTTCAGTACCTGGTTTATAATATTTCTTTTCCAATTCCTGCTATCATACTAAAGACTTCAACATATCTTTAAATCCTGCCTCAAACACCCTAAATTTCAGTTCTTCAAATTACCCATTTCCCATGACCTGTGTCTCCACCCCACCTGTTAACATATCCTCAATCTTGCAATCACCAATAAATGCTCTACTTTCATGTTCCTGAAGTCTGAAATTCCCTTCTCTAATTATAATTCATTTTCATTCCATCTTTCCTTGCCACCTCAAACTTTGTTCTTTGTCTTCATTGTGACCTCCAATCCCTTGACCTCTCATGTCTTTTTCAGGTTGTCACCTCTGTACTGGCTATATTCTCCTCCCAATTTTGACACCTTAGTGAACCAGTTCAACACTAAACCATTCTCTTTTCTCAAATCCTTTGGCATTTTATCCTATCAAATATCTTGCCATGCCAAACCCCAGCTTTGGATTACTCCCAGCATCTGCTGTCTTAGCTCCTACTCATACACAGTTGAATCAGTCTGGAAAACAAATGATAAAGCCATGCTGACTGACAGAGTTCACTGCAGATTTATGTTACATTTCTCAACTGAGTCCTCATTACAGCAAGGCAATCCTTTACCAATTTACTATCCTTCTTCCTACAGTTATTTTTCCCAAATCTTTTAATTCCTTTTCAAACCTCCCCTGGCTTGTCTTCCCCCTACCTGCTCAACTGAGAATAATGTCTCCTATTTACCAGATAAAATCAAACTATTCCACTAGAACTCTCTTTCTCTCCTCTTCTTCATCTCACAATTCTCAAATGCCTTTTGTCACTATCTCCTAACCCTTGATTCACATGAAATGGTGGCCCTTCTTCTTGCCAAGGCTAACCCTTCTACAAGTATTCACCTTTCCATCATTTGTTCTCCAGCAGATTGTCCCTTCTATCATATCTTCTTTCTCATTTATCACGCCCTATCTATGGGCCTACTTCTCTATGAACTATATATATGTCTATGTCTCCCTCATGTTCAAAAAACAAAACAAAAATCTTCCTTGATTGTTCATTTGTGCTATCCAGCTCCCAAATATCTACTCCCTTTTGTAGCTAAATTCCTTTAGATTATCTAAAAATCTATTCCTCCAATTCCTTTCCTGTTAGTCTTCTTAACTCTCTACAATCTAACTTCCAACACCATTATTCAAGTAAAACTGCCCGTCCCAAATTTGCTAGTGGTCTATTAATTGTCATTTCCAATGGCCTTTCTCAATCTTCACCTTCTTGATCTGTCTGTAGTTTTTGATACTATCGATTACCCTCTTCTCCTTGATATTCTCTTCTCTCTAAAATTCTGTGACACTACTCTATACTGTTTCTGTCTCCTTTGCTGGATCTTCATTCAGTTAATGGTGGTGAGTGCCTTCCAGGGCTCTGGGCTAGACCTTCATTTCTCCTTCTATGCTATTTTGTTTGATAACTTTATCATCTACCTTTGAATCCAAGTATCATTTCTATGCCAATGATTCTCAGATCTACTTGTCCAGGAGTAACCTCTCTCCCAACTTACAGATTAGCATCTCCAACTACCTATTTGATTTCTTAATTTGGATGTCCTATAGATTTCTTAAACTCAACATATCTAAAACCGAGTTTATTCTCTTAACCCCCAAATCATTCTCTCTTCCAGTCTTCTCTATTCCTTTTGAGGCCACCACAATCTGGGTGTTATCCTCAATGACTCACTCTCACCTCTCATATCTAATACGTTGCCCTTTCATTGATTTTTATATCCATAATATCTCTCATATGCTCCTCTTCCATCCTCTGACACTGACTTTACTTTCAGAAAGTCCTCAGCATCTCATCCCTGGAGTATTATAATAGCCTGTTGGTTGATCTCCCAGACAGAAATCCTTCCCCATTACAAACCATCCTCCACTTAAATTAACCTTCTTAAAGTATAGTTCTGATCATATCACCATTCCTACTTGATAAACTCCAATGGTTCCCCATCACCTCCAACATTAAATATAAAACCTTCTATTTGTCATCCTAAGGCTTCACAACCTTCTCCTTTCTCCCTTTCCAGGATTCTCACACTTTGTTTACCTCCACATACTATGTTATCCAGGGACACTGACCTCCTTGTTATTCCTTCCACAACATATACCACCTCCCAACTCAAGTGTTTTCACTGGCTATCCTCCATGCCTAGAATTCTCTCCTCATCTCTGCCTCCAAGCTTTCCTGGCTTCCTTCATTTGAAAGAAGTCCTATTCTCCTATAGAAAGCTTATCCCCTTAAGTGCGGTTTCTTCCCTATTTTGCTTATCTCCAATTTATTCAATCTATAGCTTGTTTGTATATTGTTATTTAACTCTGTGAGCTCCTTGAGAGCAGAGGACTATTGTTTTTTCTATTTCTTTGTATCTCAAGCACTTAGCAGAATGTGTGGCATGTAATAGATCCTTAATAAATACTAGCTGATTTGGATTTATCATAGTGGTATAATAGACCATCCCACAGAGTAGTAGAGTATGCTAACTTCAATGCTTTGGCAAACCCATGATCTTGTCAGTGAGATTATTTCCTCTACTAATAAAATCCATACCCACTCAACTTTTGCCTCCTCATCTTTCTTTGCAGACATTTTAGGACACAACCAACATGATAGGTGTTCTTCTAGTCACATTAATTAAGAGAATTCTTCTAGATCAGGGATCCTTAACCTAGATTTCAGGAGGTTCATAAACATAGAATTGGAAAGGAGATAAAAATTTTTATTTTTGCTCACCTCTGACTGAAATTTAGCATTTTTTTCAATTATTTAAAACATATTTTGAGCAGAGGTCTATAGACTTCATTGGTGTCAAAGGGGTCCATGATAAAAAAAAAAAAAAGGTTAAGAATCTCAATCCTACATGATCTCTAAAATCCCTTCTAGTTCTAAATTCCTTAATCTTATTGTCCTACCAAAAAAACGTGAACCGTTATTCTATGTTTTAATATATGCTGACTTGAATAAATTAAGAAATAAAAAAAGCATTCTTGAGGACTTAAAACGTGTCAGATATTTTGCTAAGTCCTGGAGATAGAAATAAGGGCAAGCAAGCAAGACCATCCCTTCCTTTCAAGGAGCTTCCATTCTAACAGGGAAGGCAACACATAGAATTGGAAAGTAGAGGAGGGTGGAGAGTCAGTACGTGCCAGATAGACTGATTTGGAAATGGTCAGGAGTTCATGGTGACCTGACTTAGGGTCACCATGCAAAGGTAAAGCTTCACCTATCCAAACCTAAGGGCAGAGGCCAACTTTCAATAGAAGGAAGATGGCCATGGGGTGTCATGATTTGGAAATAGCTAAACTAAAAGGCTAGAGTTATATAACTTGGTTAAAATTTCACTCTCCAAAATATTTTTTTAAGAAGAACTTACTTTTGTAACAGAACTGGTGAGCCTTAGAAACAGCTCACAAACCCTCTGCCAGTAAAAAGAATGGGAGCTTTCAGCATTCATTTACACTTCCTGATCTTATGAATTGGCCTCCTCCTGAATTAGACCTGGTTTAAATCCTAGCCCATTCATTCATCCCCCTTGGCTTCCTCAGCAATGCAGAGTTAAGATCTCAAACCCACAGATGCTTTGTTTGTTTACATGGTGTTGATATGTCTCTCAGGATGAATTAAAATACTAATATCTTTTTTTCTCACCACCACCCCCCTTCCCTTTTGTGTTTAGTATTCTTTTTGCAGATGTTAAAGGATTTACCAACCTTTCCACGACCTTGTCAGCACAGGAGCTGGTCAGGATGTTGAATGAACTCTTTGCCAGATTTGATCGACTTGCCCATGTGAGTTGAATTTAATTCCCTCTCCATCTTTAGAAGGAGTATGAGACTGCATGCTTAATTAGAAAAGAGAAGGACTTCAGCTGCCATTGCTGATGGTGTTATCTGTCTGCATTCTGTCCTCTGTGCATTGACAGGAGACTCTCCTATCTTTCTGCTGGATCGATGTTGGTTAGTTAATGACCCATGTTAGAAAGTTTGCTGTCTAGTTTTTGCCCTTTTATAGGTAGCTGTTTCAGTGACAGTCAGTCGCGGGCAGGGTACCATCCAGGAGGCATTTCAATCTGTTTGCCTCCCCCACCATTATTTCCCTATGCATGTGGCTTACTGCCGTCTATACCAAAGGTCAGGAAGGAGGCTTTATTCAGTGATTCCTGGGTGCAGTCTCCAAGCCAAATTCTGCCATCTGGCATGAAACTGCGTTTTCTCAAGGGCATATTTAATCCACTGAACTTTTCTATAACCGTGGCTGAATCGTTCACTTTTTTGAACCTTCTCAGATTTTAACTATCTCTTTTGGAGCCCAGAACGCTTTAGCTTTATTTTGTAGCTTGTTTGATTCAAAGTAGCCTCAAAGGGTGGTTTATAGAAAGAATCATAACTTTTCCAGTCACACAAGTAACAAGGAGAATCATAATTTGAACACACGTCCTCTGATCCTAGAGCCCCTGTTGATTCCAGTCTGGCATGGATGAGTAAGTGAAAACATAGATTCCCTAGTGTAAGTCACAAAAAATACACTGGAGTCTTACAACAGCACTCTGTGTGTTAGACTAAGGCATAATTTAAGGAAAGTTCATTCATGACTACATCCAAGGAAATGCATCTAGTACAACTTCAATAGTATCTCTTTATGATACAGTTTTGCCTCAATTGTGGTGGGTTCTATAGGACAGACTCAGTGAGCCTTCTAATGCTTCATGGTACATTTTCTTTCACAAAAGTGATTTCTGCTGGCATGGTACAATGCTTAGGCACAATCAATCAAACGTAAAATTTATCAATAAGTGCCTTATTTAAGAATTCATTCACTTTAGAGTCACATTGGAATTCTGACCTAAAGAATCAGAAGGAGCTTACATTTTGTGGTTCAAACAACAGAATAAAGGGTAGCATACATCATATCACTTCTTCCTCTTGCTTCCTGGATAAAATGCAAACTCCTTTTTTGGGTGTTTAAAGCCCTTCACAATGGGACTCTAACTTAACTTTGCTAATTGATTTTATATTGCTCTACATTTCAGCCAAACTGGTCTACTTCATGCTGTTCCGTCCACACTTTTGCACAAGATGTCCCCTTTATATTTTGGATATTCTGCATCCTCATCTCTACCTCTTGGAATTCCTAGCTCTTTTTCATACTCAGCTCAAGCTTCACCTTCACATAAGACCTTTCTTGACGTCCTCAATTGCTGATGTTTTCTCATTGCCAAAATTACCTTGTATTTTTTTACATTATTTTGCCCAATAGAATGTCATTTATCTGAGAGCAGGAACTGGATTTTTTGTTTGTTTGTCTTTCTCTGTGTGTCTATATTGCCTGGCACAGTTCCTGACATATAGTATGCATGTAAGAAAAGTTTATTGATTTGAACTAAATTAAATTGCAAGTGGATGAGTAGGCAGGTTCCACTAGTTCTCTGCTCTTTCAAATTCCATTCATTCCCTGCAGTACACATTCTAGTTCTTCACTAGGCTAGGCCTTAAGAACTTGAACTGAACTTTCTCAAAAGACTAGGTACATAATAACTGTTTATTGGTTTGTTTTTATTCTATAGAGAATTCTCAGTTTCTTCAGTTGTTCAGATTCCAGCAGCATAGAACAAATGCTTTTCAGTAAAAGCTTGTATAGGGGAAAAAGGGGGCCTGGTAGATTATTTAATAAATGCTTAAATTAATGATTAAATAAATCTGTGAGTTCATTGATATGAGATTTTCTCCAATTTTAAATATCAATATACCATTTCATCATGTGCAATATTTGCTGGTTAATCAGCTACAGGGAGTCTACTGTCTAGATCTCTTGACATTGCATAGATTCCAAGGAAGCACATGATGCACTGCCCATCTCCTATCCCCGTCTCTTGATATGTGATCAGCCCACTTCCATTTTTGATCAGATGTCTTTCCATTTGTATCATTTGTGATACTTCCGTTATGTCGTTTTCATTGGTAATATGTTGTAGTCTGACTAATGGCCATGAAGACACCCTGCTTTGCCCTTTGGGTAACCAACAACTTTGATTTTGGGGGCAATGATGGCATCCTATGACTCACATATAAATATCATTACAAGATTTATTTTAATGGATCTTTGATTGTGGGTTATTAAAGGTCAGTGTACAGTTTTCTTATTCTTTCTTAGTCTATCTTATGTCAACTATGTGTTTATTTCAATATCCATCTATAGTGTCTGTTCAAAATATATGTACTCTACAGAGTTAGTTGTCCAACCAAAGATATAGCATACAAGGGTGGGGAACCTGTGGCCTTGAGGCCACATATGATGTTCTAGGTCTGTGGGTGTGACCTTTTGACTGAGTCCAAGTTTTACAGAACAAATCTTTTTATTAGGGGGATTAGGGGAATTGCTCGAATTTAGCCAAAGGACAGCACTTGAGGACCTAGATGGTCACATGTGGCCTCAAGGCCAAAGATTCCATACCCCATATCTACTTGTGCTTAATCTACTTGGGTCTGTCTGTGTGAATACTTACACCAAACTGTTCTGAGTGATTGTGGAACTCCCTTGGAAGGCTGTTTCATGTTCTAGGACTTGCTTCAATAAACACAAACTAATCCACATTCAGAATCTTTTAAAAACACTTTTTCCATCTCCAAGTATGTATGTGTGTGTGTGTGTGTGTATATATATATATATATATATATATATATATATATATATATATATACACACACACACACATATGTATATGTATGTATGTATGTGTATATATGTATGTATTATGTGTGAGTGTGTGTGTATTGTGTGTGTATGTATCTACATATGCATGTATCAATCCAGTTCTAAATGACTTGGAACCTTTTATAAGCTTTGTTCATCCTAGATACCATGTGAATAGGAAACTACAATAAACCCTGGATAAAGGATTCTTTTAAACTTTTCATTGATATCTTTTGGGTTAGAGTGGCACCAGTTATAATCCAGATGAATCACTATTGAGTCAGTCATGAGTTTTGGTCACATATCTGATAAAACTGTAAGAGCAATGCTCCTATAAGAAATCTCTAATGAAGACAGAAAGAACTGTATTAATAGAATGGAGATGGAGACTGGATCTGCTATTGCGTTGCTATAGGGAACTCTTAGATGAGCAAAGTCCCTCTACCAGTACAGGTCAGTACCTTCTCTGCAGGTTATAGTCTTAGAGATTTGCCTAGAGCACTGAGAGGTAAAGTGACTTGCCCAGGGTCACATGGCCAGGAGGTGTCAGAAGCAAGACTTAAACCCCAAACTTCTTGCCTCTAAGGACAAGTCTATGCCACATAGACTCTTTCTTAATAGAATCGTGTGTATATAAACACTGATGTATGCTTATATTTCTATATGGAAACACTTTTACTTGTTTGCTATATTTCTGAATTTATAAGTAGCTTCTCTGTATAAAACTTTACTCTGTAAAGTAGAAGTATAAGTGTAGATATCGTAACTATGACCTGAAGAGTTGAGTATATATGAGCTCCCATGTGGCTACTTCACGTGGTACAAGGAAACCCCCTTCTGTTCATTATGATGTCCAAGCCCACCAAAATATTGTAGTGAAAAGGGGAAAGGTTACCTTAGAAGTGGGGCCTTTTAAAGTGGCAGAGAATGAATAAATTTGTATGCTTTTCTGCCCATAGAAGCTTTGAATTGCGTGTTATTATGGGTATGCATGAGAGATATGCCTCCTGGGTAATGGACTTGGTGAGCCAAAGTCAGCCAGTGATCATTTTGGATGGGACCAGTTGGCTACAGGTGTGTGTGTGTGTGTGTGTGTGTGTGTGTGTGTGTGTGTGTGTGTGTGTACACATTCACAATTATGTATATATTTGTTGTTATTGAATCATTTCAGTCCTGTCTGACTCTCCATGACCCTATTTGGGGTTTTCTTGGCAAAGCTACTAGAATGATTTGCCATTTCATTTTCCAGCTCATTTTACAGATGAGGAAACTGAGGAAAACAGGGTTAAGTGACTTGCCCAGGGTCATAAAGTCATTAAGTTTCTGAGGGCTAATTGAACTCAAGTCCTTCTAACTCCAGGACCAGCTTATCCACTGTGCCACCTAATTGCTCTTATGTTCATGTATATTCATGTATGTATATACATATATATGCATAATGCACATATTATTTCTGCATATACACATATGAATATATGCATATGGGTGTATTGTATAGATATATACATATATGTGTGCATATATATGTGTATGTATACATGTGTGTAGATATATAGGTACATACATTATATATATGTGTGTGTGTGTGTGTGTGTGTATATTGTGTGTGTGTATAAGAGTACTGAACACTAAAAATAGAAACCAGTATGTGTAATTGGATCCCTTGTTATTTCTGTGCTAAGGAAATGAACTTCAGTACAAACCCTGGGGGAAGAAAAGATTTAACTACTTTGCACAGCTTGGCAAAACCACAGAATATTGTCTGTTTCCTCCAGTTCAGAGAAGAGGCCCCTCATTGTCCCAAACCATCCCTTTTCATTTAAACTCTTTGCTGGAGTTCATTCACAGCAGTGATCCATACATTAGGCAAGTATACATCTCTCTCTTTTAGGCCTTGCTTTACAATGGTAATCAGAGGATCAGGGAACAAAGCTGTTTTTGTTATTCTGGCTTTCAAGGAATCTTATGATTTTTATGTAGTTCCTAAGATGTCACTAGGACTATATTTACATATGCACTGGAGGCACTTTATTGGTAAAGAACCTTTAATCTCTTCTTGGATTCTGTTCTCTGTTGGTGAAGGTAACAAAATATTGATCTACTGAATCGAACTGTTTTTTAGTCAACAAACAAGAACCACAATGGAATTTATATTTGCTGTACTTCTCAATCAACTGGAATAATCCAAAGAAATCCTCTACCATAGAGCATCATTTGCAAAAGCCTTCCTGTTCCTTTTGACACTTTCATCTAGGATGTCCTAGATATATCTGCAGATCATAGAAATTAAAAAGTAGACATATGGTCTGGTAGTTCTTGATCTTTCATTATTGAAAATTTGGTATTAATAAGGCCCTTTATTTTTATAAGAATTTAGCTTCTTTTTTTAAATATTGTAAAACTCCACTCCCAATGTCCTCAAAATCACATAACTTCCAGGGTGGATCATCTTTGGTCTAGTCCAGAATACTACTGATCTATTTTTCTTTACTGCTATTTCTACCCTCTCATGGAGCACTTCAGGAACCATGATGTTATATTCAAATTTTGCTAGTTCTCCTTCTCTGTTGATGGAGAAAGCAATATGTTATACAAATTTCCATGGATCTTTTCCATTTTGTGGGCATTTGTTTTCCTTCTGGTTTTATCTTTAAATGTCTTCCAGATAACTTGGATTGTCTTTTGCAAAGTATTCTGTAAGTTGGTTTTTATAACATCCTTCTTGATGTTTTAATGATATGGCGATACGATTTATTATCTTCCATCATCCTTCTACATCATATTTTACTAATTTGCATTCTAAAGCATTTAGCACATAGCTTGAGACATAGTAAATACTACATAAATATTATGTAGCTATTATTAAAATTATCATTATTATTAATAATAGCTATTATTATTCAGTTATGGTCATCTTTGACAGCTCTTTCCATGTGTCAAGCTAGTCAAGTATCTGCTGGCTAAAGTAGTTTCTGAGCTCTCTTTGTCCTCCTTATTGTGGAATCTCATTCACATTAGTTAAACTTCTTTAGGAAATTGTTGTTAGAACATGTTGAAGTCTATCTGCTACCCTGTTTCCCATTTTTTCAGAATTAACAGTTGTTTAAACGGATCTTCTTGGAGTTGAATTCCATGACCCTTCTTTTTAGGGGTGCTTTTCTTCTACTCTGTCAGAGATTTTGATCTTTGTAATAACAAGCTGAGGGTTTGACTGTACATAGAGAGGTATGTTGGAAATGATCACCTCCTTAGTGATCAGTCATATCCTCTTTGTTAGAATATAGTCAATTTTGTGCTTTGTGTTGTTGATTGCCCACCACGTCCAGTGTCTCTTGATTCTCAAACAATATGTTCATGATATATCTGTGTAGTTTATAAGTCTTTGCTTTCATTTCTCTCTTCTGAAACATATTCTGATATATATTTTTGTGTTCATCCTTAAATACACACCTTTTCACTGAAGTCATCCAGTATTGAAGAATGTGTTATCTAATATGTAACAGAATATGCAATCTAATATGGAAACTTTTATCAGGTCACTTCTGGTGTGATTCTTTCTATATATGCCTAGGCTGGTTTTCAGAAGCAGAACAAATCTCTTGTTAACAATGTTAGCTAAATCATTACTGAGCACACAGTTAGTACCCCCTAAGAAGAGTGATCATGATATCAAGTTCATTTTATTTAAGAATCACTGGAAGAAACTAGAGATGTTTAGCCTGGAAAAGAGTATTTAGGTATGGAAAGAAGGTATAGTTGCTGTTTCCAATATATGAAGGACTATTAGATGGGAGGGAAAGGATTAGATTTGTTCTGTTTGGCTCCAGAGAACTGAAGTGGGAGAAGCAGATGGAAGTTCCAAAGAGACTAAAATAATCTTGGTATGAAGATAAGCTTCCTAAAAGTTTGAGTTATCCCAAAGTGGAAAGTGCTTCAGGAAGTAATGGAATTGTCTGTACTACAGATCTTCAGGCAAAGACTGGAAGACCTTTCATCTATGTTGTAAAAGGGATGCTTATTAAGATTAGACTGCTTCAGAGGTCCCTTCCAGTAGGAGAATTCTATAATTTTGTGGCTGATCAGGCCCAAAATATTGAATGGTGATTAAATATCAAGAATTATTCTATAGTGATAGAGGTATTTGTAAGGAAGAGATGACACATTTATCAAATATGTTGATGTCCTAAAGCTAGACTACTTGCATAATACTTTAAGTGATAGAACTGGGATTCAGTAATGTAAATCTCAGGAGGAATAATGTATGGAAGCTAAGATGAAATTTAGCAGGAATAAATATAGCATCTGAACTGTTATATTTATGTTATATTAAATTATATTAAATTTAAAGAAAATCAATTGCAGAATTACAGCATGAGGGGAAAAAATTACTAAAAAACAGTCCATGCCAAAAAATAACACTTGAGTTCTAGCAGACTTGAAGGTTCAATGTGAGTCAACAGTGTGAAATGACAACCAAAATGTTAAGGTGATTCTTGGGCCTCATTAAGAGAGGACAGAGTTAGGAAAGGAATAATCCCATGCTACTCTTTCTTGGTCAGACCATATCTGATTTGTATGTCCAATATTTCCAGAGAGCAACTGACATTTACAAATACCTCCAGAGAAGAACAGTAAAAATTTGAAACAGTACCGTAGGAGGCCCAGTTGAAGGAAATTGAGATATTTGTTCTGTAGAAAAGAAGGCTTAGGGCAGACTTTCAGCAGTCTTAAAAGTATTTGAAAAAAACTATCATATGGGAGAGTGATAAGTCTTGTTCTGCCTGGATATGTAGAGTAGAACTACAAGCCTTGGTGGAAAATGCTACATATTTAGGCTTGGTATAAGGGGAAAAATCCTGTTCAAAACTGGAATGGGTTTTCTCAATAATATTTTTGAAATATTACAAGTCATTGAAGCATTCAAATAAGTATTCCTTTGTATACCCACTGGCTTTGTAAAAAATGGTGCTCCAAACTGAATAGTACTTCCAATGTGGCCAGAAAAATACAGCATAGAGTGTGATCAGTACTCTGTTATCTGGAAGCTTTGTTTTTATTTATGAGGTTGTAAATGGCATGATCCTAATGGCAGTTCTTACACACACACACACACACACACACACACACACACACACACACACACACACATACAAACACAATACAAACATATATACACACAAAAGTACACATACTGGCTTATATTGAACTTTTCCACAAATGTACCAAATACTGCTTGCACTGATCTCTTCAGGAAAGTGAATTCAAAGTGGTCAACGATTCTGATATTTCCACCAGATATAAAGTGTAGGCTGAATCCACATGGTCTCCATCACTTAGCATGTCATCCTATTAGACTTAGAATCAGAGATTCTGGGTTTAAATCATTGCTGTGATTTGGACCAGTTGGTTAAATTTCTCTGAACTTCCACTGTCTCATCTGAAAAGAGGCTCTATGAAAAAGGTAAGTGCATCTCTACCTTTTCAGGGTAGTCAGGAAGCCATAGCCTGGGTGCAATCAGAATATGAGTTTGAGAAGCTTCCCCATCACTTTTCAACGCTTTACATTCTACTTTATAACCTTCATAACCATTGTACAACAGAATTTGGATCTCAAAAGATCTCAACAAATTGGAATATATAGGCTGAAGGTTACATAATGAAACTGGAAAAAGCATTAAGTCCTGCACTTGGGATTGTAAGATCAACAATATCTATAGGATGGGCATGTTATGGTTACAAAACAACATGTGTGAAATAACCCAGGGGTCCTTAGTGGGACTAATTTGTATTCTGTTACTAGTAAAGAATGCCAGAATGCAACTAAGATGGAAAGGGATAGTGAATTCAGAGAAATATGGAAAGATCTTTGTGAAATCATGTAAGAGTAAAAACAGAGTAGAAACAGAGTAGAAACAGAGACATGGAGTACAAAATAACTAGAAGCTGTAGTTGGAAATAAAGTTTATTGACTCCAAAGATGGGAATTTTTTTTTCTATACCACCTTCTTTGCTTAGAAAATCTTCTAAGAAAACTTCTGCTTTGATATTATTTCATCTTGAACCTGGAAGAGAACAGTTCTTCTTTTGATGTACTGGATCTTGTGTTTTCATCCAAGTGTAGCTCATAGTCAGAAATCAGACATAGAGGGAAATATCCTCTGAGAGTCTCATTTCAAGATTGGCTCTTAATGCAAACAAGAGTCTGACTCTAAACTAAAAGACATTCCACTTAAAGACCTTCACAATATGGCTCCCATCTATCTTTCATTTTTCTCATTTCATATTTCTTCCCTTTGCTTTCTATTTTGGTCAAACTTCCTTGCCAGATGTTAGCTATACAAAACATCCCATCTTTATACCTTTGCACAGGTGGTTTCTCAATCTGAAATTCAATCCCTCATCATCTTCCCATGGATAATCCCTACCTACCTTCCAAATATAACTCAAGTACATTCTCTTATATAAGGCGTTTCCCAATTGCTCATCCCTTCCCAAGATATTAGTGCCCTTTCCCTCTTCTAATTTCTTTTTCTAATGTTTATTTATTTATTTTTAGATTTCAACATTCATGTCCACCAAATTTTGAATTCCAATTTTTCTCCCCATCTCACCCTTCCCCCTACCCCATATCACCTTGCATTCTGATTACCCCTTCCCTCTATGTGCCCTCCCTTCTATCACACCCCACCCTTCCCTTATCCCCATCTTCTCTCTTTTCTTATAGGGCAAGATAGATTTCTATACCCCATTACCTGTATTTCTTATTTCCCAGTTGCATGCAAAAACAATTCTCAGCATTCATTCCTAAAACTTTGAGTTCCAACATCTCTCCCTTCCTCCTTCCCCACCCATCCCCACTGAGAAGGCAAGTAATTCAATATAGGCTATATATGTGTGGTTTTGCAAAAGACTTCCATAATAGTCATGTTGTGTAAGACTATATTTCCCTCCATCCTATCCTGCCCCCCATTTATTCTATTCTCTCTTTTGACCTTGTCCCTCCCCAAAAGTGTTTACATTGATTACTCCCTTCTCCCATTTGCCCTTCCTTCTATCATCCCCCTCATACCACTTGTTCCCTTCTCCCCTACTTTCTTGTAGTATAAGCTAGATTTTCATACCAAATTGAGTAGAGTAAACTTCACTTTCCTCCTCTCACCTCCTCCCTTTTCTCTTCCATTGAAGATTTTTCTTATCTCTTTTATGAGTGATAATTTGCCCCATTCCATTTCTCTCTTTCTCCTCCCAATATATTCCTCTCTCACCCCTTAATTTCATTTTTTATAGATATCATCCCTTCTGATTCAACTCAACCTGTACTCTCTGTTTATGTGTGTGTGTGTGTGTGTGTGTGTAATCTCTCCACCTACCCAAATACTGAGAAAAGTCTCAAGAATTACAAATATTACCTTTCCATGTAAGAGGAATGTAAACAGTTCAACTTTAGAAAGTCCTTTATGATTTCTCTTTCCTATTTACTGTTTCATGCTTCTCTTGATTCTTGCATTTGAAAGTCAAATTTTCTCTTCAATTCTGGTCTTTTCATCAAGAAGCCTTGAAAGTCCTCTATATCATTGGATAACTGGTTTTTCCCCTGAAGTGTTATACTCAGTTTTGTTGGGTAGGTGATTCTTGGTTTTAATCCTAGTTCCTTTGACTTCTGGAATATATTATTCCAAGCCCTTTGATCCCTTAATGCAGAAACTGCTAGATCCTGTGTTATTCTGATTGTATTTCCACAATACTTGAATTATTTCTTTCTAGCTGCTTCCAATATTTTCTCCTTGACCAGGGAATCTGAAATTTGGCTACAATTATCCTAGGAGTTTCTCTTTTCAGGTCTCTTTTAGGAGGGGATCGGTGGATTCTTTGAATATTTTTTTGTCATCTGGTTCTAGACTATCAGGGCAGTTTTCCTTGATAATTTCATGAAATATGATGTCTAGACGCTATTTTTGATCATGGCTTTCAGGTAGTCCCATAATTTTTAAATTGTCTCTCTTGGATCTATTTTCCAGGTCAGTTGTTTTTCCAATGAGATATTTCATATTATCTTCCATTTTTTCATTCTTTTGGTTTTGTTTTGTGATTTCTTGGTTTCTAATAAAGTCATTAGCCTCCATCCGTTCCATTCTACTTTTGAAAGAACTATTTTCTTCTGTGAGCTTTTGAACCTCCTTTTCCATTTTGCTAATTCTGCTTTTTAAAGCCTTCTTCTCCTCATTGGCTTTTTGGACCTCTTTTTCCAATTGAGTTAACCTATTTTTAAAGGTGCTATTTTCTTCAGCATTTTTTGGATGTCCTTTAGCAAGCTGTTGGCTCACTTTTCAAGCTCTTCCATGGCCTGAGGTCATTGCATATTTATTTTAGAGATACTGGATGCAGAACCATTGACTTCCTCCGGCAGTATGCCAGAGTATCCAAAAGGATGTTCACCAAGACAGTAACCTTTTACAGTCTCATTTTTTTTCCCTTTTTGGGGCATTTTCCCAGCCAGTTACTTGACTTCTGAATCCTTTGTCAAGAGGAGGGTCCTAATAATCTTCCTTACCTCAGGACTATGCTCAGAGCTGAGATTTAGATCAGCTGCTCAGTTCCCCCAGGGGCTTTAGACAGAGTGCTTCACAAATGGACAGTGCAACAGCTGCCACCACTGCTGCCACTGCTACCACCACTGCTGCAACAGTCACCACCTGGAACCAGTACTAGGGGAGCCCTGCTCCCCCTTTCCCAGTTGGGAAAGCCCACTCACTGATCTTTGAAGTTTTCTTTGGCACTTGTGAGTTAAGGGATGTGAGGCCCTCCACTACTACTGGAGATTCTGTCCCAGGTTCTGGTGCTGTTCCTTCCAGTGCTGGTGCTGTGCAGCCAAGACTGGACTCTACTCCTCTCTGTATCCCACGCAATAGACTCTTCCTGTTGGCCTTCCAGGTTACCTTTGGCTGGAAATCTCTTTCACTCTGTAACTCTGTGGCTTCTGCTGCTCTAGAATTTGTGGAAAGTCATTTTTTACAGGTATTTTATAGGCTGTGGGGGAAGAGCTAGAGTATATGCATCTTTCTACTCCCCCGTCCTGGCTCTGCCCCCCTAATTTCTTTAGATCATATAGAATCAGAGATATAAACTTGGAAGTGACCCCAGAGATCATCTACTCCAAACTTCTCATTCAATATAGCAGAAAACTGAGCCCAGGACAGCTTAAGTAACTTTCCCAAGATCACATACATAGTAATGATCAGAAGCTTAAACCCAGGTCCTTTGATTCTAAATACAGTGCTATTCTCACCTTGCCATACTGCTTTGTACATACTGATTATTTATTTATCTGGCTGTATAATGAATCTTCCCTTTTCCCTCTAGAATACAAGGTCCTTTAAGGAATTTTTGTTTTTGTATCATAGGGTTCCTTTAATATAATAGAACCTTAACAATGAGGTGGGGAATTCAGCTGAATATAGCCTGTTATTTTCCATAAACATAATAACTTGAATTTATATACTTAAGCTACTCAGTATTTTACAAGGATTATCTCATTGCACACTCACAATACTCTTATGAGTAAGGCATGACAGGTATTATGATCCCTGTTTTGCTGCAGCTTAGAAGTTAGGTATTTTGTTACTCAAGTTTACACAGCATGGAACTGATGAAAAAAACTTCAAATTCATTCAAGATATGGAATATAAGTAGATGGAAGGTTAGAAGTAATTAATATGCCCCATTCAAGTTTTTCAGTTCTTTGGCTGAAATTCATGAGATGAGGGTTTCCTGACCAGGGGTCTGTGAACTTGGATGGGAAAAAAAACTTTATTTTCACTAACCTCTAAATGAAATTTAGTATTTTCTTCAATCATGAATGTAAGCAACAAACCACAGTCATTTTAGCAGGATTTGTGACTTTGTCTCCAATAGAAATAACGGATTTTTTGTGTGTTAGAAGTGATGCAGATATTTTACAAAATCTTTTATACTCATCACTATTTCAAAATTACTCCAGTTATTAGACCTACCACTAGATCACACCTAACCTCAATTATGCTTCTACAAACTATATTTCAATATAATTGGTTTTCTTGTAATCTTAAATACCTAATTTTATGCACAGAAAAATGTCATTCTTAGAAGGAGTCCCTAGATTTCACCAGATGGACAAAGGTATCCATGACACAGAAAGATTAAGAATTCTTATATATTATATGTGTGTGTACCTACATTCCATAGATCAAACTCTACTGCTTTCCTATGATCTCAACTCCTACCTGGTAGGTACCTACCACACACACACATATATACATACATATACCTATACATACACACCAATTTTGTTTATTCTTGTTTTTTACTATGGTGGCCAGCTGGATCAGAGCAACTATGTTTGTGACAAGTTTAATAGAATTTCCTTCATGAATCAATTAATTTCTTTTACTTTAAACACAGCACAATGAATATATGACCTCATACGTTAACTTAGATTTTTACTAAAGAGTTTTGTGACTTTAACATTATTCTCTTGAATAATCATACTAATTGGGAAGTGAGAAATATATATATATGTATATACACATATACATATAGATGTATGTATGTATGTATGTATGTGTGTATCTCAACCTTTACAGAAAACCCAAGGTACCATGTTGACCATATTATACACATAACTACAGAAACATGAAGTTTTATGACTTCTATTTCTTCAGAAATTAATTATCAACCTGAAATTTTTTTCACTTCTTTCCCAGTACACTGAGCCCTGGTAATAGATAGATAGATAGACAGACAGACAAGACAATTAATAAGATGATAGATAGACAACTAGATAGATAGATACAGAAATAGAAACAGATATATACACATATGAAAGGAACAGTGAAACAAGTTGAAAAGTTCCAGAAGTTGTTATGTGCCTCAACTGTTATTCAGATATGATAATAAAAAAGCATTTGGTAAAAGAAAATAAAGTTGAAATCATAGCAAGAACTAGAAGAGTGTACATTGTATTATGTTTCATAGTTACAAAGTACTTAAAAACTCATTGTTTCATTTAATACCTCATGAATTAGGTAACAAAAGAATTATCATCATTGTACATGAGGGTAAGTTGAGGCCCAAAGCAGTTAAGTGACTTTGTTGCATAAGATCACCTGGAAAACTCATAGCCAGGTTTTCCAAGTCTAGCACCAGGGCTTTCAGGATTGTACCACAGTCTCTTGAACAAAGAGAACATATAGAGAAGCATAGAAGGCCTGTTACACCGTATGAACCTTCTGGCTGGCAAATATTTCACAAAGCCCGTTGTTTTTCAGCATAAGCAGTGTTTATAGCAATTCTCTCTGTGGTCACAAAAAACTAAAAATTGAGGGGATGCCCATCAATTCTTGATTGACTGAATAAGTGATGGTATATGATTGTGATGAAATATGATTAGTGTTATAAGAAATGCTGAGCTTGATGATCTTGGAAAAACGTGGACAGGTTAGCACAAAATAATAAAGAGTGAAATGAACAGACCCCCAAAAAATGATGTATACAGTAACAGCAATGTTGTTTTAAGAACAACGTTGAATTAATAAGTCATTTTGAATATTACAAATGCCCAAATTAATTACAAAGGACCTATGAAGGAAGATGCCGTCTTCATCAAGAGAAATAACAGACATATGATGTATAGAATACTTTTACTTATATGTGTATGCATATGTATGTATACGTGTGTATATCTATATGCTTACATATAGATACACACATATATTTGTGCCTAATGATGACCATCTCCAGGGCAGGGGGAGAAGAAGGAAGAAAATAAGGGAAAAAAGAAATTTACGTAATAACTATTATATATTTAAAAGGAATAGTAATTTGTACATAATAGACTTGCAATTTCATATACAATCATTTTTTCTATTCTACTATGTTACAGAAATGCTTTACTTCTTAAGTTCAGAATAAAATAAATAAAATTTAAAAATGAAACCTCACTACCAAAAAAGAAAAAGTATAGTGTGTCTGCCACAGCTTTTTCTTATGGTGACATCTTCAAGATCAACTTGGGACTTGCTTATGTGTTCCAAGCTTCAATTTATTTTATTTTATTTTTAAAGCTCATTCACCCAGAACCTTGTTCTGAGCATAAATATGAACTCTTCAGAGCAGTTCCAAAGAAACTGAACATTAATAATTATAGTAATAATAGGTAACATTTATATAGTGCTTACTATGTGCCAGGCACTATGCTGTTTTCCAATTACTATCTCATTTGATGCTTACAACTACCCTGGGAGGTAGGTGATATTATTATCCCATTTTTACAGATGAGGAAACTGAGGCAAACAGATTAAATGACTTGCTGGGGTCATAGAGCTGGTAAGTATCTGAGGCTGGATTTTAACTCAGGTCTTCCTGATTTCAGACCAGGTCACCCAGTGGGAGTTGAGATCATAGGAAAGCAGTAGAGTTTGACCTATAGGATAATATCTGCCTATACCTTTTTACACATTATACTAAAAGCCTTGTGTTATTGGTTCAATATCTATTTTGAACATAATAACAATTTGCATTTATATATTTAATATATGTACAGAACTCTCCCTAGGAATTCTGGCAAAAAGAGCACTTACTACAAAGTAGTTACTAGAGGGAAACAGGGAAAAGACCTCAACGAAAATGCCCATGTATTCCCAAAGGACGTTGTAAGGTAGCTCCCAGGGGAGGGAGTGGGGTGATGGGTTCATAAATTTAGAACTAGGACCTATGTAACCACTTAATTTTAGAGATGAGGAACTCTTATTTTACAGATGAAGAACTGAGATTCTTGAACTGATGTCTAAGGTCACACAGATAAAAAGGAGCAGAATTTTGATCTGATCCTCTAACTCTGGACTCAGTACTCTTTTCACTATACCCCATTTTGGGGATAACTTGAGGAAGAGTTCACTTGGATTATGGACATCTTGGGGTGAGGGAAAGAAGCATCTTGCTCTTCATCAGGCAGTTGCCAGGGCTCTAAATTATAGTCCTGGAACAAAGCCTGATTGCCTGACTCTAAATACAGATCATGTGTACATGGATGTGGCGCTAAGTCAGAGGGGGCATGACAAATCTCAGTGCTTCTAGGTCTTCTGTGGTAGACTGGCAAGAGCATTTGACTTGGTCCCAAAGGACTTGGCCTCACACCCTGACTGGCACTTACTTAAGTGACTGACCTTGAATAATTAATTACTTCCTTTCTCTGGTCATTGGCTTCCTTATCTGTAAAAGGGAACAATCATATCTATAATCCCTACCTCATAAGACTGCTCTTCAGACAAGGAGTTTAGTAACCTAGATAAACACTAAGGTCCTTTCCAGCTCAAAATGTGGGATTCTTTGAACTATAAGGGACCGTATCATGGCCAAACTAGCAGCTATTTCCCTGGGGATGAGAATTTTTGAGGAGAATATGATACTCTGGTACCAACAGTCAAACACACACACACACACACACACACACACACACACACACACACACTCACACATACACACTCACCTACAAATACCATTTAGTGCTGCTGTTGCAAGTCCTTCAAGCTTGACCAAGCTGTGTTCTGCTAAAGGCAAGTGAGCCCTCAGTTTCCCAATAGTCACAGGGTCAACCCATAACTACTCACAGTCTATTAGACTGAGTCCATGGCCTTCCTCAAATCCCGTTTTGATTTCCATGTATTCTCAACTCACAGAAAAACCCTTATCTGAAACTATACATTAAAAAGAATCAATATCCATGGAGTGCCTTCTATTGAATTAAGTAATGACATCAGGCTACAAATGTCCATGCCCTTTGACTCACTGCTAAACATAAAGCCCAAGGAGGTTAAAGATAGAGGGGAAAAAAGAGCTCATCTATACCAGAAAATTCATGGCCACCTTTTTTTTTAAATGGGAGCAGAGAATTTAAAATTCTGTAGATGCCCTTGATTTGGGGAATGAATTGTGGTACATGAATGTGGAATATTTTAGTATTTTAAGGAACAATAGATATCATTAATTCAGTGAAATATAGGGAAACAATTTATTAACTGATGGTATGTAAGTAGAACCAGGAAAACAACATACTTAAAGACTACAACAATGTGAATTTAAAAAAATCAAACCAATGCAGTGCAACTATACTGATCAAGCATGGTCCCCTAGAAATGGGAAAACACAACTTCTTCCCTTCATTACAGAGGTAGGGCACCATGGACGTGAACATTGCATAACAGTGCATTCACTGTCACACTTTCTTTACTTATGGTTAGTTTTGCTGACCTCATTTTGTTCTCATTGTTATTCTTTCTTACAAGGAAAGGTCCTCTGGGTAGGGTAGGGTAGACAAAAAATTAAGCATTTTTTAAATTAAAAATTAAGATTAAAATATATATAACCTATGTATTATATTATTGAACTTAGTAAGTGATAACTGATTTTTCTAAATGTTTTCCAGTTAGGGAATCCCTTTCTTCAAGAACTGAGTATGGAGTAGTGCAATGGTTCTCAAAGTATAGTGGTCCCAAGACTCTTTCAAAGGGTTCTCAAGTTCAAAACTATTTTTATAATAAAAGTAAGATGTTATTTGCATATTAAAATAATCCTCCCTTTTCCAACTACATATTCGTGTGAGGCATGATTTTCTTCTATGCTTCAGTCAAAATAACGTCACAACAGATTGAATACAGAAGTATATATGAAAATCAAATAGTCTACTATTAGGTCAGGTCTTAAAGAGATTTGCAAAAATAGGTAAAACAGTGCCATTCTTAATATATTTTTTGTTTTAGAAAGTAGAATTTTTTTCATAGATATATGTAAAATACATGATTGGTTTGTTATTATTTTGAAATAAATTAATATTTCTAATAAAACCACTTTGCCATTTCTTTCTCTGGTAGTTTAAGACAGAGGTTAAATGACTTCTCAGGGTCACACAGCTAGTAAGTATCTGAAGTCAGATTGGAGCTCAGGTCTTCCAGGCACCAGGCCTAGCACTCTATCCACTGAGCTGCCTTATTTAATACAGCATCTGTCAATAGATATAACCTACATAAACAGGAGTCCTCTACAATTTTCAAGAATGTAAAGGGGTCTTGAGACCAAAAGTTTAGGAACCAATGAAAAATGAATGACATACTGGATTTCAACCCTCTCTCTGCCACTTAGTATCTGTGTGACCGTGGGCACAGTCTTTTGACTTCTCTGAATTTCAATGAGTATTAAAACTCCCTACATCAACTAATTAATTTATAGACAGGTTAATATAATGACCAATCTCTATTGATCATTCACTTGTTTGATTCTTCCAGGACTAATGAGGAAGCTATAGCAAAGGCAGCCTAAATCATTAGTCTTGGTTTCACTGACAAATTAGTAAGAGTAAATCCAATGCTACTCTGTAGTAAAAAGCTACAATATTCCTTCATAACTACCTTATTCTCAATCCCTCCCTAAGGATATTCTAAAACTTTAACCCCTTTGCTAATCAATTTCTCTTCTTTCTTACTATGTCAAATCTAGGAACATCATTGTCTTCGGATTAAGATCTTGGGAGACTGCTACTATTGTGTGTCTGGACTTCCTGAACCTCGTCCAGACCATGCCCACTGCTGTGTTGAAATGGGACTCAGTATGATCAAGACCATCAGGTAATGTGAACTTTGGAACTGCAAGTGACCGGTGTTCTGCTCACTTATTGCTAAGCAGCATTTAGTCTTTTTTGTTTCTTTTTAGGCTTTGAGAAATGGGTACTCTTTCACACACTATCCTCCCCCCGCTCCAGTCAAATCAACTTATCCTTAGATCACTTTAACATCAATTAAACAAATCACATTATATTAATATATATGCATGGTAACACATGGAGTGCATGGTATAGATTGATAGCACTGGGAGTTGAATGTCATCTTAACCCTCCTCCATAAAATGAAGTGTTTGGTCCAGATAATCTACTCATCCAACTCTAAAGTCTTATTTATTGGACTATTTTCTCAACAGAATCATTAATGTTTCTCAAATATTCAAATAAATGTGTTGCCCTTAGAAGAATTTTCTACTCTATTCCTTTCTCACAAATAGTGAATCTTCATAATTTTCTCCATGAGATCAAATGTACCTAGTTCAGTTGGGCCTCTCTGAAGGCTAAGAGTCTGATTCTGAAAGGCTCATTTGACAGATAGTAGCTTGCCTCAGATAAAGGGATGCATTTAAATTAAGCAACATCTTTAAAGTGCCTGAGAGGCCATATGAACTAGTTGAAAGAGGAATAGAATTGAACTCAGGAAGACCTTGGTTCAAATCTTGTTTCTGACATTTGCTAGACTTGAAACCAAGTAAATCCCTCTGACTACTCTATTGAGAAATAGCTGCATTGCTGGCTCCCATTGTTAAATGAAGTTGACAAAACAATGAAACCATAGATTCTTGGCACTTTCCTCCTGAACCGTTGACATTATTGGAATAGGCAATTCAAGAAATTCACTCTGTTGATACAGCTAGACATCTGCTCTTTAACTTACAGTCCTAGAGACTTACCTGACTTACATTGTCCTAAGATACATAAAACCCAGAATCTATTCTCAAAAATCTTACAATCAGTCTGAATAAGTAAACATATAAAAGTAAACTGTGCTACAAAGGAAGGGTAAGTTCCTAGCAAAGGAAAAATGTAAGCAAAATTATAGAGAAAGAGAGAACATTTTTAGCTGGAAAGGTCAGCGAAGGCTCTATTAAGGAACAGCCATTTGACTTTAGCCTAGAAAGAAGCAGTTTGGGGGCAGTTAGGTGACACAATGGATAGAGTGCTGGGCCTAAAGTCAAGAAGATATTTGCCTGAATTCAATCTTACCTCAGACACTTACTAACTATGTGAACCTCTTCAGGTCACTTGACCCTATTTGCCTCCGTTTCCTCATCTGCAAAATGGGCTGGAGAAGGAAATGGCAAACTAACCCAATATATTTCCCAAGAAAACCTCATATGGTATCATGAAGAATTGGACACAACTGAAATGAATGAAAAGCTTTATAAGAGAAACTGATTCCAATAGACAGGAAAATGGGTCTGAATTCATTGTAAGCCTGAATAAAGATGCACACAAAGGCAAGGATAGCAAGAAGACCAATCTGACAGGAATGTGAAGTATATAAAAGGGAAAAGTAATGAAAAGGTAGGTCCAAGCCAAATTATGAAGGACTATAAATGTCAGGCAAATAAATTTATACTTTATTGGATAGGAAATGGGAAGTTGTTGGCGGCTGTAAAGTAGACTCATAAAATTCCAGAATTAGAAATACCTTAGAGGTTATATAGTTCAACTAATTCTAGAAGAGTCATATGATCCGACTGATGCCATAGGGAAGTTATTTGGGCAATAGTGTGAGTGCTATACAGGAAAAAGGGAACCAGTTAAGACACTGTTGCAAAAGTTTGAGAAGAGATGAGGGCCTGAACTAAGCTCTTCACAAAGATTTAACGGTTATAAGACACAAATTCCTCCTAATATCTATATCACCTATTTCACAAGGTTATTGTCAGGATTAAAGGAGCTACAATAATGATTTACAAATATTAGTGCACTATAGACATGAATTCCTATTATAATTATCATGATAATTATTGCTATTGAACAATGAATGGATGGGAAAGATAATGATGAGGCAATAATGAAAGGATCTGGCACTTGAATGTTAGGGGGCAGGAACAGCTAAAGATGAATCCAAGCTTCTGTCACTGGAAAGATGATGGTGACATCCTCAGGAACAGAGAAGTTAATCAGTTAGCTAGTCAATATATATTTATTAAGCATTTACTATGCGCCAGACACTGTCCTAAGCCCTGAGGATACAAAGAAAGCTGGAAATATGACTTCTGCCCTCAAGAATCCTACATTTAATGGGGAAGACAACATATAAATAATAAGGTATACTTGCAGTGTAAATCTAAGTCCTCTGACACTTCCATTCATCCTCTGGAACTTACTGGGAATGAAAGAGCCCATCAGATTTTAGAAGGAAAGTCAGGTAGGGGAGTAATATCAGTTTTAAGACTGCCTAAAGACCTTCAGATAGAGATGCTGGCAGGATGTGCAGCAGAATGTGTCCACCAAGTTTTTGAGAATGCAAGAAATCTAAGTATTCTGAGAATGCAGTTTCAGAGGGAAGGCATTAGCCACTGGGTGGAAGAGGGAGGAGTTACTAGGAAATACTTGTGTCCGAAGATGTGATTTTAATTGAATCTTTAAGAAAGCCAGGGAAACTAGATGAAGAAGAGAGAATTCTAGGCATGCATAGTGCAGATGGATTGAGCTGGGAGATAGAAGGTCATGTGTGAGAACAGGTCACTGTGGCTGGAATATACAGTGAATGAAAGGGGAGTGAAGTATAAGAAGCCTGGAAAGATTGAAGGAACCAGATTATGAATGCCAGGAGGTAATCAGGAGTCACTAGAGTTTATTGAGCAAGGATGGTGATATTGGTCAGATCTATTTTAGGAAAATCACTTTGACTTCTAAGTAGAGTATAAATTGGAGTGGAAACAGAGTTACAAAACAGGGAATGAATTAGAAAGCAATGGCAATAGTCTGGGTGAGATGTGATGAAGTGCTATGTTGATGTGAAGGCTCAAGAGATTGAGAAGAGGTCATTAACTTTTTAGAAGGAAAATCAAGTGAAGGATGGGGGATGAGTTCAATTTGAAACAGAGGTTCTAGCAGGACATTCAGATGTATGGATCCAACAAGGTTTTGGAAATCTGGGTCTAGAGCTGGGTGGGAGGGAGTAAGGAACAGGAACATGAATTTGGGAGTCATTTATGTAGAAGTGGTCATAGAAGTTATAGGAATGGATGATTCAGGCAGTAGAGGATGTAAAGAGTAGAGAGAGCCTTAAGTGGAGAGAGTGCCATGGGTGTGCATTCGACATTTATTAAGCAGCTACTACATGAAGAGCACTGTACTTACAGTCTGATATATATATAGGTAACATCAGAAACAATCACATAAAACAATGGATGATCAAGGCAACAGAGACCTGTAAACTGCAATTCTTTCTAGGGTCACAGGCAGATACAGCATACTGCTTTACACATAATAAATATTTGTTGAATTGTAACTTTTTTAAGTACTCAGAGGGATCAGGGAATACTTTATGGAAAAGGTAACATTTGACTTGGGGCATTAAAGTATAGGTATGAATTCAACAGAAGTAGTGATCTCAGTGTCATCCTAAACTCCTTACTCTCGCCCCTCACTTCCAAATCTGTTGCTGAATCTTTTTGTCATTTGTACTTTCACAACATCTCTCACGTATGCCCCTCTTTCCTTTATTCACATAGCCACAATCCTTGCCCAAGCTCTCATTGTCTCTTGCCTGGACTAGTGAAATAGCTTTCCACCTGGTCTTCCTACCTCATCTTTCCTTACTTCAAGCCTATCCTCCACTCAGCTGCCAAAGTGATTTTTTTCTAAAATTTAGGTATGAGCACGTCACCTCCCTGTGCAATGAGGTCCAGTGGCTCCCTATTATTCCAGGATCGAATGTAAATTCCTCTGAATAGTATTTCAAATTCTTCATTATATTCCCCCATTTCTACCTTTTTAATGTTCTTATAGCAAACCCCCTATCCACTGCCCTACACATACACACACACATACACACACACACACACACACACACACACACACACTATAGTCCAGTTACACTGACTTCCTATCTCAAACTCAATATGTCTAAAACAGAACTCATTATATTTCCCCAAAAACTCTCCCCTCCTCCAAATTTCCCTATTATTGTCAAGGGCATTATCATCTTTCTAGTTACCTAGATTCAATGAGCTCTAGTGGCTCATTATTATTCCTGGAATCAAACATAAACTCTGTAGTTCAAGTTCTTTATAACCTGTTTTCTTTCTATATTTCCAGTCTTCTTATACCTTACAACCCTCCACATACTCTACAATCCAGTTTCACTGGGCTAATTGTACTTCCTCAAACAGGGCATTCCATCTCCCATCTGTATGCAACTGCATTGGCTGCCCCCATGCCTAGAATGTTCTGTTCCATCATTCCTACCTCTGAGTTTGTTGGCACTGTTCAACACTGAGTTTAAAGTCCAACTTTCATAGGACAGTTTTGATGGTGTCCCCAGTGCTAAAGCTTTCACCTCAGATCCCTTTTATCTTCTCTCTCTCTCTCTCTCTCTCTCTCTCTCTCTCTCTCTCTCTCTCTCTCTCTCTCTCTCTCTCTCTCTCTCTCTCTCTGTGTCTGTCTCTCTCTCTGTCTCTCTCTTTCTCTCTCTCTGTTAGAGAGTTATTTACATGTTGTCTCCTTCAAGGAGACTATTGCAATAAACTATTGTATTGTTAATGTATTTTTGCTTAATTTGAAGATCTTTCCCATCTATTAATAGGCCCATGTGACCTGCTTAAATCACTTGGAAGCCTAAGTCACATGGTGGGAGGAGCTTGCTGAACAGGTGGAAAAGGAAGGTTGGAGCTGAACTGAGAGGAAGTTGGTGAGAGCAGTTAGAATGGAGGGAGAGAGAGGACACAGGTAGGCAGACAACTAGGATTGTGAGTGTTTGCTTCAAGAGAGGCCCCAGTGCGGGTGGGGATGGGGAGGAAGGCTTGGAAATGGCGTGGTCCCTTGCAGCGCTAATGTGTATTGACTTCTTGGTTACTATGATGGATTTGGCTTTCTGGTGTCTGAATAAGTATTTTTCTTTTGCCTTCTGTATGGAGAGTCTGTTATACTTTGCAATTCAGAACTCTGCCAGCACATTCATAGTCACTGTCGGTGCTGTGAATATTGCCTTGGCAATATAGCTGTTGGCAACAAGATTCTATGTTAGAGTGATGGCGTTGGAAATAGAGAAGAGGGGATGGGTAAGCAGACTATCGAGATGAATTGGTCATTTTGTAGTGACTGCTTCACTATCAGAAGGGAGAGAGAGCAGTCAAAGATAGCTTCAGGTTGACAAAGATAGGAGACCAGATGAATGGTGGGTGCCACTGACAGTAATCATGAAGTGAGAAGAAAGAACAGGAGACAGAAAAGATTTAAAGGAAAGATAACTAGCTTAGTTTTGGACACAATGAGTCTATACCATTGAGACATTCATATAGAGATGTATTATAGATGTGACTGTGGATATCAGGAGAGAGGTCAGGGCTGGACATTCTTACTTAATGTCCCTGTCTTATCTCCCCTGAGAATACTTCAAGTTCCTTGAGGTTAGGGATTGTGCCTTTGTAAAGCCTGTGCCTAGTAAAATACCCTGTCCATACTCAACTTTTTATTAATGCTGGTTTAATTCAATCTCTTTAAAGCATGTTTCCAACTTGTGAGGATCATGGGACTTTGGGACTATGCCACTGTTTTGAATATGTCTTTTTCCCCATTTTCCAAGCAAGAATTTGATAAAGAAATGTATTTTTTTTGTTTCTCCCTCCTCCTATTTATGACTCCCCTTCCAACCCCCACCTCCAACACCTACTCATGGTGATTAGAATCTGTTCCAGAGCTAAATGAAGGATGTTTTTCATCTATCTTGATTGCACTGGTGCTAATTATAGTGTGGGAAAGAGATCTTCCCCAGTTGTATTGGCACGCTGAGCAGTATGAACCCACTCTAACAATAAACAGTTTGCAGTCACCTGTCACAGAAAACAGGGGAAAAACACCACACTGAAATCTAGGCTTCTCACTTCAATCCTTTCTCATTAAAATCGGCCCCCAGACATATGGTTACCAACCCTGAGGTAAGTCATGAATCTTATTACTGGAGGTTGTAACTAGTTAGCTCAGTTAATTGAAGCACCATGCTTACTGAATCACAGGTATTTTAAGGATCATCAACTAAACCTCTTAACCAATGCAGAAATACCACAACTATGTTCTGGTAAGATGTCATCTATCTTCTTCTTGTGTAGCTCCAGTGATGGAGAACACATTGCTTGAAGAGGCAGCCAATGGCATTCTAATTTTTAGATCTTTTCCTCATATTAACCCAATGTATATCTCTGCTACCCATTAGTCTTAGTCTGGACCACTGTAATTATACAAAATAAATGTAATCTCTCTTCCTTTTGACAAGATTTCAATATTGGGAAACTGCTAAATCTATTCTCTAAGCTAAACAACCTCATTTCCTTCAACAGCATCTTAGAAGTAATCTTTTTCATCAGTCTTCAATCTTCCAACCAACCTAGCAAACCTCTTCTAGACAAACGGCAGCTTCCTAAATTCTCTCCTGTAGATTGTGTTCAAGGCAGATATAATAGGGGACTCCCATTTCAGTCTCGGAACTCCAGGGATTAATGTAGCCCATTACACAGGCTAGATGGCTGCTAGGTGGTGTAGTAGGTAGAGAACTGGAGGCAAGAAAACCTCATTTCAAATCTGGCTTCAGACGCTTATTAGCTACATGACTATGGGCAAGTCTCTTCACCTTTGTTTCCCTCATTTCTCTGAACTATAAAATGAAGATAACTGTAGCACCTATCTTATAGAGTTATCTTGAGGATCAAATAAGAATATTTTTTAAAAAGCATTTAAGATAATTCCTGGCACATAGCTGGTACTACATATAAATGCTTACTTAGTTCTTCTCCTTATATCCATTTCAGTATGTTAACAGGTATATATTTATGATAATTTCATTTTCCCTAATTCTGTACAAAAACTATCTTTAATATTCATTTTTTTAAATTTTGAGTTCAAATTCTCTCTTTCCATCCCCTTACCCTTTCCTGAGGTGGTAAGCAATCTAATATAGGTTATGCATGTGCAATCATGTAAAACATATTTCCATATTAGTCATTTTGGGAGAAAACTCAAATAAAAAATAAAAAGGAAAAAGGAGGAAAGAAAGAGAAAAATAGTATGTTTGAGTCTACATTCACACTTCATCAATTCCTTCTCTGGAAGAGGATAGAATTTTTTCATCATTTTGGGATTGTCTGGGACCATTGTCTTGCTGAGAATAACTAAGTCATTCACAGTTGTTTATCATATAATATTGTTACTGTGTTCTCCTGGTTCTGCTTACTTCACTGCATCAGTTCATGTAAATCTTTACAGTTTTTTTCTGAAATCATACTACAAAAAGCATTTATTAAGCACCTGCTATGTACCAGACACTATACAAAGTGTTAAGGATACAAAGAAAGGCAAAAAAAAAAATAGTTTTCCATTCCCATGGAGCTTACCGTCTAGTAGGAGAAATGACATGCAAACAACTATATACCAATGATGAGTATGCAGGATAAACTGGAAATAATCAACAAGGATAAGGCACTATAGCCTTACTAGCCTGGTGTCTTTATTTTACTAGGGCATCAGGAAAAGCTGAGTTTTAGCAATTTGGATAGAAGGTTGAATTTTCACTGATTCTCCGAGGAAGGCAGGGAGGCCAGGAGATGGAGATGAGAAAGAGGAGAATTCCAGTCATGGGGGACAACCAGTGAAAATGCCTGTTCTCAGCAGATGGAATATCTTATTTAGGGAACAGCAAGGAGGCCATTGTCACTGTATGTGAGAGTAAGTCTGGGGGGAGGGGATAGGAGAAAGCAGTATTAGTAGGGAAGCATAACATGCCTCATCATTTCTCAAGAAATAAGTTATTATTGAACATCCTTTCAATGTATATAAGAAGACATAGAAACTAAGTTTGTTGTCTTTGTGATCTTGGACAAGTCATTTCATCTCCCTTGACCTCTATAAAATGAAAAGATTGAACTAGATGGCCTCTGAAGTTTCTTATATATCTAAATCCTGTGAATTTTATTAATGAATAAGGTACCTTAAGAGTCAGTGGGCATTTAGATGGATAAAGCACAGTGGATAAAGCACCAGACCCAGAGTCAGAAAGAGTAAGTTCAAATATGACTTCAGGCACTATTTAGCTGTGTGACCCTAGGCAAGTCATTTAACTCTGTTTGCCTCAGTTCCACATCTGTAAAACGAAATGGAGAAAGAAATGGCAAAGCTCTCTAGTACCTTTGCCAAAAAGACCCTGAAAGGGATCATGAAGCATCTGACACTACTCAAAACAGCTGAGTAACATCAAACAACAATGGGTCAACTAAGTAGACATCAAGGTTGTGACCTAGCAAAAAGATATTAGGAAGGAGGGAGTACAAACAAAGTAAAGTGAATTTCTTAAAGTTGGTTCTAAGGATTAGGATTTAACTATCCAAATCTTTTCCACCTGTTTTCCTGTTGTTATTTTATTTTTTTGACCACAGCTCTCCACATCCCTTCCACCAGCCATTGAGTGCCCCCTTGCGGTGATTCATAGTGTAACAGCCCCTGTACAACTCTCCTGGAACTCCCACCAGCACAGGCAGATTGGGTCCCCAGTGTGATTGAGTACCCTTCCCTCAGAATTCCAAAGGACTGTGGATCCTCTAACTCTAAGGGACTGTAGCTTGTAACACTGTCACTTGTGAGCCCTCATCAGTGAGTTTCCCATTAGTAGTAAGACAGACTTGAATAGCTTCTGGGCAGAGGTATTTAATGGAAGGACCAGCAAGAACAGTGATTCAAAACATTTCCTGCTAACCAGGGTACATACATACACTCTCCCTCTTTCTCTGGGTCTTTGATAAGAGTGGGTACAAACCTAGCATTAAGAAGTAGCAAGATTAACACGTAGAGAACACATGTGGCAGAGGGGTAATACAATTCTCACATGCTTGAAGGTTTCTTCTTCCTTCACCAAAGGAATTCTCCCTGGACAATAGCTCTCTGCAAGGCCCTGAGAATCAAGGCCTTTCTAGACTACATAGGCAGCATTCACTCTGCTTTAAAGGGTCACACTTCTTAAATTTGATTCTTTGCTTTAGGTAGGTAGCCTTCTATAGCTATGTCTGTGTTTATTCTTACTTTTTCCCAATTGGATGTGTATGTGCTACTAGTGTCTCTCCAGTTAAATGATCAAGGAAGGCAGGGAGAGAGAGGAAGGTGATGCTCTCTTTGGGCTCATGACCATCTCTTTGGTACACCTTCAAAGATCTGCCTCCTCAAGGCAGCTCCCAGCCCAGAGCTCTCACTTGATTGCTTTGTTTCTAAAATGCCTTCTGCGGAAATTCTTTCATCTACTTAAAGTCCCCAGAGGGACAATTAGCTTATCTGATTAACCAATCATTTGTGGTTATTGTTTGTTTATCCTTCATTTTTGAAGAGGAGCAATGGCATCATGGGATGTTGTCTTAATTAGTGCATGAATTGGATTTAAGTGGTGCAGAGTTGAAGCTTCAATCACTCTTCCAGAATCTTCCAAGTCAAGGAGCAAGGTGCCTAGCAGTGGTCCGGGATGCAGTGTATGACCTTGGTATTTTCTATATCTGACCAAGCTCTAAATGCTCCACAGCACTTGCTTCAGCTGCCTTCATGGCTGTCTGAACAAATTGTTCTCATCTGCCCATTGCCTGGGAAATTCTTCGCAGGCTTAGAGTAGACACCCCCGTGACTCATCAGTGGGTTTGAGGCTGGCTGGTTACCTGATTTTACCAGGGGTGTGACTACTTCTTTGAGCCACAGATGAGAGTTGAATACCAGGTAGACACCAAAGGTGGATAAGCAGCCCTGAAGAGGACTGGCAAACCCTCACATCTGAGGTTCTAGTCCTTTTTCCAATTTCAAGAAGTTTACCCCTCATAAAGAGCGTACAGGGTATGAAAGATCTTTAGACATTTAAAACTTCATGTTGCCTTTGCACTAATTAGGTCACTTTAATTGTGGTGGGCATGTGACTTTTCTCTAATACAATAATTCCCCTTTAATATGCTTATTGGTCAGCATGGTATTGTCAATGGGCAAAGGAAACACCTGTGACCTCCCTCCTGCAGGAGAACCAGTGTTTAGGAAATCCTAGAAATCTAGAGGGTGATGGAATCAATCCCAGATTAAGGACTGGTTGACCATCTTGGAATGAAGTAGCACTTGGTGTTTGAGTGATTGGGGGAAGTTAGCACTTCCTGGGCAAAGGTCAGATGGAACCATAGTATCAATTATGCCCACTAGACTGGGAACTTCATGTTGGTTAGGATCATCTCTTATTTACTCTTTGCATCATCCTATTCCCTATTCTATGTATTGTTAGTTCTTAGAACAGATTTTTCTAAAGGCATTCTTTTTTTGAGCCCTTAGAAAGGGGAGCAGTCACTGCTGTGAATCAGCATGGATTCTTTAAAATCAAGTCCTGCCAAACTAACCTCATTATTCATATTTTTAACAAAATCTTAGACTAGCAGATCTGGAAATGCTATGGAATACAGATATAAATGGGTGGATTTCAGGAAAGCATTTTTTTAAAGTTCCTCACAATCACTCCAGGAACAAACTACAATGATACAGGCTGGAAGATAGTAGAGTTAGTTGGACTTAAAACTGGCTGACCAACTAAAGAAAGAGTGTTAATTAATGGATCTATGCTAACATAGAGGGAGATCTCTAGTAGAGCCCTACAAACTCTGTCTTTAGATTTGTTCTGTTCAATATTTTTATCAATAACTTAAATGAAGTCAGAGATGATATATCTAAGTGTCATGGAATGTGTGGCTAATATGAAGCTAGGATTGATGGATTCAGAATCCAAAGAGATCTTGATGGGCTATAACAGTGAAACTGGTGAGATAAATTTTGAATATTTGGAATATCAAATCCTCCTTTTGGGTTCAAAAAATAAACTATACTATGAGAGAATATTGAGCTCTGACTAGAAATGGAATGGAAAAGCATTTAGAAAGAGGTACAAGAGGAAAAGATCTTTAGTTTTTTGTGGTTGCAGTTGTGTCTGATTCTTTTCTTCATGACTCCATTTGGGGTTTGCTTGGTGGAGATACTGGAGTGGTTTGCCATTTCCTTCTCCAGCTCATTTTACATATGAGGAAACTGAGGCAAACGGGGTTAAGTGACTTGCCTCAGGTCACACTTCTAGTAAGTATCTGAGGCAAAATTTGAACGCAGGAAGATAAATCTTCTTGACTCCAGGTTCTGAAGGCTATCCACTATGCCACATAGCTGACCTAAAAAGTTATACACCTAACATGGGACATGAGCCCATGAACTTAGGATGAAGTGTCTCATGCTCTGGACCATCTGGGTTCAACTGAGCATTTAGGAATCTGCAAACAATGTGAGTCCTGACTGCAATATGTTAGCTCAAAATTTATTTAATCAATATTTAACTTCCAGACTTGCATTAGTTTTCCTCTGGCATCTCATGGTATAGAGGCAACTGCAGGATCTCTAGAAAAGCTATGCCAGTGGAATAAATATTCTGGAAGGTTCTAAGGAGTTGGAAAGACTTTGAATGTAGTATCAGTGAGGGAATGAATCTGTTACCTGAGGACAAGTGTAGCTGAGTGCATAATGGCTTTATGAAGCATATCTCCACTGACACAGATACACTTCACACCTCTCACCTTAATAATTGCACACTAACTTACTCTCTAGGTTGACTCAATCTGTTCCCATACTGGAGAAGATCTAGATTTCCAGAAAAAAGGCCACTATCACTTAGTTATATTCAAATTCTCTCAGACCCTAGGGATAACCGTGTTATGAGGGAATATGTTTCCTCTACTTACTCATGAACCCCCACTAATGCATTTCTATTTACAAAGTCAGCCTCTCACAGTAATGACACTTTTAGATCTTAAACAAAACCACTTACTTGGCAATAATTCAAAAGAAATAATATCATACATGTTCATATATTAACACAAATGTATGAATAATAAATGTCATAATTCGCTCAAACCTGTCTTACAGTCTCTCACCTTTTCACTCAGTTTCCCTGGGAAAGCATGGACACATACAGAAGAAATCTTCCAAGGAGGCACTTTAGTAAGAAAAAACTATGCTTTCAGGGTAATTCACAAGTCTGATACTATAAACGTCAGTGTCCCCTTTCAATTTCAAGAACTATTTATGAAAAACCTCCATGGTTGTAACATCTATTGAATAGATGCTTCCATTGTTAAACAAAGTTGATCAGTGATATACTTGACTAACATCTCATTGGGTGTGACATTTCAACTGTTCTAATTTATCCACTGAGTAACTTGTATAATTCTTTGCTATCCATCTGTTCCTCTGCTCAGATAGCCTTACTCCTCAACAACTATAATATAGATAGCTATGATTTCCAGCTTCAAACTTAGCTGATGTAATTCTGAAATCTGTCCTTTCATGTCTCTTCCTCTCATCTCATATCTTTCTGCATTCAGACTTGGAGTCCTATCTATGTGAACAACCCTACCACAGTTTAGAATTAGTAATCAAATTCTCATTTTCTCTCCATAATCAGATAAATTACATTTGTCCACAAATAATAGAACAGTTCTGCTGTCCATAGTTCTTCAATGTACTACAGCTTGCCTTATTCAAAACTTAGGAACTGCTTGTCTCAGAACTCTGAATCAGAAAGCAAACATTTTAGTCATGATTCCTCTTAGAATTCTGAGCAGACTTAATTCAGCAATAATCCTTAAAAGGACAGTACACTACCAAAGTATAGAGAAGGCTATCTTCTAAAGGTTGGTCAGTAGGTGATAAATTCTGTAGTGACCTATTATTGAAATGATGTCCAAAGTGAGTGAGTTGATGAACTTTGATTTTGAGTGTCATGATCAGTTCTTGGTATCACATATTTTGAAGACCTTTGGCAAGTTAGTATGAATGCAGATGAGGGGCAGGGGTATGTTGGACATAGCTCCTAATGGGTTAAAACTATTTTCATCTTGGGAATTGGAAAATGTTTAGAAATCAGAGTTTGATTTATTGTTTTGGTGTTTGCCTAGACTTGAGAAATTGATGGAAAAAAATGTTGGAGATTAAACTGAAAAGTACATAATGTTTACATCTTTTTCAGAGATTTGGCTGTTAAATATTTACCAGCATGCTCCAGATGAGGGTAACCAGGATGGTGAGAGAACTCAAGGAATAATTGAAGGGATTGGTAGTATTTAGCCTGGAGAAGCAAAAACTTCAAATATCTTTTTGAACGACTTTAAGGTTGTCATGTAATTAGATTTATTTTGGTTGATCCCAGAGGGAAGCATTAAGACCAATGGATAGAAATTTCAAGGATGGCAGATTGTTGATCAGTAAGGGAAATAAAGAATTCTAACAAAACTTTCCAGAAGTAGAATGACTTGCCTCAATGAATAATAGGTTCCTTTTTAAGAAAGGTGATCTTCAAATGGAAACCAGAACCCATTTCTTGGGATCTTTCAGAGCAGTCTTATTCTTGCCCACAAGGACAAGAATTGAGGTCCTCTGAAAGAGAGGCAGCACAGTTCAATGCAAAATATCAATGGACTGATAATTAGAAGATAGCTTAATTTCCAAGTGTGTCATGTGATCACTGTGAAATTAAACAAGTCTTTTTGCTTTAATTTCCTTATCTTTGAAATACAGGGGAGATAGGAATACAATCTCTCTAGGTTCTTTGTGACTCTAATATTCCATGATCTATAGAATCCAGAGCGTTAGGGCTAGGGGAAGTCAAGTAGTTGGATAAGATTTCTAAAATTCTTTTTAGTTCTATGATTTCTCAATTTTCTGGTGCAATTCCTGACCCACAAATCATACACTTAAATTGAAAATGTTTCAGTTAATGAAGATGACATTCCATGTTTTTAAAGGTCAGTTTTTAACATGGTATATTTTCTTCTTTACTAAACTGAAATTAAACACAAATCTCAAAACATTATATCTGTGAAGAAACTTAGAAGACATCCAGAACAGTGATGCTAAATGAAAATAGAAATGGCTACATATTGACTCAGAAAACCACAAATTAAGATTATTTATGTTGTATCACATAAGAGCAGCTAGGTGTCACAATGGGTAGAGTGCTGGTCCTGGAGTGAGGAAGATCTGAGTTCAAATCCAGATTCAGACATTTATTAACTGTGTGACCCTGGACAAATCATTTAGTTCCTCTTTGTCTCAGTTTTTCCTCTGAAAAATGAGGACAATTAGAGAAGTAAATGACAAACCACGTCAATATCTTTGCCAAGAAAACTGCATGGATTTGTCCATGGGGTCACAAAGAGTCTGACATGACTGAATAACATGTTGCATTTTTATTAATTTTGTTAAACATTTTCCAATTACTTTTCAATCTGGTTTGGGCCTTTCTCAGGAGTTTTACAGGGCATAATTTAAGGGTATGATTTGTAGGTCAGGAATTGCACTAGTTTGATACCTCCTACCTAGAATATCTCTATTCTAGACATGAGGAAAACAAGGTCTCCAGAAGTGAAATAATTCCCAAGGTTACATAGTAAGTTCATAGCTAGTAAAGGAATTATTTCCTCTCTTTTACAATTAGGAAAAGAGGTTTAAAGGGTTCCAAATGGCTTGCCTGCAGGCACAGAACCATTAAGTGGTCTGACCATAATCTGAACCCATTCAAGTGTCTTGACTCCAAGTCCAGTGCCTTGCCCACCATCACTGTTGCTTGGTGACCTGCCCAACAAAGGGAATGTGATTTTCATACAGAAAGCACTTAATCAATGTGAGATTCAATTCAATTTATTTGAATTGCCTACAAAGAGTTAATATTATACTGAAGGAACAAACATTTTTTTTTAAAAAAGAAGAAGAATCCTGGCATCCTTTGAGTACTGGCAGAAACTGACTCACTGAACTAAAGTTAAAAAAAACAAACAACACAACATTCTGTGTTTATCACTTCAGTGGTATAATTATATAAGTGAATGCACTATCTGAGATGTGGCATTGATTCCTGCTGGATCAAGGTATAATTTGGTCAATCTCTAATTAAATCCATAATAAAGTAGTAGAACCAATACTGAAGGGGGGAGAAAGTCTATGAATATCTAGAGGAAGACAGAATAATGAGCGATAATCAACATTGGTTATGATAAATAAGCCCTGTCAGAAATATTTGATTGCCTTTGATTTTTGTTTAGAAACTCCCTGTGAGCTAGATGAATGGGGGTATGTCGGAGATTTAATATATCTTAATTTTTAATGAAGCATTTAATATAGCATCATGGAATGTTGCTTATAAAAATTAAATTAATTAAATTTGTCTTAGCTATAAACACTTGTGTATAGATTAAGAAGCTATTCAGGATGCTTTATATCCATGTTACTATGGTTCTAATTTAGAAAGACACTGAATTGAACAACATCAGGGTTATGATTGTCACCAATTTAATATAATATCTTTATTAATGATCTAGGAAAGCATTACCTAATTTCCATAATCAGAGAAAATAATCATTTGAGTAATATTACTAAAATGACAACAAAATCGCAATAAAAAGGTATTGCTTGTAGGAAGTAGGAAGAACAGTGGATTTGACAGTCAGAAGAATTGGCTCTGCCATTTGCAAAAGGCCATTTAAGGTCTCTGAGTCTTCAGTTTCTCACAATCACTCCATGAACACCGTACAATGACATTGGCTGAAAGATTTTCCTGCTCTGTGAAATGAAGATAGTGGTATTTGTACTAATCTACTTCACAGAGTAGTTGTGAGGGAGGTACTTTAAGGGTAAATCAAAAAATGCTATATAAAAAATATTATTATCTTAATCAAATGGTATCACATATATGATCTTGTATCTTATGCCCCCAAACCAAAGGTTCTGGTTTCCGTTTATCAAGATTCTTACAAATAACTGTTTTTGGTTAATAGACTCCTCACTTTATTCCCTTACTCTTATTCCAGGAATCCCCTGCAAACCTCAAAATATAGCTGTCTGTACAGAAAAAAAAAATTAATGGATCTCAGTTCCCATGTAAGCACTCAGGCTAGCAATGTGTCAAACATAAAACAGGCTTTTTTTATCAACAAAAAATATATAACAAACTAATTCCCAAGCATTGGGCCATGTCATTTGCCCTGCTGCTACCTCTTAAAGTCCTCCAAGCTTTTTCACCTCTAAACCATGTAGACCCCTTTTCCTGTCATCTGACCTGTTGATATTACCTTAGGACAGTGGTTCTTGACATCTGATCCTCCCCACATCCTTACATTCTTAGTATTTCTGAACGTTTTCATCTGCTCTGAAACATGAACATTCTTTTACATGTTGTTTTCCCCAGTTAGAGTATGAGCTCCTTGAGAGTATGACTGTCTCAATTTTTCTATTTGTCTTGTTAGGACTGAGCATGTAGTAAGCATTAAAAAAAGTGTTTCACTCATTCATTCTTTTTTCCAGCCCTGTGAGGTAGATAATACAGATGTTTATAATCCACTTTTTACTTATTAGGAAACTGAAACTCAGAACAGTTAAGTGATTTGTCTACATTCATACAGCTATTAAGTGTCAGAACCAAGATTTGAATCCAGGTTTTCCTGATTCAAAGTCCAGAATATAGTTTAATCAATACGCAGTATCCCCTTGAGTAACTTTAAAATGCGGTATCTCTGGATGCTGTAAGTCTTGTTCAGTCATTTCAGTGATGTTTGATTCTTCATGACTTCATTTGGGGTTTTCTTAGCAAGGATACTGCAGTGGCTTGCCATTTCCTTCTCCAGCTCAATTTACATATGGGGAAACTGAGGCAAACAGGCTAAAGTGACTTAACCAGGGTCATATAGCTAGTAAGTGTCTGAGACTGGATTTGAACTCAAGAAGATGAGTCTTTCTGATTCTAAGTCCTGCACTCTATCCACTGTGCCATCTAGCTATCCCCAGATGCTGTAAGTTGTATTAATTATAAGGTTATATAGACAACGTTGAAAGGAATCTACTGTAGCCACATAATGATTTCTCACTCTGCCATCCCCACAAGTAGTCATATAGATTCTGCTTGAAGATGTCCTGTGATGACAAGCACAGTCCCCTTTCAGGCATTAAATTATTAATCAGATAAACTCTTAATCAAATCTAATCAGAAGCTATTGCTAGATGTTAAATCAAAATGGGACCCTCTGGAAGAGTTGTCTATTGTTTCGAGTTCTGCTCTCTTCGGGCTCAGTTGGGAGCACAGTCAGTTGCTATATGAATATGAAAATACACATGGTCTTGAGTCCCAGGAGAGAAACTATGCAACAAATGAAGTCCAACAAAGTGAATCATGTGGTCCCAGGAATTTTTGTGGAATTGTAGTGACTAGAAGTTCTTAGACCAGCTAGAAATTGGCATTAGGTGACATTTTAGTGGCAGAATAACAGACAGTTTCCTAGGCCCAGGAAAACCGAACTTCCTAGACACAATGGAAGAGTTCCTGGATGAAAGTCAGGAATTCCAATTTTATCAAGAAGTTTTATCTTATCCAGGGAATTTTACTCCCTGGTGTCCAAGAGACACCATCACTGTCAACAAAATGAACGGCAATAAAACCTCATTTAGAAGTGTGCCCATCCACGCTAGAATAAAGTCTCCATCCCTGGGGCAGGAAAAGATTCAGGACAATGTCTATGTACATGTACTACAGGATATATAATTAAGGTCTAGCAAATCAGGAACAGGAATGGTAAAAGTAAGAGAAAAAGAACTGGGTACCCAAAGCAAATCCTCCTAACATTTTCCATCCCTTTCTCTTCTTACATTCTCCCCATTTGAGTTTGGATTTTTGTTCTCAAAATACCCTCTTTTCTTGCCTCTATTAGACCCTGCAGAAGACTGAAGTCAGTTTTTAGGTCCTGCAGGGCAGGTGGAAGTGACTGTGGACATATTTGGTGCAATTCACTTACAAATAGTTTCTAAGGCGCTGAAACAAGGCTCAGGGAAGCTATTTCTGGATCTTTGAAGACCAGTGAGACAGTACAAAGGAAGGCTGTTCACAAGTCCAATTCTGTGGAAAGGGTTTAAACAGAAAATGAGGCTAAGTCTTTGTAGCTATTTTGACTTCAATGCCCAATGTACCCTTATTAATTTATTTAGGGGGAAGTGGGAAGAGAGAGGCGAAAGAATGCTTCCTAAGTCCGTGGCTTTCCTCATGATGTCTGCATAAAGCTGAACCTAAATGCAAATTATTTAATGTTTTTAATGCTTATCATCCAATTGCATATTTATATTATCTATTTAATAAGTTTTATCTGCCTGGTAGAATGAAAGGAGTACCACATTTAGAATGAAAAGAATTGAGTTTTATTGTTGGCTCCATAATAATGTTCTCACCATTTTATTCTGGGAAAGTCCCCTAATCTTTCTGAACCTCAGTTAAGAAATGGGGTTGACAATTATTTGTACCTCAGAAGCTTTGATCACTATAAGTAAACTTAGATTCATCAAGGGAAAAAAGCCTTCTGATAAACAAAGGGTTCTTAACTTGGCACCCACAGATCATCCCTTAGGAGAGGGGGAGGAATCTATGTATAGATTTCAGGGGCTCTACTTAGATGGGAGAAAAATGACTTTTATTTTCAGTAATCTCTAATCAAAATTGAGCTTTTCCTTCAATTATTTTAAAACATTATTCTGAGGAGGGTCCATAGGCTTTGTCAAACTGTCAAAGGGGTCCATGATACCACAAAAGGTTAAAAACCATAGCTCTAGACTATGACATTATCATTTTTTCACAGGATTACCAGTCTTATAACACAGGAGAATTCTACAGATATTAAATGCCAATGATAGGAATATAGGTTGGAACTTAAGTGACCGGACACCGGTTCATGTGAGCTCACAGTTTAATGGGGGAGACAGCATGAAATCAATTGTGGACATACAAGATATAGACGGGTTAAACTGGGAATAATCTATTGAGAAAAGTCCCTTACATTAAGAGGGAATCAGAAAAAGCTTCCTGTAGATTATAGAGATTCCCAAACTTATATGGCCTACCTCCCCCTTTCCAAAAGAAATTACTCAGTGACCCCCCCACTGGAAATCTACTTTCTTTAATTCTTTAATGTTTTTTTGTATATTTGCATCTTTCAGGAGG